>NC_133654.1:169033648-170488991 GCF_009905375.1 Apium graveolens | reverse complement strand
AGTTCTTGCCACGTAGTGATGGACCCAGCTGGTTCAGAATGTAACCAGTCTTTAGCCTTGTCCCTCAGTGAGAATGGGAAAAGCCTCAACTTGATAGCCTCATCAGTCACGCCATTATACTTAAAAGTGCTGCAGATCTCGACAAAATTCCTTATGTGCATGTTGGGGTCTTCAGTTGCCGCTCCTCCAAAAGAAACAGAATTTTG
This sequence comes from Apium graveolens, assembly GCF_009905375.1. NCBI lineage: Eukaryota > Viridiplantae > Streptophyta > Magnoliopsida > Apiales > Apiaceae > Apium > Apium graveolens. The sequence continues at coordinate 170,488,785 of NC_133654.1, read as the reverse complement.
CACCATCTGAATAGTGCCCGGCTTGATTTCAAAGGTGTTAGCTTGAATAGCCGGATGAAGGATGCTTGACTGAATGTCATCAATTTTAGGCCGAGAAAAATCCATAAGAGACGGATCAGCTTGAACAATACGATCTCCCATGTTTACTGGTTCTTTCTGCTCAGTTCCTGAATCCGAATCCTCAAAATCTAACTTCTCCGGAATATCAAGAACTTCGTCTGTCTCCTCAGCTGTATCTAAAGTCCTCTTGCGAGCACGAGAACGAGTTTGCATAAACGCTTGCTAAAGTACCTGAAACACAACCGGAAAAAATAAGTAACTACTACGTCCTAATCACTGAGTCCTAATAACCAATGATGGTAAGTACATAAACTAAACAAATACGCCGAGTCCCCGGCAGCGGTGCCAAAAACTTGTTAGGGCGAAAACACGCTAATATTCACGCAAGTATACGCGTTCGCAAGTAATATAGAATATTTTCTAGTTCGTTCCCTCAGAGACTCAGACTAAATTATTGTCTAATTAAACTCACTCACCAATATATGATTACTTCTCAATGTTAAGACACTAACACTTAAAATTATTGATTAAATATTAACTATAATTAACTACTTAATTAATTACTTAACTAACACTTCAATTTATCAATAATAAAACACTCATGAGATCACAACTTCATTATTACTTCCTTCTATAGCCATTGTTATTACCTTTAGTATGTGACATTGATGATATTAATCGAATAACACGAAACTGATAAAAGCCAACTTTCATTGTACTAATACCATTCTACCAAGCATCCACAATTAAGATAGAAGTTGAATAGTCATCAATTATGTTGAGTTCCTATATGTCTACAGAAATTGACAACACAACGATTTAAGCACAAGTTATTCCTTTTGATTACATAGGGCAAATAAAACTGTTAGAGTTACCCACTAATCATGCACAATGTACATGAACCTATGCTAGCATGGCAAGTTCTAAATCTCAAGATCCACCGTCGCTTCACAAGAGATTAACACCCTATCTTATATGTTCACGACGCACATAAGACGAATACACACAACCAATACTAGATATCATGCCATCATCACACACTAAAGTATTAAATGATTAACTAAAGAATTTCATAATAAATCCGTTGCAACCCCATGATCACGATTAGCCCATAATAGAACTTATCGTCATCATGGGTTCATATGAAATCATGATAAACAAACACAAGAAAATAATAACTAAACTAATTATATTAAATCCGAGTACGTCACAAGAGTAAATAAGTTCAAAGCAAGAAAACTAGCATCCAACGTTACAACGAAACAAGAATCACAAGAAGATATGCTTCATCTTCGTTTCGGTGTGCTAAATCGGTCTTCTTCCTTATCTCCTTCGCTTCTTGCGTAAAAACACAATCTTCTTTTAATCCACCCACTTGTGAAAACGTCTCAAATCTACTTATATAATAGTCCCATAAAACTCAGATTACATAGAAGTGGAAACCAAACAGAAGTAGAAGTCCTAAAATAATTTGTCTTTTTTCCCGACCCTGCGCGGCCGCTCAGCATACCTGAGCGGGCGCTCAGCTTGCTGCGCGGCCGCTCAGCAATGCTGAGCGGGCGCTCAGACCTCTACTGGAAAAAATCTGATTTTGCTCTGTTTCTTCGCCGTAATCTGCCCGTTTCTTTCCTCTCGCAATGGTGAACACATGTCAAGGCTTATTCTTGATGATTCCTCCCCCGAAATGCAACTAAAACCCTGAAATGCATAAACACTAGAAAAACGCATCAAATACACAAAATACTTGATTTCAAGACACCAATTTAAGCCATTTTAAGACGTTCTAAGTGGTATAAAATGCCACTTATCAATTTCTTTGGTTAATTTGTTTCGATGCCTTAGTGTGTGGTGATTGTATGATAATCTAGTTTTGGTTGTGCTTATTCGTCTTATGAGCGTCGCGAACTTATAAGATAGTGTGTTAATCTTTAATGAAGCGAAAGTGAATTTAAGGGTTTAGAACTTGCCATGCTAGCATAGGTTCATGTATGTGATATACATAATTCTTAGGTAATTTTAACCATCTTACTTGACCTATGTAATCACGAAAGATAACTTGTGCATTAAACCATTATGTTGTCAAATTCTATAGACATATAGGGTCTCAATATAATTGGTGTCTATTCAGCTTCTATCTCTTTTGTGGATGTCTGGTAGTATGGTATTCATACAACGAAAGTTGGCGTTTATCAGTTTCGGGTTATGTGATTAGTGTCATTACCATTACATGCTAAGGTTGAGAACGAAAAGGCTATTGAATGAAGTATTTAATGAAGTTAGAATCCTATGTTTGTGTCATATATTATTCAATTCTCTTTAGTCTCTTAGTTTATGTTCTTTAGTATAATCTCTTAGTTAAGTGTAGTATAAACAACCTAAAATTTTTATTCGTCTTAGCATTAGATATTAACCATACTAGTGTTGCATAAATACATTGATTGAAATTAACCTAAACCTATCCCTATGGGAACGAACTAGAATTTATTCTATATTACTTGCGATCGCGTATACTTGCGTGGATATTAGTACGTATACTAGCCCTAACAAGTTTTTGGCACCGCCGCCAGGGATATCGGTGTTAATTTATTAGTTTATGTATTTGTCATAATTGGTCGTTAAAGTTCAGTGACTAGGACATTGTTACTTACTTAATTCCTTATCGCGTTTCAGGTACTCTAGCGAGCGTGTATGAATACGCGTTCTCGGTCTCGTAAGAGGACACTGGATCAAGCTGAGGAAGAAGCTGTAGTCGAGGAGAAAGTTGAAGAAGAGATCTTAGTTGAGAAAGAAGAAGAAGTTCTTATTGCAATAGAAGAACCAGAAGCGAATCCAAAGGCTTTGATCGACTACTCTCAACCGAAGATCGATGATATTCAGTCTAGCATTGTTCGACCAGCCATCTCGGCTAATAACTTTGAGATCAGGTCGAGCACGATTCAGATGATACAGAACTCAGTTCAGTTTGGGGGTTCTCCGACAGAAAACCCCAACATGCACATCAGAGATTTCATCGAGATCTGCGACACTTTCAAGTTCAATGGAGTTTCTGAAGATGCTATTAAGTTAAGGCTTTTCCCATTCTCTCTGTGGGATAAAGCTAAGTGCTGGTTATATTCTTTACCACCAGGATCTATCACCAAATGGGAGGATCTTGCTCAGAAGTTCCTAACCAAATTCTTTCCTATGACGAAGACTATTGTAATCAGAAATGCACTTACTCAATTTGCTCAGCCATCTGGAGAATCTTTATGCGAGGCTTGGGATCGATATAAGGAGTTGCTTAGGAAGTGTCCTCATCATGGGATGCCTGACTGGATGATCATTAACTATTTCTATAATGGTTTGGGTGCTATTTCTAGACCCATGCTTGATGCAGCATCAGGAGGAGCCTTGTGGGCTAAAAGCTACGATGAAGCTTATGAATTAATTGAACTGATGGATGCCAATGAATACCGGAATCCTACTCAGAGATTAACTCAGGGCAAGGTAGCAAGAATTCTAGAGTTGGATAAAGCTACTGCTATAAATGCTCAACTTAAAGCTTTGACGATGGAGGTGGATTCTCTCTATAATTATGGAGTTAATCTGATCACTAGTGTCCGCCCGTTTGAGCCATTACGAGCCGAAAAGTGTGAGCTTTGTGTTGGTGCCTATGAGACAGATTAATGTGCCATTTCTAGTGAATCAGCTCAGTTCGTGAGCAACTTTCAGAGGTCGCAGCAACCTGTACCAGCCACCTATCATCCTAACAACCGCAATCATCCTAACTTTAGCTGGAGAAACACTCAAAATGCGGTTCAGCATCCTTATCAGCAGTATCCAGCAAAATAGTACAACCCTCTGGTTTTTAGCAACCGCAATATACACCAAGGCAACAACTCCAGTTGTAACAGTCTAATAAAAAATCTGAATTGGAGGAGTTGAGGCTTATGTGCAAGAGCCAAGCGGTTTCTATCAAGACCTTGGAAAATTAAATCGGACAAATTGCCAATACCTTGTTAAATCATCAACTTGGTACACTCCCTAGTGACACTGAAGTCCTAGGAAAGAGGGATGTTAAGGAGTAGTTAAAGACAATTACATTAAGGTCTGGGAAGGTTACAAATCCCGAACACTCTCAAGTATCAGATGAAGAAGCTATAGCTGAGGAAAAAGTGCAGAAGGAAGCTGAAGTGGAGCCCAGGAAGAATACTGTTGAACACACTCCTCCTGAGGGTAATACAGGGGAGAAACAGATCTATCCTCCACCTCCCTTTCCTAAGAGGCTGCAGAAGAAAAAGCTGGATAAGCAGTTTGGGAAGTTTCTGGAGGTGTTCAAGAAACTTCACATCAACATACCTTTCACTGAAGCTCTTGAAAAGATGCCTAGTTATGCGAAGTTTATGAAAGGTATACTCTCTCGAAAGGTGAAGCTTGATGACTTAGGGACAGTAGCTCTCACGGAGGAATGCAGTGTTGTGCTGCAACAGAAGTTGCCTCCAAAGTTTAAAGATCCTGGAAGCTTCACTATTCCTTTCACCATTGGAAAAGTGTCGTTTGACAAATGCTTATGTGACTTGGGAGCTAGAATCAATCTGATGCCTTTGTCAATCTTTAAGAAGTTGGACTTACCTAATCCAAAGCCTACTTATATGACTCTACAGCTGGCTGATCATTCTATTACATATCCGTAGGGCATTGTTGAGGATGTTTTGGTCAAGGTGGATAAACTCATCTTTCCGGCTGATTTTGTAATTCTTGATTTCGAGGAGGATAAGAAGATTCCCATAATCTTGGGAAGACCTTTCTTGGCTACTGGACAAACCTTGATAGATGTGCAGAAAGGTGAGCTCACCATGAGAGTGCTGGATCAGGATTTAGCTTTTAATGTGTTTAATGCCATGAAATTCCCTATAGAAAATGAGGAGTTCTTAAAGGTGGAGTTGGTCGATCCTGTGGTTAGTTCAGAACTTGATCAATTACCAAGGTTTGATGCCTTAGAAAAGGCCTTGTTGGGGAATTTTGATAGTGAATATGATGAAGGTGATAAGCAATTGCAATATCTGAATGCTTCTCCCTGGAAAAGGAAGACGGAATGCCTTTTGAATCTCTTACAATGGAGGAGCTGAACAAATCTCCAAAGCGCCTCAAGCCATTTATTGAGGAAGCTCCTACACATAACCTTAAACCATTACCCGAACACTTAAGGTATGCTTTTTTGGGTGATCAATCTACTTTTCCTGTTATTATTGCGTCTGACCTTTCAGGTAGTGATGAGGAAAAACTTTTAAGAATTCTGAGAGAGTTCAAATCAACAATTGGATGGACGATAGCAGATATCAAGGGAATCAACCCTTCTTATTGTATGCATAAAATTCTTCTAGAGGAAGGTAGCAAGCCTATTGTTGAGCAACAAAGAAGGATAAATCCTATCATGAAAGAAGTTGTGAAGAAGGAAATTCTTAAGTGGCTAGATGCAGGGATCATCTATCCCATTTCTGATAGTTCTTGGGTGAGTCCAGTTCAGTGTGTACCAAAGAAAGGAGGTATCACCGTTGTTGCTAATGAGAAGAATGAGCACATTCTGACTCGAATAGTCACGGGGTGGAGAGTTTGCATGGATTACAGGAAGCTGAACAAGGCCAGGAGAAAAAATCATTTCCCTTTGTCGTTTATTGATCAGATGCATGACAGATTGGCTGGGAATGAGTACTACTGTCTTCTGGATGGCTATTCGGGCTATAATCAGATTTGTATTGCTCCGGAAGATCAGGAAAAGACTACTTTCACTTGTCCATTTGAAACTTTTGCTTTTAGAAGAGTTTCTTTTGGTTTATGTGGGGCACCTACCACGTTTCAGAGATGCATGATGGTTATCTTCTCTGACATGATTGGTCAGAATATGGAGGTGTTTATGGATGATTTCTCTGTGTTTGGTGATTCATTTGATGAGTGCTTGCATAATCTTGGAAACGTTCTTAAAAGGTGTGTTGAGACCAACTTGGTTCTCAACTGGGAGAAATGTCACTTTATGGTGTGACAGGGCATTATTCCTGGTCACTGGGTCTCTAGTAAAGGTCTTAAGGTGGACAAGGCCAAGGTGGGGGTCATTAAAAATCTTCCTCCACCAATTTCTGTTTAGGGAGTTCGCAGCTTTCTTGGTCATGGGGGTTTCTATAGGCGGTTCATCAAGGATTTCTCAAAAATTTCTAAACCTTTGTGCAAACTTCTGGAGAAGGATGTCCCGTTCAAGTTTGATGACGAGTGCCTAGCTTCTTTTGAGTTCTTGAAGAAGAGTTTAATCATGGCACCTGTCATAACTGCACCTGATTGGAATGAACCTTTTGAGATGATGTGCGATGCAAGTGACTATGCAGTTGGAGTAGTTGTTGGGCAGAGAAAGAACAACATATTTCATGCGGTCTACTATGCTAGTAAGACCCTAAATGGTGCTCAACTGAATTATACTACTACTGAGAAAGAACTTCTGGCTATTGTCTACGGTTTTGAGAAGTTTCGATCTTATCTGCTTGGGACGAAGGTGACAGTTTTCACTGATCACGCTGCAATTCGATATCTCATCTCGAAGAAGGACTCAAAGCCTAAATTGATTAGATAGGTTCTTTTGCTTTAGGAAATTGAATTGGAGATCAAGGATAAAAAAGGTAATGAGAATCAAGTCGTTGATCATCTCTCTCGTTTGGAAGATCCAAGTGCAACTTAACTGGATAAGACATTGATAAATGAGTCTTTTCCCGATGAGCAGCTATTTGGAGTGCAAGAGGAAGAACCATGGTTTACACTCGTAATTGCCAAGAAGACGTATGCACTCGTAATTGTTGATGAATATACAAGATACACATGGGTGTGTTTTCTGCACGCCAAGGATGAATCTCAATTCATTCTTCTTGATCATGTAAGAGATCTAGAAAAAGGATAACATACAAAGTGAAGATCATGAGAAATGATAATGGAACTGAATTCAAGAGCAGCTCTATGGAAGAGTTCTACAAACTCAAGGGGATAAAACAAGAGTTTTCTGCTCCCAAAAATCAACAACAAAATGGAGTTGTTGAAAGAAAGAATATAACTCTCATAGATCATGCAAGAACCATGCTAGAGGAAGCAAGACTACCTACCTACTTCTGGGATGAGGTTGTGCAAACTACTTGTTTTAAACAGAATGCAACATTGATCAACAGGCATGGAAAAACACCATTTGAGATGGTGAAAGGAAAGAAGCCAAATTTGAAGCACTTTTATTTTTGGTTGTAAGTTTTTTATTTTCAAAACTCATCCGAAGCAACTTCCCAAGTTTGATCTAAAAGTTGATGAAGGCATTTTTGTGGGATATCCTTTGTCTACAAAAGCCTTCAGAGTTTATAATCTGAGAACAGGAACAGTCATGGAATCAATACATGTATCTTTTGATGACAAGGAGATTACAGGTCTAGAAGATGTAGATGACCATGATTAATTGAGATTTGAAAATGAAGTACCATATGCTGAACTTTTAAATCCCGATCATGATACATTAAATCCTGATATCACTCAAAACTCTGGTAATCTACATGAAAATGGAAATACTTATAACACTGGAGCATATATTGAGGGGGAGCAACATGATTCACATCCAGAGACTTCTATAAGTGATTCAACTCGAGAGATGTCATTAGATAGGTCATCAGACTCTCATTCCTCAAACTCTGATGAGTCTAATACTGATAACAATGGGAACACTGATTCAGGGGGGGCATCAGGACATGATAGTGGTACTATTTAAAGAAATAACAGAGAGTTCATGGATCAAAGGGAGGGTCTTATTCAAGGAGTCAACTTCCATCTACAAGAAAATGGTCTAAGTCACATACACCTGACTTAATCATTGGAAATCCTGATAGTGGTGTAAGAACCAGAAAAGCCACTCAAAATGAATGTCTCTACCATTTTTTTCTATTTCAAACTGAACCCAAGAAGATTGAAGAAGCTCTTCAAGATGCTGACCGGGTTACAGCAATGCAAGAGGAGCTTAATAAATTTTAAAGGAACAAAGTCTGGAATCTTGTGCAAAGACAAAAGAACAGATCTGTAGTTGGTACAAAATGGGTGTTTAGAAACAAAAATGATAGTGAGGGCATCATTACAAGAAAAAAAAGCAAGACTGGTCACAAAGGGCTATTCACAGCAAGAAGGCATTGATTTTGATGAGACTTTTGCTCAAGTTGCAAGGCTTGAGGCGATAAGAATTTTTCTAGCCTATGCTGCTCACTAGAAGTTTAAAGTGTTCCAAATGGATGTAAATAATGCATTTCTAAATGGAGAACTTGAAGAGGAAGTTTATGTTGAACAACCTCTAGGGTTTATTAATCCAAAGTATCCAGATCATGTCTACTTGTTGGATAAAGTACTATATGGACTAAAACATGCTCCAAGGGCCTGGTATGAAACACATGCTCTATTTCTGTTAGAAAGTGGTTTCATAAGAGGTACAATTGACAAAACTCTCTTTTATACATACCAAGGTACGGACTTGTTATTAGTATAGATATATGTTGATGATATCATTTTTGGATCTACTAATGATAAACTTTGTGAGAGATTTGCAAAGCTAATGCAGTCTAGGTATCAAATGAGTATGATGGGAGAATTGAGTTATTTTTTGGGGTTACAAGTTAAATAGACTGATGAAAGGATCTTCATAAATCAATCCAAATACTCCAGGAATTTGCTCAAAAGATTTGGAATGCAAGACAACTCAACTGCATCTACTCCCATGACCACTGCAACCAAGTTAGATTTTAATACTGGTTCTTTAGTAGATATAACTAATTACAGAGGTATGATTGGCTCACTCTTATATTTGACTGCTAGTAGACCTGATATCATGTATGCTACCTATCTCTACGCAAGGTTCCAAGCTGATCCAAGGGAACCTTATCTGTTAGCTGTGAAAAGAATTTTTGAATATCTCAAAGGGACTATTAATCTTGGATTATGGTATCCTAGAGATTCAGACTTTAAACTAATTGGATATTCAGATGCTGATTGTGCAGGATGCAAAATAGACAGGAAAAGCACTTCTGGAAGCTGCCAATTTCTTGGTGGCAGATTGGTTTCTTGGTATAGCAAGAAGCAAAAGTTAATTTCCACATCAGTTGCAGAAGCAGAATATATTGCTGCATAAAGTTGTTGTGCTCAGATTCTATTGATGAAGAATTAGTTACTGTATTATGGGTTAGACTATTCTGCTATTTTCTATATATTGTGATAATCAAAGTGCTATTGCAATGACCGGAAATCCAGTGCCGCATTCAATGACTAAACACATCAGCATTAAGTACCATTTCATAAGGGAACATGTGGAAGCAGGTACAGTGGAATTGGTCTTTGTTCTAACAAATCAACAATTAGCAGATATATTCAACAAGTCTCTCTGTGAAGCTACTTTCACACGATTGGTGAATGAATTGGGAATGATATCAGGACAATTTTCAAACTCTAATAATTAAGAAATAACTACTGATAATTAGACTCTAGTATCGTATCATTATATATGAGTACTTAATAGTTATTGACAATTGTGTTTAAGCTCTGATGTCGTGCAAGCATGCATTTAAATTCATTCAGTATATGCATTATAAACTCTGATTATGTGTATAAGCTCTGATATTGGTCAAACCTGTTTTGACTAATGGATCTTGACAGTATTTGTTAATTCTAATATTGGTCAAACCAGTGTTTACTGATATATCCCGTTAGTTGTGATTAGATACTGATAATGGTTAAACTTTGATTGACTATTATAATTTATTGACTATTTTAATTTATTCAAAATAAATGGTTATTCAGTATTTTTAATTAACAGTGAGTTAGTGGAATATCTTTTAGTAACTTGCATGGGTTAGCTATTGCTGTAAGTATCTATCAACACTCGAGTACTTACATTGGGAATAGAAATCTGAAGGGAGAGATTACTTTTTATTTACCTAGATACGCGTAACCGTGTATACTTACTGTGTTTAATTATTACATGGTTAACCAAAAAGTCTTTTCAGTTTCTATCTCCTCTGCTATAAATTCATACCCTCCACTTTCAAAACTTCTCACTGCATTTTTATACACAACTTTTCGTCTTTTCTAAATCCTCATTATGAACCAAAACCAGTTTTACACTCGCACTGAGGGTGGGATTTACTATCTCGCTTTCAAGTTGAAAGAGGGTCGTATATACTATGGTCCTTGGGGACTTAGAGTCAAGATCAATCACCAAATCTATAACCCTCATGATATTCCATCATCAGTCTATGAGGAACTGTCTTTTGGACAGCAAACTAATCTCCAGTTCTTTCAACGGGAGACCACTCTTGAAGAGGAATGCCAGTCAAAAGAGGCTGGGAGGCGTAGGATTCAAGCTCTTGAGCTGTAAGAGAATATTATTTCTCTTGCAGGTACAATGAGTAGGATTTATCATCGCAGAACGATGAGGGCGGAGCAGGCTACAAAGAGGTAGAAGAAGTCTGAGTAGTTAGATTATGTTAGGGTTTTATGTTTAAAATTCAATAAATCTTGAACTCTGCTTCTTAAATATTAATGAAAATATCTTTTGCCTTCTTTGATTCCTAAAATGAATGAATGTTTACTGTCTTGTTTGTGCTTAAATGAATATGACTGTTAATATTCCAATTAGTACTGCATACTTAATTTCAGAAATTTTTTGATAGTGTATATGAAAAACTAATCTCTGTTTCAATTCATATGTTCACTACAGTACAGATTACACATATTACAGGAAGAAACTGATTTCACAGATGAAATTTATGCAAGATTTAATTCTGATCTAATGAGAATTATAAAATTTGAGTGTTTATGGTGTATCAAAATTCTTTGAAACTTTCTTTTTCCCTCCAAGAAAGTTGTCCACACTCAGTCTCAAAATTATAAATCTTATATCTCAAATTTCTTCTTAGCTATAAAACACTTGAATCCATTTCTCAAATGTTGACAGAATCAAGTGACATAGTTCTTGAAATTATGCTCACCACTCAGAAACAACATTAAGTTGGTTAGAGACTACATGCTGAGGTAGATCTTAATGATGCTAACAGAGACATAGGGGTTTCATCAGTTTTTACTAAAGACCTTGTGAAGGATTTTAATAAAAACATTTAAGTGTCAGCTCTTTGCAAGAAGAACAAGGTTTAAGATCATGGTACATGACATTAACCTGATCAAATCCTCTTCAATTCAAATAGAAGTTCCCATTATTGGTGAACAACAACTGTCATAATCATAGTGTAAACTGTGAGTTTAATTGTGGCTTCAAATTCACAATGTATAAATACTGTTATTACTTTATCAGCATTTATTCTAAATGTTGATTTGGTATTTTCAGCATTTATTATTCTAAATCCTGTTGGTATGATTATTTCTAGACCTTATTAAATGATTACCTGTAGTTGTATGACCACAGACCACCTGTAACACCCCCAGATCCGGGGTCGGGGATCCGGGTCGTCACGGTCTTTCTTTCCACAATATCACTTCACTTAATTAATAATAAATGACCTTATGCTGTGACCCCACACTAACACACACCACAACCCGTTATAGTCTCAGAGATGAAATTTAAATAAGTACAAGTCTTTGAATCCACAATTTAAAAGTTATTACAACCCAAAATGATTACTTGATAAATTTACAGTTAATTGCCATTATCTGCCACAAGTTATAATTATACATAATTGATTCTCAAAAGTAGATGGTCTGATCTACAATAGATCTACCTCTGCAGCTATAGCAGCTACAACATCAACGGGAAGACGCGGGATGCTTCCCACGCGCTTACGCTGGGTCTGCTGGAGTCTGGCCATCTTTCCTAACTGTTGTTGTGTGATGAAGAAATAAAGCAAGGGTGAGCAGCAAGCCCACCAAAATAATATGTATAATGATTTACAATATATGAGCCTACTCATAATACTCATGAAAGTCTTGGTCAAAAGAAATGAACCAAGTTTGATATCTTAATGCGATGAAGTCGCAAAATATTCAGTATATATACATATATACTTTTCAAAATATTGGAAGTCTTCTTCCATGCATAATATACACAAAATCCCAGTGTATAACTGTATAAAAATATCGTTGCAAGGTGATCTCATATATCTAACCTTGTCTCAACGTTTTTCTGAAAATCTTTGTCATTCATAAGACAATTATTAATTAGATATAAGTTTAAAAGATGAGGTTACCAAATACCCCAATATACTTATATCTTTCCCAATACTACTTGAACTACCACCATTCAAGTTATAATCAGTTTCAAAAGTTCATCCCACTGATGAGACCACAAGATAAGACTTGAATAGATTCAATCTTTGAAATATTATTGAATGAAATAAAGTTACGAGATACTTTATTTAGTCCCGATATATATATATCCACATATATATATCTCTTAAACATTTCCTGGAACCTCTGTTATGTAAAGTATGAACAGAGTTTAAAACATCCAATGAATTTTGGAAAGGAAAAGAATTTTGGCATAAACCCGATATCTTGCTGATCAGGCAAAGATACCAATAAGTAACCTTTTCTACTAGTAGATGGACGAATTCCCCACTGGTCATCACCCTGGTCATAATTAAGACCTATGCTGGACTGCCACTCAGCCACTTATGCATTTGATGGACTCCCACTGAGCCACTTACACAATAATAGACCGTACCCCGGCCTGTCGCTTATGCCGACTCAATGAGAGGGGCTTACTTCCCGAACGTTGGGCAAGTAATCAATTCATTTACCAAATCTGCAACCTTGTTGCGAATATAAAATACACCACAGAGCCGGATTCCCCAGGTTTTGAGCGAGTATTTAAATCCCCTTAAAAGGAAGATCTTAAATATAAAAATGAGTTTTGGGATCCGCTCTGACTTTTAAAAATCATTTTGAAGACTCGAAAACACTTTAAAGAGTGTTTGGAGTAAGGCTGATTTAATGAAGTAAATCAGTCCCCAGAATATTTTAGAAAATGACTGAATATTATTATTTTAATTAATATTCCCATAAAGAATAATCTTTATAAAAATAATTGAAGTAGAAGTTTTAAAATTTATACTTGAAACGAGTATTAAATAACCAAAGCTATACTTATATGAAAGTATTATCTTTATTTGAATAATCGAAAATAAGTTTGATTATTGACATCTTATTCTTTAATAAAATAAAGAATATATTTTAGCAAATAATCGGAGTCATAGATCCTCAAATGAATATTCAAATAATATTCATTAAATAATATAAACTGAGTCATAAGTCCTCGAATGAATATTCAAATAATATTCAATAAATAATATAAAAGAGTCATAAGCCCTCGAATGAATATTCAAATAATATTCAAATAAATAAATAAAGTTAAAGTTATCGAATAAACCTTATTCGATTAATAGTTTGGAAAACTATAACCATATATATATATAAATATATATATATATATATCCATATCCATATATACAAGATTACTCGGGATCCTCGACTCCCGGTTTTAGAAAATATTTTCACCTTTGGGTCCCTATACTAAGGGTATAAGCAAGTTACCGCTATCCTCTAGCATAGGTATTATCAAATGAACCAACATATATTTATTTCAAGAATATGAAACAGGCATGCATATATACCATATCACATGCTACAATATATCGCAAAATTTGCTAATAACAATCATGCAATATCACAAGATAATGCATATACATATATTTACATCACAACAACAGTATAACGGGTAGAAAACTTGCCTGAGCGACTGGGGTTACGAATGGTTCGAGACGAGTCTGGTAACCTATAAACAACAAGTAAGTTGGAATTAAACCAAAGTCACTTGTAAATCTATACTTTAACTAACTTAGACTCTAACGCTTGTTTTGCGCTCACTAATTCGCTTAAGTCACCCGGGTACCCTCGGCTCCACCATTTTTAATAATTTAACCTTTACGAGTTTTAAGGCGATTCCTTCGCGAGTGTCTTACCAACTGCCTAACACACTTACCATAAATGTTTCATACATTAATTAACCCTTTTTGGTCTTTAACCTATGTTTCAAAGTAAGGCGAGGGGAAAAGTTTCGTTCGCGAAACGCCGTTACTTAAAACGGTCGTTTCTCCTAAACCGTGCATCGGAATCGAACGAACTACATATCAAAACGAAGCTCGTAACATGAGCTATCTAAACATGGCAGTGGTCATAATCTAGCAGGGGGTTCTCGGGTCCTAATGCTATGCACAAAAACAGTCTAAAGAAAATCGGACGTTACGACGGCTATGTTTACGCGATTACCCAATTTTAAACAACTCCAAATCATCTCACAATCAACCCACAATCACAACCCAATTCAACCTCAAATCCAACATACAACCAACATCCATCCTCATCACATCATAACAACCCCAACCAATTCAATTTAATCATTCATACTTATGCTTAAACTTAACTTTAATCATACTTAAGTTCCTTTATATCAAAACCACAACAATTACCATTCCATTTCACTACCATTCCAAATCCCAAACTCTAAATCATAACAACAAGCTACAATATCAACCCACTAATCAAAATCATCTTATACTATATAGGAATCTAGGGTTTGGAGATGGTATACCTTCCTTGAAGTGGTGGGTGGAGCTAGGAAGCCTTAAGAAGCTTGGAGAAGTCTTAAGAATGCTTGGATCTTCAAGAAAACCAAGAAAAGTTCAAGTTAAAAAACTTGAAAACACTATTCATTGTCTTCTTCTTTGATTAAATGAAGAAGATTGAGAAGGAATTGATGGCTTAAACTCATGATATAGCCCTAACTAAGCATGAAGATGATTAGGGAATTTACTCACCAATTTAGGAAGCTTGGATCTTGAATTTTTGAATTCTCTTGCCTTTTGAATAGTGAAAAGCCGTGAGCAATGAAGAACAAAGCCTTGGTTGCTTTTGATTTTTGATGAAAATGATTTTACTTGGCTTGGTTGCTTGGTTTTTGTGCTTGTTTTAGTCAATTACCTTCTTGCCCTTGAATTTGTGTGGTTACAAAGCCACCACACCTCCTTCCTTCCCATGTCATGCTTATGTCACCTTGCACATGTCATAATGCTCCCACTTGTCCACACCTTGTGGTTTGATGATGTCACAATCCCTGGCTTCTTGTACAAGCTTGTCTCTTGGTCACTTATTTGTTTTACGGTTCGCTTATCTTTCGTTCTCGTTTA
The DNA here is from genome assembly GCF_009905375.1 of Apium graveolens. NCBI lineage: Eukaryota > Viridiplantae > Streptophyta > Magnoliopsida > Apiales > Apiaceae > Apium > Apium graveolens. The sequence continues at coordinate 170,473,501 of NC_133654.1, read as the reverse complement.
TCGTTTGAGGGATCATACCCGGGATCTTATTACTTAGGTTCCCTTAACCTTTCTCAATATATTATATTCCTTTTATGATCCTCTCCTATAATCCTTTAATTTAAATCCTTTTTATCCTGTTACCTTATACTCAATTCTCTCCGTATCTTGTGAATTTCCGGGAAAAATCAAAGTGTTCGGATTTGGATTCTGACGATCTTTACATACACTTATATCCCATATAAAGTACTAATAAAATCTCAGAATATCCATATCAGAACCCCTACATAGTGTGGCATGAAAAGTTTTCTCATTCAGCAAAAACACTATTCATAAGGGTTTCAAAAATTTCCCAAAAATTGGGGTTATTACAGTCTCCCCTCCTTAAAAGGATTCCGTCCCGGAATCAGATAGAAAGTGAATAGGGATACTCTCTTAGCATTGCACTTTCTAACTCTCGAGTAAATTTTCCCACATTGTGGTTCTACCATCAAACTCTTACTAGTTTGATAACCCTTCTCCTAAGCACTCGTTCCTTTTTACTTTATACCCTTCCTGGTTGCTCCATATAGGTTACGTCTGGTTGCATATCTATGCGCTCATATGCCTCTATTTATCTGGCATCCGAATACACTTCCTTAACATTGATACGTGGAACACGTTATGAACTTGCTACAGGTTCGGGGGTAGGGTTAGCTCATATGCTAACTTCCCAAACGTCCTAATATATCCAAGGGTCCAACAAATTGTAGACTTAGCTTTTCTTTCTTTCCGAACCTCATCAATCCTTTCCAAGGGATACCTATAACATTACTAGGTCCCCTATTTCATACTCTTTATCCTTTCGTGTCAAATCAACATACTTATCATGTCCATCTTGGGTTACTACCAGCCGTCCTCTGATTAGATCTATCATATCCTTGGTCCTTTGGACTACTGCGGGTCCGAGCATCTTGCGCTCTACAACTTCATCCTAACATAAGGGAGATCGACATTGTCTTCCCTCAAGGATCTCATAAGGCGACATCTCGATAATGACATATGATCTATTATCGTAAGATAACTCAATCCGAATTAAGTGATCATTCCAAATTCTTTCAAGTCTATTGCACAGACTCTCATTATAACTTTTATCATTAGAGCTTCTGCTTCTCAATACCCATTCTTTTCCAGTTCGTAATCGCTACTACCTTCCGTTCCTAATATTATACGGGTTATACTTTTGCTTGTTAGCGTTCTGTAACCTTTTAATAACCACGTCAACCTTAGTATCACGAATGTGTTCCCATTCCGCATACTACCACCACTTTATTACTCCTTTTTTTAGCTGTTTCTATTTTCGAAAGCTTAATCCTTCATATAGAAGTAAAAGAATTTATTGAGAGATCACTATGATCATGAACACTTGTTATCTCGCATAGTTAGTACAGAAGGTGGCCAACCTTTAGTACTTGACAAGCAATTAAACAATAGTTGGTATCCTACTAGGCTTCTATCACACAGATAGATAGTCATTCGGCAATACCTCCCCTTCTGGAAGGGTTGTTCTTCTCAGCTTACATGAAATGAAAAGAAGAGAAAAGAACGAATTGAAGAGAATTGTATATTCATATAAAAAATTTATTGCCATAAAATATCTGGCTTGGAATCTACCTCTGAACTATAGAGGTTTGTCATAGAAGAACAAAACATATATGTATTTATATCAACATCAAGTGTTATAGCATCGCATTTCACGTGCCTAAATATTTTTGCTATCCCGTCCATCATTCTATGGACCCATGCTCTTCCTCGAGCTTATACGCAATCACCTTTGAAACTCCCTCGACATCGAAAATCGAATCTGGGATCTTATTCTATACATCATCGTTACTAGAATTCTATGATCGCACCGCAACCTTCCTCGTATAATAATACGACTCTCTTATTGATAAGAAAGAATAATAATTCACTAGGTAGATACTCTACTTAATTAGTCTATCAATGATAACTTATACACTACCACGACCCGATTAGTGGTACTCAATCTCAACACCCATTCCAATACAACTTTCACGGTTGTAATCAGCTCATTACTCACAGAATCATTGCTGCCTTACTATGGTCCACCATTGACCTACTGTAGTCATTCACGTTCCATGAAATCTTAATATCTAACCATACCGAGTCCATACATGTCGTATCAAATCCTTCTAAGGAGTTAACATAACCACCAATCACAATTCATGAAGAACACTCCTGATCCTAACATACATACATGACATGAAGCAGATAAAAGTGTAGAAGAGTTTCAATCAAAGCAATGATAGCAGGTTAATACTATTCTTAATCATACGCCCTAAATAGAAGAATTAACTCAAGGGTTCATCTAGTCCTTTTTGAAACATGGTCCTGGCTTATCTCAAGATAGGACCTTCTAAGATAGATAGCCCGTTCATGGCGATTACACGAATTAAACCTTTACCAACTACTATTACGGTTGGGTATTGCACAGTCATCAGAAGGAATGTCAATCTTCCAAACCATAATTCAACCTTCACATTTTTAACCATCATCACTGTATTCGTTTGGCACACGCGCCTATAATTATCCTCTTACCCTTAAAGTGTCGGCCACCTCTTTGGCCTTTCCTGATAGTAAAATTTCCTTACAGTCAATGTCATTTTAACCACCTCCAAATAAATTTTCTACCTTATTTCCGATCACTGCTTGAGTGAAGATGTTTTCCTTAAAATCAGATGGGAAAAAAAATATCACCATTTTTCCATAAGTTATTGCCTCGGTCTTTAGAGGCTAATCACTGTCAAGACTGACTCTCAATCATACTTACAACATTTTTTTTTTATCTTAAGTCCTAATTGCCCTGAACAATTTCGACCATTACTGGTTCGATCCATACTTTCTCGTGGTTTAACACGTGCCCCACTTGGCAACATTATAATTATGTCATATTTCCTTTATCAACATTTTTATTCTTGAGAATTTTGAATATTACCTTTCTCCTTGTAAAACCTCTAAGGTTATCCTTCAATCGTTCCTCCTGTATTCCCTAGATACAGGGCATATCACAATACCATTTACTAATAGTAGAACCATTATCTATATACTTCTGCAAAATTTCTCCACTGATTCTTAAAGGTTGTTGTTACCTTAACCCTTTCCCAATCATACTGTCAAAACTCATACTGTCCCTATTAAGGGTGACATGCCAACCTTTATGCAGTCCCCTAGGATTCATTTTAAGTTACCAATGTTCTATCCTTAATTCCACCTTTAAAAGGTACATGCATCCTTCCATGGATAAATCAAGTCATATATCCTTGATAGATTATCTTATTCATCATTCCCACCTCGATAGTCTATACCTAACTTCATAATAGCATCCTTATTCAAATTGAGGTCAATCCATATGGCCTCCAAAAGATAACAACGGTCATCCGCTTTTCTTTCCTGATTTGGTAATGATAACATGGATGTTCTGGAAGATATTGGTCATGTTCAACATGAACCTCTTCTTAACAGTTCCTTATTTACTTTTGTTGTTTATCTCAACAGTCATCTCAATGTTGGGATATCCCTCATACCTGGCGTCTCCCTTTCTGGGTATCGAGCCACCGGTCTTACATTTCACATTATTGAAGGTCACTTCCTTCATCCAATTTTTCCTGATTTCTTACTTTCTTGTCTCCTCAGTCTATCCGTGTCTCAATATTTATCCTTCGAACTATCTCAAGGTTTCCTCGAATCCTCCCAACTTAAAGGGGGTACAATATATGTATCTCTTATGCCTTCACCCAGCAATTTTTACTCATGGTGGATCATCATCCTGACGATTACATGCTTTTCTATTTCTATTGCTATGAGTCTTTAGGGTTTCCTCATACCCAACTCCCTTATCATTCCTCAAACTCTATTGCCTTTATATTCCTTTCCACTTCAGTTTCTTTTTATTTTCCTTTTCTCTTATCATTATTTCACAAATCAATCACAATATAAGCATTGATTTCAAACATCCCGTCATTCTGGATTCGTGTCCTCAGAACGAATCTTGACAACTTTTACAACTTAGATTCATAATTTATCATACTTGTCTGCCTTTGTTCTGGCTCTAAAGCTTTTACACTATCTCCATAACCTTGGGAAGTACTTTCCTGAAAACAATTGACTGAACTTAAATCAGTTTATTATAATCTCTTGCTCCGTGCCTTCCTTGGCCTTTCACCAGCGGGTGGTCTCTCTCTTAGGAGGGTAAGTGACAAAAATGGTCTTTTGTGGTTCATCAATCATTTAGAATCTCAAATGATTCCTATATTTCCTTTAGCCAGGCTCTTGCCTCGGCTGGGTCAGCCTGTTCCTTGGAACTCTGAGAGCTTAGCGATTTAAAGGTTATGAAAGAATTTCACACCACATTGTTTCCTCAGGGTGGTGGTTGGGGATAATAGTCTAAGTTCTGTCTAGACTGGTCTATAAATTATCGTATAGGAGTACCGTCTCGGGTCTCCTTTCCTTACTCGACTTTCTGTTTCCTTAGTATGAAATGTTTCATCCTTCTCCCATACTTGGGGTTATCTTATACGTTAAAATCCTCATTTTCCACTTCATTATGTTATGGGTTCCTTCTATCTTGATGGCGACCTCCCTGACTATCACGTTCAGGGTTTGCTCTAAATCTTATTCCTCAAACTATGGCTCTCATCTAAGTTCTCATCCTTACGCTCTTGAACTTTCGGAACCCAAATTCTATAGGAATACCTCATTATTCCCTTATCATCTTTCTCGGTATTAATCTCATATTTATTTGTTGGCTCTCTGCCTTCACTCATAACTTTTTCTGGCACAATATGATCTTTTCCAATAATTCGGGCTGTATTGTTATCTCAAACAGCTTTTCGGTACCGGCTCCGGTTACCTTCACTACTATTTCCATTTTCTCAAAATCTCTTATAAACTCTCCAAAAGACATTATCATCTTGAGTCTCTCCTTTTTACTAAGGGCATCAGCCACCATATTGGCTTTCCCCGAATGATAAAGAATCTCCCAATCATAATTCTTGATTAGCTCTAACCGCCTCCTCTGGCGTCTGTTGAGCTCTTTCTACGTAAGAATGTACTAGAGCACTTATGGCTTAGGTAATTCTCGCACTTCTCTCCATACAAGTAGTGCCTCCAATCTTTAGGGTAAAACTATTGCCACGAGCCTAAGCTCATGGGCGGGGATATCGAATTTCATATTACCTTAATTGTCTTGACGCAGACGCGATTATCTTGCTGTGCTAAGAAGCACCCTAATTCCTTATGCGAAGCGTCACTTACAAATCACAAAATCTCCTTTTTCCATCCGGCAACGCCAGCATAGGGGCCATCACCAACCTCTGCTTCAGTTCTTGAAAGCTGTTCTCGCATTTCTCTGTCCATTCAAACTTCTCAGTCTTACGAGTAAGCCGCGTTAAAGGGGCTACTATCTTTACAACTTGAACGAACCTACGGTAGTGACCGGCCAATCCTACCTCTGGTAGTCGACCAAACCATGGTCATCAATTCATCAGTGGTCCTTTATCCAATCCTGTCAGGATCCTCCATGGGATCCTCCTCAACAACTATCCCTTCTAGGACAACATCCTCAACCGCTAAATCCTCAATATCAACATCATCCAGTCCTGCATTAGGACACTCTATCGGATCCACAATCCAATCTCCAATTAGTAATAAAATATCATCGCGATGTTGCTCCTCAACCTCAGGGTTCGGAGTCCGGCTACCATATACGATAACGAACTACGCTCCTATCACGATATTTATAAGGGTTCCCATAAGGGTTTTAACTGTCAGTACTACGTTAGGTAGTCCGACTATGAACTTGGCAAGAGTTCTTATTATCTTAGTGAACTTATTATCTTAACGTCCCATCATCTCTGAGGTTTATAACGCTTAGCTCTGATACCATTTCTGTAACACCCCCAGATCCGGGGTCGGGGATCCGGGTCGTCACGGTCTTTCTTTCCACAATATCACTTCACTTAATTAATAATAAATGACCTTATGCTGTGACCCCACACTAACACACACCACAACCCGTTATAGTCTCAGAGATGAAATTTAAATAAGTACAAGTCTTTGAATCCACAATTTAAAAGTTATTACAACCCAAAATGATTACTTGATAAATTTACAGTTAATTGCCATTATCTGCCACAAGTTATAATTATACATAATTGATTCTCAAAAGTAGATGGTCTGATCTACAATAGATCTACCTCTGCAGCTATAGCAGCTACAACATCAACGGGAAGACGCGGGATGCTTCCCACGCGCTTACGCTGGGTCTGCTGGAGTCTGGCCATCTTTCCTAACTGTTGTTGTGTGATGAAGAAATAAAGCAAGGGTGAGCAGCAAGCCCACCAAAATAATATGTATAATGATTTACAATATATGAGCCTACTCATAATACTCATGAAAGTCTTGGTCAAAAGAAATGAACCAAGTTTGATATCTTAATGCGATGAAGTCGCAAAATATTCAGTATATATACATATATACTTTTCAAAATATTGGAAGTCTTCTTCCATGCATAATATACACAAAATCCCAGTGTATAACTGTATAAAAATATCGTTGCAAGGTGATCTCATATATCTAACCTTGTCTCAACGTTTTTCTGAAAATCTTTGTCATTCATAAGACAATTATTAATTAGATATAAGTTTAAAAGATGAGGTTACCAAATACCCCAATATACTTATATCTTTCCCAATACTACTTGAACTACCACCATTCAAGTTATAATCAGTTTCAAAAGTTCATCCCACTGATGAGACCACAAGATAAGACTTGAATAGATTCAATCTTTGAAATATTATTGAATGAAATAAAGTTACGAGATACTTTATTTAGTCCCGATATATATATATCCACATATATATATCTCTTAAACATTTCCTGGAACCTCTGTTATGTAAAGTATGAACAGAGTTTAAAACATCCAATGAATTTTGGAAAGGAAAAGAATTTTGGCATAAACCCGATATCTTGCTGATCAGGCAAAGATACCAATAAGTAACCTTTTCTACTAGTAGATGGACGAATTCCCCACTGGTCATCACCCTGGTCATAATTAAGACCTATGCTGGACTGCCACTCAGCCACTTATGCATTTGATGGACTCCCACTGAGCCACTTACACAATAATAGACCGTACCCCGGCCTGTCGCTTATGCCGACTCAATGAGAGGGGCTTACTTCCCGAACGTTGGGCAAGTAATCAATTCATTTACCAAATCTGCAACCTTGTTGCGAATATAAAATACACCACAGAGCCGGATTCCCCAGGTTTTGAGCGAGTATTTAAATCCCCTTAAAAGGAAGATCTTAAATATAAAAATGAGTTTTGGGATCCGCTCTGACTTTTAAAAATCATTTTGAAGACTCGAAAACACTTTAAAGAGTGTTTGGAGTAAGGCTGATTTAATGAAGTAAATCAGTCCCCAGAATATTTTAGAAAATGACTGAATATTATTATTTTAATTAATATTCCCATAAAGAATAATCTTTATAAAAATAATTGAAGTAGAAGTTTTAAAATTTATACTTGAAACGAGTATTAAATAACCAAAGCTATACTTATATGAAAGTATTATCTTTATTTGAATAATCGAAAATAAGTTTGATTATTGACATCTTATTCTTTAATAAAATAAAGAATATATTTCAGCAAATAATCGGAGTCATAGATCCTCAAATGAATATTCAAATAATATTCATTAAATAATATAAACTGAGTCATAAGTCCTCGAATGAATATTCAAATAATATTCAATAAATAATATAAAAGAGTCATAAGCCCTCGAATGAATATTCAAATAATATTCAAATAAATAAATAAAGTTAAAGTTATCGAATAAACCTTATTCGATTAATAGTTTGGAAAACTATAACCATATATATATATATAAATATATATATATATATATATATATATATATATATATATCCATATCCATATATACAAGATTACTCGGGATCCTCGACTCCCGGTTTTAGAAAATATTTTCACCTTTGGGTCCCTATACTAAGGGTATAAGCAAGTTACCGCTATCCTCTAGCATAGGTATTATCAAATGAACCAACATATATTTATTTCAAGAATATGAAACAGGCATGCATATATACCATATCACATGCTACAATATATCGCAAAATTTGCTAATAACAATCATGCAATATCACAAGATAATGCATATACATATATTTACATCACAACAACAGTATAACGGGTAGAAAACTTGCCTGAGCGACTGGGGTTACGAATGGCTCGGGACGAGTCTGGTAACCTATAAACAACAAGTAAGTTGGAATTAAACCAAAGTCACTTGTAAATCTATACTTTAACTAACTTAGACTCTAACGCTTGTTTTGCGCTCACTAATTCGCTTAAGTCACCCGGGTACCCTCGGCTCCACCATTTTTAATAATTTAACCTTTACGAGTTTTAAGGCGATTCCTTCGCGAGTGTCTTACCAACTGCCTAACACACTTACCATAAATGTTTCATACATTAATTAACCCTTTTTGGTCTTTAACCTATGTTTCAAAGTAAGGCGAGGGGAAAAGTTTCGTTCGCGAAACGCCGTTACTTAAAACGGTCGTTTCTCCTAAACCGTGCATCGGAATCGAACGAACTACATATCAAAACGAAGCTCGTAACATGAGCTATCTAAACATGGCAGTGGTCATAATCTAGCAGGGGGTTCTCGGGTCCTAATGCTATGCACAAAAACAGTCTAAAGAAAATCGGACGTTACGATGGCTATGTTTACGCGATTACCCAATTTTAAACAACTCCAAATCATCTCACAATCAACCCACAATCACAACCCAATTCAACCTCAAATCCAACATACAACCAACATCCATCCTCATCACATCATAATAACCCCAACCAATTCAATTTAATCATTCATACTTATGCTTAAACTTAACTTTAATCATACTTAAGTTCCTTTATATCAAAACCACAACAATTACCATTCCATTTCACTACCATTCCAAATCCCAAACTCTAAATCATAACAACAAGCTACAATATCAACCCACTAATCAAAATCATCTTATACTATATAGGAATCTAGGGTTTGGAGATGGTATACCTTCCTTGAAGTGGTGGGTGGAGCTAGGAAGCCTTAAGAAGCTTGGAGAAGTCTTAAGAATGCTTGGATCTTCAAGAAAACCAAGAAAAGTTCAAGTTAAAAAACTTGAAAACACTATTCATTGTCTTCTTCTTTGATTAAATGAAGAAGATTGAGAAGGAATTGATGGCTTAAACTCATGATATAGCCCTAACTAAGCATGAAGATGATTAGGGAATTTACTCACCAATTTAGGAAGCTTGGATCTTGAATTTTTGAATTCTCTTGCCTTTTGAATAGTGAAAAGCCGTGAGCAATGAAGAACAAAGCCTTGGTTGCTTTTGATTTTTGATGAAAATGATTTTACTTGGCTTGGTTGCTTGGTTTTTGTGCTTGTTTTAGTCAATTACCTTCTTGCCCTTGAATTTGTGTGGTTACAAAGCCACCACACCTCCTTCCTTCCCATGTCATGCTTATGTCACCTTGCACATGTCATAATGCTCCCACTTGTCCACACCTTGTGGTTTGATGATGTCACAATCCCTGGCTTCTTGTACAAGCTTGTCTCTTGGTCACTTATTTGTTTTACGGTTCGCTTATCTTTCGTTCTCGTTTATCGTTTGAGGGATCATACCCGGGATCTTATTACTTAGGTTCCCTTAACCTTTCTCAATATATTATATTCCTTTTATGATCCTCTCCTATAATCCTTTAATTTAAATCCTTTTTATCCTGTTACCTTATACTCAATTCTCTCCGTATCTTGTGAATTTCCGGGAAAAATCAAAGTGTTCGGATTTGGATTCTGACGATCTTTACATACACTTATATCCCATATAAAGTACTAATAAAATCTCAGAATATCCATATCAGAACCCCTACATAGTGTGGCATGAAAAGTTTTCTCATTCAGCAAAAACACTATTCATAAGGGTTTCAAAAATTTCCCAAAAATTGGGGTTATTACACCACCCTTCTTTACCCAACTCTTATTTTTTTAGGACAATTTATCTGAGCTTTTCTATGAGTTTTGTGAAAAGATTTAGAGAAAAATAGAATTAAAGAGAGGCAGGATCCTTCCTGGAAAAAGGAGAGGTAGTTGAGAGATAGGATTTAGTAATCCTTGAGAGGAAACTCTGACTATTGAAAATCATGCGCTGTGTAGTGTGAGGAGTAGTGGGTACTTCAAAATAATAGAGAGATTAAGTGATACTTGTTGTATTTTTTAGGTGCGCAGAGTACACATGAAACAACTGCTGATCAATAGTCTGTTGAACCCTTGATAAACTGTGATATACCGAGTGATGTTAATCTCCCTACAGGTCTAAGTACTAATATTTTCTTGTAGTCCATTCCATCTACTATTCCACCACGTGAAACAATCCCTGTTTTTATTGAAAAACAGTTCATTCCCTCTACTATTCCACTACCTGAAGTAATCCTTGTTGTTGCTGAAGATGTAGTAGCACAACAGTCCATTCATAAAGTTTCATCCATTTCGAAGTCACCACAACAATCTACAGGAATTGAGGTCCTGAAAGTAAATTTAGAAACTCCAGTTCATTTATCTATAGTACTTGAAGATGTGGAGGTTACTGCTACTGGTAATGAAGCTTCTGAAGCTGTTGGATCACATACTACACCAATTTCTGATTCTATCTTAAATGTTGAACCTAGTGAGGAAGTTCTGCAGATAGTACAAAATCCAGTTGCAAAGGGAGAATCTAAAGATGGTGAAGAAGCTAATATTTCTAATGTTCTTATAAATCCTGAAGATCATCTTTTATTCCCTAAAGATATGTCTACACATGTAAGGTAACAAAAAATGAAGGAGTTAGATGTCAAAAAGAAGCAGTATTATTTTGATGATCTCTGGAATGCTAAATGAAAAGATGATACATATCCTATTTCTAGAACAAATGCTATTGAACATCTGGAAATAGCTAAAATGAGAATTCTAAATCCTGATATGTTAACTCATATGAAAGCATCTACTCTAGTTATCAGATCCTTACATACAGCTCAAGAAGCAACTACTTCTCAAATCAATCAGATCAAAGAATGATTGATTGCTTCAAGGATGACTACTCATAAGGAAATTCAAAAAACAAATTGCATCAATTGTTGCCAGACAAACTACAACTGAAGCTAATCAAGCTAGATTGGAAGCTAAGAAAGTTCAAATGTCTGATCATTTTATAGAGATACATGATTCAATGGAGCTGATTATTTCTTTACTTTTTGGTGATGATGCCAAAAGGGGGAGAAAATTATTCAATATAAATGCAAGCAGCTGACATTGACAAGTACTGATGATGAAAATCCTGATGGAGTTAATAAGGGGGGACATAAGAATAGTGAAAGGAGAAGAGGTGAAGAGCTAGTTGGAATTACTGGTTCATCAAAAGGAATTGATTGTGACTACAACAACTCAACAAACTTTACAAGTCACAACTGCTGATGAAGACCAAGGTATTTTGGAGATAGAAACTAGTACTAAAGCAAATCAATATCTTCATACTCTGAAAGTAAAAGGCAAAAAGACAACTATATTTTAAAAGGATCCAAAGATTCAAGCATTTGACTCCGAGGTAAGTAGAAAATCTTTGAAAAAGAAAATCCTGGAGTTGATCTAGAACAACTAAGGAAAATGGACGAAGACTTCAAGAAATCCATGAAAACAATAAATATTGATCTTGCTGTTATCTCTCAAGATCTTTATGAAGATGATCCTCCTAACAGACCAACCAAAGGTGTAGTTATAAAAGAGGTAAGTCAGGCAAAGGATGAAAGATCTCTCAGATCTCAAGCTATCTTAAATGCTGACAGGAAGCATAAATGGAAAGAGAAGATATGAGAGAAATAAAAGCTTTCAAATCGTAAATCTAAAGCTGTTACAAAGAAGAAATCATTATCTAAAGCAACTAAATCATAAATACTGATAGATCCAATCTATACAGTTGCTTAATCTTTTGATATTGATGAAATTGCTAAAGAAGAAGAAGAAGAAGAAGTCAGTCAAGCTTACCAATGAAGGTAGATTCTAACTTGGCAGAAATTGGAGACAATTTCTGATGATCCATTTGTAGGAGATTCTTTGACTTTAAGAAAGCATTCTAACTTGACAAAAATTGGAGACAATTTAATGCTTGAAGACTTACAGAAGATCATATCAGTGCAAATTGTTATTGATCTTGTTTGAGAGAAAATAATTTATTTTTTGGAGTCAGGGTGAAGCTTAAGGTTGAATCAAGAACAATTAAGAGACAAACCATGGCAGGAATTGGAAGTTATCGCTACAATTCTCAAGGTAACAAATTCTGTAACTGCCAGATGGTCTACATTAAAAAAGAACCTGATACAGTTAAAGCAGATAGGAATGCCTTACAAATATAACTACATTCCAAAGTACATTGATCAAACTGATTATGCTATTGATATGCCTATTGGTGGAGCCAAGATAGAAATGAGTCTAGGGACTCAAGTTTTAACCTTTAATCCTGATGGAAAGAAAATTGGGTTTAGAGCTAGATGACCTATCACTTGGAAATTCAAAGTTACATAATCTCAGGGCTGCCATCTATCAGAATGATGAATCAACAGATGTACTGAAGGAACATATACATAGGATGCAATGGTATTTGGATGTAATGGAAGAAAATCTGCTGAGGAAGTTTTTTGAAGATTTTCCAGACTGTGTTAGAGTATAGAATGAAGAGTAAAGTCCGATATTTACTGAAGTAAGATTGAATATGCATACTTGAATCCTGCATTTAGATAGTTTTGACATCATCAATTGGAACTTGTCCATATTTTCATAATGAACAAGTTGGGGGAGATTGTTAGAAGCTATTGATGATATCAGCAGAAACTATCGGAAGTTCACATCAGCACTTATATCAATGGATGATGATATCAACAGATGATGATGTCAACGGATGATGTAATCAGTATTTGTCACATCAGTTGATCTTTGATAAGGAAAAGGAAACATGAACTCAAGGTGGTGAAGGACTTTATCTCAGAAGCAATCATACATGGATAGGTTTCCTTATTATAATAGAATAAGATTCCTTATTTGATTGTGTAGTTGTTCTCTATATAAAGCACAGATTAGGTTCATGCTATAAGCATTACGAACATTGTTATATCCTTCGCATAACCTAGCAGCTCTCAATGATATTTGTTCATATTTTGAGAGAGTACATTTGTAATCAGTTTTTATCTGTTAAAATAAAAACTATTGATTTCGTTGAAGCTTTGTCACATTATTTAATAAATTATATTCACCCCCCCCCCCCACGGTTGGTTATAGACCTAACAAAAGATCACACTTATCTTATTACTCTTCATAATGCTTCCAAGCACCTGGAGACAGCTGAGCAATAAATTAAGAATCCCTCCCTGCTTGCTTATCTGAAAGCTTCCATAATCATGATCAAGTTTATATATTCCACACATGCTAAGGCTCAAACTCAATTAGATGCTCTTAAAGATGCTTTCCATGAGGTTAAATTCAAATCAGAGCATGATATGCAAAAATAATTGAATCTTATCATTTCCATACATGACACATTTGAAGCCAATCAGTTAGGCTTGAAGCTACTCAAAATAGGATGTCCGGGCAATTTGATGAGGTCCAGCAATTAATGGAGCTAATTGTTTTCCTCCTGCTTGATGGTGATGCCAAAAAGGGGGAGATAATATCAAAGTCAAAATGCTAACAGCTCCAGCTAAAAGCTAATGACAAAGATGATGCTCCAGATGGTGGGAGTAAAGGTGGTCAGTCACTTGGAAGGTACAAGGGTGGAGACATTGTTGGTTCTAGTGGCATTTCTAAGTCTATGATCCAAAGAAGGAGTAAATGAGGAAAAAGTAGTGGAGCTGGAAAGAAGAAATCTACAACGGTAACAAAAGAACTGACTATAACTACAAAGCAAACTCTGACAGTCATAAATGTTGAGGAAGGCCAATATATTCTGGAGATGGAATTTGGTGCTGAGGTAAGTTAGTTTTTATAAACTCTAAAATTTGAAGGAAATAAGACAATTCTATTCTACAAGGATCCTAAAATAACATCTTATGATTCTTAGGTGAGTAGAAGGATCTTTGAAAGAGAAAATCCTAGAGTTGATCTTAAGCAACTGAGCTTGATGGAAGAGGAATTCAAATCTTTGAGACTAGAAAATACTGATGTTGTCTCACCATATACTGACAATCCGGGACAAAGACCAGCCAAAAGAGTTGTGATCAAAGAAATCAGCCAAACTGAAGCTGAAAGATCTATTCTAAGGGCTCAAGTTATATTAAATATTATTAGGAGTTGTAAGGGAAAGGAGAAGGTTTGTTAATCTTCAAAGCTTGCATTGGAAGACTTAAATACTGATTCTAACTTTTCAACCCCTGACAAAGCTCATTTTTAAGATATTAATAAAAGCTGATGAAGTTGAAAATTAACCTCTAACAGTGCTCAAGTTAAGAAAACCGAAATTCAACCAGTCACAACCACTGATACTACTCATGTTTTTGACTTTACTATTCAAGGAACCAAAGTTAATCATACTATTCCTGAAAGAGACTCAAACTCTGATTCAGAAGGCTCAAACTCTGATAAACCAGAATTGACCTTTGAAGAGAAGAAAAAACTGCGAGGGGAAGCAAGACACCTGCACCAAAAAAGGATTCTTCTGAGACCATTAACAAGATCTATAGTGGTAATTCACAAGATAGAATAGCTAGCAGAAGAGGTGGCTTGGGACTTCCAAATGCTGATAATTTCACTGGAAATGTTTTACTTCTAAGGGAGCCTGAGAGTCTAAAAGGAGTAGGAGAAAATATGAAGCTTGAAGATCTACAGAAGATTTTTTCAGTTCGAATAGTGCTTGATTTATATGATACAAATAAGCCAAAAGAAAAGATGCTGTATTTTCTTGAGTGTGGGAAGAGGTTGAAGATTTTTCAAGAACAAATGAGAGACAAACATGGAAAGAGTTGGAATATGTCATAACTTTACTAAAGGTAATCAAATATACTACTACTAGGTGGTCAGATTATTTGAAAGACCTGGTATTCAAAAGCAGAGATGAATGACTTACAAATCAAAATACACTTCAGAGTACATTAAAAATATTGTTAATATGCCTAAAGGAGGAGACATAGTGACAACATCAATTGGTATAAAAGTTTTTAATTTTAATCCAAATGACAAGAAGGTTGGATTCTTGGAGCTGGATGATTTATCATTTGGTAGATCAAATATTCATGACCTCAGAGCTTCTATTTATCAGAATGATAATTCTACAGAGGAGCTCAAGGATATCAAACAAAGAATGGAGATGAATCTGAATGTTCTTGAAGAAAATATACTCAATAAATTCTTTGATGATGTTACTGGATTTTCCAAGGTTGAAGACTGAAGATAAAGTCTGATACACTGCCTGTAAGATTGTACATTTGTTAGTATTTCTGCATTTTGATAGTTTTGACATCATCAATTAAAAACTTGTACATATTTTCATAATGCACAAGTTGGGGGAGATTGTTAGAAGAAATTGATGATATCATTATTTAGCTGTCAGAGTTTGTCAGCAGTATTTGATATCAGAGTTTGACAAAGATGACATCATCAGCATTTATCGTCAGTATTTGTTGATCAGTATTTGCCATCAGTATTTGTTCATATCAGTATTTATCAAGCTGGAAATCAGGAGTTAGCATAGATGGATATATTTACAGAGATATTTCGGTGTAGAACTTTACTTATCATAGCAATCAATAGATGGATATGCATTAGGATTCCTTATTCAATTATAACATATCTTCTAGATTGATTGTGTAGCCATGTAGCATATAAGCACAGGTTAGGTTTTCACTTTATGTGTTCGTTCAAATTAATATATCATTCATATAACCTAGCAGCTCTCCAAGATATCTGTCCATCCTTTGAGAGAGTATTGTAATCAGTTTTTATTCATTAATACAAAAACTGTTTATTCCATTGAGTTGTTTAAATCGATTTGATTGTTTAAACTGTATTCACCCCCCATATATAGTTAATTTAAGACCTAACACATTACAGGAGGGGGCGTAGAAGCAATGACCCCACTGGCGCCCGTAATTATGAGATATGGAAGGTGAATCCAAAACTTTGGAGGAAAGAATTCGTGCTCCTTTGAGAAAGTCGATATCGGGGGAGGTAGGATCCCAGTAAAGATCCATGACTAGACATAAAAATTGTAAATTGTTACGAAAGTGGAAGTGTTTAGAAAGATAAGGTGAATGAGGATTAATGCACCTCAAATGGTTGTTACATAGAGAGGATTAAAACATGCATACAACTTAGTAGACTATCATAGTGCATCTTTTTTCCAGTTCGTGCAACATATTATATTTACATGCAATAATATATTTGCCATTATAAAATAAATATGGCTCAGAACAATTAGCATTTATCTGACTACTTTAATTTTGAAAAAGGTCAAAACTTTTCTGAAATGTATTATCACGTGACATTACAAATTTAATAATCATATTAAAATTTGCTCAACAAAATAAATATTTTCCGTAAAGAAAAGAAAAGTGCCAACCAACAAAGATAAAAGACATATAAGGATCTCATCCATAAATAAGTTATTCTTTCCGTTGTCAGTTTTACAACCTTAACGTAAGAGCACGCATCACAACAAGTAGTTTAATAATTCGTTTCCATGAAGACTATTAATAAGCTGTTAAATACCAATTATTATCTTTCTCTCAATTCAAGTCTAATAAAGATCAAATGGAGTGTTTTACTAAATTATCACTAAATAATTAAACTAACACAAATATCGAATAATAAATTCCAAGAGAATGAAAACTAGGCCTTTAACTTCATCCAATGTTCTTTAACAAACTTCTTCTTCAACCTATATTCTCATGGTCTAATTGCTAGTCTAAGACAATCAAGTATTCACAAGGACCTTCCAAATCTCAAGTGACTCTAATTTATTCAATAATCCTCATATTCCTATGTAACATTTAAAAGCATAAACATCATTAAATTTCTTATTAATTGGACTTTTTAGAGTGTTTAGATATATTCCTATCATAACCATAAATTAATATACATATTAATCCTATGATATATTGATTGGATCTTAATTTGGGGTTTCTCTTCCAAGTCCGCCTAATTACCAAATTAATCTCAAGGGTGGTCAATCTTTGAGAAGTATTAAACACAAATTAACATAAATAATTAATACGACCACAAAAATAGAGAGAAAAGAAAAAAACTTATATATTAACAAAAGAATCCATTAAAGGCCTAGAGAGTAAATTAGTTCATCATCTCAAAAGAAAATAATACACAAGAGTATGTAAACATAATGAAAAAGTAAAGGGAAAAGATGAAATTTGTATATGCAACAATCTCCTCTTCTTCTTCTTCAGCTTTTTTCCTCTTGAGCGTAGCCTCCATTTTCTTCTCCAGGAACCTTATTCCTAGTAATAATATATGATCTATATATGTATCTAATTAATGTGTTATTAATATTTTAATAAAAATACAAATAAGTTTCCCAAACTGATTCTGTTTTTCAAGTAAAATTCGTAGTTGACTTTTCTTCAAAAAGTCTGGGCCTCCATATAGATATTGATCTCTAGACCACCTTAGAATGAAAGAGAATCTCATTATTTTTGCGTGGACTTTTGTATAATCAAATTTGGACTTCTGGAACTCAAGAAATGGCCCAAATAGTGTAGCATGTACGTGCAGTCCAACAAATCCGAATTTACTTCTAATAAATCTCCAAATTCAGTTTTTTTATTCCCCAATCCTTAGAATCCCTTACTTCTTACAATAAAACATTAAAATTTATTTAATAAAAATCCAATTAAATGAAAAATATAATAAATATGAGGAATAAAAATATATGAAATATATATATAAATATATATTTTATCACTTTCCTAAACTTTATATCGCAAAATCACCTACATTTGAATGATAACTTCAATTAATATAATAAATATTGATATTAGAAAAACAAATAGCCAATCATTTGGTGTGATCTATAAACGTCCTATTATCTAAAATTCTCGCATTCAAAAAATTATGTCCAATAATATTAGTTACAACACATAATTCTTATAGCCTTAGGTTTTGATAGGGCATAGCAGACCCGGGTATGCTTCAACTTGGACTAAATGGAGGAAGGCTCAACCAACATGCTAAGACCCCCCTCTCCCAGGCCAATCAAACATAGGAGCCCAGGCCCGGGCCTATCCTACTTCCCCGATCCGGATCCGCCTGCATACCCGGGTCCGGATCAGGGCTAAAACCACAGTGAGGGAGGTCCCATCAAGCACATGCACATCCCGCAACCCGCCAAGCAAAGGTACGTGGGCATGTGACTATGACAGCTATGAACAACCAGCGCACTAGACAAGCACTGCGCGTGTCAGAGGCCGTTTGGACACTCTGGAAGTGGTCCTCCCCTGGACACGTGTAAACAATCCACCCAAGCCAGGCGTCCTCTGGTCCCAGACATCCAACGGCCCAGATTTAGAGGTAACTACCCCTAAACCCTACCTTGGGGCTATATATACCCCCAAGACTGAAGGGTTTAGGGGTTGGAAAATAATTTCTCTTGCACTCACACACTCACATACACTCAAAAACATACAGCAGCCACCACATGTATACAACCACACACAAACACACAGCAGCCTCAAAGATGACATAAATATATATATACCTTCATCTTCTCCAAAGCCTGTTCTTATTCTTACACCGGAGGCGCCGTGGGAGCCAAACCCCCCTTCCGGTGTTGTTTTGCAGGCGCCCAACCTACAGCTACACCTCTCTCACGCACGGAAGGTCCAGGAACGCCAACGGACGGAGCCACCCGCTCACCGGAGTTATCATTTGGCGCTAGAAGGAGGGGCTTCCGTCCTTGGGTCTCGGTGCCCCTGGATTCATCTTCATCAGCAAACTCTTGAGAGAGTCCACTTTCAAACCTGTAAGAACATAAACAACCAAACCCTTCCTTGAATATGAGTTTTCATTTTAGCCACATTTGTATGAGTTTCTTGCTTTAGGCCGTGGTTGTGTGAGCCCGCCCTTGTTTGTTAAGTTTTAGTTGTTTAGGGTTTGATAATCTTGGTAATCTCGAAGCCTGGGGTTTAATAGTCTTGGTGATTTAAAACCCAGAACTGTTTTAGCTTGCGTATTTTCTTTTGTGTTCAAGAGCCTGCTGTTCTTGTTTGGTATTATTGTTAGCAAAACCCAGAAAGTTTGCTTGTTGTTATTCTGGAAAATTTTTGTAATATTCAAAAAAGCAACCCCAGATCCACATTTGTAGCCTCAAATCTTGGTCAGTTGTTTGTACATTTGTGGTGATGGCAAGAGCAGGAAAAAGTACAGCTGGTAGGCCCTCTGCCAGTACCCATATTCAGGATCAAGACCCCTCTCAAGTTCAAGAACCTGGGGGAGACAGGGAGACCTTCCAGGAGCAACCACTGACACAGCATACCCCAATCAGGGATGCTAGAAATGTTATAGAGCTAAATCAGTACAAGTACACCAATGTTCCAGTTGCAGAGGAGCATATGGCTAACTTAACAAGCCATGAACTTGCTGAAGCAATCAGGCTCTACAGAGATGAACAAGCCCGGGCTCAGATGGAATTTGAACAAGATGATGAGCAAGAAGAGTCCGGGGACTCTCAGCAATCCAGGAGATCTGTCTTCGACCGAATTGGGGCTAAGGCAAAAAAGAATCAAAAAGAGCCTAGTAAAAAGGAGACAGAAGCAACCAGAAAGAAAAAGATAGAAGAAATCAGAGAAAAGATAAGAAAAGAAGAAGAAGAAAAGCTAGAGCAAAAAATTCAGAAAAGAATGCAGATGGAGGAGGAGAGGCTCCTCGCTAAGACAAGAGGCAAAAGAACTCGGAGGGACCCTACCCCCGAACTTATTTCTGATGACGAAGAGGAGGGTCAGAAAGATCTCAAGGACATGATTTACGAGCTCCAGAGAAAAATGGAGAAAGAATCCGGGGTGGAAGTTGGGGAGACCCTAACGCCCTTCAGTCACTCCCTAGAAGCCATCCCTCGACAGAAAAATCTCAAACATTACAACTTTGACTCTTTCGACGGACTTGGGGATCCGGAAGAGCACCTCAACTACTTTGAACAAATAGCTCAGATATACTATTACAATGACTTGACGAAATCTAGATTCTTCGCCTCGACCCTCAAAGGGGGGGCTCAAAGATGGTTCAGCAGGATCCCATCAAGAAGCATCCACTCCTGGAAAGAATTCAGAGGAGCCTTCCTTAGAAGATTCAGAGCCAATAAGACACATGAAATGCACATGTGCCACCTGGAGACAATCCGCCAATATGATAACGAAGCACTTTCAGCCTATATGCGGAGGTTCCAGGAAGCCATTAACAAAGTCTCGAATCTCGATGAAAGGGAGGCTCTAAGCATATTTCGAAGAAACCTGGATCCAGAACACAATGAGAGGTATATTGTGGAGTTGATAAACAAAGAGCCCCAAAGCCTGGCCGCGGCTTATTCCATGGCAGCCCGGTTCATAAAAGAAACAGATGTTCTCCAGGCGATGAGAATGACTCGGAATGGAGGGAACAGGAACAAATCTTCTGATGACCGACCGAAAGGGGGTTACCATCAGGAGAAAAAGTTCAAACAAAGCAACCAAACCCAGCAAACAAATGTGGTGCAAAGCACCCCAATTTTCCAAAGATTGGGTCCTAAAACAGAGTCCAAAAGTGATCCCGGTCCCCCTAGGCAGCAAAGGGAGCCCAGGCAAGAGCCAGAGTGGACACAACTAAACAGAACCCGGGAAGAGATACTGAAGGAGATCAAGGGAAAGCCATTCTACTATCCTCCAAAGCCAATGCAGACTCCGCCAGAGAGCAGGCCTTACAACAGGCAGTGCGACTATCATGAAACCCATGGGCACAAGACTGAAAATTGTCTCTCTTTAAAATACTTCATCGAAGATCAAGTCAAGAAAGGCAACTTGAATCAATACATCTCAAGGGAGAAAAATCAGAGAGAGGAAAGACAAAGAAAAGGTAAGAATGTGGTAAATGTGGTCCTGGGAGGCTCACATTCTCCCCCGAGGAGCCCGGGCTCAGGAGATGAGGTATTCTCAATCCAATCCTACCCGGAGATGATGATCTCATTCAGCAGCAAAGATTATGAAGGGGTCAACCCAAATCACAACGAAGCCTTGGTGGTAACACTCGACATCTTTGATAACGAAGTGAGAAGGATGCTGATCGATAATGGATCTTCAGTAAATATACTCTTCAAGCATACTGTGGACAGGATGAAACTTGGGAGCGTACGCTCCAATGAATGCCAAGAGGACCCTCTGTATGGGTTCGGGAACAACTTGGTCCCGATCCAGGGAACTTTATACTTGCCAGTCGTATTCGGATCAGGCTCAAACCAAGTTACCCATGTGATAAAGTTCTACGTGATCAATACTCCTTCATCCTACAACGGCATAATCGGGCGCTCGGCATTGACCAGGATCCAAGCAATCACCTCCATATCACATTTGAAAATCAAATTCCCAACTCCGACCGGGGTAGGAGAAATCAAGGGAGACTATGAAGTAGCTGAAAGATGTTACAGCCAGGCTCTGGTAATGGCTGAAACCCACCAAGACAACAAGAGAAAGGCCGTGGTACTCCGGAAACAACAAAGTATTAAGAAACATCGCCCCCACTCAAGGGACGATGCGAGGAAAGAAGTTCAGGTAATAGAGTCCCTCTCAAATCCGAAAGGAACCAAACCAAGCTCAAAAGAGCAAAAAACCAACCAAGTCACAGAAGGGATTGAATTGAACCTAGGCCTTGGCCAGATCAACCCTACTGTGCAAGCAACCAACCCTGAAACAATTGAAAAAGGGAAAAGCAACCAAAATGAGATGGGAGCCCAGGCTCAAATTTATATGAAGAAGAATACAGAGGCTCGGATCCAAAAGATGGTTTCAGAAACGGCTCAATCCAAGATAGAGGCCGCTGTTGAAACAGAAGCAATCCTGATCAGTAGAAGCGATCCTTCAAAAAAGATAAAGATAGGGTCCGGACTCGAAGCTAACTTCGGAAAAGAACTGGTGTCACTACTCCAAGGGTACTCTGATATATTCGCCTGGACCCCGAAAGAAATGCCCGGTTTGGATGAATCCATAGCAATGCATAGCTTGGACGTCAACCCAGAGAGGAGACCAGTCAAGCAAAAGAGAAGAAATTTTGCCCCGGAAAGGCAGAAAGCGATTGATGAGGAAATTGAGAAATTACTAAAAGCTGGAATAATATGCGAAGTTAAATACCCAGAATGGCTGGCAAATGTGGTGATGGTGAAAAAACCAAACGGAAAGTGGAGAATGTGTATCGATTACACAGATTTGAACAGTGCATGCCCCAAAGATCCCTACCCCTTGCCAAATATTGATCAACTGATCGATGCAACCTCTGGGCATGTCATGCTAAGCTTCATGGACGCCTACTCGGGTTACAACCAGATCAGGATGAATCCCAGAGACATTTTAAAGACAGCATTCATAACCCACAGGGCGGTCTATGCCTATGTGATGCTGCCATTTGGATTGACTAATGCGGGAACAACATATCAAAGGGCAATGAATAAAATCTTCAAGGACCAGATTGGAAGAAACCTGGAATCCTATGTAGACGATATGATCGCAAAATCCACAAGCATAGCCGGCCACATTGGAGACCTGAGAGAGTGCTTCGACAACTTGAGGAAATACTCACTCAGGCTCAATCCAGAAAAATGCACATTTGGTGTAGGGGCAGGAAAATTTCTGGGATTCATGATAAGCAACCGAGGAATTGAGGCCAACCCAGAAAAAATAAAGGCAATACAAGAGATGAAGGCCCCAAGAACACAAAAAGATGTGCAGAAGCTAGCAGGATCACTGGCCGCACTCAGAAGATTCATCTCCAAGCTAGCTGAGAGATGCCTACCCTTCTTCGACCTGTTAAAAGGAGCAACCAATAAGAGAGAAGTTAATTGGAGCCCAGAATGCCAAAGAGCATTTGAAGAAGTAAAAAGGTACCTTTCTCAACCCCCTGTATTAACAAAAGCTCAACCCGGGGAGCCCCTATCCCTTTATCTTTCAGCAGGGGCCCTGGCAGTTGGGGCAGCGTTGATCAGGGAAGAGCATGGCAAACAGCAACCAGTTTATTACGTAAGCCAAGTGCTAAAAGATGCAGAGACCCGTTACCCGAGCCTAGAAAAGTTTGCCTACGCATTAGTCACAGCATCCAGGAAACTCAGACACTACTTTCAGGGAAGGGAAATACGGGTGGTAACAAATCAACCATTAAGGAAGATAATACACAAGCCAGATATCTCAGGGAGGTTGGTAAATTGGGCAGTTGAGCTGAGTCAGTTCAACCTCACTTTCATTCCTAGAACAGCAATCAAAGCCCAGGCTCTAGCTGATTTCATCATAGAATGCAATTTCCCGGAAGAAGAGCCCGTGCCCATGTGCATTGAGACTGAGACAAACACAGATCAAGAAACAGAAGCCTGGGCTCTCAACGTTGATGGTTCTTCAACAAATGAAAGATCAGGAGCCGGGCTCATCCTAAAGAGCCCGGAAGGGTTCACAATCCAAACAGCAATATCCTTTGCATTCTCAGCAACAAACAACCAGGCAGAGTACGAGGCTTTGACTGCAGGATTGAAGTTAGCAAGAACACTCAGGATCCAGAATCTCAAAATCTACAGCGATTCCCAGATCGTCGTAAAGCAAACAAACGGGGAGTACATAGCCAAGGATCCAGTTCTAGCCAAATACCAGGCTCTGGTCCAAAGCTACCTGGCCTCCATACCAAAAGTCCAAGTCATCCAAATCAGCAGAGAGGAGAATTCAGAAGCTGACTCATTATCTAAACTTGTTCAAAATTCATCCGACCTGGATTGCTCCGTCTACTTCGAAGAATTACAGAAGCCAAGCACAGAATCCGAGGAAGTTATGGAAATAGGAAACAGTCCGAATTGGATGACCCCATTCATTAACTACTTGGAGAAGGGAGAGCTCCCCGAACATAAAGGAAAGGCTCAAAGGTTAAAGGCAAAAGCTTCAAAATTCTTCATGGAAGAGGGAATACTCTATCGCCGGACCTTTTCCTCCCCAATTCTCAAATGCATAGGCCCAGGAGAGGCACAATACTGCCTCATGGAAGTTCACGAAGGAATATGCGGGGACCACATGTCCGCAAAAGCACTAGCTCATAAAATCATAAGGCAAGGGTACTACTGGCCTACCATCCACCAGGACTCGATAAACTTTGTGAAAAAATGCAAAGAATGCCAACTCTTCAGCAATGTGACGCGGATGAGCCCAGTCTTACCCTCCTCAGTCTTGTCACCAATCCCATTCGCTGTATGGGGAATTGATATCATGGGACCCTTTCCCAGAGCCAGAGGAGACCTCAGGTACTTACTAGTCTCAATCGACTATATGACGAAGTGGGTAGAGGCAAAGGCAATGAGAACAATAAATCAACAAGACTGCATCAAATTCATGAACAACATATTTATGAGGTTTGGGATCCCAAGAGTACTTGTCTCAGACAACGGTCCGCAGTTCGTCGGTTCAGAATTTGAATCCTACCTTCAAGAGCGGGGTATCCGGCATAAAAAGTCATCTGTAGCCTACCCTCAAGGGAATGGCCAAGTCGAGGTAACTAATCGAATACTTCTCAGGGGGATAGAGAAGAGACTCAGAGAGAGCAAAACCAAATGGCCAGAAGAATTGCCTAATGTACTTTGGGCATACAGAACAAGCCCCAGAACTAGTACAGGAGAAACCCCCTTCAAGCTGGCTTATGGAACTGAAGCAATGCTACCAATTGAAATAGGATCCCCCTCCCATCGAGCAATCAACTTTGATGAGATAGCAAATGAGGAGGGGCTCAGAACGAATATCGAGCTAATCGACGAAGTCCGAGACCAGGCAGTTGCAAGAATGGAAAAATATAAGCAGAAAACAAGAGAGTACTTCAGCAAGAAGTCCCGGGTCAAAAACTTTCAAGTGGGAGATCTGGTCCTACGAGACACAGAAGCTTCAGATCCCACTAATACCGGAAAGCTAATGCCAAAGTGGGAAGGCCCGTACAAAGTCAAGGAAGTTTTAAGGCCAGGAACATACAAGCTCATGAAAATGGATGACTCTGAAGTACCTAATACATGGCATGGAATCAGGCTCAGAAAGTTTTACCAGTAGAAAAGCAACCAAAAGCAACCAGAACTTGTAGCCTATGGCAAGCAACCAATCTATGATCCGATATTTTGTATGAAAAAATTTGCAAATCAATGAAAAGAATTTTCCCTTCTCAGAAAGTTATTAATTTTAAATTACCAGTTATGGAAGCAAATTACAACCCGGGTACCTTCTCACACCCGGGTTCGAAGCAAAAAACGAAAGCAACCACTATCTGCTTAGAAAAATTCTAAGAAGATGGAGCAATCACCAATCCGGTTTAGACATACCCGGATTGAAAGCAAATTCAAATTCAAAAAACAACCCGGATTAGAATTCAAATTCGGGTAAAAAACCCGGATCAACATTCAAATCCAGGTTGCAAACAATCATTATGTACTTAAGTTTTTCCAAGTACATAAAGCAAAGAAGCAAACACCAACCCGGGTGGGTCATATACCCGGATCGAAAGCAAAATTAAAAATAACCAAAACAAAAAGCAAAAAACAACCCGGATTCAAATTCAAATCCGAGTTGCAAACAATCATTATGTAATTTAATTTTTTCAAGTATAAGAAGCAAAAAAGCAAACATCAATCCGGACACCGTCCCATACCCGGACCAAACCAGATATGAAACCAGTCCGGATTAGGGGCCATGACAAGGATCCGGATCGCACAAAAAAAAACCAAAGATGGAAGAAAAGCAAAATTTTCAAATGAAGTTCAAAGGCTGGTCCGAATCAATGATCCGGATTGACAACAATCCGAGATAAATCCAAATATTACAAGGATCAAATCAAAGTACGAAACAAAGAAATTCTAGAAAGGAAATTACATGGGCCGGGCCCGAGAAGCCTTGCAAGGCTGATCCGGATCTAGAGGAAACTGGGGCTCGGACCATCATATGGTTCCGGTTCCCCTTGACCCTGCTCGACAGCAGCTTTCGCAGCAAGGAACTCTTGAATGAAGCTATCCCACGAAGCAAAAGGGTCAGTCTTGATATGGCGCTCTGCCACAACCCAGGATCTGCGTACCTCGGGAACCCCGGCTTGAGCAACCTCGAAGTCATAGATATCGCTGGCCTTGAACTCAGCAATTATGGCATCCTTGTTCAAATTCTCCTTTGCAGCAAGCTCCGCCTTTAGCCTCTCAACTTCTTGGGCCAGCCCGTCAGCCCGGGTCTCAGAGTCTTTCAACTTCTCGTTCAGCCCGGTCTCAACCACCCGGAACCCCTCCCGGGCCTCCTCCAGCTCACCCCTAAGGGAATCAGAGAGCATCTTCTCAGCCTTAGTCCGGTTATTAGCCTCCTTGAGCTCAGTGAAGGCAACATCGGAGCAAATGGAAATTGCACTCCCAATCTGAGAAACAAAAAAAAAAAACAAATCTATGAGCAAAGTAAAAGGTAGACAAAAGGACATGACCCGGAGCTAAGAACATAAAAAATCAGAAATTACCTGCCCCCATTGGCCTGTTACCCGTTTCAAGGCGGCAGCCATGTTGTAGCCCTCAACTTCCTCCCAGTCTTCTTCGGATGGGATACTGGACATGAATCCGGCCAAATCAGCAAGGCTCTTAGTCCCTATCCGGACAGGAGCCCCATCCGGGCCCTTACCCTCCGAGTCGCATAAGACCCGTTCGGAAACAACAGTTTTTCCGCGGGGAGGCTTTCCCGGGGCGGATTTCCTCTTCTTCGAAGGAGGCCCCTCATCAGATATTTCCTGGACGTCCGGGTCCTTGGCCAAAGGAGCGTTACCCGGATCAGAAACGTTCCGGGGAGCGGAAGATTCGGCACCGCCCTCTACATCCGCAGATCCGGATCCGGTACCTGGGGCCCCTTTTGTTGTCTTGTAGGCCAAGCCCAAAGAGTTGAAGGCCGCTGCATAAGCTGAAGAAGACATTATGGCTCGGAATGCAGGGTTATAATGCGGCAAACCTGAGAAATAGAAGAAGAAAACTATCAGATCAGGACTAATAAAAATGAAGACTACGAAACTGGAAATGAAGTAATACGGGGAGCCCGGACCATGAAAAGACTTTTTACGCAAATTAGGAAAAGCAGGGGGGTCCGGATCAAATACCTAAATAGGTGTTGATCCGGACCAAAAATTACAAGTTACAAGCAAGTTCGGATGGGGACCCGAATCAAAAAAAAAAAAAAAAAAAAAAAAAAAAAAAAAAAAAAAAAAAAAAAAAAAAAAAAAAAAAAAAAAAAAACATTAAACAAGAACTTACAACCAAGCTGGAACATGAGTTTATGGTTCATGAACGTGTCCATCCTCGTGCCTCTCATATCTGACCCGGGTATAGTATATGCTATCGTCGAACCCGGTTGGCTTTCTAACAAAGTGATATTTAATATCAGACCAGAAGCCGTCCGGGGTGAAAATAACAGAATTCTCTGGAAGCCTCTTGAACCGGAAGCTCGTAATTGTCCCCACAGACCCGGAACCCTTTCTAACCATCTTGCCCCGGATTTGTTCTCTACCAGACGAATCCGGATCACTCTCCTCTTCAGAAAAGTTGGGATAGCAGTTATATACTTTTCTAGCCCGCTCCTTGATCCGGACCATATACCTAGTAAAATGAAGGTCAGTTAGCCTGGGCACTAGAGATCTTATTTGTCTACCTAAGTGGTCCGGATCAGGTACTTTATGTTAATTTTATCATAACCTAATGATCCGGACCACCAATGCAAGTCCAACCCGGAAAAACATCAACGATCCGGATCATGGCAACTACAATCCAAAAAACCAAATATCCACGTACCCGGATCTATGCGACAAATACCCAGATCCGGATCCATGGCAACCAAAAACAAATTAAAAACCCAAAGCCATTTAACCCTACCCAAATATACCAAACCCCACCCGGATCCGATACCCCCTACCCGGACCCAAACAAAAACCTTAAGCCACAAACAGTTACCTTCGGAATCAAAAAGCAAAACATGCCACTTTTCACCTATACATACATATATATCCCAGCCAAGAACACGAAGAACAACAGTACAAAAAGCCCATAGAAATCGACAAAAATCCAGCCTAAAACACAGAGACACTTACAGATCTATAAATAAACAAAAAACCAAGCAACAAAAACAACCAAAAAACTCGATTTCCACTTCGAAGAAATATAAACGAATCTCAAGCATGCAAAATCAAAATTCCAAAAACAAAATCAGAGCAAAAATGGAAAAAACAAGAAAGACGAGATATTACAAGTCAATTGAAGACGAACGGAGCAACAGCGAATCAGCGGTGGAAGACAGAAGCCGAGAATGAAAGCCTTCGAAGAAAGATGAGAGAAAGAACTGAAGAAACTATTGGGTCTTTTAGAATTTGGGAGAATAAAAATAAGAAGAAAAAAAAAGGATGGGGACTGCAGCCTTTTATAGACCCAGGGAAGAGAAACCGCTCCTGCCACGTGGCAGGATCCTACTGGTTCCAGGAGCGGTTACAAAAAAATAAATATGTTAAGACACATTTAAAACCCATAATTATTATGGCCGAGTTTATAGGAGGTAACTGCCCAAAATTCAAATTCGAAGGGGGGGAAAAAAAAAAAACGAGCAAAACCGATTGAAAATCCAAAACCCTTCGAATTCCACAGCCCAAGACCCGGATCAATAGCCATAATCCGGATCATTGCAAACAAGATACATTTCAGAGGCCACCAGGATCATAAATTCTTCCAAAGGCATCAACAATTCTACCCTAATCCGGATTGGCATCCACTACACCAGATCCGAATTGGGGGGCAACCAGGGGCAGAAATTTTCCTAAGCAACCACTCTACCTTAATCCGGATTGGTATCCATTTCACCAGATCCGGATTGGGGGCCAACCAGGGGCAGAAATTTTTCTGAATCAACTATTCTACCTTAATCCGGACTGGCATCTACCTCACCAGATCCGGATTGGGGGGCAACCGGGGGCAGAAATTTTCCTAAGCAACCACTCTACCTTAATCCGGATTGGTATCCATTTCACCAGATCCGGATTGGATGGCAACGGGGGCAGAAATTTTTCTTAATCAACTATTATACTTTAATCCGGACTGATATCCATTACACCAGACCCGGATTGGGGGGCAGAAACTTTTCTCTAAGCCAAATATGCGATCCTACTCTACTCCCTCATCCAGAAAATCTGCATAAGGGAGTGGGGGCAAATGATAGGGCATAGCAGACCCGGGTATGCTTCAACTTGGACTAAATGGAGGAAGGCTCAACCAACATGCTAAGACCCCCCTCTCCCAGGCCAATCAAACATAGGAGCCCAGGCCCGGGCCTATCCTACTTCCCCGATCCGGATCCGCCTGCATACCCGGGTCCGGATCAGGGCTAAAACCACAGTGAGGGAGGTCCCATCAAGCACATGCACATCCCGCAACCCGCCAAGCAAAGGTACGTGGGCACGTGACTATGACAGCTATGAACAACCAGCGCACTAGACAAGCACTGCGCGTGTCAGAGGCCGTTTGGACACTCTGGAAGTGGTCCTCCCCTGGACACGTGTAAACAATCCACCCAAGCCAGGCGTCCTCTGGTCCCAGACATCCAACGGCCCAGATTTAGAGGTAACTACCCCTAAACCCTACCTTGGGGCTATATATACCCCCAAGACTGAAGGGTTTAGGGGTTGGAAAATAATTTCTCTTGCACTCACACACTCACATACACTCAAAAACATACAGCAGCCACCACATGTATACAACCACACACAAACACACAGCAGCCTCAAAGATGACATAAATATATATATACCTTCATCTTCTCCAAAGCCTGTTCTTATTCTTACACCGGAGGCGCCGTGGGAGCCAAACCCCCCTTCCGGTGTTGTTTTGCAGGCGCCCAACCTACAGCTACACCTCTCTCACGCACGGAAGGTCCAGGAACGCCAACGGACGGAGCCACCCGCTCACCGGAGTTATCAGGTTTGACTGATATTAACATAATGCATAAGTTTAAAAAAGCTTCCCATAGAGTATCATGAGTTGCTCCCAGAACTACAAAGGTGTATAACTGATAAATTTTTTGAAAAAATCACCTTGTTAAGACATTGAATCATAATGAAAAAAATTTTAAAAATAACAATTTTTTGATGCAAATGGCTGAAAATATCCATTTTGAAAGTGGATGGCTGAAAATACCGTTTGGTATATGTATTTGCAATTTGAGTATCCTGTTTTGTACTAGATATGCATTTGTTAAATGGGTATCCATTTTTTTTAAGATACGCATAATACCCAAACTAGAAATACGTATTTTTAGTAATTTTCTTAGATACCCAATTTTTAAATACGTATTACACTTACCCAATTATAAAATGCATAATCAAAACAATATTTTCAATCATATATTCTGGAAAGGGTATTTTAAAAAAAATTATCCCAAAAAGGGATATTTTTTACCATCACCCTCGTTATCAACCCAAGCTCCATCTCTTAGAGCAACGTATAGTGAGACATGACAAGAAACTGATTTTGCATCCTTTGATTAAAAAAACATTAAGCGTAGGAAGGGATTATAATGCCATAATGATGTTTCCTTGTTAGATTCCTTAGATTACATCTAGAATAAGATGATGTTTGGCAAAAAAATTATATTTTAATGTTATGTATATTTTTTCAGAATTCCTGTAAGAGGTTTGAAAATTTTAATCAATTCTAGATTTTGAAATAAAGCATAATGCAATAGGCATCGAAGTATTTGAATCTTTACTAGAGGGTGACTACAGGGAGAAATAGTAACTAATATCCTTCCTTTTCGATGTTCTAAAATAAAAATAAGTAGACATCCTAAACTAAATATAATAATGATATAAAATTTGTAATTATTGTTTTTTCAAAATTATATTTGTTGGAATTTTTTTTTAATCTATCACTAAATTAAATATTACTTCAAAAGTTTCGCGTGAGCTGTAACAATCGTCAAAATCTGATTTATAGAACTCGGAAATTTAGCTGAAATAAAATTAAATAAAACTCAGTAATCTTTTTTATTTGTATAAAATTTAATTTGATTATCTTTTAACTATTTTATATTAAAAATATTTATTAAATCAAAAATAAAACATTCATACATTGCACGTCAAAACATTAAAAATTTGGTAGTCAGTCAGTACTGTACTTTGGTTTACATAATACACGATATTGTTTTTCTATGAATTTTATTAATGCTAATTTTTTCAAAAAACCTAAATGGAGATAATTCGTTTGTCTGTATATGATCTTGAAATAAGATAAAACAATATACAATACTCATTCTGCCTGAAAAATTCTTATATTATAAGTCGTGGTTAAAATAAATTTAAAATCAAAATTAAGTTAATTAGTTGGATTTGAGGTATAATCAATTTCGATCTAAAAAGATAATAAATTCTATTGATTCGGCTAAAAAATTATATTATTGAACAGGTAATTCATCAATTGATATGATAACAAATTGTATGATAGCGTCGGGTTAAAATAAAATAATATATATTATTCATTCATGCTAAAAAATGATAGTGCAGATCCATGTAGAACAAAATTAAAATCAAAATAAAATTGGACTAGTTAAAATATAATAACAGATACTATTTATATGAGTTAAAAAAATTATAATATTCATCAGATTTTTAAACAAAATAAAAATTAAATTATATGTAATTAGTTGAATTTTGTTAGTATAATTGGCCATGGGATAAAAAAAAATTAAAATCAAATTAACTGTCATTCAAATATTATTGACCCGGACTAAAACTTATTATTTAAACAAAAAATAATAATTCTCGTAAACACAAATAGAATTAATAATACCACATATATTAGTCTAATAAACTGTTTAATACCAATTACTATCTTTCACTCAATTCAAGTCTAATAAAGATCAAATGGAGTGTTTTACTAAATTGTCACTAAATAATTAAACTAACACAAATATCGAATAATAAATTTCAAGAAAATGAAAACTAGGCCTTTAACTTCATCCAATGTTCTTTAACAAACTTCTTCTTCAACCTCTATTCTCATGGTATAATTGCTAGTCTAAGACAATTCATAAGGACCTTCCAAATCTCAAGTGACTCTAATTTATGCAATAACCCTCATATTCCTATGTAACATTTAAAAGCATAAACATCATTAAATTTCTTATTAGTTGGGCTTTTTAGGGTGTTTAGATATATTCCTATCCTAACCACAAATTAATATACATATTAATCCTAAGATATATTGTTTGGATCTTAATTTAGGGTTTCTCTTCCAAGTCCGCCTAATTACCAAATCAATCTCAAGGGTGGTCAATCTTTTAGAAGTATTAAACACAAATTAACATAAATAATTAATACGACCACAAAAACAGAGAGAAAAGAAAAATCTTATATATTAACAAAAAATCCACTAAAGGCCTAGAGAGAAAATTAGTTCATCATCTCAAAAGAAAACAATACACAAGAGTATGTAAACATAATGAAAAAGATGAAATCTGTATATGCAACAATCTCCTCCTCTTCTTCTTCTTCTTCAGCTTTTTTCCTCTTGAGCGTAGCCTCCATTTTCTTCTCCAGGAACCTTATTCCTAATAATAATATCTAATCTATATATGTATCTAATTAATGTATTTTTAATATTTTAAGAAAAAAACAAATAAGTTTCCCAAACTGATTATGTTTTTTCAAGTAAAATTCGTAGTTGACTTTTTTTTCAGAAAGTACGGGCCTCCATATGGATATTGATCTCTAGACCACCTTAGAATGAAGGAGAATCTTGTTATTTTCGAGTGGGCTATTGTATAATCAAATTCGGACTTCTGGAACTCAAGAAATGACATAAATAGTGTAGCATCTACGTGCAATTCAACAAATCCGAATTTACTTCTAATAAATCTCCAAATTCAGCTTTTTATTCCCCAATCCTTAGAATCCCTTACTTCTTACAATAAAATATAAAAATTTATTTAATAAAAATCTATTTAAATGAAAAATATAATAAATATGAGAAATAAAAATATATGAAATATATATATATATATAAATATATATTGTATCACTTTCCTAAACTTTATATCGTAGAATCACCTACATTTGAATTATAACTTCAATTAATATAGCAAATATTAATATTATAAAAACATATAGCCAATCGTTTTATGTGATCTATAAACGACCTATTATCTAAAATTCTCGCATTCAAAAAATTATGTCCAATAATATTAGTTACAACACATAATTCTTATAGCCTTAGATTTGACTGATATTAACATAATGCAGAAGTTTAAAAAAGCTTCCCATAAAGTATCATGAGTTGCTCCTAGAACTAAAAAGGTGTATAACTGATAAATTTTTTGAAAAAATCACCTTTTTAAGATATTGAATCATTATGAGAAAAAATGTTAAAAAAAATAATTTTTTGATGCAAATGGCTGAAAATATCCATTTTGAAAGTTGATGGCTGAAAATACCGATTGGTATACGTATTTGCAATTTGAGTATCCTGTTTTGTACTAGATACGCATTTGTTAAATGTGTATCCAATTTTTTTTAAGATATGCATAATACCCAAACTAGAAATACGTATTTTTAGTAATTTTCTTAGATACCCAATTTTTAATTGCGTATTACACTTACCCAATTATAAAATGCATAATCAAAATAATATTTTCAGTCATATATCCTGAAAAAGGGTATTTTAAAAAAAAAACTATCCCAAAAAGGGGTATTTTTATCCATCACCCTCGTTGTCAACCCAAACTCCATCTCTTAGAGCTAGTGAGACATGACAAGAAACTGATTTTTCATCCTTTGATTAAAAAAATATTGAGCGTAGGAAGGGATTATAATGCCATAATGATGTTTCCTTGTTAGATTCCTTATATTACATCTAGAAAAAGATGATGTTTGGCAAAAAAAAATATTTTAATGTTATGTATTTTTTTTCAGAATTCCTGTAAGAGGTTTGAAAATTTTAATCAGTTCTAGATTTTGAAATAAAGCTTAATGCAATAGGCATCCAAATATTTGAACCTTTACTGAAGGGTGACTAGAGGGAGAAATAGTAACTAATATCCTACCTTTTCGATGTTCTAAAACAAAAATAAATAGACATCCTAAACTAAATATAATAATGATATAAAATTCATAATTATTGTATTTTTTCAAAATTATATTTATTGGACAAAATTTTTAATGTATCACTAAATTAAATATTACTTCAAAAGTTTCGTGTGAGCTGTAACAATCGTCAAAATCTGATTTATAGAACTCGAAAATTTAGCTGAAATAAAATCAAATAAAACTCAGTAATCTTCTTTATTTGTTTAAAATTTAATTTGAATATTTTTTTAACTATTTTATATTAAAAATATTTATTAAATCAAAAATAAAACATTCATACATTGCACGTCGAAACATTAAATAATTGGTAGTCAGTTTGTATTGTACTTCGATTTATATAATACATGATATTGTTTTGTATGAATTTTATTAATGCTAATTTTTTCAAAAAAAAACTAAATGGAGGTAATTCGTTCGTCTATATAATGACCTTGAAATAAGATAAAACAAAATACAATACTCATTCTGCCTAAAAATGTTTTATGTTATAAGTCGTGGTTAAAATAAATTTAAAATCAAAATTAAGTTAATTAGTTGGATTCGAGGTATAATGAATTTCAGTCTAAAAAGATATTAAATTCTATTGATTCGGCTAAAAAATATATATTATTGAACATGTAATTCGTCAATTGGTATGATAGCAATTGGTATGATAGCGTCGGGTTAAAACAAAATAATATATATTATTCATTCATGCTAAAAAATGATAGTGTTGATCCACGTAGAACAAAATTAAAATCAAAATAAAATTCGACTAGTTAAATTAGAATAATAGATATAATTCATATGAGCTAAAACAAAATTATAATATTGATCATATTTTTAAACAAAATAAAAATCAAATTGTATATAGTTAGTTGAATTTTGTTAGAATAATTGGTTATGGGATAAAAAAAATTAAAATCAATTAAATGTCATTCAAATATTTTTGACCCGGACTAAAACTTATTATTTAAACTAAAAAATAATAATTTTCATAAACACAAATAGAATTAATAATACCACATATATTAGTTAGTAATATTAATTTTTTCAAATTTAAAGAGGTCCAAGTAAAAATATGAAATAAATATATACACATAAATATACAAATAATTATTGATTTGTATCAAATTATATCGTATAAAAATTTTGAATAAAAAAATTGCAGCAATATTGTGCTTGTATATAAGAAATCCAAAAGACCGCTATGTATAAGTTAGATTCATACATAGAGTATATCAATTAATCTGCAAATATGGTGTCATGTCACCAACATTCTCTCATTTAATTAGCCCCTAGTGATAACTCCTGGTGGTGGGGCTGCTTCTTCGATATCATTCATGGATCCTTCGTCGCTGTGATGGTGTAGATATCGTGAGGTTCCTACAAAACAACACCGGAAGGAGGGATTGGGTCCCACGGCACCTCCGGTGTGAGAGTAAGAACTCACTTTTGAGGAAGATGAAGATAGATATGAATGCAAGGTGTCTATGTGCGTATATGAGTGTGAGAGACTGATTAACCCCAAAACCTTTCCTTCTTGGACTATTTATAGCCCAAGGGTAGGGTTTAGGGGTTGGTACCTTTTAATCGTAGTCGTCGGTTCTAGGAGCGGAGGACATGTGGTTGGAGTGGATGCTTTATAAACGGATGGAGGTTCTTGAATAGGTAGTCTCATATCAAAAGGTGGAAAAGTAGCATAAAATAGCTTGAAGAAGTGCAATCGTTATAACAGAAGGTAGTACCATTAATACTGGTGGAGGAACAAGGTACAAATCTAATCTGAAAGAAGATGACGATCCTCAAACGGAAAGCTCCAAATGATCAAATGATACCGGGAAATCAAGATCCGCCATTGTCGTTGTCTGGAAATCACGTCGCAAGCTGAGAATCCCGAATAGCAATACGAATTATGCCGGAGACCTACTATACCATCGCACTCAACCTCACAACGTCTTATCTTTCTATTTCCTATTCCTAATCCTAACCCTCTACCCAATCCCGATAATTTAGGCTTGTTTCAGTGACTTATAACCTGTAGCTCTGATACCAACCTGTAGCGCCCTTCAAACTCGGGTCAGAAGTTTGGGGTCCACAACACATACAAAATATATAACTCTGTAAAAGAGATATTATTTATAATGACTCTGCTTCACAAAACCACGGATCACAACAGGTTAAAGTATGAAAACAAGCCACAATCTTAACGTTATTACAACATACCAAATCCCAACTAATTTAACTTACAACTGAAAATAAAATCATTCTTACAATCTGACTATCTCTATACCGTATGAAGCTTCTTCTAGCTTGATTCAACTCACTGGAACCTTAGCCCGTACGTTGGACTGAGAAACTTCACTATCATCCACATTCTTTTCAACTGTAAAATATATAAAAGAATCGCAAGGGTGAGCTAACTAGCTCAGCAAGTCATAATAGTGATAACTGAGGTTAAATAATGATCAAATAAGATGATTCAAAGGAATCAAGTTACTTTTTAACTAATCATTAGAATTGGATATTCATTTTAAGTTTTAAAAACCAAGGTTAAGCTGCTGATCAGTCACGCACTAACCCCGAGCAAGCACACAACACTGCTCTAATTACTGGATCCAAGGCACACATTGGCCTAACTTGACCATTGGTATGGTTTGACCACGAATCTGGTCCACATATATAAAAACTATCCAATCATAAAGCAGTTCAATATGATAACCGATATAATTCAATAAAACAAGTTCATAATCAACGATGGTTAAACACTTGAATAAAAGCATAAGGAAACTTATGGATATCTCAAGGGGATTTCAGGGTATGTATAAGAAACGGTTTTTAATTTGTACCAGCATCCGGTATTAGGTCAGAAATGATATTTCAAGGTATAGTTCTTTGATGTTATAAAGAATGGTTGTAGTATAAAAGTTTCTGTATTTTTAAACAATTTTGTTTCAGTGTTTGGTGTTCGGTAGTTATACCTTTGGGGAGTAGTATCATATTGGTGTGATTTGATATCTGAGGATCAACAAAGGATGGTTTACAAAAAATAAGGCTTACGGCTCAAGATCAAGAAAGAATCAGGGTTCAAGGGTAAGTAGTTTAAAACACTTGCATTATAAAACAGGAGTTATGTTTAATAATAGCAACATGTTATGAAACAGTTCGAAAACATTGGTAATATTTCTTAAAGAAAAGTTCAGAAATACTTGCCTTACAAGGCTTTACAACTATTACTGATCAACTTTGAGCCGACTCTGCTACTCAGGCTCTAACTTCCAACCACTAGATCCCATTGGATTCGACTTTGACACTCAGGTCTTTCTGTTGAAACTCTACTGAGCTCGTCAATTGACCACTAGGTTATCTTTAGTCCATCGTCCACTTTCAGGTTCCCGACTATAACCTACAGGGTCGAAATACCCTATGTTAGACGTCTAGGTATGCTTGACATATCCTCGATACTAATTCTTACCCAACGATATTCAAATCCGACTCGTAATTATTCATATTAGAATAACACAGAAAATAATTAGGGTTCACATTCTTGAAATCAATCCAGTGTTCATTTTCAGAAAATACGTATGCTCGTCATTTTACGAAATTAGGGTTACTGTGTTTTGGTCAAAACATACAACACAACATCCAATCAGGTTCTGTATGAACATACCTATATGTATTTACTTATACTCGCCCGACGTCCCGATAATCCTTGGATACTTTCCCGTATTTCCGTAGTTCGATTTTCCCGGAAATCGGGTAGCGTCCCCTTTGTTTATCGGACTACCCGTCGAAACATCAATCGACGTCAATTCAATAACGAAAATCCAATTCATAATAACCACAATTACAATCCTCAATTTAACCCAACAATCACTCCAATCACAATTCGTCAACTAAACTACGTACTCGACTTTAGTGTAAAATCAAATTCTTGTTTTAAAGATAATTTCATGAATTTATTTATTTTAAAATATTAGGACTCAGAATTATATCATCACCGTCCACCGTCGGCTCGTAAAAGTCATCGCCGACGGCGACAAAATTTCGCGGGTACCCGATTAATTCTCGGGTTTCCAGCGCGAAATTCTATCGATTATTTATAAAAGTCATTTTCGGAAAAGCCATTAATTTCACGAATATTAGTCATCGATTTTCTGCACAAAATATGGAAACCCAATCAGAATAACAGCGTGAAACCATTCGAACCAAACACAGCAGCAAGAACACGCGCTTCACGCGCCGCCTCCTTCACACACACACCCTGCCTCGCACACACACAATCCAGGTAAACATATAAAAAACACACACAGTAACACACAATACCTCCCACACAGATACATACAATCATATATATACATAGACGTATATATACATATATGCTCGAACAAAACCGAACAAAGGGACTATGGTACCGGAAGGTCGCCGGAAGAAGGGCGGTGACAGCACCTCAGAAAACCGGGGAAAAAGAGAAAAGAAAGGGAGGGAGAAATAAAGAAAAAGAGAGAGGAGGGTGGAGATATACAGAGAGATGGCGAGAGAGGTAGAGATGAGAGGACGAGAGAGATTTCAGAGAGAGACGAATGGAGCGGCGGGGGGGGGGGGGGGGTTTGGGGGTTAATTAATTAGTAATTAATTTTTTTTTCTTTCAATCCGCTGCACTACACGTATCATTTGGAATAGATACGTGTCAATTTGTTTTTGTAAGAAGTTGACACGTGTCTCTGTTATCCCCGAGAGCCCGGTTTCCATCTCGCATAACACATTATATCGAATAATCTAAAATTAAAATTGATCGGGAAAAGTACCAAATAATTATTAAAATTTTCGGAATAATAAAATATGAATAAAATAAAATTTTCATAATTTTTAAACAATTTTTGAAACGTAACTCATACCTGCATTTAACGAATAAACGAATCAACGTGCGGGTGAAATTAATCCCGAAAATTTCCAAAATAATTTTAAAATTCTCAGAATATTATGAACTTAGAAAAATATGAATTTCATAATTTTTGAAGAATTATGGAATTAAATATAGATTTTGCAATTAAATGCAATCAGAAAATCATACAGGGTTAAATAATTGATAAATTATTGATTTCTAAATTTTGTAAAATACCAAAAATAAATATTGAAATTATAAAATCATAAAACTGATTTTAGAGACAATCCAAATATTTACGAATTTAAAACTGTAATAAAATCACCTTTAAAATAAAACAGAGTATATAGCTCAACTTTTAGCTACACATTCCAATCCTTTACACCAAAAATTCACAGATAAATAGTATATATCAACACACCGCTATCAAAACCAAGACATATATTTTAGTTAATTAATACTTCCACAATTATATATTTAAATAATTCAAAAGTACACGAGTCGTTATATCCTTCCCCCCTTAAAAAGATTCTGTCCTCAGAATCTGGTCTAACTAAATAATTGAGGATATTTGTCAAGCATATTTGACTTTAGTTTCCAAGTAGACTCTTCTACTCGAAGATTTCAAACGTATTTATTATAGATATACGCTCATTTCTAAGGACTCGCCTTTTAACGATTAGGAATTTGGATTGATCACTATATGTAGAACAAACTCGGACAAGAGCCTCTATTGGCTCTTGATCAATCATTTGATTCGAATCAGATACTTATCACCTTACTATTGACACGCAGAATAAACTATACGTATATACTGTTATAATGGTAACACCCACTCATGAACAACTTTATCTATATTTATCACTACTTCGATTGGTTTACTAAATTTAGGACTCAGCTTGTCCCTTCTATTCAGACCTATCCAACCTCTTTTAAGGTGAAACTTTTACTAACACTACTAGCCTTATTTCTATGTTCATACTCTCCCTCGATACAAACTTGCCTTCTTTCTTCGTCTACTCCGAGCTGCTTCAATCCATATCACTACGCCTTTTGGTGCACAGGATTATCTTAGAATTTGACAACTTTCTTTCTCCCATTTTATCTCAATAAAGTGGGGACCTATGGTTGCGTCCACATAAGGCTTGGTAAAGTGGCATTCTAAAGTTGACATTGATGATAAATGATCATCCCATTTTTCCTTAAAACTCAACCTCTCCACATGTTTTAAATTTCCTGAATCACTTCTTTACTTTGACTCTCCGTTTAAGGATGATAGGCGGTGCTCATTTTTTAACTTTAGCTTCCAAACATTTAAAAATCTCCTATTCGTTTTTATTATTTAAGGCTGAAAAGTAATCTCATATATTCACTTATTATCACCTTTAGGTATTTGAACTCATATTTCACTCTCTGCACAAGGCATCTGTTACCATACGGCTTTGTTTAGGTAGTTGTTAATGGATTAATCAGAATCTTTTGTTAACCATGGTCAAAGTTTCATACTTGAAGACTCAACGTATAGTTGTTTTCCTTCTAATCCTTGGAGAAAAATCCTTGGGCATTCCACACAGACTTTCTTATTCCTTGAATAGCTGAGGATGTTATCAATAAATACAGTTTACTTATCCAAGTACTCGTTATACACCACATTCCTTAATTCCTTATAGCCACTTGATACACTTGTCATTCCACATAATATCATCAGAGCTTGCAATGCTCTGAACTCACTTTAATCGTAATCTCTGATATTTTCTCAGGTCAGATCTTAAGTTTATTCTCAATACATAACACACTTCTTAAATTAGGTCTCATAAGTAATCAATTCTTTATAGGGTCTCACTTCTTCTTATTTATTGTTTTGTTAAACTCCCGATAATCAGTACATACTCTTATAATTTCATTCTTTTTTTTCCATGAACATCACTGGTACCTTTCACGACTCACTTCTTGTAAAACCATTCCCTGGGTCTGCTTTATCCATTAGGTCTCCAATAATTCACCTTAATTTTTTTTTTTTGACGTGTCCAACACTTTCTAATCCATTTTGAAATATCCTTCTTATACCTGGTTATCGCTGTTTTTCTTTTATTTCCATATATTTTGGCATCTCTCCAATAGAGTATATACTTTATACTATGAATTCCCTGTGGCATCTCATTTCTTAATTCTTTTACTTGTAACTTCCTAGTGCTGGAAGAGAACCTGGGGATATCATGATCATTCTCCTGGGCGCATAAATTTCCTCTCACTACTGCTAACATCATGATCCATTATCTTCTTTTGACATCTCCTTGTTTTTCTCTTAACAACTTTGACTGAAAGGTCATACTATTCATTCTTGCTCCTGTTTGGATTATAAACTTTGACTCCCAATTCCAACTTCTAAAATTCCATAGAAAATTCTTCCGGTATAGTTTCTATGTCCGTTATTACTTTCCTCTATCTTTGCTTTTCCTAGTGAATACATACTTCAACCTCTTATAGCCCGTATAGATCTTACACCTTTCTCCATACATATCATGTTTCCCAAATCTTTCAAATCGAATATTATTACTGTTAATCCCAAATTATGGGTAGGATACTTTTACTCATAAGGTTTCGGTGGTCTGGATGCATATACAATAACTCTATTGTGATGCATCAACACACATCTTATTCCCTGATGAGAAGCATCACTAAAACTACCAAACCTCCTTGATACTTTTAAATTGATAAAACAGGTGCTGAAAACATTCTTTCATTTAACTCCGCAAAACTTTTCCTTCATCCTTCTCCATTTCACAAAACTTCTTGCTTTTCCCGGTTAGCTTCGTCCAAGATATTGCAACTTTCACGAAATCTTGCACAAATTTCCAATAGTAACCGACCCATGATAAAACTTCTTACTTTTGTTGGTGTTTCTGGTCTCTTTTTATTCATAGTAATTTTAACTTCTGCTGAATTTCTTTTGATCTTCTCTACATTGACTATTTATGCTAAGAACTATATTTTATACAACTTCTTTCTTCTCCAACTTCCCAGTTATCATTAAATGCTTTGCATGGTCCTCCGTTGACTTTAAGTATCACAATTATAGCTTACTCGCATATTCCTTAAAGATTCTGTCCATCAAGTTCAATTATTACGGGTATATTGGTTAATCCAAATGACAATACGAGAGCGGTACTTAGTTCTAAAAATTTTCTTTGATAAATCCATAGGTTTAATCTTTAATTGGTGAAATACCAAGTTTTAAATTAGTCTTATAAAAGTACTTTGCTTCCTTCATTTGATTAAACAAATCATTGGGTCAAGGTAACAGATACTTGCTTTTGATAGTAAACTGGGTGAGCTTTCGCTAGTCGACGCATAATCTCATACTTCCATTTTCTTATTAACAATTAGTATTGGTGCACCTTATAGGATATGATGGGTCCAATCGCTTCTTCTTCGAATATCTCTTGCGTCTACTTTGCTAACTTTTTCACTTTAACTGGCGCCATTCTGTGCGGGGCCTTGGACACTGGCTTCATTTCAGGTGCTAAGTCAGTCACGAACTCAATTTCTATATCCGAAGTAAATGTTGATAACTTATTTAAAAACATATCTTGAAACTCCTTAATTACTATAAATCTTCATACTTTGCCTGCTTCCGACTTTTATGTATTCCATAATCACCATAATACTCATATCTTGATCATCAAATCAGCATTTACCTTCTTTCATCTTTTGAACCTCCTCACCTTCTCATTTGGCATCCTCAAAATTATCTTTTCGTCACGACGGTCTGTCTGGACATCACGCTTTAGTAGTAAATCCATTCCTTAGAATAATATCAAATCCTCTTATCTTTCAGGATATCAATTCTACAAAACTTATTGCCAGGAATCTCAATTTCACCATTGGTACTCACTTATTTAACAACTACACGTTCTTGACTTGCTAGTCC
Source organism: Apium graveolens (assembly GCF_009905375.1). Taxonomy (NCBI): domain Eukaryota; kingdom Viridiplantae; phylum Streptophyta; class Magnoliopsida; order Apiales; family Apiaceae; genus Apium; species Apium graveolens. Next base: position 170,430,257 of record NC_133654.1, on the reverse strand, counting down.
TTTAATCACAATCTTATCAATTCAACAGGGTAATTCATCTTATCAACACAACTTTGAGAGATAAACAATTAAGTTTCTCTCACATCTTTTAATACTTTAACGCTTAAGGTATTCACCATAATCATTCACGTCATCACGTCCGTATTCTGAATAACATATTTTACAGACAACTCGTAAACTCTCATTCTCGGAAACACATTCCTTATTGGAGTAAATTCCCTTGGCTCTTAGTGGATCCTTTACTGGGCCTAGTGATTTGCAATTCTTGTCATATGCCCTTGTTTGCTTTCCATGCATAAGAGGTAGCTGGAATTTTGTCTGTTTGGTTCATAATACGTTGATTTCTGTTTGGAAAATCTCTTGCAAAGAATGACAATACAGCGAAACAACTAGAAGAATTCGCAATTCAACCAAAAATTAGAGTTGAAAAGAAAGAAGAAGTAAGGATTTGAATATGAATGAGACAACCACATTTGTACTTAAGATGGCCAGTCTTTCGTACCATATGGCATACAGCATATGATTAGGTGGCGTCCCACCCGACTCTTCATCATTCTGACAAAGTATCTCACCATAACACTGTTTGTCCCAATCAGAAAGTAAAAATTGGGGGAAACAATTAAATTTGAAAGGAATGCAATATCCTCCTTTTCGATATCATAGCAAGGAGTTTATGTAAGAAAAGAAGTTCATACATTTTTAGAAATTGAGAAGGAATATTAGCTGTAATATTAAAACTAGAACGATACCATTGGTCACCATCCATATTTCACCTGTATTCATATCCCGAGCTTGTTCAATAATATCCCAATTGTGTCATATAACAACTTTAGAGAGTACGCTGAAATGCCTTCGCAAATTAAGCATTATGGTAGATTCCTACTTGTCACGTCTTGCGTCTTTAATATCGCACCCACACGAATAAAACTTTAACAATTCGATCATAATGGCATTCCTACTAAGTAACTTCGAGATTCCTCTTTTAATTTAGAATAACCACGTACCATTCGACATAACGATCCTTTTGTTAATAATATTCTATTTTTAGAGAGGTCTGGAAATCTTTCCAATCTTCTGCGATCACGCTCTAGCTTCTGTTAAATCAATGAATTCTTCGAACTCTGATAGTCCTAGTAATTGAATGTATAGTTACTCCGTACACTGATTATGTTGTAAATTTTATCAGACAATACTTGCACTTACTGTTAGGAATAATCAACTTCTTTATAATCATAGGTTACTTTGTTCTCGGAATTAGCAATACTAAGTCTAAAACAGCATCCTTCTAAGTAATCCAGGCTTTTCAACTCAAGTAGTAATTTGACAACCCATATTTAAAAATCATTTTATTCGAAAAGGCTTTTAGAAATTTGTAAAGAAAAATCTTTTTCGAAAACTTGTTTTAAAAAGTTTGGAAAATCACAAACCTGGTTGTCTTTACTATATGAGTTAGTTGTTATCCTTCCAACTTATAACAAGGTACCAAACTCATGGAACGATCATATAAAGGTCCATTCACTTCAATCTACCCTTTCTCCTTCATCGTGTCCACTTACCTTCCTTAATCGACGAAACTTCAATTGTTGTCGCACATTATCGTATTCGTAGTTTCACATCAAGGCTCCCATACTGATGATACTTCCGACATTATCGTTGTAGTAGTTAAATAGAACAGACTATCCAATAGTCCACAAGTCTATTTCATAGAACAAAGTTTACCCGTATCACATCACATCACTAATTTATATATCGCATTTATCATAACACCATCATTTAATTTCACAAAAATCCCAGGTTTATACTTTTCTCTTTTATTCTTTCAAAATTCATCTGGTTCATCCCATAATTATTCACGGGTGGCTTAGTCACTAATGACTTCTTTTAACCCGATAACAGCTATCCTCTGAAATACTTAAATCTTTTCTCTAAACTTCTTCTCACCTTTATTTATATCTCAAGCGCTCACCATGTACTGTAACTCTCGAATCCCTCCTCGTAGGTACAATCGCTTCATAGGACAAGTTCTAAACTGGGGGTATAGAACATGATGTAGAGTAAACTAAAGAGATATGCTCACAGCCGAATGTCTAGTGAAACAAGAATAAACGGATGGAGGTTCTTGAATAGGTAGTCTCATATCAAAAGGTGGAAAAGTAACGTAAAATAGCTTGAAGAAGTGCAATCGTTATAACAGAAGGTAGTACCATTAATACTGGTGGAGGAACAAGGTACAAATCCAATCTAAAGAAGATGACGTTCCTCAAACGGAAAGCTCCAAATGATCAAATGATACCGGGAAATCAAGATCCGCCATTACCGTTGTCTGGAAATCACGTCGCAAGCTGAGAATCCCGAATCGCAATACGAATTATGCCGGAGACCTACTATACCATCGCACTCAACCTCACAACGTCTTATCTTTCTATTTCCTATTCCTAATCCTAACCCTCTACCCAATCCCGACAATCTAGGCTTGTTTCAGTGACTTATAACCTGTAGCTCTGATACCAACCTGTAGCGCCCTTCAAACTCGGGTCAGAAGTTTGGGGTCCACAACACATACAAAATATATAACTCTGTAAAAGAGATATTATTTATAATGACTCTGCTTCACAAAACCACGGATCGCAACAGGTTAAAGTATGAAAACAAGCCACAATCTTAACTTTATTACAACGTACCAAATCCCAACTAATTTAACTTACAACTGAAAATAAAATCATTCTTACAATCTGACTATCTCTATACCGCATGAAGCTTCTGCTAGCTTGATTCAACTCACTGGAACCTTAGCCCGTACGTTGGACTGAGGAACTTCACTATCATCCACATTCTTTTCAACTGTAAAATATATAAAAGAATCGCAAGGGTGAGCTAACTAGCTCAGCAAGTCATAATAGTGATAACTGAGGTTAAATAATGATCAAATAAGATGATTCAAAGGAATCAAGTTACTTTTTAACTAATCATTAGAATTGGATATTCATTTTAAGTTTTAAAAACCAAGGTTAGGCTGCTGATCAGTCACGCACTAACCCCGAGCAAGCACACAGCACTGCTCTAATTACTGGATCCAAGGCACACATTGGCCTAACTTGACCATTGGTATGGTTTGACCACGAATCTGGTCCACATATATAAAAACTATCCAATCCTAAAGCAGTTCAATATGATAACCGATATAATTCAATAAAACAAGTTCATAATCAACGATGGTTAAACACTTGAATAAAAGCATAAGGAAACTTTTGGATATCTCAAGGGGATTTCAGGGTATGTATAAGAAACGGTTTTTAATTTGTACCAGCATCCGGTATTAGGTCAGAAATGATATTTCAAGGTATAGTTCTTTGATGTTATAAAGAATGGTTGTAGTATAAAAGTTTCTGTATTTTCAAACAATTTTGTTTCAGTGTTTGGTGTTCGGTAGTTATACCTTTGGGGAGTAGTATCATATTGGTGTGATTTGATATCTGAGGATCAACAAAGGATGGTTTACAAAGAATAAGGCTTACGGCTCAAGATCAAGAAAGAATCAAGGTTCAAGGGTAAGTAGTTTAAAATACTTGCATTATAAAACAAGAGTTATGTTTAATAATAGCAATATGTTATGAAACAGTTCGAAAACATTGGTAATATTTCTTGAAGAAAAGTTTAGAAATACTTGCCTTACAAGGCTTTACAACTATTACTGATCAACTTTGAGCCGACTCTGCTACTCAGGCTCTAACTTCCAACCACTAGATCCCATTGGATTCGACTTTGACACTCAGGTCTTTCTGTTAAAACTCTACTGAGCTCGTCAATTGACCACTAGGTTATCTTTAGTCCATCGTCCACTTTCAGGTTCCCGACTATAACCTACAGGGTCGAAATACCCTACGTTAGACGTCTAGGTATGCTTGACATATCCTCGATACTAATTCTTACCCAACGATATTCAAATCCGACTCGTAATTATTCATATTAGAATAACACAGAAAATAATTAGGGTTCACATTCTTGAAATCAATCCAGTGTTCATTTTCAGAAAATACATATGCTCGTCATTTTACGAAATTAGGGTTACTGTATTTTGGTCAAAATATACAACACAACATCCAATCAGGTTCTGTATGAACATACGTATATGTATTTACTTATACTCGCCCGACGTCCCGATAATCCTTGGATACTCTCCCGTATTTCCGTAGTTTGATTTTCCCGGAAATCGGGTAGCGTCCCCTTTGTTTATCGGACTACCCGTCGAAACATCAATCGACGTCAATTCAATAACGAAAATCCAATTCATAATAACCACAATTCCAATCCTCAATTTAACCCAACAATCACTCCTATCACAATTCGTCAACTAAACTACGTACTCGACTTTAGTGTAAAATCAAATTCTTGTTTTAAAGATAATTTCACGAATTAATTTATTTTAAAATATTAGGACTCAGAATTATATCATCACCGTCCACCGTCGGCTCGTAAAAGTCATCGCCGACGGCGACAAAATTTCGCGGGTACCCGATTAATTCTCGGGTTTCCAGCGCGAAATTCTATCGATTATTTATAAAAGTCATTTTCGGAAAAGCCATTAATTTCACGAATATTAGTCATCGAATTTCTGCACAAAATATGGAAACCCAATCAGAATAACAGCGTGAAACCATTCGAACCAAACACAGCAGCAAGAACACGCGCTTCACGCGCCGCCTCCTTCACACACACACCCTGCCTCGCACACACACAATCCAGGTAAACATATAAAAAACACACACAGTAACACACAATACCTCCCACACAGATACATACAATCATATATATACATAGACGTATATATACATATATGCTCGAACAAAACCGAACAAAGGGACTATGGTACCGGAAGGTCGTCGGAAGAAGGGCGGTGACAGCACCTCAGAAAACCGGGGAAAAAGAGAAAAGAAAGGGAGGGAGAAATAAAGAAAAAGAGAGAGGAGGGTGGAGATATACAGAGAGATGGCGAGAGAGGTAGAGATGAGAGGACGAGAGAGATTTCAGAGAGAGACGAATGGAGCGGCGGGGGGGGGGGGTTTGGGGGTTAATTACTTAGTAATTAATTTTTTTTCTTTCAATCCGCTGCACTACACGTATCATTTGGAATAGATACGTGTCAATTTGTTTTTGTAAGAAGTTGACACGTGTCTCTGTTATCCCCGAGAGCCCGGTTTCCATCTCGCATAACACATTATATCGAATAATCTAAAATTAAAATTGATCGGGAAAAGTACCAAATAATTATTAAAATTTTCGGAATAATAAAATATGAATAAAATAAAATTTTCATAATTTTTAAACAATTTTTGAAACGTAACTCATACCTGCATTTAACGAATAAACGAATCAACGTGCGGGTGAAATTAATCCCGAAAATTTCCAAAATAATTTTAAAATTCTCAGAATATTATAAACTTAGAAAAATATGAATTTCATAATTTTTGAAGAATTATGGAATTGAATATAGATTTTGCAATTAAATGCAATCAGAAAATCATACAGGGTTAATGTAACACCCCCAGATCCGGGGTCGGGGATCCGGGTCGTCACGGTCTTTCTTTCCACAATATCACTTCACTTAATTAATAATAATAACCTTATGCTGTGACCCCACACTAACACACACCACAACCCGTTATAGTCTCAGAGATGAAATTGAAACAAGTACAAGTCTTTGAATCCACAATTTAAAATTATTACAACCCAAAGTGATTACTTGATAATTTACAGTTAATTGCCATTATCTGCCACAAGTTATAATTATACATAATTGATTCTCAAAAATAGAATGCCTGATCTACCAATAGATCTACCTCTGCAGCTATAGCAGCCACAACATCATCGGGAAGACGCGGGACGCTTCCCACGCGCTTGCGCTGGGTCTGCTGGAGTCTGGCCATCTTTCCTAACTGTTGTTGTGTGATGAAGAAATAAAGCAAGAGTGAGCCTTACAGCTCACAAGATAATATATAGTGATAACAATAATATAAGTATCTAAATGGATACTTACTAGAATCTTTTATCGTGTATAAGATAATTACTAGTATATACTTACTAGTATATGAGCCTTCTCATAGTACTCATGAAAGTCTTGGTCAAAAGAAATGAACCAAGTTTGATATCTTAATGCGATGAAGTCGCAAAATATTCAGTATATATACATATATACTTTTCAAAATATTGGAAGTCCTCTTCCATGCATAATATACACAAAATCCCAGTGTATAACTGTATATATAAAAAAATATCGTTGCAAGGTGATCTCATACATCTAACCTTGTCTCAACGTTTTTCTGAAAATCTTTGTCATTCATAAGACAATTATTAACTAGATATAAGTTTAAAAGATGAGGTTACCAAATACCCCAATATACTTATATCTTTCCCAATACTACTTGAACTACCACCGTTCAAGTTATAATCAGTTTCAAAAGTTCATCACATAGATGAGACTACAAGACAAGATTTGAATAGATTAAATCTTTAAAATATTATTAAAGGAAATGAAGTTATGACATACTTCATTAAGTTCTGATATATATATATATATTCATATATATCTCCCATACATTTCCTGAAACCTCTGTCATGTAAAGTATGAACAGAATTGCAATATCCAATAAATTTGGAAAGGAAAAGAATTTTGGCATAAACCAGATATCTTGCTGATCAGGCAAAGATACAAATAAGTAACCTTTTCTACTGTAGATGGATGAATTCCTCACCGGTCATCACCCTGGCCGCATTAGGACCTCGCGCTAGACCGTTACCCGGCCCCTCACGCGTTGATGGACTGCCACCCAGCCACTTACAGATTCATAGACCGTACCCCGGCCTGTCGCTTATGCCGACTCAATTAGATGGGCTTACTTCCCGAACATTGGGCAAGTAATCAATTCATTTACCAAAACTGCAACCTCGTTGCGAATATAAAATACACCACAAAGCCGGATTCCCCAGGTTTTGAGCGAGTATTTATATCCCCTAAAAAAAAGGAAGATCTTAAATATAAAAATGAGTTTTGGGATCCGCTCTAACTTTAAAAATCATTTTGAAGACTCGAAAACACTTTATAGAGTGTTTGGAGTAAAGCTGATTTAATGAAGTAAATCAGTCCCCAGAATATTTAGAAAATGACTGAATATTATTATTTAAATAATATTCCCATAAAGAATAATCTTTATAAAAATAATTGAAGTAGAAGTATTAAAACTTATACTTGAAACGAGTATTAAATAACCAAAGATATACTTATATGAAAGTATTATCTTTATTTGAATAATCGAAAATAAGTTTGATTATTGACATCTTATTCTTTAATAAAATACAGAATATACCTCAGCAAATAATCGGAGTCATAGATCCTCAAATGAATATTCAAATAATATTCAATAAATAATATAAAAGAGTCATAAGCCCTCGAATAATATTCGAAATAATATTCAAATAAATAAATAAAGTTAAAGTTATCGAATAAACCTTATTCGATTAATAGTTTGGAAAACTATAACCATATATATATATATATATCCATATCCATATATACAAAATCTACTCGGGATCCTCGACTCCCGGTTTTAGAAAAATATTTTCACCTTTGGGTCCCTATACTAAGGGTATATGCAAGTTACCGCTATTCTCTAGCATAGGTATTATCAACTGAACCAACAGATATATATTTCAAGAATATGAAGCAGGCATGCATATATACCATATCACATGCTACAATATATCACAAGAATTTGCTAAATAAACAATAAGCATTTATCGCAAGATCATGCATATACACATATACATCACAACAACAGTATAACGGGTAGAAAACTTGCCTGAGCGACTGGGGGTTACGAATGGCTCGGGACGAGTCTGGTAACCTATAAACAACAAGTAAGTTGGAATTAAACCAAAATCACTTGTAAATCTATACTTTAACTAACTTAGACTCTAACGCTTGTTTTGCGCTCACTGATTTGCTTAAGTCACTCGGGTACCCTCGGCTCCACCATTTTTAATAATTTAACCTTTACGAGTTTTAAAGCGATTCCTTCGCGAGTGTCTTACCAACTGCCTAACACACTTACCATAATGTTTCATACATTAATTAACCCTTTTTGGTCTTTAACCTATGCTTCAAAGTAAGGCGAGGGGAAAAGTTTCGTTCGCGAAACGCCGTTACTTGAAACGGTCGTTTCTCCTAAACCGTGCATCGGAATCGAACGAACTACATATCAAAACGAAGCTCGTAACATGAGTTATCTAAACATGGCAGTGGTGGTAATCTAGCAGGGGGTTCTCGGGTCCTAATGTTATGCACAAAAACAGTCTACAGGAAATCGGACGTTACGACGGCTATGTTTACGCGATTTCCCAAATTTTAAACCATTCAATACCAACCACAAATCAACCCCAATTCAATCATACAACAAATATTCCTCCAAACCACATCATAACAGCCCCAACAAATCCACATTAACCATTTATACTTATTCCTCACATGAACTAAAAGCTTTACTTAGGTTCTTTAACTAATTACCAAGATTTACAACTCCAACAATGCAACAAAACCAACTAATCTCTACAAACTCAACCAAACTTCAACCAATCAAGCATCATGCTTCACATATGCTATATCAAACACATTCAATCCTAATTACTCAAAACTAAAGCTAGGGTTTGTAGTTTATACCTTCCTTGGAGAGTGGAGAATCAAGAGAATGGCTTGGAATCACCTTTAAAGCCCTTATCCAAGCTTAATCTAAACAAAACTTCAAGAACACAAATTTTAGTTCTTGAAAACACTATTCACCATCTTCTTTCATGATTTATAGAAAAAGATTGGCTTGGAATTAGAAGCTTAAACTTATAGGAAGTATGTAACTATCTATGGGGAAGCTTAGATAATTACCTTGCTAAATAGTAAGTGGAGGAGCTTGGACTTTCATTTTTTAAGAAAACCACCCGAGAGCATGAAGAAGAAGAAGAGAGAATTTTGTGTTTTGGCTTGATTTGCTTTTGGTTGGTTGATTTTTGTTGTTTGTTTTAGTGAATTACCTAGTTGCCCTTGGTTTTGTGTGGTTAAAAAGTCACCACATCTCCTTCCTTTCTTGTCATGCCTATGTCACCTTGCACATGTCATAATGCTCCCACTTGTCCACACCTTGTGGTTTGATGATGTCACAATCCCTGGCTTCTTGTACAAGCTTGTCTCTTGGTCACTTATTTGTTTTACGGTTCGCTTATCTTTCGTTCTCGTTTATCGTTTGAGGGATCATACCCGGGATCTTATTACTTAGGTTCCCTTAACCTTTCTCAATATATTATATTCCTTTTATGATCCTCTCCTATAATCCTTTAATTTAAATCCTTTTTATCCTGTTACCTTATACTCAATTCTCTCCGTATCTTGTGAATTTCTGGGAAAAATCAAAGTGTTCGGAATTGGATTCTGACGATCTTTACATACACTTATATACCACATAGAGTACTAATAATATCCCATAAGATCAATAACAGAACCCCTACATAGCGTGGCATGAAAAGTTTTCTCGTTCAGCAAAAACACTATTCATAAGGGTTTCAAAATTTCTCAAAAATTGGGGTTATTACAGTCTCCCCTCCTTAAAAGGATTCCGTCCCGGAATCAGATAGAAAACAAATGGGGATACTTTCTTAGCATTACACTTTCTAACTCTCGAGTCAATTTTCCCACATTGTGGTTCTACCACCAAACTCTGCCTAGTTTGATAATCCTTCTCCTAAGCACTTGTTCCTTTTCACTCTATAACCCTTCCTGGTTGCTCCATATAGGTTACGTCGGGTTGCATATCTATGCGCTCATATGCCTCTATTTATCTGGCATCTGAATTACACTTCCTTAACATTGATACGTGAAACACGTTACGACCTGCTACATGTTCGGGGTTAGGGCTAGCTCATATGCTAACTTCCCAAACGTCTTAATATATCCAAGGGTCCAACAAATTGTAGACTTAGCTTTCCTTTCTTTCCGAACCTCATCAATCCTTTCCAAGGGATACCTATAACATTACTAGGTCCCCTATTTCATACTCTTTATCCTTTCGTGTCAAATCAACATACTTATCATGACCATCTTGGGCTACTACCAGCCGTCCTCTGATTAGATCTATCATATCCTTGGTCCTTTGGACTACTGCGGGTCCGAGCATCTTGCGCTCTACAACTTCATCCTAACATAAGGGAGATCGACATTGTCTTCCCTCAAGGATCTCATAAGGCGATACCTCAATACTGACATATGATCTATTGTCGTAAGATAACTTAATCCGCGTTAAATGATCATTCCAAATTCTTTCAAGTCTATTGCACAGACTCTCATTATAGCTTTTAGCATTAGAACTTTTGCTTCTCAATACCCATTCTTTTCCAGTTCGTAATCGCTATCACCTTTCGTTCCTAATATTATACTGGTTATACTTTTGCTCGCTAGCGTTCTATAACCTTTTAATAACCACATCAACCTTAGTATCACGAATGTGTTCCCATTCCGCATACTACCACCACTTTATTACTCCTTTTTCAGTTGTTTCTATTTTCCAAAGTTTGATTAATCATGTAGAAGTAAAGGAATTTGTTGAGAGATCCCTATGATCATGAACACTTGTTATATCGCATAGTTAGTATAGAAGGTGGCCAGCCTTTAGTACTTGACAAGCAATTAAACAATAGCTGGTATCCTACTCGGCTTCTATCACACAGATAGATAGTCATTCGGCAATACCTCCCCTTCTGGAAGGGTTGTTCTTCTCAGCTTACATGAAATGAAAAGAAGAGAAAAGAACAAATTGAAGAGAATTGTATATTCATAAAAAATTTTATTGCCATAAAATATCTGGCTTGGAATCTACCTCTGAACTATAGAGGTTTGTCATAGAAGAACAAAACATATATGTATTTATATCAACATCAAGTATTATAGCATCGCATTTCACGTGCCTAAATATTTTCGCTATCCCGTCCATCATTCTATGGACCCATGTTCTTCCTCGAGCTTATACACAATTACCTTTGAAACTCCCTCGACATCGAAAATCGAATCTGGGATCTCATTCTAGACATCATCGTTACTTGAATTCTATGCTTGCACCGCAACCTTCCTCGTATAATAATACGACTCTCTATTGATAAGAAAGAATAATAATTCACCAGGTAGATACTCTACTTAATTAGTCTATCAATGATAACTTATACACTACCACGACCCGATTAGTGGTACTCAATCTCAACACCCATTCCAATACAACTCTCATGGTTGTAATCAGCTCATTACTCGCGGAATCATTGCTGCCTTACTATGGTCCACCACTGACCCACTGTAGTCATTCATTTTCCCTGAAGTCTTAATAGCTAACCATACAGAGTCCATACATCTCGTATCAAATCCTTCTAAGGAGGTAACATAATCACCATTCCTGATTTATGAAGAACACTCCTGATCCTGACATACATACATGACATGAAGCAGATAAAAGTGCAGAAGAGTTTCAATCAAAGCAACGATAGCAGGTTAATACCATTCTTAATCATACGCCCTAAATAGAAGAATTAACTCAAGGGTTCATCTAGTCCTTTTTGAAACATGGTCCTGGCTTATCTCAAGATAGGACCTTCTAAGATAGATAGCCCGTTCATGGCGATTACGCGAATTAAACCTTTACCAACTACTATTACGGTCGGGTATTGCACAGTCATCAGAAGGAATGTCAATCTTCCAAACCATAATACAACCTTCATAGCTTTAACCATCATCACTGTATTCCTCTCGCACGAGCGCCTATAATTATCCTCTTACCTTTAAAGTGTCGGCCACCTCTTTGGCCTTTCCTGATAGTAAAATTTCCTTACAGTCAATGTCACATTAACCACCTCCAATAAATTTCTACCTTATTTCAATCACAGCTTATGTGAAAATGCTTTCCTTAAAATCTGATGAGTAAAAAAAAATCACCATTTTTCCATAAGTTATTGCCTCAGTCTTTAGAGGTTAATCACTGTCATGACTGACTCTCAATCATAATTAGAACATCTTTTTTTTTTTTTTTTAAGTCCTAATTGCCCTGAACAATTTCGACCTTTACTGGTTCGATCCATACTTTCTCGTGGTTTAACACGTGCCCCACTTGGCATCATTATAATTACGTCATATTTCTTTTATCAACATTTTTATTCTTGAGAATTTTGAATATTACCTTTCTCCTTATAAAACCTCTAAGGTTATCCTTTAATCGTTCCTCCTGTATTCCCTAGATACAGGGCATATCACAATACCATTTACTAATAGTAGAACCATTGTCTATATACTTCTGCAAAATCTCTCCACTGATTCTTAAAGGTTGTTGTTACCTTAACCCTTTCCCAATCATACTGTCAAAACTCATACTGTCCCTATTAAGGGTGACATGCCAACCTTTATGCAGTCCCCTAGGATTCATTTTAAGTTACCAATGTTCTATCCTTAATTCCACCTTAAAAAGGTACCTGCATCCTTCCACGAATAAATCAAGTCATATATCCTTGATAGATTATCATATTCATCATTCCCACCTCGATAGTCTATACCTAACTTCATAATAGCATCCTTATTCAAATTGAGGTCAATCCATATGGCCTCCAAAAGATAACAACGGTTATCCGCTTGTCTTTCCTGATTTGGTAATGATCACATGGATGATATGGAAGATATTGGTCGTGTTCAACGTGAACTTCTTCTTAATAAATCCTTATTTACTTTTGTTGTTTATCTCAACAGTCATCTCAATGTTGGGATATCTTTCATACCTGGCGTCTCCCTTCCTGGGTATCAAGCCACCGGTCTTACACTTCACATTCTTGAAGGTCACTTTCTTCATCCAATTTTCTTAATTTCTTACTTTCTTGTCTCCTCAGTCTATCCGCGTCTCATTATTTATCATTCGAACTATCTCAAGGTTTCTTCGAATCCTCCCAACTTATAGGGGATAATATATATGTATCTCTTATACCTTCAACCATCAATTTAACTCATGGTGAATCACCCTCATCCTGACGATTACATACTTTTCTATTTCTATTTCTACGAGTCTTTAGGGTTTCCTCATACCCAATTCCTTTATCATTCCTCAAACTCTATTGCCTTTATATTCCTTTCCACTTCAGTTTCTTTTTATTTTCCTTTCTCTTATCGTTATTTCATGAACCAACACAACATAAGCATTGATTTCAAACATCCCGTCATTCTGGATTCGTGTCCTCAGAACGAATCTTGACAACTTTTACAACTTAGATTCATAATTTATCATACTCGTCTGCCTTTGTTCTGGCTCTAAAGCTTTTACACTATCTCCTTATCTTTGGGAATTACTTTCCCGAAAACAATTGACTGGACTTAAATCAGTTTATTATAATCTCTTGCTCCGTGCCTTCCTTGGCCTTTCACCAGCGGTTGGTCTCTCTCTTAGGAGGGTGAGTGATAAAAACAGTCTTTTGTGGTTCATCAATCATTTTGAATCTCAAATGATTCCTATATTTCCTTTAGCCAGGCTCTTGCCTCGGCTGGGTCAGCCTGTTCCTTGGAACTCTGAGAGCTTAGTGATTTAAAGGTCCTGAAAGAATTTCTCACCTAACTGTCTCCTCAGGGTGGTGGTTGGGGATAATAGTCTAAGTTCTCTTTAGACAGGTCCATGAATTGCCGTATAGGGGTACCATCTCGGGTCTCCTTTCCTTACTCGACTTTTTGTTTCCTTAGTATGAAATGTTTCATCCTACTCCCCATAATTGGGGTCATCTTTTAATTTAAAATCCTCATTTTCCACTCCATTATGTCATGGGTTCCTTCTATCTTGATGGCGACCTCCCTGACTATCACGTTCAGGGTTTGCTCTAAATCTTATTCCTCAAACTAGCTTTCATCTAAGATCTCATCTTTAAGCTCTTGAACATTTGGAACCCAAATCCTGTAGGAATACCTCATTATTCCCTTCTCATCTTTCTCGGTATTAACCTCTTATCTATTTGTTGGCTCTCTGCCTTCATTCATAACTTTTTCTGGCACAATATGATCTTTTCCAATAATTCGGGCTGTATTGTTATCTCAAACAGCTTTTCGGTACCGGCTCCGGTTACCTTCACTACTATTTCCATTTTCTCAAAATCTCTTATAAACTCTCCAAAAGACATTATCATCTTGAGTCTCTCCTTTTTACTAAGGGCATCAGCCACCATATTGGCTTTCCCCGAATGATAAAGAATCTCCCAATCATAATTCTTGATTAGCTCTAACCGCCTCCTCTGGCATATGTTGAGCTCTTTCTACGTAAGAATGTACTAGAGCACTTATGGCTTAGGTAATTCTCGCACTTCTCTCCATACAAGTAGTGCCTCCAATCTTTAGGGTAAAACTATTTCCACGAGCCTAAGCTCATGGGCGGGGATATCGAATTTCATATTACCTTAATTGTCTTGACGCAGACGCGATTATCTTGCTGTGCTAAGAAGCACCCTAATTCCTTATGCGAAGCGTCACTTACAAATCACAAAATCTCCTTTTTCCATCCGGCAACGCCAGCATAGGGGCCATCACCAACCTCTGCTTCAGTTCTTGAAAGCTGTTCTCGCATTTCTCTGTCCATTCGAACTTCTCAGTCTTACGAGTAAGCCACGTTAAAGGGGCTACTATCTTTACAACTTGAACGAACCTCCGGTAGTGACCGGCCAATCCTACCTCTGGTAGTTGCCCTAACCATGGTCATCAATTCCTCAGTGGTCCTTTATTCATTCTTGTCAGGATCCTCCATGGGATCCTCCTCAACAACTATCCCTTCTAGGACAACATCCTCAACCGCTAAATTCTTAATATCAACATCATCCGGTCCTGCATTAGGACACTCTATCGGATCCACAATCCGATCTCTAATTAGTAATAAAATATCATCGCGATGTTGCTCCTCAACCTCAGGGTTCGGAGTCCCGCTACCATATACGATAACGAACTACGCTCCTATCACGATATTTATAAGGGTTCCCAAAAGGGTTTTAACTGTCAGTACTACGTTAGGTAGCCCGACTATGAACTTGGCAAAAGTTCTTATTATCTTAGTGAACTTATTATCTTAATGTCCCATCATCTCTGAGGTTTATAACGCTTAGCTCTGATACCATTTCTGTAACACCCCCAGATCCGGGGTCGGGGATCCGTGTCGTCACGGTCTTTCTTTCCACAATATCACTTCACTTAATTAATAATAATAACCTTATGCTGTGACCCCACACTAACACACACCACAACCCGTTATAGTCTCAGAGATGAAATTGAAATAAGTACAAGTCTTTGAATCCACAATTTAAAATTATTACAACCCAAAGTGATTACTTGATAATTTACAGTTAATTGCCATTATCTGCCACAAGTTATAATTATACATAATTGATTCTCAAAAATAGAATGCCTGATCTACCAATAGATCTACCTCTGCAGCTATAGCAGCCACAACATCATCGGGAAGACGCGGGACGCTTCCCACGCGCTTGCGCTGGGTCTGCTGGAGTCTGGCCATCTTTCCTAACTGTTGTTGTGTGATGAAGAAATAAAGCAAGAGTGAGCCTTACAGCTCGCAAGATAATATATAGTGATAACAATAATATAAGTATCTAAATGGATACTTACTAGAATCTTTTATCGTGTATAAGATAATTACTAGTATATACTTACTAGTATATGAGCCTTCTCATAGTACTCATGAAAGTCTTGGTCAAAAGAAATGAACCAAGTTTGATATCTTAATGCGATGAAGTCGCAAAATATTCAGTATATATACATATATACTTTTCAAAATATTGGAAGTCCTCTTCCATGCATAATATACACAAAATCCCAGTGTATAACTGTATATATAAAAAAATATCGTTGCAAGGTGATCTCATACATCTAACCTTGTCTCAACGTTTTTCTGAAAATCTTTGTCATTCATAAGACAATTATTAACTAGATATAAGTTTAAAAGATGAGGTTACCAAATACCCCAATATACTTATATCTTTCCCAATACTACTTGAACTACCACCGTTCAAGTTATAATCAGTTTCAAAAGTTCATCACATAGATGAGACTACAAGACAAGATTTGAATAGATTAAATCTTTAAAATATTATTAAAGGAAATGAAGTTATGACATACTTCATTAAGTTCTGATATATATATATATTCATATATATCTCCCATACATTTCCTGAAACCTCTGTCATGTAAAGTATGAACAGAATTGCAATATCCAATAAATTTGGAAAGGAAAAGAATTTTGGCATAAACCAGATATCTTGCTGATCAGGCAAAGATACCAATAAGTAACCTTTTCTACTGTAGATGGATGAATTCCTCACCGGTCATCACCCTGGCCGCATTAGGACCTCGCGCTAGACCGTTACCCGGCCCCTCACGCGTTGATGGACTGCCACCCAGCCACTTACACATTCATAGACCGTACCCCGGCCTGTCGCTTATGCCGACTCAATTAGATGGGCTTACTTCCCGAACATTGGGCAAGTAATCAATTCATTTACCAAAACTGCAACCTCGTTGCGAATATAAAATACACCACAGAGCCGGATTCCCCAGGTTTTGAGCGAGTATTTAAATCCCCTAAAAAAAAGGAAGATCTTAAATATAAAAATGAGTTTTGGGATCCGCTCTAACTTTAAAAATCATTTTGAAGACTCGAAAACACTTTATAGAGTGTTTGGAGTAAAGCTGATTTAATGAAGTAAATCAGTCCCCAGAATATTTAGAAAATGACTGAATATTATTATTTAAATAATATTCCCATAAAGAATAATCTTTATAAAAATAATTGAAGTAGAAGTATTAAAACTTATACTTGAAACGAGTATTAAATAACCAAAGATATACTTATATGAAAGTATTATCTTTATTTGAATAATCGAAAATAAGTTTGATTATTGACATCTTATTCTTTAATAAAATACAGAATATACCTCAGCAAATAATCGGAGTCATAGATCCTCAAATGAATATTCAAATAATATTCAATAAATAATATAAAAGAGTCATAAGCCCTCGAATAATATTCGAAATAATATTCAAATAAATAAATAAAGTTAAAGTTATCGAATAAACCTTATTCGATTAATAGTTTGGAAAACTATAACCATATATATATATATAAATATATATATATATCCATATCCATATATACAAAATCTACTCGGGATCCTCGACTCCCGGTTTTAGAAAAATATTTTCACCTTTGGGTCCCTATACTAAGGGTATATGCAAGTTACCGCTATTCTCTAGCATAGGTATTATCAACTGAACCAACAGATATATATTTCAAGAATATGAAGCAGGCATGCATATATACCATATCACATGCTACAATATATCGCAAGAATTTGCTAAATAAACAATATGCATTTATCGCAAGATCATGCATATACACATATACATCACAACAACAGTATAACGGGTAGAAAACTTGCCTGAGCGATTGGGGGTTACGAATGGCTCGGGACGAGTCTGGTAACCTATAAACAACAAGTAAGTTGGAATTAAACCAAAATCACTTGTAAATCTATACTTTAACTAACTTAGACTCTAACGCTTGTTTTGCGCTCACTGATTTGCTTAAGTCACTCGGGTACCCTCGGCTCCACCATTTTTAATAATTTAACCTTTACGAGTTTTAAAGCGATTCCTTCGCGAGTGTCTTACCAACTGCCTAACACACTTACCATAATGTTTCATACATTAATTAACCCTTTTTGGTCTTTAACCTATGCTTCAAAGTAAGGCGAGGGGAAAAGTTTCGTTCGCGAAACGCCGTTACTTGAAACGGTCGTTTCTCCTAAACCGTGCATCGGAATCGAACGAACTACATATCAAAACGAAGCTCGTAACACTAAACATGGCAGTGGTGATAATCTAGCAGGGGGTTCTCGGGTCCTAATGTTATGCACAAAAACAGTCTACAGGAAATTGGACGTTACGACGGCTATGTTTACGCGATTTCCCAAATTTTAAACCATTCAATACCAACCACAAATCAACCCCAATTCAATCATACAACCAATATTCCTCCAAACCACATCATAACAGCCCCAACAAATCCACATTAACCATTTATACTTATTCCTCACATGAACTAAAAGCTTTACTTAGGTTCTTTAACTAATTACCAAGATTTACAACTCCAACAATGCAACAAAACCAACTAATCTCTACAAACTCAACCAAACTTCAACCAATCAAGCATCATGCTTCACATATGCTATATCAAACACATTCAATCCTAATTACTCAAAACTAAAGCTAGGGTTTGTAGTTTATACCTTCCTTGGAGAGTGGAGAATCAAGAGAATGGCTTGGAATCACCTTTAAAGCCCTTATCCAAGCTTAATCTAAACAAAACTTCAAGAACACAAATTTTAGTTCTTGAAAACACTATTCACCATCTTCTTTCATGATTTATAGAAAAAGATTGGCTTGGAATTAGAAGCTTAAACTTATAGGAAGTATGTAACTATCTATGGGGAAGCTTAGATAATTACCTTGCTAAATAGTAAGTGGAGGAGCTTGGACTTTCATTTTTTAAGAAAACCACCCGAGAGCATGAAGAAGAAGAAGAGAGAATTTTGTGTTTTGGCTTGATTTGCTTTTGGTTGGTTGATTTTTGTTGTTTGTTTTAGTGAATTACCTAGTTGCCCTTGGTTTTGTGTGGTTAAAAAGTCACCACATCTCCTTCCTTTCTTGTCATGCCTATGTCACCTTGCACATGTCATAATGCTCCCACTTGTCCACACCTTGTGGTTTGATGATGTCACAATCCCTGGCTTCTTGTACAAGCTTGTCTCTTGGTCACTTATTTGTTTTACGGTTCGCTTATCTTTCGTTCTCGTTTATCGTTTGAGGGATCATACCCGGGATCTTATTACTTAGGTTCCCTTAACCTTTCTCAATATATTATATTCCTTTTATGATCCTCTCCTATAATCCTTTAATTTAAATCCTTTTTATCCTGTTACCTTATACTCAATTCTCTCCGTATCTTGTGAATTTCCGGGAAAAATCAAAGTGTTCGGAATTGGATTCTGACGATCTTTACATACACTTATATACCACATAGAGTACTAATAATATCCCATAAGATCAATAACAGAACCCCTACATAGCGTGGCATGAAAAGTTTTCTCGTTCAGCAAAAACACTATTTATAAGGGTTTCAAAATTTCTCAAAAATTGGGGTTATTACGGTTAAATAATTGATAATTTATTGATTTCTAAATTTTGTAAAATCCCAAAAATAAATATTGAGATTATAAAATCATAAAACTGATTTTAGAGACAATCCAAATATTTACGAATTTAAAACTGTAATAAAATCACCTTTAAAATAAAACAGACTATATAGCTCAACTTTTAGCTACACATTCCAATCCTTTACACCAAAAATTCACAGATAAATAGTATATATCAACACACCGCTATCAAAAGCAAGACACATATTTTAGTTAATTAATACTTCCACAATTATATATTTAAATAATTCAAAAGTACACGAGTCGTTATAAGTAAGATTGGTTTTGTCTTGTGAATTTGAGTTGTGTTTTCCCCCCCAGTCCGAATTGTGCTGAGTTCATCCAATCAGGACTAAGGTTAGTTGTCTTTAGAAGAATTTGAGCTCTGCTTGCCCCCAAGTCCGGATTGAGGTGAGTTCAGCCAATCAAGACTAAGGTTAGTTGTCTTTAGTAGAATTTGAGCTTTGTATGCCCCCCAGTCCAGATTATGTTGAGTTCAGCCAATCTGGACTAAGGTTTTTTGGCTTCGAAGAATTTAAACTTTGCTTACCTTCCAGTCCGAATTGTGTTGAGTTCAGCCAATCAGGACTAAGGTTGGTTGTCCTTAGAAGAATTTGAGTTCTACTTGCCCCCTGTCCAGATTGAGGTGAGTTCAGGAAATCAGGACTAAGGTTTTTTGGCTTAGAAGAATTTAAGCTTTCCTTGCCTTCCATTACGGATTGAGGTGAGTTCAGGTTGGTTTAGAAGAATTTAATCTTTGCTTGCCTTCCAGTCCGGATTGTGTTGACTTCATCCAATTAGGACTAAGGTTGGTTGTCCTTAGAAGAATTTGGGCTCTGCTTGCCCCCCCAGTCCGGATTGAGGTGAGTTCAGGAAATCAGGACTAAGGTTTGTTAGGTTATAAGAATTTGAGCTCTACTTGCCCCTAGTCCGAATTGTGTTGAGTTTAGCCAATCAGGACTAAATTTGGTTATCTTTAGAAGAAGTTGAGCTTTGTTTGCCCCTAGTCCGGATTGCGGTGAGTTTAGCCAATCAGGACTAAATTTGGTTATCTTTAGAAGAAGTTGAGCTTTGCTTTCCCCCGGTCCGGATTGGAAGTTGAAGCAGTTTTGGAGCTTTTCCCTCCAATAATTTGAAATATTACAGTTGTCTTTTTTCAAAAGACGTGCCGTAATAATTATCTGTAGTTATTATTGCGTGTGTATATATCATTGTGTATATACGCCTTTTAGATGGACGGTTGAGATTTGGCCACGTGGCATGGCCCTTGGAGTTCACCACGCCTATATAATGGCTCCCTCCCCCTTTTTTTTTCTTTTTTACTTCTCCATAAATCTTCTTCTCTTCTTTTTATTATTCTCTGGAGCTTTGCCGAAGTTTAAGGTTCGTAGTTGTTGCTTGGTCATCCCCAATCTCTCCATATTCTCTCTACTTGTAAGATTTCTCTTTCTTTCTTTGTTTCTTTCTTCAATCGATTGTTCCATGAATATTTTTTGTTGATGTTTCTTGATTTTGGTTTTTGTGTTTATGGATTTTGGTGTTGGTTGATGTTGATCGTGTTTATATATATATCTGTGGCTGTATTTCTTTATTTTGGTAAGTTTTTGATGTTTGATTTTGTTATGCCATGTTTCTGGGATTAGGGTTTTGTGTTTGAGTTCGGATTCAAATGCAGAGTCCGGAATTTTAGGTTTGTGTTTGCTAGTGTGTTTTTTTGGATAGTTTTAAATTTAGTCCGGCCTACAATTTTTGGTGTTGCTGTGTTTATAGATGTTGTGTACTCCAGACTGTTTATGGTGCCATTTTTGTGTTATGGTGTACGGGTTGCCGGGTTGGGTGTTTGTAACTTTAATAAAATTGAACATAGGGTAGTCCGGACCAGTATAGGATGCAAGATTAAAAATTGTAGGGTTTTAGACTAACCTCTGTCACTTAGTTTAGGTTTATGGTCCGGACTAAAGCTCGTGCAAAGGCTTACATCTCCTGCTACCCGGGCCCATCAAATTCATATTTATCTTCTGATTCCGAGTGCATTGAGATGGGAAAGAAGGAATCAACATCTGGTGCCAATGCCATTACTAAGCGGATCGTAGGAAAGATTTCTCCTAGGAAGGTGCCATATACTCCGGAGGGGTTGTGGGTCGATGTACCGAATTATTTCATCACCAAGAGTGAGGAAATAGAAAATAGCTAGTATTACAGGAGTATCCAGTCCAGATATGCAAGGCAACCCAATGCGGGTCCGGAGCCGTATGTCTATGAAGAGTTTGATAGGAGGTTTGCGGGTAGTATTGTGGCCAAGGAGCCTTATGAGCTAAAAGATGAGTATGCTGCCTTAGATCATGCGGCGCAAGACCCATCAATCTGGGCTGCCTTCCAGTTGGATCCTCAGATTGAATGAAGGTGGCCGGATCCCGTTGAGCGGATCTACCATAGACCGGCAAATGGCTTCGTTCCGGTGTGGTTGGAGCATCTGCGCTCCGGGTGGAATCCGCACTGGCACCTCTTTCTGAAGCATCTTTGTAAATATGAGTACTCGCCGCTCCGATGCAGATAACCCCCAATGGGATAAAGTGGATGACTTGGTTCATTACTTGCTGGAACCAGTTCAAGGTGCAGCCTACATTCAGGTTGTGGCAACATATATTTAGTTTGGTTAGGTCTAGCCAGATGCCACTATACGAGCTTCGATTCCGGGCTTTAGAGTATGTCTATGGTTCTTTTTATAGGCCGGTTATCCAACAGTCCTCCCAGAAGCACTGGAACGGGGATTTGATTATACTGGGGGGTCTGGACTTGCGGTATCTCCCTCATATTTCTCATGACGGATTCCGGACCAGGTTCCCTCGAGACACTCTCCGGGGAGATGCAATTCGGTTGGTTTTCACTTTTTGTGAATGTTTGCGTATTCAGTTGACCCGAGACACCATTATGATTCATAAGACTATGCATCAGCTAGGATGTAAGTTTTTTGTTTGTGTCCGGACTAGGTCTTGTTACTTGCTTATAATGTTTTGATGTTAAGTATTTATGCTTATAATATTGCTTGTTGCTTCCTTCGGGATTTACCTCACTTCAATCTGGACATGTCATCTTCTACTTACAGTGATGCTTTGAAAGGGTTGGGGACTGCTTTCAAAGTTTCGAAGAAGGCTTCTGTTGCAGGCTCCGGATTTAATCCTGCTCCGGAGGAAGGGTCTCAAAGTAATGCTGTTTCTAGACCGGAATCCGGGGAACATCAGAGGCCTCCAGATAAGGAAGATGATGTTGAGGTCGGTGACGAGTTTGAGAATCTGGAGGAGATAGAGCCTTTAGCGGAGGTTCCTGAGGTGAATGTCATTCAGAGGAGGAAGAGGCTCCGGAGTGTTGGTTCGAAGCCTCCCCGGGGCGGGAAGGTTGATCTTCGTTCAGAGTTTGGAGTGGACAAAGGTAAGGGCCCAACGGAAGAGCGTCCGGAGAGGACTAGTCCGGGGCTAGATTTGAAGGTTGCCCGTTTTATGGCTGAAATTCCCTCAGCCGCTGACTAGAAGGAGATGAAATGCCTCTGGATTTGATGGAACGAAGAAGGAGTGTACTCGTCTCTGAGGCCAGGTATACCAAATTTTTTTGGTTGTTTGGTTAGTTCTGTTTTTTACTTGTGATTTTTTCCGAAATTTGCAACTTCTTCTTTGCAGCTTGGTGGGTATATGGCCGGAGCTGCTTCTCTTGCATACAACAAACTGAAGAGTTCCCGGACCACACTCGCTGATAAGAATACATAGATTGGGGAGTTGAGGGATCAGATTATCGGACTAAATAAACATCTCAGCGAGGTTACAACCCGGGATGAGGATGCTGAGAAGGAGGCTGCAGATCTGAAGTCTAAACTAGCTGAGCTCTGGAAGAAAATTTCTGTTGTGAGGCCGGAGGCTAAAGTTATTGCAGCTTACAAGAATTCTGAGGAATATGATAGGGCTATTGCTAATGTTGGTGCTCCGGAGATTGGTCATTGCTGGGTAATTACAGAGAGGCATATCAAGACTAATCCGGAGGTGGACTGGGATAGCTTTGTTGAAGAATTCATTAAGGCCAAGTAGAATATTGAAGCTGGACTCGGTGATCCGGAACCCTTCGATGGTCCTTTTCCTAGCTTCCTCTCGCCAAATGCCCCGGAATTGTAGACTCATATTTGAATGCTTGAATTTTGATTCTGAACTTGATATTTTAGACTGATTTGTAAGTTGTGTTTGTAATATCATACTTGGCTACGGTCTTCTTTGGTCCTGTTGACTTTAGCTTATTTGTTGTAGTTTGCTTTTATTTTTGCTGTTGTTGATTATTCTTGCCTTAAAAAATTTTCTAAGTTAATGTTGTTGCTCTAGTCCAGGCTACTATTTGGTCCGGACTAGTGGTGGGTTCTTTAGAAAATTAATTCTAAGTAAATATGCTCTAGTCCACACTCATAGTTTATCCGGACTAGTGGTTGTTGTCTTCCTTAGAATATTAATTCTTAGTTAATATGCTTGCTCTAGTCCAGATTAATAATTGGTCCGGACTAGTGGTGGCTTCTTTACTTAGAAAATTAATTCCAAGTTAATGTGTTTGCTCTAGTCCAGACTCATCTTTGGTCCGGACTAGTATTTGCTTCTTTACTTAGGAAATTAATTCTAAGTAAATATAATTGCTCTAGTCCAGACTAATATTTGGTCCGGACTAGTGGTGGCTTCTTTACTTAGAAAATTAATTCTAAGCATATATGTTTGCTCTAGTCTAGACTTATTGTTGGTACGGACTAGTGGTGGGTTCTTTACTTAGAAAATTAATTCTAAGTAAATGTGCTCTAGTCCAGACTCATAGTTTATCCAGGTTGTTATCTTACTTAGACTATTACTTCTTAGTAAATATACTTGCTCTAGTCCAGATTAATAATTGGTCCGGACTAGTGGTGGCTTCTTTACTTAAAAAATTAATTCTAAGTTAATGTGTTTGCTCTAGTCCAGACTTATCGTTGGTCCGGACTAGTGGCTGTTTTTTTACTTAGGAAATTCTAAGTAAATATGATTGCTCTAGTCCAGACTAATATTTGGTCCGGACTAGTGGTTGCTTCTTTACTTAGAAAATTAATTCTAAGAAAATATTTTTGCTCTAGTCCAGACTCACCGTTGGTCTGGACTAGGGGTTATTTTTTTACTTGTAAAATTAATTCTAAGTAAATATGATTGCTCTAGTTCAGACTAATATTTGCTCCGGACTAGTGGTTGCTTCTTATTGGGTTAATTTAATAAATATAATGCAGAAAAATGTTTTACATAAATCAGAGATTTCATTCATACAAAATATAAGGAAAAAAACTGGTTGCTTGTCATATTGGCTATAAGATTTTGTTTACTTTTTTTGGTTTTTCCTATTCGTAGAATTTCCTTAGTCTGAGTCCATGCCAGGTATTGCGTACTTCTGAATCATCCATGTTCAAGAGTTTGTAGGTTCCTAGTTTCAGGACTTCTTTGACCTTGTATGGTCCTTCCCATTTGGGAATTAGCTTTCCATTGTTTGTAGGATCTGATGCTTCAGTGTCTCGAAGAACTAAGTCTCCCACTTGGAGACTTCTTATTGAAGTGCTCCCTGGTCTTCTCCTTGTATCTCTCAACCTTTTTTACAGCTTGGTCCCGGACTTCATCAATTAACTCCATATATGTTCTAAGTCCTTCTTCGTTGGCTTTTTCATCAAACTTTATCGCTCTGTGAGAAGGAGATCCAACCTCAATAGGGAGCATTGCTTCTGTGCCATAAGCTAGTTTGAATGGAGTCTCTCCGGTGCTTGTCCTGGGGCTTGTCCTGTAGGACCATAGTATACTTGGTAGTTCTTCTAGCCATTTGCTCTTGCTTTTTTGAGTCTCTTCTCAATACCCTGGAGTAGGATTCTGTTTATAACTTCTACTTGACAATTACCTTGCGGGTATGCTACTGATGACTTTTTGTGCTTGATCCCGCGCTCCTGGAGGTAGGACTCGAATTCTAATCCGATGAACTGTGGTCCATTATCTGTTACTAGGACTCTTGGAATCCCGAACCTCATCAAAATATTTCCCATGAACTTTATGCAGTCCTGCTGGTTTATGGTCCTCATTGCTTCTGCTTCCACCCATTTGGTCATGTAATCAATTGAGACTAACAAGTACCGGAGATCTCCTTTGGCCTGGGGAAAGGGTCCCATAATGTCAATACCCCAGACAACAAAAGGTATTGGTGATAGGACTGAGGAAGGTAGGACTGGGCTAATCCAGGATACATTGCTAAAGAGTTGGCATTCCTTGCATTTTTTGACGAACTCCACCGCATCCTGGTGGATAGTTGGCCAGTAGTAGCCTTGCCTTATGATTTTGTGAGCTAGGGCCTTTCCCGATATGTGATTGCCGCATATCCCTTCATGGACTTCCATTAGGTAGTACTTCGCTTCTTCTGGGCCAACGCATTTCAGGGTAGGAGATGAGAAAGTCCTGTGGTATAGTAGTTGTAACACCCCCAGATCCGGGGTCGGGGATCCGGGTCGTCACGGTCTTTCTTTCCACAATATCACTTCACTTAATTAATAAATAACCTTATGCTGTGACCCCACACTAACACACACCACAACCCGTTATAGTCTCAGAGATGAAATTTAAATAAGTACAAGTCTTTAAATCCACAATTTAAAAGTTATTACAACCCAAAATGATTACTTGATAAATTTACAGTTAATTGCCATTATCTGCCACAAGTTATAATTATACATAATTGATTCTCAAAAGTAGATGGTCTGATCTACAGTAGATCTACCTCTGCAGCTATAGCAGCTACAACATCAACGGGAAGACGCGGGACGCTTCCCACGCACTTGCGCTGGGTCTGCTGGAGTCTGGCCATCTTTCCTAACTGTTGTTGTGTGATGAAGAAATAAAGCAAGGGTGAGCAGCAAGCCCACCAAAATAATATGTATAATGATTTACAATATATGAGCCTACTCATAATACTCATGAAAGTCTTGGTCAAAAGAAATGAACCAAGTTGATATCTTAATGCGATGAAGTCGCAAAATATTCAGTATATATATATATATATACATATATACTTTTCAAAATATTGGAAGTCCTCTTCCATGCACAATACACACAGAATTCCAGTGTATAACTGTATAAAAATATCGTTGCAAGGTGATCTCATATATCTAACCTTGTCTCAACGTTTTTCTGAAAATCTTTGTCATGCATAAGATAATCATTTACTAGATATAAGTTTAAAAGATGAAGTTACAAAATACTCCAATATACTTATCTCTTTTCCAAATACTACTTGAACTACCACCATTCAAGTTATAATTAGTTTCCAAAGTTCATCACATAGACGAGACTACAAGATAATACTTGAATAGATTCAACCTTTAAAATATCATCAAAATAAAATGAAGTTATGAGATACTTCATTTGATGCAAACATTATTTTGAAAACTTGACCCTGCCAACACTCAACAATCGCCCAACCGTAGCCTTTCTATCGAAGTGCTTTGGGTAGTGTTGCAGAAATATCCAATTGGATGATGAACTCATTACGGGAGTTTACCGCGCCAGGAAGACCACTTACGATGATCAGTCGTAGTAGTACAACCCCACCATTTTCTACATGTAGAGGAGAACCTGTCGGATTTACTTGTCAACCGAACACTGAACTCCTAAGGAATGGACCGTCTTAGCGGAACTTCCAGGCCATTTGGGCCAATATAATAAGGCTGGGCCGGCGCTACTCGACCACTTACGCCACTCCTAGTTCAGATGAAATCCATGACTCTGAAACGTAAAGCTCGTTTCCCCCCTTTCCCCAAGTAGAAACTTGTTGATACGGCTCCACCAAGAAGTCGTACCTAGTTGGAAAGGAAAACTCACCGATATTTCCCAGGCGATGCCTGTTAATGGATTAACTTGTTCCAAGAATTTTACTTCCCGAATATTGGGTAAGTAATCAAAAACTCTTTTACCAAGACAGCAACCTTGTTGCGAATATAAAACACACCACCGAGCCGGATCCCCCAGGTTTTGAGCGAGTATTTAAATCCCCTTTTTAAAAGGAAGATCTTAAATATAAAAATAAGTTTTGGGATCCGCTCTGACTTTTGAAAATCATTTTAAAGACTCGAAAACACTTTAAAGAGTGTTTGGAGTAAAACTGATTTAATGAAGTAAATCAGTCCCCAGAATATTTAGAAAATGTCTGAATATTATTATTTAAATAATATTCCCATAAAAATAATCTTTATAAAATAATTGAAGTAGAAGTATTAAAACTTATACTTGAAATGAATAGCAAATAATCAAAGATATACTTATACGAAAGTAATATCTTTATTTGAATAATCAAAAATAAGTTTGATTATCGACACCTTATTCTTTAATAAATTAAAGAATATATCTCAGCAAATAATCGGAGTCATAGATCCTCAAATGAATATTCAAATAATATTCAATAAATAAAATAAAGTTAAAGTTATCGAATAAACCTTATTCGATTAATAGTTTTAAAAACTATATCCATATATATATATATAAATAAATAAATATATATATATATATACTCGGGAACATCGACTCCCGGTTTAGAAATATGTTCACCTTTTATCCCCTATACTAAGGGTATACGCAACTACTTGCTTATTTCTAGCATAGGTATTATGCAACTATAAGCATTGAAATCAACAGATAGATAACCAGATTACGAAACAGACATGCATATATACCATATTAGCATGCTCCAATATATCGCAAAATTTGCTAATAACAATCATGCAATATCACAAGATAATGCATATACATATATTTACATCACAACAACAGTATAACGGGTAGAAAACTTGCCTGAGCGACTGGGGTTACGAATGGCTCGGGACGAGTCTGGTAACCTATAAACAACAAGTAAGTTGGAATTAAACCAAAATCACTTGTAAATCTATACTTTAACTAACTTAGACTCTAACGCTTGTTTTGCGCTCACTGATTCGCTTAAGCCACTCGGGTACCCTCGGCTCCACCATTTTTAATAATTTAACCTTTACGAGTTTTAAAGCGATTCCTTCGCGAGTGTCTTACCAACTGCCTAACACACTTATCATAAATGTTTCATGCATTAATTAACCCTTTTTGGTCTTTAACCTACATTTCAAAGTAAGGCGAGGGAAAAAGTTTCGTTCGTGAAACGCCGTTACTTGAAACGGTCGTTTCTCCTAAACCGTAAATCGGAATCGAACGAACTACATATCAAAACGAAGCTCGTAACATGAACTATCTAATCATGGCAATGGTCAAAACCTAACAGTGAGTTCAAGGGTTCTGATCTTAAGAACAAAAACAGTCTACGGTAAATCGGGCATTACGACGGCTATGTTTACGCGATTACCCAATTTTAAACAACTCCAAATCATCTCACAATCAACCCACAATCACAACCCAATTCAACCTCAAATCCAAGATACAACCAACATCCATCCTTATCACATCATAACAATCCCAACAAATCCACATTAACCATTTATACTATTCTTTATCATGAATTTAAACTACACTTAAGTTCATTAATCAACAACCAAGATTTACAACTTCAAAAACAACCCAAAACCCAATAATCTCTACATACACAATCATCAAGCCTCTCATGAACTCTAATACTCATTTTATGCTCTTAACTTTCAATAACAAAGCTTGGTTAAGAGATTATACCTTCCTTGGAGAGTGGAGAATCAAGAGGATGGCTTGGAATCACCTTTAAAGCCCTTATCCAAGCTTAATCTAAACAAAACTTCAAGAACACAAATTTTAGTTCTTGAAAACACTATTCACCATCTTCTTTGATGATTTATAGTAAAAGATTGGCTTGGAATTAGAAGCTTAAACTTATAGGAAGTATGTAACTTAACTAGGAGAAGCTAGGATAATTACCTTGGAAAATAACAAGTGGAGGAGCTTGGACTTTCAAAATTTAAGAAAAGAACCCGAGAGGTTCATGAAGAAGAAGAGAGAATTTTGTGTTTTGCCTTGTCTTGATCTTTTGGTTGGTTGATTTGGTTTTGTTTTTGATTTAGTAAAGTACCTTCTTGCCCTTGGATTTGTGTGGTTACAAAGCCACCACACCTCCTCCTTCCCATGTCATGCTTATCTCATCCACATGATGTCATCCTTCCTTCCTTGTCTTCTTTCTATTGGTTGGATGACATCGTTCCCATTAATCCCTTTGATTAACTTCCTAATCGTTTGCCTAATGACCGCTGATCTGCTATACGGTTCGCTTAACTTTCGTTCTCGTTTATCGTTTGAAGGATCATACCCGGGATCTTATTACTTAGGTTCCCTTAACCTTTCTCAATATATTATATCCCTTTTATGATCCTCTTCTATAATCCTTTAATTTAAATCCTTTTTTATCCTGTTACCTTATACTCAATTCTCTCCGTATATTGTGGATTTCCGGGAAAAATCAAAGTGTTCGTAATTGGATTCTGACGATCTTTACATACACTTATATACTTCATAGAGTACTAATAATATCCCATAAGATCAATAACAGAACCCCTACATATCGTGGCATGAAAAGTTTTCTCGTTCAGCAAAAACACTATTCATAAGGGTTTCAAAATTTCTCAAAAATTGGGGTTATTACAGTCTCCCCTCCTTAAAAGGATTCCGTCCCGGAATCAGATAGAAAACAAATGGGGATACTTTCTTAGCATTACACTTTCTAACTCTCGAGTCAATTTTCCACATTGTGGTTCTACCACCAAACTCTGCCTAGTTTGATAATCCTTCTCCTAAGCACTCGTTCCTTTTCACTCTATAACCCTTCCTGGTTGCTCCATATAGGTTACGTCGGGTTGCATATCTATGCGCTCATATGCCCCTATTTATCTGGCATCTGAATTACACTTCCTTAACATTGATACGTGGAACACGTTATGAACTTGCTACATATTCGGGGTTAGGGCTAGCTTATATGCTAACTTCCCAAACGTCTTAATATATCCAAGGGTCCAACAAATTGTAGACTTAGCTTTTCTTTCTTTCCGAACCTCATCAATCCTTTCCAAGGGATACCTATAACATTACTAGGTCCCCTATTTCATACTCTTTATCCTTTCGTGTGAAATCAACATACTTATCATGTCCATCTTGGGCTACTACCAGCCGTCCTCTGATTAGATCTATCATATCCTTGGTCCTTTGGACTACTGCGGGTCCGAGCATCTTGCGCTCTACAACTTCATCCTAACATAAGGGAGATCGACATTGTCTTCCCTCAATGATCTCATAAGGCGACATCTCGATAATGACATATGATCTATTGTCGTAAGATAACTCAATCCGAATTAAGTGATCATTCCAAATTCTTTCAAGTCTATTACACAGACTCTCATTATTGCTTTTAACATTAGAGCTTCTACTTCTCAATACCCATTCTTTTCCAGTTCGTAATCGCTACTACCTTCCGTTCCTAATATTATACTGGTTATACTTTTGCTCGTTAGCGTTCTATAACCTTTTAATAACCACGTCAACCTTAGCATCACGAATGTGTTC
The DNA here is from genome assembly GCF_009905375.1 of Apium graveolens. Lineage (NCBI taxonomy): Eukaryota > Viridiplantae > Streptophyta > Magnoliopsida > Apiales > Apiaceae > Apium > Apium graveolens. The sequence goes on along the minus strand of NC_133654.1, from coordinate 170,399,340 downwards.
CCATTCCGCATACTACCACCACTTTATTACTCCTTTTTCAGTTGTTTCTATTTTCCAAAATTTGATCAATCAAATAGAAGTAAAGGAATTTGTTGAGAGATCACTATGATCATGAACACTTGTTATATCGCATAGTTAGTACAGAAGGTGGCCAGCCTTTAGTACTTGATAAGCAATTAAACAACATGTGGTATCCTACTAGGCTTCTATCATAAAGATAGATAGTCATTCGGCAATACCTCCCCTTCTGGAAGGGTTGTTCTTCTCAGCTTATATGAAATGAAAAGAAGAGAAAAGAACGAATTGAAGAGAATTGTATATTCATAAAAATTTTATTGCCATAAAATATCTGGCTTGGAATCTACCTCTGAACTATAGAGGTTTGTCATAGAAGAACAAAACATATATGTATTTATATCCGCATCAAGTATTATAGCATCGCATTTCACGTGCCTAAATATTTCTATTCCGTCCATCATTCTATGGACCCATGCTCTTCATCGAGCTTATACGCAATCACCTTTGAAACTCCCTCGACATCGAAAATCGAATCTGGGATCTCATTCTATACATCATCGTTACTAGAATTCTATGCTCGCACCGCAACCTTCCTCGTATAATAATACGACTCTCTTATTGATAAGAAAGAATAATTATTCACTAGGTAGATACTCTACTTAATTAGTATATCAATGATAACTTATACACTACCACGACCCGATTAGTGGTACTCAATCTCAACACCCATTCCAATACAACTCTCACGGTTGTAATCAGCTCAATACTCGCAGAATCATTGCTGCCTTACTATGGTCCCCCACTGACCCACTGTCATCATTCACTTTCCATAAAATCTTAATAGCTAACCATACGGAGTCCATACATGTCGTATCAAATCCTTCTAAGGAGGTAACATAATCACCATTTCTGATTCATGAAGAACACTCCTGATCTCAAAGGTTCGTTTAGTCCTTTTGAAACATGGTCCAGGCTCATTCTCAAGATAGTACCTTCTAAGATAGATAGCCCGCTCATGGCGATTACACGAATTAAACCTTTACCAACTACTATTACGGCTGGGTATTGCACAGTCATCAGAAGGAATGTCAATCTTCCAAACCATAATACAACCTTCACAGTTTTAACCCTCATCACTGTATTCTTTTGGCACAAGCACCTATAATTATCCTCTTACCTTTAAAGTGTCGGCCACCTCTTTGGCCTTTCCTGATAGTAAAATTTCCTTACAGTCAATGTCACTTTAACCATCTCCAAATAAATTTTCTACCTTATTTCAATCACAGCTTATGTGAAAATGCTTTCCTTAAAATCTGATGAGTAAAAAAAAAAAAAAAAAAAAAAAAAAAAAAAAATCACCATTTTTCCATAAGTTATTGCCTCAGTCTTTAGAGGTTAATCACTATCATGACTGACTCTCAATCATAATTAGAACATCTTTTATCTTAAGTCCTAATTGCCCTGAATAATTTCGACCATTACTGGTTCGATCCATACTTTCTCGTGGTTTAACACGTGCCCCACTTGGCAACATTATAACTACATCATATTTCCTTTATCAACATTTCTATTCTTGAAAATTTTGAATATTACCTTTCTCCTTGTAAAACCTCTAAGGTTATCCTTCAATCGTTCCTCCTGTATTCCCTAGATACAGGGCATATTAAAATACCATTTACTATTACTAGAACCATTGTCTATATACTTCTGAAAAATTTCTCCACTGATTCTTAAAGGTTGTTGCTACATTAACCCTTTCCAAATCATACTGTCAAAACTCATACTGTCCCTATTAAGGGTGAAATTCCAACCTTTATGCATTCCCCTAGGATTCATTTTAAGTTACCAATGTTCTATCCTTAACTCCACCTTTAAAAGGTACCTGCATCCTTTCATGGATAAATCAAGTCATATATCCCTGATAAGGGTGTCTTATTCAATCATTCCCACCTCGATAGTCTATACCTAACTTCATAATAACATCCTTATTCAAATTGAGGTCAATCCATATGGCCTCCAAAAGATAACAATGGTCATCCACTTTTCTTTCTTGATTTGGTAATGATAACATGGATGTTCTGGAAGATATTGGTCATGTTCAACGTGAACTTCTTCTTAATAATTCCTTATTTACTTTTGTTGTTTATCTCAACAGTCATCTCAATGTTGGGATATCTTTCATATCTGGCGTCTCCCTTTCTGGGTATCATGCCACCGGTCTTACACTTTACCTTCTTGAAGGTCACTTCCTTCACCCAATTTTCTTAATTTCTTACTTTCTTGTCTCCTCAGTCTATCCGCGTCTCATTATTTATCCTTCGAATTATCTCAAGGTTTCCTCGAATCTTCCCAACTTACAGGGGATAATATATATATGTATCTCTTATACCTTCAACCATCAATTTAACTCATGGTGAATCACTCTCATCCGGACGATTACCTACTTTTCTATTTCTATTTCTACGAGTCTTTAGGGTTTCCTCATACCCAACTCCCTTATCATTCCTCAAACTCTCTTGCCTTTATATTCCTTTCTCTTATCATTATTTCATGAACCAACACAACATAAGCATTGATTTCAAACATCCCGTCATTCTGGATTCGTGTCTTCAGAACGAATCTTGATAACTTTTACAACTTAGATTCATAATTCATCATACTCGTCTGCCTTTGTTCTGGCTCTTAAGCTTTTACACTATCTCCATAACCTTGTGAAGTACTTTCCTGAAAACAATTGACTGAACTTAAATCAGTTTATTATAATCTCTTGCTCCGTGCCTTCCTTGGCCTTTCACCAGTGGGTGGTCTCTCTCTTAGGAGGGTGAGTGATAAAAATAGTCTTTTGTGGTTCATCAATCATTTAGAATCTCAAATGATTCCTATATTTCCTTTAGCCAGGCTCTTGCCTCGACTGGGTCAGCTTGTTCCCTGGAACTCTGAGAGCTTAGAAACTTAAATGTCTTGAAAGAATTTCTCACCGCATTGTTTCCTCAAGGTGGTGGTTGGGGATAATAGTCTAAGTTCTTTTTAGACAGGTCCATGAATTGCCGTATAGGAGTACCGTCTCGGGTCTCCTTTCCTTACTCGACTTTCTGTTTCCTTAGTATGAAATGTTTCAACCTTCTCCCATAATCGGGGTTATCTTATACATTAAAAACCTTGTTTTCCCACTTCATTATGTTATGGGTTCCTTCTATCTTGATGGCGACCTCCCTGACTATCGCGTTCAGGGTTTGCTCTAAATCTTATTCCTCAAACTATGGCTCTCATCTAAGTTCTCATCCTTACGCTCTTGAACTTTCGGAACCCAAATTCTATAGGAATACCTCGTTATTCCCTTATCATCTTTCTCGATAATAATCTCTTATCTATTTGTTGGCTCTCTGCCTTTATTCATAACTTTTTCTGACACAATATGATCTTTTCCAATAATTCGGGCTGTATTGCAATCTCAAACAGCTTTTCGGTACCGGCTCCGGTTACCTTCACTACTATTTCCATTTTCTCAAAATCTCTTATAAACTCTCCAAAAGACATCATCATCTTGAGTCTCTCCTTTTTACTAAGGGCACCAGCCACCATATTGGCTTTCCCCGCATGATAAAGAATCTCCCAATCATTATTCTTGATTAGCTCTAACTGCCTCCTCTGGCATATGTTGAGCTCTTTCTACGTGAAAATGTACTAGAGCACTTATGGCTTAGGTAATTCTCGCACTTCTCTCCATATAAGTAGTGCCTCCAATCTTTAGGGTAAAACTATTGCCACGAGCCTAAGCTCATGGGCGGTGATATCAAATTTCATATTACCTTAATTGTCTTGACGCAGACGCGATTATCTTGCTGTGCTAAGAAGCACCCTAATTCCTTATGCGAAGCGTCACTTACAAATCACAAAATCTCCTTTTTCCATCCGGCAATGCCAGCATAGGGGCCATCACCAACCTCTGCTTCAGTTCTTGAAAGCTGTTCTCCGCATTTCTCTGTCCATTCGAACTTCTCAGTCTTACGAGTAAGCCGCGTTAAAGGGGCTACTATCTTTACAACTTGAACGAACCTCCGGTAGTGACCGGCCAATCCTACCTCTCGTAGTCGACCAAACCATGGTCATCAATTCATCAGTGGTCCTTTATCCAATCCTGTCAGGATTCTCCATGGGGTCCTTCTCAACAACTATCCCTACTAGGACAACATCCTCAATATCAACATCATCCGGTCCTGCATTAGGACACTCTATCGGATCCACAATCTGATCTCCAATAACTAATAAAACATCATCGCGTTGATATTCCTCAACTTCAGGGTTCGGAGTCCCGCTACCATATACGATAACGAACTACGCTCCTATCACGATATTTATAAGGGTTCCCATAAGGGTTTTAACCGTCAGTACTACGTTAGGTAGCCCGACTATGAACTTGGCAAGAGTTCTTATTATCTTAGTGAATCTTATTATCTTAACGTCCCATCATCTCTGAGGTTTATAACGCTTAGCTCTGATACCATTTCTGTAACACCCCCAGATCCGGGGTCGGGGATCCGGGTCGTCACGGTCTTTCTTTCCACAATATCACTTCACTTAATTAATAAATAACCTTATGCTGTGACCCCACACTAACACACACCACAACCCGTTATAGTCTCAGAGATGAAATTTAAATAAGTACAAGTCTTTAAATCCACAATTTAAAAGTTATTACAACCCAAAATGATTACTTGATAAATTTACAGTTAATTGCCATTATCTGCCACAAGTTATAATTATACATAATTGATTCTCAAAAGTAGATGGTCTGATCTACAGTAGATCTACCTCTGCAGCTATAGCAGCTACAACATCAACGGGAAGACGCGGGACGCTTCCCACGCACTTGCGCTGGGTCTGCTGGAGTCTGGCCATCTTTCCTAACTGTTGTTGTGTGATGAAGAAATAAAGCAAGGGTGAGCAGCAAGCCCACCAAAATAATATGTATAATGATTTACAATATATGAGCCTACTCATAATACTCATGAAAGTCTTGGTCAAAAGAAATGAACCAAGTTGATATCTTAATGCGATGAAGTCGCAAAATATTCAGTATATATATATATATACATATATACTTTTCAAAATATTGGAAGTCCTCTTCCATGCACAATACACACAGAATTCCAGTGTATAACTGTATAAAAATATCGTTGCAAGGTGATCTCATATATCTAACCTTGTCTCAACGTTTTTCTGAAAATCTTTGTCATGCATAAGATAATCATTTACTAGATATAAGTTTAAAAGATGAAGTTACAAAATACTCCAATATACTTATCTCTTTTCCAAATACTACTTGAACTACCACCATTCAAGTTATAATTAGTTTCCAAAGTTCATCACATAGACGAGACTACAAGATAATACTTGAATAGATTCAACCTTTAAAATATCATCAAAATAAAATGAAGTTATGAGATACTTCATTTGATGCAAACATTATTTTGAAAACTTGACCCTGCCAACACTCAACAATCGCCCAACCGTAGCCTTTCTATCGAAGTGCTTTGGGTAGTGTTGCAGAAATATCCAATTGGATGATGAACTCATTACGGGAGTTTACCGCGCCAGGAAGACCACTTACGATGATCAGTCGTAGTAGTACAACCCCACCATTTTCTACATGTAGAGGAGAACCTGTCGGATTTACTTGTCAACCGAACACTGAACTCCTAAGGAATGGACCGTCTTAGCGGAACTTCCAGGCCATTTGGGCCAATATAATAAGGCTGGGCCGGCGCTACTCGACCACTTACGCCACTCCTAGTTCAGATGAAATCCATGACTCTGAAACGTAAAGCTCGTTTCCCCCTTTCCCCAAGTAGAAACTTGTTGATACGGCTCCACCAAGAAGTCGTACCTAGTTGGAAAGGAAAACTCACCGATATTTCCCAGGCGATGCCTGTTAATGGATTAACTTGTTCCAAGAATTTTACTTCCCGAATATTGGGTAAGTAATCAAAAACTCTTTTACCAAGACAGCAACCTTGTTGCGAATATAAAACACACCACCGAGCCGGATCCCCCAGGTTTTGAGCGAGTATTTAAATCCCCTTTTTAAAAGGAAGATCTTAAATATAAAAATAAGTTTTGGGATCCGCTCTGACTTTTGAAAATCATTTTAAAGACTCGAAAACACTTTAAAGAGTGTTTGGAGTAAAACTGATTTAATGAAGTAAATCAGTCCCCAGAATATTTAGAAAATGTCTGAATATTATTATTTAAATAATATTCCCATAAAAATAATCTTTATAAAATAATTGAAGTAGAAGTATTAAAACTTATACTTGAAATGAATAGCAAATAATCAAAGATATACTTATACGAAAGTAATATCTTTATTTGAATAATCAAAAATAAGTTTGATTATCGACACCTTATTCTTTAATAAATTAAAGAATATATCTCAGCAAATAATCGGAGTCATAGATCCTCAAATGAATATTCAAATAATATTCAATAAATAAAATAAAGTTAAAGTTATCGAATAAACCTTATTCGATTAATAGTTTTAAAAACTATATCCATATATATATATATATAAATAAATAAATATATATATATATATACTCGGGAACATCGACTCCCGGTTTAGAAATATGTTCACCTTTTATCCCCTATACTAAGGGTATACGCAACTACTTGCTTATTTCTAGCATAGGTATTATGCAACTATAAGCATTGAAATCAACAGATAGATAACCAGATTACGAAACAGACATGCATATATACCATATTAGCATGCTCCAATATATCGCAAAATTTGCTAATAACAATCATGCAATATCACAAGATAATGCATATACATATATTTACATCACAACAACAGTATAACGGGTAGAAAACTTGCCTGAGCGACTGGGGTTACGAATGGCTCGGGACGAGTCTGGTAACCTATAAACAACAAGTAAGTTGGAATTAAACCAAAATCACTTGTAAATCTATACTTTAACTAACTTAGACTCTAACGCTTGTTTTGCGCTCACTGATTCGCTTAAGCCACTCGGGTACCCTCGGCTCCACCATTTTTAATAATTTAACCTTTACGAGTTTTAAAGCGATTCCTTCGCGAGTGTCTTACCAACTGCCTAACACACTTATCATAAATGTTTCATGCATTAATTAACCCTTTTTGGTCTTTAACCTACATTTCAAAGTAAGGCGAGGGAAAAAGTTTCGTTCGTGAAACGCCGTTACTTGAAACGGTCGTTTCTCCTAAACCGTAAATCGGAATCGAACGAACTACATATCAAAACGAAGCTCGTAACATGAACTATCTAATCATGGCAATGGTCAAAACCTAACAGTGAGTTCAAGGGTTCTGATCTTAAGAACAAAAACAGTCTACGGTAAATCGGGCATTACGACGGCTATGTTTACGCGATTACCCAATTTTAAACAACTCCAAATCATCTCACAATCAACCCACAATCACAACCCAATTCAACCTCAAATCCAAGATACAACCAACATCCATCCTTATCACATCATAACAATCCCAACAAATCCACATTAACCATTTATACTATTCTTTATCATGAATTTAAACTACACTTAAGTTCATTAATCAACAACCAAGATTTACAACTTCAAAAACAACCCAAAACCCAATAATCTCTACATACACAATCATCAAGCCTCTCATGAACTCTAATACTCATTTTATGCTCTTAACTTTCAATAACAAAGCTTGGTTAAGAGATTATACCTTCCTTGGAGAGTGGAGAATCAAGAGGATGGCTTGGAATCACCTTTAAAGCCCTTATCCAAGCTTAATCTAAACAAAACTTCAAGAACACAAATTTTAGTTCTTGAAAACACTATTCACCATCTTCTTTGATGATTTATAGTAAAAGATTGGCTTGGAATTAGAAGCTTAAACTTATAGGAAGTATGTAACTTAACTAGGAGAAGCTAGGATAATTACCTTGGAAAATAACAAGTGGAGGAGCTTGGACTTTCAAAATTTAAGAAAAGAACCCGAGAGGTTCATGAAGAAGAAGAGAGAATTTTGTGTTTTGCCTTGTCTTGATCTTTTGGTTGGTTGATTTGGTTTTGTTTTTGATTTAGTAAAGTACCTTCTTGCCCTTGGATTTGTGTGGTTACAAAGCCACCACACCTCCTCCTTCCCATGTCATGCTTATCTCATCCACATGATGTCATCCTTCCTTCCTTGTCTTCTTTCTATTGGTTGGATGACATCGTTCCCATTAATCCCTTTGATTAACTTCCTAATCGTTTGCCTAATGACCGCTGATCTGCTATACGGTTCGCTTAACTTTCGTTCTCGTTTATCGTTTGAAGGATCATACCCGGGATCTTATTACTTAGGTTCCCTTAACCTTTCTCAATATATTATATCCCTTTTATGATCCTCTTCTATAATCCTTTAATTTAAATCCTTTTTTATCCTGTTACCTTATACTCAATTCTCTCCGTATATTGTGGATTTCCGGGAAAAATCAAAGTGTTCGTAATTGGATTCTGACGATCTTTACATACACTTATATACTTCATAGAGTACTAATAATATCCCATAAGATCAATAACAGAACCCCTACATATCGTGGCATGAAAAGTTTTCTCGTTCAGCAAAAACACTATTCATAAGGGTTTCAAAATTTCTCAAAAATTGGGGTTATTACAGTAGTCCTTCTTCGAGGAAGAACTTGACTGCTTTAGCTTTCAGTCTTTGGGCCTTTCCTTTGTCTTCTGGGAGCTCCCATTTCTCTAAGTAGTTGATGAAATGAGTCATCCAGTTCTATTTTCTTTCGATCTCCAAGACTTTTCCGGAATCAATATATGGTTTTTGGAGTTTTTCAAAGTAGATTGAGCAGTCCAGATCTGATGAGTTCCGGACTAACTTGGATTGAATATCCGCTTCTTCATTTTCTTCTCGAGATACCTGAAGGACTTAATGTTTTGGGGATGAGGCTAGGTAACTTTGAACTAGTGCTTGATATTTTGCCAAAATATGATCCTTTGCTATGTATTCTCCATTTGTTTGCTTGACCACTATCTGAGAGCCGCTGTAGATTTTTAAGTCCTGGACCCATAGAGTCCTAGAGAGCTTTAGCCCTGCAATCAATGCCTCATATTCCGCCTGGTTGTTTGTTGCCGGGAAACCGAAAGATATAGATGTTTGGATGGTGAATCCCTCAGGACTTTTTAGTATAAGTCCGGCTCCCGACCTCTCACTTGTTGAAAAACCATCTACTTTCAAGGTCCAGGCTCCTAGATTTGTAGCTTGGTCTGCCTCCGGATCTATGTTTATTGGCTCGAGTTCTTTTTCTGGTAAATTACATTCGATTATGAAATCTACAAGTGCTTGAGCTTTAATGGCAGTCCTGGGAATGGAGCTTAAATTGAACTGGCTTTACTCCACAACCTAATTGACTAGCCTTCCTTAGACATCTGGCTTGTGAATTATCTTTCTTAGAGGTTGATTCATTACCACTCTGATTTCTCTTCCTTGGAAGTAGTGTCTTAGTTTTCTTGATGTCGTGACTAAGGTGAAGGCGAACTTCTCTAGTCTTGGGTATCTAGTTTCGGCGTCTTTTAGTACTTGGATTACATAGTAAATTGGTTTCTATTTTCCATTTTCTTCCCTGATTAGGGTAGCTCCGACTGCTTGTGCTCCCGCTGATAAGTATAGGTAGAGAGGCTCTCCTGGTTGAGCTTTAGTTAGGACTGGTAGCTGAGAGAGGTAGGACTTGATTTCCTCAAATGCCTTTTGGCACTCCGGACTCCAGTTTACCTCTTTCTTGTTGTTTGCCCGCTTGAGTAAATCGAAGAATGGTAAGCACCTCTCTGCTAGCTTTGAGACAAATCTCCTGAGTGCTACTAGGGATCCTGCTAGCTTCTGCACATCTTTTTGGGTCTTTGGGGCCTTCATCTCCTGGATTTCTATGATCTTCTCTGGATTAATTTCTATTCCTCGGTTGCTGATCATGAATCCTAAGAACTTGCTTGCTCCTACTCTGAATGTACATTTCTCCGAATTCAGTTTAAGTTGGTTCTTCCTCAGGTTGTCAAAGCACTTCTTCAGATCTTTTACGTGTCCAGATATAGTTGTTGATTTGGAAATCATGTCATTGATATAGCACTTCAAGTTCCTCCTGATTTGGGATTTGAATATCTTGTTCATGGCTCTTTCTTAAGTTAATCCTGTGCTTGTCAATCCAAACGGCAATATCACATAAGCATAGACTGCTCTGTGAGTTATGAATGCTGTTTTAGGTATGTCCTTTGGGTTTATCTTGATCTGGTTGTACGCGGAGAAGGTGTCCATGAAACCGAGCCTGATGTGTCTAGATGTGGCATCTATCAGCTGATCAATGTTAGGGAGAGGGTATGGGTCCTTCGGACATGCATCATTCAAATCAGTGTAGTCCACACACATTCTCCATTTGCCATTCGACTTCTTTACCATGACCACATTAGCTAACCACTCCGGGTATTTGATTTCTTTGATGATTCCTGCTTTGAGTAGCTTCTCCACTTCTTCATATATTGCCTTTTGCCTCTCCGGGGCAAAGTTTCTTTGCTTCTGCTTGACTGGTTTTCTGTTAGGGTTGACATCCAAGGTGTGCATTGCTATGGACATGTATTCCGGGCATGTCTCTTGGACTCCAGGCGAACACATCTTTGTACTCCCGGAGTAAGGACACTAGTCTTTCTCTAGAAGGACTCCTCGAGTCCTGACCTAACTTTCACCATTTTGTTAGGACTGCTCTCATCAACCTAGACTTCTTCTGTTTCAACTGCTACCTCGATTTTTGCTTGTTCTTTGGTTGAGACCATTTGATGAATCTAGGCTTTAGAGTTCTTCTTCAAATAGAAGTTGACTTGTTATGAATTTTTGTCTCTTGTTGCTTGCATGGTAGGATGAGCTGGGTCTAGGACCTGATTTGGCTTGTTGACTACCATGACTTGGTTGCTTGTCGGTCCCTCCGGACATGGTATGCTTGCTTCTGGGTCCGGACTTGATTCAATAAGTTGTACTTCTTTTGTTGTTTCTTCCCCTGGTCGGGGTCGATGTTTCTTTATGCTTTGCTGCTTGCGAAGGACTGTGGCCTGCCTTTTGTTGTCCTGGTGGGTTTCTGCCATGACTAACCCCTGGCTATAGCATGTTTCAGCAACTCCATAATCTAATTTTATCTCCCCGACTCATGTCGGGGTTGGGAACTTGATTTTGAGATGGGAGATTGAAGTTATCGCTTATATCATGGTTAGAGCTGACCTGCCAATGATTCCATTGTATGATGAAGGAGTGTTGATGACATAGAACTTGATGACATGAACATGAGTTACTTGATTGGGAGTGGTTTCAAAAATGATAGGTAGATACAAGGTCCCTTGAATCGGGACTAAGTTGTGTCCGAACCCATAAAGTGGATCCTCCCGGCAATCATTTGAGCGGACGGTCCCTAACTGCATTCGATCCACTGTGTCCTTAAAGAGAATATTTACCTAGGAACCATTGTCTATCAGCATTCTTCTTACTTCATTATCATAGATGTCCAAGGTGACAACTAAAGTTGCATTGTGGTGAGGGTTGACTCCTTCATAGTCCTTACTACTGAAGGATATCACCAGATCTGGGACTGATTGGATTGAGAGCACTTCTTCGCCGAAGTCCGGGCTCTATGGTGGGGAGTGGGAGCCTCCCAGGACTACATTAACTATGTTATTTCCTCTCTCCTATGCCTCCCCTTTGTTGTTATTATCTCAGACCAAGTACTTGTTCATATTTCCTTTTTTCACTTGGTCCTCAATGAAGTACTTGAGTGATAAGCAGTTCTCTGTCTTGTGGCCATGGGTCTCATGATAATCGCACTGCCTATTGTAAGGCCTACTCTCCGGAGGAGTTTGTATTGGCTTCGGAGGATAATAGAAAGGTTTTTCTTTTACCTCCTTCAAGATTTTCTCCCGGGTCATATTGAGAGGAGTCTAGTCCGGCTCCTGCTTCGGCTCCCGGGGCTGCTTCGTGGGTCCTGGATTGCTCTGAGACTCCGGCTTAGGATCGAGTCTCTGAAAAACTGGAGTAGTTTGTCTTTCTTGGTTCTATTGGTTTTGCTTGAACTTCTTGTCCTGATGGTAACCCCCTTTCGGTCGGTCATCAGTGTTCTTACTCCAGGATCCCCCACTCCGGGTCATCCTCATTGTATGGAGTACACCAGTTTCCTTTATGAATCTGATAGCCATGGAGTAAGCTGCTTCCAGACTTTATGGCTCCTTATTGATTAGCTCCACTATGTATCTCTCATTAAGCTCCGGATCTAAGTTTCTCCTGAAGATGCTCAGAGCTTCGCGCTCATCCAAGTTTGAGACCTTGTTAATTGCTTCCTGGAACCGACGCATATAGGTTGATAGAGACTTATTGTCATGCTGGCGGATGGTTTCCAGGTGACACATATGCATTTCATGTGTCTTATTTGCTCGAAATCTTCGAAGAAAAGATGCGCGGAACTCCTTCCAACTATGGATGCTGCGGGAAGGGATCCTGTTGAACCATCTCTGGGCCCCTCCCTTAAGAGTTGATGCGAAGAACCTTGACTTTGTCAAGTCATTGTAGTAATATATTTGCGCAATCTGCTCAAAGTAGTTCAGGTGTTCTTCTGGGTCTCCCAGACCGTCAAAAGAAGCAAAATTGTAGTGCTTCAGGTCCCGCTGCCGGGGAATAGCCTCCAAGGAGTGGCTGAAAGGAGTTCATGTTTCCCCAAATTCTACTTTGAGTCTCTGTCCATCTTCCTTTGCAATTCATAGATCATATCTTTTAGGTCTTTCTGCTTCCCCTCTTCTTCGTCATCAGAAATCAGTTTCGGAGTGGGATCTCTCATGGCTCTTTAGGTCCTGGACTTGGCTAGTAGCTTTTCTTCTTCTAACTGCATTCTTTTATGGATCTTTAGTTCGAGCTTTGCTTCTTCTTCCTTTCTAATTTTTTCCTGCATCTCTTCCATCCTTTCTTGCTTGGACCCCTCTACTTCTTTCTTGTTTCCCTGATCCTTTTTGTTCTTCTTACCCTTAGCTCCAATTCCGTCAAAGACAGATCTCTTAGATTGTTGGGAGTCCCCGGACTCCTCCGGTTCTTCCTCAAGTTCGACTTCTTTCTGGAGCCGGGTTTGCTCCTGCCTGTAGAGCTGGATTGCTTTTGCCAACTCATTACTTGTGAGGATGGCCATGTGCTCGTCAGCCACCGGGACATTAGTGTACTTGTATTGGTCCAGTTCAATGAGGGTCCTAGCATCCCGAGTGTTGACAATCCTTTCCATAACTGGAGTGTGTTGAAGTGGTTTTTCCTGGAGTGTTTCTTGTTCGGCTCCCGGGTCCTGAGCCTGGGAGTGGTCCGGCTCCTGGACCTGAGTGCTAGCAGAGGGTCTCCCAGAAGTATGCTTTCCTGCTCTTGCCATCGTCCCAAAAATACCAACAATAACTAACAAAAATTTCCAAATAACAATGTCGATCTAGGTTTGCTTTTCCGAAAATTGCAAAAACTATCCAGAACAATAACAAACAGCTTTCTGGGACTAGTTCAAACAATCTTCTGAGACTGTTAACAATATGGTAGAAAGAGTGCAGCTGGGTTTAGGACATAAAGGCAATATGCAAACTAAAGTAAATTCGGGGTTTTTAAAATAATCGAAATTATCAATAGCACACACAAATGTGGCTTAAATCAATAAAACTGGGCTCACACAAACGTAGCCTAAAATAATGAGCACACACAAACGTTACTTAAATAAAGAACATTTATATTTATGAGAGAGTTTGGTTGCTTGGGTTCTTACAAGTTAAAGGAACGGACCCTTTCAAGAGCTTTTTGATGAAAGTGAATCCAGGGGCACCGAGACCCAAGGATGGAGAGCCCCTCCTTCTAGCGGCAAATGATAACTCCTGGTGGCGGGGCTGCTCCTTCGATGTCGTGCCTGGATCCTTCGCCGCGGTGATGGTGTAGCTGTCGTGGGGCTCCTACAAAACAACACCAGAAGGGGGGTTTGGGTCCCGCGGCCCCTCCTGTGTGAGAGTAAGAACTTACTTTTGGGGAAGATGAAGATTGATAGGAATGCAAGGTGGTTGTATGTGTATATGAGTGTGAGAGAGTGATTATCCCCAAAACCTTTCTCCTTGGGCTATTTATACCCCAAGGGTAGGGTTTAGGGGTTGGTACCCTTCAATCGTAGTAATCGGTTCTAGGAGAGGAGGACACGTGGTTGGAGTGGAATGTTCTGAGGATCTTCTGAAACATGCCTTGATTATTCCCATGATTGATGGGTGACAGTTGTCCCTATCATGCATTTCGGCATGTGGCTCACATGCTGGGACCTCCCAAGGTTGGGCTTGCGGGACTGAGCCAGTTAAGACTAGTAGTGTGCGGGACTGGATTGAGTTAGTAGTCCGGGCCTGCTCCTTGCAGGAGCTACATGTACTATCACTCAGTACTCTACGGCGTGACTAATTTGATGAACATTTGCCCCCACTTTTGTTGAATTATAAGTTTGGGTGTCACTGTGTTAATTATCATGTGGTACATGTGAATGCTTAATTACTAGAAGAATGTTCTACATATAAGGATCCTGAACAAACTTTCCTAAGGTAATGAATGATTTTAGTTTATTATATACATATATATATGTATAGATTGATATTCCTGAGGTTACTTCACTGATTTTTTATGAGATTAAAAAGAAATTCTCATATTAATATTCGAAGGTATTATAGTAATCACATGAAATTATATATATTTACAAAAACACTATTATTATTTTATACTAAAATACACTTGTATCTCACGAAATTTTTCTAAGTTAATCTCAGGAACATTTTTCTCATATATATATATAATTACTTACATTCTAAATTATAAGCAAAGAAAAATAATTGATAAATGTTCTTATAATTACCAATATATTTTTTTAACTCAAATATAACTCATAAACAAAACATTACACTGCATACTTATCATTACTAAATTATTCATGACTGGAATTTTAATTTCTATTTTAATAAGTCAAACACTCCCTTATTTTGTACGTACCAAAAAAAAATGTTATTTCCATATTTCTTAATTTTGAGAGCATAAATATGAGAAAAAGATAAATCTATCCCTAAATCACATAAATAGTCTTTAAAAAAATTCAAGGTAATTGGCTTTTTCCATATTTTCTAGCTCTTAAAATAAAAAATAAATTGTAAAATTAATATTTTTCGTAAAAAATAGTGAAACATATATATATATATTATAAGCAGAATAATCTCTATTTAGTTGGTTGTTCGGTAAAGTTGGTTGGTACGGTAAATAACAATCATTAATTCTAAAAAAAGATCGATGGGATGTAATAATAAAATAATATTATATTAATATTTAAACTTCTATCTTAAGTTAAGGGTTCGAATTCCGTCAACAACGTATTATATTTAAATTTTTATAGTTTTTATTTTTAACAATTTCAAATCCTGTGAATAACATATTACATATTTTATTATTTATTTTCAGTTATGTCTCAAATTATTATAAAATATATAATGTTATCACTTATTATATTTTTCAATTTATTTTTCAACTATTAAAAATTATATTATAAAAATATATTATTAAAATTATCAAGTGTTAATAGCAAAAGCAATCCGTACATTGTGTGGGGGGGGGGGGGGGGTTAGCGGGATAGAAGATGAGCTCCATATATGTTTTTACACAAACTCATGTGTGTTCTACTTATGTTTTGTTTTTGGTTTATAAATGTTACAGGGATCGCGCACATGATATTTGAAAATACCACAATCTAACATAGTTAAAATCTGTCAATATATTTAAATAAAATTATTTGTTTAGAAATGTACCCAAACACTTGTAAAAAAAGATATTTTCCTAAATAATGTAAATATTTCTGCAAAATTCACTTAGTTAATTTAAACTTAAATAAGTAAATAGAAAATATATACTCGAATTTGATTGCAACTTCTAAATATTTCAAAATAGAAATTCTGAAGTTTTTTATTTTAAAAAACTTATGCTATATTTTACTTGTTTAGCATCTTATTGCTATGTGTTAATACATAAATAAAAATAAATTTCTATAACTAAAATAAAACTCATAATTTAACCATTATATTACATTTATACTAATTATATTAATCAAAATGTGTTATAGATAATATATAACTGTAGAGATAAATTTAAGAAGAGAAGAGCTACATGTTAGAGGTGGAGATTATCACACACTATGTAGCTCTTCTCTTCTTAAATTTATCTCTATAGTTATATATTATCTATAACACGTTATTAGCATGACATTCTTATATACAACATTTTTTTTATGGTGGTTGAAAAGAAGCCGGGACTTGATCTTTTAAGGTACTTTATCTCTTTGCTTCTAGTAGCATGAACGGCATGATAATGCTAAATGTTCTAAACCCATATGCATTGTTTCTCGAAGATATCTAAATATTTATTTCAAACAAGTCCAATGTCTTCGAGTTGGAGCAGAACTATGTCTTGCCAAAAGGTTAACAGAAAATGCAATATCAGGACGTGTACAATTGGCAAGATACATTAGTGCACCAATGACACTCAAATATGGTTCTCCCGGACCAAGAAGTTCTTCTATCTTTTCTCTTAGGCGAAATGGATCCTTATTCTTTTTTAATGATCATACAACCATGGGTGTACTCACAGGATATGCCTTATCCATAAGAAACCATTTAAGAATCTTTTCAATATTTGAAGACTGGTGGAAAAACATTCCTTTAGATAAATGTTCAACTTGAAAACCAAGGCAGAGTTTTCTTTTACCCAAGTCCTTCATTTCAAACTCTCTTTTCAAATATCCAATCCTTTCATGAATTTCATATTGGGTTCCAATTGTTAGAAAATGAATAACACATAAGGGGGGCGGTGAATGTGTTTCACTGTTTTTATGCTTTTCTTGAATTCTTTTTTTCTGGTTGAACAAAGTAAGTTGAATCTTGTAATGAAATGTGTTATTGCAGAAATTAAATATGCAATAATAAAGAACACAGATCTTTTCAAAACTCACTTAATATTATATTAAAATCAAGAATGTTTTGCTACAAAATTTCTTGGCTCTTTGTTGATAAAGAGCTTAGCTTCTCCTTGAGAGTGTTACAAGATTTTCTATCTAAATTGTTACTACTAACTAAAGGACCAATGTTAACTTTATAACTTATTTAGCTGCTGGTTTACACAGTGTAGAATAAGACATGCTATTAACTTTAGTAAATTGTCACTTGTCATTTCTATTTTAGGAAAAGGGTGTCTTCCATTTATGGATTAGCATATCTTAGCATCCTGTGTTTACTTTGATCTTCCTTTATCAGTTAATCTTCACCATTGATCTTGCAAATCTTTCAAGCTGCTTTTTGTAGACTTGTCAATCCAGCTGTTTGGATTGTTTGTTGATTGTAGATCTTGGATATTAAACTGGTCTGCAATTTTGTACTCTGAGATTTTACCTCGAGATCTCCATTTGGTCTATAGAGAACTTGACATCTCGATAAGTATATTGGCTTATCGAGATCTCTAATACTCCATAGTAAATTTGACTTGTAGAGGCCTCTGAGTTCTCTATAAGAGAATTTGGCTTGTAGAGATCTCTAGTCTTCATATCTTCACTTTGACTTATTGATATCTTTGAGTTCTCTAGTGGCCTATTGACTTATCGATAATTCAGAGTTTTCTAGTCAAATTTAACTTTTCGATAACTTAGAGTTCTCTAGTGAATTTTGGCTTATCGATATCTATGAGTTCCCTAGTGAAATTTGACTTATCGATAACTTGGAGTTCTCTAATGGATGTTGAATTGTCGATAACTCTGAGTTCTCTAGTGAAGAAATGACTTATCGATATCTCCAATCTTCATGTCTTCAATTTGGCTTGTCGATATCTCTAGAAGTTCTCTATAAGCTTTTCTGACTTCTCGATAATTCATTTGGAGTTCTCGAGCGACTTCTCTATAACACTAAATCTATGACTTGTAGAGATCTTTGACTTAGAATATTTTTATCCAAACAGATTTATTCAACTCCAAACTTCTTCAAAATTCTTCTAAGGCATGATCTTCTAGATCTTCTTTCTGATAGAATCCTTAGGCTTGATACTGTTTAAACAAAAAGACTCCATTATGCTCTTTTACATTTTTACAGACTTTAAATGTTACAAGTACAAATGCAAACTAAGATTACAATACAACTTACTTAGGGTTGTCAATTTGACTTAGTCTTGTTAAAGTACAGGCATGTCTTGCACAACAATCTCCCCCAATTTAGGAGAAGATTGCTTAACACAAATTCATGCCTGTTAACAAGACTAACCCCAAGTTAAAAAAATATATGAAAAATGAAATCAATACATAAAGCTTGATAGAATTACAACTTTTATACAACAGGATATTTACAAAGTTCAATGGTTACAAGTATCAGGTAAAGATAGTTTTTGTATCTGCTTCTTCCCTAAGAACATCCTTCAAGTGATCAAGAATTTCCAGTTCTTCTATAATAGGTGTTCCACTTAAAGCTTCTACAAGTTTTTATCTTGCAACCTTTGGATAACCACTGTCTAGTAAATCAATCCTAAATTTTGAGAATCCCCCAACTTTGATGTTTAGAAATTTCCCATCTTTAGAGATTCTGCTCATCCCTTTGGCCTTGAGCTCTTCTGATCTTTTTATGAACATCTCAATTTCTTCATCATACTGCCTCCTTCTCTCTTCAGATTCAACCTCATTTCTTTTTCTTGTTTCTTCCCTTTCAATTAACCATTCAGTTATAACTGATCTCCATGCCCTTGTAGTAGTATCCTTGTCCTTTAGCAAACTTATTATTCTCTTAATTTCTGTGGGAGAAAGAGAATCCATTAGATCATTACCAAGAAAGATGAAGGACCCATCTTCATAGAAAATTATAACTTCCCTAAGAGATACAACCCAGACTCTGACAATTTCCTTAGCAAGTTGTTGAAAATGATCTTCATCTGAGATGCACCAATTCAAAAGTAGAAAGTCAGATTGCTTGAAACAGTTCCTGATGGCCCTTTCAGTGACTTCTCCTTTTTTTGTAAGCTTGGCTTTCTTAGGCTTTCTTCCAACAGATTTGAAATTGACTTTTAGTGAAGGCTTGGCTAAAGGCAGGGTTGTGATTTTCTTGAGACTTGTCTGGCTTGTGGTGATTGGAATTTTTAGGAAAGAGTTAGCAGTTTGCTTGAATAAAAATTTAGGCTTTTAGGTTTGAGGTGGTTTGATGTTTAAGATATTTGATATTGTAGGTTGAGATGAGGTTTGAGCTAGTTGTGTTTGGATTTTTAGGGTTTGCTGTGGTTCTGAACCATCATGATTCTTTTTACTTCTCCTCTCACTTCTTCTCTTTTTGTCCTCATCTTTCTTATCATCCTCCCTCTTCTTCTCTCCACCCTTCCTGCCAGATGGCTTAGTGAATTGACTTGGATTTGAGCCAGGATGATTCTGATTATCTTTCTTCTGCTCATCATCATCCTTGTCTTTTCTTAAATTATACTGTGTATTTGGCAGCATGGTGTCAGGGTTCATAACATATTTCTCCAAAATATTTATCATCTCCACATCTTCATGCTTCTTATTCTTTTTGTGCTTTAAGTCAGACTGCAGTGTCATGATCAGCCTCATTTTTGATCTGACACAATGTTTGGGAACAAGAAGATGTCTGGCTTGTTTGGTCATTGGACAGATATAAACTACTCCTTGGTTTGGATATAGATAGGCTTCTGGAAAAGCTTCTATATGTGCCTTTTAAGCTCTTGGAGAAGTTGAGTATCTTCTTGAATGACTAGATTTACTCTGTCAATCATCACATCAAGTTTAGATGCTCTTAGAGTTTGGAGATTTGTGAGAGAAACCTGAATGCACCTGTCTACACCACCATCATTGATGTTCATGACAATCCTTTTCTCCAAAAAGTTATCAATCTTCACTACCACTACCCTTAAGAAGTTGATGTTCTTGGCCAGAGCTTTCTTGCAAGTCACATAGTTGTTTTTAAGGGACACTCTTAGTGCTGCAAGAAGGTCATTAAATTCCTGATCTTGATTTGGTCCTTCTACAGTTCTTTGAAGTCTTTCCTTTCCAACATCAATTTGAGCACTTAAGTTTTGACTAGTTGGAACAGTCTCTTTAGCCTTAGATTTAGATTGCTGAATTATAGCCTCAATCTCCCCCTTAGTCTTGGTGACAGGCATGAGGAGGGGAGTTGGAATTTTTGGCCTTACTTGTTCAGGTAGAGAAGGTAGTGGTATGTTGAGTTTTCCCATAATTGCCCCCAAAGCTACAGAATTCTGCATTTGAAGGTGCTTATGAGAGTCCATCAGGGTCTGGATGTTAGTTTGTTTACTCTTGACAAGAGAAGTCATGGCTTGAACTTGTGCAGTGAGAGAAGCATTTGAGTCTTGTAGTGCTAAGACTTGGCTTTGTAGAGATTGAATTTGCATATTGGTGGAAGTTGAGCCAGGCTGATAAGAGCTAGTAGATGTGCCAAAGGTTTCTTCTACAGCCTGTTTGATGTCTTCCATAAGCAAGGCTGAAGACTCATATCTGCTATAGTGAAGTTGGTCCAGCTTGACCTTAGTGTCATTTGAATGAGTGATTTATTGTTGGACAACTGTATGGAGAGCGATGAATGATTGTTTGAGATTTTTGACTTCTCTTTCAATAGAAGCAAGAACCATCCTCGACATTTGCTCAGGAAAATGCTTGAATTTGGAAGTGATCTTCACTTGAGATGGTATAATCTCATCCATCTTCTCATTCACCAACTTCTTGATTTTGTCTTCATGACCAGTTAGCTTGACTTCAAGTGCTTTACCAAAAAGATGAAATGCTTTGAGCTGAGCTTTGTACACTTCTGTAATTGTATCATATACATCTTGTGGGGTCAAGGCTTTTGCATTGCTTCCCAGAATAGTGATGTACTCTTCTCTAAATCTGGCCAAGACTTGATCCATCTCTAATAAAAAGTCCTGAGAGAGTCATGCATCCACATTCCCATCTTGTTCTGCATCATTGACAATTTTCTCTTTTTGCTTCTCAACTTCTTCATTGTATGTAAGAATGATAGCTTGATAATCTTGATTGCTCATCTTGGAAGTCAGTAGATGTTGGGAAATGTTTGCCAGTCCAGAAATCTGCTCTACTAGTAGATCCTCTACAGATGTGGGTTGAGAGCCAGATTCTTGTATCCAGTGAGAGAGAATGTGTGGTTATTAAGTTTGTGTGGTTGAGGGTTCAGAAAAACCTGTGACTGAAGTCACAGTTTTACTCACAGATTGCTCTGTGGTTATGGCTAGTTATTGTTCCATACTAGTTGTGGGAACCTCCAATTGAATTGGAGGGGATTTGACTGGGTTACTGCCATGTGCACCAGTCTCAAACCCTTGTGTGTCTTGCACCACACTGTCACCTGAATGTGCTATACTTTCCTTTCCTATGACAGGATGTGCTCTCACAGTGTGTGCCATCCTTATTCCTCCTACCATACACTGGAATTGCTTGAGGTGCAGGTTGTGCATACTCAATAAAAGGTGCTTTTACAACTACATCATGTTGGGATGATACAGAGGTGGCTTGAGTGGCCAGCTCAGTTTTCTTACTTCTTTAGGCTCTCTTGACCAAAGGTGACTCAGCTTCTGCTTGATCCTCACCACTCTCAGCTGTAACTGCTAAAGTTACCCCCTTTCTCTTCTTTTTACTCACCTCATCCTTTTGAGAAGATGAGGTGGTTGGTTGTCTAAGTTCTATAGGTTTTGAAGGAACAGGCTCAACATGGGTAGGTTCCCGTGGGTGTGCTTGTGTTTATGCTTCCACAGGCCCAGGAACCATTGTTGCACTAGGTTGATTTGCACTACCTCTCATGTCTGGCATAGAATAAGGGTAAGTCTTAAATATTTCAATCATGAAAGGTGTTAACTTAAGACTTATTGGAACCTTATTCTTAGTAAGAAGTGATCCAAATAGAATTTTGGGTACTTGCTTATAATTTCCAATTAGTGTCCTGTTTACACCTTCTAGCATATGTATGTCATTAACTTTATAATTTAAAGCTGATGTAACACCCCCAGATCCGGGGTCGGGGATCCGGGTCGTCACGGTCTTTCTTTCCACAATAACACTTCACTTAATTAATAATAAACAACCTTATGATGTGACCCCACACTAACACACACCACAACCCGTTATAGTCTCAGAGATGAAATTCAAATAAGTACAAGTCTTTGAATCCACAATTTAAAAGTTATTACAACCCAAAACGATTACTTGATAAATTTACAGTTAATTGCCATTATCTGCCACAAGTTATAATTATACATAATTGATTCTCAAAAGTAGATGGTCTGATCTACAATAGATCTACCTCTGCAGCTATAGCAGCTACGACATCATCGGGAAGACGAGGGACGCTTCCCACGCGCTTGCGCTGGGTCTGCTGGAGTCTGGCCATCCTTCCTAACTGTTGTTGTGTGATGAAGAAATAAAGCAAGGGTGAGTAGCAAGCCCACCAAAATAATATGTATAATGATTAACAATATATGAGTCTTCTCATAGTACTCATGAAAGTCTTGGTCAAAAGAAATGAACCAAGTTGATATCTTAATGCGATGAAGTCGCAAAATATTCAGTGTATATATATATATATTCATATATACTTTTCAAAATATTGGAAGTCCTCTTCCATGCATAATACATACAGAGTTCCAGTGTATAACTGTATAAAAATATCGTTGCAAGGTGATCTC
The DNA here is from genome assembly GCF_009905375.1 of Apium graveolens. Lineage (NCBI taxonomy): Eukaryota > Viridiplantae > Streptophyta > Magnoliopsida > Apiales > Apiaceae > Apium > Apium graveolens. The sequence goes on along the minus strand of NC_133654.1, from coordinate 170,376,521 downwards.
ATATATCTAACCTTGTCTCAACATTATTCTGAAAATCTTTATCATGCATAAGATAATCATTTACTAGATATAAGTTTAAAAGATGAAGTTACAAGATACTCCAATATACTTATATCTTTTCCAAATACTACTTGAACTACCACCGTTCAAGTTATAATTAGTTCAAAAGTTCATCACATAGATGAGACTACAAGATAATACTTGAATAGATTCAACCTTTAAAATATCATCAAAATAAAATGAAGTTATGAGATACTTCATTTGATGTAAACATCATTTTGAAAACTTGACCCTGCCAACACTCAACAATCGCCCAACCGTAGCCTTTCTATCAAAGTGCTCTGGGTAGTGTTGCAGAAATTATCCAATTGGATGATGAACTCATTACGGGAGTTTGCCGCGCCAGGAAGACCACTTACGATGATCAGTCGTAGTAGTACAACCCCACCATTTTCTACATGTAGAGGAGAACCTGTCGGATTTACTTGTCAACCGAACACTGAACTCCTAAGGAATGGACCGCCTTAGCGGAACTTCCAGGCCATTTGGGCCAATATAATAAGGCTGGGCCGGCGCTACTCGACCACTTACGCCACTCCTAGTTCAGATGAAATCCATGACTCTGAAACGTAAAGCTCGTTTCCCCCTTTCCCCAAGTAGAAACTTGTTGATACGGCTCCACCAAGAAGTCGTACCTAGTTGGAAAGGAAAATTCACCGATATTTCCCAGGCGATGCCTGTTAATGAATTAACTTGTTCCAAGAATTTTACTTCCCGAATATTGGGTAAGTAATCAAAAACTCTTTTACCAAGACAGCAACCTTGTTGCGAATATGAAACACACCACCGAGCCGGATCCCCCAGGTTTTGAGCGAGTATTTAAATCCCCTTTTTAAAAGGAAGATCTTAAATATAAAAATAGTTTTGGGATCCGCTCTAACTTTTGAAAATCATTTTAAAGACTCGAAAACACTTTAAAGAGTGTTTGGAGTAAAACTGATTTAATGAAGTAAATCAGTCCCCAGAATATTTAGAAAATGTCTGAATATTATTATTTAAATAATATTCCCTAAAAAATAATCTTTATAAAATAATTGAAGTAGAAGTATTAAAACTTATACTTGAAATGAATAGGAAATAATCAAAGATATACTTATACGAAAGTAATATCTTTATTTGAATAATCAAAAATAAGTTTGATTATCGACACCTTATTCTTTAATAAAATAAAGAATATATCTCAGCAAATAATCGGAGTCATAGATCCTCAAATGAATATTCAAATAATATTCAATAAATAAAATAAGCTGAGTCATAATACCTCGAATGAATATTATAAATAATATTCATTAAATAAAATAAAGGAGTCATACATCCTCAAATGAATATTCAAATAATATTCAATAAATAATGTAAAGGACTCATACGCCTTCGAATAATATTCGAAATAATATTCAATAATAAAATAAAGTTAAAGTTATCGAATAAACCTTATTCGATTAATAGTTTTAAAAACTATATCCATATATATATATATAAATAAATATATATATATATACTCGGGAACATCGACTCCCGGTTTAGAAATATGTTCACCTTTTATCCCCTATACTAAGGGTATACGCAACTACTTGCTTATTTCTAGCATAGGTATTATGCAACTATAAGCATTGAAATCAACAGATAGATAACCAGATTACGAAACAGACATACATATATACCATATTAGCATGCTCCAATATATCGCAAAATTTGCTAATAACAATCATGCAATATCACAAGATAATGCATATACATATATTTACATCACAACAACAGTATAACGGGTAGAAAACTTGCCTGAGCGACTGGGGTTACGAATGGCTCGGGACGAGTCTGGTAACCTATAAACAACAAGTAAGTTGGAATTAAACCAAAGTCACTTGTAAATCTATACTTTAACTAACTTAGACTCTAACGCTTGTTTTGCGCTCACTGATTTGCTTAAGTCACTCGGGTACCCTCGGCTCCACCATTTTTAATAATTTAACCTTTACGAGTTTTAAAGCGATTCCTTCGCGGATGTCTTACCAACTGCTTATTACACCTTACATAAATGTTTCATACTTCAATTAGTCCTTTAAGGTCTTTAACCTATGTTTCAAAGTAAGGCGAGGGGAAAAGTTTCGTCCGCGAAACGCCGTTACTTGAAACGGTCGTTTCTCCTAAACCGTAAATCGGAATCGGACGAACTACATATCAAAACGAAGCTCGTAACATGAGCTATCTAAACATTGCAGTGGTCACAATCTAGCAGGGGGTTCTCGGGTCCTAATGCTATGCACAAAAACAGTCCAAAGAAAATCGGACGTTACGACGGCTATGTTTACGCGATTTCCAATTTTTTAAACCATCCACAATCAACCCAAATCAACCTCAAATCCAACATACAACCATCCTCCATCCTTATCACATCATAACCACCCCAACCAATTCAATTTAATCTTTTATACTTATGCTTAAACTTAACTTTAATCATTCTTAAGTTTCTTTAAATCAAAACCACAAAATTACCATTCCATTACACTACCATTCCAAATCTCAAACTCTAAATCATAACAACAACTACAATATCAACCCACTACTCAAAATCACCTTATAATATATATGAACCTAGGGTTTGGAAATGGTATACCTTCCTTGAAGTGGTGGGTGGAGCTAGGAAGCCTTAAGAAGCTTTGAGAAGCCTTAGGAAAGCTTGGATCTTCAAGAAAAACAAGAAAAAGTTCAAGTTAAAAACTTGAAAACACTATTCATTGTCTTCTTCCTTGATTAAATGAAGAAGTTAGAGAAAGAATTAATGGCTTAAACTCATGATATAGCCATAACTAAGCATAAAGATGATTAGGGAATTTTCTTACCAATTTAGGATGCTTGGATCTTGATTTTGAAAATTCTATGCCTTGAAAATGTGTAAAAGCCGAGAGCAAAGTGAAGAACAAATGCCTTGGTTGTTTTTGATTTTTGATGAAATGATTTTGCTAGCTTGGTTGGCTTGGTTTTTGTTTTTGATTTAGCAAATTACTACCTTGCCCTTAAATTTGTGTGGTTCTTATTCAACCACACCTCCTTCCTTCCCATGTCATGCTTACCTCATCCTCATGATGTCATCCTTCCTTCCTTGTCTTCTTTCTATTGGTTGGATGACATCATTCCCCCTAATCCCTTTGATTAACTTCCTAATTGTTTGCCTAATGACCGCTGATCTGTTATACGGTTCGCTTAACTTTCGTTCTCGTTTATCGTTTGAAGGATCATACCCGGGATCTTATTACTTAGGTTCCCTTAACCTTTCTGAATACATTATATTCCTTTTTATGATCCTCTATTATAATCCTATAATTTAAATTCTTTTTATCCTGTTACCTTATACTCAATTCTCTCCGTATCTTGTGGATTTCCGGGAAAAATCAAAGTGTTCGGATTTGGATTCTGACGATCTTTACATACACTTATATCCCATATAAAGTACTAATAAAATCTCAGAATATCCATATCAGAACCCCTACATAGTGTGGCATGAACAGTTTTCTCATTCAGCAAAAACACTATTCATAAGGGTTTCAAAAATTTCCAAAAATTGGGGTTATTACAGTCTCCCCTCCTTAAAAGGATTCCGTCCCGGAATCAGATAGAAAATGAATAGGGATACCTTCCTAGCATTGCACTTTCTAACTCTTAAGTAAATTTTCCCACATTGTGGTCCTACCACCAAACTCTGCCTAGTTTGATAACCCTTCTCCTAAGCACTTGTCCCTTTTCGATCTATAACCCTTTCTGGTTGCTCCATATAGGTTACGTCGGGTTGCATATCTATGCGCTCATATGCCTCTATTTATCTAGCATCTGAATTACACTTCCTTAACATTGATACGTGAAACATGTTATGAACTTGCTACATATTCGGGGTTAGGGCTAGCTCATATGCTAACTTCCCAAACGTCTTAATATATCCAAGGGTCCAACAAATTGTAGACTTAGCTTTCCTTTCCTTCCGAACCTCATCAATCCTTTCCAAGGGATACCTATATCATTACTAGGTCCCCTATTTCATACTCTTTATCCTTTCGTGTCAAATCAACATACTTATCATGTCCATCTTGGGCTACTACCAGCCGTCCTCTGATTAGATCTATCATATCCTTGGTCCTTTGGACTACTGCGGGTCTGAGCATCTTGCGCTCTACAACTTCATCCTAACATAAGGGAGATCGACATTGTCTTCCCTCAAGGATCTCATAAGGCGATACCTCAATACTGACATATGATCTATTGTCGTAAGAAAACTCAACCCGTGTTAAGTGATCATTCCAATTTCTTTCAAGTCTATTGTACAGACTCTCATTATAGCTTTTAGCATTAGAGCTTTTGCTTCTCACTACCCATCCTTTTTCCCAGTTCGTAGTCGCTACTACCTTCCGTTCCTAATATTATACTGGTTATACTTTTGCTCGTTAGCGTTCTATAACCTTTTAATAACCACGTCAACCTTAGTATCACGAATGTGTTCCCATTCCGCATACTACCACCACTTTATTACTCCTTTTTCAGTTGCTTCTATTTTCCAAAATTTGATCAATCAAATAGAAGTAAAGGAATTTGTTGAGAGATCACTAAGATCATGAACACTTGTTATATCGCATAGTTAGTACAGAAGGTGGCCAGCCTTTAGTACTTGACAAGCAATTAAACAATAGCTGGTATCCTACTAGGCTTCTATCACACAGATAGATAGTCATTCGGCAATACCTCCCCTTCTGGAAGGGTTGTTCTTCTCAGCTTACATGAAATGAAAAGAAGAGAAAAGAACGAACTGAAGAGAATTGTATATATGAAAAAAATATACTGCCACAAAATATCTGGCTTGGAATCTACCTCTGAACTATAGAGGTTTGTCATAGGAGAACAAAACATATATGTATTTATATCAACATCAAGTATTATAGCATCGCATTTCACGTGCCTAAATATTTTCTCTATCCCGTCCATCATTCTATGGACCCATGCTCTTCCTCGAGCTTATACACAATCACCTTTGAAACTCCCTCGACATCGAAAATCGAATCTGGGATCTCATTCTATATATCACCGTTACTAGGATTCTATGCTCGCATCGCAACCTTCCTCGTATAATAATACGGCTCTCTATTGATAAGAAAGAATAAATATTCAATAGGTAGATACTCTACTTAATTAGTCTATCAATGATAACTTATACACTACCACTACCCGATTAGTGGTATTCAATCTCAACATCCATTCCAATACAACTCTCACGGTTATAATCAGCTCACTACTCGCAGAATCATTGCTGCCTTACTATGGTCCACCACTGACCCACTGTCATCATTCACTTTCCATGAAATCTTAATAGCTAACCATACGGAGTCCATACATCTCGTATCTAATTCTCCTAAGGAGTTAACATAACCACCAATCACAATTCATGAAGAACACTCCAAACTCTGACGTACTTTCATGACATGAAGCAGATAAAATTGCAGAAGAGTTTCAATCAAAGCAACGATAGCAGGTTAATACCATTCTTAATCATATGCCTTAAATAGAAGACTTAACTCAAAGGTTCATCTAGTCCTTTTTGAAACATGGTCCTGGCTTATCTCAAGATAGGACCTTCTAAGATAGATACCCCGTTCATGGCGATTACACGAATTAAACCTTTACCAACTACTATTACGGTTGGGTATTGCACAGTCATCAGAAGGAATGTCAATCTTCCAAACCATAATTTAACCTTCACATTTTTAACCATCATCACTGTATTCTTTTGGCACACGCGCCTATAATTATCCTCTTACCCTTAAAGTGTCGGCCACCTCTTTGGCCTTTCCTGATAGTAAAATTTCCTTACAGTCAATGTCATTTTAACCACCTCCAAATAAATTTTCTACCTTATTTCAATCACAGCTTATGTGAAGATGTTTTCCTTAAAATCTGATAAATAAAAAAAAAATATCACCATTTTTCCATAAGTTATTGCCTCAGTCTTTAGCGGTTAATCACTGTCATGACTGACTCTCAATCATAATTAGAACATCTTTTATCTTAAGTCCTAATTGCCCTGAACAATTTCGACCATTATTGGTTCGATCCATACCTTCTCGTGGTTTAACACGTGCCTCACTTGGCATCATTATAATTACGTCATATTTCCTTTATCAACATTTCCATTCTTGAGAATTTTGAATATTACCTTTCTCATTGCAAAACCTCTAAGGTTATCCTTGAATCGTTCCTCCTGTATTCCCTATATACAGGGCATATCAAAATACCATTTACTAATACTAGAACCATTGTCTATTTACTTCTGAAAAATTTCTCCACTGATCCTTAAAGGTTATTATTACCTTAATCCTTTCCAATTCATACTGTCAAAACTCATACTATCCCTATTAAGGGTGAAATGCCAACCTTTATGCATTCCCCCTATGGTTCATCTCAAGTTATCGAAGTTATATCCTTAATTCCACCTTTAAAAGGTACCTGCATCCTTCCATGGATAAATCAAGTCATATATCCTTGATAGATTATCTTATTCATCATTCCCACCTCGATAGTCCATACCTAACTTCATAATAGCATCCTTATTCAAATTGAGGTCAATCCATATGGCCTCCAAAAGATAACAATGGTCATCCGCTTTTCTTTCCTGATTTGGTAATGATAACATGGATGTTCTGGAAGATATTGGTCATGTTCAACGTGAACCTCTTCTTAATAATTCCTTATTTACTTTTGTTGTTTATCTCAACAGTCATCTCAATGTTGGGATATCTCTCATACCTGGCGTCTCCCTTTCTGGGTATCGAGCCACCGGTCTTACATTTCACATTATTGAAGGTCACTTCCCTCATCCAATTTTTCCTGATTTCTTACTTTCTTGTCTCCTCAGTCTATCCGTGTCTCAATATTTATCCTTCGAACTATCTCAAGGTTTCCTCGAATCCTCCCAACTTAAAGGGGATACAATATATGTATCTCTTATGCCTTCAACCATCAATTTTAACTCATGGTGGATCATCATCATCCCGACGATTACATACTTTTCTATTTCTATTGCTATGAGTCTTTAGGGTTTCCTCATACCCAACTCCCTTATCATTCCTCAAACTCTATTGCCTTTATATTCCTTTCCACTTCAGTTTCTTTTTATTTTCCTTTCTCTTATCATTATTTCATGAACCAACACAACTTAAGCATTGATTTCAAACATCCCGCCATTCTGGATTCGTGTCCTCAGAACGAATCTTGATAACTTTTACAACTTAGATTCATAGTTCATCATACTCGTCTGCCTTTGTTCTGGCTCTTAAGCTTTTACACTATCTCCATAACCTTGGGAAGTACTTTCCTGAAAACAATTGACTGAACTTAAATCAGTTTATTATAATCTCTTGCTCCGTGCCTTCCTTGGCCTTTCACCAGCGGGTCGTCTCTCTCTTAGGAGGGTAAGTGACAAAACAGTCTTTTGTGGTTCGTCAATCATTTAGAATCTCAAATGATTCATCTATTTCCTTTAGCCAGGCTCTTGCCTCGACTGGGTCAGCTTGTTCCTTGGAACTCTGAGAGCTTAGCGACTTAAAGGTCATGAAAGAATTTCCCACCGCACTGTCTCCTCAGGGTGGTGGTTGGGGATAATAGTCTAAGTTCTTTCTAGATAGGTCCATGAATTGCCGTATAGGAGTACCGTCTCGGGTCTCCTTTCCTTACTCGACTTTCTATTTCCTTAGTATGAAATGTTTCATCCTACTCCCCATAATTGGGGTCATCTTTTAATTTAAAATCCTCATTTTCCACTCCATTATGTCATGGGTTCCTTCTATCTTGATGGCGACCTCCCTGACTATCACGTTCAGGGTTTGCTCTAAATCTTATTCCTCAAACTAGCTTTCATCTAAGATCTCATCCTTACGCTCTTGAACTTTCGGAACCCAAATTTTATAGGAATACCTCATTATTCCCTTATCATCTTTCTCGATATTAACCTCTTATCTATTTGTTGGCTCTCTGCCTTCATTCATCACTTTTACTAGCACAATATGTTCTTTTCCAATAATTCGGGCTGTATTGCTATCTCAAACAGCTTTTCGGTACAGGCTCCGGTTACCTTCACTTCTATTTCCATTTTCTCAAAATCTCTTATAAACTATCCCAAAGACATTATCATCTTGGGTCTCTCCTTTTTACTAAGGGCATCAGCCACCACATTGGCTTTCCCCGAATGATAAAGAATCTCCCAATCATTATTCTTGATTAGCTCTAACTGCCTCCTCTGGCATATGTTGAGCTCTTTCTACGTGAAAATGTACTAGAGCACTTATGGCTTAGGTAATTCTCGCACTTCTCTCCATATAAGTAGTGCCTCCAATATTTAGGGTAAAACTATTGCCACGAGTCTAAGCTCATGGGCGGGGATATCGAATTTCATATTACCTTAATTGTCTTGACATGTACGCGATTACCTTACCGTGCTGCATAAGCACGCACCCTAAGCCCTAGTGCGAAGCGTCACTATACTTCACAAAATCTCCTTTTCCATCCGGCAACGCCAGCATAGGGGCCATCACCAATCTTTGCTTCAGTTCTTGAAAGCTGTTCTCGCATTTCTCTGTCCATTCAAACTTCTCAGTCTTACGAGTAAGCCGCGTTAAAGGGGCTACTATCTTTACAACTTGAACGAACCTCCGGTAGTGACCGGCCAATCCTACCTCTGGTAGTCGACCAAACCATGGTCATCAATTCATCAGTGGTCCTTTATCCAATCCTGTCAGGATCCTCCATGGGATCCTCCTCAACAACTATCCCTTCTAGGATAACATCCTTAACCGCTAAATCCTCAATATCAACATCATCCGGTCCTGCATTAGGACACTCTATCGGATCCACAATCCGATCTCCAATTAGTAATAAAATATCATCGCGATGTTGCTCCTCAACCTCAGGGTTCGGAGTCCCGCTACCATATACGATAACGAACTACGCTCCTATCACGATATTTATAAGGGTTCCCATAAGGGTTTTAACTGTCAGTACTACGTTAGGTAGCCCGACTATGAACTTGGCAAGAGTTCTTATTATCTTTGTGAACTTATTATCTTAACGTCCCATCATCTCTGAGGTTTATAACGCTTAGCTCTGATACCATTTCTGTAACACCCCCAGATCCGGGGTCGGGGATCCGGGTCGTCACGGTCTTTCTTTCCACAATAACACTTCACTTAATTAATAATAAACAACCTTATGCTGTGACCCCACACTAACACACACCACAACCCGTTATAGTCTCAAAGATGAAATTCAAATAAGTACAAGTCTTTGAATCCACAATTTAAAAGTTATTACAACCCAAAACGATTACTTGATAAATTTACAGTTAATTGCCATTATCTGCCACAAGTTATAATTATACATAATTGATTCTCAAAAGTAGATGGTCTGATCTACAATAGATCTACCTCTGCAGCTATAGCAGCTACGACATCATCGGGAAGACGAGGGACGCTTCCCACGCGCTTGCGCTGGGTCTGCTGGAGTCTGGCCATCCTTCCTAACTGTTGTTGTGTGATGAAGAAATAAAGCAAGGGTGAGCAGCAAGCCCACCAAAATAATATGTATAATGATTAACAATATATGAGTCTTCTCATAGTACTCATGAAAGTCTTGGTCAAAAGAAATGAACCAAGTTGATATCTTAATGCGATGAAGTCGCAAAATATTCAGTGTATATATATATATTCATATATACTTTTCAAAATATTGGAAGTCCTCTTCCATGCATAATACATACAGAGTTCCAGTGTATAACTGTATAAAAATATCGTTGCAAGGTGATCTCATATATCTAACCTTGTCTCAACATTATTCTGAAAATCTTTATCATGCATAAGATAATCATTTACTAGATATAAGTTTAAAAGATGAAGTTACAAGATACTCCAATATACTTATATCTTTTCCAAATACTACTTGAACTACCACCGTTCAAGTTATAATTAGTTCAAAAGTTCATCACATAGATGAGACTACAAGATAATACTTGAATAGATTCAACCTTTAAAATATCATCAAAATAAAATGAAGTTATGAGATACTTCATTTGATGTAAACATCATTTTGAAAACTTGACCCTGCCAACACTCAACAATCGCCCAACCGTAGCCTTTCTATCGAAGTGCTCTGGGTAGTGTTGCAGAAATTATCCAATTGGATGATGAACTCATTACGGGAGTTTGCCGCGCCAGGAAGACCACTTACGATGATCAGTCGTAGTAGTACAACCCCACCATTTTCTACATGTAGAGGAGAACCTGTCGGATTTACTTGTCAACCGAACACTGAACTCCTAAGGAATGGACCGCCTTAGCGGAACTTCCAGGCCATTTGGGCCAATATAATAAGGCTGGGCCGGCGCTACTCGACCACTTACGCCACTCCTAGTTCAGATGAAATCCATGACTCTGAAACGTAAAGCTCGTTTCCCCCCTTTCCCCAAGTAGAAACTTGTTGATACGGCTCCACCAAGAAGTCGTACCTAGTTGGAAAGGAAAATTCACCGATATTTCCCAGGCGATGCCTGTTAATGGATTAACTTGTTCCAAGAATTTTACTTCCCGAATATTGGGTAAGTAATCAAAAACTCTTTTACCAAGACAGCAACCTTGTTGCGAATATGAAACACACCACCGAGCCGGATCCCCCAGGTTTTGAGCGAGTATTTAAATCCCCTTTTTAAAAGGAAGATCTTAAATATAAAAATAGTTTTGGGATCCGCTCTAACTTTTGAAAATCATTTTAAAGACTCGAAAACACTTTAAAGAGTGTTTGGAGTAAAACTGATTTAATGAAGTAAATCAGTCCCCAGAATATTTAGAAAATGTCTGAATATTATTATTTAAATAATATTCCCTAAAAAATAATCTTTATAAAATAATTGAAGTAGAAGTATTAAAACTTATACTTGAAATGAATAGGAAATAATCAAAGATATACTTATACGAAAGTAATATCTTTATTTGAATAATCAAAAATAAGTTTGATTATCGACACCTTATTCTTTAATAAAATAAAGAATATATCTCAGCAAATAATCGGAGTCATAGATCCTCAAATGAATATTCAAATAATATTCAATAAATAAAATAAGCTGAGTCATAATACCTCGAATGAATATTATAAATAATATTCATTAAATAAAATAAAGGAGTCATACATCCTCAAATGAATATTCAAATAATATTCAATAAATAATGTAAAGGACTCATACGCCTTCGAATAATATTCGAAATAATATTCAATAATAAAATAAAGTTAAAGTTATCGAATAAACCTTATTCGATTAATAGTTTTAAAAACTATATCCATATATATATATATATATAAATAAATATATATATATATACTCGGGAACATCGACTCCCGGTTTAGAAATATGTTCACCTTTTATCCCCTATACTAAGGGTATACGCAACTACTTGCTTATTTCTAGCATAGGTATTATGCAACTATAAGCATTGAAATCAACAGATAGATAACCAGATTACGAAACAGACATACATATATACCATATTAGCATGCTCCAATATATCGCAAAATTTGCTAATAACAATCATGCAATATCACAAGATAATGCATATACATATATTTACATCACAACAACAGTATAACGGGTAGAAAACTTGCCTGAGCGACTGGGGTTACGAATGGCTCGGGACGAGTCTGGTAACCTATAAACAACAAGTAAGTTGGAATTAAACCAAAGTCACTTGTAAATCTATACTTTAACTAACTTAGACTCTAACGCTTGTTTTGCGCTCACTGATTTGCTTAAGTCACTCGGGTACCCTCGGCTCCACCATTTTTAATAATTTAACCTTTACGAGTTTTAAAGCGATTCCTTCGCGGATGTCTTACCAACTGCTTATTACACCTTACATAAATGTTTCATACTTCAATTAGTCCTTTAAGGTCTTTAACCTATGTTTCAAAGTAAGGCGAGGGGAAAAGTTTCGTCCGCGAAACGCCGTTACTTGAAACGGTCGTTTCTCCTAAACCGTAAATCGGAATCGGACGAACTACATATCAAAACGAAGCTCGTAACATGAGCTATCTAAACATGGCAGTGGTCACAATCTAGCAGGGGGTTCTCGGGTCCTAATGCTATGCACAAAAACAGTCCAAAGAAAATCGGACGTTACGACGGCTATGTTTACGCGATTTCCAATTTTTTAAACCATCCACAATCAACCCAAATCAACCTCAAATCCAACATACAACCATCCTCCATCCTTATCACATCATAACCACCCCAACCAATTCAATTTAATCTTTCATACTTATGCTTAAACTTAACTTTAATCATTCTTAAGTTTCTTTAAATCAAAACCACAAAATTACCATTCCATTACACTACCATTCCAAATCTCAAACTCTAAATCATAACAACAACTACAATATCAACCCACTACTCAAAATCACCTTATAATATATATGAACCTAGGGTTTGGAAATGGTATACCTTCCTTGAAGTGGTGGGTGGAGCTAGGAAGCCTTAAGAAGCTTTGAGAAGCCTTAGGAAAGCTTGGATCTTCAAGAAAAACAAGAAAAAGTTCAAGTTAAAAACTTGAAAACACTATTCATTGTCTTCTTCCTTGATTAAATGAAGAAGTTAGAGAAAGAATTAATGGCTTAAACTCATGATATAGCCATAACTAAGCATAAAGATGATTAGGGAATTTTCTTACCAATTTAGGATGCTTGGATCTTGATTTTGAAAATTCTATGCCTTGAAAATGTGTAAAAGCCGAGAGCAAAGTGAAGAACAAATGCCTTGGTTGTTTTTGATTTTTGATGAAATGATTTTGCTAGCTTGGTTGGCTTGGTTTTTGTTTTTGATTTAGCAAATTACTACCTTGCCCTTGAATTTGTGTGGTTCTTATTCAACCACACCTCCTTCCTTCCCATGTCATGCTTACCTCATCCTCATGATGTCATCCTTCCTTCCTTGTCTTCTTTCTATTGGTTGGATGACATCATTCCCCCTAATCCCTTTGATTAACTTCCTAATCGTTTGCCTAATGACCGCTGATCTGTTATACGGTTCGCTTAACTTTCGTTCTCGTTTATCGTTTGAAGGATCATACCCGGGATCTTATTACTTAGGTTCCCTTAACCTTTCTCAATACATTATATTCCTTTTTATGATCCTCTATTATAATCCTTTAATTTAAATTCTTTTTATCCTGTTACCTTATACTCAATTCTCTCCGTATCTTGTGGATTTCCGGGAAAAATCAAAGTGTTCGGATTTGGATTCTGACGATCTTTACATACACTTATATCCCATATAAAGTACTAATAAAATCTCAGAATATCCATATCAGAACCCCTACATAGTGTGGCATGAACAGTTTTCTCATTCAGCAAAAACACTATTCATAAGGGTTTCAAAAATTTCCAAAAATTGGGGTTATTACAGCTGACATAATAAATCTAGGTTGAAAAATTTCCTTACCTCTTGACTCCAATGGCATTGTGAGTCTGGTGCTTAGCTCCTCCAGAATGTAGTGTCCTACATTTCTCTGTTTGTTGAAGGCTATTGAGTAGAACAACTTCTGGACAACACTTGATATGTTATCAAATCCTGACTTCCTACAAGTGAATGCCCTTATCACATAATCAAATAGAAATGACTATTCCCTCTTCAGATATTTCTTGTTCATATTGGCCAGATTAATCCTCTCAGAATAATTGATGAAGTCCATGAATTCATGCAGCTCATCCTGAGTTGGAGCCTCCACCAGATTGTCAGTAGGAATGCCCAAAGCCTTATTGACATCATCCTCAAGAATCTCCGCATGTTGTCCTTTAATTGTAAAGTTTATCACTATAGTTACAGCTTGATTCTCATGCACAACTGTCCTGGTTGTGGTTGTGTTCTAGAAATCACCTAACACATCCAAGTACAACATAGGATTAGCAGTAAGAGCACCTAGAAAGTAGGTCTCAGAAAGGAACTTGACAAAGCACTGAAAAACTTCAGGTGCTTGGTTTGCATCCAGAAATGCAAGAAAATTGGTTTCCTTGAGGATAAAGGGTACAAGATTATTGGATGCCATTGATATGAGTATGAAGTTTAGTGGGTAAAAGAGATTTGTGAGAAAGGAAAGAAAACGAGAGAAAAATCGGTTTTTGGATTGAAAAGATAGGTCACTTCAGATCTCGAAAGTTGTAAGTATGTATATGTATCGAGAAGTCTGGGTATTTATAGTAAAAACAAATGACTTGTCGAGAACTCAAAAATAGACGTTTGGAATTTGTCTATCGAGAAGTCATTTTAAGAAATGAAAAAATATATTGAGAAGTCATTTTAAATTATTCTTATAGAGAACTAAAAATTGACTTATCGAGATTTCAAATAAATACCCAGTTTGTCCAAAAATGGACTGAATTAATTCTAACTTTTATATGAATAAATTCAAAATAAAATTAGAATAAATTTTCCAAAAGTATTTTACCAAAATAATTTATTAAGTTAAATTATTTCAGTTCTGAGTTATTGAGAAGTCTAAAAATTATACTTGTGGAGAACTCTGTGAATAAACACTACTAGAGAACTCTACAAGGACTTATCGACAAGTCATATTTAAGCCTACCGAGAAGTCACTCGAGAAGTCAGTAAATTAACTTATCCAGAACTCACTCGAGAAGTCTTAAAATGACTTGTCGAGAAGTCAATTAGACTTATCGAGAACTCAGTTCTCTATATACCTTTGGATTACTGAAATTCTGCCTTGTGTTAATTATACATATTAAAGATGTAATTTAACAACTGGACAGTTTACTTAGAAAATGAAAAATTCCAAGTTAAATTTTGGATTTTGAAAAATAAATATGTAGAGATTTCTGAAATATTTATTATCCATATTTCAGTTAATTTCCAATTAAATCAAATAAAGGTTGATTTATTAGAAATTGATTTGCTACAACACATTAGCTGAGTTCTTTCCTTAGGATGAAGAATTAGGCATTCCAATTTCACCTATAAGTCTAGTGAAAGTTGCTTCATCAAAAGGTTTAGTAAAAATGTCAGCAAATTGTTTTTCTGTTAAAACAAAAATGAGCTCAATGGTACCATTTTTAGCATGTTCTCTAATAAAATGGTACCTTACATCAATGTGCTTTGTTTTAGAATGATTAACTGGATTGGCCACTATAGATATAGCACTAGTATTGTCACACATGATAGGAATTTTGTGTAACACTAGGCCATAATCCATTAGCTGATTTCTAATCCAAAGCACCTGAGCACAACAACTTCCTGCAGCAATGTATTCAGCTTCTACTGTAGAAGTTGATACAGATTGTTGTTTCTTGCAATACCAAGATATAAGCCTTTATCCAAGAAATTGACAGATTCCACTAGTACTCTTTCTGTCAACCCTGCATCTAGCAAAATCTGCATCTATGTAGCCAACAGCTTCAAAACCAGTTCCTTTAGGATACCATAATCCCAAGTTTGGAGTCCCCTTCAAATATCTGAAAATCCTCTTCACAACCATCAAATGTGATTCTTTTGGATTGGCTTGAAATCTTGCACATAGACATGTAGCAAACATTATGTCTGGTCTACTTGCAGTTAAGTAAAGCAATGATTTAATCATCCCTCTCTAGCTTGAAATATCTATACTCTTGATCTTTTTATCTTCATCTAGATTTGTTGCAGTAGACATAGGTGTAGATGCGTGTGAACAATCAACCATACAAAACTTTTTCAATAAATCCTTGACATATTTAGTTTGGCAGATGAAGATCCCATCACTTCTTTGACTGACTAGAAGTCCAAGAAAGTAACACAGTTCCCCCATCATACTCATTTCTTATTCACTTTGCATAAGCTTGGAGAATCTTTGGCAAAGCTTCTCATTTATAGAATCAAAGATGATATCATCCACATAGATCTGAATTAGGATCATATATTTACAATGTTTCTTATAGAAGAGAGTCTTATATATAGTACCTCTAGTAAAACCATGCTTCACTAGGAATTCTGACATTGTATCATACCAAGCTCTAGGTGTCTGCTTTAGTCCATATAGAGCCTTGAGTAACTTGTACACAAAATTTGGAAATTCTGGATCTTCAAAGCCAGGTGGCTGTTGCACATAAACTTCTTCTTCTAACTCACCATTTAAGAAGGCACTTTTCACATCCATTTGATACACTTTGAAATTTGAATGAGCAGCAAATGCTAGGAAAATTCTTATTGCTTCAAGTCTTGCAACTGGAGCAAAAGTTTCATCATAATCAATTCCTTCTTCTTGTGAGTAGCCTTTTACAACCAATCTTGCTTTGTTTCTAGAAACTATACCATTTTCATCCATCTTGTTCCTGAACACCCATTTTGTTCTAATAATGCTTCTATTCTTTGGTGCAGGAACTAACTCCAAAACTTTGTTCCTTTCAAACTGATTAAGCTCTTCTTGCATTGCAGATATCCAATCAGGCTCCATTGGAGCTTCTTCAGTTTTCTTGGGTTCTATTTGAGACAGAAAGCCTGTAAGTAGGCACTCATTAGCAATTGCACTTCTAGTCCTCACACCTGCGGTAGGATCACCGATAATTACTTCTCTAGTGTGACTTTTATCCCACTTCCGTGTATAAGTTTGTTGACCTATGCCTTCATCATTCTCTTCATTATTGGTATGACTGCTAGATCCTTCTTCTCTTTCTCCCCTGAGTTTGTGCTATCAAATTCAGGTGTTTGAGATGAGCTTCCATTCTCACGATTTTCCTGTTCAGTAATCTCTTCATTCAACATCTGTTGTGCATTGAATTCATCTTCACCATCAGAATCACTATCAATATTGAGGTTTTCAAATGCAAGGGCTTCAGCTTCATTTTCATCAAGGCATTCTAAGCATGGACACTTGTCATCATCAAAAGTCACATCTATGCTTTCCATAATCTTCTTTTGATCTATCACATAGACCTTGTAGGTTGTTCTCTCCAATAAATATCCCAGAAAAATTGCTTCAAAGACTTTTGAGTCAAATTTTCCCACATATTCAGAGTTGTCTTTTAAAATGTAACACTTGCTTCCAAACACATGAAGATGCTTACAGTAGGCTTTCTTTTAGACATGACTGAGTAAGATGATTTTCCATGTGCCTTGTTAATGAGATATATGTTCAGAGTGAGATATATGTTCAGAGTGTAACATGCAGTGTTAACAGCCTCTTCCCAAAAACTTGTTCGCAACTTGGCATCTTGCAACATTGTTCTAGCAGCTTCAACTAATGTTCTATTCTTTCTTTCAACTACTCCATTTTGTTGAGGTGTTCTAGCAGCTGAGAATTCTTGAACAATGCTCTTACTTTTGCAGAATTCACTCAATATTGCATTTTTTGAATTCTGTTCCATTATCACTTCTCAATCTTTTTACACAATTGTGTTCTTCAGTCTATTTTTCTATCTTCTTGATGTGCTCAATTATGATGTGTAGAGTTTCATCCTTAGAGTGCATGAACTCTACCCAAGTGTATCTTGAGAAATCATCCACCATCACAAGTGCATATTTGTTCCTTAAAATTGATAAGACATTTATTGGCCCAAACAAGTCCATGTGAATAAGTTGCAATGGTGCACTTATAGAATTCACAGTTTTTGACTTGTGACTTGATCTTTTCATTTTTCCTTTCTGAAAGGCTTCACAAACTTCAACTTGAGCAAACTCCAGTTTAGGCATGTCTCTTACTAACTCCTGTTTGACTAAGGTGTTAATTGCCTTGAAATTCAAGTAAGACAATTTCTTATGCCACAGCTTGCTTTGTTCTTCTGATGCCTTGGTGTAGAAGCAACAAATTCCATCCTTATTTGTTGAGTCAAAGTCTGCAACAAACAAGCTTCCTTTCCTTGCTCCTTTCAAAGCAACTTCACCAGTTTTCTTGCTGATAAAAGTGCATTCTTCTTTGTTGAATAAAACTTTAAAGCCTTTGTCTGCAAATTGGCTAACACTGAGAAGATTCACTTCAAGACCATCTACCAGTGCTACATCATCAATGACAACATTTTCAGAAACAATCTTGCCATATCTCATTGTGAATCATTTGTTGTTGTCTCCAAAGGTCACCAAAGGGCTAGCCTTCTTCTCAAACTGTGATGGTAGGGCCTTATCACCTGTCATATGTCTGGAGCACCCACTATCAATGATCCATATGACTTTCTTCACTTTTCCCTGCATACAATAATTTTTAAGTGTGTTTAGCAACCCAAGCAGTGTTGGGTACTTTCTTCTTGTTAACTGATTTAGCAGAAGTAGAGTGAGTTGTTTTAGATAAAATAGAATTCAATGACTGTTGTGCATTTTCCCTATCTGATGTAGACCCAATTTTTGTTTCTTTAAGATCTACTCTCAGTTTGTAGTAACTCTTCATCACTTTCAAGTTGCAAGGGATACAGTCAAACTTGTCATAGAATGAGTAGGGATCATTTGCATCTGCTTTATTGTACTTGCATGCTCCTTCAGCTGGCTTGCTAACAACCTTTTTATAAAGGCGAGTTAGATGATTTACAGAGCCATATTTTTCATACTTCTTTCTTGGAGCATCTGCAATATAAGCAAAATTATTGCTTTTGTTTATCCCAATTTTCCCATTTCTATTTTTCTTCTTCTTTCTTGCATCTTCAGTCTTGGTCTCTTTGTCAGGTGTCTTGGAACTTTGTTTGTCCATGAGCTTCTCTTCAGCTTTGGAAGAAAGAGTTGATTCTGCATTTTTCTTTTTTATCTTCATCAGCAATTTCTTGCTTGATAATCAATTCCTCTTCACATAAATTAACTTCACATGCCTTGAACATAGGTGAGGCAACCTTTTTTAGCATTGCTGGAATATTTTCATTTTCTGTTGCTTTTTCCTTTGTCACCTATATCTTTCTTTTTGTTGTTCAAGGCATCATAGTCAAGACCAATAGCAATGTTTGCACATGGCTTATTTTTCTCATAATACTGTCCAATTAACTCAGATGCATTCTTGAAGGATTTCAACTTAACTTCATTCTTTTCCAGCTTCCCCCTTAGCACTGTTTTAATTTCACTTGCACACTTGAGCTTGTTCTTCAGATTTGCATTTTCTTGTCTTACTGTTTCAAGCTCCACCAACAACAATTCAGCTTCTTGTTTCTCACTTTTAAGCTTCTTATTTATCTTTTTCAATCTGCTCACTTCTTCATTAGCAGCAACCATACTTGTATGTATATGAAATATTTTCGTGCTCATCTTTTCTACAGTTTCCTTATATTAACTCACATTTCAATCAATGGTAGTGAGAGTTGGTACCTGTGATTTTGATGAGGATGATTTTCCTTGCTCCAAGGCCATTAAAGATAGTTTCCAACTTCCTCATCTTCATCGTTATCAGAATCATCCCAACTTTTTCCCTCTGCAATATATGCTTTGCTTTGTTGTTTCTTCAGAACAACTTCATACTTTGCTTCCAGTTCAAGATAAGCTTTGTATTTCTTTGCTTTCTTGGGTTTTTTTGTATTCTATAGCAAAATGGTCTAGTTCATCATAGTTGAAGTACCTTATCTTAGATCTATCAACAGATCCAGTTTTGTAACCATTCTTGCTGTTAGAAGTGTACTTCCCTTTTCCTTTCCAGCTGTTATCTTTGTTGAAAGACTGTCCTTTACCCTTGAAGTATCTTGGATTCTTTACTCTAATATTAGAGAATTTTCTATCCAAATAGGCCACTGACTGATCTAGCCCATCCAGTTCATTAAGAGTGTAGAACTCATCTTCTTCCAGTTCCAGAATGACTTGTTCCTGTGAATCATTTGTTCTTTGCTCACTTGGTGAGGCAACTGGAGTTTGAGATCTTGGCTCATCATTAGATGTTTGGCTTTCATTTACAATTAAAGCACTTGATCCATCTACAACATGTCCTTGACCAGATCTCAATGATTTTCTTTGAATTATTTCTAGTTTATATGTTTTAAGAATTCCATACAGAACTTCCAGTGTTATTCTACTCAAGTCTCTCCCTTCCCTGATTGCTGAGATTTTCTATTCCAAATGATCAGGGAGAGTAAGCAAGAACTTTAAGTTCACTTCTTCAGCTTCATAGTACTTGTCATGGAGCTACAAGTCATTTATCAGCTTATTGAATCTTTCAAACAGATCAGTATACTTTCTTTTGGCTTGTCCATGAAACCCTCATATTGTGAAATCAGTATCCTTCTTTAATTACATCTAACTTCCTCAGTTCCTTCACAGAGTATTTCAATCTTTTCCCATATTTGCTTGGCAGTGTCACAGTTGATAATGTTGTTGTACATCACATTGTCAAGTGACTCTATCAATATCAATTCCAAGCCACTATCCAGGGAAACTTTCTCCTTTTCAGGCTCAGTATACACAGAAGGGCCTTTTGGAGCATAATGAGCTGGAATGACCATATCACCATCTGTTGATTCTTCAACTCTAACCATAGGAGTGAAGGGCCCATTTTTCAGAATCTGAATATAGAATGGATTGGCCATCCTGATAAACAACAATATTTTCTTTTTTCAAAGAGTGTAGTTAGCTTTGTCAAATGTAGGAATTTTAATGCTACTGATCTTCTGTGTATTCATTCTTCCAAGATCTTGAATCTGTTTACTTTCAGATTTTGCTCTGATACCACTTGTTAGAAAATGAATAACACACAGAGGGGGGGTGAATGTGTTTCACTGTTTTTATGCTTTTCTTGAATTCTTTTTTCTGGTTCAATAAATTAAATTGAATCTTGTAATGAAATGTGTTACTGCAGAAATTAAACATGCAATAATAAAGAACACGGATCTTTTCAAAACTCACTTAATTTTATATTAAAATTAAGAATGTTTTGCTACAAAATTTCTAGGCTTTTTGTTGATAAAGAGCTTAGCTTCTCCTTGAGAGTGTTACAAGATTTTTTCATCTAAATTGTTACTACTGACTAAAGGACCAGTGTTAACTTTATAACTACACAGTGTATAATAAGACATGTTATTAACTGTAGTAAACTGTCACTTATCATTTCTATTTCAGGAAAAGTGTATCTTCCGTTTCTGGCTTAGCATATCTTAGCATCCTGTGTTTACTTTGATCTTCCTTTGTCAGTTAATCTTCACCATTGATCTTGCACATCCTTCAAGATGCTTTTTGTAGACTGATCAATCCAACTATTTGGATTGTTTGTTGATTGTAGATCTTGGATATTGAACTAGTCTGTAATTTTGTACTCTGAGATTTTACCTCGAGATGTCCGTTTGGTCTATAGAGAACTTGACATCTCGATAAGTATATTGGCTTATCGAGATCTCTAAAACTCCATAGTAAGTTTTACTTATAGAGGTCTCTGAGTTCTCTATAAGAGAATTTGGTTTGTCGAGATATCTAGTCTTCATATCTTCAATTTGACTTATCGATATCTCTGAGTTCTCTAGTGTCTTATTGACTTATCGATAACTCACAGTTCTCTAGTCAAATTTGACTTTTTGATAACTCGGAGTTCTCTGGTGAATTTTGGCTTATCGATATCTATGAGTTCTCTAGTGGAATTTGACTTATCGATAAATCAGAGTTCTCTAATGAATGTTGACTTGTCGATAACTCTGAGTTCTCTAGTGAAGAAATGACTTGTCGATATCTCCAATCTTCAGGTCTTCAATTTGGCTTGTCGATATCTCTGTGAGTTCTCCATAAGCTTTTCTGACTTCTCGATAATTCATTTAGAGTTCTCGAGTGACTTCTCTATAACACTAAATCTGTGACTTGTAGAGATCTTTGACTTAAAATATTTTTATCCAAACAGATTTATTCAACTCCAAGCTTCTTTAAAATTCTTCTGAGGCATGATCTTCTTGATCTTCTTTCTGATAGAATCCTTAGGCTTGATACTGTTTAAATAAAAAGACTCCAGTCTGCTCTTTTACATTTTTACAGACTTTAAATGTTACAAGTACAAATGCAAACTAAGATTACAATACAACTTACTTAGGGTTGTCAATTTGACTTAGTCTTGTTAAAATACATGCTTGTCTTGCACAACACCAATGATGTTTAAATCATCAACATACATTGTTCCTCGAAGATATCGAGATATTTGTTTCACACCAGTCCAATGTCTTCGAGTTAGGGCAGAACTATGTCTTGCCAAAAGGTTAACGGAAAATACAATATCAAGGCGTGTACAATTGGCAAGATATATTAGTGCACTAATGGCACTAATATACGGTACTTCCAGACCAAGAAGTTCTTCTCCCTTTTCTCTTGGGCGGAATGGATTCTTATTCTTTTCTAATGATCATACAACCATGGGTGTACTCACAGGATATGCTTTATCCATAATAAACCATTTAAGAATCTTTTGAATATATGAATATTGGTGGACAAAGATTCTTTTAGATAAATGTTCAACTTGAAAACCAACGCAGAGTTTTGTTTTACCCAAGTCCTTCATTTCAAACTCTCTTTTCAAATATCCAATCGTTTCATGAAGTTCATCTTGGGTTCCAATGATGTTTAAATCATTAGCAAACATTGTTCCTCGAAGATATCTAAATATTTGTTTCACATCAGTCCAATGTCTTCAAGTTGGAGCAGAACTATGTCTTCCTAAAAGGTTAACAGAAATTGCAATATCAAGACGTGTACAATTGGCAAGATACATTAGTGCACCAATGGCACTAATGTTGGATTTTAATCGTAGCGGGGGATGGTAAAATACTTTTACACATACAAAATCCAAATAAAAGCATATAAATCGTGGTAAAAACATAGGGATCGAATCTAACCTTTAAAATAATTCGGAGACAACGATCAGAGATCCTTAGCAGTTGCTCCTCAAGTGTGAAGCACTCCACCGGTATCCACCAAGAAAACGATGTTAATGAGGAGGAAGAAGGTGGAGAGAATTGGGTTTTCCAAACTTTTTGGGTTTTGGGGTTCGAATCAAAAACAGGGTTTATAATAGTATATTTATAGGCAAAATTTTCAGCTGAAATTTTTCCATAAATATTATTATTATTATCCCATTTATTATTCTCATTAATAATTAAAACACCTTTTAATTATTAATCCTTTTTCTAAACACTTTAGAAATAATTCTCTCTCTTGATTTAATTTCCAAAAATTAAATCCTTTAATTAATAATATTAAGAACTTTTCTTAATTAATTTATAATCAATTAAATCTCATTTAATTAATTATTAAATTTACCAATTAATTATTTATTTCATAAATAAATAATTATTAGCCATTATTAATTAATTCCTCCACCATTAAATCATTCTCTTTTTATGGTGTGACCCTGTAGGTTCAATATTGAGCCGGTAGTAGAAATAAATAATAATAAAACTATTTTATCATTATTTATATAAATTCTCTAATTTATTAAATATGATTAATTAATTAATCACATTTATTCTACATCGTGAGGGATACTTCTCAGCATATCGCGACTATCCGAATAATATGAATTCACTGCTTAGAATACCAAGAACCTATTCAGTGAATAGTTACCGTACAATAAACTCCTTCTACCCTACAATGTCCCGATTAAATACAAGGCATGGATCTCGTGTCAAGCCTATCTAATTCAATCACTTGCTTACCATTTACTATGCTTAGTTCTATGCAAATTAGAAACTCCTTTCTAATTTCATTCACTCTGGCCAGAGATTCCTGAACTAGCATAAGTGGATCAGCCTTGAACATTCGCTTCCTTCACTGGAACGGGTAGATCCTTTATTGATCATACACTATCTTCGTGTACAAATTCCAATACCCAGTAGAGCCCTAATAATTGTCCCTGGAGACTAAGAACTAAACCAAAGCATAGTTCAGTGTACACAAGATGACTATGATGACCTCAAGTCTAAGGATACTTGTACAACTATCAGTATATGAACAACTGCTGACACGTGAGTGAACTCCATCAGTTGTTCAGCTGGGTGAGTCATGTTCAGTGAACTTATTCTATAATAAGCACCTACATACTAGCTATAGTGTCACCACACAAATGTCTATGAGAACAGACATCCTTCATAATGAAGCAAGCATAGTATGTACCGATCTTTGCGGATTATTAATTACCAGTTAGTAATCCTACGACCAGGAACTATTTAAGTTTAGAGTTATCATCTTTTAGGTCTCACTATTATGATCTCATCATAATCCATAAAAAGCTTTACTCTAAACTATGGTATATCTTATTTAAACACTTAAATAGATAAAGCCCGTAATAAAAACAAAATAAGTCTTTTATTAATATCAATGAAATCAAAACAGATTACATAAAAGTTATTCCTAAATCCTCATACATGATTGGACTTAGGACATATTCCTTTCAATCTCCCACTTGTACTAAAGCCAATCACTCTGGTATCTAATACCCATCTTGTCTTTATGACGATCAAAGTGACTTTCATAAAGTAGCTTTGTGAGTGGGTCTGCTATATTGTTATGTGTGTCAACTCTAATTTAATACGATACAAGAAATGTTAACGCGCTCCCACTTACCCTTTGGTAGACGCATGGTTCATCTTCGTTTTTGATAAAATCAAACTCTTTGATTGTCTCATCAAAACGAATGTTCCATCTTTTGAGAAGCTTGCTTTAAACCACATATGGTTCGTAGTAGCTTACACACTAGGTTTTCATTTCTCTTGGAAAGAAAACCATCTGGCTATTTTCCAGATCTCATAGTCGTAGTAAGCAGCAATCGTAAGCAAAATCCGAACTGATTATAACAGGGCTACAGATAAAAGGTTTCATCAAAGTCAATCCATTGCCTTTGTTTGAATTCTTTTGCCACAAGCCTGGCCTTAAAGGTCTCCACCTGGCCCATCTGCTCTAATCATTCTTTTGTATCCCGTATACATAGATTTCATTCCGGATTTCATGGCACTATGCCATTTCTCTGAGTCTACACTACTCATAGCCTCATAATAAGTTACAGGGTCGTCATCATCAATGATCAACAACTCAATGTCATTCTCAATGACAAGGCCATAATACCTCTCAGGTTGGCGAGACACTCTCCCTGATCTATGAATGGGCTGTTCCACAAAAGGTTGTTCAATCAGAACAGGTGTTTCCACTCGATCTGTAGTAGTTTGTGCTTCTTGAACTTCATCAAGTTCAATTTTGCTCCCACTGTTTCCTTCAAGGATAAACTCCTTTTCCAAGAAGGTAGCATGTCTGGAGACAAACACCCGATGATCGGTGCAAAAATAATACCCTAAAGTCTCTTTAGGATATCCCACAAAACTACATTTTACGGATCGACATTCCAGCTTATCTGGGTCAACTTTCTTGACATAAGCTGGACATCCCCAAATCTTAACGTGTTTAAGAATCGGTTTCCTTTCTTTCCATATCTCATACGAAGTTTGAGGAACAGATTTTGGAAGGCACCATATTCAGTAAATATGCTGAGGTTTCCAATGCATAACCCCATAGGAATACTGGAAGATTTGCATAGCTCATCATGGACCGAACTATGTCTAACAAAGTTCGATTTCTCCTTTCAGATACCAATCTGGAGGAGTCCACTGGGATACTATACCATTTACTTTGAGATAATCTAGAAACACTCCATTAAAGTATTCACCACCTCGATCTAATCGAAGAATTATAATACTATGTTTGGTTTGTTTCTCCACTTCATACTTATACTCTTTGAACTTTTCAAAGGGCTTCAGACTTGTGTTTCATCAAACACATATCCGAATCTAGATCTATCATCTATGAAAGTAATGAAGTATGAAAATCCACCCATGGCTTGCTTAGACATTGGTCCACATACATCTGTATGTACCATTCCTAGCAAATTTGCAGTCCTCTCTCCATGTCTACTAAATGGAGACTACAGTGCCACAATGAAGTGAGATTTTCATCATCCCTTTTCTTTTATTAGTTTGTTCAATCTGAAGTAAATTATGTCACATTTATACAGACCATTATTTAAAGTACCACGTCCATAAAGAATATTATCTCTAAGAATAGAACATTCATTATTCTCAATAATAAATGAAAATCCAGCCAAGTCTAACATGGGAATAGAAATAATATTCCTCACAATCGAGGGAACAAAATAACCATTATTTAAAATAATAGTCTTTCCCGTAGGCATATGTAAATGAAATGATTCTACATCTTCAGCAGCAACTCTTGCTCCATTTCCCATCAGTAGAATCACCTCCTCTTCTTCAAGAGTCCTACTTCTCCTTGTTCCCTGCAACAAATTGCAGATTTGAGAACCACAGGCGGTATCTAATACCCAAGTAGAAATTTGATTTAATGACATATTCACTTCTATCATGAACATACCTGAATCAGAAGCGGTAGTCTCACTACCCTTCTTCTTCTTCAATTCTGCAAGGTAAACCTTGCAGTTCCTCTTCCAGTGCCCCACCTTGTTACAGTGAAAGCAAACAATTTTGCTCTTGGGGTCTTCAGCTTTTGGTGGAACCGGCTTTTCTTCACCTACTTTCTTCTTCTTGGAAGAGTTCCTCTTCCTTTTCTTAGGATTGGAACCTTCACCAATTAGAAGAACAGAACTCTTCTTAGGGGGAAAATTCGATTCCTCAGTCTTCAATATGTTGTGGAGTTCAGGCAGGCTGACATCCAACTTATTCATGTGAAAGTTCACAACAAACTGCGAGAACGAACTCGGAAGCGATTGCAAGACCAAGTCTTGGCTCAGCTCCCCATCCATGGCAAAACCAAGTTGTCCAAGACGTTCAATCAAATTGATCATCTTAAGTACATGGTCATTCACAGATGATCCCTCAGACATCCTACAACCGAACAGCTCCTTCGATATCTCATATCGAGCTGTCCTCCCCGCCACATCATGCAACTCTTGTAGATGCATTAGGATAGTGTGAGCATCCATATGCTCATGTTGCTTCTGTAGCTCAATGTTCATGGAAGCTAGCATGATGCATTAGCAACATTTTCATCATCTACCCACTTACGATACATAACATGTTCATCATTATGTGCATCACTAGCAGGTTCAGTAGGCTTAGGTGAGTCAATCACGTATTCCAGCTTCTCAATCCTGAGAACAATTCTCAAGTTTCGAAGCCAGTCAGCATAATTAGGACCAGTCAATTTGTGAGCATCTAGTATGCTCCTGAGTGATAGTGCAGAAGACATAACGTACAAAGTAAATCTGTAAATGATAAACACATAACAACACTTAGCAAATATTCGATTTCATTTCAAAACACTATATGAATCGGGTCTTTATTCATAAGTGGCTCCCACTAGTTTATCTAATTTATTCAACCCCCTACGTGAAAAATTAAGCATTCATAATGCTAGTGGGAATAGGGATCCTACATTCCATTACACAACCACGGCTGTGGCACGAAACGCCATGTAATGTTCAATAGGTAGACAACTCTTGTCAATTACATCTAATGTTATTCCCTAATCAAACTTTAGCCTCTTGAATAATTGAGTCACGGCTGTGGCACGACAAACTCAATATTTTAAGTCAAGTCTAACCCAACATTCCGTACAATTGAATCAGTCCCCAAAGGCCCATGGCTGTGGCACGTAACGACCTTTAGATTCTTATTCAATATACACATCTCTATGTAATAGACAAGTATTTCTTATTTCGAAATCAAAGCCCTCGGATGTGGCACGAAACGACAATGATTCAAAAATAAGAACTACTTTTCTATCATGTTGGAAGGCTATGACAGACACAAGCCCGTTGTGTCATTGGCCAATTACTACTTGATATTATTTAATTTTAGAGGGATTATATTACGTTACAATCATAATCATATTATAAAGAGTTTCTTCCTTTTAAATTAAATATTTCAAATCAATAATCAATAATCAGATGATTCCCAGATCGGGTGGAGCATTGTCAAGAGGCGTCACTTAATAACCCTTTCTTACAGATAGAAATCTGTTGTTGACAGAATCATCCTTTCTCTCATATCGAAAATTCGTATTCAATTACGTGTTTCATAAACACAAGAATCTCATGATTGTATTCATAATATTATTATTAAGGTTATGAAACAATTTCACTATACTAGGTTGTCTAACAAACGCCTTATGTTCATTTAAGTTCACCTAAATCTATTATCGCATGATAAACTAAGCATATATCACATATATAAACATGAATAAACATCAAGGTAGGCATGTTATATCATCTAGCACATTAGTCTAAGAATTATACATCTCTATGTATCACATGAAGCATTTAAAAGCAGTTAAAACAGTTAAAAACAGCTTTAAAACACTTCCGGAAATATAAACAGTTCAAAAATTTTATATAAACTAAAATTGATCACTCCATTAGATCCGTCTCGGAAAAACGAATCCAACGGTATATTGCACGCCCAAAACGGAGTTACGAAACTCCCAAAAAATCAATTTTAATGTAAACAGTCGGGCTGTAACGCATTACAGGAACGCGTTACAAGCCCTGTAACGCATTCCGGTGATGCGTTACAACCCTTTTAACCAATTAAAAGGTGTAACGCATTCCGTGAATGCGCCACAGATGTGTAACGCATTCCCGGAATGCGCCACACCCTTTTTTTTTTCAGCAGCCGTCAACTGCTTCTTCTCGAACAGCGTGCATGACAGACATCTGTGTCTTCTACTTTTTCCGTACAGCAGACAGACAAGCAACAGCAGTACAGCAGATGCAATATATATATATATACTATATATACATATATTTATACTTATTAAATTACGAATTTAATTGTAAGAACTTCAAAATATCATAATAAAAAATCTATACATCATAAAATTATAAAAAAAAAATACCCAGACGATCTAAAACACTTGTAGAACCCAGATCAACATTCAAAATTATTCTGAGAAACGATTTCTCATCAGACAAAATTAATCCATGATATAACTTGTAAAAATCATAATTAATTCATACAAGCACATAAAATTCTGAAATTTTTACCACAGATCTATATGCATACAACCTAAGCTCTGATACCAATGTTGGATTTTAATCGCAGCGGGGGCATGGTAAAACACTTTTACACATACAAAATCCAAATAAAAGCATATAAATCATGGTAAAAACATAGGGATCGAATCTAACCTTTAAAATAATTCGGAGATAACGATCAGAGATCCTTAGCAGTTGCTCCTCAAGTGTGAAACACTCCACCAGTATCCACCAAGAAAACGATGTTAAGGAGGAGGAAGGAGGTGGAGAGAATTGGGTTTTCCAAACTTTTTGGGTTTTGGGGTTCGAATCAAAAACAGGGTTTATAATAGTATATTTATAGGCAAAATTTTCAGCTGAAATTTTTCCATAAATATTATTATTATTATCCCATTTATTATTCTCATTAATAATTAAAACACCTTTTAATTATTAATCCTTTTTCTAAACACTTTAGAAATAATTCTCTCTCTTGATTTAATTTCCAAAAATTAAATCCTTTAATTAATAATATTAAGAACTTTTCTTAATTAATTTATAATCAATTAAATCTCATTTAATTAATTATTAAATTTTCCAATTAATTATTTATTTCACAAATAAATAATTATTAGCCATTATTAATTAATTCCTCCACCATTAAATCATTCTCTTTTTATGGTGTGACCCTGTAGGTTCAATATTGAGCCGGTAGTAGAAATAAATAATAATAAAACTATTTTATCATTATTTTTTATAAATTCTCTAATTTATTAAATATGATTAATTAATTAATCACATTTATTCTACATCGTGAGGGATACTTCTCAGCATATCGCGACTATCCGGATAATATGAATTCACTGCTTAGAATACCAAGAACCTATTAAGTGAATAGTTACCGTACAATAAACTCCTTCTACCCTACAATGTCCCAATTAAATACAAGGCATGGATCTCGTGTCAAGCCTATCTAATTCAATCACTTGCTTACCATTTACTATGCTTAGTTCTATGCAAATTAGAAACTCCTTTCTAATTTCATTCACTCTGGCCAGAGATTCCTGAACTAGCATAAGTGGATCAGCCTTGAACATTCGCTTCCTTCACTGGAAGGGGTAGATCCTTTATTGATCATACACTATCTTCGTGTACAAATTCCTATACCCAGTAGAGCCCTAATAATTGTCCCTGGAGACTAAGAACTAAACCAAAGCATAGTTCAGTGTACACAAGATGACTATGATGACCTCAAGTCTAAGGATACTTGTACAACTATCACTATGTGAACAACTGCTGACACGTGAGTGAACTCCATCAGTTGTTCAGCTGAGCGAGTCATGTTCAGTGAACTTATTCTATAATAAGCACCTACATACTAGCTATAGTGTCACCACACAAATGTCTATGAGAACAGACATCCTTCATAATGAAGCAAGCATAGTATGTACCGATCTTTGCGGATTATTAATTACCAGTTAGTAATCCTACGACCAGGAACTATTTAAGTTTAGAGTTATCATCTTTTAGGTCTCACTATTATGATCTCATTATAATCCATAAAAAGTTTTACTCTAAACTATGGTATATCTTATTTAAACACTTAAATAGATAAAGCCCGTAATAAAAACAAAACAAGTCTTTTATTAATATCAATGAAATCAAAATAGATTACATAAAAGTTATTCCTAAATCCTCATACATGATTGGACTTAGGACATATTCCTTTCAACTAAGATATGGTACTTCCGTACTAAGAAGTTCTTCTCCCTTTTCTCTTAGTCGGAATGGATCCTTATTATTTTCTAATGATCGTACAACCACAGGTGTACTCACAGGATATGCCTTATCCATAATAAACTATTTAAGAATCTTTTCAATATATGAAGACCGGTGGACAAAGATTCCTTTAGATAAATTTTCAACTTGAAAACCAAGGCAAAGTTTTGTTTTACCCAAGTCCTTCATTTCAAACTCTCTTTTCAAATATCCAATTATTTCATGAAGTTCATCTTCGGTTCCAATGATGTTTAAATCATCAACATATACTACAATGATAGTAAACCCCAATTTTGTCCTTTTAATAAAAACAAATGGACATATTACATTATTAGTATATCCATTTTTCAAAAGATATTCACTGAGACGATTGTACCACATACGACCCGATTGTTTCAATCCGTATAATGATCTCTGTAATTTAATGGACTAAATCTCTCGGGGTTTTGAAATATATGCATCAGGCATTTTTAATCCATCAGGGATCTTCATGTAAATGTCATGATCGAGTGACCCAAATATGTAGGAAACCACAACATCCATTAAATTCATTCAGAGCCCTTATAGAATTGATAAACTTATTAAAAATCTGAATGTTGTTGCATCCATTACCAGGGAATAACTTTCATCGTAATCGTTTTCAGGTCTTTGTGAGAAGCCTTGAGCAATAAGGCGTGCCTTGTATCTCACAATTTCATTTTTCTCATTTCTTTTACGCACAAATACCCATTTATATCCAACGGGTTTTACACCTACAGATGTTTAGACAATAGGTCCAAAAACTTGGCATTTTTCAAGTGATTTCAGTTCTGCTTCAATAGCTTTGTTCTACTTTGGCCAATCATTTCTTCTTTTACATTCATAGATCGATGTAGGCTTATGATCCTCGATTTCCTCAGAAATGTCAAGTGCAGCTGCATATGCAAATATATAATCCATGATAATTTCTAATCTGTTCCACCTCTGTCCTGAAATGACATAAATTATCGAGATCTCTTCATTGTCAACAATTTCAGGTGTTTGATCATCGTTGGAAGACGTCTCTTCAGTGATCAATCCAATGATGTCATTTGATGTTCCAACTTCCTTATCAAGTTTTCTTGTTTTTCTTGGAGTTTTATCCTTGGATCTAATAGGTCTACCACGCTTCTGGAATGCTTTAGACTCATTTGCTTACATGATTTTATTATCTTCTTCATGAAGTTTAATCTTACAAGGAACATTAACAGCTGGTACATGTGACTTTGTCACATTCTTGACATCAGTAAATGCATCAGGAAATCTATTTGCGACTTCTTGTAGGTGGATAATCTTTTGAACTTCAAGTTCATATTTAATTTGTACGAGGATCAAAATGAGACAGGGATGCTACATTCCATAAAATTTCTTGCTTTTATTTTTCAAATGTAATTTTTTTTACATTTTTGCCAGGCTTTCTGTGCTAATCAGCATTGCTTGTAGGAAATACTGTCTCATCAAATTGACAATCAGCAAGTCTTGCCTTGAATAAATCACCAGTCATGGGCTCCAAATATTTAATAATTGAGGGAGATTCAAACCCAACATATACCCCTAGTCTTCTTTGGGGTCCCATTTTTGTTCGTTGGGGAGGGGATATCGGAACATAAACTGCACACCCAAAAATTCTTAAATGAGAGATATTTTGTTCGTTACCATTTACAAGTTGCATAGGGGAATATTGATGATAAGAGGTCGGCCATAACCGAACTAAAGAAGCCACATGCAATATCGCATGTCCCCAAGTAGAATTTGGTAAATTTGTTTTCATAAGTAAAGGTCTAACAATTAGTTGTTGCCTTTTAATGAAAGATTCGGCCAGACCATTTTGAGTGTGTACGTGGGAACAGAATGTTCCACTTCAATCCCAATTGACATACAATAATCATTAAAAGGTTGGTTTGTAAATTCTCATGCATTTTCCAATCTTATTTTTCTTTATATTATGATCTGGGAATTGTGCTCTTAATCGAATTATTTGATCAAGGAGTCGTGCAAAAGCAACATTACGAGTGGACAATAAACTAACATGTGACCATCATGTTGATGCATCAATGAGTACCATAAAGTACTGAAATGGCCCACTAGATGGGGTAATTGGTCCAAATACATCTCCTTGTCTTCGCTCCAAAACTTTTGGGGATTCAATTATAACTTTCACAGGAGATGGTCTAGACATCAATTTTCCTTGAAAACAAGCAATACAAGGGACATCTTTAGATAAAGGAACAAGTTATGTCCATTTGAGTTTTCTATAATTCTTCGTATCATTGTTGAACCCGGATGGCCTAAACGATCATGCCACATAATAAAATTAGTTGGATTCTCTAATTTTTTGTTTACCACCATATATGATTGAACTAAATTTATGATGGTGTAATACAATCCAGATTTATATGAGGGGAGATTTTCAATTAACTGCTTCACCCTTGAGACAACTGATGTGATATATAAAAATTCTTCATCATTTATATTTGTTGTCTCTATGTGATATCCATTTTTACGTATATCTTTAAAACTCAAAAGGTTTCTTTGTGATTTGGTGGAAAACATTGCATCATCAATGGTAAGTCGTGTACCATTAGGTAACATTATATTTTCTCTTCCAGAGCCATCAGTAAGATCTGATGCACCAGATATGGTGTTCACAGTAGCTTTAGCTAACTTTAGATGGGAAAAATATATTTGATTTTTAGAATTGTGTGTGTTGTTGCACTATCTGCTAAGAAAAGTGATTCCTCATCTTTTATGACATATGATGAGAGGCTGTTGGCCATATTCTTCACAAAAATAAAGAAAAAATAGAAATAAAACATTTCATAACATTTCATAGACTTTAAAATTAAGCAACATATCAATTAAAAAAAGTTTATAGTTTATCCGTAAAAACATACACACTTAATAAATTAAACAAGGCATTTTATTTAATTGGTATCATCCCCAGCAAATTTGGCCACCTTCATATTGCCATCTTCAAAGAAATCAGACACTTCCATGTGAGTAGAGTTAAGTGGATCAATTTGATTTTCTCCACCAAGGTGAGTTTCAAGCTGGGAAAGACCCAGAGGATCATGTTGCTCAGTAAAATTAGTATCAACGCTTTTTAAAGAAGCTTGGTAGAGATCAACAAGATGCTTATAGGTACGATATGTACGACTCCGGTGCCCTTTCATTCCACAACGATGACAAATGCTTTCAACCCTTTAACCCATCATATTTCCCTTAGGCTTTTCCTCATTCTTTGTCCACTTCTGGTGGTGAGGCTTCTTTTTAAAATTTGAGAAGTTTTCATATTTATGACCTCGACCATGCCCAAAACCACATCCACGGGCATGTCCACGGCCTCATCCAAAACCGCGTCCTCGTCCACGTCCAAAATCATTACTAGTAACAACATCCACTTCAGGGAATGGTGTTGAACCAGTTGGACGAGCTTGATGGTTTTTCATCAAAAGTTCATTATTTTGTTCAGCAAGCAGCAAGACAGAAATAAGTTCAGAATATTTCGTGAACCCTCGTTTACGATATTGCTGCTGCAGGAGCATATTGTTGGCATGAAAAGTAGAATAAGTCTTTTCTAGCATATCTTTAGCGGTTACATTTTCACCGCTTAATTTCAGTTGAGAAGTGATTTTGAACATTGTTGAATTGTACTCGCTTACACTTTTATAATCTTGCAAGCGCAAGTGTAGCCAATCATAACGAGCCTTAAGTAGTATCATAGTTTTTTGATGATCATATCTCTCTTTTAGATCCATCTAAAGGTTTAATGGATTCTTAAAAGTTAAGTATTCAGTTTTCAAGCCTTAATGAAGGTGATGACGAAGGAATATCATGGCCTTTGCCTTTTCTTGCTCATTTATCACATTTTCTTCTTTTTTTGGTGTCTCCAAGACCCATAGCATGAAGATGAATTTCAGCATCAAGGATCCATGTCAAATAATTGTTGCCAGTGATATCAAGAGCGTTAAATTCAATTTTTGTAAGATTTGACATTTTAGCTATAACACAAATCACAAATATTTAAAAAATTATATTTAGAAGAAAAATTATATTAGAAAATCAAGATTTATCAACAAAACATAAATCTTATTATGTAAGAATATACAAAGATTTATTGGTTATATACAATCACAAAGATTCCACAGTGTTATACAGAACGTGATCATACGGGTATGTGAGAAGTTACTAAGAACATAAGTTAAACCGCAGGTTGCTACAACTGCTGGTACAAGTAGCCAAATATAAAGCTAATGTGAGGATAATATTTACCATTAACAAGGTATATAAATATGTCTCATTGTTAATCATTAGAACTCTATGCGTACTTGTGTAAGACTATGACCACCAACCAATAGTAGTTTCACATTGCATTAACAAATAAACGGTGATCAATAGGGAAATTGATATATGCTATTGCGAAAAGTCATGTGTAAACGTTGACTGGATTTCTATTTGTACAATTAATAGTGTACGGTGTGTGTAAATATATATAAAAAATATGTTATAGGTGAACACTATGAGAGCTCTGACTGTGATATTTTATTGAAATGAATATAATAAAATAAATATTAAGTGCACTTGCGAAAAATTACTGTTGTAATAAAAAAATGATATGGTGGGCTGCAGACTGGACTAGCACAAAATTAGTCAATTCTCTAGGTTAAGCTATTTCAGAGTGTAAAGTCCTATTTGGCTACTATACAGAAAGGTAGACATAGGAGATTAAGTTATATATTTGGTGACCAAGTCCTATGTAAACATAAAGATTAGTTTACCAAAGCAAGTTCAATCATTTATAAGTATAAAATAATGGTGCACATTCAAGAAGCAAGATCATAAGGGAAAATACAAGAACCAGAAGATGTCATGTATTTGTATGATAAGGACAAGTACTTATACACGCATAGTGCAAGGAATAATATTTCAGAATATACATATGGGTTTATTTTATTCTAAAGACTCAAAAGTGGAATTAGTTGGTTATGCAGATGTAGGATATCGGTCTGATCCACACAAAGGAAGATCACAAACAGGTTATATATTTACATATGGCGGGACTGCAATATCTTGGCGATCTATAAAACAGACTCTTGCAGAAACTTCTTCGAATCATGCTGAGTTGTTGGCACTTCATGAAACAAGTTGAGAGTATGTATGGTTAAGATCTCTAGTCCATCATATTTGAGAATCATGTGATCTTTCAGTTAATAAAGGAACTCCTACTTTTCTTTTCGAAAATAATGAAGCATGTATCACTCAGACGAAGGAAGGCTACATTAAAGGAGATCCGACAAAGCAAACTTACCCAAAATTTTTCTGCACTCATGGACTTCAACGGAGAAGGGAAAATGATGTTTGTGAGATGCTCACATGTGAGAATCCAGCAGATTTATTCACAAAGCGCTTCCTACAACTCCTTTTGAGAAATTAGTGCACAAGATTGGAATGCGTAGATTTCGGGATATATGCTAGTAGTTATATATGTTCAAATGAGGGGGAGTCACGGTATTTTATTATTTATACAACACATGTACTCTTTTTCCTTCACTAGGGTTTTTCCCACTGGGTTTTTCCTAGTAAGGTTTTAATGAGGCATGTTGTTGATGTGAGTCATCCAAGGGGGAGTGTTATATATTTAATGGACGACTCTTAACTTTTTAGCTTCCTTTAATGTTATACACACCTCTTGGCCTTTCATTTACTTGTAACTCACTAAGTTATGACCCTATATAAAACTTGTAATATGTGGTTGGACATATGGATAAAAAATGTGTGATAATCTCCATCTCTAACATGTAACTCTTCTCTTCTTAAATTTATAGTTATATATTATATATAACAAAATGAAGTATAATTTCACATATTTTCATTTTGTTTAATTTGGTTAACTTTTCAATAATAATACGAGTCTTTCTAATCAAATGATCAAAAATAGTATAATACACATTTTTGACTTAAATCCCGTCAACGACAAACACTTATATATCATTCATGTTTCTAGTTTCAAATCATATGGAAAAAAATATTTATACTATTATTATATATACTATCCAAACACTACTCAACTTTCGAGTTTCGAATCACATTAATGATAAATGTTTATTTTATTATTTATAAAAATACAAATTATATATACTATTATACTATTTGATTAGTCAAATTAAAATTCTCAAAATAAGATTGTAACTATTTTGTAAATTTATATTAATTAATTTTAATATTTTATTACATTTATTTATAAATAATTATAAAATACTAAAAAATATTACGGAATTTGGAAAAGCTAGTACTTCTCGTACTTACAAGTAAAGTACTATATCATTATAACTATTCACGAGAAAACATAATTTCATTTTAATAAGTCAAACACACCCTTGTTGTGTACATACGGTAAATTAGTGATAGATAAATATATCCGTACTAGCCTATAATCCGTGCGATGCACGGACTGATTATAATATTTATAATTTTATTATTTTGTTATTTCGT
The DNA here is from genome assembly GCF_009905375.1 of Apium graveolens. Classification (NCBI taxonomy): domain Eukaryota; kingdom Viridiplantae; phylum Streptophyta; class Magnoliopsida; order Apiales; family Apiaceae; genus Apium; species Apium graveolens. The sequence goes on along the minus strand of NC_133654.1, from coordinate 170,339,223 downwards.
AAAATTAAATTATAAAAATAATGGTTATATATTATTGAAATTAATAAAATTAAAATATTTACGTATTACTTTTTATGTATTATATATTATTGAAGGATTCAAAATTTCGAATGTTAAAATTTTAAAAAGTCTTTTCTTCTTCTGCAATCTATATGGCGGGTGTAGGGCTTATACGAAAGTGAGAGTCTTAAATATAAGTGTATACGGATGATTTGCTATTGTTTTTTAATTTTTACTTGATTTAATAGATATTTTATTATATTATAATTTGAATTAATAAAATTAATTTTGGAAGTGTTTGATTTCCTAATAATAAAGAAGTTGAGTGCTCTTAGATATCAAGGTGAATTATAATTCATAGAGTTTGTAGTTATATGAGATACATGATTTATTTATTTTGATTAAATAATATTTGTTTAAACATTTTTGGCAAGGCGTTAGGTGCTAACCAACGGACCAAACTTATAGCTTATAATTATAATACTGTAGTATAGATAAGAGGTGGTGAGCGGGAGATAAAAGCTGAGCTCAATATTTGTCTTGTACCTATCTACAACAATTAAGAAGCCCTTGTTTTGTCACTTCCACACACACTTATATAAACACAAAATCATATGTGTCTTGCTTTAGTTCTAAACTCAGATCCTCTCCCCAACCACCATACCTCTCCAAACTCCTTAACTAACAATCTCTCCTCTCTCTTCTCTCCTCCATCCAATCCTCAAACAATCTCTCCCTCTCTCTCTCTCAACCTTAAACAATGAATACCAACTCTCTCTTTCCTAGCCGTCTTCATCTCATCTTCACTCTCCTTCTCCTCACCACCGTCGTTTCGTCACATATATACGATCATTCGCCACAAACCCATCTCGGTATTCACCGGAGATATCACATTCTCCACCGTTCTTGCACTTCTTTCCCCAAAATCTCTACCTTGAACTTCAAAACTAAAACCAAAACCCCGCCTCCTGTTTTCTGCTTTCATTATCGCAAGAATCCTCGCTTGGACTCTCCGGCCAGATCACACGTCGGCTCCGACGAAATTGATCCAAGATACGGTGTTGAGAAAAGATTAGTCCCTTCTGGACCTAACCCTCTTCATAATTAATCACAATTCATGCGAGCCTATCACACATATATATCTTGGGTGTGTGCGTGTGTTTTCTTGAATGATAATATTTGATTTCTTGAACTTCATTGAAGTATTAGTTACTAGATTAAGGCGAGATTTTTTTTTAATGTGTTTTTAGTTTTTGTATGTTAATGTAGAAGATAAGTAGAGTACTAGTGCTGTTTCCAAGTTTGTTTTTGAGTTTGTATTCCTCTATGCTATTAAGCCTATTTGCACTGTAACAGCAAAAAACAAGCTTGGAAATAGTAGCTTCTTTACAATCGGATTCAAGGATGGATGATCCAAACCGAATTTAACGTGTTTACTACTAGGCTGTTTCGAATTTCGGAAGACAGGAAATTTTAGAATTGTTAGCTTTAAGCTTTGATTTTATGTTTTGTCATGGTGGGGGAGGTGGTGGAAGTTATCTTCAAAAGATATGCATGAGTCTCATCAATTTTGGTGATGTGATTCTGGTGATGTGATTCGCAATTCATTAATGGAGGTGCCCATGTTTCACAAGGACAAAACGGACATTTGGCTTCTCGCATACAGTGTAATCATGAACCAATATCGAGCTAAAGGCATGGTTTGAACAAGTTATACTCACTTGTATGTTTGCCTAATTGTGTACAAAAAGAGCAAAGGTCTCGATTTTGTTTTGGTAATATGCATATGGTCGATTCTAGATTCTATCGTTCTTTTCTTTATGTTTTTTAACGAAACGGTTGGTATATATAAAACAATCTGTATTTTACTCTTTTAATATTTAAAATTTCATTCTCGTAATAGTACTTTAGAAGAAATAAGAACCATCTTTTCCTTTTTCTTTTATTTTCAATAATAATATAAATCTCAGTTGCAGACCTAATTACTTTAAAAATACTTTGTCGGTGAACGGGGTGAAAGCCCCCAATTAATCAAATTTGAAGAGGCTGCACTACAAATACCCATTTGCGGTACAGGTTGCCCAAACTACCTGATAGATAAGTGAATGGAAATGACTGGACATACTAAAAAAAAGCTAAATATAATTGGTCTAAAATCGGTTGTATTTAGTTAAATTCGATCGTACGAGCGTATTTAGCTAAATACGACCGACTTTTGAACCGGTCGTATTCGCTCGAGTAATATTTAATAAACCAGTTGAATTTAGCATTAAATACGACCGGCTAAATACGATCATCTAAATACAACTTCTACTAAATACAGCCACTTTCGGTCGAATTATATTTTTCGGCTAAAATTCGAAAATCCAGCCCAAACATTTAAATTTTTCGAAATTTTTTAAACAGTCCACCCAAAAATTAAATTCGACCGAAAGTGGTCAAAACTACGACTTTAAATTCGACCGCATGCGGTCGAAATAATGAAAAACCAATTTTTAAAAAATAGTCGGAAACTGGAAAATTTCCAGAATCCGGGGAATTACAGTTGCACCATCTTCATCTTAGCTGTTTCTTTAATAAACTCAGCTTCCCATAACCCTTTATATACTACTGGATTAGCAGTGACTTGGATGAAGAACTGATATTAGCATAGAAGAACTTTTATAACATCATTTTAATTTTATCCACAAAGCAATCAATAGACAGACTGCTGAACTAGCATTAAGGACATAAAAATTCCACAGAACAAAATACGTAATTTTATTATGCGCCTAGTGGCACATGTTAGGTAATGAATACAACATAGAGGGGGTGAATGTGTTTTAGGATATTTTTAAGATTTTTAAACTATTTTGGATATGGTGAACAAAGCAGTTTAACTTGTAGAGATATAATGTTTAAACTGAATTAATAAACATGCATATAAACACAGTATCTTCAAAACTCACTTAATTTTATATTAAAATCAAGTATGTCTTACTACAAATTTCTGGGTTCTTTGTTGATAAAGAACTCAGTTTCTTTCTTGAGAGAGTTACAAGAATTTCTAGATCTGTTTATTACCTCTAAAATAAAGGACCAGTGTTTACTTTATAGATTAGTAAACACAGGTTTTACATAACATGCAATAACATGTACTAAACCCTACTTTAAATTATCTAAAGCTTTCCATTTCTGACTTAGTATATCTTTGCAAATCGTGCATGTCTATGAATCTTGGCATTTGATCTTGTACTCTTCAAGTTGCCTTTGTAGACTTTTCAAATCAGTGATTAATTTATTTGTTGATTGACAATCTTGAATCATTAACTGGTCTGCATTCTGTACTTGAGGTTTATATCGAGATCTCTAGTTTGAACTATAGAGAACAGACATCTCGATAAGTATAATGACTTATCGAGATCTCTTAGTTCTCGATAAGTATCTTAACTTGTCGAGGTCTCTGAGTTCTCGAATGTGAACTTGACTTGTCGAGGTCTCCAAATATCTGCATGTAGAATCGACTTGTCGATATCTGCAATCTTCATAACTTTACTTTGGCTTGTCGATATCTCTGAGTTCACGAATGCAGGAATGACTTGTCGATATCTCGAATATTCATATCCTCATTTGCCTTGTCGATATCTTTGAGACTTTTCGATAAGTTATTCTTGACTTCTCGATAAGTCATTCTGGAGTTCTCGAATGACTTTTTCTATATGACTTGATCTGTGACTTGTAGATATCTTGACTTGAAATATTTTTTCCAAAATAGATTTATTCAACTCCAACCTTCTTCAAAATTTCTCTGAGCCATGATCTTCTTAATCTTCTTCCAGAGTTTATTCTTAGGGTTGAGACTGTTTACAGAAAAATACTCCACTCTAATCTTTGACATTTTTCAGACTCAAGGAATACAATAAAAAATATAAATTAAGATTATCAAAAACTAATTTTTAGGGCTGTCAATTAGATTTAGTCTTGTTATAGTACATGCATGTCTTGTACAATAATCTCCCCCAATTTGAGAAGATTGCTTATCACAAATTTATGCCCGGTAACAAGACTAACCCCAAGTTATATATTGAACAATAAAACATTACATAAAAATTGACAGAATTAAAACTTTTATACATTAAGTAATTTCTTGAGTTTGAAAGATACATTCATCAGACAAATGTCTCATCTCCTGTTTCTTTTCTAATGAGGTCATTTAACTCTACAAGTACTTCCAGTTCCTCTATGATTGGTGTCCCTCTTAGAGCTTCTACAAGTTTGAGCTAATCATGTAATGGATAACGGTACAAGAAATCGACCCAAATTCTTGAGAATATGCCAACCATGATGTTTAGAAATTGTCCATCCTTGGTGATTCTGCTCATTCCATTTGCCTTGAGTTCTTAATATTTTCGTATAAACATTTCTATCTCCTCAATATATTTTCTTCTCATTTCCTCCTTTTCAGCCTTTTCTCTTGCTCTTCTTTCTTCCCTTACTACCAACCATTCATCCAAAATAGATCTTCATGCCTTAGTTGCAGTATCCTTGTCCTTCAGTAAGCTTATCACCCTTTTGATTTCTGTGGGTGAAAATGTGTCCATTAAGTTTCTGCCAAGAAATGTGAAGGATCCATCCTAATAGTACATTCTTACTTCCCTTAGTGTTACAACCCAAACTCTGACCATTTCTTCAGCTAATTGTTGAAAGTAGTCTTCATCTGAGATGCACCGGTTCAAGGGTAGAAAATCTTTTTGATTAAAGCAATTCCAGATGGCCCACTCAGTAACTTACATTTCTTTGATTTTCTTTCAACAGATTTGTAATGAATTTTGGTTGGTGGCTTAACAGAAGGTAGGTTTGAGATTTTCTTTAGAAAGGTTTGGCTTGAGGTAATTGGTATTTTCAGCAAGGTGTTAGCAATTTATTTATACAGAAATTTGGGCTTAGAGGTTTGAGGTGGTATAATGTTTGAGTTTGTTGGCTTTCTTTTGTGGTTCGGAAACATCTTCCTTCTTCTTCCTTCTCCTCTCTTCATCCTTCTTCTTATCATATCCCTTTTTCTTATCTTCTTTCTTCTCTTTGCTGCCAGTTGCTCTAGAAGTTTGACTTGGATTTTAGCCAGAAGGTGGTTGATCATCTTATTCTGCTAATCATCATCCTTGTCATCCTTTAAGTTTTAATCTGAAGTTGGCAACATGGTCTCTGCATTTTGAAGGTATCTAATCAAGATTCTGATCATTTCCACATCTTTAGGTTTCTTGTGTATTTTGGACTTGAGATCAATTTCATGAGTCATTATCAATCTCACATTATTCCTTACACAGTTCTTTGGAACTGTGAAATATCTGCATTTTCTGGATTGTGAACAAATGTAGGCAATCCCCTTGCTTGAAAAAAGATATGGTTTAGGAAAAGCAGCTTATCTGAGCATTTTTTAGTTCCTTTAGCAGTTGGGTGTCCTCTGGAATCACTGTATGTACTTTTCCAATCACTACATCCAGCTCAAATGCTCTCAATTTTTGAAGATTGGAGAGAGACACTTGTAGACATCTGTCTAGGCCACAATCATTCACATCGGCAACAATCTTTTTCTCCAGGAAATTATCAACTATGACAATTATCACTCTGATAAAGTTGATGTTATTGGCCAAAGCTTTTTTTCAGTTATATAGTTGTTGTGAAGAGACATTCTTAAGACTGACAGAAGTTCATTAAATTCCTGATCTTGACAAAGTCTTTCTGCAGCTCTTAGAAGTCTTTATTTCCCAACATCTTTAGATAATTGAGCTTTTGAAGAGCTTTGACCAGTGTGAGTCTCCTTTTATTTACCAGTATCCTTGGATTGTTGAATCCTATCTTCTATCTCCCCCTTAGTCTTGTTGACAGGCATGAGTAGGGGATTTGGTATTTCTGGCCTCACAGCTTCAGGAAGTGCAGGAAATGGAATGTTAAGTTTTCCTATGATGGCTCCCAAAGCCACATAATTTTGCATTTGTAAGTGCTTGTGAGAGTCCACTAAGGTCTGGATATCATCCCGTTGACTCTGCACCAGAGAGGTGAGAGTTTGCACTTGAGCTGTGATTGAATCATTTGAAGATTGCAAAGTTGAAACTTGTTGTTGGAGAGCTTGAATTCGTAAGTTTGTGGACGTAGAGATGGGTTGTTGAGAGCTTGAGGGAATAGAGGTATCAAAGGTGTCTTGAACAGCTTTGTTGATTCCTTCCATGAGCAATGCAGAAGGCTCATACCTACTTTGATAAAGCTGGTTCAATTTGAGTTTTGTATCATTTGAGTTAGAAATATATTGTTGAACTACCTCATGCAAACCTATGAAGGATTGTCTGAGATTTTTGACATCCTTTTCTACAGAAGTTAGATCAACTCTTGTCATTAGGTTAGCAAAATGTTGGAATTTAGATGTGATTGTGACTTGAAAAGGAATAATCTCATCTATCTTCTCTCTCACCAGCTTCCTGATTTTGTCTTGATGACCAGTCAATGTGATTTCCAGAGCTTTACCAAATAGGTGAAATGCCTTGAGTTGAGCCATATAAACATCATTGACTGCATCATAGACCTCCGTGGAGTCAGGACCTTGGCATTACTCCCCAGTATGGTGACATAGTCATCTCTAAACCTTGCCAAGACTGAAAGTGTTTGTCCTAAATCCAATCATGTATGATGAGTTAGGAAGAACTTTCTTGTATTCATATTTGATTTCATTGAAATAATAAAAGACTTGTTATTTTTTAATTATGGGCTTTATCTATTTAAAGTATTTTAAATAAGATGCTCCATAGTTTAGAGTAAAGCTTCTAGAATTATAATGAGATTATAATAGTGAGATCTAGAAGATGATAACTCTAGACTTAAACAGTTCCTGATCATTGGATAACTAATCGGATGTTAGTGGATCCGCAAAGATTGGTACATACTATGCTTGCTCCCTTCAGGAGGATGTCTGTTCTCATAGGCATTTGTGTGGTGACACTATAGCTAGTATGTAGGTGCTTATTAGGGAATAAGTTCATTGAACATGACTCGATAAGTTGAACAACTAATGGAGATTACTCACGTGTCAATAGTTATTCACTGAGTGATAGTTGTACAAGTGTCCTTAGACTTGAGATCATTAAAGTTATCTTGTATATAATGAACTGTGCTTTGGTTTAGTCCTTAGTCTCAAGGACATCCATTAGGTCTAGTCTGGGCATAGGGATTTGTGTATAGAGATAGTTAACGTCAATAGAGGATCTACCCCTTCCAGTATAGGAAGAGAATACCCTATGTTATTCTTAGTATGCGAGTTTTGGAATCTCTGGCTAGAGTGTATGAAATTAGAAAGGAGTTTCTAATTTGCATTAATATGAACTTCGCATTATGAATAAGAAATCTTATGATTAAATTTGATAGGCCTGACACGAGATCCATGCCTTGTATTTAATCGGGATATTGTAAGGGTAGAAGGAATTCATTGTACGGTAACTAGTCACTGACAGGTTCTTGGTATTCTAAGCAGTGAATTCATATTATCCGGATAGTCGCGATATGTTGAGAAGCATCACTCACGATGTAGAATAAATATAATTAATCAGTTAATTATATTTAGTGAATTTTATTATTCATGTAAATAATTAATAAAAGTTTATTATTATTTATTTCTACTACCAGCATAATATTGAACCTACAGGGTCACACCATAAAAGAATATTTTCTTTGATGAAACAATGAGAGAGAGAATTATTTTCTAAATAGTTTAGAAAAAGAAATAATGATTAAAATAGTTTTAATTATTATTAAAGCATTTTACAAAGATAAAATATGGGGCTAATATATATATTGATATATTATTATAAAACCCTAGGAGAGCCATATAAATAGAATGAGATGGCTCATTCTAAACATACTCTTGGTTTTGTGAAAACCCTAAAAAGAGCAAGCCTCCATCTTCTTCCTCTCTCTCTCTCTCCCAAAACTCCATTTTTATAAAAGCTTGGTTTTATAAAAAGCTTCATCGAAGAGAATCATTCTTGGTGGATACCGGTAGAGTGCTTCACACACTGAGGAGCAACTGTTAGCAACCATATTATAAAGCTTCGATTTTCAAGGTATAGTTACGATTCCTCCATTTTTCTGTTTTATACGTTTTTCTATATGTACAATACATGGTTTTTACGGAATAATTATTATATCACGCTTCCGCTCATCCGTAAATTCCTTCATTGGCATCAGAGCTAGGTTTTGCATATAGAGATTCATATAAAAAATTTCAGATTTTTTATGCATGTATGTATTTGTTATAATTTTTGCAAGTTTATTTAGATTTAATTATGAATTAATTCAAAATAATTTTTGCATAAGATCTTGACTACTGATTTGGGTTCTACAAGTGTTGTAGATCATCTAGGTATTTTTTTCATAATTTTGTGATGTGTAGATTATTTGTTATGAATTTTTAAAAAATTGTTTTAATTAAAATTCATGAAATAAATATGCATGTGAATAAAAATATTATTAAAATTTACACAAGGACCCATGGCTGATCTGATAATTTTCCGCTACTTCCTGATTTAAGAAATTGTATTATTTTGATTTTTTATTAATTTATTAATTAAATGTTAATTAGTTTATTAATAATAAATTAAAATGATGACATTATTATTATTAATAAGGGAGTAGAGGAAAGGGTGTAACGGCAGTAAACGGCTGGCAAGTAAGCTGACAAAAGAAGAACAAAACAAACAAAAAAAATTATTTTCCAACGGTCTGCTGAGTTGGCGCGTGTAGTGCAATCGCCAGGGGGGTGTCGCGTATTTCGGAAATGCGTTACACGCTGTTGCGCATTTCTGGAATGCGTTACACCCGTTAAGGGCTTAACAGTGTTGTAACGCATTATCGGAATGCGTTACAGCCCTTGTAACGCGTTCCTGTAATGCGTTATAGCCCGTGTGTCCACATTAAATTTGATTTTTTGGGAGTTTCGTAACTCCGTTTTGGGCGTGCAATATATCGTTGGATTCGTTTTTCCGAGACGGATCTAATGGAGTGGTCAAATATTTTTTATATAAAAGTTTTGAACTGTTTATATTCCTGAAAGTGTTTTAAAGCATGTTTTAATTGTTTTAATTGCTTTTAAATGCTATAATAAATCCATACATCATTATATCAATGTGTGACATGATATTACTTGCATGCTTACTTGTTTATTTATTTTTATATATGAGATATATGCCTATGTTTATCATGCGATGATAGATGTAGGTGAACTTAAATCAAAATAAGGCGTGCTCTAGAATATCTAGAATAGGAATCGTTTCTTGCCTTAACAATAATATTATGAATACAATCATGAGATTCTTGTGTTTTTGAAACACGTAATTAAATATGAGTTTTCAATATTGAGAGAAAGGATGATTCTGTCAAAAGCAGATTTTGATCTGTAAGAAAGGGGTATTAAGTGACGCCTCTTGACAATGCTCCCCCCGATCTGGGAATCATCTGATTATCGATTATTGATTTGAAATATTTAATTTAAAAGGAAGAATATCTTTATAATATGACTATGAATGTAACATAATATAATCCCTCTAAAATTAAATAATATCAAGTAGTAATTGGCCGATGACACAACAAGCTTGTGTTGGTCATAGCCCTCCAACATGGTAGAAAGTAATTCTTATTTTTAAATCATTGTTGTTTCGTGCTACAGCCGAGGGCTTTGATTTCGAAATAAGAAATACTTGTCTATTACATAGAGATGTTTACATTGAATTAGAATCTAAAGGTCGTTACGTGCTGTAGTCGTGGGCCGTTGGAGACTGATTCAATTATACGAAATGTTGGGTTAGACTTGACTTAGAATATTGAGTCTGTCGTGCTACAACCGTGACTCAATTATTCAAGAGGCTAAAGTTTTATTAGGGAATAACATAAGATGTAATTGACAAGAGTTGTCTGCCTATTGAACATCACATGACGTTTCGTGCTACAGCCGAGGTTGTGTGATAGGATGTAGGATCCCTATTCCCACTAGCAATATGAATGCTTAATTTTTCACTTAAGGGGGTTGTATAAATTAGATAAACTAGTGGGAGCCACTTATGAATAAAGACCTGATTCATATAGTGTTTTGAAATGAAATTGAATATTTGCTAAGTATTATTATGTGTTCATCTTTTACAGATTTACTATATACGTTATTTCTTCTGCACTATCAGTCCGGAGCATACTAGATGCTCACAAGTTGACTGGTCCTAATTTTGCTGACTGGCTTCGAAACTTGAGAATTGTTCTCAGGGTTGAGAAGCTGGAATATGTGCTTGACTCACCTAAGCCTGTTGAACCTGCTGACGATGCACATAATGATAAATCTGTTGTGTATCATAAGTGGATAGATGATGGAAATGTTGCTCAATATATCATGCTAGCTTCCATGAACATTGAGCTACAGAAGCAGCATGAGCATATGGATGCTCACACTATCCTCACGCATCTACAAGAGTTATATGAAGTGGCAGGGAGGACAGCTCGATATGAGATATCGAAGGAGTTATTCGGTTGTAGGATGTCTAAGGGATCATCTGTGAATGACAATGTACTTAAGATGATCAATTTGATTGAACGTCTTGGACAACTTGGTTTTAACATGGATGGGGAACTGACTCAAGACTTGGTCTTGCAATCACTTCTAAGTTCATTTCCGCAGTTTGTTGTGAACTTTCACAGGAATAAGATGGATGTCATCCTTGTTGAACTCCACAACATATTGAAGACTGCGGAATCGAATTTTCCCTCCATGAAGAGCTCTGTTCTTCTAATTGGTGAAGGTTCCAATCCTAAGAAAAGGAAGAAGAACCCTTCCAAGAAGAAGAAAGTAGGTGAGAAAAAGCCTGTTCCACCAAAAGCTGAAGACCCCAAGAGCAAAGCTGTTTGCTTCCACTGTAATAAGGTGGGGCACTGGAAGAGGAACTGCAAGGTTTACCTTGCAGAATTGAAGAAGAAGAAGAAGGGTAGTGAGACTACCGCTTCTGTTTCAGGTATGTTCATGATTGAAGTGAATATGTCATTAAATCAAATTTTTACTTGGGTATTAGATACCGCCTGTGGTCCTCACATTTGCAATTCGTTGCAGGGACCAAGGAGAAGTGGGACTCTTGGGGAAGAAGAGGTGATTCTACGGATGGGAAATGGAGCAAGAGTTGCTGCTGAAGTTGTAGGATCATTTCATTTACATATGCCTACGGGCAAGACTATTTTTTTAAATAATTGTTATTTTGTTCCCTCGATTGTGAGGAATATTATTTCTATTCCCATGTTAGACTTGGCTGGATTTTCGTTTGTTATTCAGAATAATAAATGTTCAATTCTTAGAGATAACGTTCTTTATGTAACTGGTATTTTAAATAATGGTCTGTATGTATGTGACGTAGAGCATAATTTACTACAAATTGAACATACTAATAAAAGAAAAAGGGATGATGAAAATCTCACCTTTTTGTGGCACTACAGACTTGGTCATATTAGTGAAAATAGACTGCGGACATTGCATAAGGAAGGGTTACTTGACCCCTTTGATTTTGAATCATATCCTACATGCGAGTCTTGTCTATTGGGTAAAATGACCAAATCTCCATTTAGTGGACATGGAGAGAGGGCTGCAGATTTGCTAGGATTGGTACACACAAATGTATGTGGACCAATGTCTACGCAGGCCATGGGTGGATTTTCATACTTCATTACTTTTATAGATGATCGATCTAGATTCGGATATGTTTATTTGATGAAACACAAGTCTGAAGCCTTTGAAAAGTTCAAAGAATATAAGCATGAAGTGGAGAAACAAACCAAATATAGTATTATAACTCTTCGATCAGATCGAGGTGGTAAATACTTGAATGGAGAGTTTCTATATTATCTCAAAGAAAATGGTATAGTCTCCCAGTGGACTCCTCCATATACTCCACAGTTGAATGGGGTATCTGAAAGGAGAAATCGAACTTTGTTAGACATGGTTTGGTCCATGATGAGCTATGCGAATCTTCCAGTATTCCTGTGGGGTTATGTATCGGAAACCTCAGCATATTTACTGAATAAGGTACCTTCCAAATCTGTTCCTCAAACTCCATATGAGATATGGAAAGAAAGGAAACCAAGTCTTAAACACGTTAAGATTTGGGGATGTCCAGCTTATGTCAAGAAAGCTGACCCTGATAAGCTGCAATCTCGATCCGTAAAATATAGTTTTGTGGGATATCCTAAAGAGACTTTAGGGTATTACTTTTACACCGATCATAGGGTGTTTATCTCCAGACATGCTACCTTCTTGGAAAAGCAGTTTATCCTTGAAGGAAACAGTGGGAGAAAAATTGAACTTGATGAAGTTCAAGAAGCATAAACTACTACGGTTCAAGTGGAAACACCTGTTCAGACTGAACAACCTTCTGTGGAACAGCCCATTCGTAGGTCAGGGAGAGTGTCTCGCCAACCTGAGAGGTATTATGGCCTTGTCATTGAGAATGACAATGAGTTGTCAATCATTGATGATGACGACCCTATGACCTATAATGAGGCCATGAAATCCGAAATGGAATCTATGTATATCAACCAAGTATGGACTTTGGTTGAAGCACCTGAGGGTGTGAAGCCTATTGAGTGCAAATGGGTATACAAAAGAAAGATTTGAGCAGATGGCCAGGTGGAGACCTATAAGGCCAGGCTCGTGGCAAAAGGATTCAGACAAAGGAAAGGAATTGACTTTGATGAAACTTTTTCGCCTGTAGCCCTGTTAAAATCAATTCGGATTTTGCTTGCGATTGCTGCTTACTACGACTATGAGATCTGGAAAATGGGCGTGAAAACGGCCTTCCTCAATGGGAAACTTGAAGAGGAAGTGTATATGACACAGCCAGAGGGTTTTCTTTCCAAGGGAAATGAACACCTAGTGTGTAAGCTGCTGCAAACTATATATGGTTTAAAGCAAGCTTCTCATAGATGAAACATCCGTTTTGATGAGACAATCAAAGAGTTTGGTTTTATCAAAAACATAGATGAATCATGTGTCTACAAGAAGGTTAGTGGGAGAGCGGTAACATTTCTTGTATTGTATGTGGATGATATACTTCTTATAGGAAATAATATACCGATGCTGCAATCAGTCAAAGTGTGGCTATCAAAGAACTTCACTATGAAGGACTTGGGAGAAGCATCCTACATTCTCGATATGAAGATCTATAGAGATAGATCTAGAAGAATGATAGGTCTTACCCAGTGTACATACATCCAGAAAGTGCTTAAAAGGTTTATCGTGGAAAACTCCAAAAGAGGTCTCATACCGATGAGCCATGGAGTGTCCCATTCCGAAAAGATGTCTCCTAAGACACCTGAGGAAAGAGAGCGTATGAGTAAGATTCCATATGCTTCAGCAATAGGATCTATCATGTACGCGATGTTATGTACGACGCCTGATATTGCTTATTCAGTTAATGTGATGAGCAGATATCAGTCCAATCCAGGTGAAGACCACTGGAAAGCAGTGAAGAACATCCTTAAGTACTTGCGAAGGACTAAGGATATTTTTCTTGTTTTTGGTGGTGGATCTGAGTTGAAAATAGAGGGTTATACTGACTCTAGTTTCCAATCAGAAAGTGATGATAGCAAATCCATGTCAGGGTACGTGTTTACTTTGAATGGTGGTGCGATTAGTTGGAAGAGTTCCAAACAGTCCACAACGGTTGACTCCACAGCGGAAGCAGAATATATAGCTGCAAGTGAGGCTGCAAAAGAAGCCGTTTGGATGAGGAAATTTGTTTCTGAGTTGGGAGTTGTTCCTTGCATTGAAGAGCCTATTGTGTTGTATTATGATAACAATGCAGCAATAACACAAGCCAAGGAACCTAGGTCTCATAAAAATTCCAAACATGTTTTGCGACGCTTTCATTTGATTACGGAAATCATTGAAAGATGAGATGTCATGATTGAGAGAGTTGACACACATAACAACATAGCAGACCCACTCACAAAGTCATTATCTCAGATTCACTTTGATCATCATAAAGAGAAGATGGGTATTAGATACCAGGGTGATTGGCTTTAGTTCAAGTGGGAGATTAAAAGTGTTTGTCCTAAATCAAATCATGTATGATGAGTTAGGAAGAACTTTCTTGTATTCATATTTGATTTCATTGAAATAATAAAAGACTTGTTATATTTTTATTATGGTCTTTATCTATTTAAAGTGTTTTAAATAAGATGCTCCATAGTTTAGAGTAAAGCTTCTAGAATTATAATGAGATTATAATAGTGGGATCTAGAAGATGATAACTCTAGACTTAAACAGTTCCTGATCATAGGATAACTAATCAGATGTTAGTGAATCCGCAAAGATTGGTACATACTATGCTTGCTCCCTTCAGGAGGATGTCTGTTCTCATAGGCATTTGTGTGGTGACACTATAGCTAGTATGCAGGTTCTTATTAGGGAATAAGTTCACTGAACATGACTCGATAAGTTGAACAACTAATGGAGATTACTCACGTGTCAATAGTTATTCACTGAGTGATAGTTGTACAAGTGTCCTTAGACTTGAGATCGTTAAAGTTATCTTGTATATAATGAACTGTGCTTTGGTTTAGTCCTTAGTCTCAAGGACATCCATTAGGTCTATTCTGGGCATAAGGATTTGTGTATAGATATAGTTAACGTCAATAGAGGATCTACCCCTTCCAGTATAGGAAGAGAATATCCTATGTTATTCTTAGTATGCGAGTTCTGAAATCTCTGGCCAGAGTGTATGAAATTAGAAAGGAGTTTCTAATTTGCATTAATATGAACTTTGCATTATGAATAAGAAATCATATGATTAAATTTGATAGGCCTGACAAAAGATCCATGCCTTGTATTTAATCGGGATATTGTAAGGGTAGAAGGAATTCATTGTACGGTAACTAGTCACTGACAGGTTCTTGGTATTCTAAGCAGTGAATTCATATTATCCGGATAGTCACGATATGTTGAGAAGCATCACTCATGATGTAGAATAAATATAATTAATCAGTTAATTATATTTAGTGAATTTTATTATTCATGTAAATAATTAATAAAAGTTTATTATTATTTATTTCTACTACCGGCATAATATTGAACCTACAGGGTCACACCATAAAAGAATATTTTCTTTGATGAAATAATGAGAGAAAGAATTATTTTCTAAATAGTTTAGAAAAAGAAATAATGATTAAAATAGTTTTAATTATTATTAAAGCATTTTATAAAGATAAAATGTGGGGCTAATATATATATATATTGATATATTATTATAAAACCCTAGGAGAGCCCTATAAATAGAATGAGATGGCTCATTCTAAACATACACTTTATTTTGTGATAACCCTAAGACGAGCAAGCCTCCATCTTCTTCCCCTCTCTCTCTCTCTCTCTCTCTCTCCCAAAACTCCATTTTTATAAAAGCTTGGTTTTATAAAAAGCTTCATCGAAGAGAATCATTCTTGGTGGATATCGGTAGAGTGCTTCACACACTGAGGAGCAACTGCTAGCAACCATATTATAAAGCTTTGATTTTCAAGGTATGGTTATGATTCCTCCATTTTTCTGTTTTATACGTTTTTCCTATATGTGCGATACATGGTTTTTACGGAATAATTGTTATATCACGCTTCCGGTCATCCGTAAATTCCTTTAAAGACCTGATCCATCTCCAGAGTTAAGTCTTTTGATAACCAAGCATCCACATTCCAATCTTGCTCAGCTTCATTGACTATTTTCTCTTTCCATTTCTCCACCTCTTCATTATAGGTGAGCATAATTGCTTGATAATCTTGATTGCTAATGTCTCAAGTGAGAAGGTGCTGTGAGATGTTGGCAAGACCAAAGATTTGATCAACAAGTAGATCATCCGCAGTGCTTGAGTGAGGTTGAGTATTTTTCAGCCACTGTTGGATATGATAAGATATTTGTTGTGAAGAATTTGAAGTTGATGGAAATGCATCATTAGAACCACCTGTGACAGATGTCACAGTTTGACTCACAGCCTGGGCTGTGGTTATAACAGTGTGTTGTTCCAGACTTGTAGTGGGAACCTCCATTTGAATTGGAGGTGTGACGGCCTCATCCCCGGGGTCAGGAGTTGACGTCACCATCAATAATAATAACAAACATAATATAATCCAAATCATTAACCTGTCCTATTTTAGTGTTATTCTCGTGTTAAGTTATCATGTAACTTTTCATACAGCTATGCAGTCTCACCAACATTCTTCCTCTTCTCGAATCTTCCTTAGAGAAATACCTTAGAGAAATGTGGAGTTGTAGGGGTAAAATTAATAGTAATGTCCTATTTTCGACCGCTTTTATTAAATTAGAAAATTTTAATTTTGCTCCCATTTTTTTTAGTTGGAAAGTGATGTTAATGTGCTTGAAGTAGGTTTTTTTTCTTTTAATTAAGAAATTATATATGTGTGGTTTTGCTAGTTACAAAAAGGGTATCATGGTGGGATTAATGTGCATATTTTGACAAGGAGTCATATTCATGGATTTTGAAAGGGAAGTTGTACACGATATATATAAATATTATTTGTTTGATATACAAATATGCTTACTGTTTTTAGATCATTAAAGATTTATTTTCAAAAAAATTATAAAATACGACATGTTTGACCCCGTGAAAATGGTACTAGAAATGTGTAAAATATTACCTTTATAAATTGAAAATGAAATTATCAAATGGGAAGAAAAATCATGGAACTGGTGAAAGTAGTAATACAACATAAAGAAGAAATAAAATATTTAAGTCAAATTACTTCGTCGGACATGTAATCGTCATAAATATAATCATCATTTTATAATATTTCGCGTTATTCTGCTTCTGTAAGCTCTCTCCCACTAGCATGAACAAAATCTTGTTCCAGTTGAAACATATAATAACGATTTCTGCGCAACAACATTCAGTTATTTTCCCTCCTAATATAAGCCACGAATCCAACCAGGTTTTGCTTAAATTCGGACCAAGCAGGATTTTCATCAGGGCGGGGATACAAGGAAAGGGAATGACGAAGCAGAACCTTACACCCATCGCAATCCGAACATCTCTAAGACGTTCAGATTCTTCACGTAGACCCCCATTTTAAACATACACCAGCAAAGTACTCTATTGTATTGGTTATCCTTAGACTAATATAATCGTCATCTCTTTCTCGTAGAAACCACTTGTGATTTGTGTAGCATGACATCGTATTAATGATCTGATGATATATGAATACGAGTTGAAAATTTGTATAGTGTAAGTAGTTGGGTGTTAAGGTCCAATATGACATAATAAGATAGAAGGGGGGGGGGTTGAAAAGCGTATTGTGAATTTAAAATTAAATTGCCTTTTTAAAGTTCTTCGTTAAGGTAAGATTAACGAAAGCAAGTAATCTACAACCTTTCGAGATAAATTAACCAGTTCCAGAGGAAATTAAAATCCCCAAGTTCTAATACATTAATTTTAACCCTTCGAGAATAATAATGCAGACTTCACGAAGAGCGGATCCGATAGATTAAGATGACTTGCCCCGAGAAGCTTTGCGAAAACGGGTTTTTCTCTTTTTAAAAATGCATTAGATCTGTTTGTTACATGTGAACTAAGGATCCGTGCATGCTTTATAGACTAGAAGCACAGGTTTACAAAATTTGCACTAAAATGTACTAAACCAATTTTTAAAGCAACCATGTCTATTTCGTTTTCTGGTGTTAGAAAATCCATGCAGAATCTTGTAGGTCCGTGACCAACCTTTGTCCAGTTAATCTTGGCCCTTGATCTTGTATTCTTTAAGCTGCTTTATAGACTTTCCAATTTAGTGAATGAATTGTTTGTTGAGTGAGAATATTGAATCTTGAACTTCTCTGTATTCTGAATTTGAGTAGTTTGTCGAGATCTCCAATTGTTCTATAGAGAAGGGACATATCGATAAGTATAATGACTTATCGATATCTCTGAGTTCTCTATAGGTATATTTGACTTCTCGAGTTCTCCAGTTCTTTATATGTGAAATGACTTGTCGATATATCTAAGATCTCTACATGCAGAAGTGATTTGTCGATATCTCTGAGATCTCTATACACATAATTTGACTTATCGATATGTTTGAGATCTCTATATGAGAAATTGACTTGTCGATATCTCCAGTTCTCTATATCTTCATTTGGCTTGTAGATATCTATGAGATCTCTACATGAAGAAATGACTTATCGATATCTCCAGTTCTCTACATCTTCATTAGACTTTTCGATATCTCCGAGACTTCTCTAAAAGCCATTTTGGACTTCTCTACAAGTCATTTTGGACTTCTCGAATGACTTCTCGATATAATTTGATCTGTGAGTTGTTGATATCTTGACTTAGAACATTTTTCATAGAACAACTTTATTCAACTCCAAGCTTCTATATCTTTTTTCTGAGGCATGATCATGAGTTGATCTTCTTCTAGAGTTTATTCCTTAGCTTGAAACTATTCACACAAAAAATCCTCCAGTATAATCTACTAACCATTTTTACAGACTCAAGAAATAAAATACAAAATACAGAGATATATTATCATACAACTTAATCTTAGGGTCGTCAATGTGACTTAGTCTTGTTCTTGTACATGAATGTCTTGCACAACAATATACTCCAATTTGTGAGAAAATTGCTTATAATAAATTCATGTATGATAACAAGACTAACCCCAAGCTAAAATCAAATACTTTAATAAAATTGACTGATTGACAAATATAAACTTTTATACATAGAGTAATTACAACAGTTCAAAATTATAGCCATCGGGTAAATTTTTCATAACCAGCTTCTTTCCTAATGAGGTCCTTAATATTTATAAGCACTTGAAGTTCTTCAATAATTTATGTCCCTCTTAAGGCTTCCACCAGTTTGAGCAATTCTTCTACTGAGTAAGTGTTGAGATAATTAACCATGAACCTTGAAAATCTGCCAACTTGAATATTCAGGAAAATGTCCATCTTTTGAAATTCTACTCAACCCCTTTTCCTTGAGCTCATTTGATCTTTGTTCAAACATTTCAATCTCCTTAGCATACTGCCTTTCCCTTTCTTCTTTCTTAGCCTTTATCCTTGCATGTCTTTCATCCATTTCTCTCAGCCTTTCAGGCATCAAAGCCTTCTTCATTCTTGTACTAGTATCCTTATCCTTCATTAAGCTTATCACTCTCTTCAATTCTGTGGTTGAAAATGTTTCCATTACTTCTCTACTTATCAAAATAAAGGAGCCATCCAAGTAGTATATTCTGACTTCTCTTATAGATACAACCCAAACTTTTCCTATCTCCTCAGCTAGTTGGTGATAGTTATCATCTGTTATGCTCCCATTTAAAGATAAAACCTCAACTTGATTAAAGCAATTCCAGATAGCTCCAGCATTAGCTTGAATTTTCTTTTGTTTTCTCCCAACAGTCTTGAAATGAGTCTTGATTGGAGGCTTAAATGTAGGTAGGTTTGAGATTTTCTTTAAAGTGACATGGATGGATGTGATTGGTATTTTGAGTAAGGAATTTACAATTTGTTTGTACAGGTATTTAGGCTTTGAGGTTGGAGGTTGTTGAGTGTTTGTTTTGGTAGGTCCGAGAGTTTGAGTTTGAGTGATTTTGATTTTTTGACTTTCTGTAATTTTGTTCCTTCATCTCCATCTTTCCTTTTCCTCTTACTGTCATCCCTGTCCTTCTTCTCTTCTTTCTCTTTCTCAACCACCTTGCTACCAGATTCCCTACTAGACTGACTTGGATTTGAGCCTTAAGGTTTTTGTTCATCTTTCTTATGCTCATCATCATCCAATTCATTTCTTGTGTTGATTTTAGTTTTGGGCAACATGGTTTCAGCATTTCTCAGATATTTGCCCAAAATATTAATCATCTCTACATCTTCAATGCTCTTGTTCTTCTTGTGCTTTAGTTTGTATCCAATATCATGATCAATCTTAAGTTACCCATAACACATCATTCGGGAATCATGTATTGCTTGCATTTTCTAGTTGAAGAGCAGATGTAGGCCACCCCCTTACTTGGTTGGAGATAAGCTTCAGGAAATACATTAATTTGTGCCTTTTTAAGCTCTCCAAGTAATTGAGTGTTTTCTAGAATCACCCTGTTGACTTTCGCAATGATGACATCTAGCTCAGATGCTCTCATGGATTAAAGATTTGAGAGAAACATCTGCAAAAATCTGTCTACACCACAATCATTGACATTTGCTATAATTCTCTTTTCTCTTAAGTTGCCATTTGTCACCTACACCACTCTCAGAAAGTTTATATTTTTAACAAAAGCCCTTTGTATGTGATGTAGTTGTTGCTTAGAGAGACTCTCAGTGTTTTAAGCAATTCATTGAATTCCTTCTCAAGGCAAGGTTCTTCTGCAACTAGATAGAGCCAGTGTTTACCAACATCATGAGCACTTGGAGTGATTTGGCTTTGGATTGGTGATTTTTTCTTGGTCACCATCTCCCCCTTAGTCTGCTTACCAGGAAAACTAATTGAAGGTAGAGTGATCTGGGATCTTACTGAGTGAGTAGTTTCTGGTAGAGGCACATTTGAGGCTCCCTCCCAAAGAAATTGAGTCATTTGAAGATGCTTGTGGGAGTCTACCAAGGACTTAATGTCCTATTTTTGAGATTGTATAAAGGTTGTAAGAGCACTGACTTAAGCAG
Organism: Apium graveolens; assembly: GCF_009905375.1. NCBI lineage: Eukaryota > Viridiplantae > Streptophyta > Magnoliopsida > Apiales > Apiaceae > Apium > Apium graveolens. The sequence goes on along the minus strand of NC_133654.1, from coordinate 170,318,534 downwards.
AGAGAGAATCATTTGAAGTTTGAAGAGAGGAGACTTGAGTTTGTAGAGACTGTATTTGCAGATTTGTTAATGTAGACATTGGTTGTTGTGAACTAGATGCTGCCAAAGTAATAAAATAATTTTGCATAGCATTCTTGAACTCCTCTATGACCAAGGCTGAAGGTTCAAACCTAGCTTTATGCAGTTGATCTAGCTTGATCTTTGAGTCATTATTATGAGTGATTTGTTTCCGGATCACTTCATGCAAAGCTTTGAAAGATTCTCTCAACTTAGACACACTTTTTTCCACTAGGGTTAGAGAGAGGGCTTGAGGCCTGTCAGAAAACTTGTTGAACTTGGTCTTGATATCATAAAATGTTGGCATCAGCTGATCAATCCTGTTATTAACCAATTTCTTTACTGCAACTTGATGCTTGCCCAGAGTGTTTTCCACAGCTCTTCCAATATGTTGAAAGGCCTTCAATTGTGCTTTGTACACCTTTATCATAACATCATATACTTCTAGGGAGTGAGGAACTTAGCATTGCTTCCCAAAATGGTCACATATTTTTCTATAAACTTTAATAAGGCCTCCTCCATGGTTGTGGTAAAGTCCTTGGAAAGCCATGCATCCACATTACCATCTGCTTCATCTGCAATTTTCTCTTGTTGCTCTTCAATCTCCTTCCTATAAGAAAGTAGTATTTCTTGATAATCTTAGTTTGACATATCTGTAGTGAGGAGTTGTTGGGTGATATTAGCTAGGCCTGCAAGTTGCTCAACCAAAAGATCATATACAGTTGTTGGTTGGGCTTCAGCATCTTGTAGCCATTGAGCTATGAGGTGTGAGGGTTGATGGTTGGTGTTTGAGGTTGAAGGTTGGTCAGTTGTGTTTGAGGTGTTTGGGATAGTTTGTTGGTGATATGTGTTTGAGGTAGAGGGTATGGAAGTAGGAACATCACCTGTGATAAAAGTCACAATTATACTCACAGTTGGAACTGTGGTTGTGATAGCGTGTTGTTAACCAATAATGGGAACCTCCATTTGAATTGGAGGGGATTTGACCTGGTTATTGTCATGAACCATGGTCTCAAACCTTTGTTCTTCTTACCAATAACTGGAACTTGAATGTGCTATATTTGCCTCCCTAATAGGTGGATCATTAGCAATTTGACTCCCTAATAGATTCAATTGACAATGCAATTTCATCTAGGCTTTTGAGGGGAGTTGTCCCTGCTAGAGGAACCTCTAATTGAATTGGAGATGATTTAGATAGCTCCCCCTCAGGAGTACTACCCTCAAACCTGTCAATCTGTGAAGATTGTTTAGCATACGAAGGTGCTTGAGTATCTTGTACAAGGTCTTCAGTTAAAACTAATGAAACCCCTGTATTTTTCTTGGTGTCATCGTCTACCCCAACATGTAGCCTCTCACCAACTGAATGTAGTGTTTGGGTGGTGATCACAGTTTCTTGAACTGTATCACTTGATGTTGGAAAACCTTGAGATGATGATTCAAGTGTTTCATTATAGGAAGAAGAAATTTATGAGATAAGATTTGTAAGATCAGAATTGAGTGTTGGAAACTCCCCCTCAATAAATGAGGGAGTTTCCAATGATGTGCCCACTTCGTGTGTGCCAACCATATTTTTTCTTCCCCCAACTTGAGAGTGCTCAAGTTGGGGTGCAGACTATGTACAAATTACATTTGGGAGAATGCTTGGTTCAATTGAAACATTTTATCGAGAAGATGTCTCTAAAGTCTGTTTATTTCCCTCTTTTACAACTGTATCCTTTTGGTAAGATGCAGAGGTGGTTTCTTGAGTGGTCAACTCAACCGTCCTTTTCTTCTTTGGCTTTCTGACCAGGTTAGACTCTGTGTATGTTTGGTACTCATCACTCTCAGTAATTACAGTTAAGGGTGCATCATTTCTCTTCTGTTTACTCGCTCCACCCTGTTGAGAGGGTGAAGTAGGTGGTTTCCTAGCTTCTAATATTAAAGAAGAAGTGGTCTCAGTTGTGGAAGGCTGTAAAAACCCGAATTTTTCATATCGGTAAAAGACCTTTATGAATAGTAACCTTGTGGTTTAATAAATAATTTTGCGACCAAAACATATACATGTTTTTAATTTAAATTTCCGAGTTGATATTGTGATTATACTTACCAAATGAGTGTATGTAAAAGCCATTCATTTTCGGAAAAAAACTAACTTTGTAAAATGATCTTATCTTACGGACTATCGAGGAATACAAGAATCACATTACGATTAAGAATTTATAATTCTACAAATTAAAATCCAAGTACAAGGTTTCAAAGCATAAAGGATTTATAAGAAAGGATTTACCCCGCGAATCGCTTATGAAGATTTATTACGAAAATGAATAAACGAACAAGCAAATACGTAAGTGAATAAATAAAACGTATCAAGCCATGCAAACTAATTAGTAAGAATGTAACCAAGTATTGTCAATCAAATAGTGATCAACCAAGGGGCATAGTAACCTATCTAAGGAGAATAGTGACCTAGCTAAGGAGAATAATGACCTAGTATGATGAACAATAGCATAAATAGTAAGTGAGGTACTTGGCTAACAACCTATCTTTGAAAAATTGTCCAAGATAGCAAGATATGGAAATATTTTTATATCCTAGGATTATATATTCAAGATTATAACACTAATTCAAGAAGCAACTAGCTAGCAAGCTAAATTCTCTTTCTTTTTCTTTAACCCGACCAAACTGAGAATAACAACTTAGAAAGGCTGTATCTCCTTCATTTTTCATTAAAACATTTTGTTTTATATCTCGTTAGAAAGGTCGTGAGATGATTTAAATTTTGTATCTTACACGATGTTTCCATGTAAGAAGTGTAAGGCCCTCATATTTCCAGTTCTTTCCAGAGATGTATGGAAACCGCCCAGAAGAAACCACCAAGAAAGAAAAATCCATATCTCGAGTTCTAGGAATTCAAAAATCACCAAATTTAAACCAAAGCTTCCTCATATGATTTAAAAGGTAATTTTGAAAATTAAATGGCCATTGGATAAGTATAGCATAGTCAAATCCTTTCTCAAAGTTGGTGATGATCCGAAAATTAACTTTGTTTTCTTGGCTTAGGTTTTGAAGGATCTACCCACTATAAGTATCATCCAAGACATACAAAGCCTAGACAACATAGTTCTATCATACCTTGTACTCAAGAAGGAATAAACTCTTACATTTAAAGATTTCATGGATGAGTTTTGTGTTGATGTTGAGATAAACTTTAGTATGTTGAGTTCTTGAAAGTTTAGTACACTTAAGATGGAATCTTGATGAGTAATGCTTATTTTGAAGATGTGACTTTTGGATGTTGATTAATATAAACTGAAATAAATTTAATGGATGAATATTGGTGAATTTGACTGTTGGTATGAGATTTCAGGGATGAAAACCTCAAGGATTTGATGTTATTGTGAATATGAGATTTTGATTCCACATGAACTGGTTAGACAGAAGGTTCAGGCCATGTAAGTACTATAAAGTAAAACCCACTAGACATGTCGAGCTAGCCCTTGACTTTTAGTTTACGTACATATAAAGAACATGTCAAGGATATTTACATTTTAGGAGATATGACCGTTTTAATAAAACACTTACGCGAAAACAAACTGCAGAAAATTTGTCTCAGAGTTGGACGTTTTTGGAACCCTTAAAAGAATTCGAAGAATTTGGAAAAATTGGAAAAATTAGATAAGAAAGTAAGGAAAACGTCCTAAAAAAAATCGGGTTAAAATTTGAATTTTTCGCTTTTATAAAAATGTTCAAGCAAAAAGCGCGCAAGGAGAAAACGCGTAAAAATGATGCTTCTACGCGATTTTTTCTCACGCGTACAGTTAAGACTCGAAATGGTCTTTGTAAAATACACGAGCGATAAGAAAACCCGTCATGGTCATAAAGATATATATTAAGTTCCAAGTATAGGTTAAACGGAAATTAGTTGCATTTACGTGTTTATGGAAGTTAATAGTTAAATCGGGACATTAGTCGGGTGTTTACCTAGAACGTGACCTTTGTTATAGGTTGTCCTCTGAGAAACCGAGGCCATGCACTCCTTAGAACCAAAGCAAGTTTTCAAATTCTACCTTTTAAAGCTGTTGTGTTGTGTTTGTTTTCAAATAATCGTTATAGATACATGATGTTATATTATGATGTTTACGAATTGTGATAAATAAAATCATACGATATATTAATGATTTTGGTATATGAATATTATTGGATTTCAATAGATAACGCTAGAGAGTTGCGTTGTAAATATGAGGTGTATATTTTAGACCGAGGATCGGCCAGTATAATTTGATGAAAACCTGAAAGTATTCCAGAGGTGTTTAATTTAAGTATATTAACGCTATAGTAGAGTGTGATGTACAAGTTGGAAGACCGAGAGTAGACCAGTTTTTATAAAGTATAAACCCGAGAATCATCCTGGATATGTTTTTATACGTAGCTATTTTATTCCAAGCGACTCAATGTCCTCTCGCAAAATATTAAAGTACCTCGAATTTATTTAAATTGATTTCCAAAATCATATTCCCTCAACTATATTTAGTGACTGGATCAATGAATATTATTTCAAATATTCATTTAATATATGAGAAGTATTCTCCTACATTTGTTTATTTCGAACTCGATTATTTTATATTTATTAAAGATTAATTTAATTATTTAAATATAAATCAATTGGGGAATATTATATTAAATATTCTTTTAAAATAGAATTATTCGAGGTTAATTATTTTAATAAATATTATTTGAGTAATAAATATTTATTTAATGATTTATATTGGTTTAAAACTCATAAATCTTATTTCAAAATATTTTCTGAGTTTCAGAAAATCATTTTGGTATTATCTGAAGTTCGGAAAATATTATTTCAATGCATATTTATTATTTTGACTATAGTGTCAAAGGAAACTCCCCCTTAAATACTTATCTGTTGACAACGGTCAACTCACATCATCTTAGTACTTCCCCCAAAAATTTCCGGAAGTATATATATCTATATATATATATATTTACACTAGCAACATGAGTTGTGCCTATCAATAAGCTAAACGCTTTGGGAACTCGAGGAGTACGAGTTCTTGGGATATGATAGGATTCTTCCAGGACAAGAGAGGGGTAGAGATTTAGTACTTTGTGTACTGGGGGGACTACCAATACCGTAGGAGACAGTACCATGTGTACTCAGGGACCTACGAAGTGTGTGTATACCCAGAATACGGCTAGGGTGATAACCAGGAGTAAGGAAGTCATCCATTTACTAGTAGAAAAGGTTATAAATCTTTGTATTATGACTGATCATCGTATGCAGTGGCTCTAGTGAATTTTCTATTCTTCCAATTGGAACTGAGATGCAATACTGTAACCCGAGCCTAGGTGTTGGGTTTACCATTAAGATATTTGCAGACTAATAAGATAATCAAAGAATTATTTAGAAAATAGGTGTGTAACACCAAGAGATTGTTTCCCCTGAGTACATAATACTATCAAGAGAATTGTAAAGATATATTGATATATATAAAATATCTGATTTGATATAAAGAGAAAAAGGTGTATACCACCAAGTTTTCAAATCATCCTATTATCGAAACGAAATATTATTTTAACAGTTATTTTCCAACTATTTTGTACATTATGGCTGAGCATCATTGCTCACTCTAGCTTTTTTTTAAATGTCATAACACAACAGATTACCACTATGCCGATGCGGGAGTTAGTCACTTGAAATTGTGGGGAGAATCCCTTGCAGCTTTGTCTCAGATGGACCAGAGTATTCAGATAGGTATAAGATATTAGTAGTAATTATTGTAACTTCATGTAGAGGTTACAAATAATTTTTTAAGATCCTGTAAAGTACATTGAGTTGTAATAAAAGAAGATAACATTTTGTATATCATTTCTAAGGCTATAACTTTTTTGTGTGTGCGAGATTAGGGTCTATTGGATTATTGAATCAATACAGGTTATACATGATTGAAGGATGGCGTGACGATCCAGATTCCTGACCCCAGATTTGGGGGCATTATAGAAATGGTATCAGGGCAATAAGTTATTATACTCAGAGACAAGAGCGTTAGGAGTTTGTCTAGATGCAAGATTGCGTAAGAGCTCATATAGAGTTCATCATTGGACTACCGGATGTAGCCCCAATGTGTAGGTTAGGACAACTATATATTTGAGGTATTAAAGTATGACTAACAGAACCATTGGAGATTATCAGAATGGTGAGAAGAAAATTTATAATTATATATGATTTGGGAAATATTTTGATATAAAATATGGAGCTGAGCCTCCAGCGCGTTTGAGGTAAAGATGATATTACCAAGACCATATGATGATTGGATAACACAAGCCTGGTTACTTGTAGTTCCTCATAGGTTTCCCATGAGGGGGAATCACATGTGAAAACCATGAAGTCTAGTTTTTATTTACAGTTGAGGTTATTGACCAAAACTACTTGAAGGTGTCATTTTACCAATGAGGATCTTATTTCTATTAAGGAAGATTTGAATGTAATATAAGAATGTTATTATAAGACGATTATACTACATGATATTATTAGTGTGCTTAACATGTAAGGTTATGATGGTTTATCTCAGAGATGGAGAGCTGCGAGAATTGATGGCATGTCTATAATAAAATGGCGTAAGATTACAACGAGCGATGGTTCGATCTTAGAACCTTCTAAAAGGATAGACCAATGAGTCTAGAGTGGAATTCTTCAATAAAAATGATGTCAAATGCTACATATGTATACTCGTAGACCTTTAATATATTCGATAATGTATGTTCACTTACACACATATGCCACCAAACTTATGGACTGCATTGAGATCCCTAAGAGATCTCTTTGATTCATTCCTAGGGGGAACTGGTCACTTGTAATTAGTAATGGATGCGTATTGTAATATCCGGGATATATCGTGTAATTATTTTTGCTAATAAATAATTAGTATGTGTGTTCAGTATTTATTCTGTGAGCTAATTGTTAAGTGTTATCTGTACTTGAATATTCAAAAATAATACTAATTGAGTATTTTAATTTTTATATGTCCAAAATAAAATATAGATAATTGTCATATCTTCCTAATTATCTTTATGTTGGTTTATGGATTTATAAGAATCATATGAAATTTCTAAAATCTTTTTCCGGGTAATTAAAATCTATTTTATAAAAATAGGAACCAACCGACGTCAACCGTTGTTACGTTTTTGGAACCCGAAACTCTTTCGAGAACTCCTTCCTAACCTAATTGCAATATTCCGAGCATTTTCCATGTTTCAACTTTTTCGATCCGACGTACGGTTTGTCCTGCGCGGGTCCCGGCATAACATTTTCGATACAATATTCGTTTCGGTAAATCAATAAAACCCGTATTTTCGATAAATGGGAGCTTTTTATTAAACTATCCCAATTATCACCTCGTAGTACGTGTAACCAGGCGCTGAGACCAAGACCGCAGTACAAATTGTACTGATTTGGATAATTATCCCGAAAACCGATACCGTTTGGATCAGTTTTTATAAATAAACGTACCGTTTTATATCCGGAATGATCCAACGGGATACTAATTCTCCGTAATTATAAATAGCCTTTTACCGTATTTTATTTCGTATCAAAATCATTTGCAGATAGTTAATTATATAATTTTCAGAGAAAAGCCCTAATTTTCTAAAACTGTTCTAAGAATCAAACAGCAAAACGAAGGCGTTACCGATCTCTGTTTTCAAAGCTTGAGTAACCAAAACGAAAGATTTGAAGTGTTCTATCAGATTCTGAGCTTTGTTTCACTGCATAAATCAAGGTTATTTTTCTAAAAATTTATTTATTTTTGAATTTATTTTATTAAAAATATGAATTTTTGTTTGGATGATTGTTTGTATGATTTGATAATTTCATATTGTAGAGCTTGTTTTCCTGATGATTTTCATATGTTATACGTCTGATTTGGAGGGCGCCACAGGTTGGTATCAGAGCTACAGGTTATAAGTCACTGAAACAAGCCTAGATTGTCGGGATTGGGTAGAGGGTTAGGATTAGGAATAGGAAATAGAAAGATAGGTCATTGTGAGGTTGAGTGCGACTGTATAGTAGGTCTCCGGCACGGTTCGTGTTGCGATTCGGGATTCTTAACTCGCGACGTGATATCCAGGCAACGGCAATGGCTGATCCTTATTTCCCTGCATCAACTGATCATTTGGAGCCTTCCGTTTAAAGATCGTCATCTTCTCCCAGATTCGATTTGCGCCTTGTTCTCCATCAGTATTAATGGTATTACTTTCTGTTATGACAGTTGCGCCTCTCCAAGTTATTCAACGCTATTCTATCATCTCTCGATATGAGACTACCTATTCAAGAACCTTCATTTTCTTATTCTTGTTCTTTTGAACATTCAACTATGAATGTATCTTTTCTGTCTATTATACACCATATTCTACATCCTTAGTTTAAAAACTTTTTTACCGAAACAACAGCGTTTGCGAGAAGGGACGCGATAGCGGCAGTAAACGGTGAGTATTGAGATATAAATTAAGGTGAGAAGGAGTTTAGAAAGAAGATTCAAGTGTTCTGGAGGATGGCTGTATCCGGTTAAAAGAAGCTATTAGTAATTAGGCCACTCATGACTAGCTTGTGGAATGGAGTAGATAAGTGTTGAAGAAAGAGGGTTAGAAGAGATTAGGGATTTGAAGATTTCTTGAAATTAATGATGTTGTAATGATGTGATATTAGCTGACTTGTTGACTATGGGATAGTCTGTTCCACTTAATGATTGCAAAGTGGTTAACGGAGGTACTACCAGTATGGGAGCTTTAATGTGAAGCTACAAATAAGATAACGTGCAACGACAACGGAAGTTTTAATTGATTACGGAAAGTAATAGACCCCAATGAAGGAGAGGAGATAAATGGAAGTGAATGGACCTTTGAGTGATTGTTCTTTAACTTGGGATTTGGTCATAAGAAGGACAACAACCAACTCATATAGTGAGGACAACCAGAGGTGTGATTTTCAAAATTTTCAAAATTTTTAACAAGTTTTCGAAAAAGATTTTTCCTCACAACATTTCTAAAAGCCTTTTCGAATAAAATAAGTTTTAAACATCGATTGTCAAGTTACTACTTGAGTTTCTTGTTTGTCAAAAGGCTCGGATTAGCTGGAAGGATATTATTTTAGATTTAGTATTGTTAATTCAGAGGATGAAGTAATCTGTGATTATGAGGAAGTTGGTTATTCCTAACAAGAAGGTAAAAATATTGTTCGATAAGATTAACAACAAAACCAGTGTATGGAATAACTATTCATCCAATTACTGGGATTATCAGAGTTCGAAGAATTCATTGATTAAACGGAAGCCTGAGCATGACTGAAGAAGATTGGGAAAATTTCCAGACTCTTCTAAAGGAAGAATATTATTAATAAAATGATCGTTATGTTGAATGATTTACGGTTATTCCAAATTAGAAAGAGGAAACTCAAGGTTATCTGATAAGAATGCCATTATGATCAAATTGTTAAAATATTATACGTGTAGGTACGACGTTACAGATGCGAGACTTAACAAGTAAGAATCTACCATAATGCTTAGTTACGAAGGCATTTTAGTATACTTCTAAAGTTATTTTATGATTCAATTGGGATATGATCAATCAAACTCGAAAGATGAATACAAGTGAAATGTGGATGGTGATCAATGGTATCATTCTTGTCCTCAACATTACAGCGTATATTCCTTTTTAATTCCTAAAAATGTATGAACTCCTTTTCTTAATAAATTCTTTCTGATAACATCAAAACGGAGAATTTTGCATTCCTTTCAAATTTAATTGTTCCCCTCGGGTTTTGCTTCCTGATTGGGACAAACAGTGTTATGATGAAACACTTTGTCGGAATGACAAAGAGTCGGGTGGGACGCCACCTAATCATGTGCTGTATGCCACACGGTATGAAAGACTAGCCATCTTCAGTACTAATGTGGTTGTCTCATTCATATTCAAATCATTACTTCTTCTTTCTCTTCAACTCTAAGTTTATTAAAATTGTGAATCCTTCTATTTGTTTCGTTGTACCGTTATTCCTTGCGAGAGTTTTTCAAACAAAAGTTAACGTATTATACACTCAGCGGGCAAAGTCTCATCTACCTCGCATGCATGGGAAGGAAACAAGGGCATATGGTGAAAATTACAAATCACTGTCCCTAGCCCGGGATGCATTAACAGTTAAGGGAATCTACTTCAATAAGGGATACGTCTCCGAGAACGAGAATTTATGATATGTTATTTAAAATATGGATGCGATGACGTGGAAGATTATTGTGGATACCTTATGCGTTAAAGTATTAAAAGATATGGGAGCAACTTGATCATATATTTCTCAAGGTTTTATTGATAAGATGAATTATCCTGTCGAATCAATAAGTTTAGGACTAAAGGACTAGCAAATTAAGAACGTGCAGTCATTAAATATGTAAGTACCAATGACATAATCGATATTTCTGGCATTAAGATGTGAAGAATTGATATCATTTGAGATAAGAAGATTTGATATTATTATAAGGAGTGGATTAACTATTCAAGTGTGATGCCCAGGTAAACCGTTGTGATGGAAGATAGTTCTGGAGACGCCAAAGGAGAACATAAAGAAGTTTAAAGGATAAAGGAAAGTAAAGAATTGGTTAAAAATAATTTAAGATTACAGTGACCAAAATATAAGTGTTATGGCGATTATAAATAAGAGTTAGGAGCAAACCGAACTTGAAGATTTTACAGTATCAAGACATATTTCCAGATGAGTTACCAATATTTCCTTTAGAAAAAAATTGTGTTTATGATTGATTTAGTACGTGGAATGAAGCCAGTGTTCAAAGCCCCACGCAGAATGGCACTAGATAAAATGAAGAAGTTACCAGAGCAAACGCATGAGATGATTAAAAGAAAAAGCAACTGGACCTAGCGTATCCCCTTAAAGTGCACTGGCACGATGTGTTAATAAGAAAGATGGAAGGGTGAGATTATGTGTTAGCAAAAGCTCAACAAGTTTACTCTCAAGAGCAGATATCTGTTACCTCGAAACCAATGATTTGTTTAACTAAATGAACGAAACAAGGTATTTTTATAAGATTGATTTAAGACTGGGTATATTACCAAGTGAAAATTTAACTTATGGAGATATCAAAGATAATTTTCAGAACTCAGTACTGTTGTTATAAAATTCTAGAAATGTTAGTAGGATGAACTGATATACCAGTGATATTTAAATTTGATGAGTAGAATTTTGAAGGAAGAATTTGGATAAGATATACTTGCGTTAATTAAGAAGAACCATGCAACATATACAATGATAGCTGAGGAGTCAAAGAAGAAAGAAGCAGTATAAAAAGAGTTTACCAGGTGAAACTTTAATGGCAGGAGGTATAATTCTTAGTATAGACAGTCAGTAAGGAGGAGAAACAAAAGAAAAAAATAAAAAAAGAAAAAAAAAGATTCATCAGAAAAATTTAAAGATAGTATTAATGAAGAAAGACCAGAAGCACCAACAAAAGTAAGAAGTTTTATCATGGGCCAGTTATTATTGGAAATTTGTGCAAGATTTCTTGAAAGTTGTAATATTAGAGATGAAGTTAACCAGGAAAAGCAAGAAGGTTATATGAAATGGAGAAGGGTGAAGAAAGCTTTGCGGAGTTAAATAAAAAAAATGGTTACAACACCTATTTTATCACTTTGAAAGCATCAGGGGGATTTGGTAGTTTATAGTGATACTTCTCGTAAGGGAATAGGATGTGTGTTGACGCAAAATAATAAAGTTATTGCATATGCATCCAGACAACCGAAACCTTATGAGCAGAAGTACCCTACTCATAACTGGGAATTAAAAGCAACAATAATATTCATTTTGAAAGATTAGGAAATATTATAAGTATAGAGAAAGATGTGAGATATATACGGACCATAAGAGTTTGAAGTATGAACTCCCGAGGAAAAACAAATGTAGTGGCAAGAGATAAGTAAGAAAGAGAGAGGATGAACATAGAGACTGTACCAGAAGAATTGTCTATGGAATTCTAGAAGTTGGGATTGGAAGTCAGAGTGCATGATCCAAAAAGGAGTGAGAATATATAAGTGTAACTTTTCAGTTGGGATTGTTAGAAAAGATAAAGAAGTGTCAGGAAGAGGTAGTAGATCAGGATATAAATCATTTAGTATGGGAAGAATAGTGCACGCAAAAAGGACGATCAAGGTATTCTTAGGATTTCTTCTAGAATTTGGATTCCACCAGTGATGGAACTGAAGAATGAAAATTTACAGGCAGCTCATAATTTGAGGTATTCAATCCATTCAGGGAGTACCAAGATGTATAGAGATTTAAAGGAAATTATAGGTGGTTAGATATGAAGTGGGGAATTGTGGAATGAATTAGCAGATGTTATATATGTCAACAGAGTTAAAGTAGAGTATCAGAGATCAAGTAGATTGCTACAGTCATTGGAAGTTTGGAAGTGGGAGCATATCACCATGGATTTCATAGTTGGGGTTACCAAGCACAAAAACTAATCATGATGCCATTGGGCTTATAGTGGATAGATTTACCGAGTCAGCTCATTTTCTGCCTATAAACGAAAGATTTTCGCTCGATAAGTTGATCCATAGGTGCCTGAAGGAAATTGTAGTTCGTCATGAAATTCTTGTGTCTATCGTATCTGATCGAGATCCAAGATGTAATTCGAGATTTTGGAAGAGTTTTCAAGAATGTTTAGGAACAAGATTGAATATGAGTACGACTTACCAACCGCAGACGAACAGCTAGAGGGAAGGAAAGATCCAAACAATCGAGGACATGCTACATGTTTGTTTTATTGATTTCAAAGGAAGTTGGGACGAGCATTTATCCCTGGTAAAGTTTGCTTATAACAATAGTTATCATGCCAGCATTGGAATGCCACCTTATGAAGCCCTTTATGGACGCAAATGTAGATCTCCAGTATATTGGGATGAAGTAGAAGAATGCAAAATACTCGGACCTGAATTGGTGCAGCAGACAAAGGAAGTTGTTGAAATTATCCAGAAGAGATTAATAGCCGCACAAGATCGTCAGAGGAAATATGCAGACCAGTCAAGAAAAGACATGGAATTTGAAGAAGGAAGCTTAGTATTATTGAAAGTATCACCGTGGAAAGGACTAACGAGGATTGGGAAGAAAGGGAAGCTAAGCCCAAGATATGTCAGACCTTTTGAAATCCTAAAGCGCATTGGTAAAGTAGCTGACGAGTTGGCGTTACCCCCGCACATGGAGTACATTTACAATGTTTTTCACGTATCGATGCTCAAGAAATATAATCCAGACTCCAGGCATGTAATAGAATATGAGCCAATAGAGCTTCAGGCAGATTTATCATATGCATAGAGTCCGATAGAGATTCTAGAGGAAAGAGAGAAAGTATTGAGAAATAAAGTGGTAAAGTTAGTAAGAGTATTGTAGAGAAACCCAAAGGTTGAAGAGTCAACCTGGGAGTTAGAAAGTGATATGAGAGAAAAGTACCCTTATTTGTTTTCTTAGGAGATTCTGAGGACAGAATCCTTTTAAGGGGGGAAGGATGTAATATCCGGGATATATCGTGTAATTATTTTTGCTAATAAATAATTAGTATGTGTGTTCAGTATCTATTCTGTGAGCTAATTGTTAAGTGTTATATGTACTTGAATATTCAAAAATAATACTAATTGAGTATTTTAATTTTTATATGTCCAAAATAAAATATAGATAATTGTCATATCTTCCTAATTATTTTTATGTTGGTTTATGGATTTATAAGAATCATATGAAATTTCTAAAATCTTTTTCCGGGTAATTAAAATCTATTTTATAAAAACGGGAACCAACCGACGTCAACCGTTGTTACGTTTTTGGAACCCGAAACTCTTTCGAGAACTCCTTCCTAACCTAATTGCAATATTCCGAGCATTTTCCATGTTTCGACTTTTTTGATCCGGCGTACGGTTTGTCCTGCGCGGGCGCAACATTTTCGATACAATATTCGTTTCGGTAAATCAATAAAACCCGTATTTTCGATAAACGGGAGCTTTTTATTAAACTATCCCAATTATCACCTCGTAGTACGTGTAACCAGGCGCTGAGACCAAGACCAGAGTACAAATTGTACTGATTTGGATAATTATCCCGAAAACCGATACCGTTTGGATCAGTTTTTATAAATAAACGTACCGTTTTATATCCGGAATGATCCAACGGGATACTAATTCTCCGTAATTATAAATAGCCTTTTACCGTATTTTATTTCGTATCAAAATCATTTGCAGATAGTAAATTATATAATTTTCAGAGAAAAGCCCTAATTTTCTAAAACTGTTCTAAGAATCAAACAGCAAAACGAAGGCGTTACCGATCTCTGTTTTCAAAGCTTGAGTAACCAAAACGAAGGATTTGAAGTGTTCTATCAGATTCTGAGCTTTGTTTCACTGCAGAAATCAAGGTTATTTTTCTAAAAATTTATTTATTTTCGAATTTATTTTATTAAAAATATGAATTTTTGTTCGGATGATTGTTTGTATGATTTGATGATTTCATATTGTAGAGCTTGTTTTCCTGATGATTTTCATATGTTATACGTCTGATTTGGAGTTCAATAACATGTTCAAATTTGAGTTTGATTTTCGAATTTCAAAATTAGGGTTTATAACCCGTATGAATGTTCTTAATTGAAATTTGGGGGTTTCTTATTCTGTGATAGATTGATGATGTGTTATAGTGGGTTGTGTTCCCTGTAAAATTTGCAATCCAGTCGTATAAATTTCATGAATCAACGAGGTCTGTAGAGAAGGGAGTTGTGTTTTGAATATTTCCGAAGTTCGCCAGAAACTGGCAAACTTCACGGCCAAATTCCGGCCAACTCAGGGATTGTTAGATCGATTTGATTGCATGGTTATGTTCCTGGTAATCCGTAGATGTGATCTGGAGCTTGTGGCAAGGTGAGGAGGCCGGAATCGTGTTCTCCGGCCACCCCTGTATTTTTCGGCGACTAGACTGCAAAATTGCAGTTTAATCCTTGAAGTTTCCCGACTTTGCAAAAATTGGATTCCTATTTTAAAAATATTTAAAAATCATATTTCCTATTTATTTTTATTATAAAAATCCATTTTTAATTTCTGAAAATTCTAAAAATTATTATTTTAATTCCGAAAACTATTTTTAATTCAAAAATAAATCTGAATTAATTAGTTAATTAATTTCAGTTAATTTTTAATTGATTAATTAGTCAATTAATTCAAAAATTAATTGATTAATTGATTTAATTAATTATTAATTGATTTGTAATTAATTATTTAATTAGATTTAATTATTTAATAATGATTTAAAAATTTTGAAAAATAGTTTCGAGCTTTAAAATATTATTCTAAATTATTTTCAAGGCTCGATAATTATTCTAAAATTGTTTCGGAGCCAGAATTGGCCAACCGAACCCTGTTTATTATTCCAAAATTGATCCAACGACCCGTTTTAATTCCGAAAAATGTTTTAAAAATCATTTTAAATACCAGAAAACCTATTTATGACTCAAAATGTCTTTATAAATGATATGTCATTGATTACGTGATGTATTATGTGTAACTTGTTGATTGACTGTCGGTTTATATATTCGATGATTACTGTTTATGGCATAACTTTCAATCCGTTAATCGGATTTGGGTGAAACGAAGGGTAGATAGAAGAATGTGTTGAACAGAATCGTATGAGTGGAATATTGATAGATACTTATGATGCCTAGCAGAGTAAGCAAGGCGTAAGAAAGAGAAGCAAGTGATCAGAAAATAGAATTGATATGTAGAAAATACAGCAAGTGAGCAGAAATTAGAAGCGAGGCATAGGAGAAACAGATGAATGGTGGTTGAATAGAGTCGTAGACAAGTACAAGTGAGGTGGGAATCAATTATGATAAGGCAAGTACTTCAAAACCTTTCTCGAGATTTATTGCAAATATTTCTAAATTCTCTTGTGACCTATTGTTAATATTCAAAATAGCTCTCTTTTATATTGGAAATACTTTGAATCCTCCAGCCTTGAACCTGAGCCACATCATTTGATCTTTGAGCCGTAAGCCTTATTCTTTGTGAACCATTTCTTGTGGATTTACCAAATATTAAACCACACAAATACGATACTACTCCACAAATATATATCCATCATATACCAAACACTGGAACAAAATTGTTTATATATACAAAAACTTTTATACTTAACCATACCTTGTGATATCAAAGCACTAAAACTTTGGAAAAACACTATTTATCTAATACCCGATTATCCTACCTGCTGGAGGCCACTTCTTTTATGTATTTTGACATACCCTTTTTGGTAACTATGAACTTTTACATGCTCTTGTACAAATGTTTTATGGTTATTGATTATGATCTGGTTTTATTGAACTCTATTGTTTATCATATTGAAATGCTTTAGAATTGGATAGTTTTCTTTGTATGGACCAGATTCGTGGTCAGACCATATCGATGGTCAAGTTAGGCCAATGTGTGCCTTGGATCCAGTAGTTAGAGCAGTGCTGTGTGCTTTGCTCGGGGTTAGTGCGTGACTGATCAGTAGCCTAACCTTGGTTTAAAAACTTAAAATGAATAATCCAATTCTATTGGTTGTTTAACAAGAAACTTGATTCCTTTGAATCATCTCATTTATTATTGTCTAACCTCAGTTATTGATAATATGACTTGCTGAGCTAGTTAGCTCACTCTTGCGAATTTTTTTTATATATTCTACAGTTAAGAAGGATACGGTTGATAGCAAGGTTTCCCAGTTCAATGTTCGAGCTAGGATTCCAGAGTATGATTGATCGAGCTAGCAGGAGCTTATGGCAGTAGTGAGATAGCAAGGTTGTAAGAATGATTTTATTATCAATTGTAAGTTAAATTAGTTGGGATTTGGTACGATGTAATAATTAAGGTTGTGGCTTGTTTTCATACTTTAACCTGTTGCGATCCGTGGTTTTGTGAAGCAGGGTCATTATAAATAATATTTCTTATACAGGTTGATATATTATGTTTGTGTTGTGGACCCCAAACTTCTGACCCGGGTTTGGAGGGCGCCACACGTATAGCAGGCCCCTATTGGCTTAATAGATGCTTTTCGAATCATTTTGAGAAAGGTCTTCAAGGTAAAACACCGAAATGGTAGATATAATTGCGAAAGTCAAGTTAGTAAGTGACTTTAAAATGATGTTGAGGGAGACACTAGTTATAATATGGAATTACGAAAATGAAGAGATGGGATCATCATCGGACGGATAATGACGAGGGATAGGATAATCAGTGAATTATTTTGGCATCTACTCACCGTCACACTACTCCCTCCAAACTGTTTATCATTCGCATTGCCTTGATAAGTTATAACAGGCAGTCCTTTTAGTTCCCTACTTTGAACTTATGATGTGACCAACAACTTGAATAGTCTTTCTCTACATTAGGATTTGTTCAATTCTCTTAGTTGATCCATGAACATTCATTCATAGATTATGATCTTCTTGTTTAGCTTAGAGCTATTAATACTTTATTTCAATTATCCAAGAATTTTTTTAATAAATTTTCCTCAATTAATCGACGAATATTGATAATGAATATCTTAATTTGATTCTTGTTTCATACTTACTCTTCTCAATCAAGATTTTAAATATTTAATAAATTTTTAAAAATATGGATGATCTAATATCAATAGATTCCTCGGGAATCTTTTTCTTCTATTCAGGATGAAATTATATATTGAACTTTGAAATCATAGTAAGGGTATCAATTTGATATTGGTATTCCGAATTCAATTCTATTTGAGAATCTTATAAAGTATGTGAACGAGGGCATCTCTGAGTGTATCATTTTATTGGAAATAAATATCTGATGAGAGGCTATCAATTGTTCCGATGTCAAGACCACTCGATTCAGAGTTATAATTGCCTTTCTCGGCCCAAATTTGAAAACTCTTTATTTCAGAATCGGCATTCAGGTAGCCACAAATTTCTTTTGTGGTTACGATGTTGAGATTTTTACGAACAAATTGAAATATGTTTAGTTGCATATGTTCTCATGAAGGACTAGTTAATGTCCTAACTAGTTGAAATTTTAATTAATACGATAGAAGCCTAGCTAATCGTCCCAACTAGTTGCTATGTGTTAAACCAATTGAGCTGACCATTTTTTTAGCCGATTGATAATATTTCTTTATATTGACTAGTTATTATTTTTTTTCTAGTTCTACTTCCAGTCAATTTTTTTACACGATGCATTATATATGCAAGATTAATTATTGATGAAATTTTCAAAGAATGATTTAATTGAGACCTAACTAGGTTACCCACTCAAACGAGAATTCATATTCAGTTTTATGAAATATTTTGTTCATGAAATATTTCATTATTTCGTTTATATAACGAATATCCAATTAAAATCATAAAGTTTTTGAAGAAAAATATACTTCCTTACTTGTTAAACATTGAATGAAATTCATTCTTTTAAAATAGCATCATTTTGAAACCTCCATGGTTAACCTTTGGTTGAGGATGTTATTCGAAATTTCTTTCATTATTCGAAAGGAAAAGTATTCTTTCAATGGGAAAATCTTACAAGTATCATTCGTATGATGTTATTATTCAGCAATCATTGCTTTCAAGGAATGTTAGGTCCAAAAGGTACATATAGAGGGGGGGTTGAATGTATTTTTTTCGTTTTTCAAAAATTAATTGCAGCGGAATATCAAAATTAAAACGAATTAAACACATAAAGAAATTCTGGGTAAATATTCTTTTTATTCAAAAGTATAAATACCCTGAGGTTTTCTTACAACTTCAAATACAAAGATCCGAAGCAACAAATATAAAAAGAACCAAAGAAATAAGCTATAAATCTAGGCTTCTTCTTATCACTCTAAAATTAAAAGCTCATATCAAAAGGTATTAAATACAATCAAGAGAGCTTTAAATAATGAGTGTTAGAAGTTTGTAAGGCTTTAAATGGTGTGAAAAAAATTGGACATGACCTCCCCTTATCAAATCAAGCTTTCAAAGTGTGCTGAGATAATTTTTCAAGAGCTTCACACTTTGTAAAAATGGAGAGATTTAGATTTGAATTGATGTTGTTGATTATATAGAATTGTAGACTAGAGAGAGAAGGAGACTACATGGCTGATTTGTGTCCAAGCTTTTCGAATTACACAGCTTGCAAATTATAACTTGCAACCAGTAAATATTTGCTAACCTGCGACTCAGAGTAGAGTAACCTGCGACTTAGAAATTGTATTTCATTTCTTTTGGTTTTGTACAACCTGCGACCTGCTCTTATACAAGGACTTGATTTCTTTTTATTATTTTCCAACCCGCGACCACACACAATTTCCAACCTGCGACCTTGCATTTTTTAATTCAACCTGCGACTTGAGTTTTGTATCTGGAGACCAATTCTTTTTCTTTTGTTTTCACACAAAAGCAGTACAGGTATTTGGTGCATTGTCTTTCTAATTTATTCAACCTGCCAGTTTGCTTGAATTGCCTTTGTTAGTCCCTTAACAATATAACAAGAATTACAGAAGGGGGGTTGAATGGAATTCTTGAAACTTTTTCTTGAAGAAAAATTGTTCTAACTCAATTATATGTATATGTGTGAATTGATTAGCAGAATGCGGAATAGTTACTTGAAATGAATCAAAACATAAGTAATTAAAAACAAGAGTCTTTAAAAACTTTCTGGTGGATTTGAATGATTCCACCAGAGATATATAATATATATCGAGAGAACTCTGTGTGAAAAAAGCTCATAGCTGCTTACAAAATGATAACAACTAAGAATGAGAGAAATGCTAATAGTACAGCTTACAAATGTTTCTCTCTTGGTTGCTAGGTTTCTTAGTTTTTATTCTATTTGCTGCTTCTTGGTTTATATATCACCAAGATTACAAAGTAATTAAACAAGATAATAAAACAAAAACTATCATGTCTAATACAATGCTACTTCATTACTCTATTCCAGCATCTTTGAATATCTTCATAATAGCATGGAAATGGCAATGCTTATTTGTTCTTGAAAACCCAGTTAAATAGGCTACCACATTTCATTTGCATACACTCGACGCATGTGACTGTGTTGTCACTGTCAATAGATATTTGAATTCTTTATCCGTCGGGTTTATGATCATCTGTCGGGTTGTTGATCATCCGTTGAATCAATTGTTGTTCATCCGTCGGGTAGAAATTAGGCACTTGACTCCATTTTATGTATGCAGAATTACAAGACATCATCTATGTACAATTAATCAACCTATTCTGCATATCTAGTTACAGTCAACATGACTTAAGTACTACTACAGATTCTAAACAATGTGATGCAGAAATGTGCTACAGACTTATTGTTACATAAGCTACTCACTCGATGGATAATAAATCATCATCCGTCGGGACTAAAATGAGTAATCCGTCGAGTCTATTAACCTTATCCGTCGAGTGCTACATTTTCACTAAGTAAAATCTACCAAGGTGTTTTGTTCATGAAATCATCAAGTACACAACATATACACAACAATCTCCCCCAATTTATGTCTACTAGAATTGTAGCCATAAATTAAGAGAAACTTGATGATAACAAAACACCCTAAATATACAACTTTAAAAGAAAGTAGATAATACTGAAAAATGCTTCAATTAACAAAATGTACAAAGCCTAGCTCACAGTCATTTTCAAGATGCTCCTCTAGCCTGAGCAGATTTATCTACTTCCTTGAAGGTCTGGATCTCTTTCCAAGCTTTCTGTTGTTTTCTTCAATCTGATTTTGGAGCTGCCTGTGGAATTCCAGTTCATCAGATTCTGATAGATCTAGGTTTTTTTGCATTTCCATGAGAGTCTCATTGCTAGAGATGCTCAATTGGTCTTCTAATCTGAAAAATCTTCTCACTCCTTTGTCATCCATGAACTCCATAAGCCAGTAGGGCCTTAGATGCACTCTTCTCCCTATGTAGGGGATAATTAGAGTCTTTGGGAGTGCATCTTTAGCTCTAACACTCCTTAGTTCT
This sequence comes from Apium graveolens, assembly GCF_009905375.1. Taxonomy (NCBI): domain Eukaryota; kingdom Viridiplantae; phylum Streptophyta; class Magnoliopsida; order Apiales; family Apiaceae; genus Apium; species Apium graveolens. The sequence continues at coordinate 170,297,448 of NC_133654.1, read as the reverse complement.
TCAATCTTCTTCAGTACCAATCTTCTTGCAGTAACATTGAACCCAAAGTTCTTTTTGAAAGATGAATAAACCTTGATCAGTACAACTTGGCTTTCTTGAAGGATCCTGTGAAGTGGCCACTGAATCTCCATTCCTCCCTTGTACATTAACACTAACCTTTCAGGTAGGTTTCTGTATGCATCAATTCCTCTCACTTCATCTAGTTCATCCAGATAGAGGTTTAAATCAGAAAACTCCTTGATGTCACATAAGTACAGGTAATCTCCCTTATTGGCTTTAGACTGAGCTTTGACTAGAGATTTGGATTTGAGAGGTGAAAGCTTCACTTTCTTGACTGCTCTTGATTTTATCCTTTTTGGCTTGCTAAGGATTGGTAAATTGAAGTCAAGAATTGGTAAGTTCTCCCATTCTATTGGCTCATCCTTAGGCACAATAGGTTCACCATGAATGTTCCTGTAGGGATCCACCACCTTCATATCTTTAAATACCATAGAGGGCTTTGATGTTTGAGTTGTAGTTGAAGTGGATTTCTTGGGAAACTGATTCTCCAATTCCTTATAAATAATGTCCAGTTTCCTTTTGGTTCTTTTAGCCAATTCCTTGATTCTTGGAGCTTTCTTCTGTTGTTCAACTTGCTTCTTTGAATCTTGTGATTCAATGATTTCAGATGGCTGAGCAGAGATTTGTTGTGATTAATTTACAGCATATAGCTTGGCCAAGATAGCAATATGCTCTTTCTTTTGTTTAGCCTTTTTGGCATCTAGAACAACTTGCTTCTTTTCCTGTTTCAATCTAGCCTTTTCTTCTCTCTTTGCTTGAGTAAATTGAGGATGACCAGCCACCACACAAATTTCTTTCCCATTCCTGAAAACTTTAGCAAGTCTTTTTTCAAAGCTGAATCAGCTGGATCTTTGTAGAAAACAATTGACTTTGACAGAAGCTTCTTTTCATCAGGCTTAGGTGCCTCATACACAGTATCCAAAGGGTTCTTCAATGATGATTTTGGATAATTCACCCTTGGTTTCATAATTATTTCAGCCTTTGGAGATTTGATGCAGGATGACTGTCCTCTTTCCAGATAGTTCATGCTCATCTCATTTACAGAAATTTGCTTGACTTGAGAATGATGGATGGCTGACTTTACTGGCTCCTTGACTAGTTTAAACTTCTTTTGTATATCCTCATCAATCTTCTCCCAGGTGAGTGGACTCAACTTCTTCTTTTCAGCTGCTCTAAATTTGACTGCTGCCGTATTTATCAGATCTATACTGTTTGTAACTGGTGGTTTTGAGATAGTAATTGAAGGCACAATTACTTTACTGATATAAATTTGAAGCTTCTCCCCCTCACTTGGTCCTTTCTCCCCCTTTTTGTTATCATCAAGTTGATTAGAGGAGGGGGTTTGAGCAGCCACCAATTTTTGAAGTAAATCTGTCTGTTGGGCTTGATGAAGATGGATGGCTGTTAAAGATGCTTCCATGGCTGACATTCTTGTATCCAAGGCATCTATCTTTGTGACGTCCTCCAAACCCGGGGTCTAGATTTGGGGGTCACTTGCCAATAAACTGTAATAAAATAATCACAGCGGAATAATATAATAAATACGACCCCTTTACCTGCACTGGATCGATCACAGGTTATAGTATGGAACAGGCACTAATACAAACCAACTGTTATTACAAACCATAGTCTAATTGGTTTTACAGATTATTCAAATTTTATTACAAACCTCTAGACTATCCAAGCGTCCCAAAACAGTCTACCTGGAATACACACCACTATTTACAAGCACTCGACTTCTGACCAAACGTGGATCTCAAGCCTGCTCTGGCTTAGCTGAAAGATTAGATTGATAAACAAGTATGAGTGAAAGAAATGCTCAGCAAGCAATATAAAATGTACTTGAAATGATAAACCACATTCTGATAATAACTGAACAAAAAGGATGAAACCAGTAATATTTGATCAATAATAAAGCTTCACAAGCTATCAACAATAAATGAAAATTTTTAGATTGTAATCTAACTCCGACGGACGTACTATCACATGTTGATCAGCCCGTGTGATATCACAAGGTCATGATTCATAGAAACATGTCCCCAAAATACGAGTACTCAAATAAAAAGTCAATATACCTGCCTGTGGCAAAATGGTGTCATAATATTTCATACAACACATAGAAATAGCCCTCCGCTGGACCGTCCGTCCCGGTCACTTACGCATTCATCCAATCCATAAAATATTTTGATCAAAGGAGCCGAATCGAAGGACATCCTTAACCATATAACTCCCCATTTCTCATGGTCCCGAGTTATCTCAACAACCGATGGTGAAACAACTAGAACAATTAGTTATTCGCTAATCTCAATTCAATGTTCTACTGTATGGAGTAATTTATAGCGAAATATAAAACGTTTAACAATTCTGAACTTAGAATAGTATGGAAATTGAAAGAATAAAGTTCAGAGTCAATACCAATGGAATGATAAATGAAGATAGAGATACTTGCATAATATGATTCAAAATAACCGTCACTTGGACAATAAGTGAAGTTAGGGTTACTTGCCTGGTATGCTTGATAACTTCTTACTATAACTCAGCTTATAACTGATGGCTACTATCTCCGTCTAACACTTGACTACACTCCTTGCTACTTGCTTCTATAAACAAAAGGACCATCTTAATTGACAGAACTAAACTCAATCGACGTAACAATACGTCTGGACATCTACCCGATCGTTTATAACTAGCATAACATTTTAAAACTGTAAACAGATAGCATGCATATCACGCAACACCTAGTCATGGCATTCATATAACACATAATCACATATATTTCATATAACACATAAGTTAGATCATTAAAAGATACGTTCTAAGGCGTTCAGAATGAAAATCAGTTCAATATTAACATTTATCGATGCAATACTGACTCAAACGGATACACAAACCAAATGAAATTGCCATACAATAGAAATTAGGTCTTAAAAGTATTTTTATTAGAAGCGCAACATTTTTCTGAGTCTGTACGTGTTTACTTCGTATTAAACGGACAAACGGTTGATTTATTATGAATTTTTGAACATTTTTCGGAATAAAACGGGTCTCCGAATCATTTAATAATTAAATAATAAAGCTCAAACACTCGAAAATAATTTTATAAAAATTATCGAGTCTGGAAAATAATTTAAAATAATATTTTAAAGTTCAAAGCTATTTTTCGAAATTTTTAAATAAAAAATAAATAATTAAATCTAATTAAATAATCAATTAAAATTAATTAATAATTAATTAAGTTAATTAATCAATTAATATTAAATTAATCAATTAATTAGAATAATTAAAAACTAATTAAAATTAATTAATAAAATAAATCAGATTTATTTTTGAATAGATAAATAATTAAAATAATGTTTCTATTTTTAAAACAATTAACTAAACAATTTACTGATTTTTAAAATAAGTAATATACCATTTTAAAACAAATTAAACTGTAATGGCATTTTTGTAAATAAACTGAACGTCGATACTAAGTATGAGAAATCTGAAAAGTTTAGGGGCTAAAATGTAATTCCCCCACCTCCGGTCATCTTCTCCGGCAAATGACGGCGGCGCCGTCGCCGGCCACCGTCGACTGCCCAGAACTCGACCAGAGGCTCCAGTTTTATTCCCTGAGATGAGACGATCACGGATCTGCAATCCAAATTGCCAAAGATATCGTGGGTTGGCTGGAAAATCGCGAAGAAACTCGTCGGCGACGAGAACTTCGATTGACTGTGTAGCCCAATTCCGGCATCTGGTGGTGATTTCGATTACACCAATCGATTCCTGGTGATGAGAGGAACACAGTGATCTATACTACATATCCCAAAAATTCACGAATCCAAAATCCGGCCAAAAACATAAGTTTTCCGGTGAGTTCATTCAAGAACACCAAGAACACTCAAACTCGAGAATCAAACCAACTTTTCTACATGATGCAGAGCTCAAAATCTGACATATTATATACCAAATTGACCAGAAAAACATTATCTACACGATTATAACATCAAATCACAACAACAACATCAAGAACAAAATTTCATACTTTAATTATTAAATAATTCGAATATAAATAATTAAATGAGAAAATTACCGTGATTTCTGGGCAGAAACTGATGATTGATTCAGAAAGAAGATTTCGAGAGCTTCGTTTTGATATGTTGCACGCCCGAATTGGAGTTCGATAACGCCTTCGTTCGTGTTTTTGATTCTCGTGAACGTATCAGTTTCTCGGGTTTTTCTCTGTATTTACGGTATTTTAACTGGTTGCAAATGAATAAACGGAATAAACGAAATAATAAATAGGCTATTTATATTTATGAAATATTGGATCATTCTGGATCGTTTTGGATCGTTAAATTAGTTGCTTAGCCGCTAAGTAACTGTAAAAACGATACAATTCAATACCAGAATTGGATAATTATCAAAACCGGGCTTTTTATAAAACACCATATACGAAAATAATGTAAAGATATCCCGTCTTTTAAGAATACGGGTTTTGTTGATTATCGAAATGATTATTGTATCGAAAAATATTGCGCCGGGCCGCGCACGGGTCAAACCGTAATCCGGATCGAAAAAGTCAAAACACGAAAATTGTCTGGAATTACCAGATTAGGTTAGGAAGGAGTTTTCGGAAGAGTTTCGGGTTGCAAAAATGCAAAAACGGTTGAAGTTGGAAGATTCCCGGCTTTATAAAATAATTTTATAATTATTTTGAAAATAATTAATAATTCATAAATCATTATAAAATCATATAACACTCCAAAAATTACCAGAAAAATACCACAATTATCTATATTTTATTCTGGACATATAAAAATTCAAATATTCAAATAATGTCACATATAAACATTCAGATATCAATTCCACTTTTCAGATAATTCACCAAAATTCACATAAAATTACATAAACAATTCCGAATAATAATAATATTTGAAAATATATGGGATATTACAATTTACCCCCCTTAACAGGATTCTGTCCTCAGAATCAGTCTAGGAAAATAAATGAGGATACTTGGATCGCATTTCGCTTTCCAATTCCCAAGTCGACTCTTCAACCTTGGGATTCCTCCACAAGACTCGCACTAAAGATACAGACTTATTCCTAAGTACTCTTTCTTTCTTATCTAAAATCTGCACTGGTTGCTCTACAAAAGATAAATCTGGCTGGATCTCGATTGGCTCGTATTCGATCACATGGTTCGAATCAGGCAAATAACGCTTCAACATTGATACATGGAACACATTGTGAATATGCTGCATGTGAGGTGGTAACGCTAACTCGTACACAACTTTTCCCACACGCCTCAAAATCTCAAAAGGGCCAACATAACGCAGACTCAGCTTTCCTTTCTTTCCAAATCTTGATAAACCCTTCCAAGATGAAACCTTTAATAACACTGCTTCTCCAATTTCAAATTCCATGTCTGTTCTGGTAGGATCTGCATATTTGCATTGACGATCTTGAGCTGCTATTAACCTTTTCCGAATGAGTTCTATCTTCTCCTTCGTCTGCTGGATCAATTCTGGACCCAAAATCTTTCTCTCACCAACTTCCTCCCAACATATTGGAGATCTGCATCTTCTCCCGTACAAAGCTTCATAAGGCGGCATTCCAATACTGGCATGATAACTGTTGTTGTAGGAGAATTCAACCAATGGCAAATGTTCGTCCCAACTTCCTTCAAAATCTAGCGCACATACCCTTAGCATATCCTCAATAGTCTGAATCACCCTTTCACTTTGACCATCCGTCTGCGGATGATACGCGGTACTCATGTTCAGCTTCGTTCCGAGACAATCTTGAAAACTTCTCCAAAATCTTGAATTAAATCGAGGATCTCTATCTGAAACTATGGATACTGGAACTCCATGTCGTGTCACAATTTCCTTAAGATATAACCAAACCAATTTATCCATTGAGAATCTTTCGTTGATAGGAAGAAAATGCGCTGACTTCGTCAATCTGTCGATAATAACCCAAATAACATCATGATTTACCCTGGTCCTCGGTAATCCAACTACGAAATCCATCGCTATATGCTCCCACTTCCATTCTGGAATGTCCAATGGCTGTATCAATCCACTGGGCCTTTGATGTTCCGCTTTAACTCGCTGACAAGTATAACATTTACTTACCCATTCTGCAATTTCCTTCTTCATGCTTGGCCACCAAAAATTTTCTCTTAAGTCTTTATACATCTCCGTACTTCCAGGATGAATTGAATATCTGGAGTTGTGAGCGTCTCGAAGAATTTCATCTTTTAGCTCGGCTACGTTGGGTATCCATATTCTGGAAGAAAATCTTAATATTCCTTTATCACCCTTTTGACTCCCTATCTCTTCTCCTGTCAAACTGTCTCGTTCATGGCTCATTACTTTCTCCTGACATCTTCTTATCTTCTCTAATAATTCTGGTTGAAAAGACATTGCACACAATACCTCTGTAGACAAACTTGGGATACTGACCTCTATTTCTAGCTTCTCAAATTCCTTTATCAACTCCTCTGATGAAGTTATCATATTTAACCTTTCTTTTCTGCTCAGAGCGTCGGCCACCACATTTACTTTACCTAGATAATAGTTGATAGTACAGTCATAGTCCTTGATTAGTTCTAACCATCTTCGTTGTCTCATATTCAACTCCTTCTGGGTGAAGATATATTTTAAACTCTTGTGGTCCGTGTAGATCTCGCACTTTTCCCCATAAAGATAATGCCTCCAAATCTTCAATGCAAACACTATAGCTGCCAATTCAAGATCATGAGTTGGATACTTCTCTTCATGTGGTTTCAACTGTCTTGAAGCGTAGGCTATCACCTTGTCATGCTGCATCAAAACACAACCCAATCCTTTATACGACGCGTCACTATAAATCACAAAACTTCCTTGATCATCTGGCAAGACTAACACTGGAGAAGATACTAATCTATTCTTTAATTCCTGGAAACTCTCTTCACATTTCTCATCCCATTCAAATTTCTGGTTCTTCCTGGTAAGCTTTGTCAATGGCGTAGCTATCTTTGCAAAATCTTGCACAAATCTTCTGTAGTAACCTGCCAATCCCATGAAACTTCTTACTTCTGTTGGTGTTTTTGGCCTCTCCCAGTTGATTATGGCTTCAATCTTTGCTGGATCCACTTCCACTCCTTTATTGCTAATCACGTGCCCAAGAAATCGTACTTCTTTTAACCAAAATTCACACTTAGAAAACTTTGCGTACAATTTCTCCTGTCGTAGTATCTCCAAAACTATCTTCAAATGCTCTGCATGCTCCTCTTCTGTTTTGGAATAGATCAGAATATCGTCTATAAACACGATCACGAATTTATCCAAATACTTCTTAAATACTCGATTCATCAGATCCATGAAAGCTGGTGGTGCGTTGGTTAATCCAAATGCCATCACTAGAAACTCATAATGCCCATATCTGGTTCTAAATGCGGTCTTCGGAATGTCTTCAGGCTTGATCTTTAGTTGATGATATCCGGATCTTAAACCTATTTTAGAAAACCATACAGTGCCTCGCAATTGGTCAAACAAATCATCTATCCTCGGCAATGGGTATTTGTTCTTAATGGTCAGCTTATTTAATTCTCGATAGTCAATACATAGTCGCATACTCCCGTCCTTTTTCTTGACAAACAGTACTGGTGCGCCCCATGGGGATACACTGGGTCTTATAACTCCTTTCTCTAAAAGATCTTGCAGCTGAGTTGCCAATTCCTTCATCTCCACTGGTGCCATCCGGTACGGAGCTTTAGAGACTGGTTCTGTTCCGGGTGCTAGGTCAATCGCAAATTCAATTTCTCTGTCGGGAGGTAATCCTGGTAGATCGTCTGGAAAGACATCTGAAAATTCGTTGACAACTGGAATCACTTCTAGTGCTGGAACTTCTTTGCTGGTGTCTACCACATGGGCCAAATTTGCTTCACAATTCTGACGCAATAACTTTTTCACTTGAGCTATCGTCAAGAACTTATTCTCTTGCCTATTTCCTCGAAATATCACCTTCTTCTTACTATCCAAGGTATAAGGTCTTACTTTCCTATTCTTACAATCAATCTGAGCGTTATTTTCTGATAACCATTCCTAAAATAACATCAAATTCTCCCAACTTAAAAGGTAACAAGTTGGCATAGAAATGATGTCCTCCTATCTCAACATCACACCTCGGGCATACTCGGTCGACAAAAACTTGGTCCTTATTAGCTAACTCTATCATTAATGCTGGTTCTAACAATTTAACTTCACAATGCAGTTTATCGACAAAATCTTGAGAAATAAATGACCTCGTAGCTCCAGAATCAAATAAAACTTTAGCATCTACGGAGTTGACTGGAAGCGTACCTGCAACCACGTCTGAACTCTGAACAGCATCTTTCATAGTCATGTTGAATGTCCTGGCCTTTGGCTGATCCTTTGCTAGTGGTCCTTCAATCCTTGGCACATTCTGAGATGGTGCACCTGTAAGCCTTGGGGTGTTGCTCGTCGTACCTTGTGCTAGGCAATTCCTGGCGATATGTCCTGGCTTTCCACACTTATAACATCTAGTTTCCATATTTTGACCTTGAGTCTGATTCTGACACACATTAACAAAGTGTCCCTTCCTGCCGCACTTGAAACACGTTACATTAGCATTACAATTCCCAAAGTGCTTCCTACCACAAAACTGGCAATCTAGTATTGGTGAACGATTGGGCCTCTGCTGATTTGAATTCTGAAAACGGTTGCCTTGTCCTCCATTTCCTGATTGTGGTCTTCTGAATCCCATATTCCTATTACCCTGAAATTCTGGCCTTCTGTTAAAACGGCTCTGGAAATTACTTAGCTGCTGACCTCCTTCTGAGGTTTCTATCTTTCTTTTCTTCCCATTTTTCCTTTCTGAGACATGTCACTCTTGATTTCGATCACCATTGCTTTCTGAACCACTGCCACATATGAAGTCAACTCAAACATGGCCACTCTATTCTGAATCCAAAATTTCAATCCCTGCTCAAAACTTCTTGCTTTCTTTTCATCTGTATCAACCTGGTCTGGCACAAACCTTGCCAATTCAGTAAACTTAGCCTCGTACTCAGCCACAGTAAGATCACCCTGGGTCAGATTCAAAAATTTGATCTCCATTTGGTTCTTCATATACCTCGGGAAATATTTTTCCAGAAACAGCTCTGTGAATCGCTCCCAGGTTATAAACTCACCTCCTTCCAATGCTCGCGTAGATTCCCACCAATAGTTCACCTCACCCTTCAGAAAGTAACTTGCAAACTTGGTCTTCTGCTCTGCTCCTGCTCCGACTAATTCAAAAGCCTTTTCCATTTCCTTGAGCCATGCATTGGCTTCCACAGGATCAGCACTTCCCTTGAACTCAGGTGGCTTCACTGCTTGAAACTGCTTAAAAGTCACTGTAGGTGGTGCTGCTGCTTGCTGCTGCTGCTGTTGCTGCTGTTGTTGCTACTGCGTAAGATGTAACATCTGCTGCTGCATCAGTCCCAACATCTGGATAATCGCTGGATCTGTACGGCTCTCCGTACTATTCTCTCCTGAATTATTCCTTTTCTTTGGAGCCATTATTCTGGTAAGAAACAAGCAACATATATAATAATCTGTCAAGCATTAAGTCAAATAGGTACCAATTCCTTAACATATCAAAATTCTCAAAAATTATCTCCTTTCAAAATATTATAACTTGCTACCATATTAACACAAGCGACATAATTATCACATAATCCTGCTTATTATCTCGAGAATAATAACACAAAGAAAATTTACTCCAAATTATCCAAACCTTTTAAATCCTTGCTTGAAATCTTAACTAATCTAACAAAATAACAGGGCAATACCACAAGCCCTAAAGCTAAATGCATAACAGGGAACTTAGATCACTTAACTCTAACCTAACCCAATAACCTAAATTTAATCCTATAAAAGCTAAACTACACGCGCCTATCTTATGTGATCTTCCTACGACTCATCTATGACAATCCTAAGCCTGTTTCAGTGACCATAACCTGTAGCTCTGATACCAACCTGAGACGTCCTCCAAACCCGGGGTCTAGATTTGGCGGTCACTTGCCACTAAACTGTAATAAAATAATCACAGCAGAATAATATAATAAATACGACCCCTTTACCTGCACAGGATCGATCACAGGTTATAGTATGGAACATGCACTAATACAAACCAACTGTTATTACAAACCATAGTCTAATTGGTTTTACAGATTATTCAAATTTTATTACAAACCTCTAGACTATCCAAGCGTCCCAAAACAGTCTACCTGCAATACACACCACTATTTACAAGCACTCGACTTCTGACCAAACCTGGATCTCAAGCCTGCTCTGGCTTAGCTGAAAGATTAGATTGATAAACAAGTATGAGCGAAAGAAATGCTCAGCAAGCAATATAAAATGTACTTGAAATGATAAACCACATTCTGATAATAACTGAACAAAAAGGATGAAACCAGTAATATTTGATCAATAATAAAGCTTCACAAGCTATCAACAATAAACGAAAATTTTTGGATTGGAATCTAACTCCGACGGACGTACTATCACATGCTGATCAGCCCGTGTGATAGCACAAGGTCATGATTCATAGAAACATGTCCCCAAAATATGAGTACTCAAATAAAAAGGCAATATACCTGCCTGTGGAAAAATGGTGTCATAATATTTCATACAACACATAGAAATAGCCCTCCGCTGGACCGTCCGTCCCGGTCACTTACGCATTCATCCAATCCATAAAACATTTTGATCAAAGGAGCCGAATCAAAGGACATCATTAACCATATAACTCCCCATTTCTCATGGTCCAGAGTTATCTCAACAACCGATGGCGAAACAACTAGAACAATTAGTTATTCGCTAATCTGAATTCAATGTTCTACTGTATGGAGTAATTTATAGCGAAATATAAAATGTTTAACTATTCTGAACTTAGAATAGTATGGAAATTGAAAGAATAAAGTTCATAGTCAATACCAATGGAATGATAAATGAAGATAAAGATACTTGCATAAATATGATTCAAAATAACCGTCACTTGAACGATAAGTGAAGTTAGGGGTACTTGCCTGGTATGCTTGATAACTTCTTACTATAACTCAGCTTATAACTGATGGCTACTATCTCCGTCTAACACTTGACTGCACTCCTTGCTACTTGCTTCTATAAACAAAAGGACCATCTTAATTGACAGAACTAAACTCAATCGACGTAACTATACGTCTGGACATCTACCCGATCGTTTATAACTAGCATAGCATTTTAAAACTGTAAACATATAGCATGCATATCACGCAACACCTAGTCATGGCATTCATATAACACATAATCACATATATTTCATATAACACATAAGTTAGATCATTAAAAGATACGTTCTAAGGCGTTCAGAATGAAAATCAGTTCAATATTAACATTTATCGATCAAATACTGACTCAAACGGATACACAAACCAAATGACATTGCAATACAATAGAAATTAGGTCTTAAAAGTATTTTTATTGGAAACGCAACATTTTTCTGAGTCTGTACGCGTTCGCTTCGTATTAAACGGACAAACGGTTGATTTATTATGAATTTTTGAACATTTTTCAGAATAAAACGGGTCTCCGAATCATTTAATAATTAAATAATAAAGCTCGAACACTCGAAAATAATTTTATAAAAATTATCGAGTCTGGAAAATAATTTAAAATAATATTTTAAAGTTCGAAGCTATTTTTCGAAATTTTTAAATCAAAAATAAATAATTAAATCTAATTAAATAATCAATTAAAATTAATTAATAATTAATTAAGTTAATTAATCAATTAATATTAAATTAATCAATTAATTAAAATAATTAAAAACTAATAAAAATTAATTAATAAAATAAATCAGATTTATTTTTGAATAGATAAATAATTAAAATAATGTTTCTATTTTTAAAATAATTAACTAAACAATTTTCTGATTTTTAAAATAAGTAATATACCATTTTAAAACAAATTAAACTGTAATGGCATTTTTGTAAATAAACTGAACGTCGATACTAAGTATGAGAAATCTGAAAAGTTTAGGGGCTAAAATGTAATTCCCCCACCTCCGGTCATCTTCTCGGGAAAATGACGGCGGCGCCGTCGCCGGCCACCGTCGACTGCCCAGAACTCGACCAGAGGCTCCAGTTTTATTCCCTGAGATGAGACGATCACGGTTCTGCAATCCAAATTGCCAAAGATATCGTGGGTTGGCTGGAAAATCGCGAAGAAACTCGCCGGCGGCGAGAACTTTGATTGACTGTGCAGCCCAATTTCGGCATCTGGTGGTGATTTCGATTACACCAATTGATTCCTGGTGATGATAGGAACACAGTGATCTATACTACATATCCCAAAAATTCACGAATCCAAAATCCGGCCAAAAACATAAGTTTTCCGGTGAGTTCATTCAAGAACACCAAGAACACTCAAACTCGAGAATCAAACCAACTTTTCTACATGATGCAGAGCTCAAAATCTGACATATTATATACCAAATTGACCAGAAAAACATTATCTACACGATTATAAATCAAATCACAACAACAACATCAAGAACAAAATTTAATACTTTAATTATTAAATAATTCGAATATAAATAATTAAATGAGAAAATTACCGTGATTTCTGGGCAGAAACTGATGATTGATTCAGAAAGAAAATTTCGAGAGCTTCGTTTTGATATGCTGCACGCCCGAATCGGAGTTCGATAACGCCTTCGTTCGTGTTTTTGATTCTCGTGAACGTATCGGTTTCTCGGGTTTTTCTCTGTATTTACGGTATTTTAACTGGTTGTAAATGAATAAACGGAATAAACGAAATAAAAAATAGGCTATTTATATTTATGAAATAGTGGATCATTCTGGATTGTTTTGGATCGTTAAATTAGTTGCTTAGCCGCTAAGTAATTGTAAAAACGATATAATTCAATACCAGAATTGGATAATTATCAAAACCGGGCTTTTTATAAAACACCATATACGAAAATAATGTAAAGATATCCCGTCTTTTAAGAATACGAGTTTTATTGATTACCGAAATGATTATCGTATCGAAAAATATTGCGTCGGGCCGCGCACGGGTCAAACCGTAATCCGGATGGAAAAACTCAAAACACGGAAATTGTCCGGAATTACCAGATTAGGTTAGGAAGGAGTTTTCGGAAGAGTTTCGGGTTGCAAAAACGCAAAAATGGTTGAAGTTGGAAGATTCCCGGCTTTATAAAATAATTTTATAATTATTCTGAAAATAATTAATAATTTATAAATTATTATAAAATCATATAACACTCCAAAAATTACCAGAAAAATACCACAATTATCTATATTTTATTCTGGACTTATAAAAATTCAAATATTCAAATAATGTCACATATAAACATTCAGATATCAATTCCACTTTTCAGATAATTCAACAAAATTCACATAAAATCACATAAACAATTCCGAATAATAATAATAATATTTGAAAATATATGGGATATTACAATCTTGGTTGCAAGATCAGAATTTTTCCTTAATTGCCTTTTGATATCAAGCATTGTGGCTTCTGGAAGCTTATAATCCATCTTGTCTGAAATGGCCTTCTTTATCTCATCAATATCACCATTGATGGTGTTTACATCCCTAGCATGTTGGAAGCCTTGAATTTATTGAAGTTGTAGGGAGGCTAGATGTGCCTGAAGGAGCTTCTTGGTGCTGGCATTTGTAGTGGTTTGAAGAGCAGTGTTTGTTTGATTGATTAGTTGAATTAGGGTTGTCTTGAAGTAGTGCTCATCACAGCGCTTTGAAAATGCCCATGAGTGCATACCTGATCTTGAACTGGAACCTACTTCTCCCCCTATGTCCATTGCTTCATCTTCACTATCCCCACTTCCATTACCAAAGAAATCAGCTGAACCACCAGTCTCATAATCCACATCACCAGCTGTAGAGGGCAAAGCTGTGATGGCATCCTTAGCTCTTAGCATACACTGTGTGGTATGCACTAGATTGAGCATCCTTTCTGCATTGTCATTGCCCTGTTCAGCTAGAAGTTGATAAGCTGGGACATGATGAGTAAATGCCTCAGCATCAAGGGAAATGGAATCTATAACAGCTTGAGGTTGCTGAGATAGTCTCTCCCTGTCTGCATCCTGGACATTCATTGACTCACTAACAATGACATCCATCCTTATAGCTCCAGTACGTGCATTTCTCTCATTTTCTCTCTTTTGTTGCATCAGGGTCTTACCCTGGCTCCCCAGCCTCACACCCTCACCTTCACCTTCTAAGATGGGACTCCTCTCACTTTCTTTTGCCAATCCTGAAGAAGTGGATTGCATAATTTCACTCATTTCCTCTCCTTTTTCCTGGGAGCAACCCAGACTCTCACTCAAAACACTCTTCTCTCTCAATCCTAATAGAGACCGTGCAACCATTAAATCTTCTGCACTAGAGATAAATGAAGTTTGAAGCTGTGCAGAGGTACTCGACGGATGAGTGATATCCATCGGGTGAGTGGTTTGGCTATTCGATGGATAACTGCTGTTAAGCTTATCCGTCGGGATACAATCACTACTCGACGGATGAACAATATCCATCAAGAGAGTAGAAATGAATGAACTAGGAATAGAAACTATTGTGGACTCTGTGCTGATTGAAGATATTTTGGGCACAGATGATTCAACAGTTCCTGAAAGAATTGGCAAGTGAGCCAACAAATCATCTAAAAGATGATGCTCACTTGCACTAGATTTTGGCTTCCCCAACAAAGTTAAAGAAGGGGAATTAGGAATTGATGTGTTTATCATATCCACAACCAGTGAGTTTGTGGGTGAGTTTGGTGTTTGAGGTGCTTCTATTACTAGAGATTTTGGCTGTGATTCCACATTTATTGGAGTCACATCAAGCTGAATTTGTGAAGGTGCAATGACTGTGTCTTTAGCACCAGTTTGCACAGTGTGTGTACCCTGTGCATCCCCAAGAGTTTTTTATTTCTTCTTTCTGGCATAAGTTTGGGGTGAGCTTGTGTCCCTAACCCTCTTGGCATGTGCTCTTGGTTGAGAGCTTTGTTCAATAACTACATCCTTTTGGGAGGATGCAGCTAGAAATGAGCTATTATCCTTTTTAAGCACTACAGTTTGTTGGGAAACTGCAGTGTGGCTAGGCTGGGAACCACTCACCTTTCCATCCCTATCCTTAGGGTTTCTTTTATGTTCACCCCTTCCCTCACCTGTCTTACCCACCTGCACACTCCCCTCTTTGGTTTTGGTGGATTTTGCAACTGGCATCTTTTGAGAGATACCAGAGGGGGCTTTCTTTGATTTGGATTTTAAAATATTTGCAAGTTTGGTAGCTTGGGTAGGCAACTGTTGGGTCATTGACACAGTTGCCATAGCCACACTAGAAATCAAAGAGATTTGTGAAGTTGGAATAGTGGTAGGGATAGATGAACTTACCTCACTTACCTGAGATGCTTCCATTACAGGGAAATAGAACAGTGGCACCTCCTTGTGATGATTGGCCCTGTTCAAATCTGCAATGAGCCTTCTCTCTTGAACCCAACAATCTAATTTGTTGTTAGGGTTCTCAAGCACAATATTCTCAGAGAGATGGTTAGCTAACATCATAAAGAATCTAGCATAATACACATTTTTACCTCTCTTATTTAACTCTCCTAGTTTAAAACCCAACTCAAACAAAACAAGGTCACTGAAATTATAGAATTTATCTGTAACTAGCATGTAGAGCATGTTAAGCATGGAGATATTGACTGAATCAAAATTAATGATTTTACCTGTAAATACCTTAGTCACTACATCACACATAAAACTCCATTCCTTCCTAAGACCCAATCTCCTAATATCACTTAACTTAGAAGTAGAGAGTGCATAGTTCATGGAATTAAGCATAGTGATTATATCAGTGTCAGTGTGTGGTGAGGTCACGGTGTTATCAGGAATCTTGAAACATGCTTTTACAACATCTTGCAATTAAGCATAGTGATTGTGGGTGATTCCAGCATGGCATGGCTAAGCTTGCAATTCTTCACAAAGTCCATCATCTTGTGATAGTCACCAGATTGCTGAATACCCTTGTTTACTAATGCAGTGAAATTGTTCATCTCATAAATAAACCCAGTTTGAGACATAATCTTGACAACTGGTGCCATTGTTAGAGAATAAAAGCTTGAAGAGATAGTAAGTGCTTTGAGAGAGAAAGAATTTGAGCAGTTGATTTAAGAATGATAAAAGAAGATCAATGAAATAAAATAAGCTTTTATATAGTCTCAAAATTAACTGTTAAAAATAATAAAGTAAAATAAAGTAACCAATGAAAATTGCCTAAAATAGTCGTTTAAAAATAAACTGTAAAAATTCCACCCATTATCCGTCGTGTTATGCTTACAAACTGTAAGTATACTCGATGAATAATGTGCAAGGAATTAACGGTTGAGATTAAGACAATTCAACGGATGAGGATAAACTGTTATCCGTCGTGTCATAAAATATTCCAGAAAAGTAATTGATTTTTATTAGCAAATTGTATACCGACGGATGATCAAACTTGATGGATAAGGATCATCCGTCGAGATGCAAATTTTGACTTAACCAAAATTTCATCCAAGACTGAAAAGTCAATTAAAATTCTGGCTGCATTTCAACTAGCAAATTATCTCATAAAGATTTAAGAATAATTAAGCATACCTAACTCATTTACCAACCTTGTAAAGGTGGATTCATCCAGTGGCTTGGTAAAGATATCTGCAAGCTACTTCTCACTTGGAACAAAATGTAGTTCCACAATACCATTCATTACATGTTCCCTTATGAAGTGGTACTTGATATCTATGTACTTTGTCCTTGAATGTTGGACTGGATTTTCAGTGATGGCAATTGCACTTGTGTTATCACAGAAAATAGGAATCCTCTCAACTTGCAAACCATAGTCTAGCAATTGATTTTTCATCCATAAAATCTATGCACAGCAACTGCCAGCAGCAATATATTCAGCTTTAGCTCTAGAAGTAGAAACTGAATTTTACTTTTTACTGAACCAGGACACACGCTTGTTTCCTAGAAATTGACAGGTTCCTGTTGTACTTTTTCTATCAATTCTACAACATGCATTATCTGCATCTGAATAGCCAGTTAGATCAAAACCAGAATCTCTAGGGTACCAAATGCCAAGTTTTGGTGTTCCCTTGAGATATCTGAAAATTCTCTTAATAGCTACTAAGTGAGATTCTCTAGGATCAACCTGAAATCTAGCACATAAACATATAGCAAACATTATATCTGGCCTACTAGCTGTTAAGTAAAGAAGTGAGCCAACCATGCCCCTATAATTTGAAATATCCACAGACTTTTCAGTAGTGTTTAATTCAAGTTTAGTTGCAGTGGCCATGAGAGTTTTTGCAGATGTGCAATCCATTAGATCAAAATTCTTTAAAAGATCAAAAATATATTTAGTTTGACTAATGAATATTCCATCACTAACTTGCTTAACTTGAAAACCAAGAAAGTAAGTTAGTTCTCCCATCATACTCATTCCATACTTACTTTGCATCAATTTGGCAAACTTTTTGCAAAGTTTCTCATCTGTAGAGCCAAAAATAATGTCATCTACATAAATTTGAACAAGTATACTAGAGCCATTAACATTTCTAAAGAATAAAATTTTATTTACAGTACCTCTTGTGAAATGATTTTCCAAAAGGAACTTTGATAAAGTGTCATACCAGGCTCTAGGTGCTTGCTTTAGTCCATAAAGTGCTTTCAAAAGATAGTAGACATGATCTGGAAAATTTGGATCTTCAAAACCAGGGGGCTAACTGACATAGACTTCCTCCTCCAAATCTCCATTCAGAAAGGCACTTTTGACATCCATTTGATAGACCTTAAAATTGGCATGGGCTGCATAGGCTAAGAAAATTCTGATGGCTTCATGTCTTGCAACAGGAGCAAATGTTTCATCAAAATCTATTCCTTCTTATTGACAATAGCCCTTAGCAACCAATCTAGATTTGTTCCTAACTACTATGCCATTTGCATCCATCTTGTTTCCGAATACCCATTTGGTGTCTATTGGATTCTTTCCTTTAGGCTTGGGTACCAGCTTCCATACATTATTCCTTTCAAATTGGTTTAACTCCTCCTGCATAGCTAAAATCCAATCAGGATCCAACAAAGCTTCTTCTACCTTCTTTGGTTCTTCTTTGGAAAGAAAGCTGCTATATAGACATTCTTCTTGAGTTGCTCTCCTGGTTTGAACTCTAGAAGAAACATCACCAATTATGAGCTCAAATGGGTGATCCTTTGTCCATTTCCTTTGTTGAGGTAGATTAGCTCTAGATGAAGAGGCCTCATTGTTGTCTTGATGGGTGATTGAATTTTGATTGCTAGAAACTCCCCCTGAGTATGTGGATCTTTGATTTGAGCAAGGGGAACTTTCTATAGGTGATCTATCTTGACTTCCTGCTTCTCTTGATAACCCGACGGATGGTGAATTTTGAGTACCGACGGATGAGGAAGGTTGCCTTCCGACGGATAAGGTAGATTGTCTCCCGACGAATGAAGCATTTTTCAATTCGACAGATGTTGAATTTTATGCTTCATTGGTAGTAGATTTTTCTGCATTATCCTTTGATATTGTTTCTTGATCACTTTCATCATCACTGTCATCAATAACCATCTCCACATTGTCGAATTTGAGGCTCTCATGGCAATCTCCATCTTGAAGTCCTTCAATCTTTTTATCATCAAACACAATATGTATTGATTCCACAACAATGTTGGTTCTTAGATTGTAGACTCTATATGCTTTACCAACAGCATATCCAACAAAAAATCCTTCATCTACTTTAGCATCAAACTTCCCATTTTGATCAGCTTGATTTCTCAGAATATAGCATTTGCAGCCAAAGACATGAAGAAAATTTAGAGTTGGCTTCTTGTTCTTGAACAATTGATAGGGAGTCATGCATCTTGCTTGGTTAACCAGGGAAATATTCTGAGTGTAGCATGCAGTATTTACAGCTTCAGCCCTGAAGTATGTTGGCAGTTTAGATTCTTCAAGCACTGTCCTGGCAGCTTCAATAAGTGATCTGTTCTTCCTTTCCACTACTACATTCTGTTGTGGAGTTCTTGCTGCTGAAAACTCATGCAGAATCCCATTTTCCTCATAAAATGCTCTCATGACAGAATTCTTGAACTCAGTTCCATTGTCACTCCTGATTCTTCTAACTTTGAAATCAGGATGATTATTGACTTAACTTTAGACTTTAGGAAATATGTGCAAGAGAACTTTGAGAAATCATCTACAATTCACTAGGTAAAATCTTTTCCTTGAAATGGACAACACATTGACTGGTCCAAACAAATCCATGTGTAGCAGTTGCAAAGGTACTTCAATTGTTGAATCAAGTTTCTTCCTGAATGATGCTTTAATCTGCTTCCCTTTTTGGCAGGCATCACACAGTCCATCCTTAGAAAACTCCACTAGAGGAATGCCTCTAACCAGTTCTTTCTTTACTAGCTCATTCATGGTCTTGAAGTTTAAATGGGATAGCTTCTTGTTCCCTAGCCAACTTTCATCCTAACTTGCTTTACTGAGAAGACAAGTAACAGATTCTGCATTAGATGAGTTGAAATCAGCTAGGTACACATTTCCCTTTCTCACACCAGTGAGAACCACTTTGTTGCTTCTTTTATTAGTTACAACACAGGCTTCTGAGTTGAAAGTTACTGAGTTTCCTTTATCACAAAGCTGGCTGATACTCAACAGATTGTGTTTGAGACCATCCACTAAGGCAACCTCCTCAATGATGACATTGTCCTTTGAAATCAAGCCATATCCCACAGTATAACCTTTGCTGTCATCTCCAAAAGTAACACTTGGGCCAGCTCTCTCCTTAAACTCTGTGAGCAGGGTAGAATCACCAATCATGTGTCTTGAACAACCACTATCCAAGTACCAAAGATTCTTTCTGTTTCCCTGCACACATCAAAATCAAATCAAGTTGATTTTGGTACCCAAGTTTCCTTGGGTCCTGCCTTGTTAGCTTTCTTTTCCTGTTTCTTAAGCTTTATCTCATTTGACTTGGGGATATCAGATTCATCCTTAGTCATTTGAGTTGGGCCTTTGAAACCATTCATTGCAATGGAATTATCATGCATATTGTAATCAAAAGGGAATGGCATGTTATTAGTGAAAATGTTATTCCAGTATGGCATGCTAAATGTCATTTGTGGCATACTAAATGCAGCATGATAAGGATTAGGTGCAAATGGCATATTAGCAAACTGTGCATTCGTATTTTGTGTAGACATAGCATTCATAGGCATGGGAGGCATGGGATTCATGTTGTGAAAGTGAGGTGGCACAGACATGGAAGTAGGCATGGCAGATTTGCAATTAACATACAAATGATTTACACTACCATACTTGACACAGATTTTTCTAGGAGCATATTTATCAGGTGTGTAGTTATTGTGTTTGTTAATCCCTAATTTACCATTTCTATTATTTTTCTTTTTAGCCTCTGTTTTAACCTCAATCTTTTCAAGTCTGTCACTTAATTGTTTGACAGTCATGTGACCAACATTAGCCTTTTTCCTTTTCTTAACTTGACTCGATTCTCCTGGAACAAAGTTCTTGGAAACAGATCCATACTTTTCTTTCAATTTAACAAGTTTGGATTTACTGATAGGCTTGCTAACAATCGACATATGAAGATTTTCATCAGTCAACGGATAATCCTTTTGGTTATCCGATGGATGACACTCATCATCCGTCGAGTCTACATCTATTAGAACTCCATCCACCAGATTTGGTTCTAGTTTCTCCTTGTTCTTTTTCCAGGCTGCATCACAGAAGGACTCGATTCCTTGAACTTTGGTTATTTGAGCATGGACATCTCTAGATGTTTTCCATCCCTTAATCACCTCATGTTCACGCTCAAGCTGCTTCTTCAAAATTTCTTCTTTCTTCAAGGACTCAGTTAATTCCTCCTTGGCAATCTTACACTCAATTCTTAATTTTTAAAATCAATGAACTGAGACTCTAGCACATTATTTCTCTCACTCAAAAATAAATTGTTTTCTTTGATTTTAGTATTTTCTTTAGTAAGAGACTTAAGTGTAACACGCAAATGATATAACTCTGTGGACATGTCATTTATAGCATCATTACACTCAGCTTTAGATAAATGTGCAAGGTTTGTAGTAATTACCTGATTACTTGAAGAACTTGTTTCTTTTTTATCAGACTTAGCCATTAGGGCTAGATTGACATAGCTGACATCTTCATCTTTATCCAGACCATCAGCTGCCCAATCATTCTCTTGTGTAATGAAAGCCCTTTCCTTTTGTTTGAGCAGCTCAAAGTATTTTTGCTTATAATCCACCGGCTCAAACTTTTTCTTGCTTGAATCTGGCTTTCTACACTCACTGGCAAAGTGCCCTGCCAAGCCACATATGAAACATTTGAATTTTGATTTATCCACCATGTTTCTATTTGGCTTGGCTACTCCAAAGTTCTTTTTGAACTTGAGCTTGGCAAACCTTCTGGAAAGAAATGCTAAGTGTTCATCAATGTCTTCCATGTCATCTTGGCTCAAAGATTCTTCACTTTCTACTATAAGCCCCTTGCCTTTGTTCTCACAGACCCTTGAAGTTGATTCAACAGCTTCCATCTTCATCTCCTTCTCCTTCTCTAACTCAGCAACTAGTGCAATGGACCCTCCTTTCTTCTTTCCTCTCTCCATCCTCTCATCTTGCTCTATTTGAAGCTCATATGTTTTCAGGATGCCATACAGTCTCTCCAAAGTAAACTCCTTATAATCTTGTGAGTTTCTCAATGAGACTGTCATTGGTTTCCATTCCTTTGGAAGAGATCTAAGGAATTTCAGATTGGAGTCTTTTTTCTGATAGACCCTTCCATGCAACTTTAGAGCATTTAGCAGTTTTTGAAACCTACTAAAAATGTCAATGAGTGACTCACTTTCTTCATTATGAAAATGCTCATATTGCTGAATCAGAAGCTGCATCTTGTTTTCTCTAACTTGCTCAGTGCCATCACAGATGATCTGTATTGTATCCCAAACATCCTTGGCAGTTTTGTAGTTGATAATGTTGTCAAACATATCACCATCAACTCCATTAAACAGGATATTCATGGCCTTTTTATCCTTCCTGACTTGTTCAATGTCAGGATCAGACCATTCATGCCTTGGCTTGGGAACAGATGGTTCATTGCCAGTTGCAGCTCTCATTGGTACATGAGGGCCTCTTTCTATGCAGTCCACATAGGCCTCATCTTGAGAAAGCAAATGAAGATGCATCTTTACCTTCCAATGATGGTAATTATCTTTATCCAGAAAAGGAATCTTGACTCCAACATCCTTCTTTTTCATCTTGCTATGTTGTTTTGATCTTTAAACCCTTTGTTCTTCAAGAGCTTGCTCTGATACCAATTGTTAGTCCCTTAACAATATAACAAAAATTACAGAAGGGGGGTTGAATGGAATTCTTGAAACTTTTTCTTGAATAAAAATTGTTCTAACTCAATTATATATATGTGTGTGAAATGATTAGCAGAATGCAGAATAGTTACTTCAAATGAATCAAAACACAAGTAATTAAAAACAAGAGTCTTGAAAATTTTTTTGGTGGATTTGAATGATTCCACTAGAGATATATAATATATATCGAGAGAACTCTGTGTGAAAAAAGCTCATAGCTGCTTACAAAATGATAACAACTAAGAACGAGAGAAATGCTAAGAGTATAGCTTACAAATGTTTCTCTCTTGGTTTCTAGGTTTCTTAGTTTTTATTCTATTTGCTGCTTCTTGGTTTATATATCACCAAGATTACAAAGTAATTAAACATGATAATAAAATAAAAACTATCAAGTCTAATACAATGCTACTTCATTACTCTATTCCAGCATCTTTGAATATCTTCATAATAGCATGGAAATGGCAATGTTTCTTTGTTCTCGAAAACCCAGTTGAATAGGCTACCACATTTCATTTGCATACACTCGACGCATGTGACTGTGTTATCACTGTTAACAGATATTTGAATTCTTTATCCGTCGGGTTTATGATCATCCGTCGGGTTGTTGATCATCCGTCGAATCAATTGTTGTTCATCCGTCGGGTAACAATCAGGCACTTGACTCCATTTCATGTATGCCGAATTACAAGACATCATCTATGTACAATTAATTAACCTATTTTGCATATCTAGTTACAGTCAACATGACTTAAGTACTACTACAGATTCTAAATAATGTGTATGCA
Source organism: Apium graveolens (assembly GCF_009905375.1). NCBI lineage: Eukaryota > Viridiplantae > Streptophyta > Magnoliopsida > Apiales > Apiaceae > Apium > Apium graveolens. Next base: position 170,274,080 of record NC_133654.1, on the reverse strand, counting down.
GAAATGTGCTACAGACTTATTGTTACATAAGCTACTCACTCGATGGATAATAAATCATCATCTGTCGGGACTAAATTGAGTTATCCGTCGGGACTATTAACCTTATCCGTCGAGTGCTACATTTTCACTAAGTAAAATCTACCAAGGTGTTTTGTTCATGAAATCATCAAGTACACAACATATACACAACAGCTTTCTTTTCCTTTCAGTTCGAGCAAGCAAACAACTAGGAAGGTCGTGTGATTCACGCGCAACTAAATGAGCAAGGGAGACATGAAAGTCTTCCCCACGCACGAGTGAGCAGCAGAGAACAATACCTACAATTTTCTTAATTTCAAATTGCTATCCTATTTTGTTCCTTTTGTATCTTTAATTCGAATAAACCAAGTATAGCCAGGTGGGTCCCGCATGCAAATCAACTAATCAACAAATTTCTTTTCTTTGCATAAACTCAGTTCCTGTGGTCTCTTTTTGTTTAATTAAAACAACAAAGCTTGAGACATGCATGCGGATAATAATCTAGATGGTTGTCTTCTTTTTAATTTGATAAAAATCAAATTCGGCTATAATAATTTTTAAATTAATTAAATATATGATTTTAATTTCATTTATTCTTTTAAATAAAAAATCACAATAATTTATTTATTCAACATTAATTTTTGATGTAAAATTAAATAAATAAATGAATTAATTTTCATTTAATAATAAATCAACTATTGAATAAATAAAACCTGTAAATTCTCGAGTTGTACTCTTCTGCATCTCCAAGCATTCTAATCTCCGAGATTTTGCACTTTAAAATATTTTCAGTCTTCTCGAGTACAAAAACCACTTAACAGTATTTTTAAAAATAATACTCTATTTTCTTTCACGGATCACTGACGTCTAGTGCAAGGATCTGGTTCAAAAATGACTAGTTCCGCTCCCAAGCCTTCGTATTATACCCGTACAAACAACTGTTAAGTTTTCTACCAAATATAACCAACTACACTAGGAATCCTTGAGGTCTTCACACTGATCCTGATAATTATTTCGAATGACTCCAACCTTATTCCTCCGATGCCTGAACATATTAATGAACTTCATATAGATCATTGTTGACATCTTCATCACTGCAGCTAACAAAACCTTTTGTGTATGTGCCTAATATATTATCTGTACTGATTCTAATGGAACATAGAATACTTCAAAGTCCTTGTTCTATGTTGAGTTATTCAAACTAGTATTGTTGAGTTATACATATAGCTTCAATCTTGCTCAACAATCTCCCCCTATATGACTGTTACACCTGACGGTCAATTTATAATGGAGAAGCAACAGTTTGGAGGATAATTCAACTAACCTTAACCAAAAATCTCCAGTCATCTTTCAACTTTCAATCCTGGACTTAGAAGTAATGCTATCTTATATCTACCACATCTTCTATACACATTCAGCTTCAGCAGAGAATATATTCTTCTCTCCCTTATATAAAGTTGCAGATAGATATGTCTTTCAAATATTGTCTTTAATAATCTTCAGATCTTCCCATAAAGCACATAGAAAACATTTTGGAACTCAGAAATGAAACCAACCAATAATCTCTCCCCCTAAGATGAAGAATCCCCTCCTTAGTACAAAAAAGTTAGAAATTCCTCTTCTTAATTTCAGAAAGACTATTAGACTATAATCTCTTTATAATATCTCCCCCTTAGTTGAGTAATCCTTCAAAATGTATTTAGAGTGGAACCTTGGGATCAACCAACCAAGTGAAGAAATTATTTGGTAACCATTTCTCACAGTGCAAATGTGTGATTTCTGTTTAGTGATCTCACATTTGTGTTCCACTCCATTCTACAATCAAGTGTTTGTCACTCAGTCTCACAGTGTGTCACTCACTCAAAGCTCCAAATATCCAAGTGTACCTTCGAGAAAATCCTTTTCATAGAAAAGTTGCCTTCCACCTTCAATGATGGAAACTCTCACTCAAGAGATTCAGAAATGTTCCTTCTGAGAGGGGAAATTAGGATTCTTTTAAGTGGCAGAATTCCTGATATCCCTCAACTTTAAGGAAGAAGTATACCTCATAAACTCGTCAGATAATATCTGAGTCCTTATTTAGAGCTGCAATTTTGACAAAGTCAAAATTATTTCCAGATTTGAATTATGGGAAGATAACTAATAATCAATGATATGCCATTAGGGATTAAAGATTTCTTCTGAATTCTGTGATGACTTTATCGGAGTCTCCAAGATCTTAACCCAAAAGATCAGAGTCCAAGATCATTTCATATATTATAGACTTGGATATGAGGATTAAGATCGAGCAACTTCCAGGATCATATGTTCTCATTCAAGATCAGAGATAAAGAGCAGAAACATGATCCAGGATTTCAACCATTGCCATTGACCTTGATATGGTTTGACAACGATTGTTGCGTCAATACCTTCCTTACGTGTGTGAATCTCGGTAGTGACTCTCGTACAGAGGCCCTGGCTGACATGCGAATTTTCAATATATAACATTCTGTTGGGAGAATGCACCTCGTAACTGTTCATATGCCTTTTTCAGCTCTATATCCTTTTGAGAGAATACAGATGGGCTTACAGATGTCACAGGTTATAAATACTCCACTTCTTTGTGAGAGACAGAGCTGTAAGGTTGACCTTTCCTTCCTTATGTGGTGCTTCTTGGCACTATCTCCCTCATTCTCAACACATCTCCAATACCAAATTGTAATTTTGTCTGATCACTGAGTTGATGTCTCAAGAAAAATAAGTGAATCAGAACAAAATATGGGGAATATACCAGAGTAAGGTAATGGAATACTGTTTGAGTAGTGTTTGGTTCCAAGGACTTGGGCTAGAACCTATTAGGTTTGATAGGCTCTTAGTCAGTTCCTAAAACCACTGAGGGTGTTGAAGATCACAAACATCCGAAGTACAATATCAGAGAATTTAGTGATCAAGAACAGAGTGATTTCAAAACCATAGATCTATTACCTTTGCTTACCACAATATGGATTCATGAAGGATGTCTCAGATGATCATGCTTTCTGATTCTTTTGACAATGCTACTCAATCAAATTTTTTTAGCTCAAAACAGTTCAAGTTAGTCCAATACAGATAAACACTCTAGAGGAAAGGGAGTAAACATTGTTTCAAACTTATAAGACTTGCATAAGGTAATCAAAATAAAAGAAATATATCAAGATGTAATATCCATAACAGAGTATAAGCATAGCAAGATCATCATGGTTACATATAGGATCAACATATATGTCATAAAATCAATTTAATATGCCAAGAGTATATTCGACAAGTATGCACCAATTGATTAGTCAAGACAAGACTGAACCAATTAAAATCTACTCCTGACATAGTCATATCACAACTATCACTAGTTATGCTGCATATTTATTCTAGCACAAGATAAACAGAGTAATTCTAGCATAAACAGAGGATCAAAGTGACCAAGGAATCTGTTGTCAGAGTTACCTAGGGTCTGAAGCTCAAAAATCATACAGAATTTACTCATAAAACATAATTTAATCACACAGAATCTAATCAAAGTACTCAAGTTAGTTGCACAGGATCTAACCCTATAAATCAGAGTTATGATAGAATCACAAAAGAGATTACAGGATCTTAAATCAAAGTGAAAATAAAAATGAGATATGTGTGTGTGCTAAAATAAATATCAATATCATGAGTATTTGCATCATAATGAACATATATGTAAATATTCAAACAACTCATATATTGCATCAAAAACTCTAACTTACCACTAGCATATGACATGTAAATCATGGTAATCAGTTAGCTTCAAAACAAGTTTATAAACATGGATATATATAATGAAATAGATATGTAAACTTACCTTCCCCTCATAACATCATGATAGGGGTAGTAAAGTTTACCCGCACCAAATTACATTTGTTGATTTCCAATTAATTGGACAAATTCAACATGCCAATTTCACTAACCAACTTATTGAAGGTAACTTCATCAAGTGGCTTTGTGAAAATATCTGCAATTTGGTCCGTTGTGGGAATATAATGAAGTTCCACAATATCATTCGTTATATGCTCTTGAATGAAATGATAACTTATATCAATATGTTTGGTCCTTGAATGCTGAACATGATTGTTTAAGATTGCTATGGTACTTGTGTTATCATAGTAGACAGGAATATTCTTCAAATCAAGTCCATTGTCTCGGAGTTGGTTTCTCATCCAAAGAATTTGAGAATAGCAGCTTCCAGCAGCAATGTATTCAGCTTCAGCAGTAGATGTAGAAACTGAATGATGCTTCTTACTAAACCAAGAACCAATCTTCTCCCAAGAAACTGATAGCTTCCTGAAGTACTCTTCCGATCAATCTTACAATCAGCGTAATTAGAATCTGTATAGCCGATGAGATCAAAGCCCGTAGATTAGCTGTACCCTTCAGATATCTGAAAATTCTTTTTACAACTATCAGATGAGATTCCTTCGGATCAGCTTGGAACCTTGCACACAAGCATGTAGTAAACATAATATCAGGACGACTCGTAGTGAGGTAGAGTAATGATCTAATCATGCCTCGATAATAAGTGATGTCCACATTCTTACCAGACTTGACTTGATCAAGTTTTGTGGCAGTTGCCATTGGAGTTTTAGCAGGTGTTTAATCTTCCAACTGATATTTCTTCAGAAGATCTCTAATGTACTTCATTTGTCAAATGAAGATATCATCTGGATTCTGACTTACTTGAAATCCAAGAAAGAAGTTCAACTCACCCATCATACTCATCTCATACCTACTATGGATAAAGCAAACCTTGCACAAAGTGCATCATAGGTAAACCCAAATATAATGTCATCAACATAGACTTGCACAAGTATGATACCATTTTTATGATTCTTATGAAATAGAGTCTTATTTATGACACATCTAGTGAAACCATTTTCAAGCAAAAATTCTGAGAGAGTGTCATACCATGTTCTCGGCGCTTGATTTAGCCCATAAAGAGCCTTGAAGAGAAAATAGACAAAAAATTCAAACTCAGGATCTTTGAAGCCAGGGGGTTACTCCACATAGACCTCTTGTTCAAGCTCACCATTCAGGGAAGCACTTTTCACATCCATCTGATATACCTTGAAATCTGAATATGCTGCAAATGCTAAGAACATCCTGATGGCTTCAAGTCTAGCAACTGGTGCAAAGGTTTCATCGTAATCAATCCCTTCTTCTTGAGAATAGCCATTAGCAACCAGTCTCACCTTGTTCCTTGTTACAATTCCATCTTTATCAAGCTTGTTTCTGAAAACCCATTTTGTGCCAATCACTGATTTGTCTTTAGGTCTGGGTACAAGCTTCCACACTTTCTGTCTTTCGAACTGATTGAGTTTCTCTTGCATAGCAATCACCCAATCAGGATCCCCAAGTGCTTCATCTACTTTCTTTGTATGACGGCCTCAACCCCGGGGTCAGGAGTTGATGTCACCAAACACAACAAAACAGAAATATAAACTACAAGACCATTATTATTATTAAATTAACACGACCCCAAACCAAGATCCGATCCAGGTTCAAGTATGATTCAAGTTACTCATTAATACAAAACACCTATTAAAACCCAACTCACTAAACTTATTTAGCAACTCATCAGACCGCACATGATCTAATACTAACTACCTCTGAGGAGCCAGGTCCAGAAGGGGCTGAGACGGTTCTGCCAAGGCCTGAGGGGTCTTCTAGGCATCTGCGATATATATATATATATGACAAGTTTCAAGGGTGAGAATATAATCGCTCAGCAGTACCAACATATGAATATGAAGATAAAAATAGTAAAGTAAACAAGTATAGGAATAGAACTATAAATCAACATGTAATCTGTAATCTGTAAGTCATTTCGAACAACGGTAAATAAAAGAAATTGGATACCACTAACTAGCATGCTCTTAATAAAACAACGGAGTTGTGTGCTGTGTAAATACCAGTGTCCAATTTTAGCATGCTATTCACCTTTGTTATTCAACTGTATTAATCATTTATTCCCTCACGGGATACATAACCTCACTAGGCCACTCTGGCCCCTCTGTATCCCATATCTGATCGTTTTATCCAGTTTACAAAACACTTGTACCTATCTCATTTTAAAACCATTCATTTAACAACACACGTAAAACTGATTCACAAATCATTTCATTCGAGATAGGTACCTTTCAAAGTTACTTTTCCCCAAAACAGGTTTTAAAACTGTTATTTATAACTACAGGGGATACGTAACTTAAAACGTTTCTGTTCCTGTACGAGAATAAAACAACAGTTTACTCATATGTACTGAACTATAAAAGAATGGTCAGGGGTACTTGCCTTGTAACGCTTTATAGGAATCCCTAAATAGCTTTCACGCTGACTTCGGTTCTTGCGAGACTCGGCTGGGTTCTATAGAAGCAGAATCACCTAGTTAGGTCTACCGACATGCTTGATATCCTCAATCCTAAATAACCCCATTCGATAACCCAACTCATATAATATATACACACCTAAACACGTAATCAACATTCATATATGGTAAAACACTTTATATTGTAAAGTTCGTTTCTCGTATTTTAAAATAATTTTTAGAAAAATTTTGACAGTGACTCCTCTGTTTATAAGCCTACCCGTCGAAACATAATCGACGTCGATTTCCGACAATTCACAATCCACAACAAAAATCCCAGCACGATTTTTTAAAATAACAATTCATTTTTGTTTGAAATATAATTTTATGAATCATTTTATTTATTTATTTATTAAATTTAGGACTCAGAACGTATCATCACAGTCCACCATTGACTCACCGAAGTTCATCGTCAATGGCGGTAAAATTTACGGGTACCCGATTACTTTCGGGTTTCCAATGTAAATCCCACCAATTAAGAAATTAATTATTCCCCGCACGAAAATATTTTTTATTTCCTGAATATTACTTGAATATATTTCCTGCCGAAAATAATAAAAAAAAAAATCAATTCGAATTAAACTGAACCAAGCAACAATAACACTAAACACTCCTGCACGCGCCTCATGCACAAAAACATAATGAAAAAGGAACAGGGCAGCTAACCACCGGAAAGCAGGGTCAATGGCGGCCAAAAACTCCGACCACACACACCGTACACACACAAAATGCACAAAAACACACACCACATTATCACACACACGAGCACATACATATATATACATACGGAATTAAACTGAGTAGGCACGAAACCAACCGGAAAAGAACGACCAGGAAAACAAACGTCGAACCACCACGAGAGGCAGAAGAACAAAGAAGAAAAACGAAAAAACGGGGAGAGAGAGGAGGGAGAGAGAGTAAAGTGAGAGAGATGATGAGAGAGGAGAGATCCAGAGACTGCAGAGATTGATGTTTACCCCCACACAAGAAAAAATGACTCTACCCTCATGTTACTTAATTACACGGCACGTGTCCAATTTAATGGATACGTGTCATTTTACGACTCACTGCAAGCCGACTCTCACCGTTTAATCTATTTTAAAGGAACAATCTGCGAATAAATGTTAATCAAATCCATACGAAAATAATCTTTAAATTTTAAAAATATCCCGAAACTAATAAAACACCAATTTTGTAATAACCCCCAAAATTTTGAACTTTTTGTAACCCTTATGAATAGTGTTTTTGCTGAATAAGAAAACTTTTCATGTCACACTATGTAGGGGTTCTGTTATTGATATTCTGAGATTTTATTAGTACTCTATATGGTATATAAGTGTATGTAAAGATCGTCAGAATCCAATTCCGAACACTTTGATTTTTCCCAGAAATCCACTAGATACAGAAAGAATTGAGTATAAGGTAACAGGATAAGAAGGATTTAAATTAAAGGATTATAAGAGAGGATCATAAAAGAAATATAATGTATTGAGAAAGGTTAAGGAAACCCAAGTAATAAGATCCCGGGTATGATCCCTCAAACGAGAAACGAGAACGAAAGTTAAGCGAACCGTATAACAGATCAGCGGTCATTAGGCAAACAATTAGGAAGTTAATCAAGGAGGTTAGGGATGATGAGGTCATCCAACCAATAAGAAGAGGGCAAGTAAGGGATGATGACATCACAAGGTGACATAAGCATGACATAGGGGGGCGGAGGTGTGGATGAATGATAACCACACAAAGTTCAAGGTTAATAAGGTTATTAACCAAAATCTAATCAAAAACAACCAAGCTAAGCTAAACAAATCACAAACACAAAATCATTTCATTTCTTCAACCATTGCTCTCGGCTTTTCTCTCCATTTCAAGAAGAAGAATTTCAAAATTCAAGTTCCAAGCTTCCTTAATTGGTAAGATAATTATCTAGTACTCCTTATGCATAGATATAGCTATCCTATAAGTTTAAGACTCCAAATCATTCACAATCTTCTCCAAGAAATCAATGAAGAAGATAATGAATAGTGATTTCATGATTTTTAACTTGATTTTTCTTGTTTTTCCTTTAAGATCCAAGCATCCCTAAGACATCTCAAGGCTTCTTAAGGCTTCCTAGCTACTCCAATCACTTCAAGGAAGGTATAACATCTCCAAACCCTAGCTTTACTTTGTATATTAGGATGATTTTGATTGTTATGGTAAAAGAGTAGCTTGATGCTTGTGGGTTTAGAGTTTGGGTTGGAGTTGTAGTGAATTGAATGTTGAATCTTGTTGATTAGTAAAGGACTTAAGTATTTTTTTAAATTCATGTTGAGAATAACATAAATTAGAGAACTTGAGGTGTTGGGGATGTTTTAGTGTGATATGGATGGATTTTGGTTGTATGAATGAATTGGGATTGATTGGTGGTTGATTTGGAATGGTATAAATTTGGGAAATCGCTTAAACATAGCCGTCGTAATGTCCGATTTACTTTAGACTACTTTTGTTCTTAATATTAGGACCCGAGAACTCCCTGCTAGTTTTTGAGCATTTCCATGTTTAGATAGTTCATGTTACGAGCTTCTTTTTGATATGTGGTTCGTTTGATTCCGATGTACGCTTTAGGAGAAACGGTCGTTTTAAGTAACGACGTTTCGCGAACGAATCATTACCCCTCACCTTACTTTGAAATATATGTTAAAGATCTAAAAGGGCTAATTGGAGTATGAAACATTTATGTAAAGTGTGTTAGGAAGTTGGTAAGACACTCGTGAAAGAATCGCCTTAAAACTCATAATGGTTAATTTATTAAAAATGGTGGAGCCGAGGGTACTCGAGCGACTTAAGAGAATCATTAAGCGTAAAGCGAGCGTTAGAGTCTAAATTGGTTAAAGTATAGATTTACAAGTGACTTTGGTTTAATTCCAACTTTTATGTTGTTTATAGGTTACCAGACTCGTCCCAAGCCATTTATAACCCCCAGTCGCTCAGGCAAGTTTTCTACCCGTTATACTGTTGTTGTGATGTAAATATATGTATATGCATTATCTTGTGATAAGTGTATGATGGTTATTAGCAAATTTTGCGATATATTGGAGCATGCTGATATGGTATATATGCATGTGTGTTTCATAATCTGGTTATCTATCTGTTGATTTCAATGCTTATAGTTGCATAATACCTATGCTAGAAATAAGCAGTAGTTGCGTATACCCTTAGTATAGGGGAACCAAAGGTGAACATATTTCTAAACCGGGAGTCGATGTTCCCGAGTATATTATACATATATATATATATTTATATATATAGGGATATAGTTTTCAAAACTATTGATCGAATAAGGTTTATTCGATAACTTTATTTTATTTAATGAATATTATTTATAATATTCATTCGAGGACTTATGACTCTGTTTATTCTATTTAATGATTATTAATTGGATATTCATTTGAGGATGTATGACTCCGTTTATTTTATTTAATGCATATTATTTATAATATTCATTCGAGGTATTATGACTCCGCTTATTATTTAATGATATTCTTTATTTTATTAAAGAGTAATGTTTCGATAATCAAACTTATTTTCGATTATTCAAATAAAGATAGTACTTTCGTATAAGTATATCTTTGGTTATTTAATATTCATTTCAAGTATGAGTTTTAAAACTTCTACTTCGATTATTTTTATAAGGATTATCTTTATGAGAATATTATTTAAATAATAATATTCAGATATTTCTAATATATCGGGACTGATTTATTTTAATAAATCAGCAGTACTCCCAACATTCTTAAAAATGTTTTCGAGTCTTCAAAATGATTTCTAAAAGTTAGAGCGGATCCCAAAACTCGTTTTCAGATTTAAGATCTTCCTTTCGAAGGGGAATTGAATATTCGCTCAAAAATCTAAGAGATCCGGCTCTGTGGTGTATTTTATATTCGCAACGAGGTTGCTGTTTTGAGAAAACAATTTGATTACTTGCCCAATGTTCGGGAAGTAAGCCCATCTAATTGAGTCGGCATAAGCAACAGGCCGGGGTACGGTCTATCAAAGTGTAAGTGTGTAATAACCCCCAAAATTTTGAACTTTTTGTAACCCTTGTGAATAGTGTTTTTGCTGAATGAGAAAACTTTTCATGCCACACTATGTAGGGGTTCTGTTATGGATATTCTGAGATTTTATTAGTACTCTATATGGTATATAAGTGTATGTAAAGATCGTCAGAATCCAATTCCGAACATTTTGATTTTTCCCGGAAATCCACTAGATACGGAAAGAATTGAGTATAAGGTAACAGGATAAAAATGATTTAAATTAAAGGAGTATAAGAGAGGATCATAAAAGGAATTTAATATATTGAGAAAGGTTAAGGAAACCTAAGTAATAAGATCCCGGGTATGATCCCTCAAACGATAAACGAAAACGAAAGTTAAGCGAACCGTATAACAGATCAGCGGTCATTAGGAAAACAATTAGGAAGTTAATCAAAGGGATTAGAGGGGATGATGTCATCCAACCAATGAGAAGAGGACAAAGAGGGGAGGATGACACCACATGATGACATAAGCATGACATAGGGAGGAAGGAGATGTGGTTGAATTAGAACCACACAAAGTTCAAGGCTAAAAAGGTAATTAACCAAAACAAAAATAAAACTACATCCACCAAGCCAAAACAAATCATTTTCATCAAAACAAAAATTCTATTTCTCATCACCAAGAACATTGCTCTCGGCTTTTTGCATTTTCAAAGGAAAGAATTTTCAAAATCCAAGATTCAAGCTTCCTAAATTGGTAAGATAATTCCCTAGTATTCCTTATGCATAGTTATGGCTACATTATGAGTTTAAGCCACCAATTCATTCTCTATCTTCTCCAAGAAATCAATGAAGAAGACAATGAATAGTGATTTCAAGGTTTTTAACTTGATTTTTCTTGTTTTTCCTTTAAGATCCAAGCATCCCTAAGACTCCTCAAGGCTTCCTAGCTACTCACACCACTTCAAGGAAGGTATATCATCTCCAAACCCTAGCTTTACTTTGTATATTAGGATGATTTTGGTTGTTATGGTATTAGAGTAGCTTAATGATGGTTGGTTTAGAGTTGGGTTGGAATGGTGGAGATTGGAATGTTGAAATCTTATGATTTGGTTAAAGAATGTAGTATAGTTTAAATTCAAGTTTAAGAATAAGTATAAATTGTTAATGTTGAGTGTTGGGGCTGTTATGATGTAGTTTGGATGGAGTTTTGGTTGGGTTGTGAATTGGGGTTGAATTGTGGTTGTTTTGAATTGGTTTAAAATTTGGAAATCGCGTAAACATAGCCGTCGTAATGTCCGATTTACTTTAGATTGCTTTTGTTCATAACATTAGGACCCGAGAACCCCCTGATAGATTTTGACCATTGCCATGTTTAGATAGTTCATGTTACGAGCTTTATTTTGGTATGTAGTTCATTTGATTCCGAAGTACGTTTTAGGAGAAACGACTGTTTTAAGTAACGGCGTTTCGCGAAGGAAACATTTCCCCTCGCCTTACTTTGAAACAGAGGTTAAAGACCAAAAAAAGGGTTAATTATTGTATGAAACAATTATGTTAAGTGTGTTAGGCAGTTGGCAAGACACTCGCGAAGGAATCACCTTAAAACTCGTAATGGTTAAATTATTAAAAATGGTGGAGCCGAGGGTACTCGAGTGACTTAAGAGAATCTGTAAGCGCAAAGCAAGCGTTAAAGTCTAAGTTGGTTAAAGTATAAATTTACAAGTGACTTTGGTTTAATTCCAACTTACTTGTTGTTTATAGGTTACCAGACTCGTCCCGAGCCATTAATCACCCCCAGTCGCTCAGGCAAGTTTTCTATCCGTTATACTGTTGTTGTGATGTATACATTTGTACATGCATTATCTTGTGATAGATGCATAATGGTTATTTAGCAAATTCTTGCGATATATTGTAGCATGTGATATGGTATATATGCATTCCTGTTTCATATTCTTGAAATATATATCTGTTGGTTTAGTTGATAATACCTATGCTAGAGAATAGCGGTAATTTGCATATGCCCTTAGTATAGGGACCCAAAGGTGAAAAAATTTTCTAAAACCGGGAGTCGAGGATCCCGAGTAGATTTTATATATATATATATTTATATATATATGGTTATAGTTTTCAAAACTATTAATCGAATAAGGTTTATTCGATAACTTTATTTTATTTAATGAATATTATTTCGAATATTCATTCGATGGCTTATGACTCAGCTTATTTTATTTATTGAATATTATTTGAATATTCATTTGTGGATCTATGACTCCGATTATTTGCTGAGATTTATTCTTTATTTTATTAAAGAATAAGGTATCGATAATCAAACTTATCTTTGGTTATTTAATACTCATTTCAAGTATAAGTTTTACAACTTCTACTTCAATTATTTTTATAAAGATTATTCTTTATGGGAATATTATTTAAATAATAATATTCAGATATTTTCTAATATATTGGGACTGATTTATTTTACTAAATCAGCATCACTCCGAACATTCTTAAAAATGTTTCGCGAGCCTTCAAAATGATTTTTAAAAGTTAGAGCGGATCCCAAAACTCATTTTTATATTTAAGATCCTCCTTTCGAAGGGGATTTAAATACTCGCTCAAAACCTGAGGGATCCGGCTCTGTGGTGTGTTTTATATTCGCAACAAGGTTGCTGTCTTGATAAAAGAATTTTGATTACTTACCCAACACTCGGGAAGTAAAATTCTTGGAACAAGTTAATCCATTAACAGGCATCGCCTGGGAAATATCGGTGAGTTTTCCTTTCCAATTAGATACGACTTCTTAGTGGAGCCGTATCAACAAGTTTCTACTTGGGGAAAGTGGGGAGGAGCTTTACGTTTCAGAGTCATGGATTTCATCTGAACTAGGAGTGGCGTAAGTGGTCGAGTAGCGCCGGCCCAGCCTTATTATATTGGCCCAAATGGCCTGGAAGTTCCGCTAAGGCGGTCCATTCCTTAGGAGTTCAGTGTTCGGTTGACAAGTAAATCCGACAGGTTCTCCTCTACATGTAGAAAATGGTGGGGTTGTACTACTACGACTGATCATCGTAAGTGGTCTTCCTGGCGCGGCAAACTCCCATAATGAGTTCATCATCCAGTTGGATAATTCTGCAACACTACCCGTAGCATTTCGATCGAAAGGCTACGAATGGGTGGTTGCCGAAGCATTGACAGGGTCAAACAGTTTTATTGGTATTTCCATTGAATGAAGTATCTCGTAACTTCATTTCTTTTAAAAATATTTCAAAGATTGAATATATTCAAGTTTAAATTTATGGTCTCATCTATGGGATGACCTCTTGAATCTTATTATACTTTGAACAGTAGTAGTTCAAGTAGATTTCTAAAAATGGTATAAGTATAGTGAAGTAATTGGTAACTTCATCTTCTTTTAAACTTATATCCAGTAAGTAATTACCTTACACATGATAAAGGATTCTAGTAAGTATCCATTTAGATACTTGTATTATTTTTATCACTATATATTATCTTGCGAGCTGTAATGCTCACTCTTGCTTCATTTCTTCATCACACAACAACAGTTAGGAGAGATGGCCAGACTCCAGCAGACCCAGCGCAAGCGCGTGGGAAGCGTCCCGCGTCTTCCCATTGATGTTGTAGCTGCTATAGCTGCAGAGGTAGATCTATTGGTAGATCAGGCATTCTACTTTTGAGAATCAATTATGTATAATTATAACTTGTGGCTAATAATGGCAATTAACTGTAAATTTATCAAGTAATCGTTTTGGGTTGTAATAACTTTTAATTGTGGATTCAAGGACTTGTACTTATTTCAATTTCATCTCTGAGACTATAACGGGTTGTGGTGTGTGTTAGTGTGGGGTCACAGCATAAGGTTATTTATTATTAATTAAGTGAAGTGATATTGTGGAAAGAAAGACCGTGACGACCCGGATCCCTGACCACGGATCTGGGGGTGTTACAAAGTGGCTGGGTGGTAGTCCATCAACGCGTAAGAGGCCGGGTGGCGGTCCAGCACAAGGTCCTTATGTGGCCCGGGTGATTACCGGTGGGGGATTCATCCATCTACTAGTAGAAAATGTTACTTATTGGTATCTTTGCCTGATCAGCAAGATATCGGGTTTATGCCAAAATTCTTTTTCTTTCCAAAATTCATTGGATGTTACAAACTCTGTTCATACTTTACATAACAGAGGTTCCAGGAAATGTTTAAGAGATATATATGTGGATATATATATCGGGACTAAATAAAGTATCTCGTAACTTTATTTCATTCAATAATATTTCAAAGATTGAATCCATTCAAGTCTTAATTTGTGGTCTCATCTATGGGATGACCATTTTTGAAACCTATAATACTTTGAACAGTGGTAGTTCAAGTAGCCTTATAAATGATATAAGTATAGTGAAGTAATTGGTAACTTCATCCCTTGTTTTTGCTTATATCCAGTAAGTAATTATCTTTCACCTGATAAAGGTTTCCAGCAAGTTATCCATTTAGATGCTTGCGTTATTGTTTACACTATATATTATCTTGCGAGCTGTAATGCTCACTTTTGCTTTATTTCTTCATCACACAACAATAGTTAGGAAAGATGGCCAGACTCCAGCAGACCAAGTGCAAGAGTGTGGGAAGCGCCCCGCGCCTTCCCGTTGAGATCATAGCTGCTGTAGCTGCAGAGGTAGATCTATTTGTAGATCAGACCTTCTACTTTTGGGAATCAATTATGTATAATTATAACTTGCGGCAGATAATGGCAATTAATTGTAAACTTATCAAGTAATCATTTTTGGGTTGTAATAACTTTTAAATTGTGGATTCAAAGACTTGTACATATTTCAATTTCATTTCTGAGACTATAACGGGTTGTGGTGTGTGTTAGTGTGGGGTCACAACATGAGGTTATTTATTGTTAATTAAGTGAAGTGATATTTTGGAAAGAAAGACCGTGACGACCCGGATCCCTGACCCCGGATCTGGGGGCGTTACAGAAATGGTATCAGAGCTAAGCGTTATAAACCTCAGAGATGATGCGACGATATAATAATAAACTCACAAAGATAATAAGAACTCTTGCCAAGTTCATGGTCGGACTACTTAAAGTAGCGCTGACAGTTAAAACCCTTACGGGAACCCTTATAAGTATCATGATAGTAACTTAGCTCGTTTAATGTGTAGGCGCATGAGATAGAGGACCCTGAAATGTTCGAGCATGAGCATGATGAGGCACTGCTAGATGTCGAGGATCAGGAGGAGCCTGAGATGGAGGAGGATGAGGAGGACCCCTCAGAGGAGTCAGAGACAGAGGTTGTTGCTATTTCAGATGAGGAAGACCCGGATGAGGTCCCAGTAGCTGAGGAGCGTGTCGGACCTATGGTAGTGTACACTGGTACCCCTTTACCCACACTTCCGGTGGTCAGAGCTCCTACCCCTCCACCACTAGCTTGGATCCCCTATGATGACAGCTCAGAGACCCATACTTCCGAGCCTAGGCAGATCGAGGAGGCACCCCCAGCGGCTCCGGATTCACCACCTCTCGACCCTGCCCATAGGCAGTCTTTGTTAGCCCACGGCTATGTTCAGGATGTGCTGAGGACCCGAGTGGCTGTTGCTGAGGCCCGGCTGGATGAGGCCAAGAGGGAGTTGGATGCGGAGAGGGTGGGTAGGCGTACCCGAGATTATGAGACTAGGGCTGCTATACCCCGATCCTTGAGGAGGGAGCTGACGGGGATAGAGCTCACGTCCCGAGCGAGACTCAGATCGCTCCAGGGGGACAGACATGGTAGGATCTCCAGGCGGCAGACCGACTATATCTTCCGTCGTGCGATGGAAAGGGTATGGGAGCTGACCCGCTCTGGTGTGTGATTCAGGACTGACGATGGGATAGTCTAGTTGTCTAGTTAGTCGAGGCCTTAGTAAGAGCCAATTTTCCGGGATAGTTGACTTGTATATAGCATCCCTTCTTCTGACTAGACAGATAGACTCTTGTGTATCACTTTTGGGACAGATGGCTATAGCACTGTTGTACTTTTGACCAGATCAAACTATATATTTCTCGCATTATGTATATATTTGTTTCCTTTCAGTTCAGTTCCTTAGTGACGAGATCACTGTTTTTATCATTATTATTACTGCACTTCTTATTAGAACTGTCATAAAACATTAGAATTGCGAGATACATTCTCCCCATTATAGAGCTGTGCAAGGCACAATGTTGAGTATGATTGTGACCTAACGTTGAATTTCCCAATAATTTTTTTTATCAGTATCATGCCGCCAAGAAAGATTGGAACTAGGGCGAACCCTGGATCTGAGGACCAGGGAAGCCATAACCAGGACGATAGGAACCAGGAACACAGTGAAGAGGAAGATGAGGATTATGTGGAATAGGATGACTCCCTGTATGAAGAGGAAGAGGAAACATATGATGTTGAGGAATTTGAGATAGAGGCTGAGGAAGGAGAAACTGAGGTCGAGCAACCAATACCAAACCCAGGCATGGATCCCATGGGCCAGTTCATGCAACTACTAAGGCAGAACTTGGAACGTCAACCCAACCCACCCCCTCAAGGAAATAACAATGTTGTGGCAAACTCTTTCAGGGCTTTTAAGTCCCTTAAGCCCCCTGAGTTCCACGGATCAGCCGACCCAGTTGAGGCAAGGGCATGGTTAAAGGAAATGGAGAAATCATTTGAGATTCTGAGTATCGATGAGGCACAGAAGACTGTATTTGCTACCTACCTTCTAAAAGGAGAGGCTAACTACTGGTGGGAGGCCAAGAAAAACATGGAGACAGATGATATTATAACCTGGGAAATATTCAGTCAGTTGTTTCTGGGAAAATATTTCTCGAGGTTTATGGAAAACCAGATGGAGCTCAAGTTCTTGGAGCTAAAGCAGAATAACTTATCTGTAGCAGAGTACGAAGTGAAATTTACTGAGTTATCAAGGTTTGTGCCGGAGTTTGTGAGCACCGAGGAAAAGAAAGCTAGGAGGTTTCAGCAGGGACTAAAACCGTGGATTCAGAATAGGGTGGCAATCCTTGAGCTTACTGATTATGCCACTCTGGTGCAAAAGGCAACAATTGTAGAAGCAGGAAGTGAACAGATGCAGAAGGAAAGAGAGAAGAAGGGAATAAAGAGGAAAAGTATGAGCATGGGTGGAGGTTCCGCAGGAAGGAACTTCCCAACTAGAGTTAATAGGGGAGCAGTGTCCCTACCGGGAAAGAACATTGGGTTTAAGCGGCCAATGAGAGTAAATGTGAGCCAGAGCGGCCAGAAGTCAAGAATGTCCTATTCCAACCAGTCTCGACCACCATTGCCAGCCTGTAACACTTGTGGAAGGATGTATTCTGGGGAGTGTAAAGGAAAGCCGGTAATCTGCTTCAACTGTGGTCGAGAAGGTCACTATTCGGACAAGTGCACTTCGCCAACCCCCATTACCCGCCCAACCACCACTTGTCATCAGTGTGGACGCCCGGGTCATTGGAAGAGGGAATGCCCAATGAACAAACCAGCAGCTTCGGGAGCAAGCAGGGCTGCTTCTAATAAGCCACCTACTGCAAGGACTTTCAACATGACAGTCCAGGATGCTATGAAAGATTCAGATGTGATAGCAGGTACCCTTTTTCTAAATTCAGTCAGTGCAAACGTTTTATTTGATTCAGGAGCAACTAAATCTTTTATATCAAGGGACTTTCCGCGTAAATTAAGACTTAAAGCTGAACCCTTGATAGAACCCTTACAAGTAGAAATAGCCAACCATGAAGTTATTCTTGTTAATCTGATCCACCCCGCCTGTGAGTTAGGCATAGGGGAACAATCTTTCAGTGTTGATCTGATTCCTTTTAAGTTAGGGGAATTTGATATAATTTTGGGAATGGACTGGCTTTCTAGCAATGATGCTCAAATAGACTGTAAAGGGAAGAAAGTTAAGTTGAATATTCCAGGAAAGAAAGAAGTCATATTTAGGGGAAAGAGGCAGACACAAAAATTTTTGACCATGGCCCAGGCCAAAAGGATGCTACGAAAAGGAAACGAGGCTTACCTAGCCTATGTGGTAGACACGCAAAAGGAGGTGCCCAACTTACAAGATATTCCAGTAGTCAACGAATTTGAAGATGTATTCCCACAAGACCTTCCGGGATTACCACCCGATAGAGTGATTGAATTTGCTATTGAGTTGGCCCTAGGGACGGCGCTAGTTTCAAAAGCACCTTACCGGTTAGCCCCGTTAGAAATGAAGGAATTAGCTACCCAATTGCAGGAACTCTTGGATAAGGGTATGATAAGACCCAGTGTGTCTCCGTGGGGAGCACCAATTTTATTTGTTAAGAAAAAAGATGGGAGCATGAGGCTGTGCATCGACTATCGAGAGTTGAACAAGCTAACCATAAAGAACAGGTACCCGTTACCTAGAATAGACGATCTGTTCGACCAGCTAAAGGATGCTGTTTATTTTTCCAAGATTGACCTGAGGACTGGATATCACCAACTAAAGATTAAACCCGAAGATATTCCCAAGACAGCGTTCCGTACCAGGTATGGGCATTATAAGTTCTTGGTAATGTCCTTTGGATTAACCAACACCCCAGCAGCTTTCATGGACTTAATGAATAGAGTATTTAAGAAGTACTTGGTCAAGTGTGTGATAGTTTTTATCGATGATATTTTAATCTACTCAAGGACTGAGGCAGATCATGCAGAGCATTTGAGGATAGCTCTAGGAATACTCAGAGAGGAACAGTTATTTGCCAAATTCTCGAAGTGTGAATTCTGGTGGAATGAAGTACAGTTTTTAGGACATGTGATCAATAAAGAAGGAGTATTGGTCGACCCCTCCAAGATAGAGGCGGTCTCAAATTGGGAAAGGCCAACCACACCCACAGAGGTAAGGAGTTTCATCGGATTGGCCGGCTACTATGGTAGATTTGTACAGGACTTTGCGAAGATCGCAGCCCCTTTTACACGACTTACTCGTAAGACAGAGAAGTTTGAATGGACGGAGGAATGCGAGAACAGTTTTCAGGAATTAAAGAAAAGGTTGGTAACGGCCCCGGTGTTGGCATTGCCAGATGGAAAAGGAAATTTTGTGATATATAGTGACGCGTCGCACAAAGGATTAGGGTGTGTGCTTATGCAGCACGGTAAGGTGATTGCGTATGCATCGAGACAACTGAAGGAATACGAGATTAGATATCCCACTCATGACCTTGAGCTCGCGGCAATAGTTTTTGCCTTAAAAATTTGGAGGCACTACTTGTATGGAGAGAAGTGCGAGATTTTCACAGACCATAAGAGCCTCAAGTACATATTCACGCAGAAAGAGCTCAACATGCGCCAGAGGAGATGGTTAGAGCTAATCAAGGACTATGATTGTGAGATTCTCTATCATCCGGGGAAAGCCAATGTGGTGGCTGACGCCCTCAGTAGGAGGGAAAGGCTCAGAATGATAATGACTTCGGAGGAATTAATCAGGGATTTCGAAAGAATGGAAATAGAAGTAAAGGTAACTGGAACCGGAACTGAAAAGCTTTTTGAGATCTCAATGCAGCCAGAGTTATTAGAAAAGATTAGATTGTGCCAAGAAAGAATGATGAATGAGGGCATAGAGTCAATGACTGGAGAAGAGATCCATACTGAGAGAGACAATAAGGGGATAATGAGGTATTCCTATAGGATTTGGGTTCCGAATGTTCAAGAACTTAAAGACGAGATTTTGGATGAAAGTCATAGTTCAAGGTATTCCATTCACCCGGGAAGCACCAAGATGTATAGGGATTTGAAGGAATATTACTGGTGGCCCAACATGAAGAGGGACGTAGCAGAATGGGTAAGCAAATGTTTGACTTGCCAAAGAGTAAAGGCAGAGCACCAGAGACCCAGTGGACTTTTACGACCCCTGGAGATTCCCGAGTGGAAATGGGAACAGATAGCGATGGATTTTGTTGTAGGCTTGCCAAGGACGAAAGCCAATCATGACGCCATATGGGTAATTATAGACCGACTGACAAAGTCAGCTCATTTCATTCCTATCAATGAGAGATACACAGTCGATAGACTGGTGGACATTTACCTTAAGGAAATAGTGACGCGACATGGAGTCCCAGCGTCCATTGTCTCAGACCGAGACCCCAGATTCAACTCCAGATTTTGGAAGAGCTTTCAAGAATGTGCGGGGACCAAGTTAAATATGAGTACTGCGTACCATCCCCAGACGGATGGGCAGAGTGAAAGGACCATCCAGACACTAGAGGATATGTTGAGAGTCTGTGCAATAGACTTTAAAGGAAGTTGGGATGATCACTTGCCGTTGATCGAGTTTTCTTATAACAATAGCTTTCATGCTAGCATCGGAATGCCGCCTTATGAGGCCCTGTACGGAAGAAGGTGTCGATCTCCCTTATATTGGGATGAAGTAGGGGAGCGGAAGATGCTCGGACCCGAAGTGGTCCAAAGGACCAAAGACATAGTGGATCTTATCAGAGGGCGGCTTGTAGCAGCCCAAGACAGATAGAAGAAATATGCAGACCTAGCCCGAAAGGACAAGGAATATGAAGTAGGGGACTTAGTACTACTAAAAGTATCCCCTTGGAAGGGATTAATGAGGTTCGGAAAGAAAGGAAAACTAAGCCCAAGATACATTGGACCTTTTGAGATACTAAGACGGATTGGGAAGTTGGCTTACGAGCTAGCCTTACCCCCGAACCTACAACAAGTTCATAATGTGTTCCATGTGTCAATGCTAAGGAAGTATCATCGGGATGCCAGACACATAGTGGAGTACGAGCATGTGGATATGCAACCAGATCTGACTTACGTGGAGAAACCAGTAAGGATTATAGATAAGAAGGAGCAGGTGCTTCGGAACAAAGTGATCAAGCTAGTCAGAGTGCTATGGCAGAATCATAATGTGGAAGAATCAACTTGGGAACTAGAGAGCGCAATGCTAGAAAAGTACCCCCATTTGTTTTCTATTTGATTCCGGGACGGAATCCTTTTAAGGAGGGGAGACTGTAATAACCCCCAAAATTTTGAACTTTTTGTAACCCTTATGAATAGTGTTTTTGCCGAACAAGAAAACTTTTCATGCCACACTATGTAGGGGTTCTGTTATTGATAATCTGAGATTCTATTAGTACTCTATATGGTATATAAGTGTATGTAAAGATCGTCAGAATCCAATTCCGAACACTTTGATTTTGCCCGGAAATCCACTAGATACAGAAAGAATTGAGTATAAGGTAACAGGATAAGAAGGATTTAATTTAAAGGATTATAAGAGAGGATCATAAAAGGAATATAATGTATTGAGGAAGGTTAAGGAAAACCAAGTAATAAGATCCCGGGTATGATCCCTCAAACGAGAAACGAGAACGAAAGTTAAGCGAACCGTATAACAGATCAGCGGTCATTAGGCAAACAATTAGGAAGTTAATCAAGGAGGTTAGGGATGATGAGGTCATCCAACCAATAAGAAGAGGGCAAGTAAGGGATGATGACATCACAAGGTGATATAAGCATGACATAGGGGGGAGGAGGTGTGGATGAATGATAACCACACAAAGTTCAAGGTTAATAAGGTAATTAACCAAAATCTAATCAAAAACAACCAAGCTAAGCTAAACAAATCACAAACACAAAATCATTTCATTTCTTCAACCATTGCTCTCGGCTTTTCTCTCCATTTCAAGAAGAAGAATTTCAAAATTCAAGTTTCAAGCTTCCTTAATTGGTAAGATAATTATCTAGTACTCCTTATGCATAGATATAGCTATCCTATAAGTTTAAGCCTCCAAATCATTCACAATCTTCTCCAAGAAATCAATGAAGAAGATAATGAATAGTGATTTCAAGATTTTTAACTTGATTTTTCTTGTTTTTCCTTTAAGATCCAAGCATCCCTAAGACATCTCAAGGCTTCTTAAGGCTTCCTAGCTACTCCAATCACTTCAAGGAAGGTATAACATCTCCAAACCCTAGCTTTACTTTGTATATTAGGATGATTTTTATTGTTATGGTAAAAGAGTAGCTTGATGCTTGTAGGTTTAGAGTTTGGGTTGGAGTTGTAGTGAATTGAATGTTGAATCTTGTTGATTAGTAAAGGACTTAAGTATAGTTTTAAATTCATGTTGAGAATAACATAAATTGGAGAACTTGAGGTGTTGGGGCTGTTGTAGTGTGATATGGATGGATTTTGGTTGTATGAATGAATTGGGATTGATTGGTGGTTGATTTGGAATGGTATAAATTTGGGAAATCGCGTAAACATCGCCGTCGTAATGTTCGATTTACTTTAGACTGCTTTTGTTCATAACATTAGGACCCGATAACTGCCTGCTAGGTTTTGAACATTGCCATGTTTAGATAGTTCATGTTACGAGCTTCATTTTGATATGTGGTTCGTTTGATTCCGATGTACAGTTTAGGAGAAACGGCCGTTTTAAGTAACGACGTTCCGTGAACGAATCATTACCCCTCGCCTTACTTTAAAACATATGTTAAAACCTAAAAATGCTAATTGGAGTATGAAACATTTATGTAAAGTGTGTTAGGCAGTTGGTAACTCGAGAAAGAATGGCCTTAAAACTCGTAATGGTTAATTTATTAAAAATGGTGGAACCGAGGGTACTCGAGCGACTTAAGAGAATCATTAAGCGCAAAGCGAGCGTTAGAGTCTAAATTGGTTAAAGTATAGATTTACAAGTGACTTTGGTTTAATTCCAACTTATATGTTGTTTATAGGTTACTAGACTCGTCCCAAGCCATTTATAACCCCCAGTCGCTCAGGCATGTTTTCTACCCGTTATACTGTTCTTGTGATGTAAATATATGTATATGCATTATCTTGTGATAAGTGCATGATGGTTATTAGCAAATTTTGCGATATATTGGAGCATGCTGATATGGTATATATGCATGTGTGTTTCATAATCTGGTTATCTATCTGTTGATTTCAATGCTTATAGTTGCATAATACCTATGCTAGAAGTAAGCAGTAGTTGCGTATACCCTTAGTATAGGGGAACCAAAGGTGAACATATTTCTAAACCGGGAGTCGATGTTCCCGAGTATATTATATATATATTTATATATATAGGGATATAGTTTTCAAAACTATTGATTGAATAAGGTTTATTCGATAACTTTATTTTATTTAATGAATATTATTTATAATATTCATTCGAGGACTTATGACTCTGTTTATTCTATTTAATGATTATTAATTGGATATTCATTTGAGAATGTATGACTCCGTTTATTTTATTTAATGAATATTATTTATAATATTCATTCGAGGTATTATGACTCCGCTTATTATTTAATAATATTCTTTATTTTATTAAAGAGTAATGTTTCGATAATCAAACTTATTTTCGATTATTCAAATAAAGATAGTACTTTCGTATAAGTATATCTTTGGTTATTTAATATTCATTTCAAGTATGAGTTTTAAAACTTCTACTTCGATTATTTTTATAAGGATTATCTTTATGAGAATATTATTTAAATAATAATATTTAAATATTTCTAATATATCGGGACTGATTTATTTTAATAAATCAGCAGTACTCCAAACATTCTTAAAAATGTTTTCGAGTCTTCAAAATGATTTCTAAAAGTTAGAGCGGATCCCAAAACTCGTTTTCAAATTTAAGATCTTCCTTTCGAAGGGGAATTGAATATTCGCTCAAAAATCTAAGGGATCCGGATCTGTGGTGTATTTTATATTCGCAACGAGGTTGCTGTTTTGAGAAAACAATTTGATTACTTGCCCAATGTTCGGGAAGTAAGCCCATCTAATTGAGTCGGCATAAGCGACAGGCCGGGGTACGGTCTATCAAAGTGTAAGTGGCTGGGTGGCAGTCCATCAATGCGTAAGAGGCCGGGTGGCGGTCCAGCACAAGGTCCTTATGTGGCCAGGGTGATGACCGGTGGGGGATTCATCCATCTACTAGTAGAAAAGGTTACTTATTGGTATCTTTGCCTGATCAGCAAGATATCGGGTTTATGCCAAAATTCTTTTCCTTTCCAAAATTCATTGGATGTTACAAACTCTGTTCATACTTTACATAACAGAGGTTCCAGGAAATGTTTAATAGATATATATGTGGATATATATATCGGGACTAAATAAAGTATCTCGTAACTTTATTTCATTCAATAATATTTCAAAGATTGAATTTATTCAAGTCTTAACTTGTGGTCTCATCTATGGGATGACCCTTTTGAAACCTATAATACTTTGAACAGTGGTAGTTCAAGTAGCCTTATAAATGATATAAGTATAGTGAAGTAATTGGTAACTTCATCCCTTGTTTTTGCTTATATCCAGTAAGTAATTATCTTTCACCTGATAAAGGTTTCCAGCAAGTTATCCATTTAGATGCTTGTGTTATTGTTTACACTATATATTATCTTGCGAGCTGTAATGCTCACTCTTGCTTTATTTCTTCATCACACAACAACAGTTAGGAAAGATGGCCAGACTCCAGCAGACCCAGCGCAAGAGCGTGGGAAGCGCCCCGCGCCTTCCTGGTTGAGATCATAGCTGCTATAGCTGCAGAGGTAGATCTATTTGCAGATCAGACCTTCTACTTTTGGGAATCAATTATGTATAATTATAACTTGTGGCAGATAATGGAAATTAATTATAAACTTATCAAGTAATCATTTCTGGGTTGTAATAACTTTTAAATTGTGGATTCAAAGACTTGTACTTATTTCAATTTCATCTCTGAGACTATAACGGGTTGTGGTGTGTGTTAGTGTGGGGTCACAGCATGAGGTTATTTATTGTTAATTAAGTGAAGTGATATTGTGAAAAGAAAGACCGTGACGACCCGGATCCCTGACCCCGAATCTGGGGGTGTTACAAATTTCATAATTTTTAACTAAATTTTGGAATGCAACTTATATCCGCATTTAGCAATTAAACGAATCAACACCCGGGTGAAATTAATCCCAAAAATTTCCAGAATAATTTTAAAAATCTTAGAATATTATAAATTTAATAAAATATGAGTTTCATAATTTTTGAAGAATTCTAGAATTAAATACTGATTTTACAAATAAATGAAATCAGAAAATCATTTAAAGATAAATAATCAATGAAATATTGATTTCTCAATTTTATAAAATCCTAAAAATAATTATTTAAATTATAAAGTAATAAAAAAAATTTTAGAGAGAACCAAATATTTATAAAAATAAAACTGCAATAAAATCATTTTTTTAAAGTGAAACAAAATAATACAACTCAATAATTAATTACGCAATTCAACCCTATACACCAATAAATCACACATATATAATAGAGAATAACACACAACTGTCAAAACCAATACACATATTTTATTTAATTAATTATTTAAAAATTACACTTTTAAAATAATACAAAATATACGAGCCGTTTTATATCCTTCCCCCCTTAAAAAAGTTTATGTCCCCAGAATCTGACTTAACTAAACAATTGAGGATATTTATCAAGCATGTCTGCCTCTAACTCCCAAGTAGACTCTTCTACGCGAGGATTTCCCCAAAGCACTTTTACTATGGGGATAGACTTATTTCTAAGGACTCGCTCTTTACGATCTAAAATTTGGATTGGCTATTCCATGTAGGACAAATCTGGCTGAAGCTGAATCGGTTCATACTCTATGACTTGATTCGAATCAGGGATATATGGCTTCAACATAGATACATGGAACACATTATGGATATGCTGCACTGCGGTGATAACGCTATCTCGTAAGCGAGTTTCCCTATTTTCTCTAAAACCTCAAATGGTCCTATAAATCTGGGGCTAAGCTTACCTTTCTGACCAAATCGCACTAATCCTTTCCAGGGATAGACTTTCAACAATACCGGCGATCCCACTTCGAAGTTCATATCTTTTTTATGTAGATCATCATTCTTTCTCTTTCTATCTTGAGCCGCTTATAACCTTTTCTGAATGAATGCCACTGCATCTTTAATCTGCTGTACTTGCTCAGGTCCTAGCACTTTCTTTTCTCCTACTTCATCCCAATACAAAGGTGATCAGCACTTTCGTCCATACAAGGCTTCATAAGGTGGCATTCCGATGCTAGCATGGTAATTATTATTATAGGAAAACTCAATCAAAGGTAGGTGATCATACCAGTTTTCCTTGAAATCCAAAGAGCAAACCCTTAACATGTCTTCTATTGTCTGAATTGTTCTCTCACTTTGGCCATCTGTCTGAGGATGATAGGCAGTACTCATATTCAGCTTAGTTCTTAGACATTCTTGAAACTTGGTCCAAAACCTTGAATTGAATCTTGGGTCTCGATCTGACAAAATGGATACAGGAACTCCATGTTTGGTCACTATTTCATCCAAATACAACTTAACTAACCTTTCTGAAGAATTCCTTTCATTGATTGGGAGGAAATGGGCTGACTTTGTCACTCGATCAATGATTACCCAAATAGCATCATGATTGGCTTTCATCTTTGGCAATCCCACCATGAAATCCATTGTAATTTCTTCCCACTTCCATTGGGGAATCTCTAAGGGTTGTAACAATCCACTTGGTCTTTGATGTTCCGCTTTTACCGTTTGGAACACGTGACATTTTCTAACCCAATTTGAAATATCCTTCTTCATTCCAGGCCACCAGAAGTTCTTCTTTAAATCTTGATACATCTTAGTGCTACCAGGGTGGATAGAATACCGAGAGTTGTGCACTTCGTGTAACACTTCATTCTTCAGTTCCGTCACATTAGGAATCCAAATTCTGGAAGAGAATCTAAACATACCTTGGCTATCCTTTTGGGTACACAGTTCTTCTCCTGTCAAGTTATCCAAGTCTTGCTCCATAACTCATTTTTGACATCTCTTTATCTTATCCATTAATGCTTGCTGAAATATAATCTCATATAGTTGCTCCCCACCTTCTCTTGGAACTCGAACTTCAATTTCCATTCTTTCCAAGTCTCGCGCTAGCTCTTCTGCAATTTGAACCATATTCAACTTCTCTTTTCTTATTACGTACCGATTCTCAATGATCAGAAGAAGCTCAGGATCTGGATGTACAGGTGTCATCAGTATTTGATGTGTCGTCAGGATTTGACACATCATCAGCATTTGGATGTCATCAGTATCTGGAGACAGTTAGCTTAGAAGATTTGTTCTATTCCTTATATTATGGAATAGATATCTCTTACATCTGAGTGATAGGACTTTATCTATTCAGTTGAAGATATGTATAAGTTTCGGTTAGATTTTGATAATGCATATCCTAGATGGTTTAGTTGTACTTGTGTAATATATAAACACAGTTTAGGTCATCACATAGTGAATCGAACATGAGCATCATACGACCTAACAGCTCTCAAGAACATTAGTATTTCTTGAGAGAGTTTTGTAAAAGTTTTTATCAGAAGTATAAAAAGCTGTTATATTTTATTACTTGTTCGAAACATTTATATAATTGTATCCAACCCCCTTAAGCAATTGTATCGTTACTGGGCAATAATTGGTATCAGAGCGGACTGATAATTCACTATCAGAATCGATCTAAACATGTCTCTGAACAAGTATGAAAGTATCAAAATCCTCATTCTAAAGAAAGCTGAATATCCTACATGGAAAGTGAAGATGCTCATGCACTTGGAAGCTACAGATCCAGACTATCTCGATGTAATTAATGATGGACCTTACAAGCTAATAAAATTGGTACCTGCAACTCCTACTGTTGATGAACATCTCCAGCTGAAGGAGAAAAGTGAATGGACACCAGAAAAGAAAGTCGTTGTACTGAAAGATGCAAAGGTAAGAAATATTTTGCATAACAGTCTTGATACTGTAATGTCAAATAGGGTTATAGCCTACAAGACTGCCAAAGAAATCTGGGATGCTCTTGAGACTCATTTCCAAGGAACCACAACCATCAAGAAGAACAAAAGGGCTGTCTTAGTTCAAGAATATGAACATTTTGAGGCAAAGAGTGATGAGAGTCTCACAGACATCTTTGATAGATTTCTTACTCAGCTCAACGACCTATCTTTGGTGAAAAAGGTGTATGATCTTGAAGATTCAAACACAAAGTTTCTGAGAGCTCTGAGTGAGGAATGAGAGACACATATCTCAATTATACGACACCAGTATGATCTGGAAAAAGTCACTCTGGATGAAATCTATGGCATGGTGAAGACTCATGACTTGGAAGTTCAGCAAAGGAAACAGAGGAAAAGTATCAAGGCAAAATTAGTTGCCTTAAAGGTGATGCTAAAGCTTCAAAAGACAAGATTATGGAAGCTACAAGGAAGAAGAACTATCTGCCAGAATCAGATACTGATGATTCATCATCAAATCCTGATGATGATACTGATTCTGAAACTGATGGGAATATGACAGATTCTGATGTCATGCAAATGGCATCTATGATGGTCAAGGGATTCAAGAGAATGCAATTCAGGAAATCTCAGAAGACTAGAAGCTTCAGGAAGAAGTTTACTGGTGGGGAAAGGAAGCCTTCTGGAAGAAGAGAAGGAAAAGATGTGAAAGCTGAAAAAGTAGACATGTCAAAGATCAAGTGCTACAACTTTGATGAACCTAGCCACTTTGCTAGTGAATGCAGGAAGTCAAGAAATGACAAAGGAAAGAACAAATCCTTGATCACATCAAGCAAATAATGGATGGACTCTACTTACTCTGAAGCTGAAGGAACAAACTATGCACTGATGGCTAGTTTTAATAGTCATGCTTCTCCTGATTCTAAAGTATCAACATCCTTCTTTTCTCTTGATACTGAGGATATATCTGAATTGAAATATATTTTTAAATCTTTGCATGGTAATTTTAAGAATAAGACTCTAGAAAATGATAAACTTATAACTGAGATTAAGATCTTAAAATCTAGGAATGTACAGTTAGAGTCTGACTTAATAAATCAGATTGATTTGAAGAAAGGATGTGAGAGAGCTAAACATACAGTACAGATCCTTGAGGCTAGATACAGTATGTTAGAAAAAGAGAGAAAAACCCTTAAAGCCTGGACTGATTCAGGCAAAAAGGTTCATGAGATGATCTCAAAGAAAAACTGGAAAGAATGCCTTGGCTATAAAGATGGAATTAAAGATGTTGACACTGAAAATAAAATTACCCTTAAGACTCCTGTTAAATTTATCTTTTAAGAAAACAATGAACCAAAATTAACCTTTGAAAAGGGTTCAACATCTAAATATCAGGAAAAGAAAGTAAATGATAAAAATCAAAGTGAGGAAAATAAAGAAACCATTAAGACTGTCAAGAAAGAAAAGAACATAAGACTTTTGTCTAAAGGACAACTGAAAAAGAAATTCTCTGAAGTTACTGATAAACGTCAGATAAAAAGTCCAAAAAGAAACAGGAATGGTAAGCAAGGTGTGTCTAAAGATTCCAACTATGAGGTTGCTCTCAATGCTCCTACAAAAACTTGTTTTAACTGTGGAAATACTAATCATCTTGCTATTGATTGCAGGAGGAGTAAGAAAAAGAAATCTGTTATTCCTGAATCTGATGTTAGGGGTAGATTAGCATTTTAAAAACCACAAAATCCTTGTTTTCATTGTGGTAGTAGTTGGCATTAAATTTACACTTGTAGTACTTATCATAAGCTGTATCATAATTTCTATGAACCATTGCCTAAATTTTATAAAACTGTTTATGTATTCAATTATGCAAGTTCTACTAAATCTGCTTCTGATAAGACAAATTCTATCAAAGAAAAACCTGTCAGAATTGATTCTAAATCACATAAACATAAGTTGTTCAAAACAAGGGCCCAACAAGTGTGGGTCCTTAAAAATCCTTCAAATTAATCATTTCTCTGATTGCAGGGTAACAGGAAAAATATTCTTGTCTTGGACAGTGGATGATCAGGACACATGACTGGAAATAAAACCCTGCTGTCAGAATTTGAGAGGAAGGATGGACCGGATGTATCTTATGGGGATGGAAACATTGGACACACTCTGGGAGAAGGCAACTTGATAATTGGAAAGGTGGTAATAGAAAACATGGCTTTGGTGGAAGGATTGAAATATAATCTACTGAGCATCAGTCAGATCACTGACAAAGGCTACCATGTGGTATTCTATGACTCTCACTGTGAAGTTGTTCACATCAAAACAAAGAAAGTTATCTTGAAAAGATATAGACATGGTAACATATAATAAAGCAAGGCTGCATGAAAGTCCAGAGAAGGAAGCTACTTGCCTTATTTCTAAGGCATCAGTAGATGAAAGCTGGAATTGGCACAAAAAGCTCTCACATCTCAACTTCAATTCTATAAATGAACTTTCCAAGAAGGAGCTAATGAGAGGACTACCAAATATGCTATATTCATCTAATGGTCTTTGTGACGCCTGCCAAAAGTCCAAACAAAGAAGAGTATCCTTCAAAAGCAAAATAGAATTCTCCATCACTGAATCATATCACATGCTACACTTGCATCTCTTTGGACCAGTGAACATAATGTCAATCAACAAGAAAAGATACAAACTTGTAATTGTTGATGATTTCACTAGATATGCCTTGGTTTATTTTCTACACAAAAAGGATGAAACTCCAGATATTCTTCTGGATCATGTAAAGCAAATTGAAAATGGAACAAATTTTAAAGTGAAAATTCTGAGAATTGATAATATCACTGAGTTCAAGAATTCAAAGATGGAGGAAGTTTGCAAGTACAAAGGTATACAACAGCAATTCTCAGCTCCTGGTACACCTCAACCAAATGGTATTGTTGAGAGGAAAACAGAACCTTGATTGAAGCTGGTAGAACTCTTCTAGAAGAAGCCAAATTACCCACTTACTTCTGGGCTGAAGCAGTAAACACAGCCTGTTACACTCAGAACATCACTCTGATAAACAGACATGGTGTAACTCCTTATCAGATGCTGAAAAAAAGAAGCCAAGTCTGAAACATCTCCATATATTTATATATTTGGATGTAAGTGATTTGTTCTAAGGACTCACACTGATCAGCTAGGAAAATTTGAATCAAAAGCTGATGAAGGAATCTTTGTTGGATATACACCATCAAGAGCATATAAAGTTTTCAATATGAGAACAAATACTATAGTTATATCTATCAATGTGTCTTTTGATGATAGAAAGATTCCTGGATTTGAAGAAGACTCTCATGAAAAATTGATTTTTGAGAATAAAAATGCACTACTGGACTCTGCATTAGACTCCAATAAATCATCAATTACTGATTATCTAAATCCTGATACTCCTTCAGATCCTGAAGAGGACCAATATACTGATGAACCTGCACATGTTGAGGGGGAGCAACAATAAGGTTCAACTGATGGTACCAACACAGAAGAATCAACTCAAGGTTCTTCCCAATCCAATCAAACAGAA
This sequence comes from Apium graveolens, assembly GCF_009905375.1. NCBI lineage: Eukaryota > Viridiplantae > Streptophyta > Magnoliopsida > Apiales > Apiaceae > Apium > Apium graveolens. The sequence continues at coordinate 170,242,266 of NC_133654.1, read as the reverse complement.
TCCAATGCTGACACAATATCAGGAGAGCATGAGTTAAGTGTTAATACTTTATCAGGAGATAACAGCACTGACTCAGGAGGAGCCTCAAATGCATTTGATGAGGCACATGATTCAGGGGGAGCATCTAGCTCCAGAAGAATTTTTCCTCATGCCAGAAAATGGACCAAAGATCACACTTCTGATCTGATCATTGGAAATCCTGATGAAGGTGTACAGACAAGGAGTGCAACTCAAAATGAATGTTTATATCATAATCTACTTTCAAAAGAAGAACCAAAGAAAGTAGAAGATGCACTCAAGGATGCAGACTGGGTCATAGCTATACAAGAAGAGTTGAATGAGTTTGAAAGAAATGTAGCTTGGAAGCTGGTACCTAGACCTAAAAACAGGTCAATTGTAGGCACAAAGTGGGTCTTTAGAAATAATAATGATTCTGATGGAACCATTGTCAGAAATAAGGCTCGGTTAGTGGCTAAAAGTTCTTCTCAACATGAAGGCATTGACTATGATGATACATTTTCTCCTGTTGCTAGGATGGAAGCAATCAGAATATTCATGGCATATGATGCACACAAGAAATTCAAAGTCTTCCAGATGGATGTCAAGAGTGCATTTCTCAATAGAGAACTTGAAGAAGAAGTCTATGTTGAACAGCCACCAGGATTTGTGGATCCTAAACATCCTGACTATGTTTATAGACTTGACAAACCACTCTATGGACTGAAGCAAGCACCTAGAGCATGATATGAGACCCTTGCTCAATTTCTAATTGAAAGTGGATTCAAAAGAGCTACAATAGATAAAACCTTATTTTATCTGAATAAAGGTAAAGATTTGCTTTTAGTTCAAATTTATGTGGAAGATATCATTTTTGGATCAACTAATCAAACATTGTGTGATAATTTTTCAAAGTTGATGCAATCAAGATATCAAATGAGTATGATGGGAGAGATGAGCTACTTCTTAGGCTTGCAAATTAAACAGACTGATAATGGCATCTACATTAATCAGTCCAAGAATACAAAGAATTTGTTGAAGAGGTTTAACATGCAAGAAAGTGCAACTGCAAGTACTCCTATGGCAACTGCTACAAAACTTGATCCTCATGAAGGTACAACAATTGATGTCACAAGCTACAGAGGTATGATTGGTTCTCTTTTATACCTAACTACTAGTAGGCCAGACATAATATTTGCCACTTATTTGTGTGCAAGATTCCAGGAAAATCCTAGGGAGCCACATCTTATTGTAGTTAAGAGAATCTTTCGATATCTCAAGGGCACAACATCACTTGGTCTATGGTATGTAAGAGAAGCTGATTTTGAACTGTGTGAATATTCAGATGCTAACTTTGCTGGATGTAAAATAGACAGGAAGAGCACCTCTGGCAGTTGTAAGTTTTTGGGAGGAAGACTAGTCTCCTGGTTCAGTAAGAAGCAGAAATCCATTTCTACTTCAACTGCCGAAGTTGAATATATTACAGCTGGAAGCTGCTGTGCTCAACTATTATAGATGAGAAATCAGCTCATGGACTATGGATTATCATTTTCTAAAATTCCTATTTTCTGTGATAATCAATGTGCTATTGATATGACAGGGAATCCAGTGCAACACTCTTTCACCAAATATATCAGTATCAGATATCATTTTATAAGACAGCATGTCATGGAAGGAACCATCGAGCTCCATTTTGTTCCTACTGATCAACAGCTGGTAGACATCTTCACAAAGCCATTACCTGAAATAACATTTAAAAAGCTTGTCAATGAGCTTGTAATGGTTAGTTGGGATAAATAATTTCCTGTTAATTTTTATTTGGTCAACTTCTGTTGAATAATGATCAAGTACTGATATGTCCTAAATAATGATTGAAAATATTCTGTTGGATTTTTTTTAATGAATTTTTATGCATGATAAATTAAGTAAATTTATTTGCTAAATGTGCATGTATGAAATTATATCATTGTTATCATTACTAGTCGATCTAGGGACACACGCATAAATAAGATTTTTTTGGTTAAATCATTAAGTTAACTCTCCAGTTAATTATTAATCAAATTCATGGTCTCTTGATATTCCCTCTTTCTCTCTCTCGGTTATTTAAATGACCACTCATCCTTCAGTCAAATCACATCTTCTCAAACTCAAACACATCTCTTCATTTTCATTTCTCACAAACAATGGCGAACTCCAGCTATTTCAAGATCCAAGCATTGTTAAATTGTGAGGTAATTATCCAATGTTCCTTATACATAGATATAGCTATCCTATGAATCTAAGCTTCCATTTCCTTCACAATCTCATCCAATAATTAATGGAAGAATAGGGTGAATAGTGTTTTCAAGATCTTGAAATTTTTGATCTTGTGTTTTCTTTAGATAAAGCTTTAGTAAGGATTTTCAAGGGTTATTTCAAGCTCCTTAAGTTACTTCTACTCACCAAGGAAGGTATAATCTCATACCCTATCCCTACTTTTGAATATTTAGAGTTTTATGTTTGGTATGGTTCATGAGACGCATGATTCTTGTATACTTAGAGTGTGGTTGGATTTGTAATGAGTTTGAAGTTGTAAATCTTGATTATTGGTTAATGAACTTAGTATAGCTTTTAGTTCATGTTTGAGGGTAGTATAAATTGGAAATCTTGAGATATTGGGGCTGTTGTAGTAAAGTATGGATGGATTTTGGTTGTAGTAATGATTGTGGGTTGATTGTAGATTGATATGGAGTGGTACAAATTTGGTAATCGCATAAACATAGCCGTCATAATGCCCGATTTACCTTAGACTGTTTTTGTTCTTAACTTCAGGACCCGTGAACTCACTCTTAAGTTTTGACCATTGCCATTATTAGATAGTTCATGTTACGAGCTTCGTTTTGATATGTGGTTCGCTTGAATCCGATGTACGGTTTAGGAGAAACGACCGTTTTAAGTAACGACATTTCGCAAATGAACCATTACCCCTTGCCTTACTTTAAAACCTTGGTTAAGGCCCTTAAGTGACTAGTTGGAGTATGAAACAATTATGTAAAGTGGATTAGGCAGTTGGTAGAGTACTCGCGAAAGAATCGCCTTAAAATTCTTAATGGTTAATTTATTAAAAATGGTGGAGCCGAGGGTACTCGAGCGACTTAAGTGAATCGTTAAGGGCAAAAGCGAACGTTAGAGTCTAATTGGTTAAAGCCTAGTTTCTTAAGCGACTTTGGTTTAATTCCAACTTATATGTTGTTTATATGTTATCAGACTCGTCCCAAGCCTTTTACCACCCCCTGTCACTCAGGCAAGTTTTCTACCCGTTATACTGTTGTTGTGATGTAAATATATGTATATGCATTATCTTGTGATAAGTGCATGATTGTTATTAGCAAATTTTGCCATATATTGGAGCATGCTGATATGGTATATATGCATGTCTATTTCGTAATCTTGATATCTAATTGTTGATTCAAATGCTTATAAGTTGCATAATACCTATGCTAGAGATAAGCAGTAGTTGCGTATACCCTTAGTATAGGTTACCCAAAGGTGAACATTTTTCTAAACCGGGAGTCGATGTTCCCGAGTATATTATATATAAATATATTAATAGTTTTCAAAACTATTAATCGAATAATGTTTATTCGATAGTTTTATATTATAAATGAATATTATTTTGAATATTCATTCGAGGACTTATGACTGCGCTTATTTTATTTAATGAATATTATTTCGAATATTCATTCGAGGACTTATGACTCCGCTCATTTTATTAAATAATATTCTTTATTTTATTAAAGAATAATGTTTCGATATTTCAAACTTGTTTTCGATTATTCAAATAAAGATCGTACTTTCGTATAAGTATATCTTTGGTTATTTATTATTCATTTCAAGTATGAGTTTTAAAACTTCTACTTCAATTATTTTATAGAGATTATCCTTTATGGGAATATTATTTAAATAATAATATTCATATATTCTCCAATATATCGAGACTGATTTATTTTATTAAATCAGCATTACTCCAAACATTCTTAAAAATGTTTTCGAGTCTTCAAAATGATTTTAAAAGTTAGAGCGGATCCCAAAACTCGTTTTCAAATTTAAGATCTTCCTTTCGAAGGGGATTTAAATACTCGCTTAAAAATTTAGGGATCCGGCTATGTGGTGTATTTTATATTCGCAACGAGGTTGCTGTTTTGATAAATGAATTGATTACTTACCCAACGTTCGGGAAGTAAGTCCATCTAAATGAGTCGGCAAAAGCGACAGGCCGGGGTATGGTCTATCAAAGTGTAAGTGGCTGGGTGGCAGTCCATCAACGCGTAAGAGGCCGTGTGGCAGTCCAACACAAGGTCCTAATGCGGCCAGGGTGATGACCAGTGGGGGATTCATCCATCTACTAGTAGAAAAGGTTACTTATTAGTATCTTTGCCCGATCAGCAAGATATCATGTTTATGCCAAGGTTTTCTCCTTTCCAAATTCATTGGATATTGCAACTCTGTTTATAATTTTCATAACAGAGGTTTTCAAGGAGTGTATGAAATGTATATATAGGTGTATATATATATCGGGACTTAGTGAAGTATCTCGTAACTTCATTTCATTCAATAATATTTCAAAGATTGAATCTATTCAAATCTTATCTTGTAGTCTCATCTATGTGATGAACTTTTGAAACTGATTATACCTTGAACGGTGGTAGTTCAAGTAGTATTCGGTAAAGATATAAGTATATTGGAGTATCTTGTAACTTCATCTTTTCAACTTATATCTAGTTAATGATTATCTTATGCATGACAATGATTTTCAGAAAAACGTTGAGACAAGGTTAGATATATAAGATCACCTTGTAACGATATTTTATACAAGTTATAAACTGGAACTCTATGTATATTATGCATGGAAGAGGATTCTAAGATTTTGAAAAGTATATATACTTATATACTGAATATTTTGTGACTTGGTCGCGTTAAGATATCAAACTTGGTTCAATTCTTCTTGACCAAGACTTTCATGAGTGCTATGAGAATGCTCATATATTGTTAATCATTATACATATTATTTTGGTGGGCTTGTTGCTCACCCTTGCTTTCTTCTTTCATCACATAACAACAAATAGACAAGATGAACAGGACCAAGCTCCCAATTCGTGAGCGGATAGGAAACGTTCCGCAGTTTCCTGTAGACGTTGATGTCGTTGTGGCCGAGGTAGGAACTACCAATAGGCTAGGCTTTCAACTTTTGATGTACCAGACTTATGTATATTATGAATTGTAATAATGGCAAAGAATATGTCAATTTATTCAGAAACCCTTTTGAGGTGTAATGACTTATAATTGTGGAATAAAATGACTTGTGTTATTTTTGGTATTCATCTCTGAGACTATAACTTGTGGTGTGTGTGTGTATATTGTGGGGTCACAGTACGCAGTAGTTGGTTGACTGTTAATATTAAGTATTGATAAGGGAAATGGAACTCGTGACAACCCGAATCCCCGACCCCGAATTTGGGGGTGTTACAGAATTGGTATCAGAGCTAAGCGTTATAAACCTCAGAGATGATGTGACGTTAAGATAATAAGTTCACTAAGATAATAAGAACTCTTGCCAAGTTCACAGTCGGGCTACCTAATGCAGTACTGACAGTTAAAACCCTTATGGTAACCCTTATAAATATCATGATAGAAGCGTAGTTCGTTATCATATATGGTAGCGGGACTCTGAATCCTGAGGATGAGGAGCAACAACGCGGTGATGTTTTATTACTTATTGGAGATCAGATTGTGGATCCGATAGAACCTCCTAACGAGGGACCGAATGATGATTCATATTGAGGATGTAGCGGTTGAAGATGTTGTCCTAGAAGGGATTGTTGCTGAGTAGGATCCCGTGGAGGATCTTGACAAGAATGAATAAAGGACCACTGATGAATTGATAACCATGGTTAGGGAAACTATCAGAGGTAGGATTGGCCGGTCACTACCGGAGGTTCGTTCAAGTTTGTAAAGATAGTAGCCCCTTTAACGCGGCTACTCGTAAGACTGAGAAGTTCGAATGGACAGAGAAATGCAAGAACAACTTTTAAGAACTAAAACAAAGATTGGTGACGGCCCCTATGATGGCGTTGCCGGATGGAAAAGGAGATTTTGTGATGTGTAGTGATGCTTCGCATAAGGAATTAGGGTTCTTTTTATATAGCACAACAAGGTAATCGCGTACGCGTCAAGACAATTAAGGGAATATAAATTTCGATATCCCCACCCATGAGCTTGGGTTCGTGGCAATAGTTTGCCCTAAAGATTTGAGGCACTACTTGTATGGAAAGAAGTGCAAGATTTACATAAGCCGTAAGTGCTCTAGTATATTTTCACGCAGAAAGAGCTCAACATACGCCAGAGGAGGTGGTTAGAGCTAATCAAGGATTACGATTAAGAGATTTTTTATCATCCAGGGAAAGCCAAAATGATGGCTAATGCCCTTAGTATAAAAGAGAGACTCAAGATGAAAATGTCTTTGGGAGAGTTGATAAGAGATTTTGAAAAAAAATGGAAATAGAAGTGAAGGTAACTAGAGCCGGTACTGAAAAGCTGTTTGAGATTGTAATGCAGCCCGAATTATTGGAAAAGATCATATGGTGCCAAGAAAAAATGATGAATGAAGGCAGAAAGCCAATGATTGGAGAAGAGATTAAAACTGAGAAAGATGATAAGGGAATAATGAGGTATTCCTACAAAATTTGGGTTCCAAACGTTCAAGGGCTTAAGGACGAGATCTTAGATGAAAGCCATAGTTCGAGGAATAAGATTTAGGGAAAACCCTGAATGTGATAGTCAGGGAGGTCACCATCAAGAAAGAAAGAACCCATAATATAATGAAATGAAAAATAAGGATTTTAACGTATAATATAACCCTGATTATGGGAGAAGGATGAAACATTTCATACTGAGAAAACAGAAGTCGAGCAAGGTAAGGAGACCCGAGACGGTACTCCTATACGGAAATTCATGGACCTGTCTAAACATGACTTATATTTTTATTCCCAACCACCACCTTGAGGAAACAATGCGGTAGGAAATTCTTTCATGACCTTTAAGTCGCTACGCTCTCAGAGTTCCAAGGAAATAGCTGACCCAGTCGAGGCAAGAGCCTGGCTAAAGGATATACAGGAATCATTTGAGATTCTAAATGATTGACGAGTCACAAAATACTATTTTTGTCACTTACCCTCCTAAGAGAGAGGCCACCCGCTGGTGCAAGGCCAAGAAAGGCATGGAGCCAGAGGTTATAATAAACTGATTAAAGTTCAATCAATTGATTTCGGGAAAGTACTTCCCAAGGTTATAGAGGTAGTGTAAAAGCTTTAGAGCCAGAACAAAAGTTGTCAAGATTCGTTCTGAGGACACGAATCTAGAATGACGGGATGTTTGAAATCAATGCTTATGTTGTGATGGTTCATATAATGGAAACAAAAATAAAAGACTGAAAAGGGAAGGAGTATAAAGGGATATAAAGGAAATAAAGTTGAGAAGTGATAAGGGAGTTAGGTATGGGAAACCCTAAGAAACCCTTGCAATAAATATAGAAAAGTGTGTCATCATCAGCGTGATGGTGACTGATCATGAGATAAATTCAAGGTTTGAAGGCGTAAGCGATACGTATAGTTAATTCCCTTGAAGTTGACAATATTCGATGAAAATTTGAGATTGATCGATTGATTAATAAGGAAACACGGATGGACTGAGGAGACAAGAAAGTAAGAAATTAGGAAAATTGGATGAAGGAAGTGACCTTCAAGAATGTGAAGTATAAGTAACGCATGTGAATTGATACCCAAAAAGGGAGACACCAAGTATAGAAGATATCTCAACATTGAGATGACTGTTGAGATAAACAACAAAAGTAAATAAGGATTTAGTAAAAAGAAGTTCACGTTGAACACGACCAATATCTTCCAGAACATCCCTGTTATAATTACCAAATCAGGAAAGAAAAGTGGATAACCGTTATTGTCTTTTGGAGGCCATATGGATTGACCTCATTTTGGATACGGATATTATTATGAAATTCGGTATAGAATATCGAGGTGGAAATGATTGAATAAGATACCCTTATCAGGTATATATGACTTGATTTATCCATGGAAGGATGTAAGTACCTTTTTAAAGGTGGAATTAAGGATATAACCTCAATAACTTGAGATGAACCATGGGGGAATGCATAAAGGTTGACATTTCACCCTTAATAGGGACAATATGAGTTTTGACAATATGAATTGGAAAGGATTAAAGTAATAACAACCTTTAAGGAACAGTGGAGAAATTTTTCAGAAGTATATAGACAATGGTTCTAGTATTAGTAAATGGTATTTCGATATGCCCTGTATCTAGGGAATACAGGAGGAATGATTCAAGGATAACCTTAGAGGTCTTACAAGGAGAAAGGTAATATTCAAAGTTCTGAAGAATAGAAATCTTGATAAAGGAAATATGGCGTAATTATAATAATGCCATGTGGGCACGTGTTAAACCATAAGAAGTATAGATTGAACCAATGGAGGTCAGAATTGTTAAAGCAAGAAGGACCCAAGATAAAAGACGTCCTAAGTATGATCGAGAGTCAGCCGTGACAATGTTCACATCTAAAGACCGAGGCAATAACTTATGGAAAAATGGTAATATATTTTTTTTTCTTCTCGCCAAAGCTTAAAGAAGATCATTTTCACACAAGCAGTATTTTAAAATGAGGTAGAAAATTTAGTTGAAGGTGGTTAAAATGACATTGATTATAAGGAACTATTACTATTAGGAAAGGACAATGAGGTGGCCGACACTTTGAGTGTAAGAAGACAATTATCGGCGCTCGTGCCAGAGGAATACAGTGACGATGGTTAAAGCCGTGAAGGTTGTATTATGGTTTGAAAGATTGATATTCCTTCTGATGATTGTGCGATACTCAACCGTAATAGTAGTTTGGTAAAGATTTAATTCATGTAATCGCTGTGAGCGGGCTATCTATCTTAGAAGGTCCTATCTTGAGAATAAGCCAGGACCATGTTTCAAAAAGGACTAAATGAACCTTTGAGCTTCATGTCTCCTAATATAGACATATGATTAAGAATGGTATTAACCTGCTATCGTTGCTTTTATTGAAACTCTTCTGCAATTTTATCTGCTTCATGTCATATATACGCCAAGTTCAGGAGTGTTCTTCATGAATCATGGAATGGCGATTATGTTTCCTCTCTAGAAGATTCAGTACAGCAGGAATGGACTCTGTATGATTAACTATTAAGATCCAAGGAAAACGAATGACTATAGTAGGTCTGTGGTGGACTATAGTAATGCATTAACGATTCCTTGAATAATGAGGCGATAACAACCGTGAGAGTTGTATAGGAATGGATGTTGAGATAGAGTACCACTAATCGGGTCGTGGTGATGTATAAGTTATTATTGATAGACCAACTAAGCCAAACATTTACCTATAATATATTTATTCCTTCTTATCGATAAAGAGTAGTATTACAATATGAGGAAGGTTGCGGTGTAGCAATGGATTCTAGTAACGATGATATCTAGAATGAAACTCCAGATTTGATTTTCGCTGTCGAGGGAGTTTAAACGCTGATTATTTATAAGCCTGTGCAAGAGCATGGGTCCATAAAATGATGGACGGAATAGAAAAAATAATTAGGCATGTGAAATGCAATGCTATAATACTTGATGTTGATATATATACGTATATGTTTTGTTCTCCTATGACAAACCTCTTAGTTCAGAGGTAGATTCCAAGCCAGATATTTTGTGGCAGTATTTTTACATATATACAATTCTCTTCAGTTCGTTCTTTTCTCTTCTTTTCATTTCATGTAAGCTGAGAAGAACAACCCTTCAAGAAGGGGAGGTATTGCTGAATGACTATCTATCTGTGTGATAGAAGCCTAGTAGGATACCACATGTTATTTAATTGCTTATCAAGTACTAAAGGCTGGCCCCCTTCTGTACTAACTATGCAATAGAACAAGTGTTCATGATCATAGTGATCTCTCAATAAATTCTTTTACTTCTACATCAAGGACCAAGCTTTCGAAGATGGAGGCAGCTAGAGATGAAGTGGTACCAAGTATGGTGGTATTCAGAAGGGAAATTCATTCGTGATACTAAAGTCGACGTGATTATTAAAAGGTTATAAAACTCTAGCGAGTAAAAGTATATCTAGAATAGTATTCTGTACGGAAGATAGTAACGCTTACGAACAAGAAAAGGAGTATTGAGAAGCAAAAGCTATAGTGCTAGAAGCTACGATGATAGTCTGTGCAATAGACTTGAAAGAATTTGGAATTATCATTTATTGTGAATTGAATTTTCTTATGACAATAGATCATATGTCAGTATCGAGATGTCGCCTTATGAGATCCTTGAGGGAACACAATGTCGATCTCCCTTATGTTAGGATGAAGTTGTAGGGCGCAAGATGCTCGGACCAGCAGTGGTCCAAAGGACCAAGGATATAATAGATCTAATCAGAGGACGGCTGGTAGTAGCCCAAGATGGACATAAGAAGTATGTTGATTTGACGCGAAAGGACAAAGAATAGGAAGTAAGGGACCTAGTGTTGTTATAAGTATTCCCTTGTAAAGGATGGATGAGGTTCGGAAAGAAAGGAAAGCTAAGCCCACGGATTGTTGGACCCTTGGATATATTAAGACGTATTGGGAAGTTAGCATATGAGCTAGCCCTACCCCCGAACAAGTAGCAAGTTTATAACGTGTTCCACGTATCAATGTTAAGGAAGTATAATTCGGATGCCAGACAAATAGGGGCATATGAGCGTATAGACATGCAACCAGACATAACCTATATGGAGCAACCAGGAAGGGTTATAGATCGAAAAGGGACAAGTGCTTAGGAGAAGGGTTATCAAACTAGTCAGAGTTGGTGGTAGAACCACAATGTGGGATAATTGACTTGAGAGTTACAAAGTGCAATGCTAGAAAAATACCCCCAATTGTTTTCTATCTGATTCCGGGACGGAATCCTTTTAAGGAAGGGAGACTGTAATAACCCCAAAAATTTTGGACTTTTTCTAACCCTTATGAATAGTGATTTTGCTGATTATGCTGAATAAGAAAACTTTTCATGCCACACTATGTAGGGGTTCTTTTATTGATATCCTGAGATCTTATTAGTACTCTATATGGTATATAAGTGTATGTAAAGATCGTCAAAATCCAAATTCGAACACTTTGATTTTTCCCGAAAACCCACCAGATACAGAAAAAATTAAGTATAAGGTAACATGATTAAAAGAATTTTAATTAAAGGATTATAAGAGAGGATCATAAAAGGAATATAAAATATTGAGAAAGGTTTAATGGAACCTAAGTAATGAGATCCCGGGTATGATCCCTCAAACGATAAACGAGAATGAAAGTTAAGCGAACCGTATAACGGATAAGTGGTCATTAGCCAATAAATTAGGGGTTAATCAAAGAGGTTAGTGGGTGATGATGTCATCACACCAATAAGAAGAAGACAAGTGTAAGAAAGATGACATAGGCATGGTGACATAAGCATGACAAACGGAGGGATTGGTTGGTTGAATGAGAGCCATTCATTTGTTACCATGGTAAAAAGTTAATTAACAAACAAAACAATAGAAACCAAGCCAAAACAAATCATAACACCAAAAAAACACAAATCACTCCCATTTCCAAGCAAGAAGCTCTCGGCTTCTTCACTTTTTCAAAGACAAGAAAATCAAAATCCAAGATCCAAGCATTGTTAAATTGTGAGGTAATTATCCAAGGTTCCTTATACATAGATATAGATATCCTATGAATCTAAGCTTCCATTTCCTTCACAATCTCTTCCCATAATTCATGGAAGAATAGGCTGAATAGTGTTTTCAAGATCTTGAAATTTTTGATCTTGTGTTTTCTTTAGATAAAGCTTTAGTAAGGATTTTAAAGGGTTGTTTCAAGCTCCTTAAGTTACTTCTACTCACCAAGGAAGGTATAATCTCATACCCTAGCCCTACTTTTGAATATTTAGATTTTTTATGTTTGGTATGGTTCATGAGAAGCATGATTCTTGTATACTTAAAGTGTGGTTGGATTTGTAATGAGTTTGAAGTTGTAAATCTTGATTATTGGTTAATGAACTTAGTATAGCTTTTAGTTCATGTTTGAGGGTAGTATAAATTGGAAATCTTGAGATGTTGGGGCTGTTGTAGTAAAGTATGGATGGGGTTTGGTTGTAGTAATGCTTGTAGGTTGATTGTGGATTGATTTGGAGTGGTACAAATTTGGTAATCGCGTAAACATAGCCGTCGTAATGCCTGATTTACCTTAGACTGTTTTTGTTCTTAACTTCAGGACCCGTGAACTCACTGTTAGGTTTTTACCATTTCCTTGATTAGATAGTTCATGTTATGAGCTTCGTTTTGATATGTGGTTCGCTTGAATCCGATGTACAGTTTAGGAGAAACGACCGTTTTAAGTAACGACATTTCGCGAATGAACCATTACCCCTCGCCTTACTTTAAAACCTTGGTTAAGGCCCTTAAATGACTAGTTGGAGTATGAAACAATTATATAAAGTGGGCTAGGCAGTTGGTAGAGTACTCGCGAAAGAATCGCCTTAAAATTCTTAATGGTTAATTTATTAAAAATGGTGGAGCCGAGGGTACTCGAGCGACTTAAGTGAATCGTTAAGCGCAAAAGCGAACGTTAGAGTCTAATTGGTTAAAGCCTAGTTTCTTAAGCGACTTTGGTTTAATTCCAACTTATATGTTGTTTATAGGTTATCAGACTCGTCCCAAGCCTTTTACCATCCCCTGTCGCTCAGGCAAGTTTTCTACCCGTTATACTGTTGTTGTGATGTAAATATATGTATATGCATTATCTTGTGATAAGTGCATGATTGTTATTAGCAAATTTTGCGATATATTGGAGCATGCTGATATGGTATATATGCATGTCTGTTTCATAATCTTGATATCTAATTGTTGATTCAAATGCTTATAAGTTGCATAATACCTATGCTAGAGATAAGCAGTAGTTGCGTATACCCTTAGTAAAGGGGACCCAAAGGTGAACATTTTTCTAAACGGGGAGGCGATGTTCCCGAGTATATTATATATATATATATTAATAGTTTTCAAAACTATTAATCGAATAATGTTTATTCGATAGTTTTATATTATAAATGAATATTATTTTGAATATTCATTCGAGGACTTATGACTCCGCTTATTTTATTTAATGAATATTATTTCGAATATTCATTCGAGGACTTATGACTCCGCTTATTTTATTAAATAATATTCTTTATTTTATTAAAGAATAATGTTTCGATATTTCAAACTTATTTTCGATTATTCAAATAAAGATCGTACTTTCGTATAAGTATATCTTTGGTTATTTATTATTCATTTCAAGTATGAGTTTTAAAACTTCTACTTCAATTATTTTATAGAGATTATCCTTTATGGGAATATTATTTAAATATTAATATTCAGATATTCTCCAACATATCGAGGCTGATTTATTTTATTAAATCAGCATTACACCAAACATTCTTAAAAATGTTTTCGAGTCTTCAAAATGATTTTAAAAGTTAGAGCGGATCCCAAAAATCGTTTTCAAATTTAAGATCTTCCTTTCGAAGGGGATTTAAATACTCGCTTAAAAATTGAGGGATCCGGCTCTGTGGTGTATTTTATATTCGCAACGAGGTTGCTGTTTTGATAAATGAATTGATTACTTACCCAACGTTCGGGAAGTAAGTCCATCTAATTGAGTCGGCATAAGCGACATGCCGGGGTACGATCTATCAAGTGTAAGTGGCTGGGTGGCAGTCCTTCAACGCCTAAGAGGCCGTGTGGCGGTCCAACTCAAGGTCCTAATATGGCCAGGGTGATTCCCGGTGGGGGATTCATCCATCTACTAGTAGAAAAGGTTACTTATTGGTATCTTTGCCTGATCAGCAAGATATCAGGTTTATGCCAAGGTTTTCTCCTTTTCAAATTCATTGGATATTGCAACTCTGTTTATAATTTTCATAACAGAGGTTTTCAAGGAGTGTATGAAATGTATATATATATATACATATCGGGACTTAGTGAAGTGTCTCGTAACTTCATTTCATTCAATAATATTTCAAAGATTGAATCTATTCAAATCTTATCTTGTAGTCTCATCTATGTGATGAACTTTTGAAACTGATTATACCTTGAACGGTGGTAGTTCAAGTAGTATTCGGTAAAGATATAAGTATATTGGAGTATCTTGTAACTTCATCTTTTCAACTTATATCTAGTTAATGATTATCTTATGCATGACAAAGATTTTCAAAAAAATGTTGAGACAAGGTAAAATATATAAGATCACCTTGCAACGATATTTTATACAAGTTATAAACTGGAACTCTATGTATATTATGCATGGAAGAGGATTCTAAGATTTTGAAAAGTATATATACTTATATACTGAATATTTTGCGACTTGGTCGCGTTAAGATATCAAATTTGGTTCAATTCTTCTTGACCAAGACTTTCATGAGTGCTATGAGAATGCTCATATATTGTTAATCCGTATACATATTATTTTGGTGGGATTGTTGCTCACCCTTGCTTTCTTCTTTCATCACACAACATCAAATAGACAAGATGAACAGGACCAAGCTCCCAATTCGTGAGCGGATAGGAAACGTTTCGCAGTTTCCTGTAGGGTTGATGCCGTTGTGGCTGAGGTATGAACTACCAATAGGCTAGGCTTTCAACATTTGATGTACTAGACTTATGTATATTATGAATTGTAATAATGGCAAAGAATATGTAAATTTATTCAGAAACCTTTTTGAGGTGTAATGACTTATAATTGTGGAATAAAATGACTTGTGTTATTTTTGGTATTCATCTGTGAGACTATAACTTGTGGTGTGTGTGTGTATATTGTGGGGTCATAGTACGCAGTAGTTGGTTGACTGTTAAGATTAAGTATTGATAAGGGAAATGGAACTCGTTACAGCCCGAATGCCCGACCCCGGATTTGGGGGTGTTACAAATATTGTGACAATTTTTCAAAATGGAATCCCAACTCCTTATCCCATCAATGACATTCCATACGACATCTGGATTCATCTTCCAGACATCATCAAAAATGATCTTCTGTTTTTCCAAAGAGTATTTCGCCTCCACACGCTTCAACAGCAGGAGAAAATTATTCGTCTTGCTATACTCTTCATTGAGAGTAGGAAGAAGAAGCCCTGATCATTCACCGTCTTCATCTTCCTGACAAATACCCTCTGGCTGTTTCTCTTCACCATCAGCTGTGTTTAGGCCTCTTAGATAACGAATGCCTTTCTTCTTAGACTAGGCTATCTTGTAATTTCTTTTGCAAGTAATGCACAAATTTCATGAAATGTACTCATCTGATATATTAATGAAATTTCTTTTAATTGCAAGATTTAGTCTATGCTTATTTCGCTATGTATGCATGTGAATGTTCTTAATTGAAGCTTGTTAATCTTTACATCATCCACTTAAAAAGTATACTTTGATGATTGTTTAGATTAAAATTGTGGTTTGCTAATAATTTGTGATGCTTTGACAAACAACTGTTGAATTCGAATCGACATATCCTGATTTTGTCAAATCCTGACAGAGAAGAGGTCTCAAATACTGACGACAGGTCAGCACGTACTAATTCAAATTATTGGTGATAATTTCTGAGTAGTTTTATTGCTAAAATTAAGTGTCTCACTTAATTAATGGTTAATGGTGGATTATCTGATAAACAAATTTCTACAGTTGTGTCTTGACATATATATACGTCTTTTGTCTTTACTTCCGCAATTTACCCCACCGTCAAACTCTGTTACTCAGTAATTGTTACCTGTCCGAAGTCAAATTCACTAAATTACCTTCTTCATATGAATGTGTTATACATACTCCAGAGTAGCAAAGCTATATAACCAAAAGAATTTCTATGACACAATTCATCATACACATAGCTTCACTGTTTACATCTCACTTATATTCTCTCTCACAAGCTACACACATCATGACATCGTCTGAAGTTTCACCACTCTTCAGCCAAACCACAATCATTCATGGAAATACATTTGGCACTAATAATTATTTAGCTCTGCTTACACATCAGCAGCTACCATCATCTTTTCATGATATTCAGGATTTTCTACTCCAATGTCCAATTGGGTATGCTCTTACGAATCCTATCAAGGTGTCATACAGGGCTTTAATGCAGGTATGGAATACAGCTTTGGTTAATGTAACATATACTGGCTTTTCTTTTGAGTATAAGGGCCACATGTATGAGGTTGATGCTGATGTTCTGCTTGAAGCCTTGAGATTGTCTGCCCTTGATGGTGCTCCTGATACTCATACCACTGAGCAGCTGTTTGATATGCTAAAAACTTTAGGCTATAAAGGAGAAATCACAACCATTAGAAAACTGGCAATGACTAAACTGAAAAGAGAATGGAATTTTTTCTTTGATTGTATCAGTAGGTATTTCCTGAACAAAATAACAAATTTTGATGCTCTTCCATCCACTTCTCTGAAAATTGGGTACTCTCTTCTTTACTTTAGTAATTTTGATTATGGTAATACAATACTGCAATTCATAATTAATAGGAGATCAGATGCATCAGGAGTTATAGGGTATACTAGATTTCTACAACTGATTTTCAATTTTGTATGCCCTAATGCTATCTTTGATGATGATGAATTACTTCCTGTTTTTCAAATTTCTGAAAAAGAAATCACTGACTACATTAAAAGGGATGAAAAGAATAAATTTTCAGGACCTCCCTTTCTGCCTAGAGAGGTCAGAAAATTTCTGTTAAGAAATAGACCTAATCCTACACAAGTGCCTGCAAATCCTGATGTTGGCACCTCTGTCATAGTTCCTGATACTGAGAATCAAGAAACTACACATCTTGTTTCTAACCAAGAATTTCTTCTTCCAAATAGCAAACATACCCAGCTTCTAAATTAGCCTCCTCTGTTGTCTCTCAAAAGACATCAGTTGTAACAAAGAAAAGGCTAGTTAAGAAATCTGTCACATCTGGACAGAAAGCTAAACAAGCCTCAATGAGTGAGAATGGGAAGAAAGAAGACTATTTTCCAGTCAGGAAATGAAGACTGATCATACAAGATGATTATAACTCCGATGATCTGATGCCAATAGGGCCTTTGTCAAAAACAAAGAAATCCACTGTTAAACATCTTGATGACTCTCTTGACACTAATGGAACCAAGGAGCCAACTACTGATGCTACTGCTCTGCTCCACAAACTTTCAGTGATTGAAGCTACTGCTGAGCTCAAAACAACTGCAAAGAGCAAGTTGAAAAAAAAAGTGAAGAAGTAGTTGGGTACATCAGAAAGAGGAAAAAGACTCAGCCTCTTACCAAAGATGTCAATACACAAGAACCTAAGTCTCAAAGGGATTTAGCAACTGTAACACATCTAGTCACATAAGAACCATCTTCTCAAAGGGAAGATGTAGACAATGAGGATGCACAAATAATTGTTAATATTGCTCAGAGTGATCTTCTTGTTGACTCTGTTCAACTGCTACAGGAAAAGAAAGCTCATTATGAGGCACTATCAGAGGTGGATGCAATCATCAATGATCCTATTTTTGAGAAGAGCACACAAGAACCTTCACCAAGCATTGCTGAAGCAGCTCACATTTCTCAGAATCCACAAGAACCATCAGTCGAAAGTACTGATGCTGGTCTCTCACCTCCTCTTGACAGGTCAAATCCTGATGTTACAACAGCTCCTACTGAGTTTTATCCTTTAACTGAACTAGTTACTATTGATGATCCCCTAATGATTGCTAGTTTGCAAAAGCATCCTGATGTGTTGTTTGTTCCTCCACTATCATCACTTCCACTTGAGGACTCACCTTCAGGTATTGTTATATTTCTCATATGTTCTCATGTTTGTATGATTATAAATAGTCTCTTCTTTGAGGTTACCTCTATTTATATGAAAAGCATACTACTCTTCTCAGCCATCTCTTATTTTCTTTGCTAAACCTGTGTTTGTGCTTTTCTGAGAGACTGTGTGAAAATATCATGTGAGAAAATTGAATTTTTGAGTGACAGTCTCCTGTACTGGCAAAAGGAGAGGTAGCTTTGAGACAAGAATCTTATAAGTTTTTTTCTCTTACTTATAAAGTTTCTTGTGTGAGAACCATATTACTCTAAAAAGTAATATATTGTGTGAGAAGTGATGAGATCACTTGAAAAGAAAAGAGAGATTTAGGTGTTACCATGTTTCTGTTTCAGGATCTTATCAGCCACAGGCACCTTTTGCAAAGGATTTCTATAAAGGCAAGGCAATTTTGCCTAATTCTGCAAATTCTTCTGAGGTTTGTCTGATTCCGATAATGACAATGATACATATGATTTTGACACAGCTCAACTTAAAACTGCAATTGATGTATCTAAGAAGTCCAATGTTGGTTCTTCTTCACACTTCAATGAAAATCCTTCTTATTACAGTGCTGATGCTGAGCATTTTCGACAGACAGAATGGGATTTTAAATGGAGACATGCAAATACTTCTATCTCATCTGCTGTTGGCCTGCAACATATTCATCACGCCTATGATGAAATTCAAACTCCTGATCTGAAGTTGCATCTTAAGGCCTTACTATTTCTGTTAAAGGAATTCACTCTGATCTTGATGATATGAAGAAGTCCCATGCTGCTGTCAAGGACAAAATTGATGGATTTATGCTTCACACACCTACCTCAGCTGAAATCACGAGTGCGAAAACTACTGTTAAAGGTGTTGTTCAATCTCAACATAACATGAAGTCTAGACTTTCATCCTTGGAAGATATCTTCTATAGTTGACAAACTAGATGCTCTATTTTCTCTTCTTTCAAATACTGATGCCAAAAAGGGGGAGAAGATAGTTGCTACAAAATGTACATCTATTCAGATAAAGGATAAAGATATTGATGATGGTGATAAGAATCCAGTTACAGATGTTCAAATTGCTTCTACTGCTCAACAACCTCGACATTCCAAGAAGACTGGTTCTTCAGGACAAGGGAAGTCTACTGGTGCTCATAAAGCTAAGCACAAGACTACTACTGATGCCCCTGAGGATGATGATGTTACAATCTCTAATTTAGCAGATGCTAAAGGGTCATTCTTTCCTTACAGACATAAGGAAATAGGTGAAAAGATTATCTTGTACTACAAAGACAAGAGGTTTGAGCAAAAGAATGCTAGGAGTGCTCTTGGGTCTATAACTGAAGAATTTCCTGATCTAACAGCCGAAGAAGCAGTTATGAAACAAAAGGAGTTAATGGCTCAAATTGAAGCTGAAGCTAACACTTCTAAAGGAAGCGGAAAAAGAGGTGGAAGATCTACAAGAGCTAGAGGAAGAGGAGGAAGAGGAAGGACTTCTAAACTAAGTCAAGTGACTGCATTTAATTCTGTATTTCTGAATTTTCTATCCATAGAAGGTTATGTTGTTGTACAAGGACATGAAGGAGTGGAAGAAGTTCAGAAGCCAGAAGAGTTGATTATTCAAATGAAGAAAAGATCAGCCACTGACATTGATCAAGTTGATACAGCAAATCAGAATGTAACTCTTGAAGTAGACATAAATCCTGAGGTAAAAGTTGATCCTGATGCTGTGGACCTGATAACTGATTTTGACTCTGATGAAAAAGTGATTGAAGTATTAAATGAGTCATCTCATACTACAGTAGTCACTCCTCATATTACAGAGGTTGATGAAAAATAAAAAGTTGATAGAAGGAAAGCTAATCAAGCATGCAAAGATTATGTGCCAAAGAGTTTTAAAATCAAAGAGAGAGCTATGGCATAAAGCAAAAGGGAAGCTTCATGATTTGTCTACAAGTTATGCTCCTCTCAGTAAGAAGGATAAAAGATGGAAAGACATTTATACATTCAACTATCCTAAAGGGTTCAAGCATGTTGAATTTGTGTCAGTAGGGTTAAGGGATTCTATTTCAGAACAGGAAGATGTTGATAAGTCCATCAAGAAACCTTCTTGGGTGGAATTTAATGAAAACCTTAAACTTGTCAAATCTCGAACCAGAGGAGGCATTGGTCATTCTGATATGGAGATTCTAAGATCTGATCTACTGGATACAAATACTCTGACTGAGAATCTTAGTGAAAGAGTTTCTCCTTCATATCTTGAGAAAGTTGAAGCTGTGAAGATTGTTTATAGAAAGATAAATGATAATGATGTCAGAGAAGAGATTCTGTACTTCTTGATGGATGGTAAAGTAAAGAGCTTTACATTGTAGCAACTCTTAATGAAGACTATGACAGAATTGAAATACATTCACTATCTTCTTAGAGTTGAGAACAGTGTCACCAGAAATTGGTCTTCTATGATACTTGAAGTCATCAGAAGAAGAGTCATGATAAAAGATGATAAATACAATGGTGATTATGTTCCTATGTACAAAACTTATATTGTTTAAGAAATGAAGATGGAAAAGGGAGCTGCAGTTCTAAAAGTTTTTCTCAACAGTCTTCAGTTATCTTTCAGTCCTGATCATAAAGATGTCAGTTTAAACTTTATGTTGGTTGGTGATCTTGAGATAAACAAAAGCTCAATTTCTAATTTAAGATCAGCTACTATCAGCTTGGAGAAGACACTGAAGAGAAGAGAGAGTTGAAGAAAAAACTTGTTAAAGTCCTACAAGACAAGGAGGAAGAAAGATTGAAAAACTTTCTGGGAACAACTGTCAGTTATCTGAAGATACTGAAGTAAGCTTTACTCCTTGTACATTTTTTAGTTGGTTTTGGAATCATTGAGAATGGAATTTTTGCTTCATTACATTAAGCATAAATTGGAGGAGATTATTACGCACTGATTATCAATAATCAGAAGAAGCTCAGGATTTTGTTGTTCGGGTGTCATCAGTATTTGATGTGTCATCAGTGTAATAACCCCAAAAATTTTGGACTTTTTGTAACCCTTATGAATAGTGATTTTGCTGATTATGCTGAATAAGAAAACTTTTCATACCAGACTATGTGGGGGTTCTTTTATTGATTAACTGAGATCTTATTAGTACTCTATATAGTATATAAGTGTATGTAAAGATCGTCAGAATCCAAATTCGAACACTTCGATTTTTCTCGAAAACCCACCAGATACAGAAAGAATTGAGTATAAGGTAACATGATGAAAAGGATTTAAATTCAAGGATTATAAGAGAGGATCATAAAAGGAATATAAAATATTGAGAAAGGTTTAGGGGAACCCAAGTAAGAAGATCCCGGGTATGATCCCTCAAACGATAAACCAGAACGAAAGTTAAGCGAACTGTATAACAGATAAGCGATCATTAACCAAGTAATTAGGAGTTAATCGAAGAGGTTAGTAGATGATGATATCATCACACCAACAAGAAGAAGACAAGTGTAAGAAGATGACATGAGAAAGATCACATAAGCATGGTGACACAAGAAGATGACATGAGAAGGATATGAACCAAGCCAAAACAAATCATAACACAAAAACACAAGTTGACTTTCATTTTGAAGAAAGAAGCTCTCGGCTTCTTCATTTCTTCAAAGAGAAGAAAATCAAAATCCAAGATCCAGGTATTGTTAAATTGTGAGGTAATTATCCAAGGTTCATTATACATAGATATAGATATCCTATGAATCTAAGCTTCCATTTCCTTCACAATCTCTTCCAATAATTCATGGAAGAAGAGGGTGAATAGTGTTTTCAAGATCTTGAAAATTTTGATCTTATGTTTTTGTTTAGATATATCTTTTGTAAGGATTTTCAAGGGTGATTTCAAGCTCCTTAGTTACTTCTACTCACCAAGGAAGGTATAATCTCATACCCTAGCCCTACTTTTGAATATTTAGAGTTTTTGTGTTTGGTATGGTTCATGAGAAGCATGATTCTTGTATACTTAGAGTGTTGCTGGATTTGTAAAGAGTTTGAAGTTATAAATCTTGGATTATTGGTTAATGAACTTAAGTATAGCTTTTAGTTCATGTTTGAGGGTAGTATAAATTGGAAATCTTGAGATGTTGGGGCTGTTGTAGTAAAGTATGGATGGAGTTTGGTTGTAATGATGATTGTGGGTTGATTGGAGTAGTTTAAAATTTAGTAATCGCGTAAACATAGTCGTCGTAATGCCCGATTTACCTTAGACTGTTTTTTTTCTTAACTTCAGGACCCGTGAACTCACTAATAGATTTTGACCATTGCCATGTTTAGATAGTTCATGTTACGAGCTTCGTTGTGATATGTGGTTCTCTTGATTCCGATGAACGATTTAGGAGAAACGACTGTTTTAAGTAACGGTGTATTGCGAACGAACCATTTCCCCTCGCCTTAATTTGAAACCTTGGTTAAGGTCCTTAACTGACTAATTGGAGTATGAAACAATTGTGTAAGGTTAATAAGTCAGTTGGAAGGGTACTCGCGGAAGAATCGCCTTAAAATTCTTATTGGTTAATTTATTAAAAATGGTGGAGCCGAGGGTACTCGAATGACTTATGTGATTCGTTAAGCGTAGAAGTGACCATAAGCGAACATTAGGGTTTAATTGGTTAAAGTCTAGTTTCTTAAGCGACCGGAGTTTAATTCCGACTTATGTTGTTGTTCATAGGTTATCGGACTCATTCTAAGCTTAAGTCTATCCAGGAACACTCAGGCAAGTTTTCTACCCGTTATACTGTTGTTGTGATGTAAATATATGTATATGCATTATCTTGTGATAAGTGCATGATTGTTATTAGCAAATTTTGCGATATATTGGATCATGCTGATATGGTATATATGCATGTCTGTTTCGTAATCTTGATATCTAATTGTTGATTCAAATGCTTATAAGTTGCATAATACCTATGCTAGAGATAAGCAGTAGTTACGTATACCCTTAGTATAGGGGACCCAAAGGTGAACATTTTCTAAACCGGGAGTCGATGTTCCCGAGTATAATATATATATATTGATATAGTTTTCAAAACTATTAATCGAATAACGTTTATTTGATAACTTTATTTTATTTAATGAATATTATTTTGAATATTCATTCGAGGACTTATGACTCCGCTTATTTTATTAAATAATATTCTTTATTTTATTAAAGAATAACGTTTCGATAATCAAACTTATTTTCGATTATTCAAATAAAGATCGTGCTTTCGTATAAGTATATCTTTGGTTATTTATTATTCATTTCCAATATGAGTTGTAAAACTTCTACTTCAATTATTTTTATAAGGATTATCCTTTATGGGAATATTATTTAAGTAATAATATTCAGATATTTTCTCCAACATATCGGGACTGATTTATTTTATTAAATCAGAGTTACTCTAAAAATTTTTTAAAATGTTTTCGAGTCTTCAAAAATGATTTTTAAAAGTTAGAGCGGATCCCAAAACTCATTTTTAGATTTAAGATCTTTGTTTTCGAGTCTTTAAAAATGATTTTTAAAAGTTAGAGCGGATCCCAAAACTCATTTTTAGATTTAAGATCTTCCTTTCGAAGGGGATTTAAATATTCGCTCAAAACCCGAGGGATCCGACTCTGTGGTGTATTTTATATTCGCAACGAGGTTGTTGTTTTGAGAAATCATTTTGATTACTTGCCCAACGTTCAGGAAGTAAGTCCATCTATTTGAGTCGGCATAAGCAACATGGGCTCAGTGGGCGTCCATGAAAGTGTAAATGGCTCAGTGGGAGTCCATCAATGCGTAAGTGGCTGAGTGGCAGTCCAGCATAGGTCCTAATACGACCAGGGTGATGACCAGTGGGGAATTCGTCCATCTACTAGTAGAAAGGGTTACTTATTGGTATCTTTGCTAGATCAGCAAGATATCAGGTTTATGCCATGGTTTTCTCCTTTCCAGATTCATTGGATATTGCAACTTTGTTTATAATTTTCATAACAGAGGTTTTCAAGGAGTGTATGAAATGTATATATATAGGTGTATATATATATCGGGACTTAATGAAGTATCTCGTAACTTCATTATTTATAATGATATTTCAAAGATTGAATCTATTCAAGTCTTTTCTTGTAGTCTCATCTATGTGATGAACTTTTAAAACTGATGATATCTTGAACGGTGGTAATTCAAGTAGTATTCGGAAAAGATATAAGTATATTGGAGTATCTTGTAACTTCCTCTTTTCAACTTATATCTGGTTAATGATTATCTTATGCATGACAAAGATTTTCAGAAAAACGTTGAGACAAGGTTAGATATATGAGATCACCTTGTAACGATATTTTTATACAGTTATAAACTGGAACTCTATGTATATTATGCATAGAAGAGGATTTCCAAGATTTTGAAAAGTATATATTCATATATACTTAATATTTTTCGACTTGGTCGCGTTAAGATATCAAACTTGGTTCATTTCTTCTTGACCAAGACTTTCATGAGTACTATGAGAATGCTCATATATTGTTAATTATTATACATATTATTTCGGTGGGCTTGTTGCTCACCCTTGCTTTCTTCTCTCATCACACAACAATAGATAGAAAAGATGAACAGGACCAAGCTCCCAATTCACAAGCAGTTAGGAAACGTTCCGCAGTTTTCTGGAGGCGTTGATGCCGCAGTAGCTGAGGTAGGAATTACCAATAGCCTAGGCTTTCAACTTTTGATGCACCAGACTTATGTATCTATATGAATTGTACTAATGGCAAAGAATATGTAAATTTATTCAGAAACCCATTTAAGGTGTAATGGTTTATAATTGTAAAATAAAATGACTTGTGTTATTTTTCGTATTCATCTCTGAGACTATAACATGTGGAGTGTGTGTATATTGTGGGGTCACAGTGCGTAATAGTTGGTTGTTTATTAAGATTATGTATTATTAAGGAAAATGGAACTCGTGATAACCCGGATCCCAGACCCCGGATCTGGGGGTGTTACAGAAATGGTATCAGAGCCAAGCGTTATAAACCTCAGAGATGATGTGACGTTAAGATAATAAGTTCACTAAGATAATAAGAACTCTTGCCAAGTTCATAGTCGGACTACCTAACGTAGTACTTATAGTTAAAAGCCTTATGGGAACCCTTATAAATATCGTGATAGAAGCGTAGTTCGTTATCGTATATTGTAGCGGGACTCCGAACCCTGAGGTTGAGGATCAAAGGCGCGATGATGTTTTATTACTTATTGGAGACCAGATTGTGTATCCGGTAGAGCGTTCTAATGAGGGACCGGATGAGATTCATACTGAGAATGTTGCGGTCGAGGATGTTATCCTAGAAGGGATTGCTGCTGAGGAGGATCCTGACGAGAATGAGGAGAGGATCGCTGAGGAATTGATGATCATAGTCAAGGCGACTGCTAAAGGTAGGATTGGCCGGTTACTACCGGAGGTTCGTTCAAGTTTGCAAAGATCGCATCCGTGTAATGCGGCTTACTCATAAGACTGAGAAGTTTGAATGGACAGAGAAATGCGAGAACAACTTCCAAGAACTGAAGCAAAGATTGGTGACGACCCCTATGTTGGCATTGTCAGATGGAAAAAGGAGATTTTGTGATTTGAAGTGAAGCGTCGCACAAAGGATTAGGGTGCTTCTTATACAGCACAACAAGGTAATCGCGTACGCGTCAAGATAATTAAGGGAATATGAAAATCCGATATCCTACCCATGAGCTTGGGCTCGTGGCAATAGTTTTTCCCTAAAGATTGGAGGCACTACTTGTATGGAGAGAAGTGCGAGATTTACACAAGCCATAAGTGCTCTAGTACATTTTAACGCAGAAAGAGCTCAACATGCGCCAGAGGAGGTGGTTAGAGCTAATCAAGGATTACGATTATGAGATTCTTTATCATCCAGGGAAAGCCAAAATGGTGGCTAATGCCCTTAGTAGAAAGGACAGACTCAAGATGATAATGTCCTCGAAAGAGTAGATAAAAGATTTTGAGAAAATGGAAATAAAAGTAAAGGTAACCAGAGCCGGTACCGAAAAGCTGTTTGAGATTGTAATACAGCCCGAATTATTGAAAAAGATCATATTGTGCCAAGAAAAATTGATGAATGAAGGCAGAGAGCCAATGACCGGAGAAAAGATTAATACTGAGAAAGATGATAAGGGAATAATGAGGTGTTCCTACAGAATTTGGGTTCCAAATGTTCAAGAGCTTAAAGATGAGATGTTAGATGAAAGCTAGTTTGAGGAATAAGATTTAGAGTAAACCCTGAACGTGATAGTCAGGGAGGTCGCCATCAAGATAGAAGGAACCCATTACATAATGAAGTGGAAAATGAGGATTTAAAACATGTAGGATGACCCCGATTATGGGGGAGGAGGAGGGAACGTTCAGACTAAGGAAACAGAAGTCGAGTAAGGAAAGGAGACCCGAGACGGTACTCCTATACGACAATTCATGGACCTTTCTAGACAAAACATAGACTATTATCCCCAACCACCACCCTGAGGAAACAATGTGGTGAGAAATTCTTTCAGGACCTTTAAGTCGCTAAGCTCTCAGAGTTCCAAGGAACAAGCTGACCCAGTCGAGGCAAGAGCCTGACTAAAGGAAATATAAGAATCATTTGAGATTCTAAATGATTGACGAAGCGTAAAAGACTGTTTTTGTCACTTACCCTCCTAAGAGAGAGGCCACCCACTGGTGAAAGGCCAAGAAAGGCACGGAGCCAGAGGTTATAATAAACTGATTAAAGTTCAGTCAATTGTTTTTGGGAAAGTACTTCCCAAGTTTATGGAGGTAGTGTAAAAGCTTTAGAGCCAGAACAAAGGCGGACGAGTATGATGAATTATGAATTTAGGTTGTAAAAGTTGTCAAGATTCGTTCTGAGGACACGAATCCAGAATGACGGTATGTTTGAAATCAATGCTTATGTCGTGTTGGTTCATGTAATGGTGGTAATAGAAACGAAAATAAAAGACTGAAAGGGGAAGGAGTATAAAGGGATATAAAGGAAATAGAGTTGAGAAGTGATAAGGGAGTTAGGTATGAGAAATCCTAAGAAATCCTATCAATAAAGATAAGAGAAGTGGGTAATCATCAGGGTGATGGTGATTGACCATGAGGTAATGTCGAAGTTTGAAGGCATAAGTGATACATATATGTTATCCCCTTTAAGTTGGGAGGATTCCAGGAAACCTTGAGATAGTTCGAAGGATAAATAATAAGACGCGGATAGACTGAGGAGACAAAAAAAAGGGTAAGAAATTATGAAATTGGATGAAGGAAGTGACCTTCAAGAATGTGAAGTGTATGTAACACCTATGAAACACCAGGTATAAGAGATATCCCAATATTGAGAAAACTGTTGAGATAAATAATAGTTGTGAATGAGGATTTATTAATAAGAAGTTCACGTTGAATACACCCAATATCTTCCAGAACATCCCTGTTATCATTACTAAATTGGAAAATAAAAGCGGATAACCGTTGTTATCTTTTGGAGGCCATATGGACTGACCTCAGTTTGAATAAGAATGTTATTGTGAAATTAGGTATACACTATCGAGGTAGGGATGATTGAATAAGATACCCTTATCAGGGATATATGACTTGATTTATCCATGGAAGGATGCAAGTACCTTTATAAATGTGGAATTAAGGATAGAACCTTGATAACTTGAGATGAACCATGGGGGGAATGCATAAAGGTTGGCATTTCACCCTTAATGGGGACATTATGAGTATGGGTGGTACGCAATGAAGGACTAAGGCAACAACAATCTTTAAAAATTAGTGGAGAAAGTTTTCAGAACTATATAGACAATGGTTCTAGTATTAGTAAATGGTATCTTGATATGACATGTACCTAGGGAGTAAAGGATGAAGGATTTAAGGATAACCTTAGAGGTTTTACAAGGAGAAAGGTAATATTCAAAGTTCTCAAGAATAGAAATTTTGATAAATCAAATATGACGTAATAATAATAATGCCAAGTGGGGCACATGTTAAACCATGAGAAAGTATAGATTGCACCAATGAAGGTCAAGATTGGTAAAAACAAGAAGGACCTTAGATAAAAGATGTCCTAAGTATGACCGAGAGTCAGTCGTGACAATGTTAACCTCTAAAGACCGAGGCAATAACTTTTGGAAAAAAATGGTGATATTTTTTTTCTTTCTCACCAAAGCATAAGGAAGAGCGTTTTCGCACAAGCAGTGATTGGAAATGAGGTAGAAAATTTAGGTGGAGATCGTTCAAAAGACATTGATTATAAGGAACTATTACTATCAGGAAAGGCCAATGAGGTGGCCGACACTCTAAGTGTAAGAGAGCAATTATAGGCGCTCGTGTTAGAGGAATAAAGTGATGATGGTTAAAGCCGTGAAGGTTGTATTATGGTGTGAAAGATTGACATTCCTTCTGATGATTATACGATACTCAACCGTAATAGTAGTTTGGTAAAGATTTAATTCATGTAGCACTGTGAGCGGGCTTCCTATCTCAGAAGGTCCTATCTTGAGATAAGCCAGGTGCATGTTATGAAAGGACTAAATGAACCTTTGAGCTTCATGTCTCCTAATAAAGACATATGGTTAATAATGGTATTAGCCTGCTATCGTTTCTTTCATTTAAACTCTTCTGTAATTTTATCTGCTTCATGTCATGTATGTACGTCAGGATCAGGAGTGTTCTTCATGAATCATGAATGGTGATTATGTTACCTCCTTAAAAGAATTTGATACGACAGGTATGGACTCTGTATGGTTAGCAATTAAGATTTCGAGGAAAACAAATGACTACAGTAGGTCAGCAGTGGACCATAGTAATGTAACAATGATTCTGCGAGTAATGAGCCGATTACAAGCGTGAGAGTTGTATTGGAATGAATGTTGAGATTGAGTACCGCTAATCGGGTTGTGGTGATATATAATTTATCATTGATAGACTAATTAAGTCGATTGTCTAACTATTGAATATTTATTCCTTCTTATCAATAGAGAGTCGTATTACTATACGAGGAAGGTTGCGGTGCAAGCATATAATTCTAGTAACGATGATGTCTAGAATGAAATCCTAGATTCGATTTTCGATGTCGAGGGGGTTTCAAAGGTGATTGTTTATGAGCTCAAGCAAGAGCATGGGTTCGTAGATTGATGAACGGAATAGCAAAATATTTAGGCATGCGAAATACGATGCTATAATACTTGATGTTTATATATATACACATATGTTTTGTTCTCCTATGACAAACCTCTATAGTTCAGAGGTAGATTCCAAGCCAGATATTTATGGCAGTACTTTTTCATATACAATTCTCTTCAATTCGTTCTTTTCTCTCCATTTCATTTTGTATAAGCTGAGAAGAACAACCCTTCCAGAAGGGGAGGTATTGCCGAATGACTATCTATCTATGTGATAGAAGCCTAGTAGGATACCATCTATTGTTTAATTGCTTGTCAAGTACTAAAGGCTGGCCACCTTCTGTACTAACTATGCGATATAACAAGTGTTCATGATCATAGTGATCTCTCAATAAATTCTTTTACTTTTATACGATGGGTCAAGCTTTCGAAAATAAAAGTAGTTAGAAAAGGAGTAGTATGAGTATGGTTGTATTCGGAATGGAAACACATTCGTGATACTAAGGTTGGCATATTTATTAAAAGGTTATAGAATGCTAACGAGCAAAAGTATAACTTGTATAAATATTAGGAAGGGAAGATAGTAGCGATTACGAACTGGAAAAGAGTGGGTATTGAGAAGCAAAAGCTATAATACTAGAAGCTATGATGAGAGTCTGTGCAATAGACTTGAAAGAATTTGGAATGATCACTTAACGCAGATTGAGTTTTCTTACGATAATAGATCATATGTCAGTATCGAGATATCGCCTTATGAGATCCTTGAGGGAACACAATGTCGATCTCCCTTATGTTAGGATGATGTTGCTAATCGCAAGATGCTCGGACCAGCAGTGGTCCAAAGGACCAAGGATATAATAGATCTAATCAGAGGACGGCTGGTAGTAGCCCAAGATGGACATAAGAAGTATGTTGATTTGACACGAAAGGACAAAGAATAGGAAGTAGGGGACCTAGTGCTGTTATAGGTATTCCCTTGGAAAGGATGGATGAGGTTCGGAAAGAAAGGAAAGCTAAGCCCACGAATTGTTGGACCCTTGGAGATATTAAGACGTATTGGGAAGTTAGCATATGAGCTAGCCCTACCCCCGAACCTGTAGCAAGTTCATAACGTGTTCCACGTATCTGGATGCCAGACAAATAGGGGCATATGAGCGCATAGACATGCAACCAGACGTAACCTATATGGAGCAACCGGGAAAGGTTATAGATTGAAAAAGAACAAGTGCTTAGGAGAAGGGTTATCAAACTAGTCAGAGTTTGATGGTAGAACCACAATGTGGGAAAATTGACTTGAGAGTTAGAAAGTGCAATGCTAAGAAAGTATCCCTATTCAATTTTATCTGATTCCGGGACGGAATCCTTTTAAGGAGGGGAGACTGTAATAACCCCAAAAATTTTGGACTTTTTGTAACCCTTATGAATAGTGATTTTGCTGATTATGCTGAATAAGAAAACTTTTCATGCCACACTATGTAGGGGATCTTTTATTGATATTTAGAGATCTTATTAGTACTCTATATGGTACATAAGTGTATGTAAAGATCATCAGAATCCAAATTCAAACACTTCAATTTTTCCAGAAAACCCACCAGATACAGAAATAATTGAGTATAAGGTAACATGATGAAAAGGATTTAAATTCAAGGATTATAAGAGAGGATCATAAAAGGAATATAAAATATTGAGATAGGTTTAGGGGAACCCAAGTAATAAGATCCCGGGTATGAACCCTCAAACGATAAACGAGAATGAAAGTTAAGCGAACCGTATAACAGATAAGCGGATCATTAGCCAAGTAATTAGGAGTTAATCAAAGAGGTTAGTGGATGATGATGTCATCACACAAACAAGAAGAAGACAAATGTAAGAAGATGACATGAGAAAGATGACATAAGCATGGTGACTTAAGCATGACAAATGGAGGGATTGGTTGGTTGATTGTGAGCCATTCATTTCTTACCATGGTAAAAAGTTAATTAATAACAAAAGGATATTAACCAAGCCAAAACAAATCATAACACAAAAACACAAGTTGACTTTCATTTTGAAGAAAGAAGCTCTCGGCTTCTTTATTTCTTCAAGGAGAAGAAAATCAAAATCCAAGATCCAAGTATTGTTAAATTGTGAGGTAATTATCCAAGGTTCATTATACATAGATATAGCTATCCTATGAATCTAAGCTTCCATTTCCTTCAAAATATCTTCCAATAATTCATGGAAGAAGAGGGTGAATAGTGTTTTCAAGATCTTGAAAATTTTGATCTTATGTTTTTGTTTAGAAATAGCTTTTGTAAGGATTTTCAAGGGTGGTTTCAAGCTCCTTAGTTACTTCTACTCACCAAGGAAGGTATAATCTCATACCCTAGCCCAACTTTTGAATATTTAGAGTTTTTATGTTTGGTATGGTTCATGAGAAGCATTATTCTTGTATACTTAGAGTGTGGTTGGATTTGTAATGAGTTTGAAGTTGTAAATCTTGGATTATTGGTTAATGAACTTAAGTATAACTTTTAGTTCATGTTTGAGGGTAGTATAAATTGGAAATCTTGAGATGTTGGGGCTGTTATAGTAAATTATGGATGGATTTTGGTTGTAATGATGATTGTGGGTTGATTTGTGGATTGATTGGAGTAGTTTAAAATTTGGTAATCGCGTAAATATAGCCGTCGTAATGCCCGATTTACCTTAGACTTTTTTTGTTCTTAACTTCAGGACCCGTGAACTCACTGTTAGATTTTGACCATTGCCATTTTTAGATAATTCATGTTACGAGCTTCGTTGTGATATGTGGTTCGCTTGATTGCGATGAACGGTTTAGGAGAAACGACCGTTTTAAGTAACGGCGTTTTGCGAACGAACCATTTCCCCTCGCCTTAGTTTGAAACCTTGGTTAAGGTCTTTAAATGACTAATTGGAGTATAAAACAATTGTGTATGGTTAATAAGTCAGTTGGAAGGGTACTTGCGGAAGAATCGCCTTAAAATTCTTATTGGTTAATTTATTAAAAATGGTGGAGCCGAGGGTACTCGAACGACTTATGTGATTTGTTAAGCGTAGAAGTGACCATAAGCGAACATTAGGGTTCAATTGGTTAAAGTCTAGTTTCTTAAGCGACCGGGGTTTAATTCCGACTTATGTTGTTGTTCATAGGTTATCGGACCCACTCTAAGCTTAAGTCTATCCGGGAACACTCAGGCAAGTTTTCTACCCGTTATACTGTTGTTGTGATGTAAATATATGTATATGCATTATATTGTGATAAGTGCATGATTGTTATTAGCAAATTTTGAGATATATTGGAGCATGCTGATATGGTATATATGCATGTCTATTTCGTAATCTTGATATCTAATTGTTGATTCAAATGCTTATAAGTTGCATAATACCTATGCTAGAGATAAGCAGTAGTTGCGTATATCCTTAGTATAGGGGACCCAAAGGTGAACATTTTCTAAACCGGAAGTCGATGTTCCCGAGTATAATATATATATATATATATATTTATATATATATGGATATAGTTTTCAAAACTATTAATCGAACAAGGTTTATTCGATAACTTTATTTTATTTAATGAATATTATTTTGAATATTCATTCGAGGACTTATGACTCCGCTTATTTTATTAAATAATATTCTTTATTTTATTAAAGAATAACATTTCGATAATCAAACTTATTTTCAATTATTCAAATAAAGATCGTGCTTTCGTATAAGTATATCTTTTGTTATTTATTATTCATTTCCAGTATGAGTTGTAAAACTTCTACTTCAATTATTTTTATAAGGATTATCCTTTATGGAAATATTATTTAAGTAATAATATTCAGATATTTTCTCCAATATATCGGGACTGATTTATTTTATTAAATCAGAGTTACTCTAAACATTTTTTAAAATGTTTTCGAGTCTTCAAAAATGATTTTTAAAAGTTAGAGCGGATCCCAAAACTCATTTTTAGATTTAAGATCTTCCTTTCGAAGGCAATTTAAATACTCGCTCAAAACCTGAGGGATCCGACTCTGTGGTGTATTTTATATTCGCAACGAGGTTGTTGTTTTGAGAAAGCATTTTGATTACTTGCCCAACGTTCGGGAAGTAAGTTAATCTATTTGAGTCGGCATAAGCAACATGGGCTCAGTGGGCGTCCATGAAAGTGTAAGTGGCTCAGTGGGAGTCCATTAATGCGTAAGTGGCTGAGTAGCAGTCCAGCATAGGTCCTAATACGGCCAGGGTGATGACCAGTGGGCAATTCGTCCATCTACTAGTAGAAAAGGTTACTTATTGGTATCTTTTCCTGATCAGCAAGATATCAGGTTTATGCCAAGGTTTTCTCCTTTCCAGATTCATTGGATATTGCAACTCTGTTTATAATTTTCATAACCGAGGTTTTCAAGGAGTGTATGAAATGTATATATATAGGTGTATATATATATATCGGGACTTAATGAAGTATCTCGTAACTTCATTATTTATAATGATATTTCAAAGATTGAATCTATTCAAGTCTTTTCTTGTAGTCTCATCTATGTGATGAACTTTTGAAACTGATGATACCTTGAACGCTGGTAGTTCAAGTAGTATTCGGAAAAGATATAAGTATATTGGAGTATCTTGTAACTTCCTCTTTTCAATTTATATCTGGTTAATGATTATCTTATGCATGACAAAGATTTTCAGAAAAACGTTGAGACAAGGTTAGATATATGAGATCACCTTGCAACGATATTTTTATACAGTTATAAACTAGAACTCTATGTATATTATGCATAGAAGAGGATTTCCAAGATTTTGAAAAGTATATATTCATATATACTTAATATTTTTCGACTTGGTCACGTTAAGATATCAAACTTGGTTCATTTCTTCTTGACCAAGACTTTCATGAGTACTATGAGAATGCTCATATATTGTTAAGTATTATACATATTATTTCGGTGGGCTTGTTGCTCACTCTTGCTTTCTTCTTTCATCACACAACAACAGATAGAAAAGATGAACAGGACACAGCTCCCAATTCGTAAGCGGTTAGGAAACATTCCGCAGTTTTCTGGAGGCGTTGATGCCGCAGTAGCTGAGGTAGGAATTACCAATAGGCTAGGCTTTCAACTTTTGATGCACCAGACTTATGTATCTATATGAATTGTACTAATGGCAAAGAATATGTAAATTTATTCAGAAACCCATTTAAGGTGTAATGGTTTATAATTGTGGAATAAAATGACTTGTGTTATTTTTGGTATTCATCTCTGAGACTATAACTTGTGGAGTGTGTGTATATTGTGGGGTCACAGTGCGTAATAGTTGGTTATTTATTAAGATTAAGTGTTACTAAGGAAAATGGAACTCGTGACAACCCGGATCCCCGACCCCAGATCTGGGGGTGTTACAATCAGGATTTGACACATCATCAGCATTTGGATGGCATCAGTATCTGGAGACATTCAGCTTAGAATATTTGTTATGCTCCTTGTATTGTGGAATATATATCTCTTACATCTGAGTGATAGGACTTTATCTATTTAGTTGAAGATATGTATAAGTTTCGGTTAGCTTTTGATAATGCATATCCTAGATTTTTTAGTTGTAGTTGTGTATTATATAAACACAATTTAGGTCATCACATAGTGAATCAAACTTGAGCATCATACGACCTAGCAGCTCTCAAGAACATCAGTACTTCTGGAGAGAGTTCTGTAACAGTTTTTATTAGAAAATATAAAAAGCTGTTATATTTTATTACTTGTTCGAAACATTTATACAATTGTATCCAACCCCCTTAAACAATTGTATCCTTACTGGGCAACATTTCTGCTCAAGGCATCCGCTACTACATTGGCCTTACCTGGGTGATAGTTGATGGAATAGTCGTAGTCCTTGATTAACTCCAACCACCTTCTCTGTCTCATGTTCAAGTCCTTCTGAGTAAATATGTACTTTAAGCTCTTATGATCCGTGTAAATATCACACTTTTCTCCATATAGATAATGTCTTCACAGTTTCAAAGCAAAAACTATAGCTGTCAACTCAAGATCATGGAGTGGATATTTCTGCTCATGAGGCTTTAATTGTCTGGAGGCATAGGCAATGACTTTATCGTGTTGCATCAGTACACAACCTAAACCTTTCAAAGAAGCGTCGCTATAAATCACAAAGTTTCCCGTCTCATTTGGCAATTCTAGTACTGGAGTTGACACTAATTTTTTCTTCAGTTCCTAGAAGCTTTCTTCACACTTTTCCATCCAAATGAATTTCTCGTTCTTCCTGGTTAGCTTGGTTAACGGAGATGCAATCTTAGAGAAATCCTTTACAAATCTTCGGTAATATCATGCTAGCCTAAGAAATCTTCTTACTTCCGTCGGAGTCTTTGGTTGCTCCCACTTAGATACGACTTCAATCTTTACAGGGTCTACCTTGATACCTTCCTTGCTTACCACATGTCCAAGAAATTGTACCTCTGTCAACCAAAACTCACACTTGGAAAACTTCGCATATAGTTATTTTTCTCTTAACCTTTGAAGGGAAATCCTTAGGTGCGTTGCGTGATCTTCTATGAGGATGTCATTAATAAATTCAATAACAAACTTATCCAAGTACTCCTTATACATCCGGTTAATTAAATCCATAAAAGTCGCTGGTGCATTGGTCAATCCAAAACGACATCACTAGGAACTCATAATGGCCATACCTTGTTCTGAATACAGTTTTGGGTATATCTTCAGGCTCGATCTTCTGTTGATGGTAGCCAGATCTTAAGTCGATCTTTGAAAAATAGCATGCTCCTTTAAGCTGATCAAATAACTCATCAATCCTCGGTAAAGGATACTTGTTCTTTATCGTCAACTTGTTCAGCTCCCTATTATCGATGCATATCCTCATACTTCCATCTTTTTTCTTTACGAATAACACTAGAGCACTCCACGGAGAAACACTTAGTTAGATAACTCCCTTATCCAACAGTTCTTGAAGTTTCTTTGCCAATTCCTTCATTTCCACTGGAGCCATTCGGTATGAAGCTTTAGAAACTGGTTCGGCTCCTGGTATCAAATCAATGTAGAACTCTATTTCTCGATCAGGTGGTAGTCATGGAAATTCTTCCGGAAAGATATCGAGATACTCTCTTACTATGGGAATCTCATCTAGAGTAGGGGTCTCTTTCTTGGTGTCCACCACATGAGCCACATATTCTTCACATCCTTGCCGCAACAATTTCTTTGCTTGGAGTACTGAAAGAAACTTCTTGTCCAACTTATGTCCTTGATATCTTATCCTTACATTATCTGTTGTATACATAACAACTCTCTTTTTATTGCAGTCAATATTTTCCTTATACAGAGACAACCAATCCATGCATAGAATAACATTAAATTTTCCCAACTCAAAAGGTATTAGGTCAGCAGGGAAAGAATGTCCTGAAATTTCCATGGAGCACTTAGGACAGAATTGACTTACCGATACTTTATCCTTATTAGCCACCTCTATGGTCAAAGGTTCATCTTAGTCTTCCAATATTAATTGCATTTTATTCATACGATTCATGGATAAAAATGATTTGGACGCTCTCGAATCAAATAAAATGTTAACATGAATGGAATTAAGAGAAAGCATACATGCAACTACATCAGAATCCTGAGGAGAGAATTTCTTAGTCATCTTGAAAGTCCTAGCTCTGGCGGTACTTGTTGCTTTCCCTTGAGATGCACTTCTTCCTACACTGCCCTGGGTAACTGATCTACAATTCCTAGAAATAAGCCCCACTTTTCCGCAACTGAAATAGGTTACTCCTTGGTTCTCAGATTTACACTCAGTGGAATAATGACCCTTCTGGCCATACTTGAAACAATTGGCGTTCTCTCTGCACTGACCACTGTGCTTCTTTCCACATGTCTTGCAGCCGATCACAGGCTTGTTGGACTGTGTTGGAGTAGAACTGACTGAGGTAGTACTGGGCCTAGCTTGTGGGAAATTATGTCTTCTAAATTTCCTGTCTTTATTCTTTCCAAACCGTCGCTGAAACTTTTGGCTTACTCCTTCGTGTTCTAACTTTGCAGGCCCACCTTCAAACTTTCTTTTCTTCTCACCTTTTTCCTTAGCAGCAAACCTTTGATCACTTTCTATTACTAAGGCAGCCTGAACTACCGAAGTATATGTCTTGAGTTGTAAGGCTACAACTTCACTACTAATCTCTGGATTGAATCCTTGTTGAAACTGCTTCGCTCTCTGACCTTCCGAACTTACATACTCTGGTGCTATACGAGCCAATTCTGTGAACTTGGCTTCGTACTACGTGACACTTCTTTCTCTTTGCTTCAATTCTAAAAACTCTATTTCCATCTGACTCTGGAGACAATCGGGAAAATACTTTTCCAAGAACAGTTTTGTGAATCGGGTCCAAGGAATAGGACCTTCTCGTTTTAACGCTCGTGTAGACTCCCACCAATAGTTCGAATCAATTTTCAGAAAATAACTAGCATAATCTGTCTTTAAATCCTCACTTACCTAGGTGAGTGCAAAAGCCTTCTCCATTTTCTTCAACCAGATCCTGGCAATAACAAGAACTACTTCATCTTTAAATTCTGGGGGTTTCACAGCCTGTAAAGACTTGAAACTAATAGCTTGGATCATCCCCCTCATCTGGTATTGATGTTGGATCTGCAGCTGCTGCTTTTGGATTTGCTGCTGTTGTTGTTGTTGTATGAGTTGTTGTTGTTGTTCTTGTTACTGAAATTGTTGTTGTTGCTGCTAGAATTGCTGTTGCTGTTGGGCCAGCTGAAAAGACTGTTGGCGCAACAAATATATCAATTCACTCATGGAGGGATCCCCAGCAGTTGTTGGGTTGACAATTCTTCTTAAGTGGCATTCTCCTGAAACATAGCAGTCATATATAAGAAAATGGATTGCTTCAACAGTTTATACATATGTATAAGGAGAATGTTGCTACTAAGATAATATCCTCATCCTTAGTTAATTGGATCCATCCTGAGTGAATGATTATATTCTAGAAACACCAGCAACAGAAGCAACAATAATAGTAAAAACAATAATAACAACGCACAAGTGTATATGAAAACTGAACAACATAATAAAGCAGCTACTATATAACAACCAACAGAAATCCAACTGATACAACTGATATCCAACTAGAAACCATCCGATTATATAAAAAAATTGGCTGACATAACAGCCTCCACCTACTACAAACTATAACAACATAATGTACATATATAAAGGAAACAAATACAGAACTCCTGGAACCCAACTTTGAGCTCTGCCTGACTCTGCTGCACCTCTGCTCTAACCCCTGCCACTGCCACTGCCACCAATCAAGCCTAACTTGAACACCAACCAGTTAATCAGATCCCGGTAATAAATGGCCCTAAAATCCAAGTTAATAAAAGGGTCAATAGACCTACCTCGCTCCATAATAGTCTGAGTCAAAGACGTCACTCGTGCCTGAATATCAGGTGAAGGGACAGGGATGCCCTGGAAAGGTCCAACTGGCACTCGATCGAGGTACGCGGCCAGCTCCGGGCTCTGCTCTCAAATGAAAGACCTGTTCACCACCTGGTGAACATGATAAGGAATTGGGGAGGAGGTACCTAAAGGAGCAGATGGAGGAACCAGAGGTCTAGAGGAAGAAGAACTGGGTCCACAGCCTGGTGGGAAATCCTTAACAGCAGATACTGATCTCTATACCGAACGGGGATGGGTGCTAGGTCCAGGCATATCCCTCAGCACAAACGGGGGCACTGGAGGGGGAGACAAAGGAGTTTCCTCAGCTACCACGTCTAGGATCCTCTTTGAATCGGAACTATCTGAGTCTGATCTATTCTCCCGGGATGGAGAACTGGAGATCACTATGGGCCACTGTCAACAGTATAAATATACAGGAAAGACACAACAAGGTTAAGGCAGTTCTATCAAAACATCAATAGATTCCAGGGTAACACCGTCGGAACCCTCGACTGACTCTAAGGTTTGCTCCTCTACATGAGTTGCTGACTCGTACCTTAAGACACAGTTTCTATACCTGGTTGACTCAATCCCTAACCTAAATCAGGGACTTGAACCTGTAGCTCTGATACCAACTGTGACAGCCCAACCCCGGGGTCCGGAGTTGACATCACCAAACACAACAAAACAAAAATATAAACTACAAGACCATTATTATTATTAAATTTACTTGTCCCCAAACCAAGATCCGATCCAGGTTCAAGTATGATTCAAGTTACTCATTAATACAAACCACCTATTAAAACCTAACTCACTAAACTTATTCAGTAACTCATCAGACCGCACATGGTCTGATACTAACTACCTTTGAGGAGCCAGTTCTAGAAGTGGCTAAAACACAGTTTTTCCAAGGCCTGAGGGGTCCACTAAGTATATGTGATATATATATATGACATGTTGCAAGGGTGAGCGTATAATTGCTCAGCAGTGTTGGATATATTTGAGATGTCATGTCTAATATGTTTCATGTTTAGTTTTCAAATCTTAACTAACATGAAATATCAGTTCTTACAGGAATCAGGACTTACTGGAAGTCAGGACTTAAGGATATCAGGACTTAGATTATCAGAAGATAATATCAGAAGATGGATATCAGAACTTAAGTACTGGAGGACTAACAGTTAAGGAAGGAAGCTGATTTACAGGAAAGAAGATCGAGATTAATACAAGAAGAAGATATGCGTGGAAAGAGTTAGAGGACTAGAAGAATTATATAAGATATCTGATTGATATATTTTAGGAGACATAATTATATTCCATATCAAATAGAAGTTATCTTGTAACTGTGTGTGTATATAAACACAGACATAGGTTTACTCTATAAGAGTTACGATCATCGAGAAGATCATACAATTGTAACCTAGCAGCTCTCGTGATATTTGTTCATCACTGAGAGAGAACATTTCCATTATAACAGAGTTTATTATATCGAATACATCTGTTTTCTGTTACTTGTGCTTTAAATCATTTTGATTGTGTTCTACACTGTATTCAACCCCCTTCTACAATGTTGTGTGACCTAACAAGTGGTATCCGAGCCTATCTGTTAACACACATACAGTAAAGATCCAAAATAATTATGTCTGAAGAAACAGAAAATCCAACCAAGCCCACAAAAACTGAAGAAACTCCAAAGACTCAAACCCACAGTCGATATGAGACTATTAGGGTTCCCTTGCTGAGACCTTCTGAGTATCCCATATGGAAAGTGAAGATGGCTATGCTTCCGGAAGCTACAGATACAGAACACATTGACAGAATTTATGAATGACCGCATAAGCCAACCAAGCTCTCTTTTGTAGTTGCAGATCAGCCTGCAAAGACCATACCAAAGGAGAAAAGTGAATACACACATGAAGATATCTCATCTATTGCCAAGGATGCAAAGGTAAGGCATTTGCTGCATAGTGCCATTGATAATGTCATGTGAAATAGGGTAATTCAATGCAAGACTACAAAGGAGATATGGGATGCTTTGGAGACAAGGTGTCAGGGAACTGATGTAATCAAGAAAAACAGGAGGACTATACTCACTCAAGACTATGAGCACTTTGACTCAAAAAGTGATGAGTCATTGACTGACTTATATGACATATTTGTCAAACTCTTGAATGATCTGTCACTGGTGGACAAGGAATATGACACTGAAGATTCAAATCTAAAATTCCTTTTAGCTCTTCCTGAAAGTTGGGATTTGAAAGCTACTATTATAAGAGACAATTATGCTCTTGATGAAACTACTCTTGATGAAATTTATGGAATGCTCAAGACTTATGAAGTTGAGATGGATCAAAGAAGCAAGAGACATGGGAGAAAGTCAAGGACAGTTGTCTTAATGCTGAGGAGGAATCCCCCAAAGTGGTTGTCTCAAAGAAAGGAAAAGGAAAGGCTCTCATCATAAAGTCTAATTCAGAATCATCAAGTTCTGATGATGATGATTCAGAAACTGAAAGTCTACCTGAAGTAGATGTTGATGAAGAGATGATGAAGTTGGTGCTCTTATGGTGAAGGGTATCACAAAGATAGCCTACAGAAAATTCAGAAGGGGAAAGAAGTTTTCCAGGAAAGGTAGAAGTTCTGATAAGAAGGGCTTCAGAAAATCTGAAGTCAAAGGAGAAAAGTATGAAAGAGGAGATTACTCAAATGTCAAATGCTACAACTGTGGTGAGAAAGGCCATATATCTCCTGACTGTAAGAAAGCAAAGAGTGATAAAGGCAAGGCTATTATCACAAAGAAGAAAAGCTGAACAGACACTTCAGATTTTGAATATGAGGAGAACTATGCCTTGATGGAAAATGCTGATAGCAGTTCTGATGCTGCTGAGTTAAAGGTACCTCAAACAACTTATGCCTTTCATACTGATGATATTACTGAGTTGAGATTATATCTTAAAACCATGTTTTAGCTATAGAGATCAAACTTTAACATGTGAAAGATTAACTTCTGAAAATCTTGCTTTTAAAAAGAGGAATGATTATTTAGAAAAGGAGTTAGTTATGTTCCATCAAACTCAGAAAGAAAGAGATGATGCTTTCTATGTTAGAGATGAAGTGCTAAAAATGAATAAATCTCTAAAAAATGAGTTAGAAAAGGAGAGAGAGATTATCAGGACTTGGACTAACTCTGGCAGAACAACTCAGGATATACTAAGTAGTGGGAACTGGAAAGAGGGCTTAGGTTATGGAGATGAGAAAAGTGAAAAAGGAACTGAACAAGTTAAGCCAATTATTATTAAACAGACTATTAATCCAAAGGTAAATCCTGTTAAATTTGTAGCTAAAACTGTAAAGTCCGATTCTGAAATGATGAAAGACATTGAGACAGAAGTGTTAGCAGAGTCAACTTCTGACAAATTAGAACAGGATAAACCAACTGAAGTTAACATAGGCTTAATGACTAAGAAGCAGCTTAAACATAAGCTGAAAGAGATTACCAGTATAAACAAGATAAAGGTAGCTAGGTAGCTAGGAAAAATAGGAATGGAAAGGAAGGTGTGAATAAAAGCAACAATTATATGCCTGTTCCTAATGCTCCTAGAAAGAAATGCTATAACTGTGGAAACTCTAACCATCTGGCTTCTTTTTGCCGGAAGAATAAGAATATAAACTCCCTACCTTCTAAGTCAGGAGTTAAGAGTCAGTCTGTTAGGTTTAAGCCACAAAATCCTTGTTTTCATTGTGGTAGTATATGGCATTCCATTTATACTTGTAAGGAATATCATAGTTTGTACTATGATTATTATCAGATAAAACCTTCTTTGAAGAAAGTTGTTTTAATTCCTTCTAGTGTAAAGTATGATGCAAAGTCTGATACTGTTAATACTGATAAGAAAAATGTTAGCATGAACTCTGATGTTAAATCCACTGCAAATGTTAACAAACTTAAAAATGCCAAAGGATCCAAGCAAGTCTGGGTCCTTAAAACTAACCATTAGTGGTCTTTGTGATTGCAGGGCAACAAGAAGAACATCCTAGTTCTGGACAGTGGATGTTCAGGACATATGACTGGAAATAAAGCCCTGCTATCAGATTTTGTGGAGAAAGCTGGCCCAGAAGTTTCTTATGGAGATGGCAACATTGGAAAAACTCTGGGATATGGCAAGATCAATCTTGGGAATGTCATCATTGAAACAATAGCTCTTATCTCAAACACAATATGTTGAGTATAAGTCAACTCTGTGACAGAGGTTATCATGTGGATTTCTTTGAAGAACACTGTGAAGTTATAAGTAATTCTACAGGAAAAGTGGTTCTGAAAGGTTACAAGCATGGTAACATTTATGAAGCCAGACTTTCAACAAATACTGATGGTTCTGCAATCTGTCTGTTGAGTAGAGCATCAATTGAAGAAAGCTGGAATTGGCACAAGAAACTTTCTCATTTAAATTTCAACAATATAAATGAACTTGTGAAGAAAGATCTTGTGAGAGGACTGCCAAAAACAGTATTTGCTCTTGATGGCCTTTGTTATTCATGTCAGAAGGCAAAATAAAGAAAATCCTCTTTCAAGAGCAAAACTGAGTCTTCAATTCTTGAACCTTATCACCTACTGCATGTTGATCTATTTGGTCCAGTCAATGTCATGTCTATTGCAAAGAAGAAATATGCTATTGTTATAGTGGATGAGTTCACAAGATACACTTGGGTGTATTTCTTGCATAAGAAGACTGAAATAGCATCTACTGTAACTGATCATGTCAAAAAGCTGGATAAATTGATCATAGATTCTGTTAAAATAATAAGGAGTGATAATGGCACTGAGTTCAAGAATTCAATCATGGAAGAGTTATACAAAGATCATGGAATCAAACAGGGATTTTCTGCACCTCGAACTCCATCTAACTGCAAGTAGACCTGATATCATGTATGCTACCTGTCTTTGTGCAAGATTTCAGGCTGATCTAAGAGAACCTCACTTATTAGCTGTGAAAAGAATTTTCAAGTACCTTAAGGGTATAGTTGATCTAGGATTGTGGTATCCTAGGGAATCAGATTTTAAGCTAATTGGTTACTCAGATGCAGATTTTGCAGGATGCAAAATAGACAGGAAAAGCACTAGTGGAAGCTGCTAATTTCTTGGAGGCAGATTGGTTTCTTGGTTTAGCAAGAAATAAAAGTCAATTTCTACATCAACTGCAGAAGCAGAATATATTGTTGCAGGAAGCTGTTGTGCACAGATTCTTTGGATGACGAATCAGTTACTGGATTATGGGTTAGAATTTTCTAAAATCCCTATTTACTGTGATAAGCAAAGTGCTATTGCTATGATAAGTAATCCACTTCAACACTCAATGACAAAACACATCAGCATTAGGTTCCATTTCATAAGGGAACATGTGGATGAAGGTATAGTGGAATTGTATTTTGTTCCAACAGATTAACAACTAGCAAATATCTTCACAAAACCACTATGTGAAGCTACTTTTATAAGATTGGTAAATGAACTTGGAATGGTTTCAGGTTCTTTCTCTAAATCTGCTTAGTTTTTGTTCTCATGCATCAGACTTTATGATCAGTGTTTATATATCGTATTATCTATATGTAATCTCTGCTTAATTTGAAAATTCTTTAAATGCTGATTGTTATCTGATGTGGATTTATATACTCTAATAAGTGTTTTGAATGTTACGTGGCTATTCAATCCAATGAGGATAATTATGCTAGATGCTGACCTAGTAGTCTTTAACATACTAGAAATCCGATGTTTGAATTAGTTGTTTATGTGGAAACTCATTAACACAAGCAGATTCTGATATTGAGCTTAGTCAAGTTTACTTTGTGTATCTTATTACTAAGTCTCAAACTAGATTCTTGTTTCTTACCTGTCAAATTCTGATGTCAGTAAATCTTAAGAATGAACTAAGTGCTGATAAGCCTCACTTATCAAAAGAAAAGAAAAGAAAAGAATAAAAGTCAGGTACTCCTTTGAGATCTAGAGTAAAAATGTGAAAGGGAAGACCCAAGTGCATTGCTGGTATTAAGTAATATGCATTAGAAAAGCAAAAAAAAAATTTCGTGACTTTTCACACTCTATGATTACTGGAGAAATACTCTGATAACAGTATAAA
This sequence comes from Apium graveolens, assembly GCF_009905375.1. Classification (NCBI taxonomy): domain Eukaryota; kingdom Viridiplantae; phylum Streptophyta; class Magnoliopsida; order Apiales; family Apiaceae; genus Apium; species Apium graveolens. Next base: position 170,197,575 of record NC_133654.1, on the reverse strand, counting down.
TTATGGTAAGCAGTCGTGACTCACTTACACTGAGAAGCCACTGTAAAAAGGAATTTCAAAAGATGCATAAAATGAGCACAAATAGTTGTGGTGAACTCTTGCATAAATTTGTTCTATAGTAGACATCATGAATGATGACAGATTTTAAGCATTTTTCTGAGTTATGCCTTATTTCTAAGATGTACTGAAGTTGATCAGTCTTTAATCTTTATCTGATATTTTGCTGAATGCACACACTTTCACTCCATATGAATAATGAAAATTACTGTGGTGATTAAATTATTTTTGACAAACAGTTAAGTGTCATTTGCATAAATTCTGAGGACAAGTTCTGATGGAAGTACTGATGATTAAACTATGAAGAAAACAAGTCAGTATTTGTATGAAGAATCACAGAAAAAAGATATTCACTTTTTGAGTACAGAAGCCATGTTCTGATGACTGTTAAAATCTGATATAAGTTAAGTTCTGATTTTAAATCCTGATCAAATCTTTGATGCTTACGTGGCATTTTTCTTTACTTGACTTATTTGTGGTAAAATCTGAAATAGCCATATTTAAATCAGAATAAATTTGGGTGAGATAAAAATAATCATAATCATTATGGGTTAGTGGTTAACTTGTATGTCCTGAAAAACTGCATGTGCACGGTAATTATTGCTTATTTTACGTGCTCATTAACTCCTGCTCTAACCGTTTATTGACTGTTCACACGGTGCCAGGTGTAAAGTGTATATCATGCTTCAGAAATATAGCTATTGAGTGGAGAGAGTAAATATATGGGAGTTAACAGATTTTCTAATCTTTTACTTACTTATCTATTTTTCATCTCTCTTATTCTCTCTCTCTCTCTAATATTCTCTGAAGCGTTTTCTTTCAGGACTTTTAACAAACACTTTGCAAATACTCTCTTTCTCACTTAATTTCTTACAGAGATGGCACCAAAAGACATAATTTTCAATGGAGCTAAGTTTTTTCCTAACAACTACTCCGCCATTCTTAGCAAGGCTGAAGCTCCATCGGAACTTCACTTCATTCAGGATTTTCTCGCTAATTCTGATATTGGGTACGCTCTGACCCAACCTGATACAATCTCTGGAACTCAAGTGCTGGAGTTCTGGCGAAGTGGAGTATATGATGATGGTGGTGGTCAAGGGACCCCAAGTATAATCTTTACAACAGGGGAGGATGAGCATGTCGTAACTTTGGCTACAGTACGCCAAGCACTGCAGTTGCCTGAAAATAAAGCCTATACAACTGTTGAGGAGCCTATTCTTCAAAATATGATGGCCAGTCTGGGGTATGAAAAGATATTGGAAAAGCTGGGTCAATTGAAGAGACCTTACATAAGGAGGGAATGGAGTTTCTTCTTTGACTGCATCACCAAGGCTTTTGCAGACAAATGTTCTAACTTCGATGCAATCCCCATCTTCAGTCAATAAATCGGGTATGCTCTCATTAATCAAACTAATTTTGATTATGCAAGTGTTGTCTTAGGTTTTATTGGGGACAGGATGACAGAAGATAGTAATACTGTATATTTTGTTAGATTCTGTCAGCTTATCTATAGTATTTGTTGTTCTAATAAGCCCCAATCAGCTAGTGAATTAATTTCATCATTCAAACTAGCTAAAAGAGCTTTTAATGACTTATTATCTACTGATAATAAGAAGGCTGTGTTAAGACCCCTCCGAGTTCCTTTATCTGTCAAACAAGCCTTAATAATCTATGATCCAGTTAAATACACTGCACTATATCCTGATGTCCAATCATCAGAACCTCAACCATCAGCACCTACCACCTCTACACAAATACCTCAGACTTCTCAACCATTAGCACAAACATCCAGACCTTCATCTTCCAAACCTTCTAAGAGGACAAAGTCTGTTCCTCAACCTCCACAAATGAGAAGGAATATGATTATCAGAGATGAGTCTGAGAGTGAAGAGGAAATAATTGAAGCACGATGAAGGCTAGGAGGTATTGGCTAAGGCTATATTAGAAGATACTGGAGAAGCTGAGGAAGGGGATCAGGAATCTCTAATCTCACAAGAACCAATTATCATTGAAGCCCTTCCAACTCAAGCCAAAAACACTGCTAATGACACAGTTGTTACCCCTCTTGTCTCTCCTATTAAAGCTACAGATCATGCTAAAGAACAAACTGATAATTATGAAATAGATATTCATAATTTCAATATACCTGAATTTATTTATCAGGAAGCTCCATCTACATCAAAGACACCAGCTCTGGAGATAAATTCTGCTGATCATAATTTAGATGATGTTATTCCTGAATCTCCAGTTGCTTCACACACTATTGAGCTATCAGAACAGAATGAGTCTTCCTCAAGTTCTGATAATAGTGTTTTTGTTGAGACTCCAGTACCTACTCTGGGCAAGGAAGAATTGGTCAAGAAATTTGTTGAAATAGAAGCACCTATTCCTTGGGAGGATACTCACAGAGGTGTTGAGTGGACCAAGAAGTGGAATGAATCGGATTTTATTCCATGTTCTAAAATTCTGACAGAGCATATTGCAAAAGCTGATGAGTTGCTCACAAATGCTGATTTCAGGACATAACTCAAGATCACAGCTCTATCTACAAAACATCTTCAAGGTCTACATATTTCTACTCATGAAAAGGTTGATACACTCAGGGAACAAGCTGATAAGTTCAATCTAAAGATCAAGCTTGACAAGAACAGGTATATCAGACCTATTTCTGAAAAAGATGCAGCCATTGAGAAAACTCAAGAGAAGCAACATGCCCAAATTGCTGAGGTTCTGGCTAATCAAGCTTCTCAGAAAGCTAAATTGGATGAAATCCAATCTTCAGTTGAACTTCTTCTTTTTCTCTTACTTCCTGATGATGCCAAAAAGGGGGATAAGGTAGTTAAGTCCAAATGCTCACCTACTCAAGAACTGAAGAAAAAGGATGATAAAGGTGATGACCAGGGAAACTCTGAAAAGAGCAGAGGTCAAAGAAAAGTTCAAGGAAAATCTTTTATTCAGAACAAGTCAAGTTCTAATGCTGTGAATGCTCAAAGATGAAAGTCAAGTGGTGATAAGTAAAGTCTGATGTCAAGTTCTGATATTCTGATTCAGTCAGGATCTGAAGACTCTCAGAAGTTTTTGCAAACTCTGAAGTTAAAGGGGAAACAAACTACTATTTATTACAAAGATCCTAAAATCCAGACACTTGATGAGAAAATAGCAAGAAGATTATTTCTGAAACACAATCCAGGAATGGATTTAGAAACTCCTAAGGAGGAAGAAGCTAGATTTGCTGTTGAGAAGACAAATCCTAAGTCTAAAGCTTCTGATGCAAAGAAACCTCCAAGGCCTAAGGAAAAAGGCATTGTGATCAAGGAAAAGCTAAATCCTGAAAATTCAAAGTTCAAGTCTAGATCACAAACTGAGAGTGATCCCAAAGACAAAGGGAAAGGAAAAATTTATGAACCAACCAAGTCACTGGACTTGAAAACTTCTCAAGATCTGATGAAACCAGTGTGTAAAATGGTTCAAGTAACTGATGATAATCTTGTTGAAGATGAAACTGTTCAAATTCTAAAAAAAATAAAGATAAATGAAGATTCTAAAACATCCTTTAACACTGCTCAAGTTGTTGTTCAGAATAAAGGACAGGAAGGTACAGAAGAAACAGCAAATTCTGATCAAGCTATCAAGACATCAACTACTGACAATGCTCAAGTTGATTTGGGTAAAATGACAATTGCTGATAAGAAGAACCTGTTATGGAAGAAAGCTACTCCAGTTGAACCAAAATCCAATCTCGTGATTAATAAACTCGCTACATTTGGGTTGAGAGCCAAGCAACCTAGAGATAGAGCTTGATTAGGTTTTGATGAAGAGAAGATTCAAACAGGAGTAGAGGTTACTCTAAGAGATCCTTTCATATTGACAGACAAACCATATGAATAAATCAAACAAAGGCACCTTGACAAGGTGTTATCTACTCAAATTGTGATAGATGCTTATGACAAAGAGAATCTAAAAGAGAAATTGATCTTATTTATCAATGATGGAAGGACATATAAATTAGGTGATACTGATGTATTAAAGAAGTCTGTGAGAGAACTTCAACATATTCACCATCTTCTGGAAGTAAAATATGATGTTACAAGAAGATGGTCAGAATATATTTTGAAGGCTATAAGAGATCTATTCAGAATCTCTGGTACAAAGACTTCTCATTACAGTCCAATGATTACTGAAGGTGATGGAAGAGATATTCCTATGCTGAAGAATTCTGCTAAGGTGGAAGTTATTCTGAAAGAAAGATGCTTATGTTATAATGAAAACTCTTCACATCATAAGGTTATCAGACTTGGTAATGGACTTGAAACAACATCCATTCAAGCTCTCAGAACAGCCATTTATCAAATTGGTGATAGTAAAGAAGAAGAATTGATGCATGTCAAAGCACAATTAGGTGAAGTTCTGAAGAATGATGAAGATAATATGATAAATGATTTTGTTAAGAATCATTATGGATTCAGATTGATTCAGTGATGTTGGTAAAGCTGGATGTTTTGTAAGTTGTAATTAATAGTCTTATTAAACTCTTATTGAATTTGAACTTAAATGTTTTTGACATCATGAAAGCTATCAACTTGTACATTCTTGCCTAATTTACAAGTTGGGGGAGATTGTTAGTATATTTGAGATGTCATGTCTAATATGTTTCATGTTTAGTTTTCAGGTCTTAACTAACAGGAAATATCAGTTCTTACTGGAATCAGGACTTACTGGAAGTCATGACTTAAGGATATGAGGACTTAGATTATCAGAAGATGGATATCAGAACTTAAGTACTAGAGCACTAACAGTTAAGGAAGGAATCTGATTTACAGGAAAGAAGATCGAGACTAATACAAGAAGAAGATATGCGTGGAAAGAGTTAGAGGACTAGAAAAATTATATAAGATATCTGATTAATATATTTTAGGAGACAGAATTATATTCCATATCAATTAGAAGTTATCTTGTAACTGTGTGTCTATATAAACACAGACATAGGTTTACTCTATAAGAGTTAAGATCATCGAGAAGATCATACAATTGTAACCTAGCAGCTCTCGTGATATTTGTTCATCACTGAGAGAGAACAGTTGTATTATAACAGAGTTTACTATATCGAATACATCTGGTTTATGTTACTTGTGCTTTAAATCGATTTGATTGTATTCTACACTGTATTCAACCCCCTTCTACAGTGTTGTGTGACCTAACAAGCAGTACTAACATATGAGTATGAAGATTAAAATAGTACTGTAAACAGGTATAGGAAAAGAACTATAAATCAACATTTAATGCATAATCTGTAAGTCATTTCGAACAACAGTAAATAAAAAAAACTAGACACCACTGACTAGCATGCTCTTAATAAAATAACGGAGTTGTGTGCTGTGTAAATACCAGAGTCCAATTTTAGTATGCTATTCACATTTGTTATTCAACTGTATCAATTATTTATTCCCTTACGGGAATCACAAAGCCAAATTAGATACGTAATGGATATGTAAAGACAGTTAATTAGGCTATCAACACCATACGGCTTCAACTGCCATCCCATACACCTATTCCGATACTTAAAAACTAGCTAGGTCTCTGACCTGCTCGACTAATCAGTTATGTAATGCGCACAACCGAGTTAGCCTCTTACGCAAACTCACTTGGCCACTCTGACCCCTATGAATCCCATATATGATCGTTATATCCAGTTTTCAAAACACTTGTACCCATCTCATTTTAAAACCATTCATTTAACAACACACATAAAACTGATTCATAAATAATTTCATTCGAATTAGGTACCTTTCGAAGTTACTTTTCCCCAAAATAGGTTTTAAAACAGTTATTTATAATTACAGGGGATACGTAACTTAAAACGTTTATGTTCATGTACGAGAATAAAACAACAGTTTACTCATATGTACTGAACCATAAAAGAATGGTCAGGGGTACTTGCCTTGCAACGCTTTACAGGAATCCCTAAGTAGCTTTCACGCCGACTTCGGTTCTTGCGAGACTCGACTGGGATCTACAGAAGCGGAATCACCTAGTTAGTTATATCGCCATGTTTGATATCCTCAATCCTAAATAACCCAATTCGATAACCCGACTCGTATAATATATACACATGTAAACACGTTATCAACATTCATATAGGGTAAAACACTTTATATTATTAAGTACGTTTCTCGTATTTTAAAATAATTTTTAGAAAAAATTTGACAGCGACACCTCTGTTTATAAGCCTACCCGTCGAAACATAATCGACGTCGATTTCCAACAATTCACAATCCACAACACAAATCCCAACATGATTTTTTAAAATAACAATTCATTTTTGTTTCAAAATATAATTTTATGAATCATTTTATTTATATATTTAGTAAATTTAGGACTCAGAACGTATCATCACAGTCCACCATTGACTCACCGAACTTCATCATCAATGGCGGTAAATTTAAGGGTGCCCGATTACTTTCGGGTTTCCAACGTAAATCCCACCAATTACAAAATTAATCATTCCCCGCACGAAAACATTTTTCATTTCACGAATATTACTCGAATATATTTCCTGCAGAAAATAATACAAAAAATATCAATTCGAATTAAACTAAACCAAGAAACAACAACCAACAAAAAAAACACTCCTGCACACGCCTTATGCGCAAGAACATAATGAACAAGGAACAGGGCAGCTAACCACTGGAAAGCAGGGTCAACGGCGGCCAAAAACTCCGTCCACACACACCGTACACATACAAAATGCACACACACCACAGTATCACACACTCGAGCACACAGACACACACAGACACACACACATATATATATATATATATATATGGAATTAAACTGAGAAGGCACGAAACCAACAGGAAAAGAATGGCCGGGAAAACAAACGGAGAACCACCGCTAGAGGCAGAAGATCAGAGAAGAAAAATGGAAAAACGGGAAGATAGAGGAGGGAGAGAGAGTAGAGTGAGAGATATGATGAGAGAGGAGAGATCCAGAGACTGTAGAGATTGATGTTTATCCCCACACAAGAAAAAATGACTCACCCTCCTGTTACTTAATTACACGGCACGTGTCCAATTTAATGGATATGTGTCGTTTTCCAACTAACTACAAGCCGACTCTCACCGTTTAATCTATTTTAATGGTACAATCTGTGAATAAATGTTAATCAAATCCGTACCAAAATAATCTTTAAATTTTATAAACATCCAGAAACAAATAAAACACCAATTTCATAATTTTTTAAACAAATTTTGGAATGCAACTTATATCCGAATTTAGTGATTAAACGAATCAACGCGCGGGTGAAATAAATCCCAAAAATTTCCATAATAATATTAAAATTCTCAGAATATTATAAACTTAATTAAATATGAGTTTCATAGTTTTTGAAGAATTATGGAATTAAATACTGATTTTACAAATAAATGAAATCAGAAAATCATTTAAAGATAAATAACAAATGAAATATTGATTTCTCAATTTTATAAAATCCCAAAAATAATTATTAAAATTATAAACTCATAAAAACAATTTTAGAGACAATCCAAATATTTATGAAAATAAAACTGTAATAAAATCACTTTTAAAAGTGAAACAAAACAATACAACTCAATAATTAATTATGCAATTCAACCCTATACACCAATAAATCACATATATATAATATAGAACAACACACAGCTGTCAAAACCAATACACATATTTTATTTAATTAATTATTCAACAATTACAATTTTAAAATAATATAAAATATACGAGTCGTTATACTTTGGCTCCATTTGAGATATAAACCCAAAATAGAAACATTCATTTGTTGTAGCTCTTCTAGTCTTTACTCCACTATCAGGATTACTAAGTATCAAGTTCCTAGGGTGGTCTTTACTCCATACTCTATGTCTAAGTAGAATATCCCTTGATGACTCAGTATTTCCAGAATTGTGTTGTGTCTGACTACCAAATCCTTGTTCTGCTCCCCCTGAGTTGTTGCTAGCTTGATCTCCAGAATCTGACGCTTGAGGACTAGTCCCCGAGATGGTGTGACTATCATTACGTCTCATGACCATTACCTTCAAAGTCTGCATCATAATTATGATCATTAGGATCATTTTTATTGTCATTGTTGTCTGGAACAACTTCAGGTTCATCTTCTCCATCAGAAAGATCTTCAAAATCAAGATTATCACTATCATCTTCCTTCTGAATACTTGGGAGCTTGGTGTCATCAAATATTATGTTAAGTCTTTCCACAACATTTTAATCACTAATCATATACACCCTGTAAGCCTTTGACTCCAGAGAATAGCCCAGAAAGATACCTTTTTCAGCTTTAGCATCAAATTTGTGGCGCCCTCCAAACCCGGGTTAGAAGTTTGGGGTCCACAACACATACACAATATATAAACCTGTATAAGAAACATTATTTGCAATGACCCTGCTTTACATAACCAGGAATTGCAACAGGTTAAAGTATGAAAACATGCCACAACTATAACTTTTATTACAACGTACCAAATCCCAACTAATGATAATAAAATTATTCTTACAACCTTACAATCTCACTACCGCCATAAGCTCCTGCTAGCTCGATCCAACTCAATTTGGAATCCTAACTCGTACATTGAACCGGGAAACCTCGCTATCAACCGTATCCTTCTTAACTGTAGAGTACATAAAAATATTCGTAAGAGTGAGCTAACTAGCTCAGCTAGTCATAAAAACGATAACTGAGGTTAAACAACGATCAAGGGATGTAATTCAGATGAATCAAGTTTCTTTTTAACTAATCAGTAGAATTGGATATTCATTTTAAGTTTTAAAACCAAGGTTATGCTGCTGATCAGTCACGCACTAATCTCGAGCAAAGCACACAGCACTGCTCTAATTACTGGATCCAAGGCACACATTGGCCTAATTCAACCATGAATCTGGTCTGACCACGAATCTGGTCCACATAAGAAAACTATCCAATTCTAAAATAATTCAGTATAATAAACAATGTAATTCAATAAGCAAGATCATAATCAACATTGATAAAGCATTTGTACAAAAGCGTAATGCGATTCATGAGTTTCATAAGGGTATATCAAGGTATGTACGAGAAACGGTTTTCAGCCTGTAAAAGGATCAGGTATTAGACAAATAATGGTTTTTCAAGGTATAGCTCTTTGATGTTTTAAATAGTGGTAGGAGTATAAAAGTTTCTGTGTTTTCAAACAATTTTGTTTCAGTGTTTGGTGTTTGGTAGTTATACATTTGGGGAGTAGTATCATATTTGTGTGATTTGGTATCTGAGGATCAACAAAGGATGGTTTACAAAGAATAAGGCTTACGGCTCAAGATCAAGAAAATCAGGATTCAAGGTTTAATAGTTTAAAGCACTTGCAATATAAAACAGGAGTTATTTTGAATAATAGCGACATGTTATGAAACAGATCGAAAATAATTGCAATATATCTTGAAGAAAAGTTCAGAAGTACTTGTCTTACAGGGCTTTATAACCATTACTGACCGACTCTGAGCCGACTCTGCCGCTCAGGCTTTATCGTCCCATCACTAGTCCATATTAGATTCGACTTCGACCCTCAGGTTTTTCTGTTGAAACTCTACTGAGCTCGTCGACTGACTACTAGGTCATCTCTAGTACATCATCCACTTTCAGGTTTCTGATTATAACCTACAGGGTTGAAATACCCTATGTTAGATGTCTAGGTATGCTTGACAAATCCTCAATACTAATTCTTATCCAACGATATTCAAACCCGACTCGTAATCATGAATATTATAACAACACAAATAACAAATAGGGTTCACAATCTCGAGGATCGGTTCGGTGTTCGTTGTTATTCCCAGTGGACTAACAATGAGATTTACAGAAGGGGGGTTGAATGTAAATCTCAAAACTTTTTCAAGTTTTGAGCAGTTTGTAAGGCTAAGTGTTTGAGTGATCAAACGTGTGTGAATTGCTTGGAGCTGATGCAGACATATATATATTCAAACACAAATGTAATGAACACAAAGAACTTAAAAACTTTTCTGGTGGATTTGTTGTTCCACCAGAGATGTGTTATTTCAGAAAATCTGTGATTCAAAATTAAATCACAGCTGCTTCCTAGTACAAACTAGATGATTTTCTCTCTTGATATTTCTAAACAGCTCAAGGAAAATTTACATCTAATTACTAGCTACTACTTGGTTTATATATCACCAAGTTTTCAAGTGAAGACAAAGATAAAGTACAATAAGACAATAGTTCTCCACTTGTTTCTATTCCATTTTTATCAAGTGTAATATGGAATTATCTGTTGACTTTCCATTTTGAACCAGACTAAAAACGGCTGCTTTTTCTGCTGTTCCTGAAATAGGCTACCACATCTCTGTCAATCCATGTGCCTCTATCAGCTTTGTTAACTGTCACTATCAACTGCTATGAGACTGAGCATCCGTTGAAGCTTTCATCCATTGATGGCTTTATCCGTTGATGCTCTAGCAGTTGAAGCTTTATCCGTTGAAGCACTTATCCGTTGATGGATATTATCCGTTGAAGCATTAGAGACATCCGTTGAAGCTTTGTTTCTTTTCCGTTGAGGGTCTTCAATATCCGTTGACACTTCTTCACTTATACAAAATTACAAGGCATGAAATATTTACAATTAGCCCTCCTATTTGTACATCCATTAGTAGTCAACATGACTGATTATTTCCTAACAACATCTAAGAATTACAGCTTGAAACCAGAGAGTGAAATGTGCTACAATACCAAACTTATTGCTAAGTAAGGCTACTCCTTCAACGGATAGACAAGATGGTCTTATCCGTTGAGGCTACAAACACTAGATTTCTACTTAAGTGTTTTGCTTAACTTATCATCAAACTAATACACATATTCCTAACAATCTCCCCCTATTTATGTCTACTAGAACTGTAGGCATAAATTTGGGTTTAGCTTGATGATAATAAAACACTTAACAAATATATAAACTGTAACAAAGCAGAAATTCAAAAGTGCTACAAAAGTGTATATGCTGAGATGAAATTGAAGAAATACATTGTTTCCAAGGGTGCTCCTTTAGCCTGAGCAAATTACTTTCTTTTCCTTTGATCCCTGGTTTTCTTTCCTAGCCTCCTGTCATTCTCCTCTATTTGAAGTTGAAGTTGTCTGTAGAATTCAGCTTCATCTTCTTCATTGATATCTAACTTAGACTGCATATCCTTGAGAGTTTCATTACTGGCAATCTTTAGCTGATCTTCAATTCTGAAAAATCTTCTGACTCCTTTGTTGTCTCTGAACTCCATCAACCAATGAGGTGATTTGTGAATTGTGATACCTCTCTCTTGAATGAGTAAAGTTCTAGGCAAGGCATTGGGCTCCCTCCAAGTTTTCCTTATGTTGGCAATCTTGTTGAGAATCTCAGTCCTGGCAGTCCTGGTAAAGCCAGAATCCTTTTGTATGGCTGAGTAGACTCTAATCAAGGTAGAGTAGCCTTCATTCAGAATTCTGTGAAGAGGCCATGTTCTTTCCCCGGCTCCTTTGTATTTGAACACTAGTCTTTCTGGTAGCTGTCTGTAGGCAGCTATTCCCCTTACATCCTCCAGCTCATCCAGATAGAGTTCAATGTCTGAAAATTCTTTTATGTCACAGATGTGAACATAATCATCTTTAGAGGTTTGAGGTTTAGGCTTAGGCTTCTGTGTGAATTTGATTGAGGCTTTAGAGGGTGTTGATTTAGTTCTTCTTTTCTGCTTCTTTGGTGGTGTAAAACAGGTTAGGAAGGTGGGCAATTTGATGGTGTCCCAATCAATTGGTTCCTCTTTGGGAATGATTGTTTCACCATGAATGTTTATGAAGGGGTCAGGTACTATGGGTTCAGGAATAGAGGGTAGTGGTTTGGATATTGATTGGTTTTCTTCAGTCTCATCTACCATCTTTCTCTTTGCATTGACCTTCTTTCTATTCCCTTTCTGCCATTCTTCCTTACTTCTTTCCTCCATCTCAGTACCAACCATGTCCCCCATAGCTCTATCTTCACCTTTGTCTTCAGTTTCTTTCTGTTCTTCAGCCTGACTTAACTTTAGCTGTTTTTCAAGCTTTGCTTGTGCTCTTTTGTTAGCCTTTAGCTGTTTGGCTTCTTCCTTCAACCTCTTGGTTTCTTTCCTCTTGGCTATTGAGAATTTGGGATGTCCTTGCATCACATAGATGCTCTTTCCCTCTCTAAAGTTAACAGCCTTGTTCCTCCTTACAGCCTCATCCATGTTCTCTTTGAGCTTTATGATACTTCTACCCAAAAGCTTGTCTTCATCAGGATTTGGAAGAGGAAAATCCACTCCTTTCATTTGAGCAAGGCTTAGAGGGTTCTTTGTAGAGTCCTTGTTGAAGCTGTTGTTGGGCTTGAGAACCATAGGTTGCAGATCTTTGAAAGAAGTTTCTCCATCCTTATGCCTCCCTACTGGCTTGAGTTCCATAATAATTGATTCCACTTTTGTTCTATGTTTCACAGATTGTGATTGAGAAGTTGTAGAACCAAATATTAGTTGCATCTTTTCATCAATCTTCTTCCTTTGCTCTTTGACTTGCAATTCAGCTGCTGCTATCTGGATTAGATCAATTCCATCTAGCTTTCCTTTGACTTGAATTGGTGGAGAAGTTGTGATGACAGGAACTAGCACTTGAGAAATCTGAACTGTTGTTGTTGTAGATGGCTCTCCTTCCCCTTCCCCTTTATTCTCCCCCTTTTTGTTATCATCAAGGGTAGCGGTCAAGCCTTGTGCTTTTGCCAGCTGTATCAGTAGATTTGTTTGAGTTTGTTGATTCTGAAGAATGGTGACCATAGAGTCTTCAATGATTTGAACCCTATCTTCCAATCTGGCCAACCTCTTGTCAGCATCAGATGCTTTCCTCAGTCTCCCCAATAAATCTTGCATAGTACCATAGGGTATAACTGAATCCAATTTCTCAGCATTGTAGGATTTCAGATCAGCAATGTCCTGCTTGAGCTCATCCACACTTAGATTTTGCTGGTAATGCTGCAACTGCAAGAGATGCAGAGATTCCAGATGAGCTTGAAGAATTGCCTTGGTACCAGCATCTTGAGTCTCCTGAAAGGCCTTCTGAATTGTCATGACTTGTCTGACGAAAGTGACACCAAATTCTCCCGGTGTTGGTGATTTGGCCAGTGCCCATTCAGGAAGAGCAGGAGCAGAACTTGGGCCTTCTACTCCCCCTAAGTTCATGCTCTCATTCAAAGAATTAGAGTCATCATCATTAGAATTTACTCCAAATTCTTCAGATGGCTCATCAGCTTGAGAAGGCATCCTGTTGACAGCAGCTTTGTCTCTAAGAAGAGATTCTGAAGTGTGTACAATGTGTAGTGTCTGTTCTGCCTCCACATTGCCCTGAGCAGCCAAAAATTGAAAGGCTGAAATAGGGTGAGTAAAAGTGTCAGTCCAAGGAAATGTTATCAATGACAGCTTTGTAATGTTGCTGAAATTGTCTTTCCTTATCTGCATCATCCACTTTCATTAACTCACTAGCAATGGCTGGATCCACCCTTATAGCTTCTGTACCTGCCTTTCTCTCAATTTCTCTCTGTTCTTGCACCAGGGGCTCCCCCTGGCTCACACACACCCTCACACCCTCACCCTCACCTTCTAAGGTGGCACTCCTCTCACTCACTTTTGCCATGCTGGAAGAAATAGCATGCATATGGTGACTCTCAACCTCTCCTTTTGCCTGGGAGCAACCCAGCCTCTCACTCAAAAAATCACTCCCTTCCCTCAAACCTAAAAGTGATTGTACAGTTGCCATGTCCTCTACAGTTGGGATTGTTTCTGTTAAGTGTGTAGAGACCATCAACGGATAGGGAATATCCGTTGAAGTGGAAACTGATGGTATCAACGGATAACTGCTGTTAAGCTTATCCGTTGAAGAACAACCACTTGTCAACGGATGAGAGATATCCGTTGAAGAAGGAAAAGATGTAGATATAGAAAGTGACATAATTGTTGAATCTGTGTGGATTGATTTTAAGTGTGGTGACACAGATTCTGCAACTACATCTGAAAGAATTGGCTGATGATCCAACAAATCATCTAAAAGATGATGATCACCAGGTTTTGAGTGGGGCTCCTCCCTGAGTTTTAATGAGGGAGAATCAGGAATTGATGTGAATATCATATCCACATCCAGAGAGGGTGTTGGAGAGTTTGATGAATGGTGTGTTTCTATATTGAGGGAATGGGGCTGTGATTCCACATTTGCTGGAATCACATCAAGCTGAATTTGAGAAGGCACAAATACTGGTGGATGTATCTGTGTTGTGTGTGTCCCTTGTGTGGAAACTAGGGTTTTGGCCTTCTTCTTCCTTGAAAAGGCTTGAATTGGTGAATGTGTAGCTTCAGTGTCCCTCCCTCTTTTGTTCTGTGTCCCTGGTTGGGGACTATTTTCAATAGTTACATCCTTTTGGGAGGATGCAACTAGGGATGTGCTGGACTCCTTTTGAACCACCACAGTCTTTTGAGAGACTGTGGCTTGGCTGGTTTGGGTACCACTCACCTCTCCCACCTTATCCTGGGGGGCTTTTTGATGTTCACCCCTCCCCTCACCACTCACACCCTGTTCACTCCCTTCAGGGTTTATGGTAGTTGTTACAACTGTTGTCTTTTGAGAAACAACAGAGGTAGGTTTCTTTGACTTGACTTTGGAAACTTTAGATTTGGTGGCTTTGGTAGGAGCCTGTTTGGACAATGACACAGGTTCCATAGCCATACTAGAAGGCAAAGAAACATTGGGGTTGGAAATAGTAGGAGTTATAGAAACATTTACCTCACTTACCTGTGGTGCATTCATGATTGGCAAGTATACCAATGGCACCTGGCTGTTGAGGTTCATTCTCAAAAGGTCTGCAAGGACCCTTTTCTCTTGTGCCCACCATTTGAGTTTATTATTCTCATTGGATATAACCAAACCTTCAGCAACATGATTAGCCAATAACATAAAGAATCTAGCAAAGTAGATGTTATTTGGTCTATTAGCTTTGTTGCCTAATCTGGAACCTAATTCTAGCATAACACAGTTGCTAAAATTAAAGTACCTATCAGAAACTAGCATATAGAGCATATTAACAAGAGATGAAGTGATAGCATCAAAATTGCTAATCTTCCCAGAGAAAACCTTAATAAAGGCATCTCCAAGAAAACTCCATTCTTTCCTAAGGCCTTTCCTTCTAATACTACCTAAACTAGCAGAATCAAAAGGATAGCCTATGGAATCTAGCATTGCAGAGACATCTTTATCAGTATGTGGTGTCATGGCATTATTCTCAGGCAACTTAAAGCAAGATTGTATATCATCACAATTAATGCAATAGTCCTTACCTTTGAGAGAGGAGGCAATAGTCATATCTGTGGAGTTGAACTCTGCAGTTGTCCGAATTTCCTCAATCACTTCACAGTAGATGGTTGGGGCTTCCAGCATTGCATAGCTCAGTTTGCAGTTCTTGATGAAGTCCATCATCTTGTGATAATCAGAGTGGGCTTCATTCTTTTCAACCAAGACTATGAAATTATTCTTTTCATAAATAAATCCTGTTTGAGACATAATTTTGACTACTGGTGCCATTGTTGTGAGTAGAGGTTGCAGAGAAAAACTTGAGAATTGAGAGAGAAAGAGAATGATAATTGCAAGAAAGCGTAAAGTGAAAATAAGAATTCAATTGGGCTTTTATACTTTCTTGAATTAAAACATAAATAAAATAATTAAATGATACTTTTAAGTAAGTGACAGCCGTTCAGTAATAAATAAAACTGTAGAAATTCTGAAAACTACCGTAAATACAAATACATACAACACTGTATATCTGTATCAACGGTTGAGTAAAAGAATCAACGGCTGTGACTCACTGACGTGACACATCAACGGATAAGGTAAATAGTTATCCGTTGATGAACAACACCATTTTATCCGTTGAAGGATAAAATTACCAGAAATGTATTTGTCTTTCAACGGATGACGAATATCCGTTGATAGAACAATTTTGGCTTTCAACGGACAGGGAATATCCGTTGACAGGATAAGTCTTGATTAAAGCCAACTTTGTTCTTGCAGCAAATTCATTTCAGGCTACAAGACAGATTACATAGATGACATAGATTATGAATAGTTAAGCATACCTAACTCACTTACTAATCTTGTGAATGTTGATTCATCAAGTGGCTTGGTAAATATGTCTGCAATCTGCTTTTCACTTGGAACAAAATGAAGTTCCACTGTACCTTTCATCACATGTTCCCTAATGAAGTGGTACTTGATATCAATGTGCTTGGTTCTTGAGTGCTGCACTGGATTTTCAGTAATGGCAATGGCACTTGTGTTGTCACAAAATATTGGAATTTTGTCAACAGTTATACCATAGTCAAATAACTGGTTCCTCATCCATAGTATTTGTGCACAGCAACTACCAGCTGCAATGTACTCAGCTTCAGCTGTTGATGTGGAAACAGAATTCTGTTTCTTGCTGAACTATGATACAAGCTTGTTCCCTAGAAATTGATAGGTGCCTGTTGTGCTTTTCCTGTCTATTTTGCAACCTGCATAATCTGCATCTGAGTAGCCAATTAGATCAAAACCAGACTCTCTAGGGTACCAAATTCCTAGATTTGGAGTCCCCTTGAGATATCTGGAAATTCTTTTAATAGCCACTAAGTGAGATTCTTTAGGGTCAGCTTGAAATCTAGCACAAAGACATGTAGAAAACATAATATCAGGTCTACTGGCAGTTAAATATAAAAGTGAGCCAACCATGCCTCTATAACTTGTAATATCCACAGACTTTTCAGCCTTGTTTAATTCAAGCTTGGTGGCAGTGGCCATGGGAGTTTTTGCAGGTGAACAATCCATTAAGTCAAACTTCTTTAAAAGATCATAAATATATTTAGTTTGACTAATGAAAATTCCACCACTAACTTGTTTAACTTGTAAACCAAGAAAGTAAGTTAGCTCTCCCATCATGCTCATTTCATATTTACTTTGCATTAATTTAGCAAACTTTTTACAAAGTTTATCATCTGTAGATCCAAATATAATATCATCTACATAAATTTGTACAAGTATCTTAGAGCCATTAACATTTCTAAAGAAGAGAGTTTTGTCAACAGTACCTCTTGTGAAGTGATTATATAGAAGGAACTTTGATAAAGTCTCATACCAGGCTCTAGGTGCTTGCTTTAGTCCATAGAGTGCTTTCAACAAATAATACACATGGTCTGGAAAATTTGGATCTTCAAAACCTGGAGGTTGGCTTACATAAACTTCTTCCTCCAATTCCCCATTTAGAAATGCACTCTTGACATGCATCTGATAGACTTTGAAATTGGCATTAGCTGCATAGGCTAGAAAGATTCTGATGGCTTCAAGTCTGGCAACTGGAGCAAATGTTTCATCAAAATCTATTCCCTCTTGTTGAGAATAGCCTTTGGCAACCAATCTGGCTTTATTCCATATGACAATGCCATTTTCATCCATCTTGTTTCTGAATACCCATTTTGTGTCAATAGAACTCTTGTTCTTTGGCTTGGGTACCAGCTTCCATACTTTGTTCCTCTCAAATTGGTTTAGCTCCTCTTGCATTGCTAAAATCCAATCTGGATCCAAAAGAGCTTCTTCCACTCGCTTAGGTTCCTCCTGTGATAGAAAGCTACTATACAGACATTCATCTTGAGTAGCCCTTCTAGTTTGTACTTTTGATGTAGCATCACCAATGATCAGTTCAAAAGGGTGATTCTTGGTCCATTTCCTTTGAGGTGGTAGATTAGCCCTTGATGAGGTTGCCTCAGTATTGTCATGATATGAGATAGAATGTTGATTTGTTGAAACTCCCCCTGAGTTGCTGATCCTTAGAAAGGAAATGGGAGTTCTATCAACTGATAAGGTGAATTGATTATCCGTTGACAGACTGTGATCAACGAATGCTTCGTTATGAACTTCAACGGATGATGCACTTTGTCTTTCAACGGATGCTGCATTGCTTCTTTCAACGGAAGCTGAATTATGACTTTCAATGGATGCAACATTTTGTGCATTATCCAAAGGCAGACTCTGGTTTCTTCTTGAGATGCCTTCTTCATCATTCTCATCTTCACTATCATCACAATATATCTCAATATTGTCAAATTTGAGTCCTTCATGATGTCCCTCATCTGTTAGTCCATCAATCTTTTTATCATCAAACACAACATGTACAGATTCCATGACAATGTTGGTTCTTAGATTGTAGACCCTATATGATTTTCCAGCAGAATAACCAACAAATATTCCTTCATCAGCCTTTGCATCAAACTTTCCTTTGTGATCAGATTGATTCCTTAAGATGTAGCATTTGCAACCAAAGACATGTAAAAAGTTTAAAGTTGGTTTTCTTCTCTTGAATAATTGATAGGGAGTCATGCATTTTGCTTGATTTATTAGAGAAATATTCTGAGTGTAACATGCACAGTTAACAACCTCAGCCCAAAAATAAGTTGGGAGTTTTGACTCCTCAAGCATTGTCCTTGCAGCTTCAATTAGTGATCTGTTCTTCCTTTCCACCACACCATTTTGTTGTGGAGTTCTTAGAGCTGAGAACTCATGCATGATCCCATTTTCTTCACAGAACATCTTCATGGTTGAATTCTTGAACTCAGTTCCATTGTCACTCCTAATATTCCTTACTTTGAAATCAGGATGATTGTTGACTTGCTTGATATGATTGATGATGATTTCACTAGCTTCATCCTTTGATCCAAGAAAATAAACCCATGAAAACTTTGAGAAATCATCTACAATCACTAGGCAGTATCTTTTCCTTGAAATTGACAATACATTGACTGGTCCAAAAAGATCCATGTGTAGAAGTTGCAGTGGTTCATCAATTGCAGATTCAAGCTTCTTACTGAATGATACTTTCTTTTGCTTTCCTTTCTGACAAGCATCACACAGTCCATCCCTTGTGAATTCCACTAGAGGCATTCCTCTAACTAAGTCCTTTTTGACTAGATCATTCATTGTCTTGAAATCCAAATGGGACAGCTTCTTGTGCCATAGCCAACTTTCAACTGGACTTGCTTTGCTGAGAAGACAAGTAATGGATTATGCATCTGTAGAGTTGAAATCAGCTAAGTACACATTCCCTTTTCTAACTCCAGTTAGAACCACTTTATTGTCCTTTTTACTTGTGACAATACAGGCTTCAGAATTGAAGGAAACAGTATTCCCTCTGTCACATAGTTGACTGATGCTCAATAAATTGTGTTTGAGACCATCAACCAATGCAACTTCATCAATGATGACATTTTCTTTTGAAATCAAGCCATATCCCATAGTGAATCCTTTGCTGTCATCTCCAAAGGTTATGCTAGGGCCAGCTCTCTCCTTAAACTCTGTGAGCAGGGTGAAATCTCCTGTCATGTGTCTTAAACAACCACTGTCCAAGTACCATAGATTCCTTCTTTGTCCCTGCACACAACAAAATCAATCAAGTTGATTTTGGTACCCAAGTTTCCTTGGGTCCAACCTTGTTAGTCTTTTTCCTAGACTTCATTCCTCCTGCATCTTTTGACTTAGGTAACTTTAGGTCAACCTTGGTCTCAGATGTGGTTGGTTGAAGTGTAGGGTTAGTCACAGAATCATTTAACACATTTGATTGAATTTGATAAGGCATAGGTTGTGCAAACATGTTATTCCACATAGGCATATTGTATGGCATTTGAGGCATACTAAATGCAGTAAAGTAAGGATTGTTAATGTATGGCATGTTTGCAAAATGTGCATGAGGATTCTGGTGAGACATAACAGGCATAGCATGCAGAGGTGACATAGACATGTTAGACATGGACGAATTTGAAGGCATGGGAGCATTTTTAACAGATTTGCAATTATCAGATAGGTGATTAACACTTTTACAATGCACACAGCTTTTTCTAGGAGCATACCTATCAGGTGTGTAATTGTTGTGTTTATTAATCCCTACCTTCCCATTTCTTTTAGATTTTCTTTTAGTTTCCTTCTTATCCTCAAACAACTTAAGTCGATCTTTTAGCTGATCTAAAGTCATATGTCCTATATTCACCTTACTAACATCTCTGGATGTGCTAGCTCCTTCTTTGACAAAGTTCTTGAGAGTTGAATCATTCTTTTTATTTTTAAAAGAACTTGCCTGTTTTAATTGATGAGCCTTCAACGGATGCTCCTTTTCTTCCTTCAACGGATAACTTTCATCATCCGTTGATTCCACATCCGTTGACAATCCATCAATTAATTCTAACTTCTTTTCGTTTTTCTTCCAGGCATCCTCACAGAATGATTCAATTCCCTGGACCTTTGCAATCTGAACACTGACATCCCTAGATGTTTTCCAGGCCTTGATTACCTCTTGCTCACTTTCTAACTGTTTAGAAAGAATTTCCACTTTCTTAACAGCTTCTGCTAGTTCACTCTCAACAGTCAGGCATTTAAGTTTTATCTTTTCAAGCTCAATTACCTGATCCTCTAACACAGCATTCCTATCACTTAAAAAGAAGTTATTCTCCTTGATCCTAGTGTTTTCTTTTGCTAGAGATTTAAGGGAAACACGCAAATGATATAATTCATTGGTCATATCATTTATGGCTTCATTGCATTCATGTTTAGAAAGCTGAGAGAGATCAGTAGTAATTACCTGGTTGCTTGATGAACTAGTTTCATTTTCATCAGAATTAGCCATCAGGGCTAGGTTGATATATTCCACATCATCATCTTCATTTACCCCATCTGCTGCCCAATCATCTTGAGTGAGGAATGCTCTTTCCTTTTGTTTGAGCAAATCAAAATACTTCTTTTTGTAATCAACTTGCTCAAATTTCTTTTTCTCAGAATTTGGCTTCCTACACTCACTTGCAAAGTGTCCACTAATGCCACAGTTGTAACATTTGAACTTTGATTTGTCCACCATGTTCTTGTTTGGCTTAGTGAATTTTGTGTTTTTCCTGAACTTCATCTTTGCAAACCTCCTGGACAGAAAGGACAAATGTTCTTCAATATCATCAGATTCATCCTGACTGGAATTGTCTTCATCCTCAGCAACTTGCTCTTTACCCTTGCTTGATTCTGATTTGCTTGTGCCAATTTTGAGACTTGGCATTGTCTTCTCCTCATTCCTGGCTTCCATCTTCTCACAGTCAGCTACAAGAGCAACTGTTCCTCCTTTTCTCTTTCCCTTTTCCAACAGCTCATCCTGCTCCATTTCAAGTTCATAAGTCTTCAAAATTCCATATAATCTTTCAAGTGTGAAGTTCTTATAATCTTGAGAGTTTCTCAAAGAGACAGTCATGGGCTTCCATTCCTTTGGCAGAGACCTAAGAAATTTTAAGTTGGAATCCTTGACTTGGTACACTCTACCATACAGCTTCAATCCATTCAACAGTTTCTGAAACCTGTTGAAGGTATCATTTAATGATTCACCTTCTTCAAAGTGAAAATATTCATACTGTTGAATAAGAAGCTGCATTTTGTTCTCTCTGACCTGCTCAGTACCTTCACAGATGATTTGTACAGTGTCCCAAACTTCCTTTGCAGTTTGGCAATTGATGACATTGTCAAACATATCTTGATCTAAGCCATTAAAAAAAATGTTCATGGCTCTCTTATCCTTGCGGATTTCTTCCATGTCTTCAATAGTCCATTCTGCTCTTGGCTTGGGAATAGACTGTCCAACAGCAACTGTTGCAGTAGCAGCTATGGCTACCTTGTGAGGGATGTGAGGACCATTTTCAATACAGTTGATGTAGCTTTCATCTTGAGAAAGAAGATGTAAATGCATCTTCACTTTCCAGTGATGATAATTATCCTTTTCCAGGACTGGAATCTTTACACCAATATCCTTCCTATTCATAATGGTAACAGGAGAGTTCTTCTGTGCACTCATGATGTTGGCAGAATGGATCTTTAAACTCTTTATATGTTAAGAGCTTGCTCTGATACCAATTGTTATTCCCAGTGGACTAACAATGAGATTTACAGAAGGGGGGTTGAATGTAAATCTCAAAACTTTTTCAAGTTTTGAGCAGTTTGTAAGGCTAAGTGTTTGAGTGATCAAACGTGTGTGAATTGCTTGGAGCTGATGCAGACAGATATATATTCAAACACAAATGTAATGAACACAAAGAACTTAAAAACTTTTCTGGTGGATTTGTTGTTCCACCAGAGATGTGTTATTTCAGAAAATCTGTGATTCAAAATTAAATCAGAGCTACTTCCTAGTACAAACTAGATGATTTTCTCTCTTGATATTTCTAAACAGCTCAAGGAAAATTCACATCTAATTACTAGCTACTACTTGGTTTATATATCACCAAGTTTTCAAGTGAAGACAAAGATAAAGTACAATAAGACAATAGTTCTCCACTTGTTTCTATTCCATTTTTATCCAAAGTAATATGGAATTATCTGTTGACTTTCCATTTTGAACCAGACTAAAAACGGCTACTTTTTCTGCTGTTCCTGAAATAGGCTACCACATCTCTCTCAATCCATGTGCCTCTGTCAGCTTTGTTAACTGTCACTATCAACTGCTATGAGACTGAGCATCCGTTGAAGCTTTCATCCATTGATGGCTTTATCCGTTGATGCTCTAGCAGTTGAAGCTTTATCCGTTGAAGCACTTATCCATTGATGGATATTATCCGTTGAAGCATTAGAGACATCCGTTGAAGCTTTGTTTCTTATCCGTTGAGGGTCTTCAATATCCGTTGACACTTCTTCACTTATACAAAATTACAAGGCATAAAATATTTACAATTAGCCCTCCTATTTGTACATCCATTAGTAGTCAACATGACTGATTATTTCCTAACAACATCTAAGAATTACAGCTTGAAACCAGAGAGTGAAATGTGCTACAATACCAAACTTATTGCTAAGTAAGGCTACTCCTTCAACGGATAACCAAGATGGTCTTATCCGTTGAGGCTACAAACACTAGATTTCTACTTAAGTGTTTTGCTTAACTTATCATCAAACTAATACACATATTCCTAACATTCGTTTTTGGAAAATACATATACTCTTTATTTTACGAAATCAGGGTTATCGATTTGGCAAAATATCTCATTACATCATACAACCAAGTTTCGTATATAAAACATACACATATACATATATAGTTTCTCGACGTCCCGATATTCATCGGATACGTTCCTGTATTTACGGAGTTCGATTTTCTGGAAATTGGACAGCGTTCCCTTTGTTTATCGGACTACCCGTCAACACATCATCGATGTCAATACACAACAATCCAAAATAATCCAGAATCACAATCCTACCGAATCACAACCAAAACAAGCAATCCAGTTATGCATCTCAATCCTCGATACAAACGCTACGTTTTAATTAAATATCTTCATTCTGAAAATAAATTTACAACTTAAATTTATTTGTTTTATAAAAATAGGACTCAAATTAAAATCATCACTGTCCACCGTCGGCTTGCAAATGCTCATTGCCGACAAACCGACGGCGGTGAGAAATTACGGGTACCCGATTTAAATTCCGGGTTCCAACGCCAATTCCCACCGATTACTTTTAAATAACCGAAACTAATAACCCGATTAATCATAGAATTTCATTCAAAAATTTAATTTATTAACCATTCGAAATATGCAAATTAACAGCTCAACTTCTTTCACAAAAATTAAAGAATCAGATTGTAAAATTCACACATCCGAGATAAACAAACCAAACAACAGGAACATCAATAATCCACGCGCAATACCACTACACGCGCCACCGTCCCCTTGCAGTAAACAAAAGGGGCGCCGCCAAAATAGAGAAGCAAGTGCAGCACCGAATCAACATAAGCCGAACTGCATATATACATATATACACGCGCATATATGTACACATACAGCCCAACAAAACCGACAACTAAAGCAACCAGGACCGACCGAAAATTAGGACGGCGGCAGCTTACCGGAAAAACAAAACAGCGGTGGAAACCGAGCGGAATCAGGGCAGGAGCGGAAAAGAAGAAGAAACAGAATAAAAGGGAGGAGAGAAATCGAGAATAAGGGAGATGGAGACATAAGCGAACAAAGAGAGATCAGTGAAGGCGAAATGAAACCGCGATGGTGGAAAGATGGGGGGAAGCTTTCTATTTATTTATTTTATTTTACTCCTACCCCAATCGTTGCATAATACATGTATGAAGTAACAGAAATTGGACAGGTATCAAAATAAATCGATCTAAGCTTTCTGTGACCCGGTTTTTATCTCGCAATTGAATTCTAATGGATATATTTGCAACTAAAAATAACCCGGAAAATTGCCAAACTAATTTTAAAATTTCCGGAATAAATAAAAACTAATAAAATAAAATTTTCAAAATTTTTAAACCATTTTTGAAACGCAATTCGTACCGCATTTCACAATTAACGAACCGAGCTGCACTCAAAACAAATTCAGAAAATTACGAAGGTAGTCTTAAAATGTTACAAAATATCCCGAAGTAAATAAAAATGTAAATTTCGAAATTTTAAAATAATTTCTAAAACGCACTTTATACCTGCTTTTAACAAATAAACGAAACAACGCGTGGGTAAAATTAGTCCCGTAAATTTCCAAAATAATTTTAAAATTCTCAAAATATTCCAAACTTAAATAAATATAAGTTTCATAATTTTTGAAGAATTTTAGAATTAAATATGGATTTTACAAATAAAATTAATCAGAAAATCATTTAAAGAGAAATAATTAGTAAAATATTGATTTCTCAATTTTATAAAATCCTAAAAATAATTAATGTAATTATAAAATCATAAAAACAATTTTAGAGACACTCCAAGTATTTACGCAAATAAATTTGCACCAAATTCACTTTTGAAAATGACCACAATCCAATGCGACTCCATAATTAATCACACGAACAACCCGGTACATTATAATTCACACATCAATAATCAAAGAACACATAGCGGTCAAAACCAATACACATATTTTATTTATTTAATAATTTCCACAATTACACATTTAAATTATATAAAAATACACGAGTCGTTATATCATTCCCCCCTTAAAAAGATTCTATCCTCAGAATCTGGTTTAGCTAAATAAGTGAGGATATTTGTCAAGCATATCTGACTCTAGTTTCCAAGTAGACTCTTTTACTCGAGGATTTCAAACGTACTTTCTATAGATTTACACTCATTTCCAATAACTTCCCTTTAACGATCAAGAATTTAGATCGATTACTATATGCAGAATAAGCTTAGACAAGAGCGCATTGGCTCCTAACCAATCGCTTAATTCAAATCAAATACTTATCGCTTTAACTTTGACAGGCTAAACACATTATATGTACACACTGTTGCGACGGTAACATCAATTCATGAAGAACTTTATCTATATTTATCAATATTTCGAGAATGGTTCACTACTTTTAGGACTTAACATGTCCCTTCTACTTAGACTTATCCAGTCTCTTTCAAGATGAAACTTGTACTAACACTACTGGTCCTATTTCTATGTTCATTCTCTCTCGATACAATTTTGCCTTCTTTCTCTGTGTACTCCGAGCTGCTTTAATCAATATCCCTACGCTCTTAGTGTGCTGAATTAACTTAGAATTTAACGACTTTCTTTCTCCTACTTTATCTTAATAAAAATGGGGACCTATACTTGTGTTCACATGAGGCTTGATAAAATGGCATTCCAAAGCTGACATTGATGATAAATGATCATTCCAGTGTTTCCTTAAAACTCAATTTCTCAACATATCTTATATTTCCTGAATCACTTCCGTACTTTGACTCTCCGTTTAAGGATGATAGGCGGTGCTCGTTTTCAACTTGGTTTCTAAACATTTAAATATCTCTTACTCTTTTCCATCAGTTAAGGCTGAAAAGTAATCTCATATATTTACGTATTATTACCTTTAAGTATTTAAACTGCAGACTTCACTCTTTCCAATTCATTTATTAACTCCTCGGTGGTCCTAATTACATCCAATCCTTTTTGTCAACATAAGGCATCTGTTACCATACGGCTTTGCTTAGGTAGTTGTTAATGGATTACTTCAGAATCTTTTGTTAACCTTAGTCAAAATTTCATTCTTGAAGACTCAACGTATAGTTGCTTTCCTTATGATCTTTGGGGAAAAATCCTTGGGCATTCCACGTAGACCTTCTTATTCTTTGAGTAACTGAGGATGTTATCAATAAATACAGTTTGTTTATCCAAGTACTCCTTATACACCACGTTCCTTAATTCCTTATAGCCACCTGATAAACTTATCATTTTACATAATATCACCAGAGCTTGCAATGCTCTTAACTCACTTTAATCGTAATCTCTGATATTTTCTCAGGTCAGATCTTAAGTTAATCCTCGAGATATAATATATTGCTTGAATTAGGTCTCTTAAGTAGTCAATTCTTTTATAGGGTCTCACTTCTTTTTATTCATTGAACTCCCGCTAATCAGTACATAATCTCATAATTTTATTCTTCTTCTCCAACAACATCCCTGATACATTTTATGATTCGCTTCTTGTAAAACCACTCATTGGTCTGCCTTGTTTATTAGGTTTCCGAAACTTCGCTTTATTTCTTTGGCATGTCTAACACTTCCCAATCTATTTTGAAATCCGCTTCTCATACCTTGTTATCATTATTTTTCTTTAAATTTCCATATATCTTGGCGTCTCTTCAATAACTTAAATACTTAATATTGTGAATTCCCTGTGGGATCTCATTTCTTAATTCTTCTACTTGTAGCATCCAAGTGCTGGAAGAAAATCTGGAGATATCGTGATCGTTCTCCTGGGTGCATAAATTTCCTTTTTCTAACTACTAACATCGTGATCCATTATCTTCTCTTGACATCTTATCTTTCCCTTCACAACTTCAACTGAAAGGTCACACTATCCATCTTTCTTCCTTTTGGATTATGAACCTTAGCTTCCAATTCCAACTTCCAGAATCCTATAGTTAATTCTTCTGGTATAGTCTCTATGTTCGTTATTTCCTTTTTGCTTATCGCTTGCCACTAAATTTGCTTTTCCTCGTGAATACCTACTTCAAACTCTTATGGTTCGTATAGATCTTACACCTTTCTTCATACATATCATGTCTCCCAATCTTTCAAAATAAATATTATTACTGTTAGTCCCAATGATGAGTAGGATACTTCTGCTCATAAGGTTTCGGTTGTCTGGATGCATATACAATAACTTTATTGTGCTGCATCAACACACATCCTATTCCCTTATGAGAACTGTCACTATAAACTACAAATCTCCTTGATACTTTCAAAGTGATAAGGCAGGTGTTGTAACCATTCCCTCATTTAACTTCGCAAAACTTTCTTCAAACTCCTTTATTTCCTATAAACGTCCCGCTTTTCCTAGTAAGCTTCGTCAAAGGTATCGCAATCTTCAAGAATCTTAAACAAATTTCCGATAATAACCTTCCAATAATAAAACTTCTTGCTTTTGTTGGTGCTTTTGGTCTTTCTTTATTCATAGTAACCTTAATTTCTACGGAATCTCCTTTGGTCTCCTCCTCACTGACTATTTATGCTTTCTACCCTCAAAACTTTCACCTTGTACACTTTTCATACAACTTCTTTATTCTTCTACTACTCAGCTATCATTAAATACTTTGCATGGTTCTCCTTTGACTTTAAGGAACATAAATACAACTTATTCCGATCTTCCTTCAAGATTCTGTTCATCAAGTTTAAATATTACCGGTATATTGATTAATCCAAGTGACCTTACAAGAATTTTATAACAACAATACTTAATTCTGAAAATTATCTTTGATATGTCCATAGGTTTAATCTTCAATTGGTGAAATACCAAGTCTTAAATCAATCTTATAAAAGTATTTTGGTTCTTTCGTTTGATCAAACAAATCATTGGTTTGAGGCAACAAATACTTGCTCTTTAATGGTAAACTTAGCGAGCTTCATTTCTCTATCGGGAGGACATATTAATAACTCATCTGGAAACATATCTTGAAACTCCTTAATTGCTATAAAATCTTCAAATTTTGTTCGCTTCTGACT
The DNA here is from genome assembly GCF_009905375.1 of Apium graveolens. NCBI lineage: Eukaryota > Viridiplantae > Streptophyta > Magnoliopsida > Apiales > Apiaceae > Apium > Apium graveolens. The sequence continues at coordinate 170,169,452 of NC_133654.1, read as the reverse complement.
TTTATTTATCTTATAATCACCATTGTGCTCACATCTTGATCACCATAATCATCGTTAACAAATTCTTAACCCTCATTTTCCTTTATGCATCATCATATTCTCATTTAACGTCTTCAGGACTATCTCTTTATCACGACGGTTCGTCTGGGCATGATGCTTCCATAGTTAATCCATTCTTTAGAATATTATCAAATCTTCATATCTTATTATCATAAATCTCACTTTCACCATTGGTACTCATTTACTTAACAAATACATGTTCTTGAATTTGCTAGTCCTTTGATCATAATCTTAGCAGTTCAATGAGGTACATCATCTTATCAACAATACCTTGGGGAATAAACAATCAAGTTGCTTCCACATCTTTCAATACTTTAATGTATAAGGTATTCACAATAATCATCCATGTCATCACGTCCATATTCTGAATAACATATTTTACAGACAACTCGTAAACTCTCATTTTCAGAGACGCATTCCTTATTGGAGTAGATTCCCTTGGCTCTTAGTAGATCCTTTACCGGGGCTAGTGATTGCAATCCTTGCCATATGCCCTTGTTTGCTTTCCATGCGTGAGAGGTAGATGGAACTTTGCCCGCTTGGTCCATAATACATTGATTTCTGTTTGAACAACTGTAATATCCGGGATATATCGTGTAATTATTTTTGCTATTATATAATTATTATGTGTGTTCAGTTTCCATTCTATGAGCTAATTGTTAAGTGTTATCTGTACTTGAATATTCAAAAATAATATTAATTGAGTATTTTAATTTTTATATGTCCAAAATAAAATATAGATAATTCTCATATCTTTCTAATTATTTTTATGTTGGTTTATGGATTTATAAGAATCATATGAAATTTCTAAAATCTTTTTCCGCGTAATTAAAATCTATTTTATAAAAACGGGAACCAACCGACGTCAACCGTTGTTACGTTTTTGGAACCCGAAACTCTTTCGAGAACTCCTTCCTAACCTAATTGTAATATTCCGAGCATATTCCATGTTTCGACTTTTTCGATCCGGCTTACGGTTTGTCCTACGCGGGTCCCGGCGCAACATTTTCGATACAATATTCGTTTCGGTAAATCAATAAAACCCGTATTTTTGATAAACGGGAGCTTTTTATTAAACTATCCCAATTATCACTTCATAATACGTGTAACCAGGCGCTGAGACCAAGACCGTAGTACAAATTGTACTGATTTGGATAATTATCCCGAAAACCGATACCGTTTGGATCAGTTTTTACAAATAAACGTACCGTTTTATATCGTGAATGATCCAACGGGATACTAATTTTCCGTAATTATAAATAGCCTTTTACCGTATTTTATTTCGTATCAAAATCATTTGCAGATAGTTAATTATATAATTTTCAGAGAAAAGCCCTAATTTCTTAAAACTGTTCTAAGAATCAAACAGCAAAACGAAGGCGTTACCGATCTCTGTTTTCAAAGCTTGAGTAACCAAAACGAAGGATTTGAGGTGTTCTATCAAATTCTGAGCTTTGTTTCACTGCAGAAATCAAGGTTATTTTTCTAAAAATTTATTTATTTTCGAATTTATTTTATTAAAAATATGAATTTTTGTTCGGATGATTGTTTGTATGATTTGATGATTGCATGTTGTAGAGCTTGTTTTCCTGATGATTTTCATATGTCATACGTCTGATTTGGAGTTCAATAACATGTTCAAATTTGAGTTTGATTTTCGAATTTCAAAATTAGGGTTTATAACCCGTATGAATGTTCTTAATTGAAATTTGGGGGTTTCTTATTCTGTGATAGATTGATGTTGTGTTATAGTGGGTTGTGTTCTCTGTGAAATTTGCAATCTAGTCGTATAAGTTTCATGAACCAACGAGGTCTGTAGAGAAGGGAGTTGTGTTTTGAAGTTTTCCGATGTTCGCCGGAAACTGGAAAACTTCACGGCCAAATTCCGGCCAACTCAGGGATTGTTAGGTTGTTTTGATTGCATGATTGTATTCCTGGTAATTTGTAGATGTGATCTGGAGCTTGTGGTAAGGTGAGGAGGTCAGAATCGTGTTCTCCGGCGAACCCGACTGTTTTCCGGCGACGGGGTGTAAAATTGCAGTTTGGTCCCTGGACTTTTGGGGACGATACAGTTAGGTCCCTGAAGTTTCCAGACTTTGCAAATCTAGGATTCTTGTTTATAAAATGTTTAAAAATCATATTTCCTATTTATTTTTATTATAAAAATTCGTTTTTAATTTTTGAAAATTCTAAAAATTATTATTTTAATTCTGAAAATTATTTTTAATTCACAAATAAATCTAAATTCATTAGTTAATTAATTTCAGTTAATTTATAATTGATTAATTGGTCAATTAATTCGAAAATTAATTGATTAATTGATTTAATTAATTATTAATTGATTTTAATTAGTTATTTAATTAGATTTAATTATTTAAAAATGATTTAAAAATTCTGAAAAATAGTTTCGAGCTTTAAAATATTATTCTAAATTATTTCCAAGGCTCGATAATTATTCTAAAATTATTTCGGAGCCAGAATGGGCCAACCGAACCCTGTTTATTAACCCGAAATTGATCCAACTACCCGTTTTAATTCCGAAAAATGTTTTAAAAATCATTTTAAATACCCGAAAGCATATTTATGACCCGAGACTTCTTTATAAATAATATATCATTGATTACGTGATGTATTATGTGCTACATGTGACTTGTTAATTGACTATCGGTTTATATATTCGGTGTTTACTTGATTATTGCATAACTTTCAATCTGTTAATCGAATTTGGGTAAAGCGAAGGGTAGATAGAAGTATGTGTTGAATAGAATTCCATGAGTAAATTATTGATAGGTGCTTATGATATGTGAGCAGAAGAGGCAAGACGTAGGAAAGGGAAACAGGTAGTTGAGGAGTAAAACGGTTGTGATTGGAAGCGAGTGCAGTGTAGTAAGCTAATACCAGGCAAGTGTTCTGAACTTTCTCGAGATATTGTAGTACTTGATAATCCTGTGATATTGCAAGTGCTTTGAAGCACGGAAACCTAAATCCTGATTTAAGTTATTGTTCTTGAGCCATGAACCATATTCTTTCTAAGCCATTGATTATTGTATACCCAAACAGGAACCATAAATCTACGATACTACTCCACAAATACATACAAACTAAATACCAAACACTGAAATGAACTATTATATACTCAACCCATGGTATCTTATACTTTGAAAGATCGAATCCTTGAAACCTTGAAACGTTGATTTCTTTGTTATCCAATTCTTTCATTACCCAGCATCCAAGCTTTTAAATTGCCTTATTGATCCTTACAAGGATTGAAACCCTTTCATTGTTAAACATTTATTGTTGTTAATGATTTCGGTTATTGTTTACTATTGCATATTCTGTTATTATGTTAGAATTGGATTGTTTTTATAAAATTGTGGACCAGATTCGTGGTCAGACCATATAATGGTCAAGTTAGGCCAATGTGTGCCTTGGATCCAGTAGTTAGAGCAATGTTGTGTGCCTTGCTCGGGGTTAGTGCATGACTGATCAGCAGCCTAACCTTGGTTTTTAAATTAAAAGTATAATATCCAATTCTAAATCATAATCCATTATTCACTTGATATCATAAACATATTCACCTGATGATCATTATTCTCAGTTTTGTCATTGTGACTTGCTGAGCTAGTTAGCTCATTCGTGCGATGTTGTTTATATTCTTTCCAGTTAAAAAGGAACCAGTTGGTAAAGAGGATCCCCAGTCCAGCGCGAGAGCTAGGGGTTCAGGTTGAGAAAGCTGAGCTAGTAGGCTTCTTTTGGAATAATTTAAGTTTGTAAAAGTTTGTAATAATGTTTAATACTCAGTTTGAGTTTGAAATAGTTGGGATTTGAATGGTTTGTAATATATTAGTGTGTTTGACTTGTGTGCATACTTTAACCTGTTACGGTCCGTGGTGGTTGGTACGTAGGGTCACTGTATATATTATTATTATCTTTATTATTGTTATAAGCAGGTTATAAATAAGGTGTATGTGTGGACCCCAAACTTCTGACCCGGGTTTGGAGAGCGACACAACAACTCTTACAAAGAATGACAGTACAATGAAGAAACTAGAAGGATTCACCATTCAACAAAATTTAGAGTTGAAAAGAAAGAAGAAACAAAGATTTGAATATGAATGAGACAACCACATTGGTACTTAAGATGGCCAGTCTTTCATACCATATGGCATACAGCACATGATTAGGTGGCGTCCCACCCGACTCTTCGTCATTCTGACAAAGTGTCTCACCATAACACTGTTTGTCCCAATCAGAACGCAAAACTTGAGAGAAACAATTAAATTTGGAAGGAATGCAATATCCTCCTTTTTGATATCATCATAAGGAGTTTATTTAAGAAAAGAAGTTCATACTTATTCAAGAATCAAAGAGGAATATACACTGTAATATTGAAGACAGGAACGATACCATTGGTCACCATCCACATTTCACTTGTATTCATCTTTCGAGCTTGTTCGATCATATTCCCACTGTTCCATACAACAAATTTAGAAAGTACGTTGAAATGCCTTCGCAAATTAAGCATTATGGTAGATTCTTACTTGCTAAGTCTTACATCTTTAACATAGCACCTATACGTATAATACTTTAACAATTCGATAATAATAGCATTCTCATCAGATAACTTCGGGTTTCCTTTTTTAATTTAGAATAACCACGAACCATTCAACTTAACGATCCTTTTGTTAATAATGTTCTTCTTTTAGAAAAGTCTGGAAATCTTCCCAATCTTCTTCGATCACACTCATGCTCTTTTTAAATCAATGAATTCTTTAGGCTTTAATGGTCTCTGCAACTGGATGAATAATTACTCCATACGCGGATTCTATTATTAAACTTGTCAAACCGTTAGAAATAATCAGCTTCTTCATAATCGCGGGTTACTTTGTTCTCTAAATAAACAATATTAAGTCTGGAACAAACACCCTTCCAGGTAATCCGAGTCTTTTAATAAACAAGAAACTCAAGTAGTAACTTGACAACCAAGGTTTAAAACTTATTTTATTCAAAAAGGCTTTTAGAAATTTTGTAAGGGAAAAAAAATCCTTTTCGAAAACTTGTTAAAAATTTTGAAAATCACAATTCTGGTTGTCCTTACTATATGAGTTGGTTGTTATCCTTCCCACCTATAACAAGGTACCAAATTCAAAAAACATTCACATAAAGGTCCGTTCACTTCGATCTACCTTTTCTTCTTCATCGTGTCCATTTACCTTCCTTAATCGATGAAACTTCAATTGTCATTGCATGTTATCTTATTCGTAGCTTCACATCAATGCTTCCATACTAGTAATACTCCCATTAACAACTTTGCAATCGTTAAGGATAACAGACTATCCAATAGTCAACCAGTTGGCTAATGTCACATTATCTTACTAAAATATATATCACATCATCATAACACCATTATCTAATTCCAAGGAATCTCCAGATCCATAATCTTCTCTAACTCTCTATTTTCAACACTTATCTACTCTATTCCACAAGCTAGTCATGGGTGGCCTAATCACTAATAACTTCTTGTAACCAGGTAACAGCTATCCTACGAAACACTGGAATCTTCTTTCTAAACTTCTTCTCACCTTTATTTGTATCTTAATACTCACCATTTACTGCGACTCCCACATCCATCCTCATAGGTACAATTGCTTCATAGGACAAGTTTTAAACTGAGGGTATAGAACATGGTATAGGGTAAACTGAAGAGATAAACTCACAACCGAATGTCCAGTAAAAAAAGAATAAACGAATGGAGGTTCTTAAATAGGTAGTCTCATATCAAGAGGTGGTAAAATAGCGTAGAATAGCTTGAAGAGGTGCAACTGTCATAACGGAAGGTAGTACCATTAATACTGATGGAGTAACAGGGTGCAAATCCAATCTGAGAGAAGATGACGATCCTCGAATGGAAAGCTCCAAACAATCAAATGACACCGGGAAATCAAAATCTGCCATTGCCATTGTCTGGAAATCACGTCGCAAGCTGAGAATCCCGAATCGCAATATAAACTGTGCCGAAGACCTACTATACCATCACACTCAACCTCACAATGTCTTATCTTTCTATTTCCTATTCCTAATCCTAACCCTCTACCCAATCCCGACAATCTAGGCTTGTTTCAGTGACTTATAACCTATAGCTCTGATATCAACCTGTGGCGCCCTCCAAACCCGGGTCAGAAGTTTGAGGTCCACAACACATACACAATATATAAACCTGTATATGAAACATTATTTGCAATGACCCTGCTTTACATAACCTGGAATCGCAACAGGTTAAAGTATGAAAACAAGCCATAACTTTAACTTTTATTACAACGTACCAAATCCCAACTAATTTAACTTACAAATGATAATAAAATTATTCTTACAATCTCACTACCGCCATAAGCTCCTGCTAGCTCGATCTAACTCAATCTGGAATCCTAACTCGTACATTGAACCGGGAAACCTCGCTATCAACCGTATCCTTCTTAACTGTAGAGTACATAAAAATATTCGCAAGAGTGAGCTAACTAGCTCAGCAAGTCATAATAACGATAACTGAGGTTAAACAATGATCAAGGGATGTAATTCAGATGAATCAAGTTTCTTTTTAACTAATCAGTGGAATTGGATATTCATTTTAAGTTTTAATACCAAGGTTAGGCTGCTGATCAGTCACGCACTAACCCCGAGCAAAGCACACGGCACTGCTCTAATTACTGGATCCAAGGCACACATTGGCCCAATTCAACCACGAATCTGGTCTGACCACGAATCTGGTCCATATAAGAAAACTATCCAATTCTAAAATAATTCAGTGTAATAAACAATATAATTCAATAAGCAAGATCATAATCAACATTGATAAAGCATTTGTACAAAAGCGTAATGCGATTCATGAGTGTCATAAGGGTATATCAAGGTATGTACGAGAAACGGTTTTCAGCCTGTAAAAGGATCAGGTATTAGACAAATAATGGTTTTTCAAGGTATAGCTCTTTGATGTTTTAAAGAGTGGTAGGAGTATAAAAGTTTCTGTGTTTTCAAACAATTTTGTTTCAGTGTTTGGTAGTTATACATTTGGGGAGTAGTATCATATTTGTGTGATTTGGTATCTGAGGATCAACAAAGGATGGTTTACAAAGAATAAGGCTTACGGCTCAAGATTAAGAAAATCAGGAATCAAGGTTTAATAGTTTAAAAAACTTACAATATAAAACAGGAGTTATATTGAATAATAGCGACATGTTATGAAACAGTTCGAAAATAATTGCAATATATCTTGAAGAAAAGTTCGGAAGTACTTGCCTTACAGGGCTTTATAACCATTACTGACCGACTCTGAGCCGACTCTGCCGCTCAGGCTTTATCGTCCCATCACTAGTCCATATTAGATTCGACTTCGACACTCAGGTTTTTCTGTTGAAACTCTACTGAGCTCGTCGACTGACTACTAGGTCATCTCTAGTCCATCGTCCACTTTCAGGTTTCTGATTATAACCTACAGGGTTGAAATACCCTATGTTAGATGTCTAGATATGCTTGACATATCCTCGATACTAATTCTTACCGAACGATATTCAAACCCGACTCGTAATCATGAATATTATAACAACACACGTAACAAATAGGGTTCACAATCTCGAGGATCAGTTCGGTGTTCGTTTTCGGAAAATACATATACTCTTTATTTTACGAAATCAGGGTTATCGATTTGGCAAAATATCTCATTACATCATACAACCAAGTTTCGTATATAAAACATACACAAATACATATGTAGTTTCTCGATGTCCTGATATTCATCGGATACGTTCCTGTATTTACGGAGTTCGATTTTCTGGAAATCGGACAGCGTTCCCTTTGTTTATCGGACTACACGTCAACACATCATCGACGTCAATACACAACAATCCACCATAATCCAGAATCACAATCCTACCGAATCACAACCAAAACAAGCAATCTAGTTATTCATCTCAATCCTCGATACAAACGCTACGTTTGAATTAAATATCTTCATTCTGAAAATAAATTTACAACTTAAATTTATTTGTTTTATAAAAATAGGACTCAGATCAAAATCATCACTGTCCACCGTCGGCTCGCAAATGCTCATTGCCGACGGCGGCGAAAACTTACGGGCCCGATTTAAATTCCGGGTTCCAACGCAAATTCCCACCGATTACTTCTAAATAACCGAAAATAATAACACGATTAATCATAGAATTTCATTCGAAAATTTATTTTATTAACCATTTGAAATATGCGAATTAACAGCTCAACTTCTTTCACAAAAATGAAAGAATCAGATTGTAAAATTCACACATCCGAGATAAACAAACCAAACAACAGGAACATCAATAATCCACGCGCAATACCACTACACGCGCCATCGTCCCCTTGCAGTAAACAAAAGGGGCGGCGCCAAAATAGAGAAGCAAATGCAGCACCGAATCAACATAAGCCAAAATGCATATATGCATATATACACGCGCATATATGTACATGTACAGCCCAACAAAACCCACAACTAAAGCAACCAGGACCGACCGGAAATTAGGACGGCGGGAACTTACCGAAAAAATAAAATAGTGGTGGAAACCGAGCGGAATCAGGGCAGGAGCGGAAAAGAAGAAGAAACAGAATAAAAGGGAGGAGAGAAATCGAGAATAAGGGAGATGGAGACACAGGCGAACAAAGAGAGATCAGGGAAGGGGAAATGAAACTGCGGTGGTGGAAAGATGGGGGGAAGCTTTCTATTTATTTATTTTATTTTACTCCTACCCCAATCATTGCATAACACATGTATGTAAAGTAACAGAAATTGGACACGTATCAAAATAAATCGATCTAAGCGTTCTGTGACCCGGTTTTTATCCCGCAATTGAATTCTAATTGATATATTTGCAACTAAAAATAACCCGGAAAATTGCCAAACTAATTTTAAAATTTCCGGAATAAATAAAAACTAATAAAATAAAATTTTCAAAATTTTTAAACCATTTTTTAAACACAATTCGTACCCGTATTTCACAATTAACGAACCGAGCTACACTCAAAACAAATTTAGAAAATTACGAAGGTAGTCTTAAAATGTTACAAAATATCCCGAAGTAAATAAAAAAGTAAATTTCGAAATTTTAAAATAATTTCTAAAACGCACTTTATACCCGCTTTTAACAAATAAATGAAACAACGCGCAGGTAAAATTAGTCCCGAAAATTTCCAAAATAATTTTAAAATTCTCAGAATATTCCAAACTTAAATAAATATGAGTTTCATAATTTTTGAAGAATTTTAGAATTAAATATTGATTTTACAAATAAAAGTAATCAGAAAATCATTTAAAGAAAAATAATTAGTAAAATATTGATTTCTCAATTTTATAAAATCCTAAAAATAATTACTGTAATTATAAAATCATAAAAACAATTTTAGAGACACTCCAAGTATTTATGCAAATAAATTTGCACCAAATTCACTTTTGAAAATGACCACAATCCAATGCGACTCCATAATTAATCACACGAACAACCCGGTACATTATAATTCACACATCAATAATCAAACAACACATAGCGGTCAAAACCAACACACATATTTTATTTATTTAATAATTTCCACAATTACACATTTAAATTATATAAAAATACACGAGTCATTATAAAACTTGCCAAGATGCTCATTGTCCTTAAGCAAAAACGGTTGTGAAAGTATTTCACTGTTGGTTTGTTTTTTGCCATTAACTCATAAGGGGTCTTCTCGTACATCTTGTTGATCAGGGTTCTATTTTGAGTATAGCATACAGTGTTAACTTCTTCAGCCCAGAAGTAGGTAGGAAGATTGGCTTCATTAAGAATAGTCCTTGTAGCTTCAACCACTGTTCTATTCTTCCTCTCAACCACTCCATTTTGTTATGGTGTCCTTGGTGCTGAAAACTGTCTTGAGATGCCCTTTTTGACACAAAAATCATTCCACTTTTCATTTTTGAATTCTTTTCCATTATCTGATCTAATTGTTCGGACAGGCACTCCAATTTCTAATTTAATTTTGTTGATGTGATCAATAATCATATTAGGTGCTTCATCCTTTGAATGTAAGAATAACACCCACGTGTATCTGGAATAGTCATCAACAATTACTAAGCCATATTTCTTTCTTGACATAGACATGACGTTGACAGGGCCAAACAAATCCATGTGAAGGAGTTGTAGTGGTTCAGTGATGTCAGTCATTGTCTTCTTCTTCTGTGATGCCCTCTTTGACTTTCCCCTCTCACATGCTACACAAAGTCCATCAGGACTGAACTCCATCTCAGGAAATCCTCTCACCAATTCCCTCTTAACTAAAGAATTCATGGTCTTGAAGTTCAAGTGGGAGAGTTCTTATGCCATAACCAACTTTCATCTAGAGAAGCTTTATTATAGAAGCACATTACTTGACCATCTGCAGAATTCCAGTTAGCTACAAATAAATCACCCTTTCTAACTCCATTGAGAGTCAACTTTTCATTCTTCTGATTAGAGATCAAACACTTCTCCTTCTTGAACAAAACTTCGCATATTCTGTCACAGAACTGACTGATACTGAGGAGATTATGCATAAGACCTTCAACCAAAGAGATTTATTCAATGATGGCATAGCCAATTTCTAAACAGCCATATCCCGTAGTATAACCTTTGCTGTCATCTCCAAAAGTAACCACTGGGCCGTCTTTCTCAACCACCTTTGATAGCAGGGCTCTATCTCCAATCATATGCCTTGAACATCCACTGTATAGAATCCACATGACCTTCTTCTGCTTAATGCCCTGAAAATAAAGATGATTAAGTTTTCTTTGGTACCCAAACTAAATTGGGTCCGCAAGACTTAGAAGCATTTGAATATATAACATTTCTCTTAACAGAATTGATAGGCTTAACAATTTTTGCTTTATCATTGACTGTTTCCTTGTCACTTTCAGAAGCACCAATGACTTGCTTTTAGGCTTGGTGACAGGTGCCGCTTTCCTAGCTTTAGGAGGGCTTATAGTCTTTGATCTACCAGTGTTCCTACTAACATGCTTATCATGATCATGGGATTTATTATGTGAATGAGTGGATTCAAGATAAGTGTGCATGAAAGATACTACACATGGCATGCAAACAAATTTATCACACTTAGAAACTTTAGGCATGTTAGGCATGTTAGGCATGTTATGCACATAAGAATTCTTAACATTTTCTACTTTAACCTTTTTACAAGCATGAGTAAGGTGACCAACAGAACCACAGTTATTACATAACTTCCTAGGGCCATTAGTTCCCATCCCGCCATTTCTACTTCTATTTTTTTTATTCTTGAAGTAAAACCTAGTCCAGCAAAAGATAAGTCAAAGTCACTAGCAACAGACATAGGTTTCTTTTCCTTTTATCTTCTTGAGACCTCGAGATCCTCAAAAAGCAAATATAAAGATTATCTTCATCAAAGCGCTCAACAATAGCTTTCTTAAACAGAGGCTTCTTAGATTCCTTATAAACATGAGGTATACTTGGGGGATTAACAAATTTCTCTACAGGTTCATTTTCAACTACTCGTTTCTTAGAAGAGTTTCTACGTTCATCATAGTCTAAGCCTATCCCAACCTTTCCACCTACTAATTGATCAGCTATGAGCTTCTTAGCAAGATTTGCAGAATCAGTAAAAGCGTGCAATTTAGTTTCTAATTCTGCATTCTTGTTCTTAAGCTCTTCATCTGTCTCAAGGTGCTTAGCAATCTTAAGCTCTAAATATCTTTTGGTTTGCTTAAGATTCTCAACACTGACCCTATCTAGAACTAACTTATCATTTTTATCTTTAACTTTCTTTAATTCTACTTTAAGGTCTCCGACATCAAGCAGAGTACATCTTAGTGTAGTACTAACGTTTCTATACACTTCTTTTACGACATCATGTTGTTCAATGCATTTATTTATATTGTATTGTGCCTTAAGATAGTGATGATAAACAACATTTCCATACACTAGAACAGTCCTCCTGAAGGCGACACAGTCTTCATTCTCACACAAGTTATCTGGAGGTAAAGCACAAATAGTTGGAAATGTAACCTGAGAAGAAGATTTTGCCATCAATTCTAGATTTCCATATTGCTCTTCTTCATCATCGATGTCATCCCAACTTTTCCCTTCACCTATATAAGATTTCACTGGATACTTCCTTGAGGTATCTGAGTCCTTCTTCTGATAAGCTTTGCCTTTATCCCTTGCTTGTTGGGACTTCCAACATTCAGTGGCAAAGTGCCCAACCTCATCACAATTGAAGCATATGAACTTGCTTTTGTCTACCATCCCTGTCTTGTAACCTGATCCAGAAGATGAACTTGACCTCTGACTATGGTTGCTGCTTCCAGACACCCTAAAACGTTGCTTCCCTCTAAACCTGATGTTACTAAACATCCCTACTAGGTCGGCCATTATAGGATCTTCCATGATTTGCAGTTCCTCAGTGGTGTAGTAGTCACTTGGATTCCCAGAGAGGTTCCCATCATCCAACTCAGCTTCAAAGAGAGTTTCAGCTTTAGACTTAGGCTTTTCAGCAGTAATGTCAAGCTCTTTGATTCCAATAGCTACAAGAGCAGTTATCTTGAGTAGTTCATCCTTCTTGCTATCAACTGTACCACCATCATATGATCTTCCTTTTTTCCTGCTTCATTTCATGAGTCTTCAGTTTACCATACAACTTCTCAAGTGTCATGGTTTCAAAGTCAACACGCTCATGAACAAATGAAGCCTTATTCTCCAAGCGGTGAGGTACAACTAGCATTAACTTCCTATTGACTTCTCTCCGAGGATAAGTCTTCCTATGAATATTCAATTCATACAACAGCTTGTTCAGTCTTTCAAAGACCTGAGTTATACTTTCTCCAGGAAAGGACTTAAAAGCCGCATATTGTGAAGTCAAAATATCCAAATGATTATGTCTGACATCTTCAGTTCCTTCCACAAGCAGTTCTATTGTAATAACCCCAATTTTTGAGAAATTTTGAAACCCTTATGAATAGTGTTTTTGCTGATCGAGAAAACTTTTCATGCCACACTATGTAGGGGTTCTGATATGGATATTCTGAGATTTTATTAGTACTTTATATGGGATATAAGTGTATGTAAAGATCGTCAGAATCCAATTCCGAACACTTTGATTTTTCCCAGAAATCCACTAGATACGGAGAGAATTTAGTATAAGGTAACAGGATAAAAAGGATTTAAATTAAAGGATTATAAGAGAGTATCATAAAAGGAATACAATGTATTGAGAAAGGTTAAGGGAACCTAAGTAATAAGATCCCGGGTATGATCCTTCAAACGATAAATGAAAACGAAAGTTAAGCGAACCGTATAACAGATCAGCGGTCATTAGGCAAACAATTAGGAAGTTAAGCAAAGGGATTAGAGGAAGTGATGTCACCCAACCAATGAGAAGAGGACAAGGAAGGGAGGATGACATAGCAATGTGATGTAAGCATGACATAGGGAAGGAGGAGATGTGGTGGAATATTAACCACACAAAACCAAGGGCAACTAGGTAATTCACTAAAGCAAACAACAAAAATCAACCAACCAAGCAAATCATTTCATTTTCATCAAACAAAACACAAAATTCTCTCTTCTTCTTCCTCATGCTCTCGGGTGGTTTCTTAAGAAATGGGAAGTCCAAGCTCCTCCACTTGTTATTTTCCAAGGTAATTATCCTAGCTCCTCCTAGTTAAGTTACATACTTCCTATAAGTTTAAGCTTCTAATTCCAAGCCAATCGTTTTCTATAAATCATCAAAGAAGATGGTGAATAGTGTTTTCAAGAACTAAAATTTGTGTTCTTGAAGGTTTGTTTAGATTAAGCTTGGTTAAGGGCTTTAAAGGTGATTCCAAGCCATCCTCTTGATTCTCCACTCTCCAAGGAAGGTATAAACTACAAACCCTAGCTTTAGTTTTGAGTATTTAGGAATGGTTATGAGTAGTATAGTATATGTGAAGCATGAAACTTGTTTGTTTAAGAGTTTGGGTTGGAATGGTGGTGATTGATTTGTTGAAATCTTAAGATTTGGTTAAAGAATGTAGTATAGTTTAAATTCAAGTTTTAGGAGTAAGTAAATGGATTATAATGAGTTGGTTTGGGGCTGTTGTAATGTATTTTGGATGGAGTTTGGATTGGGTTATGAATTGGGGTTGGATTGTGGTTGTTTTGAGTTGGTTTAAATTTGGGAAATCGCGTAAACATAGCCGTCGTAATGTCCGATTTACCGTAGACTGTTTTTGTTCTTAACATCAGAACCCTTGAACTCACTGCTAGATTTTGACCATTGTCATGTTTAGATAGTTCATGTTACGAGCTTCGTTTTGATATGTGGTTCGTTTGATTCCGATGAACGGTTTAGGAGAAACGACCGTTTCAAGTAACGGCGTTTCGCGAACGAAACTTTTTCCCCTCGCCTTACTTTGAAATGTAGGTTAAAGACCGAAAAGGGTTAATTAATGCATGAAACATTTATGGTAAGTGTTTTAGGCAGTTGGTAAGTCACTCGCGAAGGAATCGCTTTAAAACTCGTAAAGGTTAAATTATTAAAAATGGTGGAGCCGAGGGTACCCGAGTGACTTAAGCGAATCAGTGAGCGCAAAACAAGCGTTAGAGTCTAAGTTAGTTAAAGTATAGATTTACAAGTGACTTTGGTTTAATTCCAACTTACTTGTTGTTTATAGGTTACCAGACTCGTCCCGAGCCATTCGTAACCCAAGTCGCTCAGACAAGTATTCTATCCGTTATACTGTTGTTGTGATGAATACACTTGTATATGCATTATCTTGCGATAGATGCATGTTGGTTATTTAGCAAATTCTTGCGATATATTGTAGCATGTGATATGGTATATATGCATGCCTGTTTCATATTCTTGAAATATATATCTGTTGGTTCAGTTGATAATACCTATGCTAGAGGATAGCGGTATCTTGCATATACCCTTAGTATAGGGACCCAAAGGTGAAAATATTTTCTAAAACCGGGAGTCGAGGATCCCGAGTAGATTTTGTATATATGGATATGGATATATATATATATATTTATATATATATATATGGTCATAGTTTTCAAAACTATTAATCGAATAAGGTTTATTCGATAACTTTAACTTTATTTTATTATTGAATATTATTTTGAATATTCATTCGAGGACTTATGACTCCTTTTACTTTATTAATGAATATTATTTTGAATAGTATTCGAAGGCGTATGACTCCTTTTATTTATTTATCTGAATATTATTTGAATATTCATTCGAGGGCTTATGACTCAGTTTATATTATTTAATGAATATTATTTGAATATTCATTTGAGGATCTATGACTCCGATTATTTGCTGAAATATATTCTTTATTTTATTAAAGAATAAGATGTCAATAATCAAACTTATTTTCGATTATTCAAATAAAGATAATACTTTCATATAAGTATAGCTTTGGTTAATTAATACTCGTTTCAAGTATAAATTTTAATACTTCTACTTCAATTATTTTTATAAAGACTATTCTTTATGGGAATATTATTTAATTAATAATATTCAGATATTTTCTAATATTCTGGGGACTGATTTACTTCATTAAATCAGCCTTACTCCAAACACTCTTTAAAGTGTTTTCGAGTCTTCAAAATGATTTTTTTAAAGTCAGAGCGGATCCCAAAAATTCATTTTTATATTTAAGATCTTCCTTTTTAAGGAGATTTAAATACTCGCTCAAAACCTGGGGAATCCGGCTCTGTGGTGTATTTTATATTCGCAACGAGGTTGCAGTTTTGGTAAATGAATTGATTACTTGCCCAACGTTCGGGAAGTAAGCCCATCTAATTGAGTCGGCATAAGCGACAGGCCGGGGTATGGTCTATTATTGTGTAAGTGGCTGGGTGGCAGTCCATCAACGCGTGAGGGGCCGGGGTACGGTCTAGCGCGAGGTCCTAATGCGGCCAGGGTGATGACCGGTGAGGAATTCATCCATCTACAGTAGAAAAGGTTACTTATTGGTATCTTTGCCTGATCAGCAAGATATCGGGTTTATGCCAAAATTCTTTTCCTTTCCAAAATTCATTGGATGTTTCAAACTCTGTTCATACTTTACATAACAGAGGTTCCAGGAAATGTTTAAGAGATATATATATGTGGATATATATATATCGAGACTAAATAAAGTATCTCGTAACTTTATTTCATTCAATAATATTTCAAAGATTGAATCTATTCAAATCTTATCTTGTAGTCTCATCTATGTGATGAACTTTTGAAACTGATTATAACTTGAACGGTGGTAGTTCAAGTAGTATTGGGAAAGATATAAGTATATTGGGGTATTTGGTAACCTCATCTTTTAAACTTATATCTAATTAATAATTGTCTTATGAATGACAAAGATTTTCAGAAAAACGTTGAGACAAGGTTAGATATATGAGATCACCTTGCAACGATATTTTTTTATACAGTTATACACTGGGACTTTGTGTATATTATGCATGGAAGAGGACTTCCAATATTTTGAAAAGTATATATGTATATATACTGAATATTTTGCGACTTCATCGCATTAAGATATCAAACTTGGTTCATTTCTTTTGACCAAGACTTTCATGAGTATTATGAGTAGGCTCATATATTGTAAATCATTATACATATTATTTTGGTGGGCTTGCTGTTCACCCTTGCTTTATTTCTTCATCACACAACAACAGTTAGGAAAGATGGCCAGACTCCAGCAGACCCAGCGCAAGCGCGTGGGAAGCGTCCCGCGTCTTCCCGTTGATGTTGTAGCTGCTATAGCTGCAGAGGTAGATCTATTGTAGATCAGACCATCTACTTTTGAGAATCAATTATGTATAATTATAACTTGTGGCAGATAATGGCAATTAACTATAAATTTATCAAGTAATCATTTCGGGTTGTAATAACTTTTAAATTGTGGATTCAAAGACTTGTACTTATTTAAATTTCATCTCTGAGACTATAACGGGTTGTGGTGTATGTTAGTGTGGGGTCACAGCATAAGGTTATTTATTATTAATTAAGTGAAGTGATATTGTGGAAAGAAAGACCGTGACGACCCGGATCCCCGACCCCGGATCTGGGGGTGTTACAGAAATGGTATCAGAGCTAAGCGTTATAAACCTCAGAGATGATGGGACGTTAAGATAATAAGTTCACTAAGATAATAAGAACTCTTGCCAAGTTCATAGTCGGGCTACCTAACGTAGTACTGACAGTTAAAACCCTTATGGGAACCCTTATAAATATCGTGATAGGAGCGTAGTTCGTTATCGTATATGGTAGCGGGACTCCGAACCCTGAGGTTGAGGAGCAACATCGCGATGATATTTTATTACTAATTGGAGATCGGATTGTGGATCCGATAGAGTGTCCTAATGCAGGACCGGATGATGTTGATATTGAGGATTTAGCGGTTGAGGATGTTGTCCTAGAAGGGTTAGTTGTTGAGGAGGATCCCATGGAGGATCTTGACAGGATTGGATAAAGGACCACTGATGAATTGATGACCATGGTTTGGTCGACTACCAGAGGTAGGATTGGCCGGTCACTACCGGAGGTTCGTTCAAGTTTGTAAAGATAGTAACCCCTTTAACGCGGCTTACTCGTAAGACTGAGAAGTTCGAATGGACAGAGAAATGCGAGAACAGCTTTCAAGAACTGAAGCAGAGGTTGGTGATGGCCCCTATGCTGGCGTTGCCGGATGGAAAAGGAGATTTTGTGATTTGTAAGTGACGCTTCGCATAAGGAATTAGGGTGCTTCTTAGCACAGGAAGATAATCGCGTCTGCGTCAAGACAATTAAGGTAATATGAAATTCGATATCCCCGCCCATGAGCTTAGGCTCGTGGCAATAGTTTTACCCTAAAGATTGGAGGCACTACTTGTATGGAGAGAAGTGCGAGAATTACCTAAGCCATAAGTGCTCTAGTACATTCTTACGTAGAAAGAGCTCAACATACGCCAGAGGAGGCGGTTAGAGCTAATCAAGAGTTATGAGTGGGAGATTCTTTATCATTCGGGGAAAGCCAATGTGGTGGCTGATGCCATTAGTAAAAAGGAGAGACTCAAGATGATAATGTCTTTGGGAGAGTTGATAAAAGATTTTGAGAAAATGGAAATAGTAGTGAAGGTAACCGGAGCCGGTACCGAAAAGCTATTTGAGATTGCAATACAGCCCGAATTATTGGAAAAGATCATATTGTGCCAGAAAAAGTTATGAATGAAGGCAGAGAGCCAACAATTAGATAAAAGATTAATATCGAGAAAGATGATAAGGGAATAATGAGGTATTCCTATAGAATTTGGGTTCCGAAAGTTCAAGAGCGTAAGGATGAGAACTTAGATGAGAGCCATAGTTTGAGGAATAAGATTTAGAGCAAACCCTGAACGTGATAGTCAGGGAGGTCGCCATCAAGATAGAAGGAACCCATGACATAATGGAGTGGAAAATGAGGATTTTAAATTAAAAGATGACCCCAATTATGGGGAGTAGGATGAAACATTTCATACTAAGGAAACGGAAAGTCGAGTAAGGAAAGGAGACCCGAGACGGTACTCCTATACGGCAATTCATGGACCTGTCTAAAGAGAACTTAGACTATTATCCCCAACCACCACCCTGAGGGGACAATGCGGCAGGAAATTCTTTCATGACCTTTAAATCGTTAAGCTCTCAGAGTTCCAAGGAACAGGTTGACCTAGTCGAGGCAAGAGCCTGGCTAAAGGAAATATAGGAATCATTTGAGATTCTAAATGATTGACGAATCACAAAAGACTGTTTTTATCACTCACCCTCCTAAGAAAGAGACCACCTGCTGGTGAAAGGCCAAGGAAGGCACGGAGCAAGAGATTATAATAAACTGATTTAAGTTCAGTCAATTGTTTTCAGGAAAGTACTTCCCAAGGTTATAGAGATAGAGTAAAAGCTTTAGAGCCAGAACAAAGGCAGACGAGTATGAAAAATTATGAATCTAAGTTGTAAAAGTTGTCAAGATTCGTTCTGAGGACACGAATCCAGAATGACGGGATGTTTGAAATCAATGCTTATGTTGTGTTGGTTCATGAAATAATGATAAGAGAAAGGAAAATAAAAAGAAACTGAAATGGAAAGGAATATAAAGGCAATAGAGAGTTGAGGAATGATAAGGGAGTTGGGTATGAGGAAACCCTAAAGACTCGTAGAAATAGAAATAGAAAAGTATGTAATCGTCCGGATGAGAGTGATTCACCATGAGTTAAATTGATGGTTGAAGGTATAAGAGATACATATATTTTATCCCCTGTAAGTTGGGAAGATTCGAGGAAACCTTGAGATAATTCGAAGGATAAATAATGAGACGCGGATAGACTGAGGAGGCAAGGAAGTAAGAAATTAGGAAAATTGGATGAAGGAAGTGACCTTCAAGAATGTGAAGTGTAAGACCGGTGGCTCGATACCCAGAAAGGGAGACGCCAGGTATGAGAGATATCCCAACATTGAGATGACTGTTGAGATAAACAGCAAAAGTAAATAAGGAATTATTAAAAAGAAGTTCACGTTGAACATGACCAATATCTTCCAGAACATCCATGTTATCATTACCAAATCAGGAAAGAAAAGCAGATGACCATTGTTATCTTTTGGAGGCCATATGGATTGACCTCAATTTGAATAAGGATGCTATTATGAAGTTAGGTATAGACTATCGAGGTGGGAATGATGAATAAGATAATCTATCAAGGATATATGACTTGATTTATCCATGGAAGGATGCAGGTACCTTTTAAAGGTGGAATTAAGGATAGAACATTGGTAACTTAAAACGAATCCTAGGGGAATGCATAAAGGTTGGCATTTCACCCTTGATAGGGATAGTATGAGTTTTGACAGTATGAATTGGAAAGCATTAAGGTAATAATAACCTTTAAGGATCAGTGGAGAAATTTTTTCAGAAGTAAATAGGCAATGGTTCTAGTATTAGTAAATGGTATTTTGATATGCACTGTATATAGGGAATACAGGAGGAACGATTGAAGGATAACCTTAGAGGTTTTATAAGGAAAAAGGTAATATTCAAAATTCTCAAGAATAGAAATGTGGATAAAGGAAATATGACGTAATTATAATGATGCCAAGTGGGGCACGTGTTAAACCACGAGAAAGTATGGATCGAACCAGTAAAGGTTGAAATTGTTCTAGGCAATTAGGACTTAAGATAAAAGATGTTCTAAGTATAATTGAGAGTCAGTCGTGACAGTGATTAACCTCTAAAGACTGAGGCAATAACTTATGGAAAAATGGTGATTTTTTTTTTACTCATCAGATTTTAAGGAATGCATTTTCACATAAGCTGTGATTGAAATAAGGTAGAAATTTATTGGAGGTGGTTAATGTGACATTGACTGTAAGGAAATTTTACTATCAGGAAAGGCCAAAGAGGTGGCCGACACTTTAAAGGTAAGAGGATAATTATAGGCGCTCGTGCGAGAGGAATACAGTGATGATGGTTAAAGCTGTGAAGGTTGTATTATGGTTTGGAAGATTGACATTCCTTCTGATGACTGTGCAATACCCAACCGTAATAGTAGTTGGTAAAGGTTTAATTCGCGTAATCGCCATGAACGGGCTATCTATCTTAGAAGGTCCTATCTTGAGATAAGCCAGGACCATGTTTCAAAAAGGACCAAACAAACCTTTGAGTTAAGTCTTCTATTGAAGCCATATGATTAAGAATGGTATTAACCTGCTATCGGTGCTTTGATTGAAACTCTTCTGCAATTTTATCTGCTTCATGTCATGAAAGTACGTCAGAGTTTGGAGTGTTCTTCATGAATTGTGATTGGTGGTTATGTTAACTCCTTAGAAGAATTAGATACGAGATGTATGGACTCCGTATGGTTAGTTATTAAGACTTCATGGAAAATGAATGACGACAGTAGGTCAGTGGTGGACCATAGTAAGGCAGCAATGATTCTGCGAGTATTGAGCTGATTATAACCGTGAGAGTCGTATTATTATACGAGGAAGGTTGCGGTGCAAGCATAGAATTCAAGTAACGATGATGTCTAGAATGAGATCCCAGATTCGATTTTCGATGTCGAGGGAGTTTCAAAGGTAATTGTGTATAAGCTCGAGGAAGAGCATGGGTCCATAGAATGATGGACGGGATAGCGAAAATATTTAGGTATGCGAAATACGATGCTATAATACTTGATGTTGATATAAATACGTATATGTTTTGTTCTCCTATGACAAACCTCTATAGTTCAGAGGTAGATTCCAAGCCAAATATTTTGTGGCAGTATATTTTTTCATATATACAATTCTCTTCAGTTCGTTCTTTTCTCTTCTTTTCATTTCGTGTAAGCTGAGAAGAACAACCCTTCCAGAAGGGGAGGTATTGCCGAATGACTATCTATCTTTGTGATAGAAGCCTAGTAGGATACCACATGTTGTTTAATTGCTTGTCAAGTACTAAAGGCTGGCCACCTTCTGTACTAACTATGCGATATAACAAGTGTTCATGATCATAGTGATCTCTCAACAAATTCCTTTACTTCTATATGATTAATCAAACTTTGGAGGATAGAAATAACTGAAAAAGGAGTAATAAAGTGGTGGTAGTATGCGGAATGGAAACACATTCGTGATACTAAGGTTGACGTGGTTATTAAAAGGTTATAGAATGCTAACGAGCAAAAGTATAACCAGTATAATATTAGGAACGGGAGGTAGTAGCGATTACGAACTGGAAAAGAATGGGTATTGAGAAGCAAAAGTTCTAATGATAAAAGCTATAATGAGAGTCTGTGCAATAGACTTGAAAGAATTTGGAATGATCACTTAATTCGGATTGAGTTATCTTACGACAATAGATCATATGTCATTATCGAGATGTCGCCTTATGAGATCCTTGAAGGAAGACAATGTCGATCTCCCTTATGTTAGGATGAAGTTGTAGAGCGCAAGATGCTCGGACCCGCAGTAGTCCAAAGGACCAAGGGTATGATAGATCTAATCAGAGGACGGCTGGTAGTAGCCCAAGATGGACATGATAAGTATGTTGATTTGACACGAAAGGATAAAGAGTATGAAATAGGGGACCTATAATGTTATAGGTATCCCTTGGAAAGGATTGATGAGGTTCGGAAAGAAAGGAAAGCTAAGTCTACAATTTGTTGGACCCTTGGATATATTAAGACGTTTGGGAGGTTAGCATATGAGCTAGCCTTACCCCCGAACCTGCAACAAGTTCATAACGTATTCCACGTATCAATGTTAAGGAAGTGAAATTCAGATGCCAGATAAATAGAGGCATATGAGCGCATAGATATGTAACCCGACGTAACCTATATGGAGCAACCAGGAAGGGTTATAGAGTGAAAAGGGAACAAGTGCTTTGGAGAAGGGTTATCAAACTATTCAGAGTTTGATGGAAGAACCACAATGTGGGAAAATTTGCTTGAGAGTTAGAAAATGTAATGCTAAGAAAGTATCCCCATTTGTTTTCTATCTGATTCCGGGACGGAATCCTTTTAAGGAGGGGAGACTGTAATAACCCCAATTTTTGAGAAATTTTGAAACCCTTATGAATAGTGTTTTTGCTGATCGAGAAAACTTTTCATGCCACACTATGTAGGGGTTCTGATATGGATATTCTGAGATTTTATTAGTACTTTATATGGGATATAAGTGTATGTAAAGATCGTCAGAATCCAATTCCGAACACTTTGATTTTTCCCGGAAATCCACTAGATACAGAGAGAATTGAGTATAAGGTAACATGATAAAAAGGATTTAAATTAAAGGATTATAAGAGAGGATCATAAAAGGAATACAATGTATTGAGAAAGGTTAAGGGAACCTAAGTAATAAGATCCCGGGTATGATCCTTCAAACGATAAATGAAAACGAAAGTTAAGCGAACCGTATAACAGATCAGCTGTCATTAGGCAAACAATTAGGAAGTTAAGCAAAGGGATTAGAGGAAGTGATGTCACCCAACCAATGAGAAGAGGACAAGGAAGGGAGGATGACATAGCAATGTGATGTAAGCATGACATAGGGAAGGAGGAGATGTGGTGGAATATTAACCACACAAAACCAAGGGCAACTAGGTAATTCACTAAAGCAAACAACAAAAATCAACCAACCAAGCAAATCATTTCATTTTCATCAAACAAAACACAAAATTCTCTCTTCTTCTTCCTCATGCTCTCGGGTGGTTTCTTAAGAAATGGGAAGTCCAAGCTCCTCCACTTGTTATTTTCCAAGGTAATTATCCTAGCTCCTCCTAGTTAAGTTACATACTTCCTATAAGTTTAAGCTTCTAATTCCAAGCCAATCTTTTTCTATAAATCATCAAAGAAGATGGTGAATAGTGTTTTCAAGAACTAAAATTTGTGTTCTTGAAGTTTTGTTTAGATTAAGCTTGGTTAAGGGCTTTAAAGGTGATTCCAAGCCATCCTCTTGATTCTCCACTCTCCAAGGAAGGTATAAACTACAAACCCTAGCTTTAGTTTTGAGTATTTAGGAATTGTTATGAGTAGTATAGTATATGTGAAGCATGAAACTTGTTTGTTTAAGAGTTTGGGTTGGAATGGTGGTGATTGATTTGTTGAAATCTTAAGATTTGGTTAAAGAATGTAGTATAGTTTAAATTCAAGTTTTAGGAGTAAGTAAATGGATTATAATGAGTTGGTTTGGGGCTGTTGTAATGTATTTTGGATGGAGTTTGGATTGGGTTATGAATTGGGGTTGGATTGTGGTTGTTTTGAGTTGGTTTAAATTTGGGAAATCGCGTAAACATAGCCGTCGTAATGTCCGATTTACCGTAGACTGTTTTTGTTCTTAACATTAGAACCCTTGAACTCACTGCTAGGTTTTGACCATTGTCATGTTTAGATAGTTCATGTTACGAGCTTCGTTTTGATATGTGGTTCGTTTGATTCCGATGAACGGTTTAGGAGAAACGACCGTTTCAAGTAACGGCGTTTCGCGAACGAAACTTTTTCCCCTCGCCTTACTTTGAAATGTAGGTTAAAGACCGAAAAGGGTTAATTAATGCATGAAACATTTATGGTAAGTGTTTTAGGCAGTTGGTAAGTCACTCGCGAAGGAATCGCTTTAAAACTCGTAAAGGTTAAATTATTAAAAATGGTGGAGCCGAGGGTACCCGAGTGACTTAAGCGAATCAGTGAGCGCAAAACAAGCGTTAGAGTCTAAGTTAGTTAAAGTATAGATTTACAAGTGACTTTGGTTTAATTCCAACTTACTTGTTGTTTATAGGTTACCAGACTCGTCCCGAGCCATTCGTAACCCAAGTCGCTCAGGCAAGTATTCTATCCGTTATACTGTTGTTGTGATGAATACACTTGTATATGCATTATCTTGCGATAGATGCATGTTGGTTATTTAGCAAATTCTTGCGATATATTGTAGCATGTGATATGGTATATATGCATGCCTGTTTCATATTCTTGAAATATATATCTGTTGGTTCAGTTGATAATACCTATGCTAGAGGATAGCGGTATCTTGCATATACCCTTAGTATAGGGACCCAAAGGTGAAAATATTTTCTAAAACCGGGAGTCGAGGATCCCGAGTAGATTTTGTATATATGGATATGGATATATATATATATATATATATATATATTTATATATATATATATGGTCATAGTTTTCAAAACTATTAATCGAATAAGGTTTATTCGATAACTTTAACTTTATTTTATTATTGAATATTATTTTGAATATTCATTCGAGGACTTATGACTCCTTTTACTTTATTAATGAATATTATTTTGAATAGTATTCGAAGGCGTATGACTCCTTTTATTTATTTATCTGAATATTATTTGAATATTCATTCGAGGGCTTATGACTCAGTTTATATTATTTAATGAATATTATTTGAATATTCATTTGAGGATCTATGACTCCGATTATTTGCTGAAATATATTCTTTATTTTATTAAAGAATAAGATGTCAATAATCAAACTTATTTTCGATTATTCAAATAAAGATAATACTTTCATATAAGTATAGCTTTGGTTAATTAATACTCGTTTCAAGTATAAATTTTAATACTTCTACTTCAATTATTTTTATAAAGACTATTCTTTATGGGAATATTATTTAATTAATAATATTCAGATATTTTCTAATATTCTGGGGACTGATTTACTTCATTAAATCAGCCTTACTCCAAACACTCTTTAAAGTGTTTTCGAGTCTTCAAAATGATTTTTTTAAAGTCAGAGCGGATCCCAAAAACTCATTTTTATATTTAAGATCTTCCTTTTTAAGGAGATTTAAATACTCGCTCAAAACCTGGGGAATCCGGCTCTGTGGTGTATTTTATATTCGCAACGAGGTTGCAGTTTTGGTAAATGAATTGATTACTTGCCCAACGTTCGGGAAGTAAGCCCATCTAATTGAGTCGGCATAAGCGACAGGCCGGGGTACGGTCTATTATTGTGTAAGTGGCTGGGTGGCAGTCCATCAACGCGTGAGGGGCCGGGGTACGGTCTAGCGCGAGGTCCTAATGCGGCCAGGGTGATGACCGGTGAGGAATTCATCCATCTACAGTAGAAAAGGTTACTTATTGGTATCTTTGCCTGATCAGCAAGATATCGGGTTTATGCCAAAATTCTTTTCCTTTCCAAAATTCATTGGATGTTTCAAACTCTGTTCATACTTTACATAACAGAGGTTCCAGGAAATGTTTAAGAGATATATATATGTGGATATATATATATCGAGACTAAATAAAGTATCTCGTAACTTTATTTCATTCAATAATATTTCAAAGATTGAATCTATTCAAATCTTGTCTTGTAGTCTCATCTATGTGATGAACTTTTGAAACTGATTATAACTTGAACGGTGGTAGTTCAAGTAGTATTGGGAAAGATATAAGTATATTGGGGTATTTGGTAACCTCATCTTTTAAACTTATATCTAATTAATAATTGTCTTATGAATGACAAAGATTTTCAGAAAAACGTTGAGACAAGGTTAGATATATGAGATCACCTTGCAACGATATTTTTTTATACAGTTATACACTGGGACTTTGTGTATATTATGCATGGAAGAGGACTTCCAATATTTTGAAAAGTATATATGTATATATACTGAATATTTTGCGACTTCATCGCATTAAGATATCAAACTTGGTTCATTTCTTTTGACCAAGACTTTCATGAGTATTATGAGTAGGCTCATATATTGTAAATCATTATACATATTATTTTGGTGGGCTTGCTGCTCACCCTTGCTTTATTTCTTCATCACACAACAACAGTTAGGAAAGATGGCCAGACTCCAGCAGACCCAGCGCAAGCGCGTGGGAAGCGTCCCGCGTCTTCCCGTTGATGTTGTAGCTGCTATAGCTGCAGAGGTAGATCTATTGTAGATCAGACCATCTACTTTTGAGAATCAATTATGTATAATTATAACTTGTGGCAGATAATGGCAATTAACTATAAATTTATCAAGTAATCATTTCGGGTTGTAATAACTTTTAAATTGTGGATTCAAAGACTTGTACTTATTTAAATTTCATCTCTGAGACTATAACGGGTTGTGGTGTATGTTAGTGTGGGGTCACAGCATAAGGTTATTTATTATTAATTAAGTGAAGTGATATTGTGGAAAGAAAGACCGTGACGACCCGGATCCCCGACCCCGGATCTGGGGGTGTTACATCTATGGTCTCCCACATGTGCCTGGCACTCTCACAGACCATAATTTGGTGACTCATATCATCCTCCGTCGATTCCCCCAAAATAAGTTGCAGGTCTTCATCCAGACCTATCGGTTCTTTGTCACATGCACTCCATTCTGCTTCAAGACATGACATTCTCTGTTAGATATATTTGAGATGTCATGTCTAATATGATTTGTGTTTAGTTTTCAGAACTTAACAATAGGACAAATGAGGACTTACTGAAATCAGGACTTACTGGAAGTCAGAACTTAATATCAAAACTTAAGGTCATATCAGAACTTAAGTGCGGGAAGACTTTCATATAAGGAAAAAAGTTGATTTACAGTAGAAGATCGAGACTAAAACAAAAGAAGATATGGATGGAAAGAGTTAGAAGACTGGAAGACTTGTAGAAGATATCTGATTGATATATTTTAGGAGACAGAATTATATTCCATATCAATTAGAAGTTATCTTGTAACTGTGTACTATATAAACACAGACTTTGGGTTTACACTATAAGTGTTATCATTATCGAGAAGATTATACATTGTAACCTAGCTGCTCTTAGTGATATTTGTTCATCACTGAGAGAGAACAATAGTTCTTAATGTAATAGAGTTTATTCAATATACTTGATCTTTGTTACATACTTGTGTTAAATCGATTTGATTGTGAAAACACTGTATTCAACCCCTTCTACAGTGTTGTGTGACCTAACAATTGGTATCAGAGCTTTTATGTTAACACACATACAGTAAAGATCCAAATAATCATGTCTAAAGAAGCACAAACTTCAACCAAGCCCACCAAAACTGAAGAAACTCAAAAGACTCAAACCCACAGTCGATATGAGACTATAAGGGTTCCCATACCGAGACCTTCTGAGTATCCCATATGGAAAGTGAAGATGGCTATGTTTCTGGAAGCTACAGATCCAGAATACCTTGTTAGAATTAATGAAGGACCGCATAAGCCTACCAAGCTCTCTGTTGTAGTTGCTAATCAACCAGCAAAGACCATACCAAAGGAGAAAGGTGAGTACACAGCTGAAGACATCTCATCTATTGCCAAGGGTGCAAGGGTAAGGCATTTGCTGCATTGTGCCATAGATATTGTCATGTCAAACAGGGTAATTAATTACAAAACTGCAAATGAGATATGAGATGCTTTGGAGACAAGATGCCAGGGAACTGATGCAATCAAGAAGAACATGAGGACTATACTCACTCAAGAGTATGAGGATTTGACTCAAAAGCTGACGAGTTTTTAACTGCCTTATATGAAAGGTTTGTCAAACTCTTGAATGATCTGTCACTATTGGAAAAGGAATATGATCTTGATTCAAATCTAAAATTCCTTTTAGCTTTTCCTAAAAATTGGGATTTGAAGTCTACTACCATAAGAGACAACTATGACCTTACTGAAACTACTCTTGATGAAATTTATAGTATGCTCAAGACTTATGAACTTGAGATGGATCAAAGGAGCAAGAGGCATGGAAGAAAGTCAAGGACAGTTGCTCTTAAGGCTGAGGATGAATCTCCTAAAGTTGTTTCCTCAAAGAGGGGCAAAGGAAAGGCTCTAATCATAAAGTCTGATTCAGAGTCATCATATTCTGATAATGATGATTCAGAATCTGAAAGCTTATCTGAAATGGATGCTGATGAAGAGATGATGAAATTGTGTGCTATTATGGTGAAGGGTATCACAAAGATAGCCTATAGGACATTCAGAAAGGGAAAGAAGTTTTCCATGAAAGGTGTAAGTTCTGATAAGAAAGGGTTCAGAAAGTCTGAAGGCAAGGGAGGAAAGTCTGACAGAGGAGACAAATCAAATGTCAAATGCTACAACTGTGGTGAAAGAGGCCACATATCTCTTGACTGCAAGAAAGGAAAAAGTGACAAGGGCAAGGCACTTGTCACAAAGAAGAAAAGCTGGACAGACACTTCAGATTCTGAACATGAGGTGAACTATGCCCTGATGGCAAATGCTGATAGCAGTCCTGAAACAGCTGAATTAAAGGTACCTCAAACAAATTATGCTTTTCATACTGATGATATTACTGAGTTGAGATTATATCTTAAAACCATGTTTATTAGTTATAGAGATCACACTTTGACATGTGAAAGATTAACATCTGAAAATCTTGCTTATAAAAAGAAAAATGATTATTTAGAAAAGGAGTTAGTTTTTCTTCATCAAACTAAGAAAGAAAAAGACAATGCTTTATATGTTAGAGATGAAGTGTAAAAATTAAATAAATCTCTAAAAGCTGACTTAGAAAAGGAAAGAGAGATTATCTGAACTTGGACTAACTCTGGCCAAACAACTCAGAATCTATTAGGTAGTGGAAACTGGAAAGAGGGCTTAGGTTATGGAGATGATAAAAGTGAAAAAGGAACTGAACAAATTGAGCCAATTGTTGTTAAACAGACTGCTAAGCCAAAGGTAAATCATGTTAAGTTTGTAGCAAAAACTGTAAAGTCTGATTTTGAAAAGATAAAAGAGTCTGTGACAGAAGTCAAAGATAAGTCAACTTCTAACAAATTAGAACATGATAAACCAGCTGAAGTCAATATAGGCTTAAT
The DNA here is from genome assembly GCF_009905375.1 of Apium graveolens. Classification (NCBI taxonomy): domain Eukaryota; kingdom Viridiplantae; phylum Streptophyta; class Magnoliopsida; order Apiales; family Apiaceae; genus Apium; species Apium graveolens. The sequence continues at coordinate 170,140,058 of NC_133654.1, read as the reverse complement.
GAAAAAGAAGCAGCTTAAGCATAAGCTGAAATAGATTAGGAATGTCAACAAGGTAAATGAAGCTAGGAAAAATAGATATGGAAAGGAGGGTGTGAATAAAAGCAATAATTATATGCCTGTTCCTAATGCTCCTAGAAAGTAATGTTATAACTGTGGAAACTCTAACCATCTTGCTTCTTTTTGCAGGAAAAATAAAGATATAAACTCTTTACATCCTAGATCAGGAGTTAAGAGTCAGTCTGTTAGGTTTAAACCACAAAATCCTTGTTTTCATTGTGGTAGTTTATGGCATTCCATTTATACTTGTAAGGAATATCATAGTTTGTACTATGATTATTATCAAATAAAACCTTCTTTAAAGAAAGTTAGTATTATACCTTCTAGTGTAAAGTCTGATGCAAAGTATGATATAAACTCTGATAAACAGGATGTTAGCATAAACTCTGAAATTAAATCTGCTGCAAATGCTAACAAACTTAAAAAGGCCAAAGGATCCAAGCAAGTCTGGGTCCTTAAAACTAGTCATTAGTGGTCTTTGTGATTGTAGGGCAACAGGAAAAATATCCTAGTGCTGGACAGTGGATGTTCAGGACATATGACTGGAAATAAAGCCCTGCTATCATACTTTGTGGAGAAAGCTGGCCCAGGAGTTTCTTATGGAGATGGCAACATGGGAAAAACTCTGTGATATGGCAATATAAATCTTGGGAATGTCATCATTGAATAAGTAGCTCTTGTCTCGGGACTTAAACACAATCTGCTAAGTGTGAGTCAAATCTGTGACAGAGGTTATCCTGTGCATTTCTCTGAAGAACGCTGTGAAGTTGTAAGCAATTCTACAGGCAAAGTGGTTCTGAAAGGTTACAGGCATGGTAACATTTATGAAGCCAGACTTTTAACAAGTTCTGATAGTTCTGCAATCTGTCTGTTGAGTAGAGCATCAATTGACAAAAGCTGGAATTGGCAAAAAAGACTATCTCATTTAAATATCAACAACATAAATGAGCTTATAAAGAAAGATCTTGTGAGAGGACTGCCAAATCAGTATTTGCTCCTGATGGCCTTTGTGACTCATGTCAAAAGGCCAAACAAAGAAAATCTTCTTTCAAGAGCAAAACTGAATCCTCAATTCTTGAGCCTTATCATCTACTGCATGTTGATCTATTTGGTCTAGTCATTGTCATGTCTATTGCAAAGAAGAAATATGTTATGGTTATAGTGGATGAGTTCACAAGATACACTTGGTGTATTACTTGCACAAGAGGAATGAAACTGCATCTACTCTAACTGATCATGTCAGAAAGCTGGATAAGTTTTTCAAAGATTCTGTTAAAATTATAAGAAATGATAATGGCACTCAGTTCAAGAATTCAATCATGTAAGAGTTTTGCAAAGAGCATGGAATCGAATAGGAATTTTCTGCACCTGGAACTCCACAGCAAAATGGAGTCATAGAAAGAAAGAACAGGACTCTCATTGAAGTTGCACGAACTATGCTTGATGAAGAAAAGCTACCAACCTACTTTTGGGATGAAGCTGTGCAGATTGCTAGTTTTACTTAGAATGCTACACTCATAAACAAGCATGGAAAAACATCATATGAGATGGTGAAGAAAAAGAAGCCAAATCTGAAATACTTTCTTGTATTTGGTTGTAAGTGTTTTGTTCTTAAGACTCATCCTGAACAGCTGTCAAAATTTGATCTAAAAGCTGATGAAGGAATTTTTGTGGGATATCCACTTTCCATAAAAGCCTTCAGAGTCTACAATTTAAGAACAAGGGTTGTCATGGAATCTATCAATGTATCTTCTGATGATAAGAACATTACTGGACTTGAAGATTTCAATGATCATGATCAGCTGAGATTTGAAAATGAAGATTTAAACTCTAATTTTGTAAATTCTGATGACTTAAACTCTGATCCTGTAAGTACTGACGGGTTAAGTTCTGATGTCATTGAAACTGTAATAACAACTCCAAAGGAAAATGCACCTGTCCAGGGGGAGCAAGCTGAAGATCCTACCACAACTCAAGACTCTCAAGAAGCATCAAAACCTGTTACTGGCTCTTCCAGTTCTGATTCGTCAAGTTATGATGAGCCAAATACTGATAATTCTGGAAACTCTGATTCTTCAAATCCTGAAGAATCTAACTCAAAATCTAAAGTTTCAGAGAGCATAACTAAGGGGGGAGCATTAGAAAATGCTGATGGAGATAGCATGGATCATGGGGGAGGATCCAGTTCTAGAAATCAACTTCCATCTGCAAGGAAGTGGAGCAAATCACATACACCTGACTTAATAATTGGAGATCCTGAAGCAGGTGTCAAAACTAGAACTGAAACATCAAATAAATGTATCTATCATTCTTTTCTATCTCAGACTGAACCAAAGAAAGTGGAAGAAGCTTTTCAAGATGGTGATTGGGTGCAAGCAATGCAGGAAGAGTTAAATAAATTTGAAAGAAATAAAGTCTGGACCCTAGTACCAAGACCAAAGAACAGATCAGTTGTTGGCACAAAGTGGGTGTTCAGAAATAAAACTGACAGTGATGACATAATTACAGGGAACAAAGCAAGGCTGGTTGCTAAAGGATACTCTCAACATGAGGGTACTGATTATGAAAAACATTTGCACCAGTTGCTAGATTGGAAGCCATAAGAATCTTTTTGTTTTATTCTGCTCACAAAAAGTTTAAATTCTTTCAAATGGATGTGAAAAGTTCTTTTCTCAATGGAGAATTGGAAGAAGAGGTTTATGTGGAACAACCTCCAGGCTTTGTAGATTCAAAATTTCCAAATCATGTCTACAGGCTTGACAAAGCACTTTATAGCATTAAGCAAGCTCCTAGAGCATGGTATGAGACTTTAGCTCAATTTCTTCTTGAAAGTGGATTTCACAGAGGTACAATTGATAAAACAATGTTGTACCCCAACCATGGAAAGGACTTACTTTTGGTACAAATATATGTTGATGATATCATATTTGGTTCTAGAAATGCCAAACTCTGTGAAAGGTTTGCAAAGTTAATACAGTCAAGATTTCAAATGAGTATGATGGGAGAACTTAGTTATTTTTTGGGACTTCAAATCAAGCAAACTGAAGAAGGTACTTTTATTTCAATCCAAGTACACCAGAAATTTACTTAAGAAATTTGGAATGTAAGACTGTTCAATTGCATCCACTCCCATGGCCACTGCAACCAAGTTAGATAAAGATACTGGTTCATCAGTAGATATTACTAACTACAGATGTATGATTGGCTCATTACTCTATTTAACTGCAAGTAGACCTGATATCATTTATGCTACCTATCTTTGTGCAAGATTTCAGGCTGATCCAAGAGAACCTCATCTAATAGATGTGAAAAGAATTTTCAAGTGCCTCAAGGGTACAGCTGTTCTAGGATTGTGGTATCCTAGAGAATCAGATTTTAAGCTAATAGGTTACTCAGATGCAGATTTTGCAGGATGCAAAATAGACAGGAAAAGAACAAGTGGAAGCTGCCAATTTCTTGGAGGCAGATTAGTTTCTTGGTTTAGCAAGAAACATAAATCAATTTCCACATCAACTGCAAAAGCATAATATATTGCTGCAGGAAGCTGTTATGCACAGATTCTTTGGATGAAGAATCAGTTACTGGATTATGGGTTAGAATTTTTTAAAATACCTATTTACTGCGATAATCAAAGTGTTATTGCTATGACAGGTAGTCCAGTTCAACACTCAATGACAAAGCACATCAGTATTAGGTACCATTTCATAAGGGAACATGTGATGGAAGGTACAGTGGAATTGCATTTTGTTCCAACAGATCACCAACTAGTAGATATCTTCACAAAACCACTATATGAAGCTACTTTTACAAGACTGGTAAATGAACTTGAAATGGTTTCAGGTTCTTTCTCTAAATCTGCTTAGTTTTTGTTCTCATGCATCAGACTTTATGATCAATATTTACAGATTGTCTTATCTTCATGTAATCTGTGCTTAAATTGAAATACATTAGATGCTGATTGTTATCTGATGTGGATCTCTATACTCTGATAGTGATTTGAATGTTCTGTGACTATTCAATCCAATGAGGATTACTGTGCTAGATGATGACCTAGTAGTCTTTAATATACTGGAAATCCCATGTTTGAATTAGTTATTTATGTGGAAATTCATTAACACAAGCAGATTCTGATTTTGAGCTTAGTCAAATTTACTTTGTGTATCTTATTACTAAGTCACAAACTAGATTCTTGCTTCTTATCTGTCAAATTCTGATGTCAGTAAATCTTAAGGATGAACTAAATGCTGATAACCCTCACTTATCTAAAGAAAAGAAAAGAAAAGAAAATTAAAGTCAGGTACTCTTTTGAGATCTAGAGTAAATTTGTGGAAGGGAAGACCCAAGTGCATTGCTGGTATTAAGTAATATGCATTAGAAAAGCAAATAAATTTTTCTTGGTGACTTTTCACATTCTCTGATTACTGGAGAAATACTTTGATAATAGCATAAATTCTGATAAGCAGTTGTGACCCACTTACACTGAGAAGCCACTCTAAAAAGGAATTTCAAAAGATGCATAAAATGAGCACAAACAGTTGAGGTGGACTTTTGCATAAATTCATTCTATAGTAGATTTCATTATTAATGACAGATTTTAAGCACTTTTCTTAGTTATGCCTTATTTCTAAGATGTACTGAAGTTTATCAGACTTTAATCTTTATCTGATATTTTGCTAATGCACACACTCTCACTCCATATGAATGATGAAAATTACTGTGGTGATTAAGTTGTTTTTGACAAACAGTTAAGTGTTATTTGCATAAATTCTGAGGACAAGTTCTGATGGAAGTTCTGATGATTAAACTCTGAAGAAACAGGTTAGTCTTTGTATGAAGAATCACATATACAAACGTTCATTTTTTGAGTACAGAAGCCATGTTCTGATGACTGTTAAAAACTGAAAATAGTCAAGTTCTGATATTAAATCCTGATAGAAACTCTGATGCTTACGTGGCATTTTTTTTACTTGACTTATTTATGGTAAATACTGTAACGATCATATTTAATCAGAATATATTTAGGTGAGATAAAACAGTCATAATCATTTGGGTTAGTGGTAAACGTGTTTGTCCTGATAAATTGCATGTGCATGTTAATTATTGCTTATTTCTTGTGCCCACTAACTCTGCTTTAACTACTTACTGGCTGACATGTGTACAAATGTATGTTTTACTTCTAAAAAGGACTGTTGAGTGGAGAGAGTATATATATGGGAGTTAAAAGATTTTCTAATCTTTTACCTACTTTTCTATTCTTAATCTCTCTTATTCTCTCTCTCTCTCTCTAATATTTTCTGAAGCTTTTTCATACAGGGCTTTTATCAAACACCTTGTGCACAATATATTTTCTCACTTATTTCTTACAGAAATGGCACCAAAACCTGTCACACCCCGACTTAACAATCTATTATACAAATGATTACAATAGATAACAAAAGAAAGTAAATACAACTAAATCCAAGATCTTACAGTTTAGGGTTTGGAACAGCCCAACACTATTAACTATTTCCACCTGATTTCTAATATCGAGTCCTCACACAAAATGATCACTAATCTACCTGACCTCGAACATATGCATCGGCATCACAAGTCTTACGCGATGTCTGCTTGAATCTAACCATATCTGCTAGCTGAAATATCAGGGTGAAAGCAAGTAGTGAGGCAAATGCTCAACAAGTGCTATACAATACAATACAAAACATAAATAGAGATATAAGAATAACAATATGAAGGTAGAGCTAATAATAGCAAGATATAAACTTTTGAGTGATGACATCTTTTATTTGTAACAAAATCATTTAAACCATTTCTTTATCAAAAACCATTTTATGACGCTACAGATTACAGCCGGTGATCAGCCGCGAAGTAATCCCTAAACTCGATGGGTTCTAGAACATTAATGGGATCCCTAGGCAACTTTTAAGCCTACAAATTAAGAGCAGAAAGGACTTGCATTTCAGTCTAGATCCACTATTTAAAGAAAATATTTGTCCCCCTTTGGGACTGGAAATCCAAATTTTAACTTTTTATTTAATTAAAAACTGATGCCAGGTGACGGTTAATTTCTAAAATAGTGAGCATCTTTATCAAGGGTTCTAGATCAACTTTGAAGCACAGGGAAAAGGTCCACTAAATTTCAAGCTAGTGATCAACTAGACTATACTTCATCAAGGGAATTGCAAAGTTTCTATATACAAGGATTTTGACAGTGAGATTTAGCAAGGTTAACAGATAGTATGAAGGAACAAGGTCAAACAAGGTTCTAGGTAATGTTTCCAGGTAAGACATAGGTATTTGAAAATATAGAGAAAGTAAGCATTAATGGTTCCAAATGAGGTATAGGTATTAAAATATAGAGAAGGTGAGCATTAACTCAAGGTATAATAGAGTGTCATGCTTTAGGGTAAAGATAGGGTTATCAAACAATCATGGATAATTGTTAAGGAATGACTGACTTTTAAGTATTAAGATAAGGTTACTGAGTATAACTTGCACATGGTTCAACATCACAATTACTTGGGTATACTTGCATGATAGGACTTTTGATTTACTTGAATAGCAATCTTCAAGTAGAGTTAAACTACTTGAAATAAATACTTGAGGGTTCATGTCATTTTTATATACTACGGATATAGATTCGAAACCACTTGGTTCATGTATATCAAGGTGAATTAAAATACTCGCATCATATATATGAACTAGTTATCACACACTTGCAGTGTAAACGAAAAAGGCAGGTTAAATCACTTGCCTTGAGAAAGGCTGGACTTGACTGGAAGGTAGGAGCAACTGGAAGCTTTACTCGACCTTAATGGCAAGTTTACCCTCATCTCAAGATCCTACACAAATAATAATAACATCATTATAATATATTCTTACCAACTCAACCTATTTGTAAACCAAAATTTAAACACAATGGCACTTAGGCCTATATACACACAATTTACAATCACCTTATAATCATAATAGTACACATAACAACATATGCTCACATACCATATTTAATTACCAAATAATATCACACATGCCATATTGCAACACTAGGCTTGGATGATCTCGCTCCACTTACTTAAGTCACTTGGTCGCTAAACTAGACAAAATCTCCAAATTTTGGCCTCCTAACTCGATGTGCCTTTACTAAACCATCCAATTCCTATTGACCCTAACTTGGGCCTTTCACTCTACTGACTTTATGCTATCTTGAAACTAGGGTGGTCAACCAAAACTTCACTCCTAAGTGCTATAAAACTATGTGGTATGTGAATGTGCTCATTATGGTAAATTTCAGAATGACATCTAAGGTTTCTTGGGTGCATATAACACTCTTACACTTCAAGTTTACCTCACAAACTTTTACACTAGACTCTCCTGATCATATTCCAACTCCTAAACCTGATGTGGCTCAAGGGCCTAGCTTGGGCCTCCCTAGGCCTAAGCTTAAAGTCTACGGTTCTCCTGTTTTTCTGGGCAGAAAAGGGTCCTGATTTGAACTAACCTATGACACATGATTCTAACTCAAATCCTATGAAATATGGCTGGAAAAACTCCTCTGACACTCCCTCTAACTAAAGCCCAATAGGGCCTAATGAGGGCCTACCTATGACATGGTCAAAACTTCCCATTTCTAAGTTGCAACAAAACTGTCCCCTGCTGGACATATTGGGTGTTTCCACTCGTGCACCTAACCAAATGTCTTACAAACCTCTAGCAAACACCTAAAACCTATTTTATACTCCTAGTTCTAGTTTCCGGTGACTTGGGCCTCAAAATGCACAATAATGACAAGGTCAAATCTCACTCTAAACCTCAGGGTACCAAACTGATTTTCTGCGGAAACTAATACTCTCCTTTCACCAAGATTCTTACTTGACAAACCCAACCAACAACAACCAAAAACCAAAACCAAACCTCAAACAAGGTGATCTAATGATCTAACTCTCCTACACTCAATATTGACTTAGTGGAGATCATCCTTACCTAAGGTGCAACATAGCAAAACAAAAGTTAATATACTACATTAATTACAAGTCATCAAATTTTTGAAAACAACAAGTTATATCTTCTTTGTAAATATATACGAATTAACATCACATATCAAGGATCATAAATCAAGCTCATTGTCTTAACTCAACTGAAATTAAAGCCTACTAACAATTATCAATCCAAATGATCAAAAACTTCTGAAAATCATGAGTTGTTTACATGCATGCATGCCTTCGAATCTTACAAGTCAAAACCATATGATTTCCATAATAATTTTATCATAAAATCAACATGCAAGCCTAGTATAAGCTATAACTAAATGATCACTTAGCATGCAAAGGGTTTTATCAAGTTTTCACTACAAAATTCATGCCTTTATCACAAAAACATACAAGAATTGAACAATGCAATAAGACATCACTAAGAACCATTCATTCGGCTCCGTTATGGTCATGGCCGAATGAACTGGAAGGGAAATGGTCATAAAAAACAAGAGCTTCACTCTCATGGCTTGGAATTTCACCATTCCTTGTAGTTCCCTCAATAATACAACCTTAAATCCATGAGAATCAAGATTGTACTTTGAGTTCCAACTAAAACTATGACATGCAAGATCAAAACATAAACTTCTCACTCTAAACTTTTTGAAATATATAAGAACAACATGTAGGGAGTAAGATTACTTGAATATAAGATGAATGTTTGAGTGAAAGAATGAAGAAAAGAAAGGGATGGGAGGCCTCGGCTATGGGATGGCCGAGAGGCAGGGAGGAGGAATGAGTGGGTGGAATGGTGGAGTGAAAAATGAAGTGCTATGATACTTGTGTTTGTTTTTATGCCTTTGTTTTGACTAAATGTGAGTGGATTTAGTAAATGACAAAAGTAACCTTCTAGCTAAAGTTAGGTAAATTTGCATGCAAGGACAAAGTGGTAAATTGGCTAGTAGAATGAGAGTGAGTGGGGTTGGAATTGTCTTTTTAGCCCTTTAGTTGAATGGGAGGGTATTTGCATGCAAGGATATTCATTTAATTTTCTAATTACTTAACAACTAATTTTCAAAGATCTATTTTTATAAAATAAAATAAAAGTTCAAAAATTATAAAATTTATACCATAAAATAACTTGGATTTTTAGAAATTTTATGAGATCACTTTTGAAATTTGTGAATGAAATAATTTTTAAAAGATAATTTTCCATGGTAAAGAATATTCTTTATAAATCAAAAATAGGAGCAATTAACAAAACTATCGCTTTGAAAAATTCATATTCTGAGTAAGTAATTTATAATGCAACAACTCCATTCACACAAGTGTATAATCAAATAGGTATATTTATAATCGATTCAAATATTATACAAAGTTCGCAAATAATATTACACAATATTTCGGTCGTAACATCCTCTCCCCCTTAAAAGATTCTGTCCTTAGAATCTAAGAGAACAGATGAGGATACCGGGAACGCATATCAGACTTTAACTCCCAGGTTGACTCTTCGACCTTGGGGTTCCTCCAAAGTACTTTTACTAACTTCACCGACTTATTTCTAAGACTCTTTGCTTGCCAGTCGAGTATTTTGACAGGTTGCTCCACAAATGACAGGTCTGCCTGAATTTCTATAGGTTCATATTCTATCACATGGTTGACATCAGGATTGTACTTCTTAAGCAATGACAAATGGAACACATTATGCACATGCTGATACTGAGGCGGTAAGGCTAACTCATAAGCCACCTTCCCCACTTGACTCAAAATTTTAAAAGGACCAATATATCTAAATGCTAACTTCCCTTTATTGCCAAATCTAGACAATCCCTTCTTCGGTGATACTTTCAGCAAAACGGCTTCACCCACTTAGAATCTGACATCCTTGAGCGCTGGATCCGCATACTTTCTTTGTCTATCTTGAGTAGCAAGTAACCTCTTTTGAATTAATTTGACTATCTCATGTAATTGTTGTACCAATTATGGGCCTATAATCTTTCTTTCTCCCACTTCATCCCAACTACTCGGTGATCTGCATTTCCGTCCGTAAAAAGCTTCGTATGGTGGCATGCCAATACTGGAGTGATAACTGTTATTATAGGAGAATTCTACCAATGGCAGGTGGTCGTCCCAACTTCCCGCAAAGTCAATTGCACAACTACGCAACATGTCTTCAATTGTTTGAATTGTCCTTTCGCTGTGACCGTCAGTCTGCGGATGATACGCCGTACTCATGTTTAACTTCATGCCAAGACTTTCTTGAAATTGCTTCCAAAATCTCGAGTTAAATCGGGGATCTCTGTTTGAAACTATCGATACGGGCATGCCGTGTCTTAATATGATTTAATGCACATACAGATGGACCAATCTGTCCAAAGAAGACCTCTCATTGATTGGAAGAAAATGCGCCGACTTCGTAAGGCGATCAACTATACCCCATATAGCGTCATGTCCGGATTTCGTTCGGGGTAATCCCACTTTAAAGTCCATTGCAATGTTTTCCCATTTCCATTCTAGAATCTTTAGGGGCTGAATTAATCTGCTTGGTCTTTGATGTTATGCCTTCACTTTCTGACAAGTATAACACTTCACAACCCATTCTGCCACTTCTTACTTCATGTTTGGCCACCAAAAGTTCTGCTTTAAGTCTTGGTACATTTTGGTGCTTCCTGGATGGATTGAAAATCTTGAATTATGGTCTTCTTGCAATATCTCATTATTCAATTCAGTCACATGAGGAATCCAAATTCTTGAGGAAAACCTTAGTATACATTGCTCATCTCTTTGAGTCCCAATCTCTTCCCTGGTTAGCTGATTTCTTTCCTACTGCATTACTTTTTCCTACATTTCTTTATCTTTTCCGATAATATTGGCTGAAAAGTCATAGTACGGCAAACCTCTTCAACTATTCCACAATCACAAAGTTCCAATTCAAATCTCTTAATCTCTTCAGACAATTCTTTTGGTATTGCTATCATATTCAATCTTTCCTTCCGACTCAAAGCATCGGCTACCACGTTCGCCTTTTCAAGATGATAATTTATCGAACAAGCATAGTCCTTAATTAGTTCCAACCATCTCCTTTGCCTCATATTGAGCTCCTTCTGAGTGAAAATATACTTTAAACTCTTGTGATCCGTGTAGATCTCACACTTTTCTTCGTAAAGATAATGTCTCCAAATCTTAAGTGCAAATACTATAGCTGCTAATTCTAAGTCATGCATAGGGTACTTTAATTCATGTGGTTTTAACTGTCTTGACGCATACGCAATCACCTTGTTGTGTTGCATTAGCACGCAACCCAGACCCTTATGTGAAGCATCATTGAAAATCACAAAGTTTCCTTGATCGTTTGGTAGTACCAACACCAGAGCTGTAACCAACCTCTGCTTCAACTCTTGAAAGCTATCCTCACATTCTGTATTCCATTCGAACTTTTGATTCTTCCTAGTTAACTTAGTCAATGGCGTGGCGATTTTCAAGAAATCTTTGACAAATCTTCTATAATATCCCTTCAATCCTAGAAAACTTCACACTTCCGTAGGTGTCTTTGGCCTTTCCCAACTCATAACTGCCTCAATCTTTGCCGGATCTACTTTAACTCCTTTACTTCCAATAACATGACCCAAAAATTGAACCTTCTTTAACCAAAACTCACACTTAGAAAACTTGGCATACAACTTCTCTTGTTAGAGTATATCCAATGCTATCCACAGATGCTGCTTATGTTCTTCTTCCGACTTTGAATAGATAAGAATGTCATCAATAAATACCACTACAAACTTGTCCAAATACTTCTTAAATACCCAGTTCATCATATCCATAAATGCTGCCGGAGTATTAGTCAACCCAATAGGCATTACTAAGAATTCATAATGTCCGTATCTTGTCCTAAATGCTGTCTTTGGGATGTCTTCTTCTTTGATCTTTAATTGATGGTACCCTGATTTTAAGTCAATCTTGGAAAAGCACTTTGCTCCTTTCAGCTGATCAAATAGGTCATCTATTCTTGGTAGCGGGTATCGGTTCTTAATCGTCACCTTATTTAACTCCCGATAATCTATACATAGCCTCATGCTTCCATCTTTCTTCTTTACGAACAAAACAGGTGCTCCCCATGGCGGCATACTTGGCCTTATCACTCCTTTGTCCAACAATTCTTGTAGCTGGATTGCCAACTCTTTCATTTCTTCTGGTGCCATCCTATATGGGGCCTTCGAAATTGGTTCCGTGCTTAGAGCTAAGTTGATCTCAAACTCAATTTTTCGATCTGGCGGTAAACCTGGTAGTTCGTCTGGAAACACATCTGGAAATTTTTTGACTACAGGAATATTTTCTATGCTGAGGCCGTTTCTTTCTGAATCTACTACATAAGCTAGGAATGACTCACAATCTTTCCTAAGCAACTTCTTAGCCTGAACGATTGTAAGAAACAGTTGCTCTTGCCTCTGTCCCTTAAATACTACATTCTCCACTCTCTATCTTTAAGTACACCTTCTTAGACTTACAATTTATCTGAACATTGTTCTTCCCTAACCAATCCATGCCTAAGATTAAGTCGGCTAAAACTTTATATCCCGAGATATCAATCTCACGCTTAGGACAGAGTTGACTCACCAGAATCTTCTCTTGATTCACAATTACCACATTTACTACCTCGTTCATGGTCATTTTATCACATTGAAGTTTATCAAAAAAAGTTTCTGATAAAAAGGATCTCGTCGCTCCAGAATCAATCAATATTTTAGCTTCAACATTATTTAATAAAAGAGTACCTGTTATCACCTCGGAATTCTGAACAGCGTCCTTCATTTTCAAATCGAATGTCCTTGTCGTTGCTTGCGGAGTTGTTGTAGGTGGTGGAGGTAATGCCAATACCTCAGCTGGTATGCTTGCACTGGTGCTTGCCACGTTCACCAGAGCTTTGACTGGTCCGGTTGACTTGCACTCCCTAGCTATGTGTCCAGTCTTTCCACACTTGTAGCATGTGACTCCCGGCTTCGGCATCTTACACTCGTTAGCCAAATGTCCCTTCTGGTTGTATCTATAACATGTCATGTTCAGCTTATTACACACTCCTGGGTGTCTTTTTCCATAATGCTTGCACTTTGGCCTCTGAAATCTATTTTCTCCAACTTGCCCTTGGCTTGCCTGGTTGTTCCCTTTTTATTCTTGTCTTTTATTCAAATTTCCCTTTTTCTGAAAATTCCCGCCTTTGTGGAATCCAATCCTTTTTACACTCCTGTCTCGTGAGCTTCCAACTTCAAACTTCTCTCCGTAAAATGAAACCTTCCTCTTCTTGTTATCTCTTTCCTTCCTTTACTGCATCCCATTACCCTCAATCAGAGCAGCTTCTGCACTCCTGCATAAGTATCAAGCTCAAACATAGCCACTCTATCTCTGATCCAAGACTCTAATCCTTGTTGAAATCTCTTTGCTTTTTCCTCCTCACTGTTGGTATACTTTGTCACAAACCTTGACAGCTCCGTAAACTTCTTCTCATACTCCAATACAGTCATACTTCCTTGCTTTAGTTCAAGAAATTTAAGCTCCATCTGATTCTGCATGTACTTAGGGTAATACTTGTCCAGAAATAACTTCTTAAACCTTTCCCAAGAAACTTGGTGATTTGCCTCCATAGCTTTCACTGAATCCCACCAATAAATGACTTCGCCCTTCAGGAAGTAAGTAGCATAGGGTGTCACATGACATTCTATTCACATATGAGGTTGAGTTTTTAAATTAAACAATAAGGATGATGCATATAAAGGCATAAAAATAATTAAAAGAAAATAGAACGATAGTGCATAATAATTGAAATTTTAAGGTCAAGGTACATCAAGATTAGAATAAAGTCTGAATCTAGGAATAACATGCTTATTTAAAGGAAACAATAGGGAATTCTACAAAGTCCGATAATACAATAACATGAAAGGTAGATAATGGAAAGAACTAAGGCTCCACTCCGTCAGAACGGGGTTTGGTAGTCTTCTCCTCTTGAAGCGTCTTCACAATACTCTGGAGCTCGTCCGCAATCATCTGGAGGGTATACTGGCTGGTACGGTCTCGGTGCGATGGCATCTCCTCATGCTTAGTGTTGACGTATTGAACCAAAGTCTCAAGTCTTGCAATCATCTGCTCCTTAGGCTTCCCTTCATAGTTTCGACTGTCCGGATACACGTTCTTCAATTGGTCTAACAGTCGGTCGTACTTGCCCTGAAGTATATCGAGCTCACGCCTCAACTCAGCATACACAGAGAAAGCAATAGTGTCATCTGACCCAGAGGATGACGAGGAATGAGCCCTTTGCTAACAAAAAATACATAGATATATATATAAGAGGAGTATTAATGATAGATTCGCTTAACCTACTCTCTGGCATAATATCATATAACTTATACATATATCCTATAACCTATATGGGTTGTCCAGGGACTCTAAACCGTAGCTCTGATACCAAAACCTGTCACGCCCCGACTTAACAATCTATTATACAAATTAATACAATAGATAACAAAAGAAAGTAAATACAACTGAATCCAAGATCTTACAGTTTAGGGTTGGAACAACCCAACACTATTAACTATTTCAACCTGATTTCTAATATCGAGTCCTCACACAAAACGATCACTAATCTACCTGAGCTCGAACATATGCATCGGCATCACAAGTCTTACGCGTTGTCTTCTTGAATCTAACCATATCTGCTAGCTGAAATATTAGGGTGAAAGCAAGTAGTGAACCAAATGCTCAACAAGTGCTATACAATACAATACAAAACATAAATCGAGATATAAGAATAACAATGTGAAGGTAGAGCTAATAATAGCAAGAGATAAACTTTTGAGTGATTGCATCTTTTATTTGTAACAAAACCATTTAAACCATTTCTTTATCAAAAACCATTTTATGACGCTACGGATTACAGCCGGTGATCAGCCGCGAAGTAATCCCGAACCTCGCTAGGTTCTGGAACATTAATGGGATCCCTAGGCAACTTTTAAGCCTACAAATTAAGAGCAGAAAGGACTTGCGTTTCAGTCTAGATACACTATTTAAAGAAAATATTTGTCTCCCTTTGGGACTGGAAATCCAAATTTTAACTTTTTATTTTATTAAAAACTGATGCCAGGTGACGGTTAATTTCTTAAATAGTGAGCATCTTTATCAAGGGTTCTAGATCAACTTTGAAGCACAGGGAAAAGGTCCACTAAATTTCAAGTCCATGATCAACTATACTATACTTCATCAAGGGAATTGCAAGGTTTCTATATACAAGGATTTTGACAGTGAGATTTAGCAAGGTTATCGAATAGTATGAAGGAACAAGGTCAAACGAGGTTCTAGGTAATGTTTCCAGGTAAGACATAGGTATTTAAAAATATAGAGAAAGTAAGCATTAATGGTTCCAAATGAGGTATAGGTATTAAAATATAGAGAAGGTGAGCATTAACTCAAGGTATAACAGAGTGTCATGCTTTAGGGTAAAGATAGGGTTATCAAACAATCATGGATAATCATTAAGGAATGACTGACTTTTAGGTATTAAGATAAGGTTACTGAGTATAACTTGCACATGGTTCAACATCACAATTACTTGGTGATAGGGATAAATAAATCCTGATTGTGTAATTAAATATTACATTAATTATACATGATTTGGGCTGCTAGGCCCAATAAGAAGATGTATGACATTCAGACCAAAAAGGTTAACACATTGATCAGGACTGATGGACCAGATCAGGCCTAATGGCACAAAGAAGGCCCAAAACCCTGAATATTAATTAATTTCATAATTAATTTAATAAGGGAAAAATCAGCTATTGAGAAGAGTCCCAATAAGGACATAAATCATTGCGGATTAGCCTCTAAGGGACCTAGAAGGATAAGGAATTAGTTTCCTACTATTTAGGACTCCAAAGTCCATTCTAATTCTGAGACTTGGCTACCAAGTCTCCTATACCAAGTCCAATTCAAGGACCACCAACATCTATATAAGGGGCCTCACCCCACAAATCAGAACTACATTTTTTGACTTGATTCTCTAATTCACAGAGATACGTAGGCATCTCGTAAAGGCAGAGTTAAGCTACGAAACACGAGAGCAGCCATTAAAGGCCTTGAGCTCCCAAACCTTAGTAGTAAATACAGCAAATAATAACCTTAGTTTTTTATCCATAACATTTGGCGCCGTCTGTGAGAACGGCACAACAACAACCATGGCGAAAACACGGAGAACAGTTAGAGCCCTTGAAGGAGGAACACCAACGGGGACAACAAGTGATTTCTTCAACTGTGGAGGTTCCTCCTCATTCAACCTATGCAACCACGCAAGGAGAAGCCCAGATAGGGGCAACTGATCCTCAGCCACAAGGGACGATTCCCTCGGCCACTCAAGGTACGAATCCTCAAGTTCAACAACTACATGCACCTGTGAATTCTCGACCCATCAGGTACGAATATTCAACTGTTGTGACTACTAACACCCTTATGGGATGCCCCTTTACCCCGAGGTTGGATGAAGTGGACATGCTGGACGAAGTGAAGCGCGAGGGCGATCGCCTCCATACATACGAGGTTTGGCTCCTATCCCTGAGGATCAGGAATTTTATGGTCCTTACACTGAGAGAGACTCCGAATCTTCGGATGATGAAGTAGCCCCAAGAAGGAGACGTGCTAGAAAAGAGCCGATAGTTGATGGTAGCCAACGTCCTCAAAGCACCCAAGGGACGAATCCTCAAGAAGTGCAGGAAAGGATTAGGTCTCACGAGGCTGCGATTCAAAGGCTAAGGTGCGACTTGGAGGCGCACCAGACCACCAGATCCCCAGTACCTCCTAGGGGAGAAATCCTCCTCCTATCATAGACCTGGATGGTCCAGTACAGAGAAGGGTTGTTGTCCCAAGGGCTGATCCAAGCAATCTTCTTCCCCTTGGAGATCCTGATGATCCTACTCCGCCCTTCACTGAAGAAATAATGAATTCCCATATCTCAAGGAAGTTCAAGATGCCAACTATCAAAGCTTATGATGGCACGGGAGATCCCGCTAATCATGTTAGGACATTCTCTAATGCACTGCTGTTGTAGCCCGTGAATGATGCTATTAAGTGTCGGGCCTTTCCTCAAACCCTGTCGGGTATGGCTCAAAGGTGGTATAGTCGTTTACCCCCAAACTCTATTGGGTCTTTCAGAGAATTAAGTCAGGCTTTCATTAAATAGTTTATCAGTGGGAGAGTGCATGAAAAAAGTTCAGCATCCCTCATGACCATTGTACAGGGAGCAAAGGAATCCTTGAGAGAATACCTCAATCGTTTCACAAAGGAGGCTTTGAAAGTCCCGGACCTTGATGACAAGGTAGCCATGATAGCACTGCAACAGGAAACTAGGGATGAATTCTTCAAGATGTCTTTGGCGAAACACCCCCCTGAAAGCATGTTGCAGCTCCAAGATAGAGCCGGAAAGTACATCAAGGTGGAAGAGAGCATGAGGAAGACCGTAGTGAGTAATGAGCCCAGTGGAGGCAAGAAGCGAAAAACTGACCTGGAATATATCGCTAAGGACAAGTATCCTAGAACCGAGCCAAACCCTGATTCAACCCCCAAGAAGAGATGACCTGGGCAAAAGTTCACTAAATACGCTAAGTTGAATGCTCCTAGAAGCCAGATCTTGATGGAAATCGAGAAAGGTCGAGATAATCGTTGTCCTAAGCCCTTGAACGCTGATCGTGCCAATCTAGATAAGAGCAAGTATTGCATATTTCACAAAGATGTCGGTCATGATACCGATGAGTGTAGACAACTGAAAGATGAAATTGAGTTCCTCATTCGAAAAGGAAGATTGAACAAATACACTGGAGATGGAGGGGATAGGAATAACAATGGAAGAAAGAACTTTGAAGATCGTAGGAGGGACTAAGACGATCAGGGCTGGAATCCTCAACCTAGAGGATCGGTGATAAATACAATCTTCGGAGGACTACGACCCCGAGGGCCTGTGATAAACACAATCTTTGGAGGACCAACTGCTGCTGGGTTATCCAAGGACTCCAGGAAAGCATATGCCCGAGAAGTTATGCATATTGTTGTGGAAGTCCCGAAGAGGGCTAGGACAGGAGTAACAATGTCTTTTGATGATTCTAATCTGGAGGGTGTGAAATTTCCCCATGACGACCCGTTGGTTATAACCCCGATAATAGGGAACAACCCGGTGAGAAGGGTCCTTGTGGATAATGGTGCTTCAGTGGATATCTTGCTCCATGATACCTTTTTGAGGATGTGATATAATGACTCCCAATTGACCCCAACCGACATGCTAATATATGGGTTTGCGGGAGTGGAGTGCCCCGTAGAAGGGATAATCAAGTTGCCAACAACCATAGGACAGGAACCAAGGCAAGCAACTCAGATGTTGGACTTCGTGGTGGTGAAGGCTAGTTCGACTTATAATGCTATCATGGGAAGAACAGGGATACACGCCTTCAAGGCAGTCCCTTCTTCCTACCATTCAGTTATGAAGTTTCCTACCCGGGATGGGATCGAAGAAGAGAGAGGAGACCAAAAAATGGCTAGAAGTTGTTATGTGGCCTCTTTGAGGGCAGATGGAGTTGGGGGACAGGTTCTTCCTATTGAAGATCTGGATATCCAAGTGAATGATGAGAAAAGAGGAAAGCCAGCAAAAAACTTGGTTTCAATTCCTTTAGCCCCCGAAGATCCTGAGAAGGTGACTTTTATTGGAGCAACGCTCGAGGAGCCCCTTAGAGGGAAGTTGGTGAAATTTTTGCAAGAAAATAGTGACGTATTTGCATGGTTAGCAGCTAATATGCCAGGCATAGACCCGGAATTGATTACTCACAAACTGAATGTGGACCCAAATCGGAAGACAGTAAAATAAAAGAAAAGAAGTTTTGCTCCAGAAAGGCAAGAAGCTATTAAACAGGAAGTGGAGAAGCTCTTAGAGGCTGGTTTCATTGAGGAGATTCAATTTCCCGAATGGTTAGAAAATCCTGTAATGGTGAAGAAGGCCAATGGAAAATGGAGGATGTGTGTGGACTTCACTGATCTAAATGATGCATGTCCTAAGGACTGTTTCCCATTACCAAGGATCGATACTTAGATAGACGCCACTGCTGGGCATGAAATGCTGAGCTTCATGGATGGATTTAGTGGATACAATCAGATTAAGATACACAAGGATGACATTCCAAAGGTATCATTCATCACTGACTTTGGTATTTATTGTTATCTTGTTATGGCATTTGGTCTTAAGAATGCAGGAGCCACCTATCAAAGGTTGGTAAATAAATTTTTTAAGGATCTTATTGGAAAGACTATGGAAGTCTATGTTGATGACATGTTAGTCAAGAGTCTAGTAAAGACTGATCATATAACCCATTTGAGGGAAGCTTTTGAGGTCCTGAGGTACCACAAGATGATGTTAAATCCTACAAAGTGTGCTTTCGGAGTAGGATCTCGAAATTTTTTGGGATTGATGGTCTCCAAGAGAGGGATCGAGGCCAACCCCGATAAAATAAAGGCAATCCTGGACATGGAACCACCAAAAACTGTCAAGGATGTTCAAAAGCTCACAGGAAGGGTTGTTGCACTGGGACGATTCATCTCCAAGTCAGGAGACAAGTGCTTGTCATTCTTCCAGTCACTAAAAAACATTAAGGACTTTGCATGGAGTGAGGAAAACCAGAAGGCATTCGAGGAGTTAAAGAAATATATGGCCCAGGCCCCGTTGTTAGCCAAACCAACTTTGAATGAAGTTTTATACTTGTACTTGGCCGTTTCAGAAAGTGTTGTGAGCGCTGTGTTGGTTAAGGAGGAACTGAAAATCTAGAAACCCGTATATTATGTCAGCAAAATTCTGCATGGAGCTGAGTTGAATTACTCAACTATTGAGAAATTTGCTCTAGCCTTGGTAATGGCCTCAAGAAAGTTATGTCCTTACTTTCAGGCTCATCAAATTGAGGTGCTAACAAATCAGCCCCTGAGAAATATCATTCATAGTCTCAAGGCTAGTGGGAGGTTGATCAAGTAGGCAATAGAGCTGGGAGAATTCGACATCAAGTATAAGCCACGAACGGCAATAAAAGCCAAGGATTTAGCTGACTTCGTGGTGGAATATACCATACCCAACCAAGAAGTCATGGGGCAGGAAGATACCATACCTCAAGACAAGGAAGTTGATAAGGGGGACAAAGAAAACGATGATAAGGAGAAAGAATATTGGGCTCTCTATTTTGATGGACCATCAAACACAAATTCAAGTGGAACAGGTTTGGTTTTACAAAGCCCTGATGGGTTCTTAATTGATTATGCCATGAAGTTAGACTTCCCAACCACAAACAATGAGGCAGAATATGAAGCTCTGATAGCTGGCCTCAGCCTAGCAGGAAAACTTAGAGTCAAGAACTTAAAAGTCCGTGGTGACTCGAAGCTGATCGTATCCTAGGTAAAGGGAGAGTTTGAGGCAAGGGATGATACGATGGCTAAGTATGTCCGCCTAGTAAGGGTTGTGATAACCCAATTCGATGAATGCCATGTTGAGCACATTCCAAGGGAGGAAAATGCTAAGGCAGATGCATTATCAAAGTTTGCTTCATTTGAGATAGAAGAAAGTTCAGGAAGTGTATACTTCCGCGTTTTGAAGACACAGAACATCGATGTTAAGCTTGTAGCTCCTATAGGCCTGAGGACGTCGTGGATAGATCCCATTAAGGCCCACATTCAAACTGGTTGGTTACCAAACGATCCTACTGAAGCACAGAAGTTAGCTGTTCGAGCACTAAGGTAATCTTTGATATATGGGATTTTGTATAAAAGATCTTTCGTGGTTCTTTACTTAAGGTGTCTCAGGCCCGATGAGGCACGCTTGGCTCTTGAAGAAGTACATGAAGGTATTTGTGGGCAACACTTGGGGGCAAGGCCTTAGCTCATAAGATAACCTGTTTAGGCTTCTATTGGCCAGAAATGATGGCTGATGCCAAAGATTATGTGAAGAAGTGTGACCGCTGTCAGAAGCATGCACTGGTCGTTAGACAACCCCCCGAGATGCTGACCTCCATCAATTCACCCATCCCCTTTGCTATGTGGGGAATGGATATACTGGGACCTTTCCCCATGGCCACGGCACAAAGGAAGTTCCTGATTATAGCCATTGATCATTTTACTAAGTGGATTGAAGCCAAACCTTTGGCCAAAATCACAACTAAACAAGTTGCACAATTCTTGTGGGAAAATATTATGTGCCGATATGGAGTTCCCCGCATCCTAGTCACTGACAATGGAACACAATTCAACAATGAAGAATTTAAGAAGTATTATGAGGAGAATGAAATTGAGTTATGATTCACCTCTTTGGCTCACCCGCAAGCCAATGGGCAAGCGAAAGTGGCGAATCGAATAATCTTGGATGGACTAAAGAAGAGGATCGAGAAGTCAAGGAATAACTGGGTGGATGAAATACTCCCAATACTATGGGCTTATAGGACTACCTGTAGAGTATTGACTGGAGCAGCTCCCTTCATGTTAGCATATGGTGCAGAAGCAGTTGTTCCTGTAGAGATATCACATTCCTCCCCCAGGATTCAAGCTTTCAATGCTGAGGAAAATGAAGAAGGGCAGAGGTTAGCCCTGGATCTAATTGATGAAGTACAAGATGAGGCACATGCGAAGATAGTGGAATATCAGAAAAAAGCTTCATTCTACTACAACCTAAGGGTTAATGAAAGGTTCTTCAAACAAGGTGACTTAGTCTTGAGGAAAGTGAAAGCTTCTGGCGTAGGGCAGAAAGGGAAACTTGCCCCAAATTGGGAAGGGCCATACCAAGTCAAGAGCGTTCAGGGTAGAGGAACCTACAAGCTGGAGACTATGGATGGTTTTGAAGTCCCGAGAACTTGGCATGCCCAAAACCTGAAGGTTTACTATGTGTAGAACAGTTAAAGTACGATTCTCACTTGTCAGAATGACTATTAGGTTTAAAAGCACCTTGAAGCTTTGCTTGCTTACGATTTTTTATATAGAAGATATGTTTTTAATTTTATCAGGGTTGAACCCATTTCATGTAAGGTATCAAGAATACCAAGTTATAGTAAAAAGCGTTCGACTTAATCTTAGCCTATTAGATTGATGCATTGCGAATGATAAAACCAAGTTATAAACTTGAGTTTGAAAAATCAGAAAAAATACGATGATGCTTGGGCAAATACAACTGAAAATAATAAAAGTCAATTACAAAGTTCAAATATTGTCTAAAAAAGAAGAAATACATAAAACTTAGGCCTTGGAAGGCTCAGATTCTTCGGAACCACTATCCGAAGTCTCCTCAGATGTCTCTCCAGTCGGTCCCTCGGATGTCTCTTCGGAAGTCTCCGCAGAGGTTCCCTCGGAACTATCCTCGGACGCCTTGGAGGCCGCAAAAGACGCTGGTTTAGGAGATGCTGGCTTGGGAGGCTCTTCTACCCTGGCCTTCTTTATAACGGGCTCAGGCTCCTCCTCAGAAGAAGATTCCTCCTCTTCAGAGCTGGATTGAAGCTCCTTCCTTTTTTGGCCTTGGCCTTGACTCCCCGATGGGTCGTCCTTAATCAGATCGGCGAGCTTATCTGCAAACCCCCCAAGTGCTAGGACTTTCACAGGGCAGGGGAAAGGAGATTGTTCAAGAACCTCAGGAAATTCTTCCTGGATAGCCTCCACAGCAGCGTCTGAGCCTTCCTTAAAGATGACTGTAGGAGGGCGTCATGCTCCCCATTAAATCCTTAAATTCCTGAGTATCCATCCAGCCGTCAAAAGCTTTGTCTTTTTGAGCCTTAAGGATAACATTCTCAGCCCGGGCCATTTCAAGGTCAGAAGTTGATGAGGCAAGTTGGGCTTCAAGAGTCTCCATCCTCTGGCTGGCCTCCTCCAGCTTCTTGTTTGCATCCTCTAGGCCAACTTTCCAAGCCTTGGCTTGGTGAATCGCCCCTTGAAAATGGACGTTCGCCTACAAAATACAAAGAAAAATGAGAAATGAGAAAAATTACGGTAAAAAGCTATGAATGCCAAAAGAGAAAGACGTACCGTCGCCAAAGCCTGAGCTCCGAAAATCTCGTTAGCCTCCAAGTCCTGTTGAAGGACAAGGTCATGATAGTCAACCGGGGAAATGGAATGCATAGACCATTCCTTGGAAAGCGCTGTGTTCCCAACAATCGAATCCTTGCCCCGGATTCCCCAAGCTGGTTGGAAGAAAGCCCCTGGTTTTTCTTTAGTACATAAAAGTTGGTTGGGGCCTTCCTCGCCTGGTTCCTTCGCCTGGGGTAGGAACTCCGGGAAACAATCCCCGAGGCGCGGGTCTTTGAAGACCTTTCCAGCACACTTATCCTAGTCGTTTCCAGGTCTTTAGGCTTTGTAGCCTCATCAATCTTCTTAGCCACTGCAACAAATAATAAAAGTGATTTGAGAAATTAGCAAGGTGAAAGATGGAAGAAATGAAGACAACTAGAAAAGGAAGGAAACATACTCTTTTTAGGAATGGGAGAAAGGCCACGTTCTACAAGAACGGTCTCCCTGATGAGATCCCAAGAGTGGGAAGTCCCGTCATCTTGAGTAAGGAGGTTGAAAGCTTTGGTCTCCTCCTCAGACAAAACTATATCGTTAGGGCTCCCATCTACGGCTAGCCCAAAAGATGAACGAAAGAGAGTGCCCCAATCGCCGCCCTCCCAAAGAACGTACAAAAAATCTTTCTTCCACCCCAAATTGTTGTCAGGGATGGACTTCCCGTTCACTATGTGGGGAACGGTTGGGCGCTGTTTCAGAGAAACCCACCCCGGATTCTTGTCGGGACTATTCTTGAAGCAGTAGACTCCACTCACTCCTTTATATAGGAGAAAAAGTGAAGTTGAAGGGACAAAAAGCCCAGTAAGATTAAAGGCCCAAAGAAGAAAGCCCAGAAATGGAACGTTCCAGAATACTCCAAGGAATTTCAAAGAAAATAAATAAAAATTCTCGAGAATTCTAGAGAATTCTAAAGAAGGTGTTTTCATAAATTAAAGTCCAGATTAATATGGAAGAGGCCCAATGGGAGGCCCAAATCCAATTAGGATTTGGAAAAATAGAAGGCCCAAATCCAATTAGGATTTGGAAAAGTAAAGGCCCAAATCCAATTAGGATTTAAAAAAATATAGGCCCAAATCAAAGCCCTAAACAGAGAAGGCCCCAAACAAGGCCCAATCCAAATTGAATTATAAGTAATCCCAATACAGACCAGGATTGAGGTCGAATTCCAGGTCGTGAATTCTATTCGAATTCTTTCGAACAGACACCCGAAAATTACGGGTAAAAAAGAACAGGATTGAGGTCGAAAGCCAGGTAAATAAGACCAGGATTGAGGTCAAATTCCTGAATCAAGCACAATATTTTTCGAGAATAAGCAGAGAAACCTCGAGTAAAATCCAGGTCGAAGGTTCGACTAGGATCCTGGTCGAAGGTTCGACTAGGATCCTGGTCGAAATCCAGGTCATGAATCCTAGTCGATACCTGACGACCAGGAAACAAAGAAAGACACAAACTTCGACCAAAATCCAGGTTGAAGATTCGACTAGGATCCTGGTCGAAATCCAGGTCATGGATCCTAGTCAAAATCCTTCGAACAGGATTGAAAGGATGGCCCAAAATTCGATTAGGATCCAGGTCGAAATTTCGACTAGGATCCTGGTCGAAAAAAGGCTGAAAATTTGAAAATATTTGTGAAAAATACCAGAAAATTCCTAAAAATAGGGAGAAGGTAAAAAGATAAAAAGGGAAGTTTTTAAACGACCCTGAAGCCGCGTACAAGGCAAATTGTTGTAAACGTGTAGGTCGCTCCACACTTTACTCAAAACGATACCCTGAAAGGGAATAAATGAACTTAACTTTTGCGAAATCTTATACGGTTTCCCAAAAGTAGGGGGGGCAAATGATAGGAATACATAAATCCTGATTGTGTAATTAAATATTACATTAATTATACATGACATTCAGACCAAAAAGGTTAACACATTGATCAGGCCTGATAGACCAGATCAGGCCTGATGGAACAAAGAAGACCCAAAAACCCTGAATATTAATTAATTTCGTAATTAATTAATAAGGGAAAAATCAGCTATTGAGAAGAGTTCCAATAAGGACATAAATCCTTGCAGATTAGCCTCTAAGGGACCTAGAAGGATAATGAATCAGTTTCCTACTATTTAGGACTCCAAAGTCCATTCTAATTCTGAGACTTGGCTACCAAGTCTCCTATACCAAGCCCAATTCAACGACCACCAACATCTATATAAGGGGCCTCTCCCCACAAATCAGAACAACGTTTATTGACTTGATTCTCTAATTCACAGAGATACGTAGGCATCTCGTAAAGGCAGAGTTAAGCTTCGAAACACGAGAGCAGCCATTAAAGGCCTTGAGCTCCCGAACCTTAGTAATAAATACAGCAAATAATAACCTTAGTTTTTTATCCATAATACTTGGTTATACTAGCATGATAGGACTTTTGATTTACTTGCATAACAATCTTCAAGTAGAGTTAAACTCTACGGATATATATTCGAAACCACTTGGTTCATGTATGTCAAGGTGAATTAAAATACTCGCATCATATATATGAACTAGTTATCACACACTTGTAGTGTAAATGAAAAAGGCAGGTTGAATCACTTGCCTTGAGAAAGGTAGGACTTAACTGGAAGGTAGGAGCAACTGGAAGCTTTACTCGACCTTAATGGCAAGTTTACCCTCGTCTCAAGATCCTACACAAATAATAAAAACTTCATTATAATATATTCTTACCAACTCAACCTATTTGTAAACCAAAATTTAAACACAATGGCACTTAGGCCTATATACACATAATTTACAATCACCTTATAATCATAATAGTACACATAACCACATATCCTCACATACCATATTTAAGTACCAAATAATATCACACACGCCATATTGCAGCACTAGGCTTGGATGATCTCGCTCCACTTACTTAAGTCACTTGGTCGCTAAACTAGACAAAATCTCCAAATTTTGGTCTTCTAACTCGATGTGCCTTTACTAAACCATCCAATTCCTATTGACCCTAACTTGGGCCTTTCACTCTACTGACTTTATGCTATCTTGCAACTATGGTGGTCAACCAAAACTTCACTCCTAAGTGCTCTAAAAATATGTGGTAAATGAATGTGCTCATTATGGTAAATTTTAGAATGACATCTAAGTTTCTTGGGTGCATTTGACACTCTTACACTTCAAGTTTACCTCCAAAACTTTTACACTAGACTCTCCTGATCATAAGTTGCAAGAAAACTGTCCCCTGCTGGACAGATTTGGTGTTTCCACTCGTGCACCTAACCAAACATCTTATAAACCTCCAACAAACACCTAAAACCTATTGTATACTCCTAGTGCTAGTTTCTGGTGACTTGGGCCTCAAAGTGCACAATAATGACAAGGTCAAATCTCACTCTAAACCTCAGGGTACCAAACTGATTTTCTGCAGAAACTAATACTCTCCTTTCACCAAGATTCTTACTTGACAAACCCAACCAACAACAACCAAAAACCCAAACCAAACCTCAACCAAGGTGATCTACTGAACTAACTCTCCTACACTCAATATTGACTTAGTGGAGATCATCCTTACCTAAGGTGCAACATAGAAAAACAAACGTTAACATACTACACTAATTACAAGTCATCAAGTTTTTGAAAACAACAATTTATATCTTCTTTATAAATATATATGAATTAACATCACATATCAAGGATCACAAATCAAGATCATTATCTTAACTCAACTGAAATTAAAGCCTACTAACAATTATCAATCTAAATGATCAAAAACTTCCGAAAATCATGAGTTGTTTACATGCATGCATGCCTTCGAATCTTACAAGTCAAAACCATATGATTTCCATAATAATTTTATAATAAAATCAACATGCAAGCCTAGCATAAGCTATAACTAAATGATCACTTAGCATGCAAAGGTTTTTATCAAGTTTTCACTACAAATTTCATGCCATTATCACAAAAACATACAAGAATTGAACAAGGCAACAAGACATCACTAAGAACCTTTCATTCGGCTCCCTTATGGTCATGGCCGAATGAAATGGAAGGGAAATGGCCATAAAAAACAAGAGCTTCACTCTCATGTCTTGGAATTTCACCATTCCTTGTAGTTCCCTCAATAATACAACCTTAAATCCATGAGAATCAAGATTGTACTTTGAGTTCCAACTAAAACTATGACATGCAAGATCAAAACATAAACTTCTCACTGTAAACTTTTTGAAATATATAAGAACAACATGTAGGGAGTAAGATTACTTGAATATAAGATGAATGTTTGAGTGAAAGAATGAAGAAAAGAAGGGGATGGGGGGCCTCAGCTATGGGATGGCCGAGAGGGAGGGTTGGGCCGAGAGGGAGGGGAGGAGGAATGAGTGGGTGGAATGGTGGAGTGAAAAAATGAAGTGCTATGATACTTGTGTTTGTTTTTATGTCTTTGTTTTGACTAAATGTAAGTGGATTTAGTAAATGACAAAAGTAACCTTCTAGCTAAAGTTAGGTAAATTTGCATGCAAGGACAAAGTGGTAAATTGGCTAGTAGAATGAGAGTGAGTGGGGTTGGAATTGTCTTTTTAGCCCTTTAGTTGAATGGGAGGGTATTTGCATGCAAGGATATTCATGTAATTTGCTAATTACTTAACAACTAAGTTTCAAAGATCTATTTTTATAAAATAAAATAAAAGTTCAAAAATTATAAAATTTATACCATAAAATAACTTGGATTTTTAGAAATTTTATGAGATCACTTTTGAAATTTGTGAATGAATTAATTTTTAAAAGATAATTTTCCATGGTAACGAATATTCTTTATAAATCAAAAGTAGGAGCAATTAATAAAACTATCGCTTTGAAAAATTCATATTGTGAGTAAAGCAATTTATAATGCAGCAACTCCATTCACACAAGTGTATAATCAAATTGGTATATTTATAATCGATTTAAATATTACACAAAGTTTGCAAATAATATTACACAAAATGCCGGTCGTAACAAAAGATATTATTTTCAATGGAGCTAAGTTTGTCCCCAACAATTACTTGGCTATTCTTAGCAAGAGTGAAGCCCCATCAAATCTTTATTTCGTTCAGGACTTTCTCGCTAACTCTGAGATAGGTTATGCACTGACCCAACCAGGCACATTCTCAGGAACTCAAGTGCTGGAGTTTTGGAGGTCAGGCGTGTATGAAGATGGTGATGCAAATGTGTTACGCCCCCAAATCCGGGGTCAGAGGATTTGGTCGTCACTATGAAACCTCAATCTAAATCAACCTGTTTAATCAATAAATAAATGCCAGCGGAAGATAATTATCATCTATGACCCCAAATTAATCCAAGATCTTTTAAGGTTACAGTTCTAGAAACAAGAATTCCAAATTCCACAAATAATTTTTCACTTTCTTTTAAAACTCTTTTCAACAAATACAACTCAAAACTAAACCCACTAGTATAACTTCGAAATGAAGTATACTAGGCCCAAATAAAATATACATCTATAATATAATCTAATATAAATAACTTTACACAAAAGAACTTACACTAATTCGCAAACCCTGGACCAACCACCTTCCAAAAGCTTCTTCTTTGCTTCTTCGAATTACGCGGCTAAACAGCAAGCTAATCCTCACTGGAGGTTAAATTTAAAAATAGGCAAGTATGAGTGAAAGAAATGCTCAGCAAGTTCATTATGATATATATATGGTCGTTTTGATATAAAATCGACATCTGCATCAGCGCAGAACATTTAAAAATCATAATTGTTGAATCATAAAATTTTAGTTGAGGAATCCCAGAATTGATTCCTTAATTGTATTCAAAACCATTTTGATATTTTTGAGTGAAATGCTTCAGCAATACTTTGAATCTTGACGAGAATCAAACTCGTAAAATAGTGTTTACGGAAATATCATAAACAACAATAACATGAGACAATGATTATAGAGTGGATCATAAACTCATTCAAAACCGAACTCTTCAAATTAATACTTACTTTGCTGTCATATCAAATTAGATATCAATACGAACTTTGATGCTCACAACACCTATACTGAAGTCTACATCAATCATCTATACTAATACCATCTTTGATATTTAACAACAACGTAAGTATAAGTATAAATCTGAATCTGAATCAAAACTGTATTTTACCATTATTCCAAAATAGAAACAGTTGATAAATCATTTATTCTATGAATATCAAAAATGATATGATAATTTAGATTAGGATCATTCTCCGACGGACGTACTATCACATGCTGATCAGCCCGTGTGATAGCACAAGGTCATGATTCGTAGAAACGTGACCCCAAGAACACGATTACTCAAGCAAAAGGCAATATACCTGCCTGTGGCAAAAATTGTGTCATAATATTCCATATGGCACATAGAAATAGCCCTCCGCTGGACCGTCCGTCCCGGTCACTTACGCAATTATGATCCAATCTTAAAACCTTTTATTGAAATGGGGTCATAATAATCGATACCCGAAATAATTTTATTCCCCCAATTCTTGGGTAGGAATATTCGCAACCAAATCACTTTTCTCAATATCCAAAATATTTATAAATCCGATAATTGGATAAGTAAAATCACTTGCCTATTCTGAACATAGAATAGCATACGAAAACTTGCATAAACAGAATTATTTAATTCAGCGATATGTAAAACATTTATCTATCTTGAACTGAATAGAGAAAGCAATACTTGCATGATAAGATTCAAAATAAATATCACTTGAATAATAAGTGATGATAGAAATACTTGCATAATATGATTCGAAATAAATGTCACTTGAACGATAAGTGAAGTCAGGGGTACTTACCTTTGAGTTTTTAGCAGTTAGTCACACTCGCAAAACCGCATCTATTCTGACATTCTGTCTCAAAACATCACCGTCCTTCTTTTCAACACTTTACTGATATACTGCTCCTGCAATTGCTAGAAGCCAGATATCCAATACCATTTCATCTCATTCTTTATTCAACGACTTGTCCCGATTAACTCGAGGGATCCGCATCTATAATTAAAATATAGAACTTTAATTGTCTAATCAATAACCACTCGACGAACTACGCGTCAAAAGCCTATCGTCTACCCATATGATAGCCCACACATAAATAAAACAGTCAAACACAAGACTCTTAACCCACATACACACATAATTCACATAGCACATAAGCACATAACTCATATATCACATAATTCATATCACATATGACTCGGTTTGTCAAAAGGTTCGACCCGGTACGCTTAAAACTGAAATCGGGTCAAAAATATAATTTATCGATCAATAATCGACTCAAAATGATTCGTAAAACAAGCGACCTTTCGAAACAAAAGAATTCGGGTCTCGAAAGTATTTTTATTGAAAGCGGAATATTTTTCTGAGTCTGTACGCGTTCGTTTCGTATTAAACGGACGAACGGTTTATTTATTATGAATTTTTAAATATTTTTCGGAATTAAAACAGGTCTCTGAATCATTTTATAACTAAATAATAGGGCTCGAACACCCGAAAATAATTTTATAAGAATTATCGAGCCTAGAAAATAATTTAAAATAATATTTTAAAGCTCGAAACTATTTTTCGGAATTTTTAAATCAATTATAAATAATTAAATCTAATTAAATAATCAATTAAAATTAATTAATAACTAATTAAATTAATTAATCAATTAATATTTAAATTAATTGACTAATTAAATAATTAATTATCAACTAAAATTAATTAACTAAATAATTTGGATTTATTTTGAATTAAAAATAAATTTTCAGAATTAAAATCATGAATTTTCAAAACAAAATGAATTTTTAGAAATTAAAATAGGATTTTTGAATTATTAATAAATCAGAAAATGCACAAACAGATTTGGGAAAGCAGAGAAGGGCATTTTGAATCAAAACCGGGTTGGGAATTCTGGAAAACGGGTCAGGAACGGGTCGGGGAAGAACACAGCCGGGTCGGCCGGAACTTCCCAGAATCCGGCCACCGGACTCTATCTCCGGCGACAACCACAGCCCCCCCTTTAAACACTCGTTTACTGCACTTTTAATTCGAATCCACTCAAAACGAGCCCAGCATCTCAGATAAATAAACTATTACCACTGAAGACGATTGAATCGTCGACTCCGACGATTTCACCATGGAAACCGGCAGGACCTTAAGTTTTCCGATCAAAAACTCGAATTCACTTAATCCTTAACCAAATACGATGATTCCAGTGCCAAAATAACGCCAAGAACGGTTACAATCTACTCAGGTCATCACACACAATCAAAACCCACTAAATCATAAATCCCCAAAAATTCGAATATTACCCTAAAAATCGATTTTAAAATTTAACAACTGTTGGAACGATTTGATGATATAAAATGATAGATAATGGTCTGTGATTCATTTTGGTTATTCATACTTGTGATTTGGTGTTCAATAACACCTTTAAAATTGACTTTGATTTTCAGAACTCTTCAAGAACACCAAGAACACATAATCAAGAAATTTTCAGAAAATCAAACCTTAATTTCTATATGATATTGAACTCTATTTTTGAAGTATAATATACCAAATCGACCAGAAAAACATGCTCTACAACATGGAAGCATCAAATCACATCAACAACATCAAGAACAAATTTTCATAATTTAATTATCAAATA
Organism: Apium graveolens; assembly: GCF_009905375.1. Taxonomy (NCBI): domain Eukaryota; kingdom Viridiplantae; phylum Streptophyta; class Magnoliopsida; order Apiales; family Apiaceae; genus Apium; species Apium graveolens. The sequence continues at coordinate 170,108,305 of NC_133654.1, read as the reverse complement.
ATTCGAATATAAATAAATAAATAAGAAAATTACCATGATTTCTGGGCAGAAACTGATGATTGATTCAGAAAGAAGATTTCGAGAGCTTCGTTTTGATATGCTGCACGCCCGAATCGGAGTTCGATAACGCCTTCGTTCGTGTGTTTGATTCTCGGGAACGTATCGGTTTTCTCGGGTTTTCTCTGAATTTACGGTATTTTAACTGGTTGCAAATGAATAAACGGAATAAACGAAATAAGAATTAGACTATTTATATTTATGAAATATTGGATCGTTCTGGATCGTTTTGGATCGTTAAATTAGTTACTTAGCCGCTAAGTAACTATAAAAACGATACAATTCAATACCAGAATTGGATAATTATCAAAACCGAGATTTTTATAAAACACAATATACGAGAATAACGTAAAAATATCCCGTCTCTCGAGAATACGGGTTTTTGTCGATTACCGAAATGATTATCGTATCGAAAATATTGTGCCGGGCCGCGCACGGGTCAAACCGTAATCCGGATCGAAAAAGTCAAAACACGGAAAAGGTCCGGAATTACCAGATTAGGTTAGGAAGGAGTTTTCGGAAGAGTTTCGGGTTATAAAAACGCAAAAACGGTTGAAGTTTGACGATTCCCGGCTTTATAAAATAATTTTGGTAATTATTCAGAAAATAATTAATAATTCATAAATTAATATAAAATCATCTAACAGTCCAAAAATTACCAGAAAAATATCACAATTATCTATATTTTATTCTGGACATATAAAAATTAAAATACTCAAATAATATCACATCTAAACACCCAAACATCAATTCCACTTATCAGATAATTCACCAAAATTCACATAAAATTCACATAAATAATTCCAAATAATTATAATAATAATATTTGAAAATATGAGATATTACAATCTACCCCCTTATAAGGATTCCGTCCTCGGAATCAGCAGAAGAGAACACTAGGGTCCTTCTGACCAACTTTCCAATACTACCTACTTAACTTTTTCTCAAAATTCCAAATAACACCGCAATTCCGTATACCACACAATTATCACGAGAGCTTCACTCCGCACCATTGTTCCTTCCACATGTCATTTGACCAATTTCTCAATAGGATCACTTTTACTGATCGCGAGAAAGAAGAATAGAGAGAAAGATAAAGAGAAGAAAAGAAAGAAAGATAGAGAGAGAAATAAAGAAATGGATTGACTTCGCTATACGCCACTAATATTATAACCGCATCGCAGTCCACTGCTGCTCTTGGTAGTTCCATCACATAACCCTGCTTTGACTTGACAATGATAACTCAGCTTAATCTTATTGGCATACCTTCGAATATTTGAGATGATAAAAATCATGAAATTTCAAAAAGAAAAGAATTTGATACCATAATGGAACCAAAATCTGAATTTGAGAAAAAGTATTGTTGAAATAAAAGAATAACCGGGAGATCAATATGATCAAATAAACTTGGTATTGCGTGCCCAAACTAGGACACTACTAAAGGTTGTTAACCTTCTTGTAGTCACAACACACACAAGTGATGGCGTCCCATCCAACTCCTATCACACAGACAAGTATACCTTGTGTCCCCTATAGTTAGGGTTGTTCATCTCAGTCAGAATTAAAGAATGTCAAAGGAATTCAAAATCAAATGAATAAAACTGAAAAGATTTCAAACCTGATATTTCTAGAGGAAATGAAATCTAGAGAACAAAAATTCTGACACCAAATGAGCAAGTGGTGTCACATTACCAAGAAACTATCCACCAAATAAGAAAATTGGAATTAATTATCATAACTTGACAGAGCTATCAAAACCTGAAAAATAGGCTTCATGACAGCCTCTGGCACATTTAAAACACAGTTATGATTGAAAATGAGTGTTAGGGAATATATCCTCTAACAATTACTTCTTTTGAGAGAGGCCAAAAGAAATTATAGAAAGAGAAGATATTGCCAAAGTCTTAATGTCTTCTGTTTGAATTCTTCTGTTGACTCGTCATCCGATTCTCGACACTTATTCATATTCCAGGGATATCGATAATCTTCATCGTCGTCAAATCGTAGTAACCTTGGAAGATTCCACCATAGAAGTTTGCAGCTTCCCGGAGTTCCATCCAACTCAACACAACCATCTCGAACGAATGCGCGCCTATCTTAACTTACTCGTTGACACTATATCCGATAGTCCAATAGGAACTCGATATGAGCTCAAACGTCCTCACATAGCTATACACACTCCTACACACTCTCGTTTCTAGTTTACTATAACCTCAGCTCTGATACCAACCTGTTACACCCCCAAATCCGGGGTCAGAGGATTTGGTCGTCACTATGAAACCTCAATCTAAATCAACCTGTTTAATCAATAAATAAATGCCAGCGGAAGATAATTATCATCTATGACCCCAAATTAATCCAAGATCTTTTAAGGTTACAGTTCTAGAAACAAGAATTCCAAATTCCACAAATAATTTTTCACTTTCTTTTAAAACACTTTTCAACAAATACAACTCAAAACTAAACCCACTAGTATAACTTCGAAATGAAGTATACTAGGCCCAAATAAAATATACATCTATAATATAATTTAATATAAATAACTTTACACAAAAGAACTTACACTAATTCGCAAACTCTGGACCAACCACCTTCCAAAAGCTTCTTCTTTGTTTCCTCGAATTACGCGGCTAAACAGCAAGCTAATCCTCACTGGAGGTTAAATTTAAAAACAGGCAAGTATGAGCGAAAGAAATGCTCAGCAAGTTCATTATGATATATATATGGTCGTTTTGATATAAAATCGACATCTGCATCAGCGCAGAACATTTAAAAATCATAATTGTTGAATCATAAAATTTTAGTTGAGGAATCCCAGAATTGATTCCTTAATTGTATTCAAAACCATTTTGATATTTTTGAGCGAAATGCTTCAGCAATACTTTGAATCTTGACGAGAATCAAACTTGTAAAATAGTGTTTACGGAAATATCATAAACAACAATAACATGAGACAATGATTATAGAGTGGATCATAAACTCATTCAAAACCGAACTCTTCAAATTAATACTTACTTTGATGTCATATCAAATTAGATATCAATACGAACTTTGATCCTCACAACACCCATACTGAAGTCTACATCAATCATCTATACTAATACCACATTTGATATTTAACAACAACGTAAGTATACGTATAAATCAGAATCTGAATCAAAACTGCATTTTACCATTATTCCAAAACAGAAACAGTTGATAAATCATTTATTCTATGAATATCAAAAATGATATGATAATTTAGATTAGGATCATTCTCCGACGGACGTACTATCACATGTTGATCAGCCCGTGTGATAGCACAAGGTCATGATTCGTAGAAACGTGACCCCAAAAACACGATTACTCAAGCAAAAGGCAATATACCCGCCTGTGGCAAAAATTGTGTCATAATATTCCATATGGCACATAGAAATAGCCCTCCACTGGACCGTCCGTCCCGGTCACTTACGCAATTATGATCCAATCTTAAAACCTTTTATTGAAATGGGGTCATAATAATCGATACCCGAAATAATTTTATTCCCCCAATTCTTGGGTAGGAATATTCGCAACCAAATCACTTTTCTCAATATCCAAAATATTTATAAATCCGATAATTGGATAAGTAAAATCACTTGCCTATTCTGAACATAGAATAGCATATGAAAACTTGCATAAACAGAATTATTTAATTCAGCGATATGTAAAACATTTATCTATCTTGAACTGAATAGAGAAAGCAATACTTGCATGATAAGATTCAAAATAAATATCACTTGAATAATAAGTGATGATAGAAATACTTGCATAATATGATTCGAAATAAACGTCACTTGAACGATAAGTGAAGTCAGGGGTACTTGCCTTTGAGTTTTTAGCAGTTAGTCACACTCGCAAAACCGCATCTATTCTGACATTCTGTCTCAAAATATCACCGTCCTTCTTTTCAACACTTTACTGATATACTGCTCCTGCAATTGCTAGAAGCCAGATATCCAATACCATTCCATTTCATTCTTTATTCAACGACTTGTCCCGATCAACTCGAGGGATCCGCATTTATAATTAAAATATAGAACTTTAATTGTCTAATCAATAACCACTCGACGAACTACGCGTCAAAAGCCTATCGTCTACCCATACGATAGCCCACACATAAATAAAACAGTCAAACACAAGACTCTTAACCCACATACACACATAATTCACATAGCACATAAGCACATAACTCATATATCACATAATTCATATCACATATGACTCGGTTCATCAAAAGGTTCGACCCGGTACGCTTAAAACTGAAATCGGGTCAAAAATATAATTTATCGATCAATAATCGACTCAAAATGATTCGTAAAACAAGCAACCTTTCGAAACAAAAGAATTCGGGTCTCGAAAGTATTTTTATTGAAAGCGGAATATTTTTCTGAGTCTGTACGCGTTCGTTTCGTATTAAACGGACGAACGGTTTATTTATTATGAATTTTTGAACATTTTTCGGAATTAAAACAGGTCTCTGAATCATTTTATAACTAAATAATAGGGCTCGAACACCCGAAAATAATTTTATAAGAATTATCGAGCCTGGAAAATAATTTAAAATAATATTTTAAAGCTCGAAACTATTTTTCGGAATTTTTTTATCAATTATAAATAATTAAATCTAATTAAATAATCAATTAAAATTAATTAATAACTAATTAAATTAATTAATCAATTAATATTTAAATTAATTGACTAATTAAATAATTAATTATCAACTAAAATTAATTAACTAAATAATTTGGATTTATTTTGAATTAAAAATAAATTTTCAGAATTAAAATCATGAATTTTCAAAACAAAATGAATTTTTAGAAATTAAAATAGGATTTTTGAATTATTAATAAATCATAAAATGCACAAACAGATTTGGGAAAACAGAGAAGGGCATTTTGAATCAAAACCGGGTTGGGAATTCTGGAAAACGGGTCAGGAACGGGTCGGGGAAGAACACAGCCGGGTCGGCCGGAACTTCCCAGAATCCGGCCACCGGACTCTATCTCCGGCGACAACCACAGCCCCCCCTTTAAACACTCGTTTACTGCGCTTTTAATTCGAATCCACTCAAAACGAGCCCAGCATCTCAGATAAATAAACTATTACCACTGAAGACGATTGAATCGTCGACTCCGACGATTTCACCATGGAAACCGGCGGGACCTTGAGTTTTCCGATCAAAAACTCGAATTCACTTAATCCTTAACCAAATACGATGATTCCAGTGCCAAAATAACGCCAAGAACGGTTACAATCTACTCAGGTCATCACACACAATCAAAACCCACTAAATCATAAATCCCCAAAAATTCGAATATTACCCTAAAAATCGATTTTAAAATTTAACAACTGTTGAAACGATTTGATGATATAAAATGATAGATAATGGTCTGTGATTCATTTTGGTTATTCATACTTGTGATTTGGTGTTCAATAACACCTTTAAAATTGACTTTGATTTTCAGAACTCTTCAAGAACACCAAGAACACATAATCAAGAAATTTTCAGAAAATCTAACCTTAATTTCTATATGATATTGAACTCTATTTTTGAAGTATAATATACCAAATCGACCAGAAAAACATGCTCTACAACATGGAAGCATCAAATCACATCAACAACATCAAGAACAAATTTTCATAATTTAATTATCAAATAATTCGAATATAAATAAATAAATAAGAAAATTACCATGATTTCTGGGCAGAAACTGATGATTGATTCAGAAAGAAGATTTTGAGAGCTTCGTTTTGATATGCTGCACGCCCGAATCGGAGTTCGATAACGCCTTCGTTCGTGTGTTTGATTCTCGGGAACGTTTGGTTTTCTCGGGTTTTCTCTGAATTTACGGTATTTTAACTGGTTGCAAATGAATAAACGGAATAAACGAAATAAGAATTAGACTATTTATATTTATGAAATATTGGATCGTTCTGGATCGTTTTGGATCGTTAAATTAGTTACTTAGCCGCTAAGTAACTATAAAAATGATACAATTCAATACCAGAATTGGATAATTATCAAAACCGAGCTTTTTATAAAACACTATATACGAGAATAACGTAAAAATATCCCGTCTCTCGAGAATACGGGTTTTTGTCGATTACCGAAATGATTATCGTATCGAAAATATTGCGCCGGGCCGCGCACGGGTCAAACCGTAATCCGGATCGAAAAAGTCAAAACACGGAAAAGGTCCGGAATTACCAGATTAGGTTAGGAAGGAGTTTTCGGAAGAGTTTCGGGTTATAAAAACGCAAAAACGGTTGAAGTTTGACGATTCCCGGCTTTATAAAATAATTTTGGTAATTATTCAGAAAATAATTAATAATTCATAAATTAATATAAAATCATCTAACAGTCCAAAAATTACCAGAAAAATATCACAATTATCTATATTTTATTCTGGACATATAAAAATTAAAATACTCAAATAATATCATATCTAAACACCCAAACATCAATTCCACTTATCAGATAATTCACCAAAATTCACATAAAATTCACATAAATAATTCCAAATAATTATAATAATAATATTTGAAAATATGGGATATTACAAAATGGGTCCCCAAGTATTGTCTTTACTACAGGGAAGGATGCCCATGTGGTGACTTTGGCCACGGTTCGACAAGCACTCCATCTGCCAGAAAACTGCACATATTCAACAGTTGAAGAGCCAGTCTTCAACAGCTAATGGCCAATCTGGGCTATGAGAAAACTCTGGCAAAGCTGGGACAGTTTAAGAGACCCCACATAAGGAAGGGAATTGAGTTTCTTCTTCGACTGCATCACCAGGACTTTTGCAAATAAGTGTTCAAATTTTGATACAATCCCAATTCTCAGTCAACAAATCGGGTATGCTCTCATAAATCAAACTCATTTTGATTATGCAAATGCCGTTTTAGGCTTTATTGGGGATAGGATGACAGAAGATAGAAACACTGTATATTTTGCTAGATTCTGTCAACTTATTTATAGTTCTTGTTGTTCTGATGCACCCAAATTAGCTAGTGAGTTAATTGAACCATTTAAGCTAGCTGAGAGAGCATTTACTGACTTATTATCTGCTGATAATAAGAAAACTGTTTTGAGACCCCTCCAAATTCCACAATCTGTCAAACAGTTTTTGGTAAACTCTGACCCATCCACATACACTGCTCTATATCCTGATGTCCAACCATCCCAACCTCCATCAGAACCTCCAACCACTACACAACCAACCACTTCTCAACCACAACCACAACCTACCATTAGGACATATATTAAACCAATACAATCATCACAACCTCAACCATCAACACAGACTAACAGACCTTCACCTTCGAGGCCAAAAAGGACAAAGTCTGTTCCTTAGCCTTCATAAAAGAGAAGGAAAATGATTTTCAGGGATGAATCTGATAGTGAAGAGGAAGCACAGGTTCATGCATCAGAACCTGTGACAAATAAAGCTGAAAATTTAGTTTTTCAGAAAGATACAGAAGATGAGGGGTCAACCCATCAGGTAAATGGTGAAGCTCAAAGATCTGATACTCTAAAGAGGAAGAAAACTACTAGTACTGATGCTGCTGAAGCAACTTCTTCTCTAGCAAGGAGATTGAAGAAAATGAGAGCAAAGAGGTATAATGCTAAGCCTCCATCAGAAGATACTGAAGAAGCTGAGGTAGGAGATCAGGAATCTCTGATCTCAAAAGAGCCAATTATCATTGAAACTCTGCCACCTACAGCTAAAGACCAAGACACTGTTCCTGATACAGTGGTTACACCTCTAGTCTCTCCTCTTCATGAAGATGTTACCGTTGAAGATTCAGGCATGAGTACTGAAATTGACATAATAGGCTGCACATTCCAACTGTTCTGTATTTGGAAGCTCCTACAGCAGCTCAGACATCTCCAACTCATTCTCTAATCTTAAATGTTGATGCTGAGATACCATCTACACCAATTCTGGATCAAGAACTTGAAGATCAGAATTTAGATGAAATTGAAATAGAAACTCCTATAGCCTCACACACTGTTGTGTTATCAGAGGATAATGAGTCTTCATCAAGCTCTGGAGAAAGTGTCTGAGTACATATTCCAGCTCCGGTACTTGAAAATGAAGCATTGGTCAAGAAATTTGTTGAACAAGATGCTCCTGTACCTTGGGATGAAACTCATAGAGGAGTAGAGTGGACCAAGAAGTGGAATGAAACTGATTTCATTCCAAGCTCTAAAGTTCTGACAGAGCACATTGCTAAAGCTGATGAGCTTGTGATAAATTCTGATATCAAGACACAACTCAAGATCACTGCTCTATCTACCAAGAACCTTCAAGGTCTACACTCACAAACTCAAGAAAAGGTGGATAAGCTTCTTGAAAAAGCTGAAAAGCTGGATATGGAGACCAAGCTTGACAAAAAGAGGTTTATCAGACCTATTTCTAAAAAGGTAGAAGCAATTGAAAAAGCTCAAGAGAAGCAACTGAGAAAGCTCAAGAGAAGCAACAGGCCCAAATCTCTGAGGTCCTGGCTAATCAAACTTCTCAACAGGCTCAATTGGATGATATTCAATCTTCAATGGAACTTCTTCTCTCACTCCTACTATCAGATGATGCCAAAAAGGGGGAGAAGATAGTTAAGTCCAAATGCTCTAATGATCAAATACTGAAGAAGAAAGATGATGAAGCTGATGACCAGGAAAACCCTAGCAAGGGTAGAGGTCAAGTTCAAGGAAAAGAGTAGAGCAGCAAGGTTTCATCAAGGAAACTAATTACTGAAGCAAGCAAATCTTCTACTCAAAAGAAGACAAGTTCTGAAGCTGCTAAAACTTAAAATCTAATAGCAAGTACTGAAACTCAAAATCTGATATCAAGTTCTGATGAGCAAAGTCTGACAAAGCCTGATGTTCTGATATAAGGTGGAAGTCAAGATTCTCAAAAGTTCATTTATTCATTTAATAAAAAAGAAACTATTAAATAAATAAAACCTGTAAATTCTCGAGTTGTACTCCTCTGCATCTCCAAGCCTTCTAATCTCCGGGATTTTGCACCAAATATAACCAACTATACTAGAAATCTTTGAGGTCTTCACAATGATCCTGATATCTGCTTCGAATGACTCCAACCTTATTCCGCCGATGCCTGAACATATTAATGAACTTCATACGGATCACTGTTGACGTCTTCTTCATTGCAGCTAACAAAACCTTTTGTGTATGTGCCCAATAAATAATATGTACTGATTCTAGTGGAACATAGATTATTTCAAAGTCCTTGTTCTATGTTGAGTTATCCAAACCAGTATTGTTGAGTTATACATACAGCTTCAATCTTGTTCAACAATCTCCCTCTATTTGACTATTACACCTGATGGTCAAATAATAATGGAGAAGAAATAGTTTGGAGGATAATTCAACTAACCTTAACCAAAAATCTTCAATCAGCTTTCAACTTTCAATCCTGGACTTGGAAGTAATGCTATCTTATATCTACCGTATCTTCTATACACATTCAGCTTCAGCAGATAACATATTCTTCTCTCCCTTATGTAAAGTTGCAGAGTGATACGTCTTCCAAGTACTGTCTTCAATAATCTTCAGATCTTCCCATAAAGCACATAAAAAACATTTTGGAACTCAGAAATGAAACCCAATAATCTCTCCCCCTAAGATGAAGAATCCCCTCCTTAGTACAACAAAGTTAGTAATTCCTCTTCTTAGTTTCAGAAAGACTATTAGACTAATATCTCTTTATAATCTCTCCCCTTTAGCTGATTAATCTACCAATATGTATTCAGAGTAGAATCTTAGGATCAACCAACCAAGTGAAGAAATTATTTGGTAACCATTTCTCACAGTGCAAGTGTGTGATTTCTATTTAGTGATCTCACATTTGTGTTTCACTCCACTCTACACTCAAGTGTTTGTCACTCAGTCTCACAGTGTGTCACTAATTCAAAGCTTCAAACATCCAAGTGTACTTGTGAGAAAATCCTTTTCATAGAAAATTTGCCTTCCACCTTCAATGCTGGAAACTCTTAGTCAAGAGATTCAGAAATGTTCCTTTTGAGAGGGGAAATTAGGATTCTTTTAAATGGCAGAATTCCTGATATCCCTCAACTTCCATGAAGAAGTATACCTCATAAACTCGTCAGATAATATCCGAGTCCTTATTTACGAGCCGCAATTTTGACAAAGTCAAAATCATTTCCAGATTTGAATTCTGGGAAGATAACCAATGATCAATGATATTCCATTAGGGATCAAAGACTTCTTCTGAAGTCTGTGAGGACTTATCAGAGTCTCCAAGATCTTAACGCAAAAGATCAGAGTCCAAGATCATTTCACATATTATAGACTAGGATCTGAGAATTAAGATCGAGCAATATCCAGGATCATATGTTCTCATTCAAGATCAGAGATAAAGAGCAGAAACATGATCCAGGATTTCAACCATTGCCATTGACCTTGGTTTGACAATGATTGATGCGTCAATACCTTCCTTGTATGTGTGAATCTCACATGTGTATTGGAAATATTTCAACCAAGGGGTAGTGACTCTCATACAGATGCTTGGCTGATAGGAGAATTTTCAATAAATAACATTCTATTGGGAGAATGCACCTCGTAATTGTTTATATGCCTTTTTCAGCTCTATATCCTTTTGAGAGAATACAATCGGGCTTACAGATGTCTCAGGTTATAAATACTCCACTTCTTTGTGAGAGATAGAGCTGTAGGGTTGATCTTTCCTTCCTCATGTGGTGCTTCTTGGCACTATCTCCCTCATTCCCAACACTTTCAGAACCAGAGATCTATTACCTTTGCTTACCACAATATGGATTCATGAAGGATGTCTCAGATGATCATGCTTTTTGATTCTTTTGACAATGCTACTCAATCAATTTTTTTAGCTCAAAACAGTTCAAGTTAATCTAATACAGATAAACACTATAGAGGAAAGGGAGTGAACATTGTTTCAAACTTATAAGACTTGAAGAAGGTAATTAGAATAAAAGAAATATATCAAGATGTAATATCCAAAATAGAGTATAAGAATAGCAGGATCATCAGGATTATATACAGGATCAACATATAAGTCATAGAATCAATTAATTATGCCAAGAGTATATCCAATAAGTATGCACCAATTGATTAGTCAAGACAATACTGAACCAATTAAAATCTACTCCTGACATAGTCATATCACAACTATCACTAGTTATGCTGCATATTTATTCTAGCACAAGATAAACAGAGTTATTCTACCTTAAACAGAGGATCAGGGTGACCAAGGAATCTGTTATTGGAGTTACCTAGGGTCTGAAGCTCAAAAATCATATAGAATTTACTCAAAACATGATCTAATCACACAAAATCTAATCAAAGTACTCAAGTTAGTTGCACATGATCTAACCCTATAAATCAGAGTTATGATAGAATCACAAAAGAGATTACAGGATCTTAAATTAGAGGGCAAATAAATATGAGATGTGTGTGTGCGCGCTAAAATTAATATCAGTATCATGAGTATTTGCATCAGAGTGAACATATATTATGTAAACATTCATACAGCTCATATATTACATGAAAAACTCTAACTTACTTGCCACTAGCATATGACATGTAAATCATGGTAATCAGTTAGCTTCAAAACAAGTTTACAAACATGGATATATATAATGAAATAGATATGCAAACTTAATTTCCCCTTAAAGCATCATCATAGGGGTAGTAAAGTTTACCCACACCAAATTACATTTGTTAATTTCCAATTTATTGGAAAATTCAACATGCCAAGTTTACTAACCAACTCATTAAAGGTAACTTCATCAAGGATTTGTGAAAATGTCTGCAATTTGGTCCGTTATGGGAATATAATGAAGTTCCATAATATCATTCATTATATGCTCTCGAATGAAATGATACCTTATATCAATAAATGCTGAACATGATTGTTTGATATTGCTATGGTACTTATGTTGTCATAGTAGATAGAAAGATTCTTCAAATCAAGTCCATAGTCTCGAAGTTGGTTTCTCATCCAAAGAATTTGAGAATAGCAGCTTCCAGTAGGAATGTATTCAGCTTCAACAGTAGATGTAGAAACTGAATGCTGCTTTGTACTAAACCAAGAACCAATTTTCTTCCAAGAAACTGATAGCTTCCTGAAGTACTCTTCCGATCAATCTTACAACCAGCATAATCAGAATCTGTATAGCTGATGAGATCAAAGCCCATATCTTTAGGATACCCAATACGTAGATTAGGTGTACCCTTCAGATATCTAAAAATTCTTTTAACAACTATAAGATGAGATTCCTTCGGATCAGCTTGGAACCGTGCACATAAGCATGTAGTAAACATAGTATCTGGATGACTCACAATGATGTAGAATAATGATCCAATCATGCCTCGATATTAATTAATGTCCACCTTCTTCCCAGACTTATCTTGATCAAGTTTTGTGGTAGTTGCCATCGGATTTTTAGCAGGTGTTGAATCTTCCAACTGATATTTCTTCAGAAGATCTCTGATGTACTTCATTTGACAAATGAAGATACCATCTGGATTCTAACTCCACTTGAAGTCCAAGAAAGAAGTTCAACTCACCCATCATACTCATCTCATACCTACTCTGCATAAGCTTAGCAAACCTTGCACAAAGTGCATCAATTGTAGACCCAAATATAATGTCGTCAACATAGTCTTACACAAGTATGATATCATTTTTATGATTCTTATAAAATAGAGTCTTATTTATGACACCTCTAGTGAAACCATTTTCAAGCAAAAATTCTGAGAGAGTGTCATACCATGTTCTCGGCGCTTAATTTAGACCATAAAGAGCCTTGAAGAGAAAATAGACAAAAACTTCAAACTCAGGATCTATGAAGTTAGGGGGTTGCTCCACATAGACCTCTTCTTAAAGCTCACCATTCATGAAAGAACTTTTCACATCCATTGGATATACCTTAAAATTTGAATATGCTGCAAATCCTAAGAACATCTTGATGGCTTCAAGTCTAGAAACTGGTACAAAGGTTTCATCATATCAATCCCTTCTTTTTGAGAATAGCCCTTAGCAACCAGTCTTTCCTTATTCCTTGTTACAACTCCATCTTCATCAAGCTTGTTTCTGAAAAGCCATTTTGTGCCAATCACTGATTTGTCTTTAGGTCTGCGTACAAGCTTCTACACTTTCTGTCTTTCGAACTGATTGGGTTCCTCTTGCATAGCAATCACTCAATCAGGATCCCTAAGTGCTTCATCTACTTTCTTTGGCTTCATTTGAGATAGAAACCCAGAATAAAAACATTCATTTGCTGTAGTTGTTCTAGTCTTGACTCCACTATCAGGATTACTAAGTATCAAGTTCCGAGGGTGGTATTTACTCCATACTCTATGTCTTGGTAGACTATCCCTTGATGACTTAGCATTTCCAAAATTGTGTTATGTCTGACTACCAGATCCTTGTTCTTCTCCTTATTCTACTCCCCCTGAGTTGTTGCCAGCTTGATCTCCAGAATCTGACGCTTGAGGACTAGTCCCTGAGATAGTTTGACTATCATTACTTGTCTCATGACCATTACCTTCAAAGTCTGCATCAGAATTATGATCATCAGGATCATTGCCATTGTCATTGTTGTCTGGAACAATTTCAGGTTCATCTTCTCCATCAGAGAGATCTTCAACATCAATATTATCACTATCATCCTCCTTCTGAATACTTGGGAGCTTGGCATCATCAAATTTTATGTTAAGGCTTTCCACAACCTTTTGATCACTAATCACATACACCCTATAAGCCTTTGACTCCAGATAATAGTCTAGAAAGATACATTCTTCAACTTTAGCATCAAAATTGCCAAGATGCTCATCGTCCTTAAGCACGGAGCACTTTCCTCCAAACACATGAAAGTATTTCAATGTTTGTTTCTTGTTGGACATTAACTCATAAGAGGTCTTCTCGTACATCTTGTTGATTAGGGTTCTATTTTGAGTATAGCATGCCGTGTTATCTACTTTAACCCAGAAGTAGGTAGGAAGGTTGGCTTCATTAAGCATAATCCTTTCACCTTCAACCAATGTTCTATTCTTCCTCTCAATCACTCCATTTTTTTATGTTATCCTTGGTGTTGAAAACTGTCTTGAGATGCCCTTTTCGACACAGAAATCATTCAGCTTTGCATTTCAGAATTTTGTTCCATTATTTGATCTAATTATTCACACAGGAACTCCAGCTTCTAACTTAATTTTATTGATGTGATCAATAATCATATCAGGTGCTTCATCCTTTAAATGTAAGAATGACACCCACGTGTATCTGGAATGCTCATCAACAATCACTAAGCTATATTTCTTTCTTGACATAGATGACGTTGACAGGGCCAAACAAATCCATGTGAAGGAGTTGTAGTGGTTCAGTGATGTAAGTCATTGTCTTCTTCTTGTGTGATACCCTATTTGACTTTCCCTTCTCACATGATTCACAAAGTCCATCAGGACTGTATTCCATCTCGAGCAATCCTCTCACCAATTCCCTCTTAACCAAAGAATTCATGGTCTTGAAGTTCAAGTGGGAGAGCTTCCTATGCCATAACCAACTTTCATCTGGAGAAGCTTTACTGTAGAAGCATATTACTTGACCATCTGCAGAATTCCAATCAGCTACAAATAAATCACCCTTTCTAACTCCATCGAGAGTCAGCTTTTCATTCTTCTGATTAGAGATCAAACACTTCTCCTTCTTGAACAAAACTTCACATCCTTTGTCACAAAACTGACTGATGAGGAGATTATGCATAAGACCTTCAACCAGAGAGAATTCTTCAATGATGACATTGCCAATTTCCAAACAGCCATATCCCGTAGTATAACCTTTGTCGTCATCTCCAAAAGTAACCATTGGGCCAGCTTTCTCAACCACCTTTTATAGCAAGGCTCTATCTCCAGTCATATGCCTTGAACATCCATTGTCCAGAATCCACATGATCTTCTTCTGCTTAATGACCTAAAAACAAAGATGATTAAGTTTTCTTTGGTACCCAAACTAAGTTGGGTCCAGAAGACTTAGAAGCATTTGAATATATAACATTTCTTTTAACGGAATTGACTGGATTAACAGTTTTTTCTTTATCATTGACTATTTCCTTGTCACTTTCAGAAGCACCAACAGACTTGCTCTTGGGTTTGGTGACAGGTTCCGCTTTCCTAGATTTAGAAGGGCTTACAGTCTTTGATCTACCAGTGTTCTTACTAACATGCTTATCATGATCATGAGATTTATTATGTGAATGTGTGGAATCAAGATAAGTGTGCAGGAAAGATACTACACATGGCATGCAAACAGATTTATTACACTTAGAAACTTTAGGCATGTTATGCACATAAGAATTCTTAACATTGTCTACTTTAACCTTTCTACAAGCATGAGTAAGGTGACCAGCAGAACCACAGTTATTACATAACTTACTAGGGCCATTAGTTCCTTTCCTGCCATTTCTACTTCTATTCTTCTTATTCTTGGAAGTAAAACCTAGTCCAGCAAAAGATAAGTCAGAGTCACTAGCAACAAACATAGGTTTCTTTGCCTTTTATCTTCTTGAGACCTCGAGATCTTCAACAAGCATCTCATGATGAATATAAAGATTATCTTCATCAAAGGACTCAATAGTAGCTTTCTTAAATAGAGGCTTCTTAACTTCCGTAAGAACATGAGGTGTACTAGGGGGATTAACAAATTTCTCTAGAGGCTCATTTTCAACTACTCGTTTCTTAGAAGCTTTTCTAAGTTCATCATAGTCTAAGCCTATCCAAACATTTCCACCTACTATGATCATCTATGAGCTTCTTAGCAAGATTTGCAGAATCAGTAAAAACTTGTAATTTAGTTTCTAATTATGTATTCTTGTTCTTAAGCTCTTCCCCTCTCTCAAGGTGCTTAGTAATCTTATGCTTTAAATATCTATTGGTTTGCTTAAGATTCTCAACACTGACCCTATCTAGAACTAACTTATCATTTTCATCTTTAACTTTTTTATAAACTTATTTTACGACATCATGTTGTTCAATGCATTCCTTTGTATTGCACCGTGCCATAAGATAGTGATGAGAAACATAATTTCCATATACTAGGAGAGTGTGTCTGAAGGCGACACAGTTTTCATTCTCACACAAGTTATCTGGAGGTAAAGCATGAATAATTGGAAATGTTACCTGAGAAGAAGATTCTACCATCAATGCTAGATTTTCGTATTTCTCTTCTTCATCATCAGTGTTATCCCAGCTTTTCCCTTCGGCTATGTAAGTTTTCACTGGATACTTCCTTGAGCTACCTGAGTCCTTCTTCTGATAAGTTTTACCTTTATCCCTTGCTTGTTAGGACTTCCTACATTCAGTGGCAAAGTGCCCAACCTCATCAAAATTGTAGCATCTGAACTTGCTTTTGTCTACCATCCCTGTCTTGTAACCTGATCCAGAAATGAACTTAACCTCTGGCCACGGTTGCTGCTTTCAGAACCCCTAAAGTGTTGCTTCCTTCTAAACCTTATGTTACTAAACATCCCTGCTAGGTTGTCCATAGTAGGATATTCCATTCTTTGCAGTCCCTCAGTGGTGTAGTAGTTACTTGGATTCCCTGAGAGGTTTCCATCATCCAACTCAGCTTCAAAGAAAGTTTTAGCTTTAGACTTAGGCTTTTCAACAGTAGTGTCAAGATCTTTGATTCCAGTGGCTACAAGAGCAGTTATCCTGCTCCATTTCATGAGTCTTCAGCTTACCATACAACTTCTCAAGTGTCATGGTTTCAAAGTCAACAACCTCATGAAGAGATGAAGCCTTATTCTCCAAGTGGTGAGGTAGGACTAGCATAAACTTCCTATTGACTTCTCTCTGAGGATAAGTCTTTCCACGAATACTCAATTCATTCAACAGCTTGTTCAGTCTTTCAAAGACCTGAGTATACTTTCTCCAGGCAAGGACATAAAAGCCTCATATTGTGAAGTCAAGATATCCAATTGATTCTTCCTGACATCTTCAGTTCCTTCCATAAGCAGTTCTATGGTCTCCCACATGTGCCTGGCACTCTCACATACCATAATTTGGTGACTAATATTATCATCCATCGAATCCACCAAAAAAAGCTGCAGGCCTTCATCCAGAGCTATCAATGCTTTGTCACGAGCACTCCATATTACTTTAGGACATGATATTCTCATATTAGGTAACTCTGAATGACCCTTAATCGGCACATGTCTTGATTCTCTTAATACCCTCATATACTCTGGATTTGACTCCCGAATATACAACAACATTTTCTTTTTCCATAGATTATATCTCGATTTATCAAACTAAGGAACCTTGATAATACTAACTTTCCGAGAACTCATCTTTTCAGATCTGAGAAAATTTTGCAATATACCGTCTCAAAATATGATAACCCATTCAGTCAACAATACCAAATCTATCAAGTCAAAACCAACAAATCCAAAATCAGATCTACACACCGAAAGCACTCTCAGACTCCGTACTACCAAAATCAACAACAAAACTTGCTAATCTAACGGATCATATCTGTATATCGATCAACAAGCTTTGATACCAATTGTTAGGGCCAAAAGGTACATACAGAGTGGGGTGAATGCATGTTTTTTGTTTTCTAAAATTAAATGCAGTGGAATATCAAAATTAAATCGAATTAAACACACAAAGAGATTCTGGGTAAATATTCTTTTTATTCAAAAGTTTAAATACCAGGAGGTTTGCTTACAACTTCAAATACAAATATCCGAAGCAATAAATATAAAAAGAACCAAAGCAATAAGCTATAAATCTAGGGTTCTACTTATCACCCTAAAAATTAAAAGCTCCTATCAAAAGGTATTAAATATAATCAAGAGAGATTTCAATAATGAGTGTTACAAGTTTGTAAGGTTTTAAATGGCGTGAAATAAATTGGACATGACCTCCCCTTATCAAATCAAGCTTTCAAAGTGTGCTGAGATAATTTTTCAAGAGCTTCGTACTTTGTAAAAATGGAGAGATTTAGATCTAATTTGATGCTGTTGATTATAAATAATTGTAGGCTGGAGAGAGAAGGAGACTACGTGGCTGATTTGTGTCCAAGAATTTTGAATTGCACAGCTTGCAAATTTTAACTTGTGACCTGTAAATATTTGCTAACCTGCGACTCAGAGTGGAGTAACCCGCAACTTAGAAATTGTATTTCATTTCTTTTGGTTTTGTACAACCTGCGACCGGCTCTTGTACAAGGACTTGATTCCTTTTTATTATTTTCCAACCCGCGACCACACACAATTTCTACCCCGCGACCTTTCATTTTTTTAATTCAACCTGCGACTTGAGTTTTGTATCTGGCGACCAATTATTTTTCTTTTATTTTCACACAAAAGCAGTACAGGTACTTGGTGCATTGTCTTTCTAATTTATTCAACCTGCCAGCTTGTTTGAATTGTCTTCTTTTCCTTTCAGTTCGAGCAAGTAAACAACCAGGAAGTTTGTTTGAATTGTCTTCTTTTCCTTTCAGTTCGATTCACGCGTGACTAAATAAGCAAGGGAGACAGGAAAGTCTTCCCCACGCGCGAGTGAGCAGCAGAGAATAATATCTGCCATTTTATTGATTTCAAATTGCTATCCTGTTTTGTTCCTTTTTTATCTTTAATTCAAATACACCAAGTGTAGCCAGGTGGGTCCCACATGCAAATCAGCTAATGAACAAATTTCTTTTTTGGCACAAACTCAGTTCCTCTGGTCTCTTTTTGTTTAATTAAAAAAACAAAGCTTGAGACATGCATGAAGATAATAATCTGGATGGCTGTCTTCTTTTTAATTTGATAAAAATCAAATTCAACTGTAATAATTTTTAAAATAAATAATTAAATGATTTTAATTTCATTAATTCATTTAAATAAAAAATTATATTAATTTATTCATTCAACATTAATTGTTGATATAAAATTAGATAAATAAATGAATTGATTTTTATTTATTCATTTAATAAAAAATCAACTATTGAATAAATAAAACATGTAAGTTCTCGAGCTGTAGTCCTCTGCATCTCCAAGCCTTCTAATCTCGTGGATTTTGCACTTTAAAATATTTTCAGTCTTCTCAAGTACAAAAACCACTTAACAGTATTTCTAAAAATAATACTCTGTTTCCTTTCACGGATCACTGACGTCTAGTACAAGGGTCTGGTTCACAGACGACTAGTTCCGCTCTCAGGCCTTCGTATTATACACGTACAAACCACAGTTAAGTTTTCTACCAAATATAACCAACTACACTAGGAATCCTTGAGGTCTTCACACTGATCCTGATAACTGCTTCGAATGACTCCAACCTTATTCCTCCAATGCTTAAACATATTAATGAACATCATACAGATCACTGTTGATGTCTTCTTCACTGCAGCTAATAAAACCTTTTGTGTATATGCCCAATAAATAATATGTACTACTTCTAGTGTAACAGATTATTTCAAAGTCGTTGTTCTTTGTTGAGTTATCCAAACCAGTATTGTTAAGTTATACATACGGCTTCAATCTTGCTCAAATGGGATATTCTCTATAATATCATTATATAAAATTCTAAGGACATGGAAGGATAATCCTTGTTGTATTCTTCATTCCAAGTTATAATTTTTTGAGTGTTGCGACTCTTTTATTTAGAGCTCATTATTTCTTTAGATATTATATTTTAAAATCTTGTCAAGATTGTCTAAATTACATCGATATCGTGAAAATCATTCTTCCAAGGCTGATTGCCTTCCGAACAAAGAGAGGTATAGTTGAGAACCGATTGTTATAATATGAGATTGAAAACTCAGTGCTATGATGGTGCAATCGGACCTTCGCGATGAGTAAGTTGTTTTAAAAAGGGAATACCATGTTTAGTTATTATCATAATGATCTTTAACATGGTTCTAGAAGAACGATAATAGAGATACCAACGTGATCAGTGAGGTACGCTTCTTTGAAACATTATCGAGATATGTACTAATGAGTTCGGGAAAGACCATGCATGTATGAATTCAAGGAATAATCTTTTCAAAAATTAAGGTAAGATTAGTAACAACCCCGTGTTAGCAAAACTCGATAAAAACATGATTTTGTATGAAGTGTAATGATATGTCTACGCAGCTTAAGGACCGTGACATAAGACGTCCTAATAATGATCTAGAACAATCGTGTTAAGGTTCACACTGAAAGGGACAAATAGTTTAAATTATGAGGAAAATTTGGAATTTCTTTTAGTGTATACCTACACTGGACAGGAGGTAGAAGTTTTAGTCAAATTGATCAAGGGCTATGATTGAGAAAATCTATTATCGCCAAGGAAAGGCCAAAGTGGTGGCCGACACTTTAAGTATGAAAAAATATATTGAGGATGAAAAATTTCAGAACAACTGATGAGAAAGATTGAACGAATGAAGATTGAAGTTAAGATAATGTGAAATGGACCAAAGATTTTCATTGCATATCAGACTCCACCAAAAATTTACTGGAGAGCTATGATGGTGACAAGAAAGGATAATGAGAAGAGGACCTTCATTATGTAATGGGAAGAATTAAAGATTTTTAAAAACTTAAGAAGATATAATTAATGTCCGGATATGAAAAGGGATGTCATTGAGTTGGTGCGTTAGTACTCGACAAATTTGGAAATGAAAAACGAAACTGCAAGGATTAAAATTTTGGCGACTGCAACTTGTAAATAACCCGAATGGGAGTAAGAGTTTATTTTAATAAATTTATAAGGATAATTATCAAGAACTAGGTAAGCCATCATGCTATTTGGGGATTATGAGTTATGGGTTAAATAAGACCGCTTATTTTATCATGAAAATAATAGATCTCCACCCGACGAAATTGTTATAAACACGGAAGAAATAATTATTGACAGAGAGAGACCCTGTGGCAATTGTTCCAGGAAAGAACCCAAGATTTAATTTCACAACTGTATTAGTTCTCAAAGTATTTTATAAAAAAAGAACGAACATAGGCATGACTTAGAGTTCTCCAATCAACAAGAAAGGCGAGAGAATTATCTAGACCATTGAAGATAATTCTAGCAGCTTGCCTTTTATTTGGAATGGTTAGGAGAATCGCCTACCATTGACTGGAAATTTGTGTAGATATACTTACCACGCTAGCATAAGGAAAATAACCGATGATATCCCTTACGAAGGACAACGTGGAAGAATGAAGGATGTCATTGTTAGAGCTGACAGAAGGCAAAGAAGATCAAACATGCCCTTTAAAGGCCATTGGTAACAGTTCCCAATAAATGTGAATATGTCTAAGGCGCTATAGAGAATAACGAATATGACCCGGAAGGTATCGTAGTACTATAAATATTATATGGGAAATGATTAAAGAAGTTTGACCGATAGAGGAAGCTGAGCGTTCCACGATTCTAAAACGTATCAATCAATTGCGTATGAAATGGTGCTTCCTTCGAGATGGTAATGAGACCACGATGTGTTCTACATGACTGCAGGAGGAAATGTTAAATCTGACACTAAGCATGTTATAGGGGATGAGCGTGTAGAAATACAACGAGAACTTCTTACATAAAACAATCGACAGAGATGATGCGCCAAAATGAGCAAACCCTAATGAACGAAACTCTAGCACTAGTAATAGTGATGCTTTCGGCCTGATCTTAGGCCCTGATTCATCACTAGAAGATGTGCTAATAGTCCATATTATAGATTTTTAAGGAAAATTAAGTGACCAGTTGACGTTAATCGAATTACCGACAATAACAAGTTATCATGAGGGCATTGGAATGGATACAAAGCTTTGTACAAAAGAAATAATCGTTCTCCCTCGGGTTGGGAAGAAGTTGGTAAGCGGAAGATACTTGGACCATAGTTGAGTCAACAAACTAATGAACTTCTTAGAACTTATCAGAACCCGGCTAGTGGCAGCCCAGGATGAACAATAGAGATATATGGACCAGACCTATAAGGACAGAGAGTACAAAGTAACAGACCAAGTATTCTTGAAAGTGCCTCCCGGGGAGGGAGTGATGAGATTTGAAAGGGAAAGAAATGTTGAACCCAAGCTTTATTGGACCGGTTGAAATCTTTAAAGGACGTAGAAAGTTGGCTTATGAATTAGCACCATCGTCGAACAATCTCCAAGTTTATAACGAGTACCACGAATCGATGTTAGGAAATATAACTGTCAACGCCAGACATATGATTGAAAATGAGCTAATAAACTTGCAGCTAGGCTTAGCGTATGTGGATCAACGTGTGGAGATCATTGGTTATTGTGAATATGTTGTGGACTTGATGATTTTATTAACAAAACACCTTAGCAGATTTAACTTAGTGAAAAATGTAGCACTCGACGGATAAGGAATATAGTCCTGACGGATGACTCAATATAATCCCAACGGATGATGATTTATTATCCATCGAGTGAGTAGCTTGTGTAATAATGAGTCATGTAGCACATTTCTGCAAACACCTTTATTTAGATTCTGTAATAGCATATAAGTCATGTTGACTTTAATTAGATATGCAGAATAGGTTGATTAATTGTACATAGATAATGTCTTGTAATTCTGCATAAATGAAATGAAGTTAAGTGCCAAATAGCTACCCGATGGATGATCAACAAGGCAACCCGGTGGATGATCAACAAGGCAACCTGACGGATGATCATGTACCTGACGGATAATCAATTCAAACATCAGTTGATAGTGACAACACAGTCACATGCGTCGAGTGTATGCAAAAGGAATGTGGAAGCCTATTTAACTGGGTTTGTGAGAACAAAGAAGCATTACCATTTCCATATTATTATGAGGATATTCAAAGATGCTGAAATAGAGTAATGAAGTAGCATAGTATTAGACTTGATAGGTTTTGTTTTATTATCTTGTCTTATTACTGTGTAATCTTGGTGATATATAAACCAAGAGTAGCAATTAGAACAACAAGAAGACTAAGCAAGTATTTTCTCAGAGAAACATTTGTAAGCTGTATCCTTAGCATTTCTCTGTAAGTTTTGTTGTTCTTAATTTGTAAGCAGCTGTGAGCTATTCAAGCTTCACAGAGTTCTCTTGATATATATATATATATATATATATATATATATATCTTTGGTGGATACATTCAAATCCACCAGAAATTTTTAAAGACTTGCATTTCTATTACTTTGTGTTTTGATTCATATTTAGCTTGTTATTCCGCACTTTGCGAATCAAAACACTGTCATATATATATATATATATATATCTATCTTAAGTTAGAACATTTTATAATTCAGAAAAAGTTTCTAGAATTCCATTCAAGTCCCCTTCTGTAATTCTTTTTGTATTATTAGGGACTAACAATTGGTATCAGAGCAAGCTCTTAAAGAATAAAGAGTTTAAAAATCACAACAAATAACAAGATGAACAAGAAGGATGTTGGAGTCAAGGTTCCTTTTCTGGACAAAGACAATTACCATCACTGGAAGGTAAAGATGCATCTTCATATACTTTCTCAAGATGAAGCCTATATAGATTGTATAGAGAGAGTCCCTCATGTACCAATGAGAGCTGCAACTAGAAATGAGCCATCAGTTCCCAAGCCAAGGCATGAATGGTCAGATCCTGATATTGAACAAGTCAGAAAGGACAAGAAGGCCATGAATATTCGGTTCAATGGAGTTGATGGTGACATGTTTGACAACATCATCAATTGCAAAACTGCCAAGGAAGTTTGGGATACTATTTAGATTATCTATGATGGCACTAAACAAGTTAGAGAAAACAAGATGCAGCTACTAATTCTGCAATATGAGCATTTCCATTTTGAAGAAGGTGAAACTGTCACTGATATCTTTAGTAGATTTCAAAAGCTATTAAATGCTCTAAAGCTGCATGGAAGAGTCTACCAAATCAAAGATTCTAACCTCAAATTTCTAAGATCCCTACCAAAGGAATGGAAACCAATGACAGTCTCCTTCAGAAACTCACAAGAATACAAGGAGTTTACATTAGAGAGACTGTATGGCATTCTAAAGACTTATGAGCTTGAAATAGAGCAAGATGAAAGGATGGAGAAAGGGAGAAAGAAAGGAGGGTCCATTGCACTGGTTGCTTAGTTAGAGAAAGAGAAGGAAATGAAGATAGAAGCTATTGAGTGTACTTCAAATGTGACGGCCTCAACCCCGGGGTCAGGAGTTGACGTCATGAAACACAATTACCAAAAATATAAACAACAAAATTATTATTAAAATATACTAACTCGACCCCCGAACCAAGATCCGATCCAGGTTCAACTATAATTCAGGTTTCTCATTATTACAAACTCTTTATTAACTATCTACGACGCACTAACTTTATTCAGCAACTCTTTAGACCTCATGGTCTGATACAAACTACCTCAGAGGAGCCATGTCCAGAAGGGGCGGGAACACGGGTCGGTCTGACAGATCTTCTAGGCATCTGTGAAATATACATAACAGTTTGCAAGGGTGAGCATAATCGCTCAGCAGTACCAAATATGAATAACAAATTAAAACAGTAAAGTAACAATAATGGGAACAGAGCTGTAATCACGATATCAACATTTCATAATGATAATCAAAGTAACTGGATAACACTAATTAGCATGCTTTGTGAAAACAACAATATAGTGTGCTGCGTAATACCGGAGTCCAATTTTAGCATGCTAATCATTTTATAAAACCGCTGTATCAATAAATCATGCTTTCATATAATTCACAAATCCCAATCAGATACATAGCGGATATGTGAAGACAGCTGATCAAGCTATCAACACCAGACGACTCTAACTGCCATCCCATTTACCTGTTCCGGAACTCAGAGACTAGCTAGGTCTCTGACCTGCTAGACTAATCGGTTTTATAATGCGCGCAACCGAATTAGCCTCTTATGCCACCTCAATAGGCATACTCTGGCCCCAATGTATCCCATATCTGACCGTTTTATCCAGTTTTCAAAACACTTGTACCCATCCCATTTTCAAAATCATTTATTTAGCCAACACACATATACAATCCGTTTCGCAATTCATTTCATTTAAGATAGGTACCTTTTGAAGTTACTTCTCCCCAAAACAATTCGAAAATGGTGATTTTATAACTATGGGGAATACGTAACTTAAAACGTTTCTGTTCCATTACAAGAATAAAACATTTAGCTATCCATATACACTGAACCATAAAAGAATGGTCAGGGGTACTTGCCTTGTAACGCTTTACAAACCCTAATAGCTTTCACGCTGATTTCGATCCTGGAACGACTCGATTGGGATCTACAATTACAAAATACCCTAATTAGTTATACCAACATGCTTGATATCCTCAAATCCTAATAACCCAAATCCGACAACCCGACTCGTATTATTATTATACACATAACCTGTAATCACATAGTCATATAGTCGGAAATATTGTTAAGATAACATATAAATATATATTTTCGAACATATTTTTAGGAAATTTTGGCAGCATCTTATTTATTTATAGGACTACCCGTCGATTGCAATCGACGTCAACAATCACACAATTGACCATATTACTTCGTCCTTTTATACAACTTGCATCCCAACACCAATCACAATTAATCATTTAAATCCGGAAATATTTTATGAAAAATTATTTTATTTATTTATAAAATTTAGGACTCAGAACATCGTCATCACCGTCCACCGTTGACTCGCCGAAGTTCATCGTCAACGGCGGCACAATTTATTGGCGCCCGACATATTACGGGTTCCCAAATAAATTATACCGATATTTTAAAACCATTTCCAACACGAATAATTAATATCACGAATATTAATCAATAATTCCCTGCAATAAAGGAATTTAAACAAAATTAAAATTTGTAATAAACCAACCCAACAGAGCATAAACCGCCTACCAAATCCAAACCACAAGCCCAACAGTTAACATAACTGTAAGGCCCAACAATAAAACCAAGGCCCGAATACACAGGCCCAACTGAAAACCTCAGAGCAGCAACCGCAGACACACACACGGCCACGCGCCGCCCCCCACACACACACTGCACACAGCACAGCACACACAACACAGCACATATGCACACACAGAGCAAACACATGTATATATATATGTATAAGTATACCAACTGAGCAAGAATTGAACCAAGCCAAACTGAAAAACACAGCGGCGGCTCACCGGAAAAACAAGCCCCTCTCCCAAGAAAAGTGATGTTTATCCCCTCTCCCAATTTGATTATTCAGCCTCCTGACTTAACCAACGCACGACACGTGTCCAACTTCGTTGGATACGTGTCGTTTAATTTTCGTTTTAACTGACTACAAGCCCGACACGCTGTTTTAATCTATTTTTAAGGGTCCAATTTATAAATAAATATTAATCAGAACATTGCCTTAACAGAGTTAATATGATACAAATATTCCGAAATTATTTAAATCATAAGTTTCAGAATTTTAAAACAATTCTGGGTTGCGCTGCATACCCGCTTTTTAATAAATAACGAAACGACGCACGCATGAAGCGATTCCTGAAAATTCCCAAAATAATTTTAAAATTCTCCGAATAATATGAACTTAATAAAATATAAGTTTTATAATTTTTAAAGATTCCCATAATTAAATATGGATTTTAGCATTTAACACACTCAGAAAATCATTTTAAAAAATGAATAGTTAACAAAATATTGATTTCTCAATTTTTATAAAGTCCTAAAAATAATTATTGAGATTATAAAATTAGAAAAACCAATTTTAAAGATAACTCAAATATTTATGAAATTAAAATTACCATAAATTCACTTTTGCAAGCGAAATAAAATCATATAACTCGCCAATAAACCACATAATTCCAAGTCCACATATTAACAAATCATAAATATTTAAATAACAATCAGTAACTGCTGCTAAAATCAATACACACCTTTATTTATTTACTTAAACTTTTATTACACTTCCAAATATTAAAAATAAAATAAAAATACACGAGTCGTTATATTCTTTCCCCCTTAAAAAGATTCTGTCCCCAGAATCTGACTCAACTAAACAAATGAGGATATTTATCAAGCATGTCTGACTCTAATTCCCAAGTAGACTCTTCTACTCGAGGATTCTTCCACAAAACTTTTACTATAGGAATCGATTTATTCCTAAGGATTTGTTCTTTACGGTCTAAAATTTGGACCGGTTGTTCCACATAAGACAAATCTGGTTGAAGCTCAATCGGTTCGTATTCTATGACTTGATTCGAATTAGGGACATAGGGCTTCAACATAGACACGTGGAACACATTATGAATGTGCTGCCACTGCGGTGGTAACGCTATCTCATAAGCGACCTTTCCTACTTTCTTCAAAACCTCAAAGGGTCCTATGAATCTAGGGCTAAGTTTACCCTTCTGACCAAATCGTACTAACCCTTTCCAAGGCGATACCTTTAGTAACACCAATGCTCCTATTTCAAAGTTCATGTGTTTCCTATGCATATCTGCGTATTTTCTTTGTCTATCTTGAGCTGCTTCCAATCTTTTCCGAATCAACAGTATAGCATCTCTAGTCTGCTGAACCAACTCAGGGCCTAACACTTTCTTTTCTCCTACCTCATCTCAGTACAATGGTGACCTACATTTTCGACCATAAAAAGATTCATAAGATGGCATCCCTATACTGGCATGGTAGCTGTTATTATATGAGAATTCAATTAAAGGTAGGTGATCATCCCAGTTACCCTTATAATCTAAAATACAGACTCTCAACATATCCTCTATGGTCTGAATTGTCCTCTCACTTTGGCCATCCGTCTGAGGATGATAAGTAGTGCTCATATTCAATTTCGTTCCTAGGCACTCTTGGAATTTAGTCCAGAACCTGGAATTAAATCTCGGGTCTCGATCCAACACTATAGAAACAGGAACTCCATGTTTGGTAACTATCTCATCCAAGTATAACTTAACTAATTTTTCCAATGAATATCTTTCATTAATCGGAAGAAAATGCGCCGACTTAGTCAATCTATCAATGATTACCCAAATAACATCATGATTCGCTCTCGTCTTTGGCAATCCTACTACAAAGTCCATAGCAATGTCTTCCCATTTCCATTGGGGAATCTCCAAAGATTGTAACAATCCACTTGGTCGTTGATGCTCTGCTTTCACCGTCTGACACACGTGACATTTACTTACCAAATTGTCAATATTTTTCTTCATTCCTGGCCACCAAAAATTTCTCTTCAAATCCTGGTACATCTTGGTACTACCAGGATGGATAGAAAACCTAGAGTTATGTGCTTCCTGCAATACTTCGTTCTTCAACTCTGTTACATCAGGAATCCATACTCTGGACGAAAACCTATATAAACCTTGACTATCTTTTTGAGTACACAACTCTTTTCCTGTCAAAGTATCCAACTCTTGCTCCATAACTCCTTCTTGACATCTTCTAATCTTTTCCATTAATGCTGGCTGGAAAGTAACTTCATATAGCTGCTCCTGAATTTCATTTGGTACTCGAACTTCAATTTCCATTCTTTCTAAATCTTGCGCCAACTCTTCCGCAATCTTAATCATATTCAGCCTTTCCTTTCTACTGAAGGCATCAGCCACTACATTGGCTTTACCTGGGTGATAGTTAATTGAACAATCATAGTCCTTAATCAACTCCAACCACCTTCTCTGTCTCATGTTCAGATCTTTCTGCATGAATATGTACTTTAGGCTCTTATAATCAGTGTAAATATCGCATTTCTCTCCATACAAATAGTGACGCCATAACTTTAAAGCAAATACTATAGCCGCCAATTCAAGGTCATGAACTGGATATTTTTGTTCGTGAGGCTTTAGTTGTCTGGAGGCATACGCAATCACTTTGTCATGCTGCATTAACACACATCCCAATCCTTTCAGAGAAGCATCACTATAAATTACAAAGTTTCCCGTCTCATCTGGCAATGCTAACACTGGAGCCGTCACTAATCTTCGCTTTAACTCCTGGAAACTCTCTTCACACTTTTCCGTCCAAACAAACTTCTCATTCTTCCTGGTCAACTTAGTTAGTGGGGATGCAATCTTTGAGAAATCCTTCACAAACCTTCGATAATATCCTGCTAATCCAAGAAAACTTCTTATTTCCGTGGGTGTCTTCGGTTGCTCCCATTTTGATACGACTTCAATCTTTACCGGGTCTACTTTGATACCTTCCTTACTCACCACATGTCCAAGAAACTATACCTCCGTCAACCAAAACTCACACTTAGAAAATTTAGCATACAATTGCTTTTCTCTTAACTTTTGAAGGGCAATCTGCAGATGCACCGCGTGATCTTTTGGATCCTTCGAATATATGAGGATGTCATCAATAAATACAATAATAAACTTATCCAGATACTCCTTATATACCCTATTCATCAAATCCATGAAAGCTGCTGGTGCATTCGTCAATCCAAACGACATTACTAGAAACTCGTAATGGCCATACCTTGTTCGAAATGCAGTCTTGGGAATATCCTCGGGCTTTATCTTCAATTGGTGGTAGCCGGACCTTAAATCAATCTTTGAAAAGTAACATGCTCCCTTAAGCTGGTCAAACAAGTCATCGATCCGCGGCAAGGGATATTTATTCTTTATTGTCAACTTATTCAACTCTCTGTAATCAATACACAATCTCATACTTCCATCCTTTTTCTTCACAAATAACACTGGAGCACCCCACGGGGAAACACTAGGTCGAATAACTCCTTTATCCAATAACTCCTGAAGTTGCTTAGCCAATTCTTTCATTTCAATCGGGGCCATTCTGTATGGAGCCTTAGAAACTGGTTCAGCTCCAGGTATCAAATCAATGGAAAACTTTATCTCACGATCAGGTGGCAATCCTGGTAATTCTTCTGGAAAAATATCAGGGAATTCTCTTACTACAGCGTTGTCATCCAAAATAGGGTTCTCTTTCTTCATATCCACTACATGAGCTAAGTACGCTTCACATCCTTGTCTCAGTAATTTTCTTGCTTGCATCACTGAGAGAAACTTCCTATCTCGCATCTGCCCTTGGTAACTGATCCTTCTATTATCTAAGGTGCACATAACAACTCTCTTTTTCTTACAATCAATGTTTGCCCTATATCGAGAAAACCAATCCATACCTAGAATAACATCAAAGTCTCCCAACTCGAAGGGTATTAAGTCAACAAGGAACATATACCCCGAAATCTCTAGGGAACAACTAGGACAAAATTATTTTACAAGTACTTTATCCTTATTAGCCACTTCTATAGTTAAGGGTTCATCTAAATCTTCTAGCATTAATTGCATTTTATTCACGCAACTCACAGATATAAAAGATTTGGACGCTCCCGAATTAAACAAAACGTTAACAGGTACGGAATTAAGAATAAGCGTACCTGCAACCACATCAGAGTCATGAACTGGAGACTTCTGGGTCATCTTAAAAGTCCTAGCTCTCGCAATACTGGTTGCTGGTCCTTGAGACACACTCTTTCCCGCATTACCTTTGGTCACTGACTTGCTATTCCTAGCTATGTGTCCCACTTTGCCGCAACTAAAACAAGTAACTCCTTGAATCTCAGACTTACATTCCGTGGAATAGTGGCCTTTCTGTCCACACTTAAAACAATTAACATTCTCTCGGCACTGTCCACTGTGCCTTTTCCCACACGTCTTACAATCAACCACTGGCTTACTCATCCTCGTCGGGGCAGAGTTAACTGATGTTGTACCGGGCTTAACTTGGGGAAAGTTTTGCCCTTTAAAGTTTTTATTCTTATTCCTACCGAACCAACGCTGAAACTTCCGACTCGCTATTCCTGATTCTGATCTGGCGGGTCCACTTTCAAATTTTCTCTTCTTCTCATCCTGCTCCTTTGCAGCTAACTTCTGATCACTCTCTATCACCAGGGCAGCCTGAACTACCAAAGTATATGTCTTGAGTTGTAAGGCTACAACTCAACTTCTTATTTCTGGCTTCAACCCTTGTTGAAACCGCTTCGCTCGTTGAGCTTCTGAACTTACATATTCCGGTGCTATACGGGCCAACTCCGTAAACTTCGCTTCATATTCCGTAACACTCCTATTTCCTTGTTTCAACTCCAAAAATTCCATCTCCATTTAACTTTGGAGACAGGCTGGAAAGTATTTTTCCAAAAACAGTTCTGTGAATCTGGCCCAGGGAACTGGACCTTCTCCTTCTAGGGCTCACGTAGATTCCCACCAATAATTCGAATCATTTCTCAGAAAATAACTAGCATAATCAGTCTTTAAATCCTCACTCACCTTAGTGAGTGCAAACGCCTTTTCCATTTCCTTTAACCATATCCTGGCAGCAACAGGATCTACCTTTCCTTTAAACTCTGGGGGCTTCACTGCTTGAAAAGACTTAAAACTAACACCTTGATTTGCCCCTCTCATTTCATGCTGCTGTTGGATTTGTAGTTACTGCTGTTGGATTTGTTGTTGTTGTTGCTGTATGAGCTGCTGTTGCTGTTGTTGTTGTTGTTGCAATTGTTGCTGCTGTTGCTGGAATTGTTGTTGCTGTTGGGCCAGCTGTACAGTCTGCTGACGCAACAAGTTCATCAAATCACTCATGGAAGGATCACCAGCAGATCCGTTATTGGGCTGAGAATTTTTCTTTGGTGGCATCTCCTGAAATATAATAGTCATATATAAGAAAATGGATTGCTCCAGCAGTTTGTATTTATGCATTAGGAGAGCGTTGCCACTAAGACAATATTCTCATCCCCCATTATAATTGGATCCGTCCTGAGTGAATGATTATAATCTAAAAATGCCAGCAACAGAAACAACAATAATAATAGCAACAATAATAGCAACACAATATATAAAAAAACTGAACGATAATATAAAGCAGCTGAACTACAGTAACCAACAAAATCCAACTAGTACAACTGAAAATCCAAATACAAAGAACCATCCGAATACACACCAAAATTGGCTGTCAAAACAGCCTCGCCTACGACAAACTATCACAACATAATGTACATATACAAAGTGAATAACCACAGAACTCCTAAAAGTCAATTCTGAGCTCTGCATCCCTCTACTGCAACTCTGTCTAGTCTCTACCACTGCCACCAATAGAACCTAGCTCAAACACTAGCCAGTTCACTAGATCCTGATACTGCTCAGCTCTAAACTCTGAACTAATGAAATGGTCAACAGATCTAGCCCTCTCTGCAGCCATCTGGGTCAATGCTCTCACACGGGCTCGCACCTCAGAGGAAGGGGCAGAAATACCCTGAAATGGTGCAATAGGTACATGGTCCAACTGGGCAGCAAACTCTGGACTCTGGTCTCTGATAAAGGAAGTATTCACGGCCCTATGCACATGATAAGGGATCGGTGAAGAAATACCACTAGGGGCCACAGGAGGTGCCGGAGGTCTCATCATGGAAGAACTGGGACCGCAGCCAGGAGGGAAATCCCTGACAGCAGACACAGACCTACGTACCCAACGGGGACGAGGACCAGATCCAGGAATGTCTCGAGGTACATAAGAAGGAACTGGTGGAGGAGGCATAGGGGTCTCCTCGGCAACAGCATCAAGGGGTTTCTCCGTATCTGAGCTATCCGAATCAGAAGCCCAAGATGGAGAACTCGAAATCGCAATAGGCCACTGTCAACATAATAGCGTACATACAAGACAAAACCAGGTCAAGGCAATTCTATCAAAACATTTAATAGATGCCAGGGTAACACCGTCGGAACCCTCGACTGACTCTAAAGGTTTGCTCCTCTATATGAGTTGCTGACTCACACTTAAAGACTCACGTTATCACCTACTTGACACAATCCTTAACCTGAATCAGGGACTTGAACCTGTAGCTCTGATACCAACTGTGACGGCCTCAACCCCGGGGTCAGGAGTTGACGTCACGAAATACAATTACCAAAAATATAAACAACAGAATTATTATTAAAATATACTAACTCAACCCTGAACCAAGATCCGATCCAGGTTCAAGTATAATTCAGGTTTCTTATTATTACAAACTCTTTATTCACTATCTACGACGCACTAACTTTATTCAGCAACTCTTCAGACCTCATGGTCTGATACAAACTACCTCAGAGGAGCCAGGTCCAGAAGGGGCGGGAACACGGGTCGGTCTGACAGATCTTCTAGGCATCTGCGAAATATACGTAACAGTTTGCAAGGGTGAGCATAATCGCTCAGCAGTACCAAATATGAATAACAAATTAAAACAGTAAAGTAACAATAATGGGAACAGAGCTGTAATCACGATATCAACATTTCATAATGATAATCAAAGTAACTGGATAACACTAATTAGCATGCTTTGTGAAAAAAATAATATAGTGTGTTGCGTAATACCAGAGTCCAATTTTAGCATGCTAATCATTTTATAAAACCGATGTATCAATAAATCATGCTTTCATATAATTCACAAATCCCAATCAGATACATAGCGGATATGTGAAGACAGCTGATCAGGCTATCAACACCAGACGGCTCTAACTGCCATCCCATTTACCTGTTCCGGAACTCAGAGACTAGCTAGGTCTCTGACCTGCTAGACTAATCGGTTTTATAATGCGCGCAACCGAATTAGCCTCTTACGCTATCTCAATAGGCCTACTCTGGCCCCAATGTATCCCATATCTGACCGTTTTATCCAGTTTTCAAAACACTTGTACCCATCTCATTTTCAAAATCATTTATTTAGCCAGCATACATATAAAATCCGTTTCGCAATTCATTTCGTTGGAGATAGGTACCTTTTGAAGTTACTTCTTCCTACTGAACAGCAACTGTGACGGCCTCAACCCCGGGGTCAGGAGTTGGCGTCACTAAACACAATTACCAAAAATATGAAAAACAGAATTATTATTAAAATATACTAACTCGACCCCGAACCAAGATCCGATCCAGGTTCAAGTATAATTCAGGTTTCTCATTATTACAAACTCTTTATTCACTATCTACGACGCACTAACTTTATTCACCAACTCTTCAGACCTCATGGTCTGATACAAACTACGTCTGAGGAGCCAGGTCCAGAAGGGGCGGGAACACGGGTCAGTCTGACACATCTTCTAGGCATCTGCAAAATATACGTAACAGTTTGCAAGGGTGAGCATAATCGCTCAGCAGTACCAAATATGAATAACAAATTAAAATAGTAAAGTAACAATAATGGGAACAGAGCTGTAATCACGATATCAACATTTCATAATGATAACCAAAGTAACTGGATAACACTAATTAGCATGCTTTGTGAAAACAACAATATAGTGTGCTGCATAATACTAGAGTCCAATTTTAGCATGCTAATCATTTTATAAAACCGCTGTATCAATAAATTATGCTTTCATATAATTCACAAATCCCAATCAGATATATAGCGGATATGTGAAGACAGCTGATCAGGCTATCAACACCAGACGGCTCTAACTGCCATCCCATTTACCTGTTCCGGAACTCAGAGACTAGCTAGGTCTCTGACCTGCTGGACTAATCAGTTTTATAATGCGCGCAACCGAATTAGCCTCTTACGCCACCTCAATAGGCCTACTCTGGCCCCAATGTATCCCATATCTGACCGTTTTATCCAGTTTTCAAAACACTTGTACCCATCTCATTTTCAAAATCATTTATTTAGCCAGCACACATATAAAATCCATTTCGCAATTCATTTCATTTGAGATAGGTACCTTTTGAAGTTACTTCTCCCCAAAACAATTCGAAAACGGTGATTTTATAACTACGGGGAATACGTAACTTAAAACGTTTCTGTTCCATTACGAGAATAAAACATTTAGCTATCCATATACACTGAACCATAAAAGAATGGTCAGGGGTACTTGCCTTGCAACGCTTTACAAACCCTAATAGCTTTCACGCTGATTTCGATCCTGGAACGACTCGATTGGGATCTACAATTACAAAATACCCTAATTAGTTATACCGACATGCTTGATATCCTCAAATCCTAATAACCCAAATCCGACAACCCGACTCGTATTATTATTATACACATAACCTGTAATCACATAGTCATATAGTCGGAAATATTGTTAAGATAACATATAAATATATATTTTCGAACATATTTTTAGGAAATTTTGGCAGCATCTTATTTATTTATATGACTACCCGTCGATTGCAATCGACGTCAACAATCACACAATTCACCATATTACTTCGTCCTTTTATACAACTTGCATCCCAACACCAATCAGAATTAATCATTTAAATCCGGAAATATTTTATGAAAAATCATTTTATTTATTTATAAAATTTAGGACTCAGAACATCGTCATCACCGTCCACCGTTGACTCGCCGAAGTTCATCGTCAACGGCGGCACAATTTATTGGCGCCCGACATATTACGGGTTCCCAAATAAATTATACCGATATTTTAAAACCATTTCCAACACGAATAATTAATATCACGAATATTAATCAATAATTCCCTGTAATAAAGGAATTTAAAAAAATTAAAATCTGTAATAAACCAACCCAACAGAGCATAAACAGCCCACCAAATCCAAACCACCAGCCCAACAGTTAACATAACTGTAAGGCCCAACAACAAAACCAAGGCCCGAATACACAGGCCCAACCGAAAACCACAGAGCAGCAACCGCAGACACACACACGGCCACGCGCCGCCCCCCACACACACACTGCACACAACACAGCACACACAACACAGCACATATGCACACACAGAGCACACACATGTATATATATATGTATATGTATACCAACTGAGCAAGAATTGAACCAAGCCAAACTGAAAAACACAGCGGCGGCTGACCGGAAAAACAAGCCGGAAAGAAACAGTAAGAGAAACGAAGCCCAGGGAAGCAAAAAGGAAGAAGATGATAGCCGAGATGAAAAAAAACCGAGCAAACTCGAAGTATTCGAGAGAGAGAACAGAGAGAATTGAGAGACAGTCGGGAGAGAGAGACAAGAAAAGTGATGTTTATCCCCTCTCCCAATTTGATTATTCAGCCTCCTGACTTAACCAACGCACGGCACGTGTCCAACTTCGTTGGATACGTGTCGTTTTATTTTTGTTTTAACTGACTGCAAGCCCGACACGCTGTTTTAATCTATTTTTAAGGGTCCAATTTATAAATAAATATTAATCAGAGCATCGCCTTAACAGAGTTAATATGATACAAATATTCCGAAATTATGTAAATCATAAGTTTCAGAATTTTAAAACAATTCTGGGTTGCGCTGCATACCCGCTTTTTAATAAATAACGAAACGACGCGCGCATGAAACGATTCCTGAAAATTCCCAAAATAATTTTAAAATTCTCCGAATAATATGAACTTAATAAAATATAAATTTTATAATTTTTAAAGATTCCCATAATTAAATATGGATTTTAGCATTTAACACACTCAGAAAATCATTTTAAAAAATGAATAGTTAACAAAATATTGATTTCTCAATTTTTATAAAGTCCTAAAAATAATTATTGAGATTATAAAATTAGAAAAACCAATTTTAAAGACAACTCAAATATTTATGAAATTAAAATTACCATAAATTCACTTTTGCAAGCGAAATAAAATCATATAACTCGCCAATAAACCACATAATTCCAAGTCCACATATGAACAAATCATAAATATTTAAATAACAATCAGTAACTACTGCCAAAATCAATACACACCTTTATTTATTTACTTAAACTTTTATTACACTTCCAAATATTAAAAATAAAATAAAAATACAAGAGTCGTTATATCAAAGGTCTGTAAAAACAAGGACAAGGGGCTTGATAGGGATAAATAAATTATGATTGTATTATTAAATACTGCATTAATTGTACAAGCTGTGGGCTGCTAGGCCCAATAAAAAGATATATGATACTCAGACCAGAAAGGTTAAGCCTGATGGACCAGATCAGGCCTGATGGAATAAAAAAGGCCCAAAAGCCCTGATTATTAATTAATTTCGTAATTAATTAATAAGGGACAAAACAGATGTTGAAAAGAGTCCCGATAAGGATATAAATCCTTGGAGATTAGCCTCAAGGGGACCTAAAAGGATAAGGAATCAGTTTCCTACTATCTAGGACTCCAAAGTCCATTCTAACTATGAGACTTGCCCACCAAGTCTCCTATACCAAGTCCAATTCAAGGACTCCCAACATCTATATAAGGGGCCTCACCCCACAAATCAGAACTACGTTTTTTGGCTTGATTCTCTAATTCACAGAGATACGTAGGCATCTCGTAAAGGCAGATTGAGTCACGAAACACGAGAGCAGCCATTAAAGGCCTTGAGCTCCCGAATCTTAGTATTAAATACAGCAAGTAATAACCTTGATTTCTTATCCATAACATTTGGCGCCGTCTGTGGGAACGCAATAACAACCATGGCGAGAACACGGAGAACAATTGGAGCTCTAGAGAAAGGAACACCATCAGAGACAACCCAGGTGATTTCATCAACCGTGGAGGTTCCTCCCCATTCAACTTATGCATCTACTCAGGGGGAAGCCCAGACAGGGGCAACTCAACCTCAGCCACAAGGGACAACTCCCCCGACTATTCAAGGTACGAATCCTCAAGTTCAGCAAGTACATATACCTGTGAATTCTCGACCCGTCGGGTATGAATATTCAACTGTTGTTACTACTAACCCCCCTTATGGGATGCCCCTTCACCCTGAGGTTGGAGGAAGCGGATATGCTGGGCGAAGTGAAGCACGAGGGCAGTCGCCCCCCTATATACGAGGTTTGGATCCTATCCCTGAGGATCGGGAATTTTCTGGTCCATACACTGAGAGAGACTCCGAATCTTCGGATGATGAAGTGGCCCCGAGAAGGAGGCGCCCTGGAAAAGAGCCAATAGCCGATGGAAGGCAACGCCCCCAAAGCACCCCAGGGGCGAATCCCCAAGAAGTGCAGGAAAAGATCAGGGCTCATGAGGCTGAAATCCAAAGGCTGAGGCGTGATTTGGAGGCTCACCAAGCCACCAGACCCCACATACCTCCTAGGGGGAGAAATCCTCCTCCTATCATAGACCTGGATGGTCCGGTAAGAAGAAGGGCTGCTGTCCCAAGAACTGATCCGAGCAATCTCCTTCCCCTTGGAGATCCTGATGATCCAACTCCACCCTTCACAGAAGAGATAATGAATGCCCATGTCTCAAGGAAATTCAAGATGCCCACTATCAAAGCCTATGATGGCACGGGAGACCCCGCTAATCATGTTAGGACATTCTCTAATGCACTGCTGCTGCAACCCGTGAATGATGCTATAAAATGTCGGGCCTTCCCTCAAACCCTGTCGGGTATGGCTCAAAGATGGTACAGTCGCCTACCCCCAAATTCTATTGGATCATTCAGAGAACTAAGTCAGGCTTTTATTAAGCAATTCATCAGTGGAAGGGTCCATGAGAAAAGTTCAGCATCTCTTATGAGTCTTGTGCAAGGAGCTATGGAATCCTTAAGAGATTACCTGAATCGTTTTACAAAGGAGGCTTTAAAAGTCCCAGATCTTGATGATAAGGTAGCCATGATAGCATTGCAACAAGGAACTAGGGACGAGTTTTTTAAGATGTCTTTGGCCAAACGACCCCCTGAGAGCATGTTGCAGCTCCAAGAGAGGGCAGGGAAGTATATCAAGGTTGAAGAAAGTATGAGGAAGACCGTAGTAAGTAATGAGCCCACTGGAGGCAAGAAACGAAAAACTGATTTGGAGTATATCGCTAAGGACAAATATCCTAGAACCGAACAAAACCCTAATTCAACCCCCAAGAAGGGAGGACCTGGGCAAACGTTCACTGAATACGCTAAGCTGAATGCTCCCAGAAGTCAGATTTTGATGGAGATTGAGAAAGATAGAGATATTCGCTGGCCTAAGCCCTTGAAGGCTGATCCCGCCAAGCTAGATAGGGGCAAGTATTGCAGGTTTCACAAAGATGTTGGCCATGACACCGATGAGTGTAGGCAATTGAAAGATGAAATTGAGTTTTTGATTCGAAAAGGAAGATTGAATAAGTATACTGGAGATGGAGGGGACAGAAATAATAATGGAAGGAAGAACTTTGAAGATCGTAGGAGGGACCAAGATGATCAGGGGCGGAATCCCCAACCTAGAGGACCAGTTATAAACACCATTTATGGAGGGCCGAGACCTCAAGGGCCTGTGATAAACACGATCTTTGGAGGTCCAACTGCTGCTGGATTGTCCAAAAATTCCAGAAAGGCATATACTAGAGAGGTTATGCATATTGTTGGAGAAGCCCCGAAGAGGGCCAGGACAGAAGTAACATTGGCTTTTGATGATTCCGACCTAGAGGGTGTGAAGTTTCCCCATGACGACCCGCTGGTCATAACACCAATAATAGGAAATAGCCCGGTTAAGAGGGTCCTTGTGGATAATGGTGCTTCTGTGGATATCTTGCTCCACGACACCTTTCTAAGGATGGGGTATAACGACTCCCAGTTAACACCAACCGACATGCCGATATATGGATTTGCTGGAGTAGAATGTCCTGTGGAAGGGATAATCAAGTTGCCAACCACCATAGGTACGGAGCCAAGGCAAGCAACGCAGATGCTGGATTTCGTAGTGGTAAAGGCTAGTTCAACTTATAATGCTATCATGGGGAGAACAGGGATACATGCCTTCAAGGCAGTCCCCTCTTCCTACCATTCAGTCATGAAGTTTCCCACCCGAAACGGGATTGGAGAAGAGAGAGGAGATCAAAAAATGGCTAGAAGCTGTTATGTGGCCTCTTTGAGGGCAGACGAAGTCGGGGGGCAGGTTCTTCCTATTGAAGATATGGATGTTCGAGAAAATGATGAGAATAGAGGAAGGCCAGCAGAAGAATTGGTTTCGGTTCCTTTAGATCCCAAGAATCCTGAGAGGATGACTTTCATTGGAGCCACATTAGAGGAGCCCCTTAGAGGGAAGTTAGTGAAATTTTTGCAAGAAAATAGTGATGTGTTTGCATGGTCAGCAGCTGATATGCCAGGCATAGACCCGGAGTTAATTACTCACAAGCTAAACGTGGATCCAAGTCGGAAGACAGTGAAACAAAAGAAAAGAAATTTTGCCCCGGAAAGACAAGAGGCTATAAAGCAAGAAGTGGAAAAGCTCTTAGAGGCTGGTTTCATTGAGGAGATTCAATTTCCGGAGTGGTTAGCAAACCCTGTAATGGTGAAGAAGGCTAATGGAAAGTGGAGGATGTGTATAGACTTCACCGATCTGAATGATGCATGCCCCAAAGACTGTTTTCCACTGCCTAGAATTGATACTTTGATTGATGCCACCGCTGGACATGAGATGCTGAGTTTCATGGATGGGTTTAGCGGATACAACCAGATCAAAATGCATAAGGATGACATTCCAAAGGTTGGTGAATAAAATTTTTAAGGATCTTATTGGGAAGACTATGGAAGTCTATGTTGATGACATGCTAGTCAAGAGTCTAGTAAAGACTGATCATATAACCCATTTGAGGGAAGCTTTTGAGGTCCTGAGGTACCACAAGATGATGTTGAATCCCACGAAGTGTGCTTTCGGAGTAGGATCTGGAAAATTCTTGGGATTGATGGTCTCAAAGAGGGGAATTGAGGCTAACCCCGATAAAATAAAGGCAATCCTGGACATGGAACCCCCAAAAACTGTCAAGGATGTTCAGAAACTCACAGGAAGGGTTGCTGCGCTAGGACGATTCATCTCCAAGTCAGGAGACAAGTGCTTGTCATTCTTCAAGTCATTAAAGAACATTAAAGACTTTGTATGGAGTGAGGAAAATCAGAAGGCATTTGAAGAGTTAAAGAAGTATATGGGCCAGGCCCCGTTGTTGGCCAAGCCAGTTCTGAGTGAAGTTTTATTCTTGTACTTGGCTGTTTCAGAAAGCACCTTGAGCGCGGTGTTGGTTAAGGAGGAACTGAAAGTTCAGAAACCCGTATACTATGTCAGCAAAATTTTGCATGGTTCTGAGTTGAATTATTCAGCCATTGAGAAATTCGCTTTAGCCTTGGTAATGGCTTCAAGAAAGCTGCGTCCTTATTTTCAAGCTCACCAAATTGAAGTGCTAACAAATCAGCCACTGAGAAATATTATTCACAGTCCCAAGGCAAGTGGGAGACTGATTAAGTGGGCAATAGAGTTGGGAGAGTTCGATCTCAAGTATAAGCCACGTACGGCCATAAAAGCCCAGGCACTAGCTGACTTCGTGGTGGAATGTACCATACCCAACCAAGAAGTCGGGGGGCAGGAAGATACCATACCTCAAGACAAGGGAGTCGACAATGGGGACAAGGAGAAAGAATATTGGGTTCTCTATTTTGATGGAGCATCAAAAACAAATTCCAGTGGAGCAGGGTTGGTTTTGCAAAGCCCTGATGGATTCTTAATTGAGTATGCCATGAAGCTAGACTTCCCAACCACAAACAATGAGGCAGAGTATGAAGCCCTGATTGCTGGCCTTGGTCTAGCTGGGACACTTAGAGTCAAAAACTTAAAGGTCCGTGGAGACTCAAAGCTGATCATATCCCAGGTAAAGGGAGAATTTGAGGCAAGAGATGATACGATGGCTAAGTATGTTCGCCTAGTAAGGGCTGTGATGACCCAATTTAATGAATGCCATGTTGAACACATTCCAAGGGAAGAAAATGCTAAAGCAGATGCGCTATCAAAGTTTGCTTCATCTGAGATTGAAGAAAGTTCAGGGAGTGTGTACTTCCGTGTTTTGAAGACACGAAGCATATATGTTAAGCTTGTGGCTCCCGTAGGCTTGGGGACGTCATGGATTGATCCCATCAAGGCTCACATTCAGACCGGTTGGTTGCCAAGCGATGCAATTGAGGCACGGAAGTTAACTGTTCGAGCACTAAGGTACTCTTTGATAGATGGGATTCTATATAAAAGATCTTTCGTGGTTCCTTACCTGAGGTGTCTCAGGCCCGATGAGGCACGCTTGGCTCTTGAAGAAGTGCATGAAGGTATTTGTGGACAACACCTGGGGGGCAGGGCCTTGGCTCATAAAATAACCCGTTTAGGCTTCTATTGGCCAGAAATGATGGCTGATGCCAAAGAATATGTGAAGAAGTGTGATCGCTGTCAGAAGCATGCACCAGTTGTTAGACAACCCCCCGAGATGCTGACCTCTATCAACTCGCCTATTCCCTTTGCCATGTGGGGGATGGATATTCTAGGGCCTTTTCCTATGGCCACGGCACAAAGGAAATTTCTGATTGTAGCCATTGATTATTTCACCAAGTGGATCGAAGCCAAACCCTTGGCCAAAATCACAACTAAGCAGGTTGCACAATTCCTGTGGGAAAACATTATGTGCCGATATGGAATTCCCCGTATCCTCGTCACTGACAATGGAACACAATTCAACAATGAGGAATTCAAGAAGTATTGTGAAGAAAATGAAATTGAGTTACGATTCACCTCTGTGGCTCACCCGCAAGCCAATGGGCAAGCAGAGGTAGCAAATCGGATAATCCTGGATGGACTAAAAAAGAGGATCGAGAAGTCAAGAAATAATTGGGTGGATGAGATACTTCCAATATTATGGGCCTATAGGACTACCTGTAGAGTCACGACAGGAGCAACTCCTTTCATGTTGGCATATGGGGCAGAAGCAGTAGTTCCCGTGGAGATATCGCATTCCTCTCCAAGGATTCAGACTTTCAATGTTGTAGAAAATGAGGAAG
This sequence comes from Apium graveolens, assembly GCF_009905375.1. Classification (NCBI taxonomy): domain Eukaryota; kingdom Viridiplantae; phylum Streptophyta; class Magnoliopsida; order Apiales; family Apiaceae; genus Apium; species Apium graveolens. The sequence goes on along the minus strand of NC_133654.1, from coordinate 170,065,532 downwards.
GGCAGAGGTTAGCCCTGGATCTAATTGATGAAGTGCGAGATGAGGCACACGCAAAGATAGTAGAATATCAGAAAAAGGCTTCATTCTATTACAACCTAAGGGTTAAAGAGAGATTTTTTAAACAAGGAGATCTAGTCTTGAGAAAAATAGAAGCTTCTGGTGTTGGACAGAAAGGAAAGCTTGCCCCGAATTGGGAAGGGCCGTACAGAGTCAAGAGCGTTCAGGGTAGAGGAACCTACAAGCTGGAAACTATGGAAGGTTTTGAAGTCCCGAGGACCTGGCACGCACAAAACCTGAAGGTTTACTATGTGTAAGATATGAGAAGTACGATTCTCACTTGTCATTGACAAGTAGGTTTAAAAGCACCTTGAAGCTTTGCTTGCATAGGATTTTATATTTTAGTAGAATTTACATTATCTAGTTATCTAAGGATGTTTAAGGTTCAAATGCATATTAAGATTGTAAAGATAAAACAGAAAAAGGCAAGAAAAGCAACATATAGAATACAAGCCCCGAAGGGTAATAAGTTCTGAATGCGATTAAGTCAATACATAGAAAGCCACAATGGGCCAAACAAGAAAAACAAAATACTCAAAGATCCTTGAAGAAGTCATCATCGATGTTTCCTTCATTGGCAGCAGAAGAAGGAACTGGAACATGATCAGCACCTCGAGGAGAAACAGCTTCGGCCTTAGCAGAAGAAGCAAGAATAGGAGAAAGAGGGATATCATCAAGAAGAGGCTCTTTCCCAGGAATATCAGGGACTGGATAGGCAGTAAGAGTCACCTCCGGAATCTTCTTCCCAATCTCCTCTACTATCTGCTCCCAACAGCTAGAAAAGGTCTCCGGGAAGTTAGCATCGTACTCAGCATTTAGGACATCCTGAAAGTCCTGAGATGCCTTATACTCAGCTATCACCTCAGCTCGGGCCCTTTGAGCATCCAGCTCCAGCTTACGAACTTTCTCCTTCTCGTCCGCCAGCTCCTTCTCTACCTCACGAAAATGAGTGAAGTTGGCCTCGGAAGCCTTGAGGTACCTATCCCTGTCCCTCTCAGCAATAGTTAGGCTGGTCCTCACATCCTTCAAATTGTGAAGGGCAGCCTGGAGATAGGTATTCATCTGCACGAACATATCAAAGTACAGTAAGTAATAATAAACAAAAAAAAACAGTTAAAAAAGGAAGAGGCTTACAGAAGCCACGGCCTGAGCACCCAGACGTTCAATCTGTAGGTCATCAGAAGACTCGACGATCTCAGCCCTGTCACGAGGCGTGATCACACTCTGAGACCAAACAGCGGCAGCCTCGGAACTCCCTACCACCGTGTCCCTCCTCTGAAGGCCCCAAGTGACGGTGAAGGGAGAGTTATCTTCATCAAGGCTAGGAGGCCTCTGGGATAAAAAAGTAGGGACGGCCTCCTGAACCGTGACTGAAGGGCCGTCACCAATCCTAACCCGCTTGTCGCGGTGGCTCTCAACAGCAGAGCCCTTGGCGGCACGGGCCTCCCGCTTCTTGAAGATCGTGTCCAAAGCGGCCCTAGCTGCAGGCAAATACAAGCACGTAAGAAAAAGGACAAATAGAAAATGGAGGAAATGGAGCAAAAAGGGGAAAGAAATACCCTCGGGACCAAGGTCACTTAGACCTACACCTTGCAAATTACCCTCTGAAAGGATGAGAGCACAATGGTGCAAGTTATCAGCAGCAATGGCCTTGATGGCCGCATCCTCATCTATCCTCAATTTTAGGTCTCTTAAAGACCCGTCTATACTTTTTGAGAAGTTGGGCCTGAAAAAATGGTCCCAACCCTCCTCGGAATCCAGAAATATATAAAACCACTCACTCTTCCATGTTGGATACGAGTCGGGATTGGTGCCAGAAATAAAGCAGGAACGAGCCAAGGATCTATGAACTATTTTGACCCATCCTTGATCCTCAGAAGCATTTACAAATTTAAATAAATAACGAAAGACACAAACATTTGGCTCAAAACCGTGTTTACGAGATTGGGCCATATAACAGTGAATAAAACGCCAAGAGTTGGGAGTGAGTTGGGTCGGACAGACTCGGGCCTCAGCCAAAAGGCGAAAAACAAAAGGATGAGGAGGTAGGCGAAAACCAGCATAGAAGGTTTCCTTATAGACCCGAATGGCCCCAGGTTTTGGGTAGCAGGCCCTATCATTTGGGCCTGGAGCCTCGGCCCTATAAGGGTGGGAAATGCCAAAAAGGCGGGCTATGGTACCTACTTGATCTGGACCAAATCTAGAAGGATAATTATATGCATCTAAGTGTAACATGTTAGGAAAGGCTTGCCCAAATTCGGTTAAAAGATCCCTAAGAGAAATAACTGAGGAATGTACAAGAGATTTTTTACCTCGGCTGGCCCTAGAGGGACGGGCAACAACTTGGGGGACATGGGAGTGAGATGAATCGGAATCCGCCATGGATGAAGACAAAAACCCAGGAACCTCTTGAAAGTAAGTAAAGAAGATGAAGATTCAAACGGAATCTTCAAAATAAGCCCAGAAAGCGGCGGAGTAGAAAGCCGGAAATCGCTTGGAGGTGGCGATTCTTGAGAGACTAATTGCAGAGTTGAAATTTAGAAATTTTTGTGAAAGTGAAGTGTGAGAAATGAACTCACACTCCACCTCTTATATAGAGGAGCTCAAAGATGCACAAACGGGCCTGGGCCTAAGAAAAAGGCGGGAAGCCCATAAGATTTGAATTTTGAAAAGATTTAAAATCAAAGTTCAATGAATGAATCAAGGCTCGAACAGCCTCAACAACGCTCAGGATACATCGTCCCTAGCCGTTGTTAGAAGTGTGGCTCCTAGGCGTGGTACAACGCCCAGGAAGCATCTGTATTCAACAACGCTCAGGATACATCGTCCCTAGCCGTTGTTAGAAGTGTGGCTCCTAGGCGTGGTACAACAACGCCCAGGAAGCATCTGTATTCAACAACGCTCAGGATACATCGTCCCTAGCCGTTGTTAGAAAACTGTCTCCTAGGCGTGGGTGCACAACGTCTAGGATCTATGAAAGCATCTGTCTTCAACAACGCCCAGGACGCAAGTTTCCTAGACGTTGTTAGAAAACTGTCTCCTAGGCGTGGGTGCACAACGTCTAGGATCTATGAAAGCATCTGTCTTCAACAACGCCCAGGACGCAAGTTTCCTAGACGTTGTTAGAAAACTGTCTCCTAGGCGTGGGTGCACAACGTCTAGGATCTATGAAAGCATCTGTCTTAAACAACGCCCAGGACGCAAGTTTCCTAGACGTTGTTAGGAAGCCGTCTCCTAGGCGTGGATCAACAACGCCCAGGAAGCATCAGCCTCCAACAACGCCCAGGACGCAAGTTTTCCTAGACGTTGTTAGGAAACTGTCTCCTAGGCGTGGATCAACAACGCCTAGGATGTATTGAGCAACAAAAATTCTGTTTTTCTGATTATTTAATTAGAAAAATAAGAAAATTCCTTAAATATTTTCTGAAAAATGTTAATATTTTCAGAGATAAGGAATAAATCCAGAAAATTAAAGGATAAATCCCAGAAATTAGGAATAAATCCAGAAAAATTAAAGGATAAATCCCAGAAATTAGGGAAAAAATCCAGAAATTCCTTAAATATTTTCAGAAAATAGGGAAAAATCCCAGAAAATTAGGGAAAATCCCAGAAAATTAGGGAAAATCCCAGAAAATTAGGGAAAATCCCAGAAATTAGGGAAAATCCCAGAAAATTAGGGAAAAATCCAGAAAATAAGGGAAGAATCCCGGAAATAAGGGAAAAATTCCTGGAAATTAAGATAATTCCTGAATAAAAGGGAAAATTCATTGTAAATGTGTAGGTCGCTCCACACTTTACGGAAAAATGAAACCCTGTAAGGGAACGAATAGACTTAACTTCTGCGAAACCTAATCGATGTTTCCCAAAAGTTGGGGGGCAAATGATAGGGATAAATAAATTATGATTGTATTATTAAATACTGCATTAATTGTACAAGCTGTGGGCTGCTAGGCCCAATAAAAAGATATATGATACTCAGACCAGAAAGGTTAAGCCTGATGGACCAGATCAGGCCTGATGGAATAAAAAAGGCCCAAAAGCCCTGATTATTAATTAATTTCGTAATTAATTAATAAGGGACAAAACAGATGTTGAAAAGAGTCCCGATAAGGATATAAATCCTTGGAGATTAGCCTCAAGGGGACCTAAAAGGATAAGGAATCAGTTTCCTACTATCTAGGACTCCAAAGTCCATTCTAACTATGAGACTTGCCCACCAAGTCTCCTATACCAAGTCCAATTCAAGGACTCCCAACATCTATATAAGGGGCCTCACCCCACAAATCAGAACTACGTTTTTTGGCTTGATTCTCTAATTCACAGAGATACGTAGGCATCTCGTAAAGGCAGATTGAGTCACGAAACACGAGAGCAGCCATTAAAGGCCTTGAGCTCCCGAATCTTAGTATTAAATACAACAAGTAATAACCTTGATTTCTTATCCATAACAGGGCTGGTAGCAGAAAATGAAGATTTTTTGAGCCAAGATGACATGGAGGATATTAATGAACATCTAACATTTCTTTCCAGAAGATTTGCCAAGCTCAAGTTCAAGAAGAACTTTGGAGCAGTTAAGCCAAATAGAAACATGGTGGATAAATCAAAATTCAAATGTTTCAAATGTGACTTGGCAGGGCACTTTGTCAGTGAGTGTAGAAAGTCAGATTCCAGCAAAAAGAAGTTTGAGCCTGTGGATTATAAACAGAAATATTTTGAGTTGCTCAAACAAAAGGAAAGGGCTTTCATTATACAAGAAAATGATTGGGCAGCAGATGGTCTGGATGAGGGTGAGGATGTCAGCTATGTCAATCTAGCCCTAATGGCCAAGTCTGATGAAACAGAGACAAGTTCTTCAAGTAATCAAATTATCACCACTAACCTTGCACATTTATCTAAAGCTGTGTAATGATGCAATAAATGACATTTCTACAGAATTATATCATTTGCGTGTTACACTTAAGTCTCTTACTAAGGAAAATGCTAAAATCAAAGAAAATAATTTGTTTTTAAGTGATAGGAGTAATGTGCTAGAATCTCAGTTTATTGAATTTGAAAAATTGAGTGTAAAATTGCTAAGGATGAATTAATTGAGTCCTTGAAGAAAGAAGAGATCTTGAAGAAGCAGCTTGAACGAGAACTGGAGGTGATCAAGGCATGGAAAACATCTAGAGATGTTCATGTTCAAATCACCAAAGTTCAAGGTATTGAGTCCTTTTGTGATGCAGCCTGGAAGAAGAATAAGGAGAAGCTGGAATCCAACTTGATTGAGGGATTGCTAACAGATGTGGACTCGACGGATGATGAGAGTCATCCGTCGGATAACCAAAAGGATTATCCGTCGAGTGACATAAATCCTCATCCGTCGGCTGTGAGCAAACTTATGAGTAAAGCCAAACTTGCCAAGTTAATTGAAAAGTATGGATCAGTTTCCAAAAACTTCATTTCAGGAGAATCTAGTCAAGTGAAGAAGGAAAAGATAGTGAATGTTGGTCATCTGTCTATCAAGCAATTGAATGACAGACTAGAAAAGATTGAGGTTAAAACAGAGGCTAAAAAGAAAAGCAATAGAAATGGTAAAGTAGGGATTAACAAGCATAACAACTATACACCTGATAAGTATGCTCCAAGAAAAATCTGTGTTAAGTGTGGTAGTGTAAATCATCTGTCTGTTAATTGCAAAACTGCCATACCTACTTCCATATCTGTGCCACCTCATTTTCCCCACATGAATGCCATGTCTTCGATGCCTATGAATGTTATGTCTACACATAATATGAATGCACAATTTTCTAATATGCCATTTGCACCTCATCCTTATTATGCTGCATTTACTATGTCTCAAATGCCATTTAGCATGCCCTACTGGAATAACATGTTACTAATAGCATGCCATTTCCTGTCAATCAGAATGTGCATGATAATTCTGTTGTAATGAATGGTTTCGAAGGTCCAACTCAAATGACTAAGGATGAATCTGATATCCCCAAGTCAAATGAGATCAAACCTAAGAAACAGAAAAAGAAAGCTAACAAGGCAGGACCCAAGGAAACTTGGGTACCAAAATCAACTTGATTTGATTTTAATGTGTGCAGGGAAACAAAAAGAATCTATGGTACTTGGATAGTGGTTGTTCAAGACACATGACTGGTGATTCTAGCCTGCTCACAGAGTTCAAGGAGAGAGCTGGCCCAAGTATTACTTTTGGAGATAACAGCAAGGGTTATACTATGGGATATGGCTTGATTTCAAAAGACAATGTTATCATTGAGGAGGTTGCTTAAGTGGATGGTCTCAAGCATAATTTGTTGAGTATCAGCCAGCTGTGTGATAAAGGCAATTCAGTAACCTTCAACTCAGAAGCCTGTGTTGTGACTAACAAGAGGAGCAACAAAGTGGTTCTCACTGGTGGGAGAAAAGGAAATGTGTATTTAGATGACTTCAACTCATCAAATGCAGAATCTGTTACCTGTCTTCTCAGTAAAGGAAGTTAAGATGAAAGTTGGCTATGGCAAAAGAAGCTATCCCATCTAAACTTCAAGACCATGAATGAACTTGTAAAGAAAGAACTGGTTAGAGGCATTCCTCAAGTGGAATTTTCTAAGGATGGACTGTGTGATGCTTGCCAAAAGGGAAAGAAAATTAAAGCATCATTCAGAAAGAAGCTTGATTCAACAATTGAAGAACCTTCGCACTTGCTACACATGGATTTGTTTGGACCAGTCAATGTGTTGTCCATCTCAAGGAAAAGATTTTGCCTAGTAATTGTAGATGATTTCTCAAAGTTCTCTTGGACATATTTCCTTAAGTCCAAAGATGAGGCTAGTGAAATCATCATTAAGCATATAAGGCAAGTCAACAATCATCCTGATTTCAAAGTTAGAAGAATTAGGAGTGACAATGGAACTGAGTTCAAGAATTCTATCATGAGAGTATTTTGTGAAGAAAATGGGATTCTGCATGAGTTTTCAATAGCAAAAACTCCACAACAAAATGAATAGTATAAAGAAAGAACAGATAACTTATTAAAGCTGCAAGAACAATGCTTGAAGAGTCTAAGTTACCAACATATTTCCGGGCTGAAGCTGTAAATACTGCATGCTACACTCAAAATATTTCTCTGGTCAATCAAGCAAAATGCTTGAATCCCTATCAATTGTTCAAGAATAAGAAGCCAACTCTAAATTTTCTTCATGTCTTTGGCTGCAAATGTTATATCTTGAGAAATCAAACTGACCAGAATGGGAAGTTTGATGCTAAAGTAGATGAAGGATTTTTTGTTGGATATACTGTTGGTAAAGCATATAGAGTCTACAATCTGAGAACCAACATTGTTGTGGAATCAATACATGTTGTGTTTGATGATAAAAAGATTGAAGGACTGCAAGATGGAGATTATCATGAGAGCCTCAAATTTGACAATGTGGAGATGGTTAGTGATGACAGTAATGATGAAAGTGATCAAGAAATAGTATCAAAGGATAATGCAGAAAAATCCACTACCAATGAAGCACAAAATTCAACATCTGTCGAGTTGCAAAATGCTTCATCCGTCGGGAGACAATCTGCTTTATCCGTCGGGAGACAACCAGCTTCATCCGTCAAGAGACAACCAGCTTCATCCGTCGATACTCAAAATTCACCATCCGTCGGGTCATCAAAAGAAGCTGGAAGTCAGAATAGATCACTTACAGAAAGTTCCCTTTTCTCAAATCAAAGATCCATTAACTCAGGGGGAGTTTCTAATAATCAAAACTCAATCACACATCAAGACAACAATGAGGTCTCTTCATCTAGAGCTAATCTACCTCAACAAAGGAAATTGACAAAGGATCACCCATTTGAGCTTATCATTGGTGATGTATCTTCTAGAGTTCAAAAAAGGAGAGCAACTCAAGAAGAATGTCTATACAGTAGCTTCCTCTCTAAGGAAGAACCAAAGAAGGTAGAAGAAGCTTTGTTGGATCCTGATTGGATTTTAGCTATGCAGGAGGAGCTGAACCAATTTGAAAGGAATAAGGTATGGAAGCTGGTACCCAAGCCTAAAGGAAAGAATCCAATAGACACCAAATGGGTATTCAGAAACAAGATGGATGGAAATTGCATTATACTCAGGAACAAAGCTAGATTGGTTACTAAGGGCTGCTTTCAACAAGAAGGAATATATTTTGATGAAACTTTTGCTCCTGTTGCAAGACTTGAAGCCATCAGAATTTTCTTAGCCTATGCAGCCCATGCCAATTTCAAGGTCTATTAAATGGATGTAAAAAGTGCATTTCTGAATGGAGATTTGGAGGAGGAAGTCTATGTCAGTCAGCCTCCTGGTTTTGAAGATCCAAATTTTCCAGAATATGTTTACTATCTTTTGAAAGCACTTTATGGACTGAAGCAAGCACCCAGAGCGCCTGGTATGACACTTTGTCAAAGTTTCTTTTAGAGAATCACTTCACTAGAGGTACTGTAGACAAAACTTTATTCTTTAGAAATGTTAATGGCTCTAGTATACTTGTTCAAATTTATGTAGATGACATTATTTTTGGCTCTACAGATGAGAAACTTTGCAAAACGTTTGCCAAATTGATGAAAATTAAGTATGAAATGAGCATGATGGGAGAACTAACTTACTTTCTTGGTTTGCAAGTTAGTAATGGAATATGCATTAGTCAAACTAAATACATTTATGATCTTTTAAAGAACTTTGATCTAATAGATTGCACATCTGCAAAAACTCCCATGGCCACTGCAACTAAGCTAAAACACTACTGAAAAGTCCGTGGATATTTCAAGTTATAGAGGCATGGTTGGCTCAATTTTGTACTTAACAGCTAGTAGGCCAGATATAATATTTGTTACATGTCTTTGTGCCAGATTTTAAGCTGATCCTAGAGAATCTCACTTAGTAGCTATTAAGAGAATTTTCAGATATCTCAAGGGAACACCAAAACTTGGCATTTGGTTCCCTAGAGATTCTGGTTTTGATCTAACTGGTTATTCAGATGCAGATTATGCAGGTTGTAGAATTGATAGAAAAAGTACAACAGGAACCTGTCAATTTCTTGGAAACAAGCTTGTGTCCTAGTTCAGTAAAAAGCAAAATTCAGTTTCTACTTCTACAGCTGAAGCTGAGTATATTGCTGTTGGCAGTTGCTGTACACAGATTTTGTGGATGAGAAACCAATTGCTAGACTATGGTCTGTAAGTGGAAAGAATTTCTATTTTCTGTGATAACATAATTGTAATTTCCATCACTGAAAATCCAGTACAACATTTAAGAACAAAGCACATAGACATCAAGTACCACTTTATAAGGGAACATGTAATGAATGGTATTCTGGAACTACATTTTGTTTCAAGTGAAAAGCAGCTTGCAGATATATTTACCAAGCCACTGGATGAATCCACCTTTTGAAGGTTGATAAGTGAGTTAGGTATGCTAAATTACTCTTGAATCTTTATAGATATTTTGCAAGTTGTAATGAATCCAGAAATTTAATTGAGTTTTCAGTCTTGGATGAAATTTTGGCTGTCAAAATTTACATCCTGACGGGTGATCATTATCCATCGAGTTTGATCATCCGTCGGTATACATATTGTTAACAAAATCAATTATTTTTCTGGAATTTTATTACTCGACGGATAACTGATTTATCCTCATCCGTCGAATTGTCTCATTTTTAGCCGTTGATTCTCTGAACATTTTCCATCGAGTATATTTACAGTTTGTAAGCATAACACGACAGCTAATTGATGGAATTTTTACAGTTTATTTTTAAACGGCTATTTTGGGTAATTCTTATTGGTCACTTTATTTTACTTTATTATTTTTGACAGTTATTTTTGAGAGTGTATAAAAGCATAATTCATTTTCATTGCTTTTCTTTTATCATTCTCAAATCATCTGCTCTAACTTCTCTCTTTATCAAAAGCACTTACTCTCTCTCTGCAAGTTTTTACTCTCTAACAATGGCACCATTTGTCAAGATCATGTCTCAAACTGGATTCATCTATGAGAAGAACAACTTCACTGCTCTTGTGAACAGGGGATTCAACAGTCTGGCGACTACCACAAGATGATGGATTTTGTGAAAAAGTGTAAACTCAACTATGCCATGCTGGAATCACCCACCATATACTGTGAAGTTGTTGAAGAGATGTGGATGACTGCAACATACAACTCAGCTGATAAGACTATCACTTTCACTATTAAAGGTAAGGAATTCTGTGTTAATAGTGGCATTGTTAAAGCATGTTTCAAAATTCCTAATAATATTGTAACTTCACCACACACAGACACTGACATTGTTAATATGCTTAACTCCATGGGCTATGCACTCCCCACTTCTAAATTAAGTGAAATTAAGAGGTTGGGTCTTAAGAAGGAATGGAGTTATTTATGTGATGTAGTTACTAAGGTATTCTCTGGTAAAATCAGTAATTTTGATTCTGTCAATATCTCTATGCTTAACATGCTTTACATGCTAATTACTGATAAACTTTTCAACTTTAGTGATCTTGTCATATTTGATTTGGGGTTTAAGTTAGGGGAATTAAATAAGAGGGGTAAAAATGTTTACTATGCTAGATTTTTAATGATGCTTGCTAACCACCTCTCTGAGGATATTGTGCTTGAGAACCCAACCAACAAATTAGAATGTTGGGTTCAAGAAAGAAGAATCATTGCAGATTTGAACAGGGCAAACCTTCACAAAGAGGTGCCACTCTTCTATTTTCCTGTTATGGAGGCACCTCAGGTAAGTGAGGTAAGTTCATCTGTCTCTACTCTTCCAGTCTCACACACCTCTTTGCATTCTAGTGTAGCTATGGCAACTGTGTCATTGACCCAACAACTGCCTACCCAAGCTACCAAATCCAAAATTTCAAAAACCAAGTCAAAGAAAACCCCCTCTGGTGTCTCTCAAAAGATGCCAGTTGTAAAAACCACCAAACCAAAAGAGGGGAGTGTGAAGGTGGGTAAGAAAGGTGAGGGACAGAGTGAACATCAAAGAAACCCTAAGGATAAGGTTGGAGATGTAAGTATTTCCCAGCCTAGCCACACTGTAGTTTCCCAACAAACTACAGTGCTTAATAAGGATATAAGCTCATTACTAGTTGCATCCTCCCAAAAGGATGTGACTATTGAACAAAGCTCTCAGCCAGGAGCACGGGCCAAATGGGTAAGGGACACAAGCTCACCCCAAACCTATACTAGAAAGAAGAAACCAAAGACCATTAGGGATACACAGGGATCACACACTGTGCAAACCGGTGCTAAAGACACAGTCACTGCACCTTCTCAAAGTCAGGTTGATGTGGCTCCAATAAATGTGGAGTCATAGCTAAAATCTTTAATAATAGAAGCACGTGAAACACCAAACTCTCCCACACACTCTTTGGATGTGGATATGATAAACACATCACTTCCAAATTCTCCATCTTTAACTCTCTTGGAGAAGCCAAAAATCCAAGCAAGTGAACATCATCTTCTAGATGATTTGTTGGCTCAATTGTGATTTCTTTCTGAAACTGTTGAGACATCTGTGCCAAAACTCTCATCAATCTGCACAGAGTCCACAATAGTTTGCACTCCAAATACATTTATTTCTACTCACTCGATGGATATTATTCATCCGTCGATTAGTGATTGTATCCCGACGGATAAGCTTAACAGCAGTTATCCGTCGGATAGCCAAACCACTAACCCGGCGGATATCCCTTATCTATCGAGTGTCTCTACACAACTTCAAATTTCACCAATTATTACAAGTGCAGAAGACTTAGTGGTAGTGCAATCACTCCTAGGATTGAGGGAAGGGAGTTAAATGAGTGAGAGTCTGGGTTGCTCCCAGGAAAAAGGAGAGGAAAAGAGTGAACAAATGCAATCCATTTCTTCAGGATTTGAAAAAGTGAGTGTGAGGAGTCCCACCTTAGATGGTAAAGGTGAGGATGTGAGGGTGGGGAGCCAAGGTGAGACCTTGATGCAACAAAAAAAAGATCAAGAGAGAAATGCAGGTACCGAAGTGAGAAGGGTGGAAACCATTGCAAGTGAGTCAATGAATGTCAATGATGCAGAAAGGAAAAGACTATTTCAGCAAGAATATCAAGTTGTTATAGATTCCATTTCCATGGATGATGAGACATTTACTCACCCTGTGACAGCTTACCAAACTCTAGCTGTACAGGGCAATGAGGAGGCTGAAAGATTGTTGAACTTGGTGCATATAACACAATCTTTACAAAGAGCAAATGATGCGATCACTGCTATGCCTTCCAACATTGCCAGTGATTTGGAACTGGATGAGACTTCTTTTGGGGATGATGGTGGTGATGATGAGGAAGGTAGCATGGATATAGGGGGAGATGCAGATATTCCTACCTGGATGCTCACAAAAGATTGCTCCTACTCACATCTCCAATCAACACTTTTCAAGCTGATTCATGACATCCAAGCAGCCATTCAGGCATCTTCAAATGCTAGCACAAAGCAACTGCTCAAAGCACATCTTGAAGCACTCCAACTGCATAAGTTTCAAGCCCTCCAACATAGTCAGAGTGTGGATGCCATTAAGCAGGAAATTTCTGAAGTCAAGCAGGATGTTATAGAAAGGATGGATGCTAGACTCCCTGCAACCACCATGACTGAAATTGCTGACAAACTCAGGAAGGAGGCTGATCTAAATAGGAAAGTTGAGGCCATGGACACAAGACTATCTGTTGTAGAGAAGTCAATGGCCAAGATACTAAACAATCAAGAAGCTCAAACTGCATTACTCCAACAACTGGTGGCAGCTCAACTCCCTCCCACACAACTTGATGATAACAAAAAGGGGGAGAAAGAATCAAGTGAGGGGGAGAAACAGCTTAACATTCAAGTCAGTAAAGTAATTGTGCCTACAATTACTTTCACCAAGCCACCAATAACAAACAGTATTGATCTAATAAATGAAGTAGCAACCACATTAAGAGCAGCTGAGAAGAAGCAGTTGAGTCCAATTAACTGGGAGAAAATTGACGAGGATATACAAAAGAGATCTGGGTTAGTAAAGGAGCCAGAAAAATCAGCCATTCATCACTCTCAAGTCAGGTAAATATCTGTGAATGAAATGATCATGAAGAATCTGGAAAAAGGACAACCATCCTGCATCAAATCTCCAAAGGTTAAGCTAATTTTGAAGCCAAGGGTGAACTATCCAAAATATTCACTAAAGAACCCCTTGGACACAGTGTATGAGACACCAAAGCCTGATGAAAAGAAACTGTTGGCCAGGTCCATAGCATTCTACAAGGATCCAGCAGATTAAGCATTGAAAAAAAGAATTGCTAAAGTTTTTAGGAATGGTAAAGAAATTTGTGTGGTGACTGGACACCCTCAATTTGCTGAAGCAAAGAGAGAAGAAAAGGCAAGATTAAAGCAAGAAAAGAAGCAAGCTGCTCTAGATGCTAAAAAGGTCAAACAAAAGAAGGAGCAAGCTGCTATCTTGGCCAAGCTGCAAGCTGTGAAACCAACACAACAAGTTTCTGCACAACCATCTGAAACAGTTGAATCTCAAGATCAAGTAATGCAAAATGAACCTCCACAGAAAAAGAAGCCAATGTACAAGCAAATAATAAAGAGAAAGTTGGATTTCAGTGATGAGGAGATGGAAGGGTACTTTCCCAAAGAGTCTATTTCTACAACAACTCAAACATCCATGCCCTCTGTGAACCTATCATTCCAAAGGATGAGCCAATAGACTGGGATAGTCTACCAATACCTGAACTCAATCTACCTCACTTCATGAAGCCAAAGAAGACAAATACAAGAGCAGTCAAGAAAGTGAAGCCATCAACTCTCAGATCCAAGTCTCTAACCAAAGCTCAAACCTAAGTCAATAAGGGAGATATCATGTACATTTGTGACATCAAGGAATTCTCATACTTAAACCTCTATCTAGATGAACTGGAAGAAGTTAGAGGGATTGATGCTTACAGGAATCTGCCTGAAAGGTTGGTATTCAAGTACAAGGGAGGAAAAGAGATACAGTGGCCACTTCACAGGATCTTTCAAGAAAGCAATCTGTACTGATAAAGGTTTATTTATCCTTCAAGAAGAACTTTGGATTTAATATAACTGCTAGAAGACTTGTTCTAAAGAAGATTGAAGAATTGAGGAGTATTAGAGCCAAAGATGCACTCCCAATGACTCTAACTATTCCTTACACAGGGAGTAGAGTGCATCTAAGGCCCTACTGGATGATGAAGTTCATGGATGATAAAGGGGTCAGAAGATTCTTCAGATTAGAAGACCAATTGAGCATCTCTAGCAATGAGACTCTTTTGGAAATGCAAGAAATGTTAAATCTCTCAGAATCTGATGAACTAGAATTCCACAGACAGCTCCAAAATTAGATAGAAGAAAACAACAGAAAGCTTGGAAAGAGATCCAGATCTTCAAGGAAATAGATTAATCTGCTCAGGCTAGAGGAGCACCTTGGAAATGACTGTGAGCAAATCTTTGTACATTTTGATAATTAAAACACTTTACAGTTTTATCTACTTCAATTTAAATTTGTATTTTTAGGGTGTTTTGTTATCATCAAGTTTCTCTTAATTTATGGCTATAATTCTAGTAGACATAAATTGGGGGAAATTGTTGTGAATATGTTATGAACTTGATGATTTTATTAACAAAACACCTTAGTAGATTTAACTTAGTGAAAAATGTAGCACTCGACAGATAAGGAATATAGTCCCGACGGATGACTCAATACAGTCCCGACGGATGATGCTTTATTATCTATCGAGTGAGTAGGTTGTGTAATAATGAGTCATGTAGCACATTTCTGCAAACACCTTTGTTTAGATCCTATAGTAGCATATAAGTCATGTTGACTTTAATTAGATATGTAGAATAGGTTGATAAATTGTACATAGATAATGTCTTGTAATTCTGCATAAATGAAATGAAGTGCCAAATAGCTACCCGACAGATGATCAATAAGGCAACCCGACGAATGATCAACAAGGCAACCCGACGGATGATCATGTACCCGACGGATATTCAATTCAAACATCAGTTGATAGTGACAACACAGTCACATGCGTCGAGTGTATGCAAAAGGAATGTGGAAGCCTATTCAACTGGGTTTGTGAGAACAAAGAAGAATTACCATTTCCATGCTATTATTAGGATATTCAAAGATGCTGGAATAGAGTAATGAAGTAGCATAGTAGACTTGATAGGTTTTGTTTTATTATCTTGTCTTATTACTGTGTAATCTTGGTGATATATAAACCAAGAGTAGCAATTAGAACAACAAGAAGACTAATCAAGTATTTTCTCAGAGAAACATTTGTAAGCTGTATCCTTAGCATTTCTCTGTAAGTTTAGTTGTTCTTATTTTGTAAGCAGCTATGAGCTATTCAAGCTTCACATAGTTCTCTTGATATATATATATATCTGGTGGATACATATAAATTCACCAGAAAGTTTTAAAGACTTGCATTTTTATTACTTTGTGTTTTGATTCATATTTAGCTTGTTATTACGCACTTTGCAAATCAAAACACTGTCATATATATATATATATATATATATATATATATATATATATATATATATCTTAAGTTAGAACATTTTATAATTCAGAAAAAGTTTCAAGAATTCCATTCAATCCCCCTTCTGTAATTCTTGTTGCATTGTTAGGGACTAACATAGGTCTACAAGAACGAGTACTCTGAAATGTATTTGATGGACGAGTGGAAATTTTATGAAAATATCAAATACTGTGAAGTCGACGTGAGAAATTGAGGTTATCATGTGAGAAGCGTATCCCCACCTATTTCTAAATTGATTCTGGGACGAAATCCTTTTAATGGGGAAAGACTGTAAAAACCCAATTTTTTGACATCGGTAAAAGACCTTTATGAACAGTAACCTTGCGGTTTAATAAAAACTTTTATGATCATACCATATACGAGTTTTTAATTTAAGATTTCGAGTTGATATTGTGATTATACGCATCAAATGAGTGTCTGTAAAAGCCATTCATTTTCGAAGAAAATGAACTTTGTAAAACGACCTTATCTTACGGATTATCGAGGAATACGAGAATCACATTACGATTAAGAATTTAGAATTCTACACATTAAAATCCAAGTACAAGGTTTCAAAGCATAAAGGATTTATAACAAAGGATTTACCTCACGAATCGCTTACGAAGATTTATTACAAAAATGAAGAAACGTTCAAGCGAATATGTAAGCGAATAAATAAAACGTATCAAGCCATGCAAACTAATTAGTAAGAATGTAACCAAGGATTGACAATCAAATAGTGATCAACCAAGGGGCATAGTAATCTAGCTAAGGAGAATAGTAACTTAGTCTGGTGAATAGTAGCATGAATAGTAAGTGAGGTACTTGGCTAGAAAACTAGCTCTGAAAAATTGTCCAAGCTTGCAAAATATGGCAAGATTTGTATATCTTAGAAATATATACTCAAGATTATAACACTTATTTGAGAAGCAACTACCAAGCAAGCTAAATTCTTTTTCTTTTTCTTCAACCCGGCCAAACTGAGAACAATAACTTAGAAATGTTGTATCTCCTTCATTTCTCAATCCAAAAATTCGTTCAATATCTCGTTAGAAAGGTCGTGAGACGATCTACATTTCTTATCTCACACGACATTTCTATATAAGCAGGTTAAGGCCCTCATATTTTCAGTTCTTTCCAGAAATGTATGGAAACTGCCCAACAGAAACTACCAAGAAAGAAAAATTCATATTTCGAGTTCTAGGAATTCAAAAATCACCAACTTTAACCCAAAGCTTCCTAATATCCTGTACAAGGTACTTTCAAAATTTTATGGCCATTGTATTAGTATATCATAGTCAAAACCTTGCTCAAAGTTGGTGATGAATAGTAAATCCGAAAATAACTTTATTTTCTTGGCTTAGGTTTTGAAGGATCTACTCATCATAAGCATCATCCAATCCATACAAGGCCTAGAAAATATATTTTTAGCATCTCTTGTACTCAAAAAGTATAAACTCTTACTTTTAAAGATTTTCTAGATGGGTTTTGTGATTAATCTTGAGATAAGCTTTAGTATTTTGAGTTCTTGAAAGTTTAGTACACTTAAGATGGAATCTTAATGAGTAATGTTTATTTTGAAGATGTGAATTTTGGATGTTGATTAATATAAACTGAAATACATGTTAATGGATGAATATTGGTTATTTTTATTGTTGGTATGAGATTTGAGGGATGAAAATCTCAAGGATATGATGTTATTATGAATTTGAGACTTTAATTGCACATGAACTGGTTAGAGAAAAGGTTTAGGCCATGTTAGTTCTGTAAAGTAAAACCCACTAGACATGTCAAGCTAGCCCTTGATAGTTACTTTACGTACATATAAAGAACACATCAAGACGATTTACGATTTAGGAGATATGACCGTTTTAGTAAAACACTTACGCGAAAAAAAACTCCAGAAAATTTGTTTAAGAGTTGGACGTTTTTGGAATCCTTAAAAGCATTCCAGGACTTCGGAAAAATTGGAAAAACTAGCCAAGGAAGTAAGGAAAACGTCCTAAAAATAATAGGGTTAAAATTTGAATTTTTCGATTTATTATTCCCAAATAATCTAAACAAGAATTACAGAAGGGGGGTTGAATGTAATTATGGCTTCTTTTTTATTTCAAGAACAGTTCTGCTATAAATATGTAACTGTGTTTGATTTAAAAATGGTGTGGAATGAAAGTAGTATAGAAATTAAGACACAAAGTATTCAAATACAAGTATTTAAAACTTTCTGGTGGATTGAACTTTTCCACCAGAGATATATATTGATTAAAGAACTCTGTGTTACAATGTTGTACACAGCTGTATACAAGTTGAACTACAAGAACTGAGAAATTCTTTTTCAGATGGAGCTTTTTCTATTTCTCTAATAATTGTTTACTTGCTTCTCTTCTTAGTTCTACTTGCTACTCTTGGTTTATATATCACCAAGTCATATGATAAAGAGACAAACAAATAAGACAAAATGTTTCTAGTCTAATCTCATGCTTCTTCATTTCTCAATCCTGCATCTTTGAATATCTTCAGTTTAGCATGGAAATGGAAATGCTTCTTTGTTCCCTTAAACCTGAATTAGGCTGCCACATTCCATTTGCATACAACCAACTCATGTGACTGTCAAGTCACTATCAATTGCTCTTTTGAATTTGAGCATCCATTGAAACTTCACTTGATCATCCATTGAAACTTAGGTTGATCATCCGCTGAGACTTAGTGAACCATCCATTGAGATTGTCTTCATGGCAGTTAACTCCATTTCATTTATACAAGATTGCAAAGCATCTAATATTTACAATTAACCAACCTATCTCGCATATTAATCTAGTAGTCAATATGACTTAAACATTTTACAACTTATAGTTCACTAAGGCATGCAGAAATGTTCTACTAAACTTATTATTACATAAGCTACTCTATCAGCAGATGTTGAATGGATCATCCGTTGAAAGCTACAAACTAACTAATAAATCTACTAAGTGTTTTGTTTAACTTATCATCAAGTTCACAACATATTCCTAATAATCTCCCCCAATTTATGTCTACTGGAATTGTAGTCATAAATTGAGAGAAACTTGATGATAACAAAACACCCTATGAATACAGACTGATTTCTAGTAGATAAAATTAACAAGTGCTGCAACTTATTGACAAACATAGAGAGGAAGGTTTGTAGAAAATCTCACATGTCATTTTCAGGGTGCTTCTCTAGAATGAGCAAATTTAGCTTATTTGCTTGACTGTCTAAACTTCTTTCCCAACTTAACATTGTTTTCCTCAATCTGGAATTGGAGTTGCTTATAGAATTCAAGTTCTTCTCCATTTGTCTAATCTAGCTTTTTTTGCATCTCCTTGAGAGTTTTATTCCTTGCAATCTTTAGCTGATCTTCATGTCTAAAGAATCTTCTGATGCATTTTTCATCCTTGAACTCCATTATCCAGTATGGCCTCAAATGTACCCTATCTCCAATAAATGGAATGGTTAATACTATTGGTAGTGCATTTGGATTTCTTCTGTTGTTCATTATCTCCTCAATTTTGTCCAGTACCATTTTCTTGGAAACAATGTTGAATCCAAAATTTATAACGACTCGTGTATTTTTTTTATATTTGGAAGTGAAATAAAAGTTTAAGTAAATAAATAAAAGATGTGTATTGATTTTGGCAGCAGTTACTGATTGTTAATTAATTAATTATGATATGTTGATATGTGGGATTGGAATTATGTGATTTTATTTTGCTTGCAAAAGTGATTTTATGGTAATTTTAATTCCATAAATATTTGGGTTGTCTTTAAAATTGGTTTTCTAATTTTATAATTTTAATAATTATTTTTAGGACTTTATAAAATTTAGAAATCAATATTTCGTTAATTATTCATTTTTTTAAAAAAATGATTTTCTGAGAGTGTTAAATGCTAAAATCCATATTTAATTATGGGAATCTTTAAAAATTATGAAATTTATATCTTATTAAGTTCGTATTTATCGGAGAATTTTTAGATTATTTTGGGAATTTTCGGGCATTGCTTCACCCGCGCGTCGTTTCATTATTTGTTAAAGAACGGGTATAAAGTGCGCTTTCAAAATTGTTTTTTTTTAATTTTGAAAATTATGTTTTAATTAGTTCAGAATATTTTGGATCCTTTTGAATTAGTTGGAATTTATTTCGATGTGTTTTTAATATTATTTGGTTCGTTAAAAATATTTATGTCGGGATATAAATTGGGTCCCGGGGATTCAGAATTCTGAATTAATAATAAAACAACACGTATCCTGTTTAACAGGACACGTGTTGGCTGCTGTGTTTTTCTGTTGTGCCACTTCAGTCTCTCATAGTCTCAATCTCTCATCTCTCTCATCTCTCTCATCTTTGTTTCTCTCTCTCACTCCATCTCTCTTGTTATCTCTCTTCACTCTCTCTTCTCGTTTCTTGTTTTCTCCGTGTTTCGGCTGCTCTGTTCTGTCGCCGTTTCTGTTTTCCGGCCGTTTTCGGTGAGCCACCGCTTGAATTCCTTGCTTGGCTGGTTCGATTGTATCATTGCCTCTGTAATTGCATATGTATATATATACATATATATATATGTGTGTGTGTAATTTGTGATGTGTGTGTATCGAGTATTGTGTGTGTGTTCCAGTGTTTGTGTGTGTGGGTTGTGGCGGCGCGTGGCCGCGTGTGTGCGATGCTGTGTGTGTGTTTGTGGGCAGGCTCCTTGCTGGGCTTGACCTGTTGCAGTTGGGCCTGTTGCAGTTGGGCCTCGCTGTTGTTATTGGGCCTCTAGCAGTGAGGCTAGTGGGTGTTGTTGGATTGTTTTGTTGGGCCTCTTGTTGGGCCTGTCGTGTGGCAGATTGGTTGTTGTAAATTGATTTTGATTTTTTTATTTAATTTTTCTGCAGGGAAATTAATGAGTATCATTTGTGAAATAAAAGAATTTCGTGACGAGAAAATAATATTAATCGGTATGATTTATTTGGGAACCCGTAATATATCGGGCGCCAATAAATTGTGCCGCCGTTGACGATGAACTTCGGTGAGTCAACGGTGGACGATGATGACGATGTTCTGAGTCCTAAATTCTATAAATAAATAAAATAAAATAATTATGTAAAATATGTTTGGATTTGAATAATTAATTTTTATTGGTGTTGGGTTGTACATAATAATATTGTGGATGGTTGAGAATTGTTGACGTCGACTATAATCGAAAGGTAGTCTTATAAATAAAGAAGTTGCTGCCAAAATTTTCTAAAAATATATTTGTAATCGTACATAATTATGTGCTATGTGTTACCCTATTTACGTTCGAGAAATATGGTTATGTGTATAATATTAATATGAGTCGGGTTGTTGGAATTGGGTTATTAGGATTTGAGGATATCAAGCATGTCGGTATAACTAATTAGGGTATTCTGTAATTGTAGATCCCAGTTGAGTTGTTCCAGGATCAAAGTCAGCGTGAAAGCTATTAGGGTTTGTAAAGCGTTGCAAGGCAAGTACCCCTGACCATTCTTTTATGGTTCAGTACGTATGAATAACTAAATGTTTTATTCTCATAATGGAACAGAAACGTTTTAAGTTACGTATCCCCTGTAGTTATAAATCACTGTTTTTAAATTGTTTTGGGGAGAAGTAACTTCGCAAGGTACCTATCACGAGTGGAATGATTTGCGAACTGGATTTTATAGGTGTGCTGGTTAAATAAATGATTTTGAAAATGAGATAGGTACAAGTGTTTTGAAAACTGGATAAAATGGTCAGATATGGGATACATTGGGGCCAGAGTAGGCCTATTGAGGTGGCGTAAGAGGCTATTTCGGTTGCGCGCATTATAAAACCGATTAGTCCAGCAGGTCAGAGACCTAGCTAGTCTCTGAGTTCCGGAACAGTTAAATAGGATGGCAGTTAGAGCCGTCTGGTGTTGGTAGCCTGATCAGCTGTCTTCACATATCCGCTACGTATCTGATTGGGATTTGTGAATTATACGAAAGCATGATTGATTGATACAACGATTTTATAAAATGGTTAGCATGCTAAAATTGGACTCTGGTATTACGCAGCACACTACAATGTTGTTTTCACAAAGCATGCTAATTAGCGGTATCCAGTTACTTTGATTATCATTATGAAATGTTGATGTCATTATTACAGTTCTGTTCCCATTATTTTTACATTACTGTTTTAATCTGTTATTCATATTTGGTACTGCTGAGCGATTATGCTCACCCTTGCAAACTGTTATCTATATTTCGCAGATGCCTAGAAGATCAGTCAGACCGACCCGTGTTCCCGCCCCACTGGACCTGGCTCCTCTGAGGTAGTTTGTATCAGACCATGAGGTCTGAAGAGTTGCTGAATAAAGTTAGTGTGTCTTAGATAGTGAATAACGAGTTTGTAATAATGAGAACCTGGATTATACTTGAACCTGGACCGGATCTTGGTTTGAGGTCAAGTTAGTATATTTTAATAATAATTCTGTTGTTTATATTTTTGGTAATTGTGTTTAGTGACGTCAACTCCTGACCCCGGGGTTGAGGCCATCACAGTTGGTATCAGAGCTACAGGTTCAAGTCCCTGATTCAGGTTAGGGATTGTGTCAAGTAGGTGATAACATGAGTCTTTAAGTGTGAGTCAGCAACTCATATAGAGGAGCAAACCTTTAGAGTCAGTCGAGGGTTCCGACGGTGTTACCCTGGCATCTATTAAATGTTTTGATAGAATTGCCTTGACCTGGTTGTGTCTTGTCTGTATATTATTATATTGGCAGTGGCCTATTGCGATTTCGAGTTCTCCATCTCGGGCTTCTGATTCGGATAGCTCAGATTCGGAGATACCCCTTGATGCTGTTGCTGAGGAAACCCATATGCCTCCTCCACCAGTCCCTTCTTTTGTGCCTCGAGATATCCATGGATCTGGTCCTCATCCCCGTTGGGTACGTAGGTCTGTGTCTGCTGTCAGGGATTTCCCTCTCGGCTGCGGTCCCAGTTCTTCCATGATGAGACATCCGGCACCCCTGTGGCCCCTAGCGGTATTTCTTCACTGATCCCTTATCATGTGCATAGGGCGGTGAATACTTCCTTCATCAGTGATCAGAGTCCAGACTTTGCTGCCCAGTTGGACCAGGTACCTATTGCACCATTTTAGGGTATTTCTGCCCCTTCCCCTGAGGTGCGAGCCCGTGTGAGAGCATTGACCCAGATGGCTGTAGAGAGGGCTAGATTTGTTGACCGTTTCATTAGCTCAGAGTTCAGAGCGGTGCAGTATCAGGACCTAGTGAACTGGCTAGTGTTTGAGCTAGGTTCCATTGGTGGCAGTGGTAGAGACTAGATAGAGCTGCAGTAGAGGGATGCAGAGCTCAGAGTGAGTTCTAGGAGTTTTGTAGTTGTTTACTTTGTATATGTACATTATGTTGTGATAGTTTGTAGTAGGCGAGGCTGTTATGACAGCCAATTTTGGCGTGTATTCGGATGGTTCTTTGTATTTGGATTTTCAGTTGTACTAGTTGGATTCTGTTGGTTAATGTAGTTCAGCTGCTTTATATTATCGTTCAATTTTATATATCGTCTGTTGCTATTATTGTTGTTATTATTATTGTTGTTTCCGTTGCTGGCATTTTTAGATTATAATCATTCACTCAGGACAGATCCAATTATAATGGGGGATGAGAATATTGTCTTAGTGGCAACGCTCTCCTGATGCATAAATATAAACTGCTGGAGCAATCCATTCTCTTATATATGACTATTATGTTTCAGGAGATGCCACTAAAGAAAAATTCTCAGCCTAATAACGGAGCTGCTGGGGATCCTTCCATGAGTGATTTGATGAACTTGTTGCGTCAGTAGACTGTACAGCTGGCCCAACAGCAACAACAATTCCAGCAACAGCAGTAACAATTGCAACAACAACAACAACAGCAACAGCAGCTCATACAGCAACAACAACAACAAATCCAACAGCAGCAACTACAAATCCAACATCAGCATGAGATGAGAGGGGCAAATCAAGGTGTTAGTTTTAAGTCTTTTCAAGCAGTGAAGCCCCCAGAGTTTAAAGGAGAGGTAGATCCTGTTGCTGCCAGGATATGGTTAAAGGAAATGGAAAAGGAGTTTGCGCTCACTAAGGTAAGTGAGGATTTAAAGACTGATTATGCTAGTTATTTTCTGAGGAATGATTCGAATTATTGGTGGGAATCTACGCGAGTCCTAGAAGGAGAAGGTCTAGTTCCCTGGGCCAGATTCACAGAGTTGTTCTTAGAAAAGTATTTTCCAGTCTGTCTCCAAAGTCAAATGGAGATGGAATTTTTGGAGCTGAAACAAGGAAATAGGAGTGTTACGGAATATGAAGCGAAGTTTACAGAGTTGGCCCGTATAGCACCGGAATATGTGAGTTCGGAAGCCCAACGAGCGAAGCGGTTTCAACAAGGGTTGAAGCCAGAAATAAGGAGTGGAGTTGTAGCCTTACAACTCAAGACATATACCTCGGTAGTTCAGGCTGCCCCGGTGATAGAGAGTGATCAGAAGTTAGCTGCAAAGGAGTAGGGTAAAAAGAATAGGAAATTTGAAAGTGGACCTGCAAAGTCAGAATCAGGAATAGCAAGTCGAAGGTTTCAACATTGGTTTGGTAGGAATAAGAATAAAAAGTTTAAAGGGCAGAACTTTCCCCAAGTTAAGCCCGGTACAACATCAGTTAACTCTGCCCCGACGAGGATGAGTAAGCCAGTAGTTGATTGTAAGACGTGTGGGAAAAAGCACAGTGGTCAGTGCCGAGAGAATGTTAATTGTTTTAAGTGTGGACAGAAAGGTCACTATTCCACGGAGTGTAAGTTTGAGATTCAAGGAGTTACTTGTTTAAGTTGCGGCAAAGTGGGACACATATCTAGGAATTGCAAGTCAATGATTCAGGGTAATGATGGAAAGAGTGTGTCCCAAGGACCAGCAACCAGTACTGCGAGAGCTAGGACTTTTAAGATGACCCAGAAGTCTCAAGTTCATGACTCTGATGTGGTGGCAGGTACGCTTATTCTTAATTCCGTACCTGTTAACATTTTGTTTGATTCGGGAGCGTCCAAATCTTTCATATCTGTGAATTGTGTGAATAAAATGCAATTGATGCTAGAAGACTTAGATGAACCCTTAATTATAGAAGTGGCTAATAAATATAAAGTACCTGTAAAACACTTTTGTCCTAGTTGTTCCCTAGAGATTTTGGGGTATATGTTCCCTGTTGACTTAATACCCTTCAAGTTGGGAGACTTTGATGTTATTTTAGGTATGGATTGGTTGTCTCGATATAGGGCAAATATTGATTGTAAGAAAAAGAGAGTTGTTATGTACACCCCAGATAATAGAAGGATCAGTTACCAAGGGCAGAGGCAAGACAAAAAGTTTCTCTCAGTGATGCAAGCAAGAAGATTGTTGAGACAAGGATGTGAAGCGTACTTGGCTCATGTAGTGGATACGAAGAAAGAGACCCCTATTTTGGATGACATCCCTGTAGTAAGAGAATTCCCTGATGTTTTTCCAGAAGAATTACCAGGATTGCCACCTGATCGTGAGATAGAGTTTTCCATTGATTTGATACCTGGAGCTGAACCAGTTTCTAAGGCTCCATATAGAATGGCCCCGATGGAAATGAAAGAATTGGCTAAGCAACTTCAGGAATTATTGGATAAAGGAGTTATTCGACCCAGTGTTTCCCCGTGGGGTGCTCCAGTGTTATTTGTGAAGAAAAAGGATGGAAGCATGAGATTGTGCATTGATTATAGAGAGTTGAACAAGTTGACGATAAAGGATAAGTATCCCTTGCCACGAATCGATGATTTATTTGATCAGCTTAAAGGTGCATGTTACTTCTCAAAGATTGATTTAAGATCTGGCTACCACCAACTGAAGATAAGGCTGAAAGATATCCCCAAAACTGCATTTCGAACAAGGTATGGCCATTATGAGTTTCTAGTGATGTCGTTTGGATTGACAAATGCGCCAGCAACTTTCATGGATTTGATGAATAGGGTATACAAGGAGTATCTGGATAAGTTTATTATTGTATTTATTGATGACATCCTCATATACTCGAAGAATCCAGAAGATCACGCGGTGCATCTGCAGATTGCCCTTCAAAAGTTAAGAGAAAAGCAATTGTATGCCAAGTTTTCTAAGTGTGAGTTTTGGCTGACGGAAGTACAGTTCCTTGGTCACGTAATAAGTAAAGAAGGTATCAAAGTAGACCTGGTAAAGATTGAAGCCGTATCAAAATGGGAGCAACCGAAGACATCAACGGAAAAAAGGAGTTTTCTTGGATTAGCAGGATATTATCGAAGGTTTGTGAAAGATTTCTCGAAGATTGCATCCCCACTAACCAAGTTGACCAGAAAGAATGAGAAGTTTGTTTGGACGGAAAAGTGTGAAGAAAGTTTTCACGAATTAAAATGAAGACTAGTGACGGCTCCAGTGTTAGCATTGCCAGATGAAACAGGAAACTTTGTAATTTACAGTGATACTTCTTTAAAAGGATTGGGTTGTGTGTTAATGCAGCATGACAAAGTGATTGTGTATGCCTCCAAACAGCTAAAGCCTCACGAGCAGAAATATCCAGTTCATGACCTTGAATTGGCGACTATAGTATTTGCTTTAAAGTTATGGCGTCACTACTTGTATGGAGAGAAATGCGATATTTACACCGATCATAAAACCCTGAAGTATACATTCACACAGAAAGATCTGAACATGAGACAAAGAAGGTGGTTGGAGTTGATTAAGGACTATGATTGTTCAATTAATTATCACCCAGGTAAAGCCAATGTAGTGGCTGATGCCTTAAGTAGAAAGGAAAGGCTAAATATGATTAAGATTGCAGAAGAATTAGCATGAGACTTAGAAAGAATGGAAATTGAAGTTCGAAGATCTAACGAAAGTCAAGAGCAACTATATGAAGTTATCTTCCAGCCGGCCTTGATGGAAAAGATTAGAAGATGTCAAGAAGGAGTTATGGAACAAGAGTCGGATACTTTGACAGGAGAAGAGTTGTGTACTCAAAAAGATAGTCAAGGTTTGTATAGGTTTTCGTCCAGAGTTTGGATTCCTAATGTAACAGAGTTGAAAAACGAAGTATTACAGGAAGCACATAACTCTAGGTTTTCTATCCACCCTGGTAGTACCAAGATGTACCAGGATTTGAAGAGAAATTTTTGGTGGCCAGGTATGAAGAAAGATATTGCCAATTGGGTAAGTAAATGTCACGTATGTCAGACGGTGAAAGCAGAGCATCAACGACCGAGTGGATTGTTACAACCTTTGGAGATTCCCCAATGGAAATGAGAAGACATTGCTATGGATTTTATAGTGGGTTTACCAAAGACGAGAGCGAATCATGATGCTATTTGGGTAATCATTGATAGATTGACTAAGTCGGCGCATTTTCTTCCGATTAATGAAAGGTATTCATTGGAAAGGTTAGTTAAGTTATACCTGGATGAGATAGTTACTAAACATGGAGTTCCTATTTCTATAGTGTCGGATCGAGACCCGAGATTTAATTCCAGGTTCTGGACTAAATTCCAAGAGTGCCTAGGAACGAAATTGAACATGAGCACCGCCTATCATCCTCAGACGGATGGCCAAAGTGAGAGAACGATTCAGACCATAGAGGATATGTTGAGAGTCTGTGTTCTAGATTTTAAGGGTAATTGGGATGAGCATCTACCTTTGATTGAGTTCTCGTATAATAACAACTACCATGCCCGTATAGGGATGCCACTTTACGAAGCTTTGTATGGACGAAAGTGTAGATCACCGTTGTATTGGGATGAGATAGGAGAAAAGAAAGTGTTAGGCCCTGAGTTGGTTCAGCAGACTAGAGATGCTATAGTGTTGATTTGGAAAAGATTGGAAGCAGCTCAAGATAGATAAAGAAAATACGCAGATTTGTATAGGAAAGATATGGACTTTGAGATAGGAGCTTTGGTGTTACTAAAAGTATCACCTTGGAAAGGGTTAGTACGATTTGGTCAGAAGGGTAAACTTAGCCCTAGATTTATAGGACCCTTTGAGGTTTTGAAGAGAGTGGGAAATGTCGCTTATGAGATAGCGTTACCACCGCAGTGGCAGCATATTCATAATGTGTTCCACGTATCTATGTTGAAGCCTTATGTCCCTAATTTGAATCAAATTATAGAATATGAACCGATTGAGCTTCAACCAGATTTGTCCTATCTTGAACAACCGGTTCAGATCCTAGACCGTAAGGAACGAGTCCTTAGGAATAAATCAATTCCAATAGTAAAAGTTTTGTGGAGAAATCCTCGAGTAGAAGAGTCTACATGAGAATTAGAGTCAGACATGCTTGATAAATATCCTCATTTGTTTAGATGAGTCAGATTCTGGGGACAGAATCTTTTTAAGGGGGAAGGAATATAACGACTCGTGTATTTTTTTTTATATTTGGAAGTGTAATAAAAGTTTAAGTAAATAAATAAAAGATGTGTATTGATTTTGGCAGCAGTTACTGATTGTTAATTAATTAATTATGATATGTTGATATGTGGGATTGGAATTATGTGATTTTATTTTGCTTGCAAAAGTGATTTTATGGTAATTTTAATTCCATAAATATTTGGGTTGTCTTTAAAATTGGTTTTCTAATTTTATAATTTTAATAATTATTTTTAGGACTTTATAAAATTTAGAAATCAATATTTCGTTAATTATTCATTTTTTTAAAATGATTTTCTGAGAGTGTTAAATGCTAAAATCCATATTTAATTATGGGAATCTTTAAAAATTATGCAATTTATATCTTATTAAGTTCGTATTTATCGGAGAATTTTTAGATTATTTTGGGAATTTTCGGGCATTGCTTCACCCGCGCGTCGTTTCACTGTTTGTTAAAGAACGAGTATAAAGTGTGCTTTCGAAATTATTTTTTTTAAATTTTGAAAATTATGTTTTAATTAGTTCAGAATATTTCAGATCCTTTTGAATTAGTTGGAATTTATTTCGATGTGTTTTTAATATTATTTGGTTCGTTAAAAATATTTATGTCGGGATATAAATTGGGTCCCGGGGATTCAGAATTCTGAATTAATAATAAAACAACACGTATCCTGTTTAACAGAACACGTATTGGCTGCTGTGTTTTTCTGTTGTGCCACTTCAGTCTCTCACAGTCTCAATCTCTCATCTCTCTCATCTTTGTTTCTCTCTCTCACTCCATCTCTCTCATCTCTCTCGTTATCTCTCTTCACTCTCTCTTCTCGTTTCTTGTTTTCTCCGTGTTTCGGCTGCTCTGTTCTGTCGCCATTTCTGTTTTCTGGCCGTTTTCGGTGAGCCGCCGCTTGAATTCCTTGCTTGGCTGGTTCGATTGTATCATTGCCTCTGTAATTGCATATGTATATATATACATATATATATGTGTGTGTGTAATTTGTGATGTGTGTGTATCGAGTGTTGTGTGTGTGTGCCAGTGTTTGTGTGTGTGGGTTGTGGCGGCGCGTGGCCGCGTGTGTGCGATGCTGTGTGTGAGTTTGTGGGCTGGCTCCTTGCTGGGCTTGACCTGTTGTAGTTGGGCCTATTGCAGTTGGGCCTGGCTGTTGTTATTGGGCCTCTAGCAGTGAGGCTAGTGGGTGTTGTTGGATTGTTTTGTTGGGCCTCTTGTTGGGCCTGTCGTGTGGCAGATTGGTTGTTGTAAATTGATTTTGATTTTTTTTTATTTTATTTTTCTGCAGGGAAATAAATGAGTATCATTTGTGAAATAAAAGAATTTTGTGACGAGAAAATAATATTAATCGGTATGATTTATTTTGGAACCCGTAATATATCGGGCGCCAATAAATTGTGCCGCCGTTGACGATGAACTTCGGTGAGTCAACGGTGGACGGTGATTACGATGTTCTGAGTCCTAAATTCTATAAATAAATAAAATAAAGTAATTATGTAAAATATGTTTGGATTTGAATAATTAATTTTTATTGGTGTTGGGTTGTACAGAATAATATTGTGGATGGTTGAGAATTGTTGACGTCGACTATAATCGACGGGTAGTCTTATAAATAAAGATGTTGCTGCCAAAATTTTCTAAAAATATATTTGTAATCGTACATAATTATGTGCTATGTGTTACCCTATTTACGTTCGAGAAATATGATTATGTGTATAATATTAATACGAGTCGGGTTGTTGAATTTGGCTTATTAAGATTTGAGGATATCAAGCATGTCGGTATAACTAATTAGGGTATTCTGTAATTGTAGATCCCAGTTGAGTTGTTCCAGGATCAAAGTCAGCGTGAAAGCTATTAGGGTTTGTAAAGCGTTGCAAGGCAAGTACCCCTGACCATTCTTTTATGGTTCAGTACGTATGAATAACTAAATGTTTTATTCTCATAATGGAACATAAACGTTTTAAGTTACGTATCCCCTGTAGTTATAAATCACTGTTTTTAAATTGTTTTGGGGAGAAGTAACTTCGCAAGGTACCTATCTCGAATGAAATGATTTGCGAAATGGATTTTATAGGTGTGCTGGTTAAATAAATGATTTTGAAAATGAGATAGGTACAAGTGTTTTGAAAACTGGATAAAACGGTCAGATATGGGATACATTGGGGCCAGAGTAGGCCTATTGAGGTGGCGTAAGAGGCTAATTCGGTTGCGCGCATTATAAAACCGATTAGTCCAGCAGGTCAGAGACCTAGCTAGTCTCTGAGTTCCGGAACAGGTAAATGGGATGACAGTTAGAGCCGTCTGGTGTTGATAGCCTGATCAGCTGTCATCACATATCCGCTATGTATCTGATTGGGATTTATGAATTATACGAAAGCATGATTGATTGATACAACGATTTTATAAAATGGCTAGCATGCTAAAATTGGACTCTGGTATTACGCAACACACTACAATGTTGTTTTCACAAAGCATGCTAATTAGCGGTATCCAGTTACTTTGATTATCATTATGAAATGTTGATGTCATGATTACAGTTTTGTTCCCATTATTGTTACATTACTGTTTTAATCTGTTATTCATATCTGGTACTGCTGAGCGATTATGCTCACCCTTGCAAACTGTTATCTATATTTCGCAGAAGCCTAGAAGATCAGTCAGACCGACCCGTGTTCCCGCCCCACTGGACTTGGCTCCTCTGAGGTAGTTAGTATCAGACCATGAGGTCTGAAGAGTTACTGAATAAAGTTAGTGTGTCTTAGATAGTGAATAACGAGTTTGTAATAATGAGAACCTGGATTATACTTGAACCTGGATCGGATCTTGGTTTGGGGTCAAATTAGTATATTTTAATAATAATTCTGTTGTTTATATTTTTGGTAATTGTGTTTAGTGACGTCAACTCCTGACCCCGGGGTTGAGGCCGTCACAAAATTCTTCTTTATTGAGGGGAAAATCTTCATCAAAATAGAATAGCCTTCATTGAGAATTCTATGAAGTGGCCAAGTCATCTCTTTTCCACCCTTGTAACTGAAGACTAATCTTTCTGGAAGATGTTTGTAAGCATCAATAACTCTAACTTCTTCTAGCTCATCCAGATAAAGATTTATGTCTGAGAATTCTTTAATATCATAAATTAAGAGTTGATCTCCCTTGTTGACAATAGGTTTGGGTTTGGTCAATGGCTTGGATTGAAGTTTAACAGGCTTGACCATCTTGACTGCTCTTTTCTTTGTCTTTCGTGGTTTGGCATAGATTAGAATGTTTAGATCAGGAAGAGGCAGGTTGTCCCAATCTATAGGCTCATCCTTGGAAATTACAAGTTCACCATGGAAAGTAATGTTAGGATAAACCTTGAATTCAACCTCCTCCAATGTAGGTATGGCTAGTTGACTAGAAGTTGTAGATTGGGTTGGCATGTATTCTTCCTTATCTTCATTGAAATCTAGCTTCCTCTTTGACGGGAGTTTGTATCCAAATCTCCTAGTCTGCTTTGGATTTTCTTGCTTTCCTTCAACTGGATTCTCTGATATATCAGTTAGCAATACAACTTCTGTGATTGCAGGCTTCTTAGCTTGGTTCTTGACATCTAAAGCAGCTTGCTTTTGTTGTTATTTAAGCCTCACCTTTTCTTATTTCTTAGCCTCTGCAAACTGTGGATGTCCAACCACCACACAGATCAGTTTACCATTTATGTAGATCTTAGCAATCCTTTTCTTTAGCACTGAGTCTCTGGAATCCTTGAAGAAAGCAATGGACCTTTCAAGCAGCTTCTTTCTTACTAGCCTAGGGGTTTCATACATTAGGTCCAATGGATTTTTGTCTGATTTCTTTGGATAATTTCTCTTGGGTTTGAAAATCACATTGGCCTTTGGAGATTTGATGGATGAGCATTGACCTCTTTCCATGTTCCCTAAGCTCATTTCATTTGCTGAAATTGGTCTCAATTGAGAAAATTGATAGAAAACTTTGTCTTGCTTCTCAATTGGACCAAATTTCTTCTTGATGTCTTCATCATGCTTCTTCCAATTTTCATCTATTTCCAACTCAGCTGCTGCTACATCAAGCTTCTTTTATTTATCATTTGACTCCAACTTAGCTGCTGCTATTTTAATCAGATCAATGTTCTTAAGAGCTGGTGGAGCTGGTGGCTTAGTGAAAGCAATTGCTGGAACAATCACCTTGCTAACTTGTATGTCGAGCATTTTCTCCCCCTCACTTATTGACTCCCCATGGCTAACTGGAACAATAGAGTCTATCTCCCCCTTCTTGTTAGCATCAAGTTGAGTGGAGGTTGAGGTTTGTGCAACCACCAGTTTCTTAAGTAGCAGAGTTTGTTGATCTTGATGGAGGTGAATTTGAGTAATAGATGTTTCCAGGGTCTTGATCCTTGTTTCTAAGGAGTCCATTTTGCTGGCTAGATCAGAGTTTTTCCTAAGCTGTCTGTTGATATCTAGCATTGTTGTGTTAGGAAAGGTAGCCTCCAATCTTGCAGTAATATCCTTCTTGACTTGACCAATTTCTGTCTTGAGCTCAGTTACATCTAGATTTTGCTTCAGAGATTGAATTTGGTGTAGTTGAAGAAATTCTAGGTGTGCTTAAAGAAGTCTCTTGGTGTTGGCATTTGTAGTAGCTTGAAGAGTTGTCTGAGTTTGTTGAATGATGTGACACCCCCAAATACGGGGTCAGGATTGGGTGTCACTACACAACTTTAAACAACATAAACCTGTATATTAAAACAAATAGATAGACAACCCCTCATTAATCAGGATTGCTTACAGGTTACAGTATGAAACAAGAATCTATCATTCTAAAATTATAGTAACTAAATACAATGTTATTACCTCTTTACTAACTTTCTCGTATTATTTACTCTGACACCTCCAATTTCTTTATCTGGGATCTCTCCACTTTTGCTGTCTATTAAGAGCTATTCACTTTTGTCCTCATGTGATACTGAAAGAAATAAGAGTTCACAAAGAAAGAGTGAGCCATAAATGCCCAGCAAGTATCATATATGGTTTCCAGGTATCAGATCAAAGAAACTTCTGGAAACGATTGCTGAATGATTTCAAAACATCTTTCTTTATTGAAAATATTTGAGCGGACAAAACATCGGCCCTCATTGGCCTTTAATCATAAATCACATTTTCTGTATAAGAATAGTGAACGTTTCAATGTTTCATCCCTTTGAATCAAATTTCTTTTTTTTTTGTAATTATAAATTATTCAAGAAGGAATGTCGTTAATGGCGATCAACAATAAATTAGACTGGACACTAGAAACCAACATATGCACTATAACCTGCTGATCAATTAGGATATAGTACAGATCTATACTCAACTGCATAGACCCAACCAACATATGGGGTACCAAGGCAACTAGGGCCTAATAAGCAAGGGACCAGCCATCTCTAGCCCTTAGGGTCCAATTTATTCCTGGCCATCATCGTAACCATCCAGTCTGTGGAGTATTTTGATGTCAAATCATTGTGATTTCAAAACATCTCAATTCAGGGTTCACAAATAACCCGAGAGAATGGGTATTTGCTTAAGAGGTCAATTGATAATCAAGGAACAAGATTAAAAGGCACTTGCATAAATAAGAGTAATTATAGCGAAATATAAAACGTTTAAATATTCTGAACTTAGAATATGAACGAAGAAATATTTGCAATATTTTAGAAGAAAGGTTAGGAATACTTGACTCAATTGATAGCCCTCTGATCTTTAACTATCTTCCATAACACTCAATCCTAATGTATCTGTATTTCCATTGCCAGGCTACTTGACCTTTCTTGTCATTCACCATTTTAGGTTTATCCCTATTCTGAATTCGCTCTTTTCATGACTACACGTAATCAGTCTTTACTTTTACAATCTCTGTCTATCATTGAATGCCTCAAACTATATGTATCTATCATAAAAGATACAATTCAATTAACTAACAATATGTAATTGTCTAGTCTATACGTTTATCTATATCATCTACCTGCCCGATAATAACAGATAAGGATCACATCTCAATCAGATAATGTTTAAAAGACACGTGGACGCATAATTTATATAACACATAAGGCATGTATCACATAATTTATATAACACATAGTCACATAATTCATGTAGCACATAAGTTGAATCGTCAAAGGATAGGTCTCAATATGCTTAGAATTGAAATCGGGTCAAAAAGAGTATTTATCGATTAATGGTTGATTCAGAATGATTTGCAAAACAAATGATCTTTTGATACAAAAGAAATTAGGTTTCGAAAGTATTTTTATTAAAAACAGAATATTTTTCTGAGTCTAGAGGTGTTCGTTTCGTATCAAACGGGTGAAAGGTCTATTTATTATGAATATTTGAACATTTTACGGAATTAAAAAGGGTCTCCGAATATCCGAATCTGACTTTAAAATAATTTTATACTAATTATCGAGCCTTAAAAATAATTTAAAATAATATTATAGAGCTCGAAACTATTTTTCGGAATTTTTAAATCAAAATAAATAATTAAATCCAATTAAATAATCAATTTAAATTAATTAATAACTAATTAAATTAATTAATCAATTAATATTTAAATTAATTGATTAATTAAATAATTAATTATCAACTAAAACTAATAAATTAAATAATTTGGATTTATTTTTAAATAAAAATAATTTTCAGAAATTAAAAATAATGATTTTTAGAATAAAAATGAATTTTTAGAAATTAAAAATAGAATTTTTGAATTAATTTTAATAGGAAAATCCAGAAACAAGACTCGAGAATTGGGTTGGGGGTTCTGTGGATCGGAACCGGGTCAAAATCCCGGGTTGTGAAGAACACAACCGGGTTTTGAACACCCAGTACCACCCCAGAATACGGCAGCCGGCCAGTTAACCGGCGATGGTTCCGCTCACGCCGAAATCAGCACCCCCAGGCTTCGATTTGCTCAGTTTTTCAGTGTACAATCCACCAGAAACTCGGAAATAACAACCATCACAACAGACACGCACGAGATCGCCTTCTTCGGTGCCAATTTGAAGCTCACCTGCCCATTTTCCGGTCGAACTCCGATATCGTTCAATCCTTATCCAAACTTAACGTTTAATATACGAAATCAAAGCTGCTAACTCCTATAATCAAACCCCATAACTCATATCAACAAATGATTAACAAGTAAACAAGAAAAATGAATCAAAATTTCAAAAAATTTATGAACTCGGTTAATCACTTCCAGGGGTTATAATTACCAATTCTATATACCAATCAACTGTAAATTCAATACTAAAGCTTATTTAAGCATCAAAATCATCAAACGATTCGTAGATTAAAAACCCCCAATTCGGGTCAAGAACCCTAGAATTGAATTTTAGAAATTACTAACCTGAGATGATTTTTGATGATACGATTAGATTGTGCTCCTCATGAGCTTCAAAATGACTACAAACATGATATGATTTGCTTCTCAGATCATTGCAAAATCATCGATTGATTCCCAGAACACCAAGAACAAAATTGCAGAGAATTTTCTATTTTTTGTTTATATTTTCTGATTTTTATATAATAAAATAATAATTAAATAGTAAATAAATGGTATTTATAGTTATATAAAAATAATATCAGTTGGATTGTATTGGTTCGAAAAATAGGTTCCTTAGCCGCTAAGTAACTGCATAAACGATCTGATTTGATATCCATATTGGATAATTATCCAAACCGGGCTTCTAATAAAACACTTTATGTGAAAATAATGGAATTATATCCCATCTTTCGAGAATACGGGTTTTGTTGATTAATCGAAATGATTATTGTACCGAAAATCTTGCGTGGGGCCACTCACGGGTCAAACCGTAATTCGGATCGAAAAAGTCAAAACACGAAAAATGTCCGGAATTACCAGATTAGGTTAGGAAGGAGTTTATTTTGGAAGATTTTCAGATTGTAAAAACGTAAAAATAGTTGAAGTTGGACGATTCCCGGCTTTATAAAATAGTTTCGTAATTATTCAGAAAATAATTAATAAATTCATAAATCAGTATAAAGTCATATAACACTCCAAAAATTACCAGAAAAATACCTTAATTATCTATATTTTATTCTGGACATATTAAAATTAACATACTCACATTTTATTATATACAAACATCCAAATATTATTATCAATCATCACATAATTCACCAAAAATTCACATAATAATCATTTATTTATAAAAATAACTAGACGTTATTTCCCATATGTCACATCCTTCCCCCCTTAAAAGGATTATGTCCTCAGAATCACACTAAAGAATAATTATTGATGCTTTTCAAGCATCTCACTTTCATTATCTCAGGTGAATCTTTCAACCTTACAACTTTTCATAAACTTTAACTTACAATATCAATCATTCTTCAACAGCCTCTTGTTGACATCTTATTTTATTAGTTGCTCATATAACTCAACTCAAATCTCCATCTTCTATATATAATGGAGCTAAATTACTCTTCCTGAGTATACATATATAAACACCCTATGAACCTGCTATACGGGTGGCGGTGAAACCAACTCACTTACACTTATCCTGCCTATTTTACTGTCTCAAAAGGACTAGCATAACACATATTAATTCTCTTTTCTTTTATAATTCTAGTAATTCGTGCTCATGAACGTTTCCAATAGTTACTGGTTGCTGAACCTCATTCCCACATGTTTCTTTGTTCAGTTAACTTGGTCTGTAATCGCTTCTAATCGTATTCAAGGTTCTTTCATTGTTCCCTTAATCTTCTTTTCCATCTGCGAATGATATACTGAAACTTTCGCGTATTCAATTTCTAACATTCTCGAAATTACTTCTGATTTAAGAATCAACGAGAAAATCTTGACTGGATATGATTGACGCACAAACGTATCATCATGCCTTACTTCCCTTGAATCACAATCGAGTAGAGAAAATTTACTAACCTGGAGACATCACATGCATATTCCAACCTATATTATCATTTATTATGGTTCCAAGGAGTTCTCATATGATACTAACTACAATGTTCTCCCTTGCCGGCTAGTCACATATAACGTCTATTCTTTTCTTTATGTCATAATATCAGTAAGTCTTCTTTAACATCTATGTCTTGCATCTTATTCTTTGTATAACGTGAATCCCTTGAGTTAACGATGTTTAGCCAAGTTCCTCTTTTTTAATTCTGCCTTATCTAATGTTTGTTCATCTAGGAGTGGTATATACTACTCTGATTTGACATAATTCACCGTATTCTAAATATTTATGGAAAATCTTCAATCAAATAGTGTTGATCATTTACAATCAATTTCTGGATCTGATGACGTATCACCATTTCTTCAAGCAGCAACTAACCCACTTATTAGACAAGTTGTTCATTAATAAAAGAGAATGACTAGGTTTGGGATAACCTATCAAAAATGATTCAACTGACGCTTTCCTTCATTTTCTCTTTATGTCTAGTCACTAGATATTTCTTTTAGCCTTTGGTACCTGATCGTATTCCTGGGATGTATTCCCTATCTCAATTTACAAATGTTTCATCAAGTTCTTCACTTCACCGCTGTCCAACAATATTAGATTAAGTAATAATATCGATCAATTCCAATCTATTTTTGAATCTGATGGCGCTTTACAATCTCCTTATAACAATATTAACTTATTCCTCAGGTAAAGTATTCGTTATCAAAAGAATGGTTGGGTTTAATTAACTTATCCTTAATAATTTAAATATCGCTTACTTTGTCTCTAGTTTTCAAGTGATTCTCGATATCGCTCCTTAATGAGCTATATGCATTTTTGAAAAGGTTGCAGTAATAGGTTCACCCTTTGATGCTGGCTTTGATTCTTCAATAAATATGACATTTACTTATATATCCTTATATTTCCATTCTTATGCCATGTCAATCAATAGCTTCGTTTAACTTTCCATAATTAATCGTAGTTTTCGAATGAATTTCTTATCTCCAAATATAGGCGTCTCACTCTATGCCTTGCATTAGCTCTGGCATCCTGTCGTTCATAACTTTCTTATATCCTGAACAATCTTATAAAATTTCTTTATCCCTTTTGATTTTACTTTCCTTTCTAGCCAAGTTCTCCATTCTCATGACTCATTCTCTCTTCTTAACATAAGCGATTCCTTCTTTCTAATTGTACTGATTTGGTTATTATTAGATAAGACATTTTGTGGCTAATACTGGACTAAAAGATTTCTATAATTATTTGAATTCTTGTTGGCCGAACTATCAAAACCCATTGTCAGCTACTTCCTTAATCTTACTGACACAATCACTAATCGCACAACTTTTCATTTTTAATCCACTTTAACTATTCTCTGTCACATCTTTGGCTTCTTCATACTGAAGATATGTTTAAAATTATTGAGGTCTATGCCCGCTATACATCATCTTTCCTGCATAATCAAGACATCTCGTTCTTTAGTTCACAGGTTAACATTTTCAGCTTATATCATACATCAAATACTTGTATTTGTGAGTTCTCTGGTATTTTGGAATAATTCTTATTACATTATCGTTCTATATTGGTATACCTTCAAGTCCTTGAATAAAACCTTATTGCAGATGATAAAATCTCCTTGATCGTCTAACAACATCCATATTGATGTAGTTATTAATCTATCATTCATTCTCTTCTTTCTTTCTCTTGGCTCTTATCTTGAACCTTAGTTCTTAAAAACGTTCTTCTCACTTATATGTGCAAATAACTTTTAATTCTCTTATTTATCTCAAAGGGCATGTTTATCCGATTAAAGCCTCACACACTTACAGTAACATCGCGCTGATTCCACTAAACTTCTGAATTCTACTGGTATTCTTACTTCCTCCAAATTCCTCATTGCCTTGATTTCGGGTCTGAAAATCACATCAGAATTTGACTTAATATAATTGGAATCGATTTCCATCTAACTGACCATAATTTGGTAAAATTAACCAATTAACTCTTTTAATTGATCAATCAAACCAAGTGATGACTAGCTAAATGAAATCAAAATCCAATTATATCAAGTCAGTTTGGCTACAACCAATTATTTCAAGAACCGAGATCGCAATCATTTGGAGTACCAACAGGAATATTAATAACACACGGAAGTATACTTTTGCTTTTAAAAGTAGGGTAATTCTAAAAATTTGGGCAGCATCTCCTCTATATTATGGACTACCAGCCGGACTCAAGCCGACACCAACAATGAACCAAAAATTTAACCAACCAAATCAATCCACCATCATGAACTCATCATTTCACCATACTTCAGAACATATCATACTGATATCTACATATACTACTGACTAACATAGCATACATCTATTTATCAAATTAGAGACATAACCATACCTTTCATTTACTCCTTCAAAATACCTCGGAACTTCATTAGTGAATATAAATTATTATGTTGTTTCTCAAAAACTTCATTCCAAGATTCTTCTAGTTCATCATTAAGCTCTCTAATTAACAATTCATATTACTGATATCTGTTTATAAATCCGCTGTAAAGAAATCTTTTAATCTTATTCTCCACGGCTCATACCCGTATATAAATTCTTTTAAGAACATATACTGTATCTTTCAGCTGATCAAACAAATCCTCTACCCTTAAGAATATACGCTTCTTCTTATTAGTTAACTTGTCTAACTTCAGATTACCAACATGTGGTTTCAAACAACATTGTGAGAATTTATTTAGTTTCAAAGCGTTACTGCTTAAGAAATTTCAGAATTGAGTCCCTATTTCTTCATTTACACTTATGTCTTTTTATACGGAACCTTCTTCACTGGCCCAGTTATAAGTATTGAATTTACCATAACAAAGTGACTTGTGTAATAACCCCAAATTTTTGGAATCTTTGAAACACTGAGGAATAGTGATTTTGCTGATTATGCTGATTAAGAAAACTTTTCATGCCACACTATGTAGGAGTTCTTTTATTGATATTCTGATATCTTATTAGTACTCCATATGGTATATAAGTGTATGTAAAGATCGTCAGAATCCAAATTCGAACACTTAGATTTTTCCCGAAAATCCACCAGATACCGAAAGAATTGAGTATAAGGTAACATGATTAAAAGGATTTAAATCCAAGGATTATAAGAGAGGATCATAAAAGGAATATAATATATTGAGAAAGGTTAAGGGAACCCAAGTAATAAGATCCCGGATAAGATCCCTCAAACGATTAGCAAGAACAAATGATAAACGAATCATAAAACAATTAAACGACAAGTAATGCAAGAAAGATTAGTGCAAGGATTATGGATGATAATCAAGCACTTAAGCAAGGATTAGCATAAGAAGATGCTTCCACCACCAAGTGATGACAAGTGACAAATGATGAAGTCACCAAGATGATGTCATGCTTAGTCATACTCCACTCACTTTAATTAACCAACAAATCACCCAAACATCCCATTCACTTCATTTTTCACCACAAAAACATTCAACGAAGCAAACACTCACCCAAGAACACCTAGATCTCGGCTTTTTCATCTTTTCAAGAAGAAAATTTCCAAAAATCAAGATTCTAGCTTTGATAAATTGCAAGGTAAATACCCAAGGTCCCTTATGATTAGGTAAGCATATCCTAGGAGTTTATATCTTAGGAGTTTAAGCTTCTATTTCTTCATGAATCTCTTCCAATAAATCAAGGAAGAAGATGATGAATAGTGTTTTTAAGATTACTAACTTTATTTTCTTTGATTTCCTTTAAGATCCAAGCATTCCTAAGCTATCTCAAGGCTTCTTAAGGCTTCCTAGCTACTCTAATCACTCCAAGGAAGGTATAACCCCTCCAAACCCTAACTTTACTTTAATTATTAGGTTTGGTTTTGTTATTATAGTTCATGAGAGCATGATTCATGTATATTTATAGTTTGGTTGGATTTGTAATGAGTTTGAGTTTTAAATCTTGGTTATTGGTTAATGAACCTTAAGTATAGTTAGTAGCTCTTGTTGTGATTGAATAATATGGATAAAACAAGAAGCAATGGACTGATTTAATAGGATTTGGATGAAGTTTGGTTGTATGGTTGATTTGTGGTTGATTTGTGGTTGATTAAATTTTGGTAATCGCGTAAACGTAGTCATCGTAATGCCCGATTTACCTTAGACTGTTTTTGTTCTTAACTTCAGGACCCGTGAACTTACTGTTAGATTCTAACCATTTCCAAGTTTAGATAGTTCATGTTACGAGCTTCGTTTTGATATGTGGTTCTCTTGAATCTGATGTACGGTTTAGGAGAAACGACCGTTTTAAGTAACGGCGTTTCGCGAACGAACCATTACCCCTCGCCTTACTTTGAAACCTTGGTTAAGGCCCTTAAATGACTAATTGGAGTATGAAAAAATTATGTAAAGTGGATTAGGAAATTTTTAGGGTATTCGCGAAAGCATCACCTTAAAATTCGTAACGGTTAATTTATTAAAAATGGTGGAGCCGAGGGTACTCGAGCGACTTATGTGAATCGTTAAGCGTATAAGCGACCATAAGAGAACGTTAGAGTCTAATTGGTTAAAGTCAAGTTTCTCAAGTGACTTTGGTTTAATTTTAACTTATATGTTGTTTATAGGTTACCAGACTCGCCACAGGCCTTTTACCACCCCTAGTCGCTCAGGCAAGTTTTCTACCCGTTCCGTTATACTGTTGTTATGATGTATATATGTATATGCATTATCTTGTGATACGTGCATGATTATTATTAGCAAACTCTTGCGATATATTGGAGCATGTGATATGATATTTATATGCATGCTTGTTTCGTAATTTTGATATTCTATTATCAATTCAAATGCTTATAAGTTGCATAATACCTAAGCTAGAGATAAGACGTAGTTGTGTATACCCTTAGTATAGGGGACCCAAAGGTGAATATTTTCTAAACCGGGAGTCGATGTTTCCGAGTATAATATATATATATATTTATATATGTATATATAGATTTATTTTTCAAAACTATTAATCGAATAAGGTTTATTCGATAACTTTATTTTATTTAATGAATATTATTTTGAATATTCATTCGAGGACTTATGACTCCGCTTATTTTATTTAATGAATATTATTTTGAATATTCATTCGAGGACTTATATCTCCGCTTATTTTATTAAATAATATTCTTTATTTTTTTAAAGAATAATGTTTCGATAATCAAACTTATTTTTGATTATTCAAATAAAGATCGTACTTTCGTATAAGTATATCTTTGGTTATTTATTATTCATTTCAAGTTTGAGTTTTAAAACTTCTACTTCAATTATTTTTATAAAGATTATCCTTATGGGAATATTATTTAAATAATAATATTCAGATATCCTCCAACATATCGGGACTGATTTATTTTATTAAATCAGCATTACTCCAAACATTCTCAAAAATGTTTTCGAGTCTTCAAAATGATTTTAAAAGTTAGAGTGGATCCCAAAACTCGTTTTCAAATTTAAGATCTTCCTTTCGAAGGGGACTTGAATACTCGCTCAAAAATTTAAGGGATCCAGCTCTGTGGTGTATTTTATATTCGCAGCGTGATTGCTGTTTTGAGAAAATAATTTGATTACTTGCCCAATGTTCGGGAAGTAAGTCCATCTAATTGAGTCGGCATAAGGGACAGGCCGGGGTACGGTCTATGAAGGTGTAAGAGGCTGGGTGATAGTCCATCCACACGTGAGTGGCCAGGTAACGGTCTAGCGCGAGGTCCTAATGCGGCCAGGGTGATGACCGGCAAGGAATTCATCCATCTACAGTAGAATAGGTTACTTATTGGTATCTTTGCCTGATCAGCAAGATATCGGGTTTACGCCAAAATTATTTTCTTTCCAAATTTATTGGATATTACAACTCTGTTCATACTTTACATGACAGAGGTTTTTAGGAAATGTATGAGAGATATATATGGATATATATATATATCGGGACTTAATGAAGTATCTCGTAACTTCATTTCTTTTGAATGATATTTCAAAGATTGAAACTATTCAAATCTTATCTTGTAGTCTCATCTAAGTGATGAACTTTTGAAACTGATTATAACTTGAACGGTGGTAGTTCAAGTAGTATTTGGAAAAGATATAAGTATATTGGAGTATCTTGTAACTTCATATTTTCAACTTATATCTAATTAATGATTATCTTATGCATGACAAAGATTTTCAGAAAAACGTTGAGACAAGGTTAGATATATGAGATCACCTTGTAACGATATTTTTATACAAGTTATAAACTGGAACTCTATGTATATTATGCATGGAAGAGGATTCTAAGATTTTGAAAAGTATATATACTTATATACATAATATTTTGCGACTTGGTCACGTTAAGATATCAAACTTGGTTCATTTTTTCTTGACCAAAACTTTCATGAGTACTATGAGAATGCTTATATATTGTTAATTATTATACATATTATTTCGGTGGGCTTGTTGCTCACCTTTACTTTCTTCTTTCATCACACAACAACAGATAGACAAGATGAACGTGATCAAGCTCCCAATTCGCGAGCAGTTAGGAAACGTTCCGCAGTTTCCTGTAGGCGTTGATGCAGCTGTA
The DNA here is from genome assembly GCF_009905375.1 of Apium graveolens. NCBI lineage: Eukaryota > Viridiplantae > Streptophyta > Magnoliopsida > Apiales > Apiaceae > Apium > Apium graveolens. The sequence continues at coordinate 170,021,936 of NC_133654.1, read as the reverse complement.
GCTGAGGTAGGAACTACCAATAGGCTAGGTTTTCAACTATTGATGTACCAGACCTATGTATATTATGAATTGTAATAATGGAAAAGAATATGTAAATTTATTCAGAAACCCTTTTGAGGTGTAATGACTTATAATTGTGGAATAAAATGACTTGTGTTATTTTTGGTATTCATCTCTGAGACTATAACTTGTGGTGTGTGTGTGTGTATATTGGGGGTTCACAGTACACAGTAGTTGGTTGATTGTTAAGATTAAGTATTATTAAGGGAAATGGAACTCGTGACAACCCGAATCCCTGACCCCGGATTTGGGGGTGTTACAGAAATGGTATCAGAGCCAAGCGTTATAAACCTCAGAGATGATGTGACGTTAAAATAATAAGTTCACTAAGATAATAAGAACTCTTGCCAAGTTCATAGTCGGACTACCTAACGTAGTACTGACAGTTAAAACCCTTATGGGAACCCTTATAAATATCGTGATAGAAGCGTAGTTCGTTATCGTATATGGTAGCGGGACTCCGAACCCTGAGGTTGAGGAGCAACAGTGCGATGATGTTTTATTACTTATTGGAGATCAGATTGTGGATCCGATAGAGCGTCCTAACAAGGGACCGGATGATGTTCATATTGAGGATGTAGCGGTTGAGGATGTTATCCTAGAAAGGATTGGTGCTGAGGAGGATCTCGTGAAGGATCTTAACAAGACTGAAGAGGTGATCGCTAAGGAATTAATGACTGTAGTCAGAGTGACTACCAGAGATAGGATTGGCGGTTACTACCGTAGGTTCGTTCAAGTTTGCAAAGATAGTAGCCCCTTTAACGCGGCTACCTGTAAGACTGAGAAGTTTAAATGGACAGAGAAATGCGAGAACATCTTTTAAGAACTGAAGCAAAGATCGGTGACGACCCCTAAAATGGCGTTGCCGGATGGAAAAGGAGATTTTGTGATGTGTAGTAACGCTTCACATAAGGAATTAGGGTGCTTCTTATATAGCACAACAAGGTAATCGCGTACGCGTCAAGATAATTAACGGAATATAAATTCAATATCCCCACCCATGAGCTTGGGCTCGTGGCAATAGTTTTGCCCTAAAAGATTTGAGGCACTACTTGTATGAAGAGAAGTGCGAGATTTACATAAGCCATAAGTGCTCTAGTATATTTTCACGCAGGATGAGCTCAACATGCGCCAGAGGAGGTGGTTAGAGCTAAATCAAGGATTACGATTATGAGATTCTTTATCATTCAGGGAAAGCCAATATGGTGGCTAACGCCCTTAGTAGAAAGGAGAGACTCAAGATGATAATGTCTTTGGGAGAATTGATAAGAAATTTTGGGAAAATAGAAATAGAAGTGAAGGTAACCGGAACCGGTACCGAAAAGCTGTTTGAGATTGTAATGCAGCCCGAGTTATTGGAAAAGATTAGATTGTGCCAAGAAAAAGTAATGAATGAAGGCAGAGAGTCAATGACTGGAGAAGAGATCCATACTGAGAAAAATGATAAAGGAATAATGAGGTGTTCTTACAGAATTTTGGTTCCAAACGTTCGAGAGCTTAAGGACGGTATCTTAGATGAAAGTCATAGTTCGAGGAATAAGATTTAGGGAAAATCCTGAATGTGATAGTCAGGGAGGTCGCCATCAAGATAGAAGGAACCCATAACATAATGAAGTGGAAAATGAGGATTTAAAACATGTAGGATGACCCCGATTATGGGGAGGAGGAGGAAACATTTCATACTGAGAAAACAGAAGTCGAGCAAGATAGGGAGAACCAGGACGGTACTCCTATGGGGCAATTCATGGACCTGCCTAAACAAAACTTATACTTTTATTCCCAACCACCACCTTGAGGAAACAATGCAGTAGGAAATTCTTTCATGACCTTTAAGTCGCTAAGCTCTCAGAGTTCCAGGGAAAAGGTTGACCCAGTCGAGGTAAGAGCCTGGCTAAAGGAGATATAGGAATCATTTGAGATTCTAAATGATTAACGAAGCGCAAAAGACTGTTTTTGTCACTTACCTTCCTAAGAGAGAGGCCACCCGCTGGTGAAAGACCAAGAAAGGCACAGAGCCAGAGGTTATAATAAACTGATTAAAGTTCAGTCAATTGCTTTCGGGAAAGTACTTCCCAAGGTTATGGAGATAGTGTAAAAGCTTTAGAGCCGAAACAAAGGCCGACGAGTATGATAAATTGTGAATCTAAGATTGTAAAAGTTGTCAAGATTTGTTCTGAGGACTAGAATCCCAGAACGACGTGATGTTTGAAGTCAATGATTAGTGGGTTCATGAAATGATTGTAAGAGAGAGGTAAATAAAAAGAAACTGAAGTGGAAAGGAATATAAAGGCAATAGCATTTGAGGAATGATAAGGGAGTTGGGTATGATGAAACCCTAAAGACTCGTAGCAATAGAAATAGAAAAGTATGTAATCATCAGGTTGAGGGTGATTCACCATGAGTTAATGTTTATGGTTGAAGGCATAAGAGATATATATGTATTGTACCCCCTTTAAGTTGGGAGGATTCGAGGAAACCTTGAGATAGTTCGAAGGATAAACAAAGAGACGCGGATAGACTGAGGAGACAAGAAAGTAAGAAATTAGGAAAATTGGATGAAGGAAGTGACCTTCAAGAATGTAAAGTGTAAGACCGGGGGCATGATACCCAGAAAGGGAGACGCTAGGTATGAAAGATATCCCAACATTGAGATGATTGTTGAGATAAACAACAAAAGTAAATAAGGATTTATTAAGAAGAAGTTCACGTTGAACACGGCCAATATCTTCCAGAACATCCATGTGATCATTACCAAATCAGGAAAGAAAAGCGGATAACCATTTTTATCTTTTGAAGGCCATATGGATTGACCTCAACTTGAATAAGGATGCTATTGTGAAATTTGGTATAGACTATCGAGGGGGAAATGATTGAATAAGATACCCTTATTAGGGATTAATGACTTTATTTATGGGTTAAATATCAAGTAGGTCACTTACTGCGTCCAAATATATCAAGTGAGTCACTGGTTACAAAACTGACTCAAATGAGTCACTCATTTAAAAATTTATATCAAAAATATCACTCTGTCGTTAGTCGAAATTCTTAAAAATATTATATATTGAGTTTCCCACATTTTTTGTGAATGATAATACATCCAAATGAAAAGTTACGAGTTCTACTATTTTAGATAATATTGTTAGATTTTTATAATTTTATCAACTATTTATTTTTAATTTTTTGATTGTAATATTTGATTTAAATAAAAATAAATAGTAAACAAATTTTAAAAAAATTAAAAATATTATATAAACATGTGATAAACTCAATATATAATATTTTTAAAAATTTCGACTAAAGATAGAGTTATATTTATGATACAAATTTTCAAATGAGTGATTCATTTGAGTCAGTTTTATAACCAGTGACTCGCTTGATACATTTGGACGCAGTAAGACCTACTTGATATTTAACCCCTTTATTTATCCATGTAAGGATGCAAGTACCTTTTTAAAGGTGGAATTAAGGATATAAGCTCAATAACTTGAGATGAACCCTAGGGGAATGTATAAGGCTTGGCATTTTGCCCTTAATAGGGACAACATGAGTTTTGACATTATGAATTGGAAGGGATTAAGGTAACAACAACCTTTAAAGATCAGTAGAGAAATTTTTCAGATTTACATAGACAATGGTTCTAGTATTAGTAAATTGTATTTTGATGTGCCCTGTATCTAGGGAATACAGGAGGAACGATTCAAGGATAACCTTAGAGGTTTTATAAGTAGAAATGTAATATTCAAAGTTCTGAAGAATAGAAATGTTGATAAAGGAAATATGGCGTAATTATAATAATGCCAGGTGGGCACGTGTTAAACCATAAAAACTATAGATCGACCCAATGAAGGTCGAGATTGGTGAAAACGAGAAGGACCCAAGGTAAGAGATGTCCTAGGTATGATCGAGAGTCAGTCGTGACAATGTTCACTTCTAAAGACTAAGGCAATGACTTATGGAAAAATGGTAATTTTTTTTCTCACCAAGACTTAAGAAAAGCATTTTCACATAAGCAGTGATTGAAATGAGGTAGAAAATTTAGTTGGAGGTGGTTAAAATGACATTGATTGTAAGGAAATTTTACTATCAGGAAATGCCAAAGAGGTGGCTGACATTCTAAGTGTAAGGAGCAATTATAGGCGCTCGTGCCAGAGGAATACAGTGACGATGGTTAAAGCCGTGAAGGTTGTATTATGGTTTGAAAGATTGACATTCCTTCTGATGATTGTGCGATACTCAACCGTAATAGTAGTTTGGTAAGGATTTACTTCATGTAATCTTCGTGAGCGGGCTATCTATCTTAGAAGTTCCTATCTTTAGAATAAGCCAGGACCATATTTCAAAAAGGACTAACCGAACCTTTGAGTTAAGTCTTCTATTAAAGGCAGATGATTAAAAATGGTATTAACCTGCTATCGTTGCTTTTATTGAAACTCTTCTGCAATTTTATCTGTTTCATGTCATATGTACGCCAAGTTCAGGAGTGTTCTTCATGAATCATGGATTGGCGATTATGTTTTGTAATAACCCCAATTTTTGAGAAATTTTGAAACCCTTATGAATAGTGTTTTTGCTGAACGAGAAAACTTTTCATGCCACGCTATGTAGGGGTTCTGTTATTGATCTTATGGGATATTATTAGTACTCTATGTGGTATATAAGTGTATGTAAAAATCGTCAGAATCCAATTCCGGACACTTTGATTTTTCCCGGAAATCCACAAGATACGGAGAGAATTGAGTATAAGGTAACAGGATAAAAAGGATTTAAATTAAAGGATTATAAGAGAGGATCATAGAAGGAATACAATATATTGAGAAAGGTTAAGGGAACCTAAGTAATAAGATCCCGGGTATGATCCCTCAAACGATAAACGAAAACGAAAGATAAGCGAACCGTAAAACAAATAAGTGACCAAGAGACAAGCTTGTACAAGAAGCCAGGGATTGTGACATCATCAAACCACAAGGTGTGGACAAGTGGGAGCATTATGACATGTGCAAGGTGACACAAGCATGACATAGAAGGGAAGGAAGTGTGGTTGAATTATAACCACACAAAATCAAGGTTAATTAAGTCATTAACCAAAAACAACACAAAAATCAACCAACCAAGCAAATCATTTCATTTTCATCAAACAAAACACAAAAATCTCTTTCTTCCCAAGCTAACTCTCGGCTTCTTTCTTAAAATTTGAAGATCCAAGCTCCACCACTTACTATTTAGCAAGGTAATTATCTAAGCTTCCCTATGGATAGTTACATACTTCCTATAAGTTTAAGCTTCTAATTCCAAGCCAATCTTTTTCTATAAATCAAGGAAGAAGATGGTGAATAGTAACCTTCAAGAAATAACTTTAGTTTTCTTGAATTTTTATGAAAGATTAAGGTTATACAAGCAAGGATCAAGGTTCTTTAGGCATTCAAAGCTCTTGTGTTATGTTAAAAAGCTTCAAGGAAGGTATAATCTCTTAACCAAGCTTTGTTATTGAATGTTAAGAGCATAATATGAGTATTTTAGTTCATGAGAGGCTTGATGGTTGTGTATGTAGAGATTAGTGAGTTTTGGGATGTTGTTGGATTGGTAAATGTTGTTGTTTTGATTAAAAGAGCTTAAGTATGATTAAAGTTAAGCTTAGGCATAAGTATGAATGATTAAATTGAATTGGTTGGGGTTTTTATGATGTGATGAGGATGGATGTTGGTTGTATCTTGGATTTGAGGTTGATTTGGAATGGTTTTGAATGGTTTAAAATATTGGAAATCGCGTAAACATAGCCGTCGTAACGTCCGATTTTCTTTGGACTGTTTTTGTGCATAGAATTAGGACCCGAGAACCCCCTGCTAGATTATGACCACTGCCGTATTTAGATAGCTCATGTTACGAGCTTCATTTTGATATGTAGTTCGTTCAATTCCGATGCACGGTTTAGGAGAAACGACCGTTTCAAGTAACGACATTTCGCGAACGAAACTTTTCCCCTCGCCTTACTTTGAAACATAGGTTAAAGACCAAAAAGAGTTAATTAATGTATGAAACATTTATGGTAAGTGTGTTAGGCAGTTGGTAAGACACTCGCGAAGGAATCGCTTTAAAGCTCATAAAGGTTAAATTATTAAAAATGGTGGAGCCGAGGGTACCCGAGTGACTTAAGCGAATCAGTGAGCGCAAAACAAGCGTTAGAGTCTAAGTTAGTTAAAGTATAGATTTACAAGTGATTTTGGTTTAATTCCAACTTACTTGTTGTTTATAGGTTACCAGACTCGTCCCGAGCCTTTTATCACCCCAAGTCGCTCAGGCAAGTATTCTATCTGTTATACTGTTGTTGTGATGTATACATTTGTATATGCATGATCTTGCGATAAATGCATATTGGTTATTTAGCAAATTCTTGCGATATATTGTAGCATGTGATATGGTATATATGCATGCCTGTTTCATATTCTTGAAATATATATCTGTTGGTTCAGTTGATAATACCTATGCTAGAGAATAGCGGTAACTTGCATATACCCTTAGTATAGGGACCCAAAGGTGAAAATATTTTCTAAAATCGGGAGTCGAGGATCCCGAGTAGATTTTGTATATATATGGATATGGATATATATATATATATATGGTTATAGTTTTCCAAACTAGTAATCGAATAAGGTTTATTCGATAACTTTAACTTTATTTTATTATTGAATATTATTTCGAATATTATTCGAAGGCGTATGACTCCTTTTATTTATTTATTTGAATATTATTTGAATATTCATTCGAGGGCTTATGACTCTTTTATTTATTTATTTGAATATTATTTGAATATTCATTCGAGGGCTTATGACTCTTTTATATTATTTATTGAATATTATTTGAATATTCATTCGAAGGCTTATGACTCAGTTTATATTATTTAATGAATATTATTTGAATATTCATTTGAGGATCTATGACTCCGATTAATTGCTGAGGTATATTCTTTATTTTATTAAAGAATAAGGTGTCAATAATCAAACTTATTTTCGATTATTCAAATAAAGATAATACTTTCATATAAGTATATCTTTGGTTATTTAATACTCGTTTCAAGTATAAGTTTTAATACTTCTACTTCAATTATTTTTATAAAGATTATTCTTTATGGGAATATTATTTAAATAATAATATTCAGTCATTTTCTAAATATTCTGGGGACTGATTTACTTCATTAAATCAGCTTTACTCCAAACTCTCTATAAAGTGTTTTCGAGTCTTCAAAATGATTTTTAAAGTCAGAGCGGATCCCAAAACTCATTTTTATATTTAGGATCTTCCTTTTTAAGGGGATTTAAATACTCGCTCAAAACCTGGGGAATCCGGCTCTGTGGTGTATTTTATATTCGCAACAGGGTTGCTGTTTTGAGAAAACAATTTGATTACTTGCCCAATGTTCGGGAAGTAAGTCCATCTGATTGAGTCGGCATAAGCGACAGGCCGGGGTACGGTCTATAAAGTGTAAGTGGCTGGGTGGCAGTCCATCAACGCGTAAGAGGCCGGGTGGCGGTCCAGCACAAGGTCCTTATGTGGCCAGGGTGATGACCGGTGGGGGATTCATCCATCTACTAGTAGAAAAGGATACTTATTGGTATCTTTGCCTGATCAGCAAGATATCTGGTTTATGCCAAAATTCTTTTCCTTTCCAAAATTCATTGGATGTTTCAAACTCTGTTCATACTTTACATAACAGAGGTTCCAGGAAATGTTTAAAGAGATATATATGTGGATATATATATATATATCGGGACTAAATAAAGTATCTCGTAACTTTTTTTTCATTCAATAATATTTCAAAGATTGAATATATTCAAGTCTTAACTTGTGGTCTCATCCATGGGATGTTTTTTTTTAAAACTTATAATACTTTGAACGGTGGTAGTTCAAGTAGCTTTATAAATGATATAAGTGTAGTGAAGTATTGGTAACTTCATTCCTTGTTTTTACTTATATCTAGTAAGTAATTATCTTACACACGATAAAGATTCTAGTAAGTATCCATTTAGATACTTATATTATTGTTATCACTATGTATTATCTTGCGAGTTGTAAGGCTCACTCTTGCTTTATTTCTTCATCACACAACAACAGTTAGGAAAGATGGCCAGACTCCAGCAGACCCAGCGCAAGCGCGTGGGAAGCGTCCCGCGTCTTCCCGATGATGTTGTAGCTGCTATAGCTGCAGAGGTAGATCTATTGTAGTTCAGACCATCTACTTTTGAGAATCAAATTATGTATAATTATAACTTGTGGCAGATAATGGCAATTAACTGTAAATTTATCAAGTAATCATTTTGGGTTGTAATAACTTTTAAATGGTGGATTCAAAGACTTGTACTTATTTCAATTTCATCTCTGAGACTATAACGGGTTGTGGTGTGTGTTAGTATGGGGTCACGGCATGAGGTTATTTATTATTAATTAAGTGAAGTGATATTATGGAAAGAAAGAACGTGACAACCCGGATCCACGACCCCGGATCTGGGGGTGTTACCGAAATGGTATCAGAGCTAAGCGTTATAAACCTCAGAGATGATGGGACGTTAAGATAATAAGTTCACTAAGATAATAAGAACTCTTGCCAAGTTCATAGTCGGGCTACCTGACGTAGCACTGACAGTTAAAACCCTTATGGGAACCCTTATAGGTATCGTGATAGTAACATAGTTTGTTCTCGTATAGGGCAGCGGGGCACCAAACCTTGAGGTTCAGGAGCATCAGCATGAGGATGTTTTATTACAAGTTGGAGATCAAATTGTGAATCCGATGGAGTACCCTAATGAGGGACCGGATGAGGTTCAGATAGAGAATGCTGCGGTTGAGGATGTTATTCCGGAAAGGATTGTGGCTGAGAAGGATCTCATGGAGGATCCTAATGAGAATGAAGAGAGGACCGTTGAGGAACAGATGACCGTAGTCAGGGCGACTACCAGAGCAAGAATGGCCGCGAGGGTGGCCCTAGAGGATGAAGAGTTACCAAGGGCACAAAAGTTAATGAGGGCAGAAGGAGTGGGGCCTTCCACGACCCCAATTATACCAGTATCAGACCCTCTTCCAGAGGCTCCTGTAGACATCCATGAGGTTCCACCAATTCCTGTTCCCTCCCCTGTACAGAGCCCAGCACATACTGAGGAAATGCCACCTTTATCCCCTGCACCATTGTCACCTGATACCGTGCTTGGTTATCCATTTGGATCTCCTGGGTCTGCACCACCTGCCCCCCATGGACTGCTAGATGCTACCACTCAGGCTTCTCTTATCGCTGATTATCATATGACTTTGGGTGGCCTGTCAGAGGCCCGGAATGTTAGGAGTGATCTGTTGGATCGACTTACTGCACCAAGGATTGAGGGTGGGATACTTCCGGCAGGATTAGCGTATAGCATGGAAAGGATTGAGGCTACCACCCGTGTTACAGCTAGGGGCCATCTTGAGGGTCAGGTTGATCCAGCTCTACTTGCGACTATCTTAGACCTCATCACCTCTGTGATGGAGCAGGTTAGGGATGTCGTGCGTGCTCGCATCTCTTAATCCATGGTAGTGTGCAGAGCTAGAGCAATCAAACAAGGGTCTCATGTAGCATCGCTTTTGGAGGATTAGCCTAAGTTATGAATGATTAGTTTTAATGACGAGATGACTATCTATGGTAGTACTTTTGGGATAGGAGCGATAAGTTCATATGATGTAATCCTCTTTAATATGTTCAGTTGTTGTACCCTCGAACAAATGGTTATGTATATATTCGTTAATTTCAGTTCAGATCAGTTTGATTGTGATAAATCACATTGTTAATTGCTCTATTAACACTTAAGAGAGTGTCATGAAGTTTATCGAACTTAAGAATTCATAATTTGCAATCGTGCAAGGACTAAACGAGGGGAAGACTTAAGCAAAGTAAGTAAGACAAATATCCGGAGATTCTCAAAATTTTCCAAGTAATATGCCCCCACAAGGAATAAGATTAAGGGCAAACCTTGAATGTGATAATCAGGGAGGTCGCAATTAAGATATAAAGAACCTGGAATATAATAAAGTGGAAAATGAAGATTTTAAATTAAAAGATGACTCCAATTATGGGGAGTAGGAAGAAATATTTAGACTGAGGAAACAAAAGTCGAGTAAGGAAAGGAGACCCGAGATGGTACCCCTATACGGCAATTCATAGACCTGTCTAAAGAGAACTTAGACTATTATCCCCAACCACCACCCTGAGGAGACAGTGCGGTGGGAAATTCTTTCAGGACCTTTAAATCGCTAAGCTCTCAGAGTTCCAAGGAACAAGCTGACCCAGTCAAGGCAAGAGCCTGGCTAAAGGAAATATAGGAATCATTTGAGATTCTAAATGATTGACGAATCGCAAAAGACTGTTTTTATCACTTACCCTCCTAAGAGAGAGACCACCCGCCGGTGAAAGGCCAAGGAAGGCACGGAGCAAGAGATTATAATAAACTGATTTAAGTTCAGTCAATTGTTTTCGGGAAAGTAATTCCCAAAGATAAGGAGATAGTATAAAAGCTTTAGAGTCAGAACAAAGGCAGACGAGTATGATAAATTATGAATCTAAGTTGTAAAAGTTATCAAGATTCATTCTGAGGACACGAATCCAGAATGACGGGATGTTTGAAATCAATGCTTATGTTGTGTTGGTTCAAAAAAAAACTGATAAGAGAAAGGAAAATAAAAAGAAACTGAAGTGGAAAGGAATATGAGGGCAATAGAGTTGAGGTATGATAAGGGAGTTGGGTATGAGGAAACCCTAAAGACTCGTAGCAATAGAAATAGAAAAGTATGTAATCGTCAGGATGAGGGTGATTCACCATGAGTTAAAATAGATGGTTGAAGGTGTAAGAGATACATATATTTTATCCCCTGTAAGTTGGGAGGATTCGAGGAAACCTTTAGATAGTTCGAAGGATAAATAATAAGACGCGGATAGACTAAGGAGACAAGAAAGTAAGAAAGTAGGAAAGTTGGATGAAGGAAGTGACCTTCAATAATGTGAAATGTAAGACCGGTGACTCGATACCCAGAAAGGGAGGCGCCAGGTATGAGAGATATCCCAACATTGAGGTGACTGTTGAGATAAACCACGAAAGTAAATAAGGAATTATTAAGAAGAAGTTCACGTTGAACATGACCAATATCTTCCAGAACATCCATGTTATCATTACCAGATCAGGAAAGAAAAGCGGATGACCATTGTTATCTTTTGGAGGCCATGTGGATTGACCTCAATTTGAATAAGGATGCTATTATGAAGTTAGGTATAGACTATCGAGGTGGGAATGATGAATAAGATAATCTATCAAGGATATATGACTTGATTTATTCGTGGAAGGATGCAGGTACCTTTTAAAGGTGGAATTAAGGATAGAACATTGGTAACTTAAAATGAATCTTAGGGGACTGCATAAAGGTTGGCATGTCACTCTTAATAGGGACAATATGAGTTTTGACAGTATGATTGGGAAAGGGTTAAGGTAACAACAACCTTTAAGAATCAGTGGAGAAATTTTGCAGAAGTATATAGACAATGGTTCTACTATTAGTAAATGGTATTGTGATATGCCCTGTATCTAGGGAATACAGGAGGAACGATTGAAGGATAACCTTATAGGTTTTATAAGGAAAAAGGTAATATTCAAAATTCTCAAGAATAAAAATGTGGATAAAGGAAATATGATGTAATTATAATGATGCCAAGTGGGGCACGTGTTAAACCACGAAAAAGTATGGATCGAACCAGTAATGGTCGAAATTGTTCAGGGCAATTAGGACTTAAGAAAAAAAATGTTCTAAGTATGATTGAGAGTCAGTCTTGACAGTGATTAGCCTCTAAAGACTGAGGCAATAACTTATGGAAAAATGGTGATATTTTTTTTTTCTTTTTCCCATCTGATTTTAAGGAAAACATCTTCACTCAAGCAGTGATCGGAAATAAGGTAGAAAATTTTTCTGGAGGTGGTTAAAATGACATTGACTGTAAGGAAATTTTACTATCAGGAAAGGCCAAAGAGGTGGCCGACACTTTAAAGGTAAGAGGATAATTATAGGCGCGTGTGCCAAAAGAATACAGTGATGATGGTTAAAAATTTGAAGGTTGAATTATGGTTTGGAAGATTGACATTCCTTCTGATGACTGTGCAATATCCAACCGTAATAGTAGTTGGTAAAAGTTTAATTCATGTAATCGCCATGAACGGGCTATCTATCTTAGGAGGTCCTATCTTGGGATAAGCCAGGACCATGTTTCCAAAAGGACTAGACGAACCTTTGAGTTAAGTCTTCTATTTAAGGCATATGATTAAAAATGGTATTAACCTGCTATCGTTGCTTTGATTGAAACTCTTCTTCAATTTTATCTGCTTCATGTCATGAAAGTACGTCAGAGTTTGGAGTGTTCTTCATGAATTGTGATTGGTGGTTATGTTAACTCCTTAGGAGAATTTGATACGACATGTATAGACTCCGTATGGTTAGATATTAAGATTTTATGGAAAAATGAATGACGACAGTAGGTCAGTGGTGGACCATAGTAAGGCAGCAATGATTCTGCGAGTATTGAGCTGATTACAACCGTGAGAGTTGTATTGGAATGGATGTTGAGATTGAGTACCTCTAATCGGGTCGTGGTAGTGTATAAGTTATCATTGATAGACTAATTAAGTAGAGTATCTACCTAGTGAATAATTATTCTTTCTTATCAATAGAGAGTCGTATTATTATACGAGGAAGGTTGCGGTGCAAGCATAGAATTCTAGTAACGATGATGTATAGAATGAGATCCCAGATTCGATTTTCGATGTCGAGGGAGTTTCAAAGGTGATTATGTATAAGCTCGAGGAAGAGTGTGGGTCCATAGAATGATGGACGGGATAGCGAAAATATTTAGGCATGGGAAATACGATGCTATAATGCTTAATGTTGATTTATATACGTTTATGTTTTGTTCTCCTATGACAAACCTCTATAGTTCAGAGGTAAGTTCCAAGCCAGATATTTTGTGGCAGTATATTTTTCATATATACAATTCTCTTCAATTCGTTCTTTTCTCTTCTTTTCATTTCATGTAAGCTGAGAAGAACAACCCTTCCAGAAAGGGGAGGTATTGCCAAATGACTATCTATCTGTGTGATAGAAGCCTAGTAGGATACCATCTATTGTTTAATTGCTTGTCAAGTACTAAAGGCTGGCCACCTTCTGTACTAACTATGCGATATAACAAGTGTTCATGATCATAGTGATCTCTCAATAAATTCTTTTACTTCTATATGAAGGATTAAGCTTTCGAAGATAGAAGCAGCTGAAAAAGGATAATAAAAGTGGTGGTAGTATGCGGAATGGAAACACATTCGTGATACTAAGGTTGACGTGGTTATTAAAAGGTTATAGAACACTAACGAGCAAAAGTATAACCAGTATAATATTAGGAACGGAAGGTAGTAGCGATTACGAACTGGAAAAGAATGGGTATTGAGAAGCAGAAGCTCTAATGCTAAAAGCAATAATGAGAGTCTGTGCAATAGACTTGAAAGAATTTGGAATGATCACTTAATTCGGATTGAGTTATCTTACGACAATAGATCATATGTCATTATCGAGATGTCGCCTTATGAGATCCTTGAGGGAAGATAATGTCGATCTCCCTTATGTTAGGATGAAGTTGTAGAGCGCAAGATGCTCGGACCCGCAGTAGTCCAAAGGATCAAGGATATAATAGATCTAATCAGAGGACGGCTGGTAGTAACCCAAGATGGACATAAAAAGTATGTTGATTTGACACGAAAGGACAAAGAATAGGAAGTAGGGGACCTAGTGTTGTTAAAGGTATCCCCTTGGAAACCCTTGGAAAGGATTGATGAGATTCGGAAAGAAAGGAAAGCTAAGTCTACAATTTGTTGGACCCTTGGATATATTAAGACGTTTGGGAAATTAGCATATGAGCTAGCCCTACCCCCCCCGAACATGTAGCAAGTCATAACGTGTTTCACGTATCAATATTAAGAAAGTGTAATTCGGATGCCAGATAAATAGGGGCATAGGAGCGCATAGACATGCGACCAGACGTAACCTATATGGACCAACCAGGAAGGGTATAGATTAAGAAGGAACGAGTGCTTAGGAGAAGGGTTATCAAACTAGTAAGAGTTTGATGGTAGAACCACAATGTGGGAAAATTGACTCGAGAGTTAGAAAGTGTAATGCTAAGAAAGTATCCCCATTTGTTTTCTATCTGATTCCGGGACGGAATCCTTTTAAGGAGGGGAGACTGTAATAACCCCAATTTTTGAGAAATTTTGAAACCCTTATGAATAGTGTTTTAGCTGAACGAGAAAACTTTTCATGCCACGCTATGTAGGGGTTCTGTTATTGATCTTATGGGATATTATTAGTACTCTATGTGGTATATAAGTGTATGTAAAGATCGTCAGAATCCAATTCCGAACACTTTGATTTTTCCCGGAAATCCACAAGATACGGAGAGAATTGAGTATAAGGTAACAGGATAAAAAGGATTTAAATTAAAGGATTATAAGAGAGGATCATAGAAGGAATACAATATATTGAGAAAGGTTAAGGGAACCTAAGTAATAAGATCCCGGGTATGATCCCTCAAACGATAAACGAGAACGAAAGATAAGCGAACCGTAAAACAAATAAGTGACCAAGAGACAAGCTTGTACAAGAAGCCAGGGATTGTGACATCATCAAACCACAAGGTGTGGACAAGTGGGAGCATTATGACATGTGCAAGGTGACACAAGCATGACATAGAAGGGAAGGAAGTGTGGTTGAATTATAACCACACAAAATCAAGGTTAATTAAGTCATTAACCAAAAACAACACAAAAATCAACCAACCAAGCAAATCATTTCATTTTCATCAAACAAAACACAAAAATCTCTTTCTTCCCAAGCTAACTCTCGGCTTCTTTCTTAAAATTTGAAGATCCAAGCTCCACCACTTACTATTTAGCAAGGTAATTATCTAAGCTTCCCCATGGATAGTTACATACTTCCTATAAGTTTAAGCTTCTAATTCCAAGCCAATCTTTTTCTATAAATCAAGGAAGAAGATGGTGAATAGTAACCTTCAAGAAATAACTTTAGTTTTCTTGAATTTTTATGAAAGATTAAGGTTATACAAGCAAGGATCAAGGTTCTTTAGGCATTCAAAGCTCTTGTGTTGTGTTAAAAAGCTTCAAGGAAGGTATAATCTCTTAACCAAGCTTTGTTATTGAATGTTAAGAGCATAATATGAGTATTTTAGTTCATGAGAGGCTTGATGGTTGTGTATGTAGAGATTAGTGAGTTTTGGGATGTTGTTGGATTGGTAAATGTTGTTGTTTTGATTAAAAGAGCTTAAGTATGATTAAAGTTAAGCTTAGGCATAAGTATGAATGATTAAATTGAATTGGTTAGGGTTGTTATGATGTGATGAGGATGGATGTTGGTTGTATGTTGGATTTGAGGTTGATTTGGAATGGTTTTGAATGGTTTAAAATATTGGAAATCGCGTAAACATAGCCGTCGTAACGTCCGATTTTCTTTGGACTGTTTTTGTGCATAGCATTAGGACCCGAGAACCCCCTGCTAGATTATGACCACTGCCATATTTAGATAGCTCATGTTACGAGCTTCGTTTTGATATGTAGTTCATTCGATTCCGATGCACGGTTTAGGAGAAACGACCGTTTCAAGTAACGGCGTTTCGCGAACGAAACTTTTCCCCTCGCCTTACTTTGAAACATAGGTTAAAGACCAAAAAGGGTTAATTAATGTATGAAACATTTATGGTAAGTGTGTTAGGCAGTTGGTAAAACACTCGCGAAGGAATCGCTTTAAAGCTCATAAAGGTTAAATTATTAAAAATGGTGGAGCCGAGGGTACCCGAGTGACTTAAGCGAATCAGTGAGCGCAAAACAAGCGTTAGAGTCTAAGTTAGTTAAAGTACAGATTTACAAGTGATTTTGGTTTAATTCCAACTTACTTGTTGTTTATAGTTTGCCAGACTCGTCCCGAGCCTTTTATCACCCCAAGTCGCTCAGGCAAGTATTCTATCCGTTATACTGTTGTTGTGATGTATACATTTGTATATGCATGATCTTGCGATAAATGCATATTGGTTAGTTAGCAAATTCTTGCGATATATTGTAGCATGTGATATGGTATATATGCATGCCTATTTCATATTCTTGAAATATATATCTGTTGGTTCAGTTGATAATACCTATGCTAGAGAATAGCGGTAACTTGCATATACCCTTAGTATAGGGACCCAAAGGTGAAAATATTTTCTAAAATCGGGAGTCGAGGATCCCGAGTAGATTTTGTATATATATGGATATGGATATATATATATATATATATGGTTATAGTTTTCCAAACTAGTAATCGAATAAGGTTTATTCGATAACTTTAACTTTATTTTATTATTGAATATTATTTCGAATATTATTCGAAGGCGTATGACTTCTTTTATTTATTTATTTGAATATTATTTGAATATTCATTCGAGGGCTTATGACTCTTTTATTTATTTATTTGAATAATATTTGAATATTCATTCGAGGGCTTATGACTCTTTTATATTATTTATTGAATATTATTTGAATATTCATTCGAAGGCTTATGACTCAGTTTATATTATTTAATGAATATTCATTTGAATATTCATTTGAGGATCTATGACTCCGATTAATTGCTGAGGTATATTCTTTATTTTATTAAAGAATAAGGTGTCAATAATCAAACTTATTTTCGATTATTCAAATAAAGATAATACTTTCATATAAGTATATCTTTGGTTATTTAATACTCGTTTCAAGTATAAGTTTTAATACTTCTACTTCAATTATTTTTATAAAGATTATTCTTTATGGGAATATTATTTAAATAATAATATTCAGTCATTTTCTAAATATTCTGGGGACTGGTTTACTTCATTAAATCAGCTTTACTCCAAACACTCTATAAAGTGTTTTCGAGTCTTCAAAATGATTTTTAAAGTCAGAGCGGATCCCAAAACTCATTTTTATATTTAAGATCTTCCTTTTTAAGGGGATTTGAATACTCGCTCAAAACCTGGGGAATCCGGCTCTGTGGTGTATTTTATATTCGCAACATGGTTGCTGTTTTGAGAAAACAATTTGATTACTTTCCCAATGTTCGGGAAGTAAGTCCATCTGATTGAGTCGGCATAAGCGACAGGCCGGGGTACGGTCTATAAAGTGTAAGTGGCTGGGTGGCAGTCCATCAACGCGTAAGAGGCCAGGTGGCGGTCTAGCACAAGGTCCTTATGTGACCAGGGTGATGACCGGTGGGGGATTCATCCATCTACTAGTAGAAAAGGTTACTTATTGGTATCTTTGCCTGATCAGCAAGATATCTGGTTTATGCCAAAATTCTTTTCCTTTCCAAAATTCATTGGATGTTTCAAACTCTGTTCATACTTTACATAACAGAGGTTCCAGGAAATGTTTAAAGAGATATATATGTGGATATATATATATCGGGACTAAATAAAGTATCTCGTAACTTTTTTTTCATTCAATAATATTTCAAAGATTGAATCTATTCAAGTCTTAACTTGTGGTCTCATCCATGGGATGTTTTTTTTTAAAACTTATAATACTTTGAACGGTGGTAGTTCAAGTAGTTTTATAAATGATATAAGTGTAGTGAAGTATTGGTAACTTCATTCCTTGTTTTTACTTATATCTAGTAAGTAATTATCTTACACACGATAAAGATTCTAGTAAGTATCCATTTAGATACTTATATTATTGTTATCACTATGTATTATCTTGCGAGTTGTAAGGCTCACTCTTGCTTTATTTCTTCATCACACAACAACAGTTAGGAAAGATGGCCAGACTCCAGCAGACCCAGCGCAAGCGCGTGGGAAGCGTCCCGCGTCTTCCCGATGATGTTGTAGCTGCTATAGCTGCAGAGGTAGATCCATTGTAGTTCAGACCATCTACTTTTGAGAATCAAATTATGTATAATTATAACTTGTGGCAGATAATGGCAATTAACTGTAAATTTATCAAGTAATCATTTTGGGTTGTAATAACTTTTAAATGGTGGATTCAAAGACTTGTACTTATTTCAATTTCATCTCTGAGACTATAACGGGTTGTGGTGTGTGTTAGTATGGGGTCACGGCATGAAGTTATTTATTATTAATTAAGTGAAGTGATATTGTGGAAAGAAAGACCGTGACAACCCGGATCCCCGACCCCGGATCTGGGGGTGTTACATGTTTCCTCTCTAAAGATTTCGGTACGGCAGGAATGGACTTCGTATGATTAACTATTAAGATCCAAGGAAAACGAATGACTATAGTAGGTCTGTGGTGGACTATAGTAATGCATCAACGATTCTTTGAATAATGAGCCGATTACAACCGTGAGAGTTGTAGTGTAATGGATGTTGAGATTGGGTACCACTAATCGGGTTGTGGTGATGTATAAGTTATCATTGATAGACTAATTAAGTCGATTATCTACCTATTGAATATTTATTCCTTCTTATGAATAGAGAGTCGTATTACTATACGAGGAAGGTTGTAGTGCAAGCATAGAATTCTAGTAATGATGATGTCTAGAATGAAATCCCAGATTCGATTTTCGCTGTCGAGGGAGTTTCAACGATGATTGTTTATAAGCTCGAGCAATAAATGGGTTCATAGAATGATGGACGGAATAGTGAAAGATTCAGGAACATGAATTGCGATGCTATAATACTTGATGTTGATATCTATATATGTTTTGTTCTCCTATGACAAACCTCTATAGTTCAGATTCCAAGCCAGATATTTTGTGGCAGTATATTTTTTTTATATATACAATTTTCTTCAATTCGATCTTTTCTCTCCTTTTTATTTCATGTAAGCTGAGAAGAACAACCCTTCCAAAAAGGGGAGGTATTGCCGAATGACTATCTATCTGTGTGATAGAAACCTAGTAGGATACCACATGTTTTTTAATTGCTTGTCAAGTACTAAAGGCTAGCCACCTTCTGTACTAACTATGTAATAGAACAAGTGTTCATGATCATCGTGATCTCTAAACAAATTCGTTTACTTCTATATGATTGATAAAACTTTGGAAAATAGAAACAGCTGAAAAAGGAGTAGTAAAGGTATGGTGGTATTCGGAATGGAAACGCGTTAGTGATACTAAGGTTGATGCATTTATTAAAAGGTTATAGAATGCTAACGAGCAAAAGTGTAACCAGTATTGTATTATGTACGGAAGATAGTAATGACTACGAACAAGAAAAGTAGGAGTATTGAGAAGCAAAAGCTATAATGCTAGAAGCTATGATGAGAGTCTGTGCAATAGACTTAAAAGAATTTGGAATGATCACATAACGCGGATTGAGTTTTCTTACGATAATAGATCGTATGTCAGTATCGAGATATCGCCTTATGAGATCCTTGAGAGAACACAATGTCATTCTCCTTTATGGTAGGATGATGTTGCAGAGCGCAAGATGCTCGGACCAGCAGTGGTCCAAAGGACCAAGGATATAATAGATCTAATTAGAGGACGGCTGGTAATAGCCCAAGATGGACATAAGAAGTATGCTAATTTGACAAAAAAGGACAAAGAATAGGAAGTAGGGGACCTAGTGTTGTTATAAGTTTTCCCTTGGAAAGGATGGATGAGGTTCGGAAAGATAGAAATAAGACATTTTGGGAAGTTAGCATATGAGCTAGCCCTACCCCCGAACATGTAGCAAGTTCATAACGTGTTCCATGTATCAATGTTAAGGAAGTGTAATTCGGATGCCAGACAAATAGGGGCGTATGAGCGCTTAGACATGCAACCAGACGTAACCTATATGGAGCAACCAGGAAGGGTTATAGATCAAAAAGGGACAAGTGCTTAGGAGAAGGGTTATCAAACTAGTCAGAGTTGGTTGTAGAACCACAATGTGGGAAAATTGACTTGAGAGTTAGAAAGTGCAATGCTAAGAAAGTATCCTTATTCATTTTCTATCTGATTCCGGGACGGAATCCTTTTAAGGAGGGGAGACTGTAATAAACCCAATTTTTGGAATCTTTGAAACACTGATAAATAGTGATTTTGCTGATTATGCTGATTAAGAAAACTTTTCATGCCACACTATGTAGGAGTTCTTTTATTGATATTCTGGGATCTTATTAGTACTCCATATAGTATATAAGTGTATGTAAAGATCGTCAGAATCCAAATTTGAACACTTAGATTTTTCCCGAAAATCCACCTGATACCGGAAGAATTGAGTATAAGGTAACATGATTAAAAGGATTTAAATCCAAGGATTATAAGAGAGGATCATAAAAAGAATATAATATATTGAGAAAGGTTAAGGGAACCCAAGTAATAAGATCCCGGATATGATCCCTCAAACGATTAGCAAGAACAAATGATAAACGAGTCGTAAAACAATTAAACGACAAGTAATGCAAGAGAGATTAGTTCAAGGATTACGGATGATAATCAAGAAATTAAGCAAGGATTAGCATAAGAAGATGCTTCCACCACCAAGTGATGACAAGTGGCAAATGATGAAGTCACCAAGATGATGTCATGCTTAGTCATACTCCACTCACTTTAATTAACCAACAAATCACACAAACATCCCATTCACTTCATTTTCCACCACAAAAATATTCAACAAAGCAAACACTCACCCAAGAACACCTAGCTCTCGGCTTTTTCATCTTTTAAAGAAGAAAATTTCTAAAAATCAAGATTCTAGCTTTGATAAATTGCAAGGTAATTACCCAAGGTCCCTTATGATTAGATACGCATATCCTAGGAGTTTAAGCTTTTATTTCTTCATGAATCTCTTCCAATAAATCAAGGAAGAAGATGATGAATAGTGTTTTCAAGATTACTAACTTTATTTTCTTTGATTTCCTTTGAGATCCAAGCATTCCTAAGCTATCTCAAGGCTTCTTAAGGCTTCCTAGCTACTCTAATCACTCCAAGGAAGGTATAACCCCTCCAAACCCTAACTTTACTTTGAGTATTAGGTTTGGTTTTTTTGTTATAGTTGATGAGAGCATGATTCATGTATATTTAGAGTTTGGTTGGATTTGTAATGAGTTTGAGTTGTAAATCTTGGTTATTGGTTAATGAACCTTAAGTATAGTTAGTAGCTCTCGTTGTGATTGAATAAGATGGATAAAACATGAAGCAATGGACTGATTTAATAGGATTTGGATTAATTTTGGTTGTATGGTTGATTTGTGGTTGATTTGTGGTTGATTGAAGTAGTTTAAACTTTGGTAATCGCGTAAAGGTAGCCGTCGTAATGCCCGATTTACCTTAGACTGTTTTTGTTATTAACTTCAGGACCCACGAACTAACTGTTAGATTCTGACCATTGCCATGTTTAGATAGTTCATGTTACGAGCTTCATTTTGATATGTGGTTCGCTTGAATCCGATGTACGGTTTAGGAGAAACGACCGTTTTAAGTAACGGCGTTTCACGAACGAACCATTACCCCTCTCCTTAATTTAAAACCTTGGTTAAGGCCCTTAAATGACTAATTGGAGTATGAAACAATTATGTAAAGTGGATTAGGCACTTGGTAGGGTATTCGCGAAAGCGTCGCCTTAAAATTCGTAACGGTTAATTTATTAAAAATGGTGGAGCCGAGGGTACTCGAGCGACTTATGTGAATCGTTAAGCGTATAAGCGACCATAAGAGAACGTTAGATTCTAATTTGTTAAAGTCAAGTTTCTCAAGAGACTTTGGTTTAATTTTAACTTATATGTTGGGTTACCAGACTCACCCCAGACATTTTACCACCCCAGTCGCTCAGGCAAGTTTTCTACCCGTTATACTGTTGTTGTGATGTATATATGTATATGCATTATCTTGTGATAAGTGCATGATTATTATTAGCAAAGTCTTGCGATATATTGGAGCATGTGATATGATATTTATATACATGCCTGTTTCGTAATTTTGATATTCTATTATCAATTCAAATGCTTATAAGTTGCATAATACCTATGTTAGAGAAAAGCAGTAGTTGCGTATAACCCTTAGTATAGGGGACCCAAAGGTGAACATTTTCTAAACCGGGAGTCGATGTTCCCGAGTATTATATATATATTTATATATATATGCATATAAATATAGTTTTCAAAACTATTAATCGAATAAGGTTTATTCAATAACTTTATTTTATTTAATGAATATTATTTGAATATTCATTCGAGGTTTTATGACTCCGCTTATTTTATTTAACGAATATTATTTTGAAATTCATTCGAGGGCTTATGACTCCGCTTATTTTATTAAATAATATTCCTTATTTTATTAAAGAATAATGTTTCCATAATCAAACTTATTTTTGATTATTCAAATAAAGATCGTACTTTCGTATAAGTATATCTTTGGTTATTTATTATTCATTTCAAGTATAAGTTTTAAAACTTCTACTTCAATTATTTTTATAAAGATTATCCTTATGGGAATATTATTTAAATAATAATATTCAGATATCATCCAACATATCGGGACTGATTTATTTTATTAAATCAGCATTACTCCAAACATTCTCAAAAATGTTTTTGAGTCTTCAAAATGATTTAAAAAGTTAGAGCGGATCCCAAAACTCGTTTTCAAATTTAAGATCTTCCTTTCGAAGGGGACTTGAATACTCGCTCAAAAATCTAAGGGATCCGGCTCTGTGGTGTATTTTATATTCGTAACGTGGTTGCTGTTTTGAGAAAACAATTTGATTACTTGCCCAATGTTCGGGAAGTAAGTCCATCTAATTGACTCGGCATAAGCAACTGGCCGGGGTACGGTCTATGAAGGTGTAAGAGGCTGGGTGACAGTCCATTTACGCGTGAGTGGCCGGGTAACGGTCTAGCGCGAGGTCCTAATGCGGCCAGGGTGATGACCGGCGAGGAATTCATCCATCTACAGTAGAAAATGTTACTTATTGGTATCTTTGCCTGATCAGCAAGATATCGGGTTTATGCCAAAATTCTTTTCTTTCCAAATTCATTGGATATTACAACTCTGTTCATACTTTACATGACAGAGGTTTTCAAGAAATGTATGAGAGATATATATGGATATATATATCGAGACTTAATGAAGTATCTCGTAACTTCATTTCTTTTGAATGATATTTCAAAGATTGAATCTATTCAAATCTTATCTTGTAGTCTCATCTATGTGACGAACTTTTGAAACTGATTATAACTTGAACGGTGGTAGTTCAAGTAGTATTTGGAAAAGATATAAGTATATTGGAGTATCTTGTAACTTCATCTTTTCAACTTATATCTAGTTAATGATTATCTTATGCATGACAAAGATTTTCAGAAAAACATTGAGACAAGGTTAGATATATGACTTCACCTTGCAACGATATTTTTATACAAGTTATAAACTGGAACTCTATGTATATTATGCATGGAAGAGGATTCTAAGATTTTGAAAAGTATATATACTTATATACTGAATATTTTGCGACTTGGTCACGTTAAGATATCAAACTTGGTTCATTTCTTCTTGACCAAGACTTTCATGAGTACTATGAGAATGCTCATATATTGTTAATTATTGTTCATATTATTTCGGTGGGCTTGTTGCTCACCCTTGCTTTCTTCTTTCATCACACAACAATAGATAGACAAGATGAACATGATCAAGCTCCCAATTCGCGAGCGGATAGGAAACGTTCCGCAGTTTCCTGTAGGCGTTGATGCCGCCGTAGCTGAGGTAGGAACTACCAATAGGCTAGGTTTTCAATTATTGATGTACTAGACTTATTTATATTATGAATTGTAATAATGGCAAAGAATATGTAAATTTATTCAGAAACCCTTTTGAGGTGTAATGACTTATAATTGTGGAATAAAATGACTTGTGTTATTTTTGGTATTCATCTCTGGGACTATAACTTGTGGCGCGCGTGTGTATATTATGGGGTCACAGTACGCAGTAGTTGGTTGATTGTTAAGATTAAGTATTATTAAGGGAAATGGAACTCGTGACAACCCGAATCCCTGATTCCGGATTTGGGGGTGTTACAACTTGGGTTAGGAGTCTTAACAGTTCCTTGAAGAACACGCTTGAGATTCATCGTACTCAAGATATCTTAGATTTCGAAATTTCATGACAAACATCTCCCCGTGATTGAAGTATGTTTCTCTTTTTTACATATTAATCGCTTGTCTGGGTCATTGTTGAGAATTCCTTCATCTACTTCTGTTGTCTCGTCAATCGTTTGCCTCGTCTGATGTACGCGAATTTACTTTCTTATTTCTATAGTTAATTTACCTCATACGGTTTACTAACTACTCCAATTCATGCCCAAAATCTTAAACTTGAAACATTTCGCGTATACAGATTTCCACTTCTGATTTGATGTCTTCGTAACAACCACACTATAGGCATAGTGATTTTTTTCGCACAAAAATGTTCACCATTTATTGGCTTACAATCATCTTTATACTCAACAAGTAATTCCATCTGCTACACGAGGTTATTTTACTTCTTTTAGAACAATCAAAAAGTAGACTTAATACAAGAAGAGAGTTTGTGAATATGATTCTGATTGGAAATCTTTTGTAAGGAATAAGAGTACAAGAAAACAATCGGAAGGGTCTGTAAATCAATAATTCACAATCGAAAAGGAAAGAATGAATGATGATTTAGATATGAATGAGACAACCATATTTGTACTCAAGATGGCCAGTCTTTCATACTATATGGCATACAACACAAGATTAGGTGGCGTCCCACCAGACTCTTCGTCATTTCGACAAAGCGTCACATCATAACACTGCTTGTCTCGATTAAAAAGAAATATTCTGAGAAGAGAAATAATTTGAAAGGGATAAAATACATTTTTATTCCTTCTTGTCTCATATATTTATTATTGAAAGAAGCTCCTACGTATTCACAAATCAAGAAGAGTATACGCAGTCGTGGAAAAGAATGACACCGTTGGTCGCCATCTACGTTGCGCTTATGCATACTTTCAGGGCTCATTCGAGTAACAGACTCCCGATCCACGTCAGATGATAGATTCAAAATATTCTCTGGAAATACCTTTAACATTTAATAATTTGAGCATAATTGTCTTCTTGCTGAATTTGCCGTCATAACTTCTTGCTTCATCCCTACCATGTAAGTCTTGAATTTTTAGTGTCATGCTTCCCTGTTTGATATTTTAATAGTTCGACCATAATCGCATTCTTTCGGAATTTATAATTATAATTTCTAATTTCTTCTATATCGCGTAACATAACCGTTGATTCTGCAACACCTCGACTCTATCGATAGGAATATTATTCTTCTTCAATTGTCTGGAAGATTCCTCCATTTTTTTCAATCATCCTCGGGCTTCTTTTGGTTCACCGAGCCTATTTTAAACTTTAATAATTCCATGAATTGGATAGATAACGTTTCTGCATGTTGATACTATTCGACAAGGTTTGCACTCTTCTTCCGAAAAATTTTAAACTTCTTTGTATTAACGGGTCTACTTGGCCCTTTGTACTAACAATACTGAGTAAGATCAAATATTATTCCGAGTAATCTAATACTTATAACAACAAGAACTCAAGTAGTAATTTGACAACCAAAATTTTAAAACTCATTTTGTGTAAGGATCTTTTAGAAATTTTGTTAAGAAAACCTTTTTCCGGAAACTTGTTTTAGAATTTTCAAAATCGCACATCTAGTCGTCCTTACTATATGAGTTGATTGTTGTTCTATTCAACCACAACAAGGTACCTAATCAAGGAAATGACCACCTAAGGTTCATCCACTCTAATATCTCTTCTGCTTTTTATTGAATCCAGTTCGCCTTTACTAGCCACCGAAAACTTCAAATATCATTGCATACCATTTTATTCGTAACTCTAACTACGATGTTGACATTCGATACCATATTCGATATTTTCATCGTTCTCCTTGATGTCATAGTTACCACCGATTGACGCAATTCGATGTTCTGTCCATACATAAGGTCGTATCTTCTTGTTAATCTTCAGTATATCCCATAGGGTAGATATCGTGCCTTACGCGGCGCCCGAAAAATGCTAAAAAGCTCATCGCCACAGTGGTGCCTTTAAACTTGCAACGTTGGCACTTTATTAGCTTCAATCAACGCGTTGCCTCCAGCCTGGAGCTTAACTGGTTACGCAATTCTAAGTTGGCGCATACTAGAACTTTCCCGTCTTCCCAAAATTCTCACAAAATTTAATCGCATTTTCCTTTAAGATCATATGAAAAGCAGGGTAACTTACCCAATCTCCATCAAGCTGTCGATTCCTCACAACTATAGGACCTAGGAACTCAATATATCTATAACGTTAATATATTAAACTTTTACTTCTCTGAACAATGACATGTCTTACTAATCTATATCGGATCTGCTATTCTTAATGCACACTCAACTCAAACTCAAAATGAGTCTACCTAGGATCTTTCTTATCTTATACCACTTTTCGATCCTATCTTACTTCCACCTATTCTTATTTCAGGGACCAATAACCTGTAGCTCTGATACCAACTATGACACACCCAAATCCGGGGTCAGGATTGGGTGTCACTACACAACTTTAAACAATATAAACCTGTATATTAAAATAAATATACAGAAAGCCCCTCATTAATCAGGATCGCTTACAGGTTATGGTATGAAACAAGAATCTATCCTTCTAAAATTAAAGTAACTAAATACAATGCTATTACCTCTTTACTAACTTCCTCGTATTATTTACTCTGACACCTCCAATTTCTTCATTTGGGATCTCTCCACTTTTATTGTCTATTAAGAGCTATTCACTTCTATCCTCATGTGATACTGAAAGAAATAAGAGTTCACAAAGCAAGAGTGAGCCATAAATGCCCAGCAAGTATCATATATGGTTTCCAGGTATTAGATCAGAAATTTATGGAAACGATGTTGAATGATTTCAAAACATCTTTATTTATTGAAAACAGTTGAGCGAACAAAACATCGGCCCTCATTGGCCTTTAATCATAAATCACATTTTCTATAAAAGAACAGTGAACGTTTCAATGTTTCATCCCTTTGTATCAAATTTCATTTGATTTTGTAATTATAAATTAGACTGGATACTAGAAACCAACATATGCACTATAACCTGCTGATTAGTCAGGATATAGTACAGATCTATACCCAACTGCATAGACCCAACCAATATATGGGGTACCCAGGAAACTATGGCCTAATAAGCAAGGGACCAGCCATCTCTGGCCCTTAGGGTCCTATTCATTCCTGGACCTCATCGTAACCATCCAGTCCGTGGAGTATTTTGATGTCAAATCATTTTGACTTCAAAATATCTCAATTTAGGGTTCGAAAATAACCCAAAAGAATGGGTATTTGCTCAAAAGGTCAATCAATAATCAAGGAACAAGATCAAAAGGCACTTGCATAAATAAGAGTAATTGCAGTGAAATATAAAACATTTAAATATTCTGA
The DNA here is from genome assembly GCF_009905375.1 of Apium graveolens. Lineage (NCBI taxonomy): Eukaryota > Viridiplantae > Streptophyta > Magnoliopsida > Apiales > Apiaceae > Apium > Apium graveolens. The sequence continues at coordinate 169,994,369 of NC_133654.1, read as the reverse complement.
ACTTAGAATAGGAATGAAGAAATATTTGCAATATTTTAGAAGAAAGTTAGGAATACTTTCCTTAATTGAGAACCCTCTTGTAATAACCCCAATTTTTGGAATTTTTAAAATACGGATGAATAGTAACTTTTGCTGACAATGCTGATTAAGGAAAATTATCAGACCACGTTATATAGGAGTACTGTTATGGAAATTCTAAGATCGTATTAGTATTCCATAAATTAAATGAGTGTATGTAAAGGTCATTAGAATTCGGATCCGGACACTTTGATTTTTCCCGAAAATCCACCAGATACCGAAAGAATTGAGTATAAGGTAACATGATTAAAAGGATTTAAATTCAAGGGTTATAAGAGAGGATCATAAAAGGAATATAAAATATTGAGAAAGGTTTAGGGGAACCCAAGTAATAAGATCCCGGATATGATCCCTCAAACGATCAACGCGAATGAATAATAAATGAGTCGTAAAGCAATTAAATGACTAAGGATCAAGCTTGGGCAAGTAGCTAGGGGATTAGCAAGGATAATACAAGTATTAAAGCACCTAATTAACAAGGATTAAGCTTAATGAAAAGCTTCCACCATAAGAAGAGGACAAGTGGCAAGAGTGATGCAAGTGGTGACATAGGCTTGCTTACATCACTTTCCACTAACTAATCAAGAGTTAGCCAAACAAATATCCACCTACCATTCCATTTACACCACAAAATAGTCAACACAAGCAAGCTTTTTTTCTCCCCCATTTTCATTGCTCTCGGCCAAAACAGAACGAGCACATTAAAACTGCTGTATCTCCTTCATTTCTCACTCAAATGTTGTGTTCTATAGGTCGTTGGAAAGGTATTGAGATGGCCTACAACTCTTGTTCACAAGTCTCATCCAAATAAGCATGGTAAGACCCTCATTTTTACAGTTCTTTAAATCGGACTTTTAGAAACTTCAAAGCCTAACTTTGTGTTCTTGATTTCTTTGGAAAGATCAAGCTTGTAGGAGGCTCCATAAGGCTTCCTAGTAACTTTTCACCCTCCAAGAAAGGTATAAATCTTCACACCCTTTAGTAATAAGTTTGAATGTTGAAGTTTGGAGATGGTTTGGATGGATGAGTAGTAATTTGAATGATAAGCATGATTCGAGCTTAATTGTTAAGTAGTTTAGTTGAATTTGGAGATGTTATAATATATGATTGGATTGAGATCCTTGAGATTATTATGAATGAAATCAGTAGCATTGATGTGTATCTTGAGTTGTTGTTGATTGATAGTTGGATTGATACGATTTGGAATGGTAGAAAATTTGGAAATCGCGTAAATATAGCCGTCGTAATGTCCGATTTACTTTAGACTGCTTTTGTTCATAACATTAGGACCCTAGAACTCCCTGATAGGTTTTGACCATTCCCATTTTTAGATAGTTCATGTTACGAGCTTCGTTTTGATACGTGGTTCGTTTGATTCCGATATACGGTTTAGGAGAAACGGCCGTTTTAAGTAACGACGTTTCGCGAACGAAACATTACCCCTCGCCTTACTTTGAAACATAGGTTAAAGACCTTAAATGACTAATTGGAGTATGAAACATTTATGTAAAGTGTAATAGGCAGTTGGTAAGACACTCGCGAAGGAATCGCCTTAAAACTCGTAATGGTTAATTTATTAAAAATGATGGAGCCGAGGGTACTCGAGCGACTTAAGAGAATCAGTAAGCGCAAAGCGAGCGTTAGAGTCTAATTTGGTTAAAGTATAGATTTACAAGTGACTTCGGTTTAATTCCAAATTATATGTTGTTTATAGGTTACCAGACTCGTCCCGAGCCATTTGTAACCCCCAGTCGCTCAGGCAAGTTTTCTACCCGTTATACTGTTGTTGTGATGTATATGTGTATATGCATGATCTTGTGATAAATGCATATTTGTTATTAGCAAATTCTTGCGATATATTGTAGCATGTGATATGGTATATATGCATGCCTGTTTCGTATTCTTGATTTATATATATGTTGGTTCAAATGCTTATTCGTTGCATAATACCTATGCTAGAGATAAGCGGTATTTGCGTATACCCTTAGTATAGGGTATCAAAAGGTGAACTTTTTCTAAAACCGGGAGGCGAGGCTCCCGAGTATAATATATATTTATATATATATATTGATATAGTTTTTAAAACTATTAATCGAATAAGGTTTATTCGATAACTTTATTTTATTTAATGAATATTATTACGAATATTCATTCGAGGGCTTATGACTCCTTTATTTTATTTAATGAATATTATTACGAATATTCATTCGAGGGCTTATGACTTCTTTATTTTATTAAATGAATATTATTTTGAATATTCATTCGAGGACTTATGACTCCTTTTATTTTATTATTTGAATATTATTTGAATATTCATTCGAGGGCTTATGACTCTTTTATATTATTTATTGAATATTATTTGAATATTCATTCGAGGGATTATGACTCAGTTTATATTATTTAATGAATATTATTTGAATATTCATTTGAGGATCTATGACTCTGATTATTTGCTGAGATATTTTTTATTTTATTAAAGAATAAGGTGTCGATAATCAAACTTATCTTTGATTATTCAAATAAAGATAGTACGTTCGTATAAGTATATCTTTGGTCATTTAATACTCATTTCAAGTATAAGTTTTAAAACTTCTACTTCAATTATTTTTTATAAAGATTATTCTTTATGGGAATATTATTTAAATAATAATATTCAGATATTTTCTAATATATTGGGACTGATTTATTTCATTAAATCAGCATTACTCCAAACACTCTTTAAAGTGTTTTCGAGTCTTCAAAATGATTTTTAAAAGTTAGAGCGGATCCCAAAACTCATTTTTATATTTAAGATCTTCCTTTTAAAGGGGATTTAAATACTCATTCAAAACTTGAGGGATCCAGCTCAGTGGTGTATTTTACATTCGCAACGAGGTTGCTGTTTTGAAAAAACATCTTGATTACTTGCCCATCGTTCGGGAAGTAAGTTCATCCATTTGAGTCGGCATAAGCAACATGGGCTCAGTGGGCGTCCATGAAAGTGTAAGTGGCTCAGTGGGAATCCATCAAATACGTAAGTGGCTGAGTGGCAGTCCAGCATAAGGTCCTATTGCGGCCAGGGTGATGACCAGTGGGGAATTCGTCCATCTACTAGTATAAAAGGTTACTTATTGGTATCTTTGCCTGATCAGCAAGATATCAGGTTTATGCCAAGGTTTTCTCCTTTCCAAATTCATTGGATATTGCAACTCTGTTTATAATTTTCATAACAGAGGTTTTCAAGGAGTGTATGAAATATATATATATATATAGGTGTATATATATATCGGGATTTAATGAAGTATCTCGTAACTTCATTATTTATAATGATATTCAAAGATTGAATCTATTCAAATCTTGTCTTGTAGTCTCATCTATGTGATGAACTTTTGAACTGATTATAACTTGAACGGTTGTAGTTCAAGTAATATTTGGAAAAGATATAAGTATATTGGGGTATCTTGTAACTTCATATTTTCAACTTATATCTAGTTAATGATTATCTTATGCATATCAAAGATTTTCAGAAAAACGTTGAGACAAGGGTAGATATATGAGATCACCTTGCAACGATATTTTTATACAATTATAAACTGGAACTCTGTGTATATTATGCATGGAAGAGGACTTCCAATATTTTGAAAAGTATATATATATATACTGAATATTTTGCGACTTCATCGCATTAAGATATCAAACTTGGTTCATTTCTTTTGACCAAGACTTTCATGAGTACTATGAGAAGGCTCATATATTGTTAATCATTATACATATTATTTTGGTGGGCTTTCTGCTCACCCTTGCTTTCTTCTTTCATCACACAACAACAGATAGAAAAGATGAACATGACCAAGCTCCCGATTCGCAAGCGGTTAGAAAATGTTCCGCAGTCTTCTGAAAGCGTTGATGCCGCCGTAGCTGAGGTAGGAGCTACAATTAGGCTAGGTTTTCAACTATTGATGAACCAGACTTATGTATAGTATGAATTGTAATAATGGCAAGGAATATGTAAATATATTCAGAACATTTTTAAGGTGTAACGGTTTATAATTGTGGAATATAAGGACTTGTATTATTTTTTGAGTGTTCATCTCTGAGACTATAACTTGTGGTGTGTGTGTTTATTGTGGGGTCACAGTACAGAGTAGTTGATTATTTATTAAGATTGGGTGTTATTAAGGGAAATGGAACTCGTAACAACCCGGATCCCCGACCCCGGATTTGGGGGTGTTACAGAAGTGGTATCAGAGCTAAGCGTTATAAACCTCAGAGATGATGTGACGTTAAGATAATAAGTTCACTAAGATAATAAGAATTCTTGCCAAGTTCCTAGTCGGGCTACCTAACGTAGTACTGACAGTTAAAACCCTTATGGGAACCCTTATAAATATCGTGATAGAAGCGTAGTTCGTTATCGTATATGGTAGCGGGACTCCGAACCCTGAGGTTGAGGAGCAACAATGCGATGATGTTTTATTACTTATTGGAGATCAGATTATGGATCCGATAGAGCGTCCTAACGCGGGATCGGATGATGTTCCTGTTGAGGATGTTGTCCTAGAAGGGATAGTTGCTGAGGAGGATCCCATGGAGGATCCTGACAAGAATGAATAAAGGACCGCTGATGAATTGATGACCATGGTTAGGTCGACTACCAGAGGTAGAATTGGTCGGTCACTATCGGAGGTTAGTTCGAGTTTGTAAAGATAGTAGCCCCCTTTAACGCGGCTTACTCGTAAGACTGAGAAGTTTGAATGGACAGAGAAATACGAGAACAACTTTCAAGAACTGAAGAAAAGATTGGTGACGGCCCCTATGATGGCGTTGCCAGATGGAAAAGGAGATTTTGTGATGTGTAGTGACGCTTCGCATAAGGAATTAGGGTGCTTCTTATATAGCATAACAAGGTAATCGCGTATGCATCAAGACAATTAAGGGAATATAAAATTCGATATCCCCACCCATGAGCTTGGGCTCGTGGCAATAGTTTTGCCCTAAATATTGGAGGCACTACTTGTATGGAGAGAAGTACGAGATTTACACAAGCCATAAGTGCTCTAGTGCATTTTCACGCAGAAAGAGCTCAACATGCGCCAAATGAGGTGGTTAGAGATAATCAAGGATTGCGATTATGAGATTCTTTATCATTCGGGGAAAGCCAATGTGGTGGCTGATGCCCTTAGTAAAAAGGAGAGACTCAAGATGATAATGTCTTTGAGAGAGTTTATAAGAGATTTTGAGAAAATGGAAATAGAAGTGAAGGTAACCGGAGCCGGTACCGAAAAGCTGTTTGAGATTGCAAGACAGACCGAATTATTGGAAAAGAACATATTGTGCCAAAAAAAGTGATGAATGAAGGCAGAGAGCCAAAAAATAGATATGAGATTAATACCGAGAAAGATGATAAGGGAATAATGAGGTATTCCTATAGAATTTGGGTTCCAAATGTTTAAGAGCTTAAAGATGAGATCCTAGATGAAAGTCATAGTTCAAGAATAAGATTTAGGGCAAACCCTGAATGTGATAGTCAGGGAGGACGCCATCAAGATAGAAGGAACCCATAACATAATGAAGTGGAAAATGAGGATTTTAACGTATAAGATAACCCCAAGTATGGGAGAAGGATGAAACATTTCATACTGAGAAAATAGAAGTCGAGCAAGATAAGGAGACCCGAGACGGTACTCCTATATGGAAATTCATGGACCTGTCTAAACAGAACTTATACTTTTATTCCCAACCACCACCTTAAGGAAACAATGCGGTAGGAAATCCTTTCATGACCTTTAAGTCGCTAAGCTCTCAGAGTTCCAAGGAACAGTTTGACCCAGTCGAGGCAAGAGCCTGACTAAAGGAAATATAGGAATTATTTGAGATTCTAAATGATTGACGAAGCACAAAAGACTGTTTTTGTCACTTCCCCCGTAAGAGAGAGGCCACCCGTTGGTGACAGGCCAAGAAAGGCACAGAGCCAGAGGTTATAATAAACTGATTAAAGTTCAGACAATTGTTTTCGGGAAAGTACTTCCCAAGGTTATGGAGGTAGTTTAAAAGCTTTAGAGCCAGAACAAAAGCGAACGAGTATGATGAATTATGAATCTAAGTTGTAAAAGTTGTCAAGATTCGTTCTGAGGACACGAATCCAGAATGATGGGATGTTTGAAAGCAATGCTTATGTTGTGTTGGTTCATGTAATGGTTGTAATGGAAACGAAAATAAAAGACTGAAAAGGGAAGGAGTATAAAGGGATATAAAGGAAATAGAGTTGAGAAGTGATAAGGGAGTTAGGTATGGGAAACCCTAAGAAACCCTTGCAATAAATATAGAGAAGTGTGTCATCATCAGCGCGATGGTGACTGATCATGAGATAAATTCAAGGTTTGAAGGCGTAAGCGATACGTATAGTTAATTCCCTTGAAGTTGACAGTATTCGATGAAACTTTGAGATAGATCGATTGATTAATAAGGAAACGCGGATGGACTGAGGAGTCAAGAAAGTAAGAAATTAGGAAAATTGGATGAAGGAAGTGACCCTCAAGAATATGAAGTGTAAGACCGGTGGCTTGATACCCAAAAAGGGAGATGCTAGGTATGAAAGATATCCCAACATTAAGATGACTGTTGAGATAAACAACAAAAGTAAATAAGGAATTATTAAGAAGAAGTTCACGTTGAACACTACCAATATCTTCCAGAACATCCTTGTTATCGTTACCCAATTTAGGCAATAAAAGCGGATAACCGTTGTTATCTTTTGGAGGCCATATTGATTGACCTCATTTTGAATACAGATGTTATTGTGAAATTCAGCATATACTATCGAGGTGGGAATGGTTAAATAAGACACCCTTATCAGGGATATATGACTTGATTATCCATGGAAGGATGCATGTACCTTTTAAAGGTGGAATTAAGGATAGAACATCGGTAACTTAAAATAAATCCTAGGGGAATGCATAAAGGTTGGCATTTCACCCTTAATAGGGATAGTATGAGTTTTGACAGTATGAATTGGAAAGGATTAAGGTAATAACAACCTTTAAGAATCAGTGGAGAAATTCTTCAGAAGTATATAGACAATGATTCTGGTATTAATAAATGGTATCTTGATATGCCCTGTATCTAGGGAATACATGAGGAACGATTCAAGGATAACCTTAGAGGTTTTACAAGGAGAAAGGTAATATTCAAAATTCTCAAGAATAGAAATATTGATAAAGGAAATATGACGTAATTATAATGATGCCAAGTGGGGCACGTGTTAAACCACGAGAAAGTATGGATCGAACCAGTAAAGGTCGAAATTGTTCAGGGCAATTAGGGCCTAGGATAAAAGATGTTCTAAGTATGATTGAGAGTCCGTCGTGACAATGATTAACCTCTAAAGACTGAGGAAATAACTTATGGAAAAATGGTGATATTTTTTTTTACTCATCAGATTTTAAGGAAAACATCTTCACAAAATCAGTGATTGAAATAAGGTAGAAAATTTATTTGGAGGTGGTTAAAATGACATTGACTGTAAGGAAATTTTACTATCAGGAAAGGCCAAAGAGGTGGCCGACACTTTAAAGGTAAGAGGATAATTATAGGTGCTTGTGCCAAAGGAATACAGTGATGATGGTTAAAGCTGTGAAGGTTGTATTATGGTTTGGAAGATTGACATTCCTTCTGATGACTGTGCAATACTCAACCGTAATAGTAGTTGGGTAAAGGTTTAATTCGTGTAATCGCCATTAACGGGCTATCTATCTTAGAAGGTCCTATCTTGAGAATAAGCCAGTACCATATTTCAAAAAGGACCAAACAAACCTTTGAGTTAAGTCTTCTATTGAAGGCATATGATTAAGAATGGTATTAACCTGCTATCGGTGCTTTGATTGAAACTCTTCTGCAATTTTATATGCTTCATGTCATGTATGTATGTCAGGATCAGGAGTGTTCTTCATGAATTATGAATGGTGATTATGTTAACTCCTTAGAAGAATTCTATACTACATGTATGGACTCCGTATGGTTAGATATTAAGATTTCATGGAAAGTGAATGACGAAAGTAGGTCAGTGGTGGACCATAGTAATGCAGCAATGATTCTGCGAGTAATGAGCTGATTACAACCGTGAGAGTTGTATTGGAATGGATGTTGAGATTGAGTACCACTAATCTTGTCATGTTGACGTATAAGTTATCTTTGATAGAAAAACTAGGTCGATTATTTACCTATTGAATATTTATTCCTTCTTCGGAATAGAGAGTCGTATTACTATACGAAGAAGATTGCGGTGCAAGCATAGAATTCTAGTAACGATGATGTCTAGAATGAGATCCCAGATTCGATTTTCGATATCGAGGGAGTTTCAAAGGTGATTGTGTATAAGCTCGAGGAAGAGCATGGGTCCATATAATGATGGACGGAATAGCAAAAATATTTAGGCATGTGAAATACGATGCTATAATACTTGATGTTGATATAAATACATATATGTTTTGTTCTCCTATGATAAACCTCTATAGTTCTGAGGTAGATTCCAAGCCAGATATTTTATGGCAATAAATTTTTTTTTTACGAATATACAATTCTCTTCAGTTCGTTCTTTTCTCTTCTTTTCATTTCATATAAACTGAGAAGAACAACCCTTCCAGAAGGGGAGGTATTGCCGAATGACTATCTATCTGTGTGATAGAAGCTGAGTAGGATACCATCTATTGTTTAATTGCTTGTCAAGTACTAAAGGCTGGCCACCTTCTGTACTAACTATGCAATAGAACAAGTGTTCATGATCATAGTGATCTCTCAATAAATTCTTTTACTTTTATACGAAGGACCAAGCTTTCAAAGATGGAGGCAGCTAGAGATGAAGTGGTACCAAGTAAGATGGTATTCCGATTCTAACGTGTCCGTGATACTAAGGTTGACGCGATTATTAAGAGGTTATAAAACTCTAGCGAGTAAAGGTATATCTAGAATAGTATCATGTACGGAAGATAGTAACGATTACGAACTGGAAAAGAATGGGTATTGAGAAGCAAAATCTATAGTGCTAGAAGCTATGATGAAATTTTGTGCAATAGACTTGAAAGAAATTGGAATGATCACTTAACACGGATTGAGTTTTCTTACGACAATAGATCATATGTCATTATCGAGATGTCGCCTTATGAGATCCTTGAGGGAAGACAATGTCGATCTCCCTTATGTTAGGATGAAGTTGTAGAGCGCAAGATGCTCGGACCAGCAGTGGTCCAAAGGACCAAGGATATAATAGATCTAATCAGAAGACGACTGGTAGTAGCCCAAGATGGACATAAAAAGTATGCTGATTTGACAATGAAAGGACAAGGAGTATGAAGTAGGGGACCTAGTGTTGTGAAAGATATCCCTTTGGAAAGCCTTGGAAAGGATTGATGAGGTTCGGAAAGAAAGAAAAGCTAAGTCCACGATTTGTTGGACCCTTGGAGATATTAAGACGTATTGGGAAGTTAGCATATGAGCTAGCCCTATCCCCGAACCTGTAGCAAGTTCATAACGTGTTTCACATATCAATGTTAAGGAACTGTAATCCGGATGCCAGACAAATAAGGGCATATGAGCGCATAGACATGCAACCAGGCGTAACCTATATGGAGCAACCAGGAAGGGTTATAATTGGAAAGGGATTAAGTGCTTAGGAGTAGGGTTATCAAACTAGACCAAGTTTGGTGGTAGAACCACCATGTGGGAAAAATTGACTTGGGAGTTAGAAAGTGCAATGCTAGAAAAGTATCCCCAACAGTTTTCTATCTGATTTCGGGACGGAATCCTTTTAAGGAGGGGAGACTGTAATAACCCCAATTTTTGGAATTTTTAAAACACGGATGAATAGTAACTTTTGCTGACAATGATGATTAAGGAAAATTATCAGACCACGTTATATTGGAGTACTGTTATGGAAATTCTAAGATCGTATTAGTATTCCATAAATTAAATGAGTGTATGTAAAGGTCATTAGAATTCGGATCCGGACACTTTGATTTTTCCCGAAAATCCACCAGATACCGAAAGAATTGAGTATAAGGTAACATGATTAAAAGGATTTAAATTCAAGGGTTATAAGAGAGGATCATAAAAGGAATATAAAATATTAAGAAAGGTTTAGGGGAACCCAAGTAATAAGATCCCGGATTTGATCCCTCAAACGATCAACGAGAATGAATAATAAACGAGTCGTAAAGCAATTAAACGACTAAGGATCAAGCTTGGGCAAGTAGCTAGGGGATTAGCAAGGATAATACAAGTATTAAAGCACCTAATTAACAAGGATTAAGCTTAATGAAAAGCTTCCACCATAAGAAGAGGACAAGTGGCAAGAGTGATGCAAGTGGTGATATAGGCTTGCTTACATCACTTTCCACTAACTAACAAAGAGTTAGCCAAACAAATATCCACCTACCATTCCATTTACACCACAAAATAGTCAACACAAGCAAGCTTTTTTTCTCCCCCATTTTCATTGCTCTCGGCCAAAACAGAACTAGCACATTAAAACTGCTGTATCTCCTTCATTTCTCACTCAAATGTTGTGTTCTATAGCTCGTTGGAAAGGTATTAAGATGGCCTACAACTCTTGTTCACAAGTCTCATCTAAATAAGCATGGTAAGACCCTCATTTGTACAGTTCTTTAATTCGGACTTTTAGAAACTTCAAAGCCTAACTTTGTGTTCTTGATTTCTTTGGAAAGATCAAGCTTGTAGGAGGCTCCATAAGGCTTCCTAGTAACTTTCCACCCTCCAAGAAAGGTATAAATCTTCACACCCTTTAGTAATAAGTTTGAATGTTGAAGTTTGGAGATGGTTTGGATGGATGAGTAGTAATTTGAATGATAAGCATGATTCGAGCTTAATTGTTAAGTAGTTTAGCTGAATTTGGAGATGTTATAATATATGATTGGATTGAGATCCTTGAGCTTATTATAACTGAAATCAGTAGCATTGATGTGTATCTTGAGTTTTTGTTGATTGGTAGTTGAATTGATATGATTTGGAATGGTAAAAAATTTGGAAATCGCGTAAACATAGCCGTCGTAATGTCCGATTTACTTTAGACTGCTTTTGTTCATAACATTAGGACCTGAGAACTCCCTGCTAGGTTTTGACCATTGCCATGTTTAGATAGTTCATGTTACGAGCTTAGTTTTGATATATGGTTCGTTTGATTCTGATGTACGGTTTAGGAGAAACGGCCGTTTTAAGTAAAGACGTTTCGCGAACGAAACATTACCCCTCGCCTTACTTTGAAACATAGGTTAAAGACCTTAAATGACTAATTGGAGTATGAAACATTTATGTAAAGTGTAATAGGCAGTTGGTAAGACACTCGCGAAGGAATCGCCTTAAAACTCGTAATGGTTAATTTATTAAAAATGGTGGAGCCGAGGGTACTCGAGCGACTTAAGAGAATCAGCAAGCGCAAAACGAGCGTTAGAGTCTAATTTGGTTAAAGTATAGATTTACAAGTGACTTCGGTTTAATTCCAACTTATATGTTGTTTATAGGTTACCAGACTCGTCCCGAGCCATTTGTAACCCCCAGTCGCTCAGGCAAGTTTTCTACCCGTTATACTGTTGTTGTGATGTATACGTGTATATGCATGATCTTGTGATAAATGCATATTTGTTATTAGAAAATTCTTGCGATATATTGTAGCATGTGATATGGTATATATGCATGTCTGTTTCGTATTCTTGATTTATATATCTGTTGGTTGAAATGCTTATTCGTTGCATAATACCTATGCTAGAGGTAAGCGGTATTTGCGTATACCCTTAATATAGGGGATCAAAAGGTGAACTTTTTCTAAAACCGGGAGGCGAGGCTCCCGAGTATAATATATATATATATATATATTGATATAATTTTTAAAACTATTAATCGAATAAGGTTTATTCGATAACTTTATTTTATTTAATGAATATTATTATGAATATTCATTCGAGGGCTTATGACTCCTTTATTTTATTTAATGAATATTATTACGAATATTCATTTGAGGGCTTATGACTTCTTTATTTTATTAAATGAATATTATTTTGAATATTCATTCGAGGACTTATGACTCCTTTTATTTTATTATTTGAATATTATTTGAATATTCATTCTAGGGCTTATGACTCTTTTATATTATTTATTGAATATTATTTAAATATTCATTCGAGGGCTTATGACTCAGTTTATATTATTTAATGAATATTATTTGAATATTCATTTGAGGATCTATGACTCCGATTATTTGCTGAAATATTCTTTATTTTATTAAAGAATAAGGTGTCGATAATCAAACTTATCTTTGATTATTCAAATAAAGATAGTACGTTCGTATAAGTATATCTTTGGTCATTTAATACTCATTTCAAGTATAAGTTTTAAAACTTCTACTTCAATTATTTTTTATAAATATTATTCTTTATGGAAATATTATTTAAATAATAATATTCAGATATTTTCTAATATATTGGGACTGATTTATTTCATTAAATCAGCATTACTCCAAACACTCTTTAAAGTGTTTTCGAGTCTTCAAAATGATTTTTAAAAGTTAGAGCGGATCCCAAAACTCATTTTTATATTTAAGATCTTCCTTTTAAAGGGGATTTAAATACTCGTTCAAAACTTGAGGGATCCGGCTCAGTGGTGTATTTTACATTCGCAACGAGGTTGCTGTTTTGAGAAAACCTCTTGATTACTTGCCCATCGTTCGGGAAGTAAGTTCATCTATTTGAGTCGGCATAAGCAACATGGGCTCAGTGGGCGTCCATGAAAGTGTAAGTGGCTCAGTGGGAGTCCATCAAATGCGTAAGTGGCTGAGTGGCAGTCCAGCATAAGGTCCTATTGCGGCCAGGGTGATGACCAGTGGGGAATTCGTCTATCTACTAGTATAAAAGGTTACTTATTGGTATCTTTGCCTGATCAGCAAGATATCAGGTTTATGCCAAGGTTTTCTCCTTTCCAAATTCATTGGATATTGCAACTCTGTTTATAATTTTCATAACAGAGGTTTTCAAGGAGTGTATGAAATGTATATATATAGGTGTATATATATATCGGGATTTAATGAAGTATCTCGTAACTTCATTATTTATAATGATATTCAAAGATTGAATCTATTCAAATCTTGTCTTGTAGTCTCATCTATGTGATGAACTTTTGAACTGATTATAACTTGAACGGTTGTAGTTCAAGTAATATTTGGAAAAGATATAAGTATATTGGGGTATCTTGTAACTTCATATTTTCAACTTATATCTAGTTAATGATTATCTTATGCATATCAAAGATTTTCTTGAAAAACGTTGAGACAAGGGTAGATATATGAGATCACCTTGCAACGATATTTTTATACAATTATAAACTGGAACTCTGTGTATATTATGCATGGAAGAGGACTTCCAATATTTTGAAAAGTATATATATATACTGAATATTTTGCGACTTCATCGCATTAAGATATCAAACTTGGTTCATTTCTTTTGACCAAGACTTTCATGAGTACTATGAGAAGGCTCATATATTGTTAATCATTATACATATTATTTTGGTGGGCTTTCTGCTCACCCTTGCTTTCTTCTTTCATCACACAACAACAGATAGAAAAGATGAACATGACCAAGCTCCCGATTCGCAAGCGGTTAGAAAACTTTCCGCAGTCTTCTGAAAGCGTTGATGCCGCCGTAGCTGAGGTAGGAGCTACAATTAGGCTAGGTTTTCAACTATTGATGAACCAGACTTATGTATAATATGAATTGTAATAATGGCAAGGAATATGTAAATTTATTCAGAACCTTTTTAAGGTGTAACGGTTTATAATTGTGGAATATAAGGACTTGTGTTATTTTTGAGTGTTCATCTCTGAGACTATAACTTGTGGTGTGTGTGTTTATTTTGGGGTCACAGTACAGAGTAGTTGATTATTTATTAAGATTGGGTGTTATTAAGGGAAATGGAACTCGTGACAACCCGGATCCCCGACCCCGGATTTGGGGGTGTTACACCTCTGATCTTTAACTATCTGCCATAACACTCAATCCTGATGTATCTGTATTTCCATTGACAGGCTACTTGACCTTTCTTGTCATTCACCATTTTAGGTTTATCCCTATTCTGAATTCGCTCGTTTCATGACTAAACGTAATCAGGCTTTACTTTTATAATCTTTGTCTGTCTTTGAATGCCTCGCACTATGTGTATCTATCATAAAAGATACCATTCAATTAACTGACAATATATAATTATCTAGTCTATACGTTTAACTTTATCATCTACCCGCCCGATAATTATAGATAAGGATCACATCTCAATCAGAAAACGTTTAAAAGACACGTGGACACACAATTTATATAACATATAAAAACATAAGGCATGTATCACATAATTTATATAACACATAGTCACATAATTCATGTAGCACAAAAGTTGAATCGTCAAAGGATAGGTCTCGATACGCTTAGAATTGAAATCGGGTCAAAAAGAGTATTTATCGATCAATAGTTTGTTCTGAATGATTTGCAAAACAAATGATCTTTTGATATAACAAAAATTCGGTTTCAAAAGTATTTTTATTAAAAACAGAATATTTTTCTGAGTCTAGAGGCGTTCATTTCTGTTATGGATTAAAAACTAAGATATAATAATTGTTGTATCTATTACTAAGGAACGTGAGCTTCGAGGCTCGATTTGACTGCTCTTGTGTTTCGTGACTCGATCTGCCTTAACAAGATGCCTACGTACCTTGCTGATTGCCAAGGATCAAGTCAAAAAATGTAGTTCTGATTTGTAGGGTGAGGCCCCTTATATAGATGTTGGGAGTCCTTGAATTGGACTAGGGTTAGGAGACTTGGTGGGCAAGTCTTAGAATTAGAATGGACTTTGGGGTCCTAAGAGGTAGGAAACTGATTCCTTATCCCACCAGGTTCCTTGGAGGCCAATCTACAAGGATTTATTTCTCCACTAGGACTAATCTTAATAGCTGTTTTTCTCCCTTATTAATTAATTATGAAATTAATTACTATTCAGGGTTTTGGGCCTTCTTTGTTCTATCAGGCCTGATCTGGTCCATCAGGCATGATCAATGTGTTAACCTTTTTAATCTGAATGTCATACATCTTCTTATTGGGCTCCCTAGCCCAAGTCATGTGTAATTAATGCAACATTAACCACATAATCAGGATTTATTTATTCCCTATCATTTGCCCCCCAACTTTTGGGAAACAGTGACTAGGTTTCGCAAAAGTTAAGTTCATTTGTTCCCTTGCAGGGTATCGTTTTTGCGTAAAGTGTGGAGCGACCTACACATTTACAATGATTTGCTTTTATCCCTATTATTTAGGAATTATCTTAATTTCCAGAATTTTCCCTAAATTCAGGGATTTTTCCTTAATTTTCTGGATTTTTTTCCTTAATTCTTGGATTTATCTTTAATTTTCTGGATTTTTTCCTTTATTCTGGGATTTATCCTTAATTTTCAGGAATTTTTCCCTTATTTTTCTGGGATTTTTCCTGAATTTTCTGGATTTATTCCCCATTTTCTGAAAATATTTATATTTTCAAAAAATATTTTAAAGAATTTCCTTGATTTTCTTAATTTTTCAAAAAAAAATTTCTCTTTTTTCTTCTTTTTTTCTCTTTTTTTTCTTTCTTCTTTTTTTTTTCTTAATACCTGGCTCGACCAGGAATCATGTTCGACCAGGACCTGGTCGAATTAACCTTGTAGTTGCGCTGATCGACAGGGTTTCGAGCAGGATGCTTTCGACCTCAATTCCTGGTCGAACTTCGGTCAGGATTCTCAACCTTTTTTTTATGTTCGATCAGGAATCTCCCCTTTTCGGTCATGATCAATATTCTTGACTGAATTAACCATCATTTAAGCCCAAGTCGAAGTCAATTTCGAGGAAAAGCATTCGACCAGGAATTAAGTTGAGGTTCTGGTCGAATTCGACCTATTTCTGATCGATTTAACCTCCTTTGAAGCTCTGGTCGAAGGAATTTTGAACCTCATCCTTTCGATTAGAAACTTAAACAGCATCCTGATCGAATGGGATCAAGACTTTTATGTTTTTTATTTGGTCCATCCCTTAATTGGGCTTTTTATTAATTCAAGGCCCAATAAGACTTCGCTCCAAAAAAATTTTAACCTGGCCCTTTCGCTGGGCCTATAACTTTAATTATCCGAGCCCTTTTCTGGGTTTTTAATTGAAATTTGTATTGGGCTTATCCTTTGGGCTTTATTTTGGGCCCATTGTTTCAACTGGGCTTTTCTTCCTTTTTCATTTTCTTTAAAAAATTTATGTTTGGGCCCTGAGCTGGGCTTGCTTTATCCCTAGGCCCAATAAGATCTGGGCCTCCATTAACATCCCAAATTCCAGATTTTTCTGGATTTTTCCAGAATGTTCTCAAACATATATGTTTAATAAAAAATTCTTCCATCTTGTAGAAAATTCCAGAACTTTCTTGACTCTAGGCCCAAATGAGGTTTTCTAGGCCCATTTCTGCCTTCCAAGTGCCGATATAAGAGTGAGGTGGGAGTGTAACCCCCTCACACTTCTCATTTCACTCCTACTCAATTCTCCAAAATCCCTCTCCTGTCTCAACACTCTCCTCCTTAAGAATTTTCCGGCTACTTCCTTAGGCTTTTCCGGCCTCGTTTTCCATCAAAGATTTCAGGATTTTCTTCAACCTCCATTAATGGCAGAAAAAGGTGCTGAGAGAGCGGCCAAGATTGCCTCGGCTTCAAAACGAGGTAAGGATGTCGAGATCCGTTCTTCTTATATGTCTTTGATAGATATGATTAATACTAGGGGGACGAATATCCCTCCACTGCGCATCTCGACTCTTTTAATCATTGCAACACTTGGCACAATATAGATTATGATAAGTTAAATGCACGTTATAACGTTCGTCCTCCCCTTAGGCTAGTTCCAGTTTCTGGTGGCGATCGTACTTGCCACTGGAAACCCGATACTCTTTTTGTTTACACAGATGCCCTTGATGCTGGGCTTAGGTTTCCTTTTTCATCCCTTCATTCCTCACCTTCTAGCTGATTTACAAATAAACCCATGTCAGCTTCCTTCAAACGCTTGGAGTAACATTTTATGTTTTATGGTTTATTGTCTTAGGGGAGGTTTTCCCTTATCCGTAGATATTTTTAGGAAGGTTTTTTAATGTTACAACAGTACTTCTGGTAATTGTAGTTGGGTCTATGTTAAACAAAGGCCCAAGTGTAAGCATATTTTTAACAGCGCCTCCATTCCCGACAATAATCAAAATTGGAGGAATAGTTTTGTCGGGTTAAGGTGGGAGAATGGTGACTGGGGAACCCTCTTCAGATCTTCTTTCGGGAAGGTTAGTGATGGTAGCCTTAAATCCATTCACTTAACTCCCGAGGAAACTATCATTTATGAGGATCTTACTCGGGATAACGGTGCCACTATCAGCTGGACTCTTTTAGAGGATTTCTCCCTCATCCACGTGGGGCTATCCTCTGTTTCTCAACAAGGTATTTTTCTTCCCTTCTCATTTCTATTTTATTTTATGCATTATTGACACCACTTATCTTGTTTTTTCTCTTGTTTTGCAGCTGCTAAGGAGATCAACGAAGATAATGTGCCTCTCGTTGAGGAGACTACTAGGATGAAGAAGGCTCGTCTTGCGGGCCTGGATACTCGAGGAAAGGCTACGGAGCCTAGCTTCCTACGAAAGCACAAGGAGCCCATGGTGGAGGTTCCAGTTGAGGGAGCTGAGGGCCACAGTGCCCCTATCACTACTGCTACTCCTGTTTCTGCTGCCACGGGCGCCTTTCAGCCTCTTTTGGGATTCCGTCGGGGGGATCCCCTGGTTGGATCCACGAAGCACGCCTGGGATTGGTCTTACCATGGCGTAACTCCCAAGGACTTCACCAACGTGGTGGCTACTCCTGACTTGGAGAGGATAAAGCTCATGGGAGCTCAGTCCTTAGCCTCGGTATGAGTATTTCTTGAAATTTTTCTTTCTTACTTGTAGCATTCACTTGCCTTACACTTTTGTTTATTGCTTCATTTCAGTCTAACACCTACTTCCAAGGCACTGTGAGGCAAGCTGAATCATGGAAGAGGGCCTCTGACAAAGCTGATAATTCCCTCATGAGGCAGCATAAGAAGTACGCCGCTTTGGAGCGGAAGCTGAAGCGTAAGGAGGAGGAGCTCGGAGAGTCCAACGCTGAGCTGGTGGTGCTAAGGGCGGAGAAAGATAAGGCGATTGACAACTATTTGGACTCGGAGGAGTTTACCCAGTCCATGAAGGTGAGGGACGATTCAGTCTTCCCTTGGTTTTTTAGGACTGGCTGGGAGACGGCCCTTGGGACCGTGAACGAGGCTTGTCCTGATATTAACCCGGCGGACTATGTCTGTCCCGATGATGAGGCTTTACTGCAGAGGTTTCGTACCCGAGTGGTTGTCTCGGATTGTATCCCTCAGGACCCGCTTCTTCCTCCTCCCGAGTCGTCTTCCAGGCCTGCTGAGGATGATATCTCTTCCTCCTCTGAGACGACAGAGACTTCCAGTGAGAGCGGAGGAGATGATGATGTGGATGCCAAGGGCACATCTGCTCCTTAGAGCTTTTCCAGCCCTGCGTGGCTTATCAATTTTATATTTTCTTGGAGACTTTATTTATCAGATTTTGTATTTTTTTTGAACTTGTTTTATTTATCAAAATTTATGCTTTCATCTCATGCGCTTAGTTTACTTATTTTGTTACTGGAATTCAAAACATATTTTGAAAACTTTCTGAATTTCACAAATTGTTGGGATTCATCCCTTACAACAGTCTTAATAAACCTCAAAACAAAACTAAAATATTTAAATCCTAAGAAAGCAAAGCTTCAAGTTACTTTTCAACCTACTTGTCATCTTGACAAGTGAGAATCATGCTCAACCGTTTCACATATAGTAAATCTTCAGGTTTTGTGCATGCCAAGTTCTGGGAACTTCAAAACCATCCATAGTTTCACGCTTGTAGGTTCCTCTACCTTGAACACTCTTGACCTTGTATGGCCCTTCCCAATTTGGGGCAAGCTTTCCTTTCGGCCCTACACCAGAAGCTTCCATCTTCCTTAAGACTAAGTCACCCTGTTTGAAGAACCTTTCTTTAACCCTTAGGTTATAGTAGAATGAAGCCTTTTTCTGATATTCCACTATCTTCGCACGTGCCTCATCTCTCACTTCATCAATTAGATCCAGGGCTAACCTTTGCCCTTCCTCATTTTCCTCAGCATTGAAAGCTTGAATCCTGGGGGAGGATTGTGATATCTCTACAGGAACAACTGCTTCTGCCCCATATGCTAACATGAAGGGAGTTGCTCCAGTCGTGACTCTACAGGTAGTTCTATAGGCCCATAGTATTGGGAGGATTTCATCCACCCAGTTATTCCTCGAATTCTCGATCCTCTTCTTTAGTCCATCCAGGATATTCGATTCGCCACTTCCGCTTGCCCATTGGCTTGCGGGTGAGCCACAGAGGTGAATCATAACTCAATTTTATTATCTTCATAATACTTCTTGAATTCCTCATTGTTGAATTGTGTTCCATTTTCAGTGACTAGGATGCGGGGAATTCCATACCAGCACATGATATTTTCCCACAGGAATTGTGCAACTTGCTTTGTTGTGATTTTTGCCAAAGGCTTGGCTTCAATCCACTTAGTAAAATAATCAATGGCTACAATCAGGAACTTCCTTTGTGTCGTGGCCATGGTGGAAGGCCCCAGTTCCATTCCCCACATAGCAAAGGGGATGGGTGAGTTGATGGATGTTAGCATATCGGGGGGTTGTCTAACGATAGGTGCATGCTTCTGACATCGGTCACACTTCTTCACATACTCTTTGGCATCAGCCATCATTTCTGGCCAATAGAAGCCCAAATGGGTTATCTTATGAGCTAGTGCTCTGCCCCCCAAGTGTTTCCCACAAATACCTTCATGCACTTCTTCAAGAGCCAAGCGTGTCTCAACAGGCCTGAGACATCTTAGGTAAGAAACTACATAAGATCTTTATACAAAATCCCATCTATTAAGGAGTATCTTAACGCTCGAACAGCCAACTTCCGCGCTTCAGTAGCATCATTAGGCAACCAACCAGTTTGAATATGAGTCTTAATGGGATCTATCCATGATGCCCCCAGACCTATAGGAGCTATAAGCTTAACATCAATGCTCCGTGTCTTCAGAACGCGGAAGTATACACTTCTTGAACTTTCCTCTATCTCAGATGAAGCAAACTTTGATAAGGCATCTGGCTTAGCTTTTTCCTCTCTTGGAATGTGCTCAACATGGCATTCATCGAATTGGGTCATCACAACCCTTACTAGACAGACATATTTAGCCATTGTATAATCCCTTGCCTCAATCTCTCCCTTCACTTGGGATATAACCAACTTCGAGTCTCCACAGGCCTTCAAGTTCTTGACTCTCAATGTCCCTGCTAGGCCGAGGCCAGCTATCAGAGCTTCATATTCTGCCTCATTGTTTATGGTCGGGAAGTCTAACTTCATGGCATACTCAATCGAGAACCCATCAGGGCATTGTAAAACCAAACCTGCTCCACTTGAATTTGTTTTTGATGCTCCATCAAAATAGTGTACCCAATATTCTTTCTCCTTATCATCATGTTCCTTGTCCCCCTTATCAACTTCCTTGTCCACCTCAATCTTATGAGCCTGGAAGTAAGGACACAACTTTCTCGAAGCCATTACCAAGGCTAAAGCAAACTTCTCAATAGTTGAATAATTTAACTCAGCTCCATGCAGAATTTTACTGACATAGTACACGGGTTTCTGGATTTTAAGTTCCTCCTTAACCAATACAGCGCTCAAGGAACTCTCTGAAACGGCCAAGTATAAGTATAATACTTCATTCGAAGCTGCTTGTCCAGCAATGGGGCCTGAGCCATATATTTCTTTAATTCCTCGAATGCCTTCTGGCTTTCTTCACTCCATACAAAATCCTTAACTTTCTTTAAAGACTTGAAGAATGACAAACACTTGTCTCCAGACTTTGAGATGAATCGTCCCAATGCAGCAACCCTTCCAGTGAGCTTTTGAACATCTTTGATAGTTTTTGGGGGCTCCATGTCCAGGATTACCCTTATTTTATCGGGATTGGCCTCGATTCCTCTCTTTGAGACCATCAATCCTAAAAACTTTCCAGATCCTACTCTGAAAGTACACTTTGTAGGATTTAACATCATCTTGTGGTATCTCAGGACCTCAAAAGCTTCCCTCAAATGGGTTATATGGTCAGTCTTCACTAGACTTTTGACTAACATGTCAACAACATAAACTTCCATGGTCTTGCCAATAAGATCCTTAAAAATTTTATTTACCAACCTTTGATAGGTGGCTCCTGCATTCTTGAGACCAAATGCCATAACAAGATAACAATAAACACCAAAATTAGTGATGAATGATACCTTTAGGATGTCGTTCTTATGCATCTTGATCTGATTGTATCCATTAAATCCATCCATGAAGCTCAGCATCTCATGTCTAGCAGTGGCATCTATCAAAGTATCTATCCTTGGCAACGGGAAACAGTTCTTAGGGCATGCGTCATTCAGATCAGTGAAGTCCATACACATTCTCCACTTTCCATTGGCCTTCTTCGCCATTACAGGGTTTGCTAACTATTCTGGAAATTGTATACCTCAATGAAACCAGCCTCTAAGAGCTTCTCTACTTCCTGTTTTATAGCTTCTTGCCTCTCTGGGGCAAAACTTCTTTTCTTTTACTTCACCGTCTTCCGACTCGGATCCACATTCAGCTTGTGAGTAATTAGTTCCGGGTCTATGCCTGGCATATCAGCTGCCGACCATGCAAACACATCACTATTTTCTTGTAAAAATTTTACTAACTTCCCTCTAAGAGGCTCCTATAGTGTGGCTCCAACAAAAGTAACTTTCTCAGGATCCTCAGGAGCTAAAGGAATCGAAACCAAGTCCTCAGCTGGCTTTCCTCTTTTCTCATTATTCTCTCAAATATCCAGATCTTCAATAGGAAGAACTTTTCCCCCAACTCCATCTGCCCTCAGAGAGGCTACATAACAACTTCTATCCATTTTTTGATCTCCTCTCTCTTCTCCAATCCCATTCCCGGTGGGAAACTTCATACTGAATGGTAGGAAGAAGGGACTGCCTTGAAGGCATGTATTCCTGTTCTCCCCATGATAGCATTGTAAGTTGAACTAGCTTTTACTACCACAAAGTCCAGCATCTGTGTTGATTACCTTGGTTCTTGTCCTATGGTTGTTGGAAACTTAATTATCCCTTCCACGGGGCACTCCACTCCCTTAAATCCATATATCGGCATGTCGGTTGGGGTCAATTGGGAGTCATTATATCCCATCCTTAAAAAGGTGTCATGGAGCAAGATATCCACTGAAATACCATTATCCACAAGGACCCTCTTAACCGGGCTGTTTCCTATTATAGGTGTTATGACCAACGAGTCGTCATGAGGAAATTTCACACCCTCCAGGTCAGAATCATCAAAAGCCTTTGTTACTCCTGTCCTGGCCCTCTTCGGGGACTCTCCAACAATATGCATAACCTCCCTGGCAAAAGCTTTCCTGGAGTTCATGGATAATCCAGCTGCAGTCGGTCATCCAAAAATCGTGTTTATTACAGGTCCTCGGGGTCATGGTCCTCCAAAGATTATATTTATCACCGGTACCCTAGGTTGGGGATTCCGCCCCTGATCATCTTGGTCCCTCCTACGATCTTCAAAGTTCTTTCTCCCATTGTTATTTCTATCTCTTCCTTCCCTAGTGTACTTGTGCAATCTTCTTTTCTGAATGAGGAACTCTATTTCATCTTTCAGTTGCTGACACACATCGGTGTGATGACCAACATCTTTGTAAAATCTATAATATTTGCTCTTGTCTAGCTTGGCTGGATCTTCCTTCAAGGGCTTAGGCCAACTAATATCTTGGTCTTTCTTGATTTCCATCAAGATATGGCTTCTAGGAGCGTTCAACTTAGTGTATTCAGCGAACTTTTGCCCAGGTCCTCCCTTCTTAGGGGTTGAATCAGGGTTTTGCTCAGTTCTAGGATACTTGTCCTTAGCGATATATTCTAGATCAATTTTCCGCTTCTTGCCTCCAGCGGGCTCGTTGCTCACTACGGTCTTCCTCATGCTCTCCTCCACTTTGATGTACTTCCCGGCCCTATCTTGGAGCTGCAACATGCTTTTAGGGGGGCGCTTGGCCAAGAACATCTTGAAGAACTCATCCCTAGTTCCCTGTTATAGTGCTATCATGGCTATCTTGTCATCAAGGTTCGGGACTTTTAAAGCTTCCTTTGTGAATCGATTCAGGTAGTCTCTCAAGGATTCCTTCGCTCCCTGCACAATGCTCATGAGGGATGCTGAACTTTTCTCATGCACTCTCCCACTGATGAACTGCTTAATAAAAGCCTGACTTAATTCTCCGAAGGACCCAATAGAGTTCGGGGGCAAACGACTATACCATCTTTGAGCCATACCCGACAGGGTTTGAGGAAAGGCCCGACACTTAATAGAGTCATTCACGGGCTGCAACAACAGTGCATTGGAGAAGGTCCTGACATGATTAGCGGGATCTCCCATGCCATCATAAGCTTTGATAGTAGGCATCTTGAACTTCCTTGAGATATGGGCATTCATTATCTCTTCAGTGAATGATGCAGTAGGATCATTAGGATCTCCAAGGGGAAGAAGATTGCTTGGATCAGCTATTGGGACTACAGCCCTTTTTTGTGATGGACCATCCAGGTCTATGATTGGAGGAGGATTTCTCCCCCTAGGTGGTAATGGGGGTCTGGGAACCTGGTGCGCCTCCAGGTCGCGCTTCAACCTTTGAATCTCAGCCTCATGGGCCTTGATTCTCTCCTTCACTTCTTGGGGATTCACCCATCGGGTGCTTCTAGGAAGTTGGTTACCATCAGCCATAGGCTCTTTGCCAGCACATCTCCTTCTTGGGGCCATTTCATCATCCGAGGATTCAGAGTCTCTCTCAGTATAAGGACCAGAAAATTCTTGATCCTCCGGGATAGGAGCCAAACCTTATATGTAGGGGGTGTTCGCCCTCGTGCTTCACCCCCTCTAGCATATCCACTTCATCCAACCTCAAGGTAAAGGGGCATCCCATAAGGGGGGTTAGTAGTCACAATAGTTGAATACTCATACCCAACGGGTTGAGAATTCACAGGTGTATGTAGCTGTTAAAGTTAGGAATTCATCCCTTGAGTAGCCGAGGGAATCGTCCCTTGTGGCTGAGGTTCAGTTGCCCCTAACTTGGCTTCTCCTTGGGTGGCGGCATAGGTTGAGTACGGAGGTACCTCCACGGTTGACGAAATCGCTTGGGTTGTCCCCGCGGGTGTTCCTCCTTCAAGGGCGCTGTTTGTTCTCCGTGCTATTGCCATGGTTGTTGTTGTGCTTTCCCACAGACGGCGCCAAATGTTATGGATTAAAAATTAAGATATAATAATTGCAGTATCTATTACTAAGGAACATGAGCTTCGAGGCTCGATTTGACTGCTCTTGTGGTTTGTTACTCGGTCTGCCTTAACAAGATGCCTACGTAACTTGCTGATTGCCAAGGATCAAGTCAAAAAATGTAGTTCTGATTTGTGGGGTGAGGCCCCTTATATAGATGTTGGAAGTTTTTGAATTGGACTAGGGTTTGGAGACTTGGTGGGCAAATCTCAGAATTGGAATGGACTTTGGAGTCCTAAGAGGTAGGAAGTTGATTCCTTATCCCACCAGGTTCCTTGGAGGCCAATCTACAAGGATTTATTTCTCCACTAGGACTTATCTTAATAGCTATTTTTCTCCCTTATTAATTAATTACAAAATTAATTAATATTCTGGGTTTTGGGCCTTCTTTGTTCCATCAGGCCTGATCAGGTCCATCAGGCCTGATCAATGTGTTAACCTTTTTGGTCTGAATGTTATACATCTTCTTATTGGACTCCGTGGCCCAAGTCATATGTAATTAATGCAACATTAACCACATAATCAGGATTTATTTATTCCCTATCAATTTCGTATCAAACGGGCGAACGGTCTATTTATTACGAATTTTTGAATATTTTTTCGGAATTAAAACGGGTCTCCGAATATCTGAATCTGACTTTAAAATAATTTTATACTAATTATCGAGACTTGAAAATAATTTAAAATAATATTTAAGAGCTCGAAACTATTTTTCGGAATTTTTAAATCAAAATAAATAATTAAATCCAATTAAATAATCAATTTAAATTAATTAATAACTAATTAAATTAAATAATCAATTAATATTTAAATTAATTGATTAATTAAATAATTAATTATCAACTAAAATTAATTAATTAAATAATTTAGATTTATTTTTAAATAAAAAAAATTTCAGAATTTAAAAATAATGATTTTTAGAATAAAAATGAATTTTTAGAAATTAAAAACAGAATTTTTGAAGCTCACCGGCCCATTTTCCGGTCGAACTCCGATATCGTTCAATCCTTATCCAAACTTAATGTTTAATATACGAAATCAAAGCTGCTAACTCCTATAATCAAACCCCATAAATCATTACAACAAACGATTAACAAGTAAAACAGAAAAATGAATCAAAATTTCAAAAAAATTATGAACTCAGTTAATCACTTCCAGGGGTTATAATTACCAATTATATATACCAATCAACTGCAAATTCAATACTAAAGCTTATTTAAGCATCAAAATCATCAAACGATTCGTAGATTAAAAACCCCCAATTCGGGTCAGGAACCCTAGAATCGAATTTTAAAAATTACTAACCTGAGATGATTTTTGATGATACGATTAGATTGTGCTCCTCAAGAGCTTCAAAATGACTACAAACATGATATGATTTGCTTCTCAGATCATTGCAAAATCATCGATTGATTCCCAGAACACCAAGAACAAATTTGCAGAGAATTTTTTGATTTTTATTTATATTTTCTAATTTTTATATATATAATAATAATTAAATAGTAAATAAATGGTATTTATAGTTATATAAAAATAATACCAGTTGGATCGTATTGGTTCGAAAAATAGGTTACTTAGCCGCTAAGTAACTGCATAAATAATCTGATTTGATATCCTTATTGGATAATTATCCAAACCGGGCTTCTAATAAAACACTTTATGTGAAAATAATGTAATAATATCCCGTCTTTTGAGAATACAGGTTTTGTTGATTTATCAAAATGATTATCGTACCGAAAATTTTACGTCGGGCCACGCACTCGTCAAACCGTAATCCGGATCAAAAAAGTCAAAACACGAAAAATGTCCAGAATTACCAGATTAGGTTAGGAAGGAGTTTTTTTTGGAAGAGTTTCGGATTGTAAAAACGTAAAAACGGTTGAAGTTGGACGATTCCCGGCTTTATAAAATAGTTTCGTAATTATTCAGAAAATAATTAATAAATTGATAAATCAGTATAAAGTCATATAACACTCCAAAAATTACCAAAAAAATACCTTAATTATCTATATTTTATTCTGGACATATTAAACTTAACATACTCACATTTTATTATATACAAACATCCAAATATTATTATCAATCATCACATAATTCACCAAAAATTCACATAATAATAATATAATAATCATTTATTGATAAAAATAACTAGACGTTATTTCCCATATGTTACAAATGATATGGAAGAGAGTGGATTTAAATTGATGCTCATCACATTCTTTGCCAAACACCAAAGATGGAGTGTTTGTCCTTGAGCTAGGGCCTGATTTCCCCCCTATATCCATGAAATCTCCTTCATCATCATCATCTTCATCCTTAAATATATCCTCAGACCCACCAGTTGGATAATCAAAATCATCACCAGCTGTGGGGGGGGGGGGCAGGTCAGTGATTGCATCATTGACCCTTTGCATAGAATCAGTTGTGTGCAGCAAGTTGTGAATTCTCTCAGCAGCCATATTATCCTGTTCAGCTAAATGATATTTCAACGAACACAATCAATCCAGAAACGTGAACTTTGAATCTCAAATTCCTTAGATCAATCCAGAAACTAAGTAATTTGAATCTAACCTTCAAAACAATCCAGTAATTAAAGTTTAGAAGAAAGAAAACTAATCATAGTTTATCTCAAAACATGATCACCACATATCTCTTAATAGATTACATGAGAGGGGTATTTATAGGCTTAACCAATAACCTAAATCCAACAGAATTCCAAGAGAAATTCAATATCAGCTTGAATTAGCCAATATCTGAATCCTTTCAGGAAACAAATTTAAAATCCAAATCCAAATAGAAAACATATAAAAACAGAATCCAAATAGGAAAATAAAATCCTAAGTGCTTAAAGCAAGAAAAACCCTTTCAATAGAAAGGTAAAAACTTGCAAGCCAAAAGTCGAATTATTAATTATATAAGCCAAAATAGGTTAGCCCATGCTGGTTGTTGAGCTGAGTGGCAAAGCTTCATTCGTTCCTTCATCATACTTTGTTGTCCAAGTAAGCTTTGTGACCCATATTTGTCTCTTGTCATTGTCAAACCCCATTGTAGTGAACAACAGATTAATAGGCTGATCCTCAACCAAATTTCCTTTCATATTCACATCATTATCCCCCTCATCAAAAATATTTGTCCTCAAATTCACATCACTCAAGTAAGGAGAAAGGTCACCCACATTAAAAGTTGCACTAACACCGCCAAAGTTACTTGGTAGATCTATCTTGTAAGCGCTCTCTCCATAAGCTTCAAGTACCTCAAATGGACCATATGCCCTTAACATAAGCTTGTTCTTTCTTTTGCTTAGAAACCTTTCTTTTCGCAAATGAACCCAAACAAGATCTCCAGGTTTGAATAAAGGTTGCTTACGCCTCTTGTCGGCTTGAGCCTTGTAAAGTGCATTCATCTTCTCAATCCTCTCTTTTACTTGCTCACAGGTCTTCTTAAAGGCATCCAAATGATTCTTGGCATCAGTATGAATATCATCTTTATGTAAAGGAAGCAAATCAATTGGAAGAAATGGGTTAATACCATAAACCACTTCAAAAGGAGAACGGGAGGTAGTAGAAGAGTGAGATTGATTATAAGCGAACTCGGCATGACATAACTTGATATCCCAATCCTTTTGAGTCTTGCCTACTAATCCACGAAGTAAGGTACCTAAAGTCCTGTTAGTCACCTCAGTTTGGCCATCTGTCTGAGGATGATGAGATGTGCTAAATAGCAACTTCGTTCCAAGCCATCTCCATAAACACTTCCAAAAGTGACTCAAAAACTTTGAATCTAGATCAGAAACAATGCTTCATGGAATACCATGCAAACGAACAATCTCCTCAAAATAGAGATCAACAACATGTTGTGCATCATCCGTCTTAGTCATTGGAATAAAGTGAGCCATTTGAAAAACGATCAACGACAACCATTATAGAATCCTTCCCTCTTTGCGTTCTTGGCAAACCAATGATAAAATCCATACTTACATTATCCCATGGAACTTCAGCAACGGGAAGTGGAGTATACAAACCCTTAGAAAATGTACTTTTGGCCTTTTGACAAGTAGCACATCTAGAAACCACTGATTAAACATCTCGAATCATTCAAGGCCTGAAAAAACTCTCATTTAATAAATCCAAAGTTTTACGCACCCCAAAATGGCCGGCAATAGCACCACTATGTACTTCACGAACAAGTAACTCACGCACACCATAATTAGGAATACAAAGCTTATTCCCCTTAAAAAGAAACCCATCTTGAATGGTGTAATTCCGAGTTGGAGAACTGAATTCTTGTGCAAAATCAACATCAGATGCATAGAAGCCTTTAAGAAGCTCAAAACCAAGAATTCGAGTATCAACCATAGCTAACAAATGTGCCCTCCTTGAAAGAGCATATGCCACGACATTAGACTTTCCCTCTTTGTATTTTGAGGAAAATATGAAAGATTGAAGAAATTCCACCCGTTTAGCATGACGATAGTTCAACTTTTGCTGTCCATTAATGAACTTTAGCGCTTCATGATCAAAATATAGCACAAAAGGTTTGGGACGCAAATAATGCGACCAATGATCCAATGCTCGGATAATAGCATAAAACTCACGATCATAATTCGAATAGTTGTGTTTTCCGCTAGTCAGCTTTTCACTAAAAATGAAATAGGGCTTTTTGCTTGAATCAACACAGCACATATACCAACTTCACTTGCATCACACTCAACCTCGAATAGTGTATTGAAATCTGGTAAGGCTAAAACTGGAGCATTACAAAGCTTTTCCTTAATCTCATCAAATGCCTTTTGAGCTTGATTAGACCATTCAAACTCACCCTTTTTGAGTAACTCGGTAATAGGAGCCGTAATAGAAGAAAAGTTTTTTGATAAATCTTCTATAAAAAGAAGCCAATCCATGAAAACTCCGCACCTCAGGCACGGTTTGAGGAAAAACCCAGGAAGAAATAGCTATAACCTTTTCAGGATCAACTTGTACTCCACAATCAGAAATAATATAACCAAGAAACGAGATACGCGATACCATAAAAGAACACTTCTCGAGTTTACCAAAAAGTTTCTGGTCTCGCAACTTTTCAAATAAAAGTCTAAGGTGATGCATATGCTCAAATTTATCTCTACTATAAACCAGAATTTCATCAAGATTGACAATGATAAATTTGTTTAGGAAAGGATGAAGTACCTCATTCATGAGCCGTATAAAGGAGCTAGGGGCATTACAAAGACCAAAAGGCATCACCATCCACTCATATAATCCTTGTTTAGTTTTAAAAGCTATTTTCCATTCATCACCTTCACGAATCCGCATTTGATGATATCCACTTCGAAGATCAATCTTAGAGAAAATTGTCGCACCATGCAACTCATCAAGCATGTCTTCTAATCGAGGCATAGGGAAACGATATTTGATGGTAATATTGTTCACTGCTCTAGAATCAACACACATTCTCCATGTTCCATCCTTCTTTGGAACTAGCAAAGCGGGAACTGCACAAGGACTCATACTCTCGCGTACAAGACCTTTTTCAATCAAATCTTCAATTTGTCTCTGAAGCTCTTTAGAGGCCTCTGGATCACATCTATAAGCAGGTTTATTAGGTAAAGTAGCACCAGGAATAAGATCAATTGCATGCTCGATTCCTCGTACTGGAGGTAAACCAGTAGGTAACTCATCTAGAAAAACATCACCAAATTCAGCGAACAAATTATGAAGAAGTGGATCTGAATCGCCTTGATTATGAGTTATTTTCTTTACAAACAAAGCATATGCTATACCCCCATTTGTATCCGCCTCCTTTTCAAATTCTTTTCCTGACAAAAATAAGCTAGTTTTCTTCTTTAAATCACGCATATGTTCATAATACTCATTAGGAGACAAAGGTTGAAGTTTAATACGTTTACTCCCAACTTGTACCAAATAAACATTAGTATCACCTTCATGCATTACCTTTCCATCAAACTGCCATGGTCTTCCAAGTAAAAGACGACATGCACTCATAGGAATCACATCGCACCATAACTCATCCTTATAACTACCAATCGAAAAACTCACCAAGGCTTGCTTTTTCACGTTTAAACCCTTCGAGTCATCAAGCCAATTCAACTTATATGGTTTCTCATGAACATGAGTTGGAAGATTTAGCTTATTGACCATGTTAATGGATGCAACTTTCGTGCATGATCCACTATCAATAATCATATTGCAAGTCCGATCTCAAACTTTACACCTTGTGTGAAATAAGTTTTCTCGTTGATCAGTATTTGGTATAGTCTCTGTGTGTAAAATCCTACGAACAACAAGCAAATTAGCATCATTCTCTGCATAAGCAAGTTCATTGTTAGGTCACACACATACTGTAGAGGGGGTGAATACAGTGTATAGTACACTCAAATCGAACTTTAAGAACTTAAGTAACAGAA
The DNA here is from genome assembly GCF_009905375.1 of Apium graveolens. Taxonomy (NCBI): domain Eukaryota; kingdom Viridiplantae; phylum Streptophyta; class Magnoliopsida; order Apiales; family Apiaceae; genus Apium; species Apium graveolens. Next base: position 169,963,366 of record NC_133654.1, on the reverse strand, counting down.
AACAAACTTTATTGAAACAATAAACTCTGTTACAGTATGGAACTGTTACCTCTCAGTGATGAACAAATATCACGAGAGCTGCTAGGATTACAATGAATAATCTTTTCTAATAATGATAGCACTTATAGTGTAAACCCTATGTCTGTGTTTATATACTACACAGTTACAAGATAATCGCTAATTGATATGGAATATAATTCTGCTTCCTAAAATATATCAATCAGATATCTTTTCTTCCAAGTATTCCATTCTTCACGGAATTCCTTCTTCATGCATATCTCTTCTTATGTTTATCTCGATCTTCTTTCCTTTAATCAGCTACTGTCCTTATCTGATTGTCCTTCAACACTTAAGTTCTGATATCTATCTTCTGATGATTATCTCCTGATAATATAAATACTGATATCCTTAAGTCCTGACTTCCAGTATAAGTACTGATCAACAGTTAAGTACTGATTTATCCTGTTCACGTAAGATCTGAAAGCTAAACATAAAACATATTAGCCATGACATTATCAAATATATCTAACAATCTCCCCCAACTTGTAAATTAACAAAATATACAAGTTTAACAGATATTTGATGATGTCAAAAACATTAAGTACAAATGCATGAGAATTAGACTAGATAACTACAAGTTACAGTCCTTAAAGTTTTTACCAATTTCAACTTCTGATAATAACTTCAGTCTGTATAAATATCAGAATTTAAGCAGTTGTAGATCTTCGACTTGGCTTCTTCATTTTCTGATCTCTCTGATGTCAGGAGTTGTTCTGAGATAGTTCTTCAACAAACATTTCTCAGCATATCTTAGTTCATCAATCATTCTCCTTTTAACACCTTTAAGCTCTGCAGTATCTTCACCAGTTTGAAAGATTGCAGCTCTGAGATCATTAATCTTTGCTTTTCTTAACTCCTGATCTAGTCTTATGACATAAGCTTTGTCTGACTCAAGATTGAATTCAAGTCCCTTAATACCAAGATACGTTCTGATCTGTGCAGTATTAGGCTTCATATCAACAATATCACCATTGTGATCTCTGTACTTTGGAACATATATGCTGTCAGACTTAACAGAATAAAGCCTTTTCTGTCTCTGAATCTGTTCTTTTAAGTAGTTTGCAGCTGTCTCTGTTATTCTGTCATCCACTTGAAGTAAGAAAAGTACATGCTCCAATTCTTCAAAATACTTCAAAGGAATGGCATTTTATCTTATATGATAAACCCTACCATCTGTCATGAAATACAACATGATGTATTCTTTCAAGTAGGTATGGTAAACCATCTGTACAGATTTCAGTTGATTCAATCTCTCAGGAGTTGCTCCAATACCTGGTTCACTCAAGGAAGTTGGATCATTGGTAGTGTTGTGTACTCTTCTATCATCAGCACTTCCCAATCCAGATTTATCTCTAGTTTCCTTTCCAGTAACTACTCTTGCTTCAAAACCACTTGCATTAGTCTTCAAAGATTGAGTCTGTTTTGCTTTAGTGAATCCTGGTAGGAGTGTCTTTGATCTATTTTCTGATATCAAGTTAACTTGAGCACTGTCAGAGGTTACTTGCTTTTTCTGAATATCAGAACTTACAATTTCTTGACTCTGAACAACTTGAGCCATGTCAGAGGTTGTTTTAAGAACTTTACTCGAAATCAGAGCAAGATCATCTTTTCCATCAGTAATTTCTTCTTCCTCAGGAGGTACATAAGGCTTGATAGGTTCACCAACCTTTTCTTTACCCTTGGATCTTGGATCTATCTGTGGTTGTGATCTAGCCAAAGTTGCTTCAGTATGTGTCCTTTCTTTGATCACAATGCCTTTAGGTATTGGAAGTAACTTTTTACCAGAAGCTTCAGATTTAGATGTGACTTTCTCTGATTTAAATTTGGCTTCTTCTTCCTTTAAACTTTCCAAGTCCATCCCTCTATTTTCTTGAAGAAATAACTGTCATGACATTTCCTCATCAAGATCTAGAAGTTCATCAGAACTTATCCTTTTACCAGCAGCAGAACTTATTCTTTTCCCAGTATCAGAACTTGTCCTGTGACTAGCTTGTCTTGATGTAAATCTTCTACCTTGACTATGACCACTACCCATTCCAGAGGTTCCTTGGTCATCTTTTCCATCATCCTTTCCTTGCAGTGTCTTGTTGGTTTTGCATTTGGACTTAATTACCTTCTCCCCCTTTTTGGCATCAACAGGTAATAAAAGAGAGATAAGTAGTTCCACTGAGGTCTGCATTTCAGTAAGTTGCGATTGTCGAGAAGCTTGATTTGTCAGAATTTGATCAATCTGAGCTTGTTGTATCTCTTGAGTTTTCTCAATATAAGCAACCCTGTCAATGGTAGGTTGGAAGAACTTTTTCTTATCAATTTTCCAAACTAGTTCCTGTTTGATAAAGTTCTCCTGAATCTTGTGTAGTTCTGCATGAGTATTGGAATGAAGACCTTGTAGATGTTTAGTACTCAATGCAGTGACTCTAAGCTGGGTTTTAAAATCATCAGAATTTAACATTTCATCAGCTTTAGTCAAGTGCTCAGCAAGATGTAAAGCATTTGGAACACATGAAACTGAGTTCCATTCCTTAGTCCACTCCTGACATGCAGGAGTTTCACTCCAAGGCACTGGTGCATCCCTGATAACAAACTCCTTTACCAGTTCAGACTTAGGAAGAGTCGGTGGAGGAGTATGTCCTGAAGGACCTGCTTTATCAGCATCTACAGTTGTAGCAGCTTCACCAGTATCTCCAACATTTGCAGCATCAGAACTTAAAGAATCAGTATCTTCTGATAAGACAACAGTGTGAGTAGCAATGGAGGCTTCAACATCCTCTAATTGCTGATCTGATACTAAGTTCTGATCAACAGCCATATCCTGATGCTCACCTAAAATCTGATTATCAGCATCTTGATGCAGAGAAGGTGTTGTTAATAACTCTGGAGTTTGAACAGCATCAGTAACAGGTGTTGTGGAAGGATTATTTGCTATTGGAGCTTCTAAGAAAAGAATTGCAGGCACAACCAAGTTCTGAATATCAATTTCAGCACTTGTGCCTGGATCAACAAGAGACACAGATGGTGAGTTAGCCTTGTCAGATACAGCTTCCTGAGATGGAGTTGATGGAGAAGAAGTGACTGGAGCAAATTCCTTGCCTTGTGAGATCAGAGATTCCTGATCCTTCCTTAGCTGCTTCCTCCTCATCATCTGAAACTGGCCTTTGTGCCCTCTGTTTCTTGTACTTCCTTGTTGATTTAGATTCCGTGGGAGTTTCAGGAACTATCATACGTCTAAGACTCTTGAGAAGCCTAGAACCCCCAATTTCATAATCCTTCTGAGAAGTTGCTTTCTCAGCTTCAACCACCACAGGTTCTGAAGAAGGAATCTGTTCCTCAGAATCTGATTCATCTCTCAAAGTAAATCTCCTCCTCTTTTGAGGTGTTTGAGGAACAGTCTTTGTTCTCTTTGGCTTAGAGGATGTAGGCTTCACAGTAGGTGCTGAAGAAGAAGGTTGAGCAGTCTGTGAAGTGGAGAGATAGGATTGGAGATAAGTTCTGAGGGTAGGTTGAGTAGAATGAGAGGTAGGTACTGAGGTTGATGGATTTTGGGTGGTTGGAGGTGGTTGGACATCAGAGTAAACAGATCTATAGGTATCAGGATCAGCATTTACCAGGATATGTTTTACAGACTTAGGAATCTGTAATGGTCTAACCATTTTTTTTCTTAGTATCAGCATTTACCAGATCATTAAAGTACCTTTTTGCAACCTTAAAAGGTGGGGTTTGAGTGCTGACTAAATGAGGTTCATCAGTACAGTAAGTGTAAATAAGTTGACAGAATCTAGCAAAATAAACAACATCTCGATCCTCTGTCATCCTATCCCCAATAAAACCAATTATTCCAGTTGCAAAATCAAAATGAGTTTGATGGATAATAGCATACCCTATGTGCTGACTCAGAATTGGGATAGCATCAAAATTTGAACATTTGTTCCCAAAGGCTTTGGTGATGCAATCAAAGAAGAAACTCCATTCTCTTCTGATATTAGCCCGTTTCAACTGTCCAAGTTTCGTCAGACTCTTTTTATATCCCAATTCAGCCATTAACTCCCGAAGGGCTGAGTCCTCTGGAACTAAGAAAGTACAATCCTCTGGAAGATGTAAAGCCCTGCGTACTGTACCAGGAGTGACTACAAAAGATGAATCACCCACTTGGAAGATAATACTGGGAGTTCCACGGTTACCACCATCATCAAAAACGCCAGTCCTCCAGAATCTCAGAACTTGTTGACTTGAAAATAATTCTGTTAGGTCCCAATTTGTTTGTAGAAGAGGGGGTTGAATGCAAACAATACCGTTTAATCGAATAAAATGCGGAATAAAATTGTGAAACAAAATTCAAGTTAAATAAAACTTTTATTAAACTTGAAAGGTGTTACAACTACGGTATCGGTTACAAGGGATTAATCTCAAATCAATTATTACAAATCTAGAATAAATTCGACATGAACTTTTTCTATTTTTGTAATTAAAAGATCAAATGCTAAATGCGATTTGAGATTAAGTTCTAGGGATTTTAATCCGCTAGATAGATACACAAGAACAAGATAAGTATTTCTAGTTGATTGGATTTAACTTTACAATCTAGAAATTGATCTTGATGTTGCAGATGAGATGTAATGTTTTTCTGCTGCTATTATCTTTTGTTCTTGTATTGTGTTCTGTTAGATTGCTTTTTGTGAGTGTTTATGAATTGGATGCTTCTGCTTCTTTTAATCAACACAGCCGAGATTAATGAACTGGTATGACAATCCTTTGTCCAATAAGACTTTCGGTGTGACAATCTTTAGAGCTAACAAGACAATTAAAATGAACTAGCAAGACTTTCGGTATGACAATCAATTGTCATACCGATTGTCATAGTAGTACAAATGGAATTGTCTTACTGAATTAATAAGTGATTTTAATCTAAATAATAATTCCATCAAGACAGTCAACTGAATTAGCATGACTTTCGGTATGACTATCAATTGTCATACCGATTGTCATACTAGTACAATTAGTTGTCTTTTTAGAATTAAAACAGATTTTAACCAATTAAAATTCTGTAAATCCTTAATATTAATTCTAAATTAATTAATCAATTTAATTCAATTAATCAATAAATTAATCCTTGCAGATATAATTTATTTTCTTAATTAAATTATATTACTTAATTAATTAATAGAGAATTAATACTAACCCTGAGCAGCATCCATTCTTCTGACAATCTTCTGAAAGTCACTGAGACTTATGAATCAATTCCGCCACTTCAATGCTGACACTCGATGTACTGTCTGGTTCATGAGTGACTAACTTTGGTGACGTTTCTTCATGTCTTGACTTTGATATTCTGATTGAATCCTTGTAATAAATGATACCTTGACGAGATCTCTGTCACTTGATTAAATCCACGATCTTGATTTGTATCACTGAGGCATGATCAAATTCTTGAACTTCTTCCAGTGAATCTTCAAGTCTGCAGATGAACAATGTTTCTTTATTCTTTGACAGATGTTACTTTGTGAGATCTCTCTGATGATTAATCCACTATTTACTTATTACATTCTTATTTGAGTTGAGTTAAATACTCGAATAAACGAGTAGGCTATGACATATGCCTTTCAATCTCCCCCTATTTGCTTGTTAGACAATAACAACAAATATCTAGAGGATAACTCAACTAACAAATAAGAAAAAGATATAAACAGTAATGTAAAGTAAATAGCAGAAAAGTTCCGGATTATATTTAACATTTTCCAGATTCCAAATGAAATTTACAAGTGAATACAAGATAGATGTTCCTCTAGCCTGAACATATAACTACATTAGACTATCTTGATTCATAAAGCTCTAATCATATTACATTGAGTTTGAGCTAATTGACTTCAGTTATCTTCTCTTCTGACTTCACCTTCTTCTAAATTTTGAAGCAATTCCTTGTCAAAGACACGATCCTTTTCTGAAGTGACGCTTGCAGGTCTGACTGGTTGAACTCCAACTGACTTCAGCTTATTCTTGAGTTGATTGTACCTTTTAACATTCTTTTCACAATAAGCTTGAATCAAGTCAGCAGCTTGAGTCTTCAACATGGATGAATATCCAGCAGTTCTCAAATGATGTTTCATCCATTCCAGATGCTTAGCTGAGTAGTCTTTAAGAGATTGTACATCTAGCTGACAGATTTGAAGACAATCAGACTTAAAGAATCTCACCTGATGAGGATTGTTGACCACTTGAGGACTAGCCCTGCTGGCAAACTCTTTAAGCCTTTCTCGAAGAACTTCATTCAATTCTGAGCTTCTTTTGACTTTGTTTAAAAGAACCCAAATCTCTGACAAAGAACGATTCTCAAATAGATGAAGTGACACCTTGAAAGATCCTTCACTCTGACAATATACAAAAATGCTCATCTCATTTAGGGATCTATCAAAAGCAGCTGTGATCCTTGAGACTTCAGTCTTGATAGCATTCATGTACATGTCATTGTTAGGATTTGAGATTTCCAGCTTGTCAAGAAGATGTAGGAACTGCCTATCATTGTTAGTGCTCAGCTGAGGCATATCAAGTACTCTCCTAGCTTCATCCCATTTTTCACCAATCTTCAGTCTGACATCTCTTCTCCTTTCTTGAGCCTTTATGTCATGAAGACGTTGCTTTTGTAGAGTTTCTGTTCTTTGTATGTCTTTCCTCCTGTCAATGATCTGAGAGACCTTCTTGAGTTCAGCTTCTTTTCTTTTCATCTCTGACTGCTCCTTCTGAAATTCTTTCTCAAACATAGGATCCACTGTATCTTCCTCTTCCCAATCTTCAAAATCACTTTCCTCTTCAGCTTCAAATAACCCATCTTTATCTTCCTGAACTGGTTCAGTGGGAATGTCAAAAATATCAAAGTCATCCTGTTCTCCACTGTAGTAGACATCATCAGCCTTTCCTTTATCTCCAGCAGAGGTATCTTTTTCCTTCCCTTTGGCACTACTCCCTTTCTTCTCCCCCTTAGTTGAGGGATCCTCTACTGACTTTCCTTTGGAACCTCTATCACCTCCAGAGCCTGATCCTCCACCAGACGGTCCTTCAAAATAAGCTCTTTGTTCTTCATTAGGGCAATGAGAATTCTTGATCATGAAATATAAGTGCTTCATCCCTTCATTGAGATGTTCCATGCCCGTTTCTATCTTTAGAAATCTTGAGGAGTCCAGTGAATGATTCATCTCAACGAGGTCTTCAAGAGAAGTCATTCTTGTGTGTAGAGAGCAGAAGTTGGATATATCATCAGCTAATAAAGTTGGAGTGTCCTGAATAGAATTGAGCTTTGGTATTACAGTGGTCTTTAGATCTGAGATGTCATTCCTTATGATTGCAAGCTGATTGTTGACAGAGGTGGAAGAAGAAGACCGTTCAACCACTTGTGCTTTGAATGCTTGAGCTTCAGCTTGGCTTTTAGCAAGTTCTTCTTTTAGGGCAGCAATCTGAGCTAACAGGTTTACAGTATCAGTGTCTGTGTGTGCTCTCACCTGAATTTCACTCGTGTTTGGTTCACTCATCTCACGTGCATGTGTTTCTCTCAATATAATTGCTCGTGAGGAGTCTTCCAGTTGCTGTTCTTCTGTACCTGCATTAAAAATCACCCTAGCCTCTTCAAGAGAGGTCAGTGGTGGTGCAATGGGAATTCGCGAGTCCCGATCCTCAGTCAAACCTATCATTTCATGTGAAATAGATGTCTGAATTGCTTCAGGGATAGATTGACCGAGTTGCCCTCCACTTTCTCCAGATAAATCTGCGAGTGGAGAATCCCATAAGGGAGCCAGAGGTGTTGGATCTGGGAGGGGAGAAAATGACTCTATTAAAGATGGCGGAGAGTCAGATTTTCCCTCTGAAGCATGTGACTGCTCTTCTGCCGTAACTATGGCAGGCACTGTAACCGACTCTACGTGCACTCCTCGCTGTGTGTCCTGAGTATGATCTGGGGAAGTGTATGGTTCCATTGTGAGTAATGGAATTGTGCCTGACTCAGTACAAGATGCCATGGCCCTATGGCGAATTTCAATAGATGCATCCTGTTGAGAGAATGCCTCTAGTAACTGTTCATTGGCCATTTCAAAGTCCATGTCCTGTTGGGAGGACAAGGATGGGCTTTCAGATGCCTCAGAATATGTTCTTCTTTTCTTAGGAGGAGGCAGAGCTGAGGGTTCACTCATATTTAACAATGTAACTACTTCCTAGTAATCTCCTGGGTAACATTTTAGACAGTGGGGGAGAGGTTGAGATAGAATGTGACTCTGTGTTTGGCTCTATGACCTGGGATTGAAGCTGTGGTTCTACAACTTCATGGTCAGCCCTATCAACCACTGGGGGTCTTTCAACAGAAGTAGGAAGAGAGTGAGAGTGAGGAATTACTACCTGTAATGGAAGAGCCTGGGTGGCTTGAACCACTGGAGGTTGAGGTTGCTGTTCATGGCCGGGAAGATTAAGAATAGGTAAAGGAATATAAGTGGCCATGAAAGCAGATACAAGTACTGGAACTTGCATGAATTTGAAGGTTGTGTCTTGGCGAGTGTAAATCTTTTTGCTAACTGGAGGGGGTTCGGTTACCGCAGAGTTAGCAAAAAGGGCTTTGTGTTCAGGTGAGAGAAGATGATCTGCTATAAGCATGAGAAAACGAGCATAGTAACATGATACCCTACGATTTGTAGAATGATCACGTAAAGCAGAAGTTAGACGTCTCAAGAGAATGGGAAAAAGTAGTTTGCCAAAATTGATCCTTTGATTGAAAACAACCGCAAGACCAATATACTGCAGAGTGGAAGTGATGTTATGAAAATTGGATTTTGTGCAGTTGGCAAACACTTTGGAAAGTGTATCGAAGAAAATATCCCATTCAGACACCAAATTTGATTTAGAAAGTTTGGTTAAATTGATCACCCCCTGATAGTGAATAGCATGGAAAAAATTTGTGATATCATTTTCAGAGGGTAAATTACAGAAATTGTCAAGTGGAAAATTTAGCGCACGATTGACGACTGTTTCATCAACTACATACTGTGTGTTTGCCACGGTGAATGAAAAAGATTTTGAATCATCGGCCACAGTAGAGGTTGTGCAAATCAGTCTAAGAAGATCGATATTTAAAATCACATTTGATTTAATAGCAGAGCTAACAATCGAATGGTCATTTAAAAATCTAATCCAAGGCTTAAATTTTTCAACATCACATTTTTCCGGATTAAAATAACCAACCTGATTATGCGCGACAAGTTGGAAATTGAGAGCCATTTTAAAATAATAATAAGACACACACTTTCAGAATTTTAAGAATAATATTAAGAAAATTCGAATTAATTAAATTAATTTAATAATTCGAATTAAATTAATTATAATCGAAAAATTTAGACAGGAATGTATCTCGTTAAAATCTATAACTCACAAATCCAGATGACACAAGCCAAACGACACAAATCAGAAATAAAAATAAAACAAAAAAAGTTTCAAAATCAACCAACACAAATGGAATTTGAAGGGGCAAACTGATTAATCACAGATTTTGAAAATTTGGACAGCACTCCTGTATGTATATATATGTAAGTATATATCACAGGAGTGAATGATTAAGTTTGCTGAGTAAAAACTCGAGCAAGGAAAGGGACAGGTCTATTGATTTGGTTCGAAGAGAGAGAAGAGAGAAAGTGAAGAGAGAGTGATTGTTTGAATGGGAAAAAAAAATTGAACTGCTTAAATGGAATTAACTGCTGAAACAAAACAAACGCCTTTATATATAACAGCTGGTATGACAATCCGGGATTGTCATACCGATTGTCATACCAGTATAAAATGAAATAGAATATATATATACATATTGTTTATAACTGGCAAGACAATTGATAGTCATACCGATTGTCTTGCCAGTATAAACTATACCGACATATACAAACATATACAAAATATACTGAAATGACTTTCAGCAAGACAATTCAATTGTCTTGCCGATTGTCATTGCAGTAGAAAATAAAATAAAATAAAAAGGAACAGACTTCTATATATGTACTGAAACTATATTACAAAATAGTAAAACTGAAATAAAAACTTATAATTTTACAGAAACAAAGACAATATATCAGAATTTATTATTTTTATTCCAAAAATAGATTTCTATTGAATTTTAGCAAATAAAATTCATAGAAAAATATTTTTAGAGGAAATAAAATATTCTGAGGTATTTTAAATTAACAAGTAGGGAAAATAAAAATAGATAAGATAATATATATTACATAGAAATAAGCAAGAAATATGATAAAATGATAACATAAATTTGCAAATGAATTTTTCATTTATGAAAAATTCATTTGTAAATTCATTCAAGAACAGATCTCAGATATTAACTAAATTAATCACTAAAACTATTCAACATGCCCAATTTACCAACTAATCTGGTAAATGTGGATTCGTCAAGTGGTTTAGTGAAAATATCTGCTATTTGTTCTTCTGTTGGAATAAAAAATAGTTCAACAGTACCATTCATGACGTGCTCTCTAATAAAATGATACCTGATGTCAATGTGCTTTGTCCTCGAGTGCTGCACAGGATTGTTGGTGATGGCTATTGCACTTGTATTGTCACATAAAATAGGAATCTTGTTCAATACAGAGCCATAGTCTCGTAGTTGGTTCCTAATCCACAAGATCTGAGCACAGCAGCTTCCAGCAGCAATATATTCAGCCTCGGCCGTTGAGTTGGAAACTGTTTGCTGTTTCTTGCTGTACCATGAGACTAGCCTGCTTCCTAGGAATTGACAACTTCCTGAGGTGCTTTTCCTATCAACAACACTTCCTGCGTAATCTGAATCTGTATATCCAACAAGGTTAAAACCAGATTCTTTAGGGTACCAAATACCTAGATTTGGTGTTCCCTTAAGATATCTTAAGATTCGTTTAACAGCAACGAGATGGATATCTCTAGGATCCGCTTGGAACCTTGCACATAAGCATGTAGCATACATAATATCTGGTCTACTTGCAGTAAGATAGAGTAACGAGCCAATCATACCTCTGTAGCTTGTGACATCTACCTTAATGGAGTTTTCACATGGTCCAAGCTTGACAGCTGTAGTTGATGGAGTCCTTGCTGATGCAGAATCCTCTAGATTGTACTTTTTTAGGAGTTCCTTGAGATACTTGGATTGACAAATAAATGTTCCATCTAACCTTTGATTTACTTGTAATCCAAGAAAGAACTTCAGCTCTCCCATCATGCTCATTTCAAACTTGTTGTGCATTAACTTAGCAAATCTCTTACAGAGATTATCATTAGTAGACCCAAATATTATATCATCCACATAGACTTGGACTAATATAGTATCATTCTTATGTTTTTTAGAAAAGAGAGTTTTGTCTATGACACCTCTAATAAAGCTATTTTCAATAAGAAATTCAGAGAGAGTGTCATACCACTTTCTTGGAGACTGTTTCAGCCCATAGATAGCCTTGAAAAGAAAGAAGACAAAATCCAAATGATCTGGATCTTCAAAACCAGGAGGTTGCTCTACATATACCTCTTCATCCAGCTTTCCATTCAGAAAGGCGCTCTTGACATCCATTTGATAAACTTTAAAGTTTGAAAATGCTGCGAATGCCAGAAATATCCGATGGCCTCAAGTCTAGCCACTGGAGCATAGGTTTCATCATAATCAATGCCTTCAGCTTGAGAATACCCTTTAGCTACCAGTCTTGCCTTGTTTCTTGTAACCACACCATCTTCATCTAGTTTATTCCTGAATACCCACCTAGTACCAACAGCTTTCTTGTGTACAGGCCTAGGTACCAGTTTCCAGACTTGTTGACTTTCAAACTGATTGAGTTCATCTTGCATAGCAATCACCCAATCTGGATCAGTCAGTGCTTCTTCAATTTTCTTAGGTTCCATCTCAGAAAGAAATCCTGAGAACAGACACTCATTTTGAGTAGCACGTCTAGTTCTGACTCCAACATCTGGATCACCAATAATCAACTCAAAGGGGTGAGCTTTATTCCAGACAGTCTGTCTTGAAAGATTTGATCTTGATGATTCGCCTTAAAATTCATTGTGATGTTGTGTCCTACTAGATGATCCTTCAGCATCTCCCCCTGAGTTGTTGTCATGTTGACTTGAAGATTCTCCGTCAGTAGCAGTGGTATCTTCATTGTTGCCAAAGTTTCCATCACTATTACCTTGAGTATCATCAGGATTAACAGGTTCTTCACCAGCAACAACCTCAGGTTCTTGACCATGTTCTGATTCTGAATCTGACGTATCATCAAACTTCAGTTTCTCAGAAGGATCTTCAGTTTGGATACTAGGGAGTTTAGTGTCATCAAATATAACATTGACACTTTCAGTTACTTTGTGTTGATCAATGATATACACTCTATATGATCTTCTTCCATATCCAACAAAAATACCCTCATATGCCTTTGCCTCGAACTTACCACGACGATCATCTCCATCCTTGAGCACGAAGCATCTGGCACCAAATACATGAAAGTATTTGATAGAAGGTTTCTGTTCATTCAAAATCTCATAAGGAGTTTTCATGAAGTCTTTGTTGATTAGAGTTCGATTCTGAGTATAACATGCAGTATTGACAGCTTCAGCCCAAAAGTACATTGGAAGACCTGATTCATTTAACATCGTTCTTGCAGCTTCAATCAATGTACGATTCTTCCTTTCTACCACTCCATTTTGCTGAGGGGTTCTAGGAGCTGAAAATTGTCTGGTAATCCCTTTATCTGTACAGAATCCATTGAGAAGTGTATTCTTGAATTCTGTCCCATTATCTGACCTTATTGCTCTAACAGGGACGTTAGAATCTAACTCAATCATCTTGATATGATCAATCACAACTTGTGGTGTTTCATCCTTAGAGTGAAGAAATAAAACCCACGTATACTTGGAATAGTCATCAACTATCACAAGACAGTAACACTTCTTTGACATAGAAAGGATATTAACTGGACCAAATAAATCCATGTGCAATAATTGCAGAACACCAGTTATGGAAGATGTGTCAGTGCCTTTGTGACTTGCTTTCTTTGACTTTCCTTTCTGGCAAGCCTCACATAGTCCTTCTGGAGAGAATTCCAGCTGAGGCAGACCTCTTACCAATTCTCTTTTGACAAGAGAATTCATTGTTTTGAAATTGAGATGGGAAAGTCTCTTGTGCCATAGCCAACTCTCATCTGACGATGCCTTTGCATAGAAACAATTGACTTCAAGATTGCTTCCAGAGTTCATGTCAGCTACGAACAGATTTCCTTTCCGGATTCCCAATAAGGAGGGTTTTTCACTTTTCTTGTGCAGAATCTGACACTTCAGCTTGTCGAATAAAACATTGTAGCCGTTGTCACAGAACTGACTAATGCTAAGCAGATTGTGTTCAAGTCCTTGCACAACATATATATTTTCAATGATAACATTTCCAGCTAGCAAACAGCCATATCCCTCCGTTAAACCTTTGCTGTTATCTCCAAAGGTAACCACTGGGCCAGCTTTCTCAACCACATTTGATAACAGGGCTCTATCTCCGGTCATATGTCTTGACGATCCGCTGTCAAGAATCCACACTACCGGTTGTACCTGTTTAATGCCCTGCAATACAAATGGATTAGAACTTCTTCGGAACCCAAGCTTGGCTGGGTCCGGCATACTTGTAAAATTGGCCTTTATCAGGCAAAACAACATTCTTAATTTCAATATTCTCAACGTTCTCAATGACTGAACATTTGACCTTGTGAACAGCCTTGACAAATTTCTGGTTAGGCTTAGGCACAAATGTCTCCTTTCTAGCTTTAGGAGGACTAGCAGTCTTAGACCTATCATGCTTTCTATTATTCACATGCTGACGAGGAGTAGTCTTATCATTAGAAACATGCTTACCATTAAAATAAGCAAACAACAGATTAAAAGCACAAGACATACAATCAGGAACACCACATGCTTTATGAGAAGGATTAACAATAGGCAACTTATGCATGGTAGACATGGCATTTGTGTTATCCAACTCATGTGTGTCTGAGTTAGTCTCAGTTGCTTTCACAACCTTGACTGGAACTTTTGACACACTTGACTTGGAGACAGCTTTCCCATTAGCATTATCTTCAGCACGGATTTCTTCTTGAATAATAAAAGAGGTCTCATCAAATGGTTCAGCAATTGATTCTTTATAGAGGGGTTCATCAACACCCTTAAGCACATGTGGTACTTCCCTGCCTTTAGCACATACATGAGGAGGGGAGTTTATGCCTAATTTTCCAATAGCAGCATTGTAATCATAACCTATTCCATGTGTTTGATTAACAGCTTGCTTATTGTAAAACTCTTTGGACTTCGAACAAGAATTAAAGTAGGCTTTAACCTTAGCCTCAAGACCGGTGATCTTGTCTTTGAGAATAGTTTCGAGTAGTCTATAACAGTCAACTCTATTCTCTAGAAAAGATACTTGTTCTTTTAGTTTATCTTGATTAATGTGCACAAGTCTTAATTCATTGACCTCTTTCTCAAGGTCTTTGATTTGTTGATTTAACAATTCATTATCACGACGAGCACAATCTAAGGAACCTCCTAGATGATAAACTAATTCAGCATCAGTAAATTTTACCTCTTTTCTTGACGATGAGGTGCTTGCATTACTAGCCATGAGAGCAAGATTCCCAACTTCTTCATCTTCACTATCAGTATCATCCCAGCTTCTTCCCTTTGCCAGGTACGCCCTTTCAGATTTACTCTTCTGATTAGAATCGTAAGAGTTCTTCCTAGCTTGTTTTGGCTTCCTGCATTCTGTGGCAAAGTGTCCCAACTCATTACAGTTGAAGCATCGAATGGTGCTTCGATCAACCATCCCTGTTTTATACCCACCACTGCTGGTGTTAGAGGATGAAGATCCACCTTTCTGGAATCTGTTGTAGTTGGACTTGTACTTGAACTTGGGATTCCTTTTGAATCTGACATTTGAGAATCTCTTGACAATCAGGGCCATTGACTCATCCTCCAATTGCTCCAGTTCTTCCAAGGAATAATAATCATCTCCTGATTGATTTGTAGTAGGAGAATCAAATTCTGCTACTATCACATTATCTTCAACCTTGGAAGACTGTACCATTCTTTCTGACTGTTGAGATTGTTGTTGATATTGTGGTTGTTGTTGTTGTTCATCAGCTACTAGAGCAGTAGACGTGCTGACCACTCTTCCTTTCCCGTAAACTTCCTTCTGCTGAATCTGCTCCAACTCATAAGTCTTTAACACACCATAGAGCCTTTCCAAAGAAATCTCACTCAGATCTCTTGCTTCTCTTATGGCAGTGATTCTATGTTCGAGATGAGTTGGCAGTGTTAAAAGGAACTTTTTGTTGACCTCCCTGATGGAATAGTATTTACCATTAATGTTCAGGTTGTTGATCAATGCATTGTACCTCTCAAACACTTCAGTGATTCCTTCTCCTGGATTGGATTTAAAGTATTCATACTCAGAGGTTAGGATTTCTAGCTTGTTCTCCCTAACTTCCTCTGTGCCTTCATTAATAATCTCAATAGTTTCCCAGATATGTTTGGAATCTTTACAATTCATCACATGTCTATACATCAAGGGATTAAGGGAATCTACTAAAATTAATTGAAGGCTAGCATCCAGGGAGGATTCTTCTATTTCAGCAGGAGAGAAATCCTCAGGATCTTTCACATAAGTTCTCGCTTTGGTGATCACCACATCATTTTCTATTACCTCTTGTTCAATAACCATAGGAATTTTTGGACCCTTCTTTAACACTTGCAAATATTTGGGATTAGCCACTTGTAAAAACAGTAGCATCTTCTTCTTCCACATAACATAATTTTCTTTATCGAAAAGTGGAATTTTAACGGTTCCAACTTTTTGTGTAGTCATTATGAATTTTTTGAGTGAATAAAAAATTCAAGAAGTGAAAGAAACACAGAAGTCTAAGATCTAGATTTGTACGTTAATCAGAAGGCTCTGATACCAATTGTTAGGTCCCAATTTGTTTGTAGAAGGGGGGGTTGAATGCAAACAATACCGTTTAATCGAATAAAATACGGAATAAAAATGTAAAACAAAATTCAAGTTAAATAAAACTTTTATTAAACTTGAAAGGTGTTACAACTACGGTATCGGTTACAAGGGATTAATCTCAAATCAATTATTACAAATCTAGAATAAATTCGACATGAACTTTTTCTATTTTTGCAATTAAAAGATCAAATGCTAAATGCGATTTGAGATTAAGTTCTAGGGATTTTAATACGCTAGATTGATACACAAGAACAAGATAAATAATTCTAGTGGATTGGATTTAACTTTTCAATCTAGAATTTTGATCTTGAATAAAGCAGATGAAAAATAAAATGTTGAGCCTTTGTTTTCTGCTGAGTTCTTGACTTGTGTTTTTTGTTGAATTATTGCATGAATATCTTCTGCTGTGTTTTTGTTGTTTAAGTAAACAGAACAATCCAGTTTACTCAGCAAGACTTTCGACAAGACAATCAAATGAACTGGTATGACAATCCATTTGAACTGGTAGGACTTTCGGTGAGACTATCCTCTTGAACTAGCAAGACTATCCCAATAGCTAGCAAGACAATCAGAATGAACTAGCAAGACTTTCGGTATGACTATCAATTGTCATACCGATTGTCATAGTAGTTCAAATCACATTGTCTTACTGAATTATTAATAGATTTTAATCTAATAATAATTCTGAAAATCCTTAATATTAATTCTGAATTAATTAATCAATTAATCAATTAATTCAATTAATCAATAAATTAATCTTTGCAGATATAATTTATTTTCTTAGTTAAATTATTTGACTTAATTAACTAATAGAGAATTAATACTAATCTTGAGCAGCGACCATTCTTCTGAAAATCTTCTGAAAATTACTGTCAATTATGAATCAATTCCACCACTTCAATGTTGACACTCGATGTACTGTCTGGTTCATGAGTGACTAACTTCCGTGACGTTTCTTCAAGCCTTAACCTTGATACTCTTGATTTTCTTCAGATTAAATCCTTGTAATTAATTGATACCCTGACGAGATCTCTGTCACTTGATTAAATCCACAATCTTGATTTATATCACTGAGGCTTGATCAATTTCTTGAGCTTCTTCCAGTGAATTAAGTCTTCAAGTCTGTAGATGAATAATATTTCTTAACCCTTTGACAGATGTTACTTTGTGAGATCTCTCTGACGATAGATCCACTATTTACTTATTACATTCTTATTTGAGTTGAGTTATATCCTCGAATATACAAATAGGCTATGCCATATGCCTTTCAGCTATCCCTTAAAAGTCGTTCATGATTGCTTGATAACCCTATTCTTACCCCTAAAACAAGATACCCCGTTATACTTTGAACTGATGCTCACCTTCTTTATATTTCAATACCTATGTCTTATCTGGAACCATTACCTTGAACCTAGTTTGACTTAGTTTCTTCATACAATCTGATAACCCTGCTAAATCTCATTGTCAAATTCCTTGTGAATAGAAACCTTGTAATTCCCTTGATAAAGTATAGTCTAGTTGATCATGGCCTTGAAATTTAGTGGACCTATTCCCTGTGCTTCAAATTTGATCTAGAACCCTTAATAAAGATGCTCACTGTTTAAGAAATTAACAGTCACTTGGCATCAGTTTTTTTTAAAATAAAAAGTTAAAATTTGGATTTCCAGTCTCAAAGGGGGACAAATATTTTCTTTAGATAGTGGATCTGGACTGAGACGCAAGTCCTTTCCGCTCTTAATTTGTAGGCTTAAAAGTTGCCTAGGGATCCCATTAATATTCTAGAACCCAGCGAGGTTCGGGATTACTTCGCGGCTGATCGCCGGCTGTAATCCGTAGCGTCATAAAATGGTTTTTGATAAGGAAATGGTTTTGAATGGTTTTATTACAATAAAAGATGTCATCATCCTGAAAGTTTATCTCTTGATTCAATATTGTTGAATCTTTCAATTCCATTGTTAATGTTTTATTCTTGTTATGTATATTATAACGCTTGTTGAGCATTTGGCTCACTACTTGCTTACCCTGATATTACAGCTAGCAGATATGGTTAGATTCAAGCAGACATCGCGTAAGACTTGTGATGCCGATTCGTATGTTCGAGCTCAGGTAGTTAGTGATTTTGTGTGTGAGGACTCGATATTAAAATCAGGTTGTATTAGTTAATAGTGTTGGGCTGTTCCAAACCCAAAACTGTAAGATCTTGGATTCATATATTGTCTTTTGTAAATAGTTTGGGGCGTGACAATTTCTCTTATTTTTCCCCAGCAGGTATTATTACTTAAGTGGGCTACTTAATGGGAAGAGTGTTTGTTTAGATTTTAAAAAGTTTATTGTTTTTCTTAGGTTTCTGTTAGAAATTATTGACGTGGTTATAATTTAGTTTTTTATTCAAGAATTGTAAATTTTATTGATATTAGGGAACTTGTAAAATTTATTGGATTTTAGTGGAGTTTTATAAGTGGAATTTGGTTTTAATTATTATTTTAAATAACTAATATGAATATCAAAGTGTTTCATTCAGTCCACATCATACCTTGGTTTTAGGAGCCGGGCCAAACATATGTGCAGCAGCAACATTTTCAGCATTATTTTCTTTTATGAAGTTAGTGATGGAGTTGATCAAAAGAAAGTAGATAATACCAATATAACCCTATTGGCCTTTTCAATTAACTCATCTATCGGAAGTGAAGCAATTGACGCATCCTTGTTTTGACCTAGTAAAGTAGCAGAGGGATACATATTCGTCCCTGTTCATAGTCTTCACCCAATCTCCTCTGTTGTAGCAAGCTAATCACCTAGACATAGTTTTAAAAAATAATTAAATAGAGGAAGAACAAAAAATGATTTTTTTTGTTGATATGAAATATGAAAACTTATATTACCACTAATCATCTTGACATTTACACCAAGATTAAGAGTTTTGGATATATGTAGTCTCTGCACTGTCGCGCCTGAAAGGATGAAACATTTCACAATCTCAATCAATGTTCTGCGAATTTATCAATAATTACATGATCATTGCTCTTAAGATATTCCTTGGAATTACATAAGGTCAAGATCTGAAAAACATGAAATAATCAGAGCACTTTTTTTTATAGAGATGCATGAAGTAGGTCTCATATAAATTTATTTATGTATACATCCGTGTCCATGTACAGGGCACCTTTACTAGCTCTATTTCAGTTGCCATTAGAATCAATAAATCTCAAAGCATTCCCCTTCTCCACATGATTGAATGGAAAGAAATGTACCTCTTTTATGCAAGCTCGAGCCTAAATGACATAAAAGTTCACAATGAGATTGTTTTTCTTCCTTCTCCAGATGAAAAATTACTATATGAAATATTATAATCAAATTAATCATAACCTTCTTGGGATCAGCTAGGTTTCTAAAAGTTGCTGCATCTTAGAAGGAACACCCGAGGAAAGAAATGTGATGGAACGATTGGTCATGGTGGTGGTTTGAAACAAAGAAGAAGAAAAAAGGGAAAGGAAAAAAACCTATCCAAAAAAGAAGAAAAAAAAACTACGGTGGTGGTGTCTATAGGAACGAATTATGTGGGAGGCTGACCCTTAACTATAATATGACAGTTTTGCACATTGACTGGGAAAAGGAAAGTGGAAGATGAACACAGTGTACTATCATCCTAATTTCTATAGTGTCTTGAAAAAACCATTTATTTTATGCTTTTGTAAGGCTTGTTAGACAATCCATTGTGAATTTTGAATTTTAAATTTTGAGTAAGAAAATTAATTTCAACTAATTTTTGACCATGATCTAGAGATAAAGGACTAAATTTACTAAAAATAAGGTCATGAATACCAAAATCTAGATCCGATGTGCCATCGCTGATGTGAAAAAGTAGTGTCGAGTGTGGATTAGAATATATACGAGACTGTTACATTAAGAGATGCAGTATCATTAGTATAAAAACTAATGATATTGGCACTCGAAGGCTGCAAATAAATTTGGGAGGAAGTAGATTTGAAATATAAAATTCTGAATAACAAGAAAACAAGGAGGAGGACAATAAGAATGCTTAAATTTATAGTGCTAACTTTAAATAAGTTATAGCGAGGTCGAGTATCAAAATGTCTGTTTTAACTCGAACATAACTAGAGGCTAGATATTGTCCCTCTGCCTCTTCATCAACTACGAAATTATAATCATTGTATGTTGTGTCTGTAAACCAAAAAATTGATAATATTATTATTGTCGATAGAGAAAGTGAGGCAGGAACTCTACAATAACAAATAACATCATTTGCTAGAAAATGTTGTACCATTTAAAAAGGTCATTTCGTTGATAAAAATGTAGGAAAAATTATACAAAAATTAATATTTCAATCATATGCACATAAATTACTCATACATTGCTCATCAATTGCACATAAATTGTACTTAAATTGCAAGCAATTTTTTTTCTTAGTTTCTTTCAACTATGAAATGACATTTCACTTTTAAAGATATAATTTATTGAAATATTTCTATTTTTTAACATTTTTGTAATAAATATAATTTATCTAAATAAATTAGAAACAAATATAAGTATAATCAATTTCCTACCAAATATGGTAGAAAATGTTTCTAGAATAATGATATTATTTCTTTTTTAAAAAGTTCAATAATCTTAAATGTGAGAGCTGATGATATGGATTGTAGAGCCATTTTTATATCAAATTTTGGACTAAATTAACCAACATTGGTAGGAATTAATTTTCCTGCGAATATTGGTAGAGTTTAGTACTTGCTAGTACAAAATTTGGGTCTTAGTAGATTAAATTCCTAGCAGATTGATAGGAAATAGTGAAACAATTTTTATTAAAATTTTATGATATGATTTTTGGGTAGAAAATGGCCATAGCAAACTATGCACTATGGAGCAATGGACCAGTTTCACTAAAGACGACAACATAAACCTAGGTCATAACATCAGTATGCATGAAAAGTAAATGCATAGTATATGTCTCTCAATTATTAAGAATGCAAATTTAACATGATATTACATACGATTGACTAAGTTGAAAAAAAGGCTTAATAAAAATACAGGGAAATGTACTAATATTCTAAACAAAAAAATGCAATTAGATACAAATATAAATTTGGAGCACCCAAATTTAAAAGATGTGCAGAAAAACAAAGTGAAGAGAAAAAAATCTTTATTCAATCATCTTACTATACATGAATGTAATGTTGATATATATACAAGTATGATTTCTATTATTCACTTTCTAATAACGTTTCCCTCATATTTACATACTATAGAGAAATTACATTTGTACTGCTAAATCAAGTTACACGACCATCCTGCTTTTCTTTTTTGCTCTGGTTGTATTTGTATGCTCAATATCCCCCATCAAATTGGGAGGGATGAAGATATTCAAAACAGCTAATTTGCATAATAAGAATTTGGTTCTGGAAGCTTTTAAAGGTTTGGTAAATAAATCTGCAGGTTGAAGAGTAATGGATAAGTAGCTTTGTTGAATAAAAATTTCCTAAACAAAATATCTCGAACTAGATGAACATCTAGTTCAATGTGCTTTGTGCGATCATGGAGCACAAGATTTTCTGCTATACTCAATGCTGATGTATTATCACAGAACAGTGGAATAGGTGTAGAGACAGATATATGAAGCTCAGACAGAAAATTTTAAATCTATTTAACCTCACACACAGCATTAGCCATATACCTGAATTCTGCTTCTATAGAAGATCTAGAAATTATCTTTTGTTTTTCACATTTCCAAGATAGCAAAGAATTTCCTAGCATTACACAATAGCCAGACACTGTTCTTCTATTTATAGGGCAGAATGCCCAATTTGCATCACAGTATTCTTGAAGATTGAATTTGCTGGTGGCAGATAAGAGAAGTCCCTAACCTGGTGCTTGTTTAATAATGTATTTTACAACTTTAACATCTACATCCCAGTGAGAACTAGTAGGTTTAGCCATGAATGACTAAGAATATGAACTGGATAGGACAATTCTTCCTGGTGATAGTAAGATAAATCAACTGGCCTAATAATCTTCTATATGAAGAACCACCAGAAAGGGGAATTCCTGAAAATTCATGCAAATTATGCTGAGCTGGGAGAGTGATTTGACCAGGTTTGCTGCCAAAAAGCTTAATTTGTTTCATGAGATTTAGAGCATATTTCCTTTGATGAATATAAACTCTTTGCTCTCATCTAGTAATCTCAATGCCCAAGAAGTAATGAAGATGATCAAGATCCTTAAGTTTGAAGTGAGAATTTAAGCATGTCTTGATATCAGCAATGGCATATTGAGAAGATCCAGTGATGATAATATCATCTACATACACTAACAAAATTGTAAAAGACTGAGAATTATAGAGAAAAAAGAGCGACTTATCAGCTTTGGACTGAACAAACCTATAATGAATGAGGACCTGAGAGAATTTATAGAACCACTCTCTAGGCGCCTGTCTTAAGCCATAGAGAGATTTGATGAGCTTACACACAGGTCTGATCCCAACAAAATTTCCAGGAATAGTGACTTCTGGTGGAAAGGACATATAAATTTTTTCATGTAAATTACCATGAAAAAATTCATTTATGATGTCTAGTTGATATAATGTCCATTTTTGAATAGCAGTTAGAGATAAGACAATTCTGACTGTACCCATTTTAGATATAGGTGAAAAGGTATGAAAATAATCAATACCAAGAGTTTGAGTAAATCCTTTGGCCACTAATCTGGCTTTATACCTATATAAAGTCCCACCAGCCTACTTGATCTTATAAATCCACTTACATCCTACTACCTTCGTGTTATGAGGCAAATCAGTAATGATCCAAGTATTGTTTGCTTCTAAAGCATTTAATTCAGTCTGCATTGCTTGGCATCATAAAGGATCTAGAATTGCTTGTTTGTAATAAGTAGGTTCCACAACCCATGACAGGATTAGAGATGAATTTCTGATATGTAGGAGAAAGATGAGAAATAGAATCAACCGTCTGAATATGATAAGAACAGTTGACACTATTTTTTACAAAAAAGGCAAGCCTAAGAAATCTTTATATTTTTTTGGAATATATATCATTCATTTTATTTGGTCTTGTATGAGGTATTGTAAGTTGAAATGTCGTAGTATTAGCATTTGTTGGAGAAGAATTAGAATTAGTAGTATGATGTGAAGGAGTATGATAAACAGGAGAATTAGAAGTAGTAGGGGAAAGAGAATGTGAGATATGTGAAGAAGAAGAATCTGATGAGTTTAAGCCTAAAGAAGGTGATAATGGAGAAGTAAAGAATGGAGAGACAGCTTGAGGAGAGTGTGGTTGTGAGTGATATGAAGCATTAGAACTGTCATGGTCAATATCATCAATAATGGTATAGTTTTCCAGAAACATGAATGAAGAGGGGAAAGCATTTTGAGAGTAAAGAAATATATTTTCATAGAAAATAACATCTCTAGAGATCAGATATTGATTCGTTGTCAAATCCATAAACTTGTAACCCTTATTATGAGTAGGATACCCTAGGAAAATACACTTATATGTTCTAAGATAGAATTTATCAGGTCTTTTGAACAAAGTGGATGCATAACAGAGACACCATGGTGTTCTAAGATGGTTATAACATGGAGGTTTTCCAAGAAGAGTTTAATAAGGAGTAAGATTATTTAGTACAGAACTCGGAGTTTTATTTATCAAATAGGCGGAAGTGAGTAAACAACCCCCCCTCGGAGATGTATAGGTAGTGAATCTTTGAATCTAAGAGCTCTAGCTACTGCCAACAGATGTCTATGTCCCTCTCAACTCTGGAATTTTGTTGAGGGGTTTCAACACAAGAAAATTATTGTACAATCCCTAACTGATCAAGATATGATTTCAGTGCTTTATTTGTGAATTCAGTTCCACTATCTGATCTAAAAAATTGAACAGAGGTTTTGAAGTTATTTTTCACATAAGCAAAAAAAAATTGAAAAATTCCATACACATGAGACTTAGAACTTAGCTGATAAGTCCAAGTGCATATTCTATAGTCACCAAAAATTGTCAGAAAAGATTTACAAGTAGAATATGTTGGCCTTCTACAAGGTCCCCATAAATCAAAATGGACAATTTCAAAAGGTTTAGTAGTTTTATGCTCATTAACAGAAAATGAAAGTCTACTCTGCCTATAAAAGTGACATATTTCATAATTAAAAGATATTTTTACATTCAAATGAGATGCTAAACAATCAATATATTTGAAAACTTGAACTGAGGAGTGTCCAAGTCTGTCATGCTAAACTTGAGTAGAGCTGACTGTAGAAGAGGTATTCTGAGCTAGAGTGGAAATGATTGAGGGAGATTGAACATTGAAGTTATGAACATGAATGATCAGGTTATACAGGTTCCCATGAAGTTTACCAATCCCCACTATTTTCTTCATAGGGGCCTGTATGAAGGAGTGATGAGACAAGAACTCAACTTTATATTATAAAGTATGAGTTAGTTTGCTGATAGAAATGATGTTAAATTGAAATGCCGAAATCAAAACTACATCATGTGAAGTAATTTATGGCGTTAAACGAATAAAACCTTTGAAATGAACAACTGTAAGTTGGCCATTTGGTAAACAGATGTTAATTTGACAAGGAGTGATATTTTCAAGTTTAGATATACTACAGTTAATGTGGTCTATAGCACCTGAATCTAATATCCAATTTGAAGATTTATGACCACTAACAATACACAAGGATGACATCAATAAGCAAGTTAGTGAGTAAGGAATACCTGACTGGGCAGGTTCCATTGAGGTTGAATTAAAATTGGAATGAGATTGATTAAGAAGAGTCAACCGTTGTTGATATTGTTCAGTAGTCAAAGTATTTGCAAGAGATTCTCCTTTATCAGCTTGAGAGGTTTCAACAAAAGAATTAGCATTCACATCACTTTGTACTTGTGCAACAGTTCTATTTTCAATGCCAAACTTTGAGAAGGAATTAGGAGCTCTAGAATTAGAGCCAGAGGTTTGATTTTTAACATTCCTTGGTGAGAAACCAATCAAGTGAAAACACCCGTCTCTGGTATGATTAGTTCCATTACAATATATATAGTCCAAATTTCCTTTCTTTCCATAAAATTTATTGAACCTTCCTTCCTGCTGATCCAAATTTTCTATTATCATTTTTAATAAATCTACTTCCTTTTACAGGCATTTGGTTTGCCATCAAAATAGTTGATTCAGGTACAAATGCATTCAAGTTTGAATAACCTCTCTAACAATCATCTTGTTTCAATAGACCTAGCCTCTGAACAAGCTTTGTCATAGGACTCATCATTAATGGTTGTCCTCGAATATTAGTGAAGTTTTTATTTAACCCCATAAGAAACTGTCACCTTCATCATTTATTCATACTGTTTGATTTTTATCTTAGCTTTACAAGTCCATACACAAGTGCATTTTGGCATATTGGAGACACTTACAAGAGCATCATACAATTTCTTGAACTTAGTATAATATGCTGAAACAGATAGAGAATCTTAAACTAACTCAGACAATTCCTTTTTCAGTTCAAACAGTTTAGGTCTATTATTTTGTGTAAAGTGAACATAAAGATCATTCCACATATCTGATGCGAGGGATACATACACTAAACTTGACTGTATCTCAGGAACAATTGCATTCAGGATCCAAATAATTATCATATCATTGCATCTCCGTCAGGTGTCAAAATAATGTGAGTTTATACCGGGAGCCTTGTATTTTCCGTTGACAAGACTGTTAGGAAATGAATAACACACAGAGGGAGAGGGGGGTGAGTGTGTTTTAATGTTTTTGGGCTTTTCTTGAATGTTTATAGTTGAACAAAGTAAATTAAATCTTGTAGTAAAATGTGTCCATGCATAAATTAAGCTTGCAGAAAATAAAGAACATAAATTTTCAAAACTCACTTAATTTTATATTAAAATTAAGACTGTTTTTCTATAAAATTTCTAGGCACTTTGTTGATAAAGAGCTTAACTTCTCCTTGAGAGTCTTATAAGAAATTTTATCTAAATTGTTACTACTGACTGAGGGACCAGTGTTACCTTTATAACTCAGTTAACTGTTGGTTTACAAAGTGTACAATAAGACATGCTATTAGTTTTTCTAAATTGTCACTTGTCATTTCTATTTATATAAAAGTAGATCTTCTATTTCTGGCTTAGCATATTTTTAGTATCCTGTGATAATTTTAATCTTCCTCTGTCAGTTAATCTTCACCATTAATCTTGCACATTCTTCAAGCTGCTTTTTATAGACTTGTCAATCCAGCTGGTTGGATTGTTTGTTAATTGTTTATCTTGAATGTTGAACTGGTCTGTGATTTTGTACTTTGAGAATTTTACTCGAGATCTCCAATTAGGCATATATAGATCTTGACATCTCGATAAGTATAATAACTTATCGAGATCTCTAATGCTCTAGTGAATTTGACTTATAGAGGTCTCTGAGTTCTCGAATGAAACTTTAGCTTGTCGAAATCTCTCAGCATCATGTCTTCACTTTTTCTTGTCGACAACTTAGAGTTCTCTAGTGAATTTTGACTTATCGATATCTCTGAGTTCTCTAGTGGACTTTGACTTATC
The DNA here is from genome assembly GCF_009905375.1 of Apium graveolens. Classification (NCBI taxonomy): domain Eukaryota; kingdom Viridiplantae; phylum Streptophyta; class Magnoliopsida; order Apiales; family Apiaceae; genus Apium; species Apium graveolens. The sequence goes on along the minus strand of NC_133654.1, from coordinate 169,936,699 downwards.
GATAACTCAGAGTTCTCTAATGAATGTAGACTTGTGGATAACTCTGAGTTCTCTAGTGAAGAAATGACTTGTCGATATCTCCAACCTTCATATCTTCTTGGTTTGTCGATATCTCTCTGAGTTCTCTAGTAGCTTTCCTGACTTCTTGATAAGTCATTTGGAGTTCTCGAATGACTTCTCTATAACACTAAATATGTGACTTGTAGAGATCCTGACTTAGAGTATTTTTATCCAAACAGATTTATTCAACTCCAAGCTTCTTCAAAATTCTTCTGAGACATGATGTTCTTGATCTTCTTCCTGATAGAATCCTTAGGCTTGATACAGTTTCAGGAAAAAGACTCTAGTCTGCTCCTTTGTATTTTTACATACTTTAAGTGTTACAAGTACAAATACAAACTAAGATAACAATATGTTAGATAAATTTGAGATGTCATGTCTAATATGATTTGTGTTTAGTTTTCAGAACTTAACAACATGACATATACTAAAATCAGAACTTACTGAAGTCAGAACTTAATATCAGAACTTAAGGTGTCAGAAGATACATATCAGTACTTAAGTGCGGGAAGACTTTCAGATAAGGAATGCGGCTGATTTACGGGAGAAGATCTGGACTAAAACAAAAGTAGATATGCATGAAGAGTTAGAGGACTAGAAGACTTGTAGAAGATATCTGATTGATATATTTTGAGAGATAAAATTATATTCCATATCAATTAGAATATATCTTGTAACTGTGTACTATATAAACACAGCTTAGGGTTTACACTATAGGTGTTATCATTATCGAGAAGATTATTCATTTTAACCTAGTAGCTCTTAGTGATATTTGTTCATCACTGAGAGAGAACAACAGTTCATATTGTAACCGAGTTTATTGAATATACTTGATCTTTGTTACATACTTGTGTTCAAATCGATTTCATTGTATAAACACTGTATTCAACCCCCTTCTACAGTGTTGTGTGACCTAACAAGTGGTATCAGAGCTTATCTGTTAATACACATACAGTAAAGATCCAAATAATCATGTCTAAAGAAACACAAACTCCAACCAAACCCACCAAAACTTAAGATACTCAAAACACTCAAACCCACAATCGATATGAGACTATTAGGGTTCCCATACTGAGACCTTCTGAGTATCCCATATGGAAAGTGAAGATGGCTATGTTTCTGGAAGCTACAGATCCAGAATACCTTGATAGGATTAATGAAGGACCATATAAGCCTACCAAGCTCTCTGTTGTAGTTGCTGATCAACCAGCAAAGTCTATACCAAAGGAGAAAGGTGATTACACAGCTGAAGACATTTCATCTATTGCCAAGGATGCAAGGGTAAGGCATTTGCTGCATAGTGCCATTGATAATGTCATGTCAAACAGGGTAATTGGATGCAAGACTGCAAAGGAGATATGGGATGCTTTGGAGACAAGATGCCAGGGAACTGATGCAATCAAAAAGAACAGGAGAACTATACTCACTCAAGAGTATGAGCACTTTATCTCAAAAGCTTATGAGTCATTAACTGACTTATATGACAAGTTTGTCAAACTCTTGAATGATCTGTCACTGGTGGACAAAGAATATGATCTTGAAGATTCAAATCTAAAATTCCTTTTAGCTCTTCCTGAAAATTGGGATTTGAAGTCTACTACCATAAGAAACAACTATGACCTTACTGAAACTACTCTTGATGAAATTTATGGTATGCTCAAGACTTATGAACTTGAGATGGATCAAAGGAGCAAGAGGCATGGAAGAAAGTCAAGGACATTTGCTCTTAAAGATGAGGAGGAATCTCCTAAAGTGGTTGCCTCAAAGAGGGGCAAAGGAAAGGCTCTCATCATAAAGTCTGATTCAAAGTCATCATATTCTGATGATGATAATTCAGAAACTGAAAGTTTACCTAAAATGGATGTTGATGCAGAGATGATGCAACTGTGTGCTCTTATGGTGAAGGGTATCACAAAGATAGCCTACAGGTTATTTAGAAAAGGCAAGAAATTTTCCAGGAAAGGTGGAAGTTCTGATAAGAATGGGTTCAGAAAGTCTGAAGGCAAAGGAGGAAAGTCTGACACAGGAGACAACTCAAATGTCAAATGCTACAATTGTAGTGAAAGAGGCCACATATCTCTTGACTGCAAGAAAGGAAAAAGTGACAAAGGCAAGGACACTTGTCACAAAGGAGAAAAACTGGACAGACACTTCAGATTCTGAAAATGAGGTGAACTATGCCTTGATGGCAAATGCTGATAGCAGTACTGAAAATGCTGAATTGAAGGTACCTTAAATAACTTATGCTTTTTATACTGATGATATTACTGAGTTAATATTATATCTTAAAACCATGTTCATTAGTTATAGAGATCAGACTTTAACATGTGAAAGATTAACATATGAAAATCTTGCTTTTAAAAACAGAAATGACAATTTAGAAAAGGAGTTAGTTTTTCTTCATCAAACTAAGAAAGAAAGAGATGAGGCTTTGTATGTTAGAGATGAAGTACTAAAATTGAATGAATCTCTAAAAACTGTGTTAGAAAAGGAAAGAGAGATCATTAGAACTTGGACTAACTCTGGCAGAACAACTCAAGATATACTAAGTAGTGGAAACTGGAAAGAGGGCTTAGGGTATGGAGATGATAAAAGTGAGAAAGGAACTGTGAAAATTGAGCCAACTATTGTTAAATAGACGACTAAGCCAAAGGTAAATACTGTTAAGTTTGTAGTAAAAACTATAAAGTCTGATTCTGAAAAGATGAAAGAGTCTAGGACAGAAGTCAAAGAAAAGTCAACTTCTAACAAATTAAAACAGGATAAACCAGCTGAAGTAAACATAGGCTTAATGACAAAGAAGCAGCTTAAGCATAAGTTGAAAGAGATTAGATATGTGAACAAGTTAAAAGAAGCTAGGAAAAATAGGAATGGAAAGGAAGGTGTGAATAGAAGCAATAATTATATGCCTGTTCCTAATGCTCCTAGAAAGAAATATTATAATTGTGGAAACTCTAACCATCTTGCTTCTTTTTGCAGGAAAAATAAAGATATAAATTCTTTACCTCCTAGATCAGGAGTTAAGAGTCAGTCTGTTAGGTTTAAACCACAAAATCCTTGTTTTCATTATGGTAGTATATGGCATTCCATTTATACTTGTAAGGAATATCATAGTTTGCACTATGATTATTATCAAATAAAACCTTCTTTGAAGAAAGTTAGTATTATTCCTTCTAGTATAAAGTCTGATGCAAAGTCTGATATAAATTCTGATAAACAGCATGTTAGCATAAACTCTGAAATTAAATCCGTTGCAAATGCTAACAAACTTAAAAAGGCCAAAGGATCCAAGCAAGTCTGGGTCCTTAAAACTAACCAATAGTGGTCTTTGTGATTGCAGGGCAACATGAAAAACATCCTAGTTCTGGACAGTGGATGTTCAGGACATATGACTGGAAATAAAGCCCTGCTATCAGACTTTATGGAGAAAGCTGGCCCAGGAGTTTCTTATGGAGATGGCAACATAGGAAAAACTCTGGGATATGACAATATCAATCTTGGGAATGTCATCATTGAAACAGTAGCTCTTGTCTCAGGACTTAAACACAATCTGCTAAGTGTGAGTCAAATCTGTGACAGAGGTTATCATGTGGATTTCTTTGAAGAACACTGTGAAGTTGTAAGTAATTCTACAGGAAAAGTGGTTCTGAAAGGTTAGATGCATGGTAACATATATGAAGCCAGACTTTCAACAAACTCTGATGATTCTGCAATCTGTCTGTTTAGTAGAGCATCAATTGAAGAAAGCTGCAATTGGCACAAGAGACTCTCTCATTTAAATTTCAACAACATAAATGAGCAAGTAAAGAAAGATCTTGTGAGAGGACTTCCAAAATCAGTATTTGCTCCTGATGGCCTTTGTGATTCATGTCAAAAGGCAAAGCAAAGAAAATCTTCATTCAAGAGCAAAACTGAATCCTCAATTCTTGAGCCTTATCACTTACTGCATGTTGATCTATTTGGTCCAGTCAATGTCATGTCAATTGCAAAGAAGAAATATATTATGGTTATAGTGGATGAGTTCACAAGATACACTTGGGTGTATTTCTTGCACAAGAAGAATAAAACTGCATCTACTCTAACGGATCATGTCAAACAGCTGGATAAATTGGTCAAAGATTCTATTAAAATAATAAGAAGTGATAATGGCACTGAGTTCAAGAATTCAATCATGGAAGAGTTCTGCAAAGAGCATGGAATTAAGCAGGAATTTTATAGCACCTGGAACTCCACTGCAAAATGGAGTTGTAGAAAGAAAGAACAGGACTCTCATTGAAGTTGTACGAACTATGCTTAATGAAGCAAAGCTGCCAACCTACTTTTGGGCTGAAGCTGTGCAGACTGCTAATTTTACACAGAATGCTACACTCATAAACAACATGGTAAAATACCATATGAGAAGGTGAAGAAAAAGAAGCCAAATCTGAAATACTTTCATGTATTTGGATGTAAGTGTTTTGTTCTTAAGACTCATCCTGAGCAGCTATCAAAATTTGATCTAAAAGGTGATGAAGGAATTTTTGTTGGATATCCACTTTCCACAAAACCTTCAGAGTCTACAATTTACGAACAAGGGTTGTCATGGAATCTATCAATGTATCTTTTGATGATAAAAAGATTACTGGACTTGAAGATTTCAATGATCATGATCAGCTGAGATTTGAAAATGAAGATTTAAGTTCCGATTCTGCAAATTCTGATGGCTTAAATCCTGATACTTTAAGTTCTGATGGGTTAAATTCTGATGTCATTGAAACTGTGGTAACTACTCCAAGGGAAACTGCACCTGTTTAGGGGGAGCAAGCTGAAGATCCTATCACAACTCAAGACTCTCAAGAAGCATCAGAATCTGTCACTGGCTCTTCAAGTTCTGATTCATCAAGTTCTGCTGAGCCAAATTCTGATAATTCTGGAAACTCTGATTCTTCAAATCCTGAAGGATCCAACTCAAATTATGAAGTTTCAGAGAGCATATCTATAGGGGGAGCATCAGAAGATGCTGATGGAGACAACACGGATCATGAGGGAGGATCCAGCTCTAGAAATCAACTTCCATCTGCAAGGAAGTGGACCAAATCACATACATCTGACTTAATAATTGGGGATCCTGAAGCAGATGTCAGAACTAGAACTATAACATCAAATAAATGTCTCTATCATTCCTTTCTGTCTCAGACTGAACCAAAGAAAGTGGAAGAAACTCTTCAAGATGCTGATTGGGTACAAGAAATGCAGAAAGAGTTAAATGAATTTGAAAGAAATAAAGTCTGGACCCTAGTGCCAAGACCAAAGAACAGATCAATTGTTGGCACACAATGGGTGTTCAGAAACAAAACTGACATTGATGGCATAATTACAAGAAATAAAGCAAGGCTGGTTGCTAAAGGATACTCTAATCAGGAGGGTATTGATTATGATAAATATTTGCACCAGTTGCTAGATTGGAAGCCATAAGAATCTTTTTGGCTTATGCTGCTCACAAAAAGTTCAAAGTCTTTCAAATGGATTTGAAAAGTGCTTTTCTCAATGAAGAATTGGAAGAAGAGGTATATGTTGAACAACTTCCAGGATTTGTAGATCCGAAATTTCCTAATCATGTCTATAGACTTGATAAAGCACTTTATGGCCTTAAGCAAGCTCCAAGAGCATGTTATGAGACTTTAGCTCAATTCCTTTTGGAAAGTGGATTTAACAGAGGCACAATTGATAAAACACTGTTCTATCTCAACCATGGAAAGGACTTACTATTGTTACATATATATGTTGATGATATCATATTTGGTTCTACAAATGCCAAACTCTGTGAAAGGTTTGCAAAGCTAAAGCAGTCAAGATATCAAATGAGTATGATGGGAGAACTTAGTCATTTTTCGGGACTTCAAGTCAAGCAAAATGAAGAAGGTACTTTCATAAATCAATCCAGGTACACCAGAAATTTACTCAAGAAATTTGGAATGCAAGACAGTTCAACTGTATCCACTCCCATGGCCACTGTAACCAAGTTAGATAAATCAACTGGAGTATCAGTAGATATTACTAACTACAGAGGTATGATTGGCTCTTTACTCTATTTAACTGCAAGTAGACCTGATATCATGTATCCTATTTGTCTTTGTACAAGATTTCAGGATGATCCAAAAGAACCTCATATAATAGCGGTGAAAAGAATTTTCAAGTACCTCAAGGGTACAGCTGATCTAGGATTGTGGTATCCTAGAGAATCAGATTTTAAGCTAATAGGTTACTCAGATGCAGATTTTACAGGATGCAAAATAGACAGGAAAAGCACTAGTGGAAGCTGCCAATTTCATGGAGGCAGGTTGGTTTCTTGGTTTAGCAAGAAATAGAAATCAATTTCCACATCAACTGCAGAAGAAGAATATATTATTGTAGGAAGCTGTTGTGCACAAATTCTTTGGATGAAGAATCATTTACTGGATTATGGGTTAGAATTTTCTAAAATACCTATTTACTAGTGATAATCAAAGTGATATTGCTATGACAGGTAATCTAGTACAACACTAAATGACAAAGCACATCAGCATTAGGTACCATTTTATAAGAGAATATGTGATGGAAGGTACAGTGGAATTTGTTAGGGCAAAAACACGCGCTAATAATACACGCAAGTATACGCGTTCACAAGTAATATAGAATACTTTCTAGTTCGTTCCCACAGAGACTCAGACTAATTATGTTCAACTAACACTCACTCACCAATGTATGATTACTTCTCAATGTTAAGACAATAACACTTAGATTTGATTAACTAATTATTAACTACAATTAACTATGAGAATTAAACACTTAATTAACACTTGAATTAACAATATTAAAACACTCATGAGATCACAACTTCCTTACTACTTCTTTCAATAGTCATTGTTATTACCCTTAGCATGCAACAGTGATGATATTAATCGAACAATACGAAATTGATAAAAGCCAACTTTCATTGTACTAATACCATTCTACCAAGCATCCACAATTAAGATAGAAGTTGAATAGGCATCAATATTCTGAGTCCCTATATGTCTACAGAAATTGACAACATAATGATTTAAGCACAAGTTATTCCTTTTGATTACACCGGTCAAGTAAAACGGTTAGAGTTACCCACTAATCATGCATACACATACATGAACCTATGCTAGCATGGCAAGTTCTAAATCTCAAGATCCACCATCGCTTCACAAGAGATTAACACCCTATCCTATATGTTCGCGACGCACATAAGATGAATAAGCACAACCAATACTAAATATCATACAATCATCACACACTAAGGTATTAAACAACTAACTAAAGAATTCCATAGTAAATCCGTTACGACCCCATGATCACGATTAGCCCATGATAGCACTCATCGTAATCATGGGTTCATATGAAAACATGATAGTAACACACGAGAATAATAACTAAAACTACTTATATTAAACCAGAGTACGTCACAAGAGTAAATATGTTTAAAGTAAAGAAAACTAGCATCCAACGTTACAACGAAATAATGAATAACACGAAAATATGCTTCCTCTTCATTGCGGTGTGCTAAAACGGTCTTCTTCCTTATCTCCTCGCTCCTTGATTGATACTACGATCCAACCTATGCAAAACGTCTCTGAAAACTACTTATATAAGAGTCCCATAAAACCCAGCTAACTCAGAAGTTGGAAGTTAAACAGAACCAGGAGTCCAAAATAATTATTCTAATATTCCGTCCCTGAGCGGCCGCTCAGCATTCCTGGGCGGGCGCTCAGCTTCCTGAGCGGTCGCTCAGCAGAGCTGAGCGGGCGCTCAGACCCCTTCTGGAAAATACTCTGTTTCTTCTCCAAATCTTTGCTGCATTATGCTCCTATCTTTCCACTTGCAATGCCAAACACATGCCAAGGCTTATTCTTGATGAAATCTCTCCAGAAATGCAATTAATACCCTGAAATGCACAAACACTAGAAAAACGCATCAAATACACAAAATACTTGATTTCAAGACATCAATTCAAGCCATGCATGAATGCAATCTATATGAAATGCAGCGATCCCCCTTACTACGACCAAACCAACCAACTTACGATAACTCAACAAATGCAATTAGGCGAATAAAGATCAATCAAATCATGCAAACTAACATACAGCCAAAAACGTGGTGTGCGCAGATGCTTAATAGATATGCTTCGAAACTAGATCAATTATCATAACTCGACTATCCTCCAGGTAATCACATAATTGTACGAAGAATAAAATTCTAGGCACAAAATGACTTATAACACTTCAAGATTTCGGGAGCTTATTACGGAATCATGCTTTTTATTTATCACAACAAACAAATGCTTATTTGACCGTGCAATGAGTGAGGTCCACAAAAGACTTATGCAATGGCATCCATGTAGCGAGCGTTACGTTAGCGAATCCCAGACTATAAAAGCTTTAGGTCACTAGGCACAAAGTCCTCTAAGAACTTAATAACTCGAATACAAAAGAGCCCACTCGTGATCAATTATGCATTAACTCTCTAATAATTTTTTTTTCTTTTATTTTTCTTTTTTTTTTCAAAATTTCTGAGCAAGTGCGTTTCGCTCCATCTTGCTCAACCCTGGACTACTCGCATAAAAATATGAGCCGGCTACTAGCCATTTGACGCCTAGCCACAATTAGCAATGAATTCCACTTTTTACTCTAATTTTTTTTCATGCCTTTTATCACTAAGAACCTATTATAAATTCTAAGCATAATCAATAGATTAACCTTGAAAACCATCAAACCATGACAACAATCTAGTCCTTAAGCATTCTCTAAGACTTAGTGAAATTACAAGTGTTTCTAGCATGCATGTCAACCTACAAGACTCAACATCACTTTAACGCTATCACTACACTCGCATCAACATCAAAAATCAATTGGCAAAGCAACGCAAAAGGGATCATGGTATATGCATGAGTTACATGACATGATAAATAAAGCTATAAATAAAAAAAACTATATGGCAAAAATATGCAATTATATGAACTAAACTATCATGAATATGTAACTATATGGCACACACACAAAATATTCCTTAACTACCACCCTCAAACTTAAAATCTTCACTGTCCCCAGTGAAGGTAGTAGAAAGGAAAACAGGGTATACCTACTCAGAGAGATCATTATAATCATCATCACCCTCAGAGGGTGGAGTATCAGGAGGCGGATATGCATAGTCCTCACCAAAAACTGACCACTGGATGTCAGCTCCAAGGCCTCTAAAAGCAGTCCCAAGCGCAAGGGTGAACTCCTGAGCAAACTTACTCTGCGTCTCGTACATAGCATCCATCCTCCTCGACAGCCTCCTATACTGGGCATCAGCCATCCCAGCACCCTCCTGAGCTCTAGAAGAACCAGCCTCATCACACCCTAGTCTCGCCATGGTAGCATTGCGTGCTGGACGCCCTCCTGGAAGACGATAACCCAGCCCATGCTCCTCGGGCTCTCCACCAGTCCACTCTTGCATCGCATTTAGAGTCCCGGAGTCAAAAGGAGCGGCCGGTAGCTGCAACTGCTTGTGAGACGACCACTGAACTCCCACTGCTCGGTAAAGCTTTGTAACCGTGGATGCATAAGGGTTCATGTGCTTAGCTCCCCTCAAAAACTTCAAAATCCCTTGGTAGATGAACTCACCAAGGTCCACATAGTACTCATTCAAAATACCCCATAACAATTATGCTTGCTCAACTGTGACCTCATATTTATGCGAAGTAGGAAGAATATTAGCGCAAATAAAGGCATTCCATGCAAGGGCATACCTATTCATCGCAATCGCCGGAAAATGGTGATACTCGTTAGTCCAAGTCTTGAAGGTCCAAACTGTACCCCACCTACAGAGAGTAGCACAAATCAAATCCAAGTCAAAATCCTTGGCAGTCTTCTCGTTCCAATTCTCCTCCGTGGGCTTCCTCTGTCGCTGCCCAATCACACGGCGAATCGCCTCAGGGTGATAATCCACCGTCATCCCCCGCACAACAGAAAACCCATTCTTTTCAGCTTTCAGCGTTGCACATAGAACTCGCTGAACAACGCTCATCGGAACTGCCTCAAGTGACTCACAAAAAGCAATCCAACCCTTCTCAGCAATCATTGGCAACAACTCACCTTCCCTCCCCGATGGTAAGAATCCCCTCTCCTTCAAAATAGGCTTACCCAGAAGCCTAGTATACTCGTCCTCAGCAGCCCTATCAAACAAACGAGGCCTCGCAGCAGTACCTCTCAAAGAATCAGCAATAGGAATAATGTTGCTGCTATCGATAGTCCTGGATCTCTTGGGTGCCATCGAAACTGAGAAAAAGTGTTTAAGATTTGTGTTTTTAAATATGGGAGAGAGTTTAAGGTTTGAAAGTGTATGGGGGAGTATATGGAATAGTTGTATGTATATATAGGGTAGAGATTAAGGTAAAATTTGATTAGGAGTGGGTTTGAGGGTTAAAAACTGTGGGTAATGGGAAGATAATTTGTGGGTAATGGGGCTGTGTTTTATTTTTGGAATTTTCAGATTTGTTTTGGATTTTTATAAGACTTAAAAAAAATTCTTCTAGTCGGGCCCTGAGCTGGTTGCTCAGCAAAGCTGAGCGGGCGCTCATCTTGCTGAGCGGTCGCTCAGCAGAGCTGAGCGGGCGCTCAGGGGTCTTCTGGAAAAAAATTTTCCTTGCCCTGTTTTTCTGATTTTTTTATGGTTTTGGATAGGTTACTAACTTCTAAGGGTTCCTTGTAACAACAAATCATGGGTTGCCTCCCAAGAAGCGCTTCTTTTTCGTCATTAGCTTGACGTAGCGTACCTTAATCAAGTTGACAATAAAACGGTACTAACCACTTCCCGGTTTGTTGTGTCCCCATAGTAATGCTACAAACGTTGACCATTAACCATGAATGCTTGGTCCGGATCATTCTCAAAAATCTCCACCGCTCCATGTGGAAACACAGTTTTGACAATAAAAGGTCCAGACCACCTTGATTTCAACTTTCCAGGAAAAAGACGGAGACGAGAGTTGAATAAAAGAACTTGCTGCCCCGGCACAAATGACTTAGGATATAGCTTCCTGTCGTGCCACCTTTTCACTTTTTCCTTGTACATTTTGTTGTTCTCGTACGCTTGGAGTCGAAATTCATCAAGTTCATTTAGCTGAAACATTCGCTTCTTTCCAGCTGCATCTAGATCCAGATTCAACTTCTTCAACGCCCAATAGGCCTTATGCTCAAGCTCCGCAGGTAAATGACATACCTTATCATACACAAGTTGAAACGGGGACATCCCAAGTGGAGTCTTATATGCTGTTCTGTAAGCCTAAACAGCTTCATCGAGCTTTAAAGACCAATCCTTCCTTGACAGACAAACAACCTTCTCTAAAATGTACTTGATCTCTCTATTAGACACTTCCGCTTGACCATTCGTTTGCGGATGATAGGCAGTAGCAACACGATGATTCACATTGTAGCGCTGCATCATAGAAGTGAACTTACGGTTGCAGAAATGTGACCCTTCATCACTTATGATTACTCGTGGCGTTCCAAACCTTGTGAAAATCTGCTTATGAAGAAAATTCAACACTACCTTTGCATCATTCGTCGGTAAAGCTTTGACTTCTACCCATTTTGAGACATAATCGACTGCCAGCAAAATGTAATAATTATTGCAGGACGAGATAAATGGCCCCATGAAATCAATTCCCCAAACATCAAAGACCTCGACTTCAAGCATCACATTTAAGATTTCCCACTCTTTGGCAACGATCACACCTTATGTATACGCGTTAGGGCCGAAAACACGCGCTAATAATACACGCAAGTATACGCGTTTGCAAGTAATATAGAATACTTTCTAGTTCGTTCCCACAAAGACTCAGACTAATTATGTTCAACTAACACTCACTCACCAATGTATGATTACTTCTCAATGTTAAGACAATAACACTTAGATTTGATTAACTAATTATTAACTATAATTAAGTACGAGAATTAAATACTTAATTAACACTTGAATTAATAATATTAAAACACTCATGAGATCACAACTTCATTACTACTTCTTTCAATAGTCATTGTTATTACCCTTGAAAGAAATATGTCCTAAGTCCAATTATGTATGAGGATTTAGGAATAACTTTTATGTAATCTGTTTTGATTTCATTGATATTAATAAAAGACTTGTTTTGTTTTTATTGCGGGCTCTATCTATTTAAATATTTAAATAAGATATATCACAGTTTAGAGTAAAGTTTTTTATGGATTATGATGAGATCATAATAATGAGACCTAAAAGATGATAACTCTAAACTTAAATAGTTCCTGGTCGTAGGATTACTAACTGGTAATTAATAATCCACAAAGATCGGTACATACTATGTTTACTTCATTATGAAGGATGTCTGTTCTCATAAACATTTATGTGATGACACTATAGCTAGTATGTAGGTGCTTATTATAGAATAAGTTCACTGAACATGACTCACACAGCTGAACAACTGATGGAGTTCACTCACGTGTCAGCAGTTGTTCACATAGTGATAGTTGTACAAGTATCCTTAGACTTGAGGTCATCATAGTCATCTTGTGTACACTGAACTATGCTTTGGTTTAGTTCTTAGTCTCAAGGGACAATTATAAGGGCTCTACTGGGTATAGGAATTTGTACACGAAGATAGTGTATGATCAATAAAGGATCTACCCCTTCCAGTGTAGGAAGAGAATGTTCAATACTGAACCACTTATGTTAGTTCAGGAACCTCTGGTCAGAGTGAATGAAATTAGAAAGGAGTTTCTAATTTACATTAAATAGAACTAAGCATAGTGAATGGGAAAGCAAGTGATTAAATAAGATAGGCTTGACACAAGTTCCATGCCATGTATTTAATCGTGACATTGCAGGGTAGAAGGAATTAATTGTACGGTAACTACTCACTGAATAGGTTCTTGGTATTGTAAGCAGTGAATTCGTATTATCCGGATAGTCGCGATATACTGAGAAGTATCCCTCACGATGTAGAATAAACATGATTAATTTATTAATTACTCATATTTAATAAATTAGAGAATTTATATAAATAATGATAAAATAGTTTTATTATTATTTATTTATACTACCGACTTAATATTGAACCTACAGGGTCACACCATAAAAGAGAATGATTTAATGGTGGAGAAATTAATTAATAATGGTTGATAATTATTTATTTATGAAATAAATAATTAATTGGCAAATTTAATAATTGATTAAATGAGATTTAATTTATTATAAATTAATTAAGAAAAGGTTCTTAATATTATTAATTAAGAATTTAATTTTTGGAAATTAAATCAAGAGAGAGAATTATTTCTAAAGTATTTAGAAAAAGGATTAATAATTAAAAGGTGTTTTAATTATTAATGAGAATAATAAAGGGTTAATAATAATAATATTTTATGGGAAAATTTTTCGCTGAAAATTTTTCCTATAAATATACTATTATAAACTCTATTTTTGCCTCAACCAAAAAGATTTAAAAAACCCTAATTCTCTACATATCCTCCTCCTTCATTACATCGTTTTCTTGGAGAATACCGGTGGAGTGCTTCACACTTGAGGAGCAGCTGCTAAGGATCTCCGTTCATCATTTTTGGATCGCCATTAAAGACCTCCATCTTTCCATTAACGTAAAGCTTCTTAAGGTAAACATACTGAACTACGAATTAAACATTATTTTTCGCATGGATCCTGCGGAGGGTTTCGTTTTTTTTTTAAGATTTAAATTTACGTTTTCGCTGCGTTTATGTGCTAAAAACCTTCAATGGCATCATAGCTACTTGCGAAAAGTTTTTAATTCGTTTATGTGTTTAACTGTTTTTGATATATGAGCATGTACGTGATTCGCCATGATTTAATGTTGATATAATAAGCTTATATATGTATGGTTTTGAATATATTATATTCATGTGAGTTGTATAATCATAAGATGATTATGTAATCTGATATATACATGATTTATGTTTGTTCTAATTATGAAAATCATATTAGATACGGATTCTGAATTGGCTGATGCAGATTTGCTGAAATCTGGGTCTGGTGTCCGATTTACGCAAATAAATACCCTATTCCATAGGTAAACGAGCGTCTGAACAACACAGATAGCTAAAGCTATCAACGACTCATTTGTAAGGCATTTGACGTCAGTTTACTGCTCGTAAACAGTGATTCTTGTTTTTCTGATTTGAATTCTGATTTTTCTGATTTTTGTCATATTTACTTTTTATGATTAGATCATGGATAATATGATATGTTAAGATCATATTATGTATTTTAACATGCTTTTATGTGTTGTATGAGCATGGTGGATGGTTATGGCCTTTCAACCTTAGTGTAATGGTTTTGGTTTTGGTTTTAAATACGACTTGCATGTCGTCAATCTTTGTAATCATAAATCTCGAATGTAACTCGAGTTATTCTTGTAAGTTCATTAGATTAGTTTTACTTTCAATTATGTAATGTAATTGAAGACTCGAGAAGGCTATCCAATGGAGGTGATACAAAGAAGAAGACGAGGCATACAAGAAGTCTAAACAAAGAAGAAGACTTATGTAATAAGTAGTTATATTTATTTCCATCACCATATTAGATTGACCTTGATCTTTATCATGAGCTTGATAAAGATCACATAGGATGGGGACATAACCAAACACATTTACTTTATTGCACTTTACATTTACTTGTTTATTTAATTTTATATATGAGATATATGCATATGTTTACCATGCGATGATAGATTTAGGTGAACTTAAATTAATATAAGGCGTGCTCTAGAAAATCTAGAATAGGAATCGTTTCTTGCCTTAACAATAAATATTATGAATACGATCACGAGATTCTTGTGTTTATGAAACATGTAATTGAATATGAATTTTCAATATTGAGAGAAAGAATGATTTTGTCAACAACAGATTTCTATCTGTAAGAAAGGGTTATTAAGTGACGCCTCTTGACAATGCTCCACCCGATCTGGAAATCATCTGATTATCGATTATTGATTTGAAATATTTAATTTAAAAGGAAGAATCTCTTTATAATATGATTATGATTGTAACGTAATATAATCCCTCTAAAATTAAATAATATCAAGTAGTAATTGGCCAATGACACAACGGGCTTGTGTCGGTCATAGCCGTCCAACATGGTAGAAAGTGGTTCTTATTTTTAAATCATTATCGTTTCGTGCTACAAGCCGAGGGCTTTGATTTCGAAATAAGAAATACTTGTCTATTACATAGAGATGTGTACATTGAATTAGAATCTAAAGGTCAGTACGTGCTACAGCCGTGGGCCGTTTGAGACTGATTCAATTGTATGAAATGTTGGGTTAGACTTGACTTAGAATATTGAGTTTGTCGTGCCACAGCCGTGACTCAATTATTCAAGAGGCTAAACTTATATTAGGGAATAACATAAGATGTAATTAACAAGAGTTGTCTGCCTATTGAACATCACATGACGTTTCGTGCCACAGCCGAGGTTGTGCGATGGAATGTAGGATCCTTATTCCCACTAGCATTATGAATGCTTAATTTTCACTTAGGGGGTTGAAAAAAATAGATAAACTAGTGGGAGACACTTATGAATAAAGACCCGATTCATATAGTGTTTTGAAATGAAATTGAATATTTGCTAAGTGTTGTTATGTGTTTATCATTTACAGATTTACTATATTCGTCATGTCTTCTGCACTATCACTCCGGAGCATACTAGATGCTCACAAGTTGACTGGTCCTAATTTAGCTATTTGTTTTCACTGTAACAAGTTGGGGCACTGGAAGAGGAACTGCAAGGTTTACCTTGCAGAATTGAAGAAGAAGGGTAGTGAGACTATCGCTTCTGATTCAGGCATATTCATGGTCGAAGTTAATATGTCACTAGGTCAAATTTCTACTTGGGTATTAGATACCGCCTGTGGTTCTCATATTTGTAATTCGTTGCAAGGACTAAAGGGAAGTAGGACTCTTGAAAAAGATGAGGTGATTCTACGTATGGGCAATGGAGCAAGGGTTGCGGCCATATCTGTAGGATCATTTAGTTTACATATGCCTACGGGCAAGACTATTATTCTGAATAATTGTTATTATATTCCCTCTATTGTGAGGAATATTGTTTCTATTCCTATGTTGGATGTGGATGGTTTTTCATTTATTATTAAGAATAATGAATGTTTTATTCTTAGAGATAATGTTCTTTTTGGACGTGGCATTTTAAATAATGGTCTGTATGTATGTGACGTAGAGCATGATTTACTTCAGATTGAACAAACTAATAAAAGAAAACGAGATGATGAAAATCTGACCTATTTATGGCACTGTAAGCTAGGTCATATTAGTGAAAATAGACTGCGGACATTGCATAAGGAAGGGTTACTTGACCCCTTGATTTTGAATCATATCCTACATGTGAGTCTTGTCTATTGGGTAAAATGACCAAATCTCCATTTAGTGGACATGGAGAGAGGGCTGCAGATTTGCTAGGATTGGTACACACAGATGTATGTGGACCAATGTCTACGCAAGCCATGGGTGGATTTTCGTACTTCATTACTTTCATAGATGATAGATCTAGATTCAGAAATGTGTATTTGATGAAACACAAGTCTGAAGCCTTTAAAAAGTTCAAAGAATATAAACATGAAGTGGAGAAATAAACCAAACATAGTATTATAACTCTTCGATCAGATCAAGGTGGTGAATACTTGAATGGAGAGTTTCTAGATTATCTCAAAGAAAATGGTATAGTCTCTGAGTGGACTCCTCCATATACTCCACAGTTGAATGGGGTATCTGAAAGGAGAAATCGAACTTTGTTAGACATGGTTCGGTCCATGATGAGCTATGCGAATCTTCCAGTATTCCTATGGGGTTATGCATTGGAAACCTCAGCATATTTACTGAATAAGGTGCCTTCCAAATCTGTTCCTCAAACACCATATGAGATATGGAAAGAAAGGAAACTGAGTCTTAAACACTGTTAAGATTTGGGGATGTCCAGCTTATGTCAAGAAAGTTGACCCAGATTAGCTGGAATCTCGATCCGTAAAATGTAATTTTGTGGGATATCCTAAAGAGACTTTGGGATATTACTTTTACCCCGATCATCGGGTGTTTGTCTCCAGACATGCTACCTTCTTGGAAAAGGAGTTTATCCATAAAGGAAACAGTGGGAGCAAAATTGAACTTGATGAAGTTTAAGAAGCATAAACTACTACGGATCAAGTGGAAACACCTGTTCAGACTGAACAACCTTCTGTGGAATAGCCCATTCGTAGGACAAGGAGAGTGTCTCACCAACCTGAGAGGTATTATGGCCTTGTCATTAAGAATGACAATAAGTTGTCAATCATTGATGATGACGACCCTAGTGACCTATAATGAGGCTATGAGTAGTGTTGACTCAGAGAAATGGCATAGTGCCATGAAATCCGAAATGGAATCTATGTAAACCAACCAAGTATGGACTCTGGTTGAGGTGCCTGAAGGTGTTAAGCCTATTGGGTGCAAATGGGTATACAAAAGAAAGATTGGAGCAGATGGCCAGGTGGAGACCTATAAGGCTAGGCTCGTGGCAAAAGGATTCAAACAAAGGCAATGGATTGACTTTGATGAAACTTTTTCGCCTGTAGCCCTGTTAAAATCAATTCGGATTTTGCTTGCGATTGCTGCTTACTACGACTATGAGATCTGGCAAATGGACGTGAAAACGGCCTCCCTCAATGGGGAACTTGAGGAGGAAGTGTATATGACACAACCAGAGGGTTTTCTTTCCAAGGGAAATGAACACCTAGTGTGTAAGCTGCTTGTGAACCATATATGGTTTAAGACAAGCTTCTCGTAGATGGAACATCCGTTTTGAGAGACATAGATGAACCATGTGTCTACAAGAAGGTCAGTGGGAGCGCGGTAACATTTCTTGTATTGTATTTGGATGACATACTTCTTATAGGAAATGATATACCGATGCTACAATCAGTCAAAGTATGGCTATCAAAGAACTTCACCATGAAGGACTTGGGAGAAGCATCCTACATTCTCGATATGAAGATCTATAGAGATAGATCTAGAAGAATGATAGGTCTTACCCAGGGTACATACATCCAGAAAGTGCTTAAAAGGTTTAGCATGGAAAACTCCAAAAGAGGTCTCATACCGATGAGCCATGGAGTGTCCTTTTCCGAAAAAATGTCTTCTAAGACACCTGAGGAAAGAGAGCGTATGAGTAAGATTCCTTATGCTTCAGCAATAGGATCTATCATGTACGCGATGTTGTGTACAAGGCCTGATGTTGCTTATTCAATTAGTGTGACGAGCAGATATCAGTCCAATCCAGGTGAAGACCACTGGAAAGTAGTGAAAAACATCCTTAAGTACCTGCGAAGGACTCGGGACATTTTTCTTGTTTTTGGTGGTGAATCTGAGTTGAAAATAGAGGAGATGTCAACGTCGAGAGAGTTGACACACATAACAACTTAGCAGACCCACTCACAAAGCCACTTTCTCAGAGTCAGTTTGATCGTCATAAAGACAAGATGGGTATTAGATACCAGAGTGATTGGCTTTAGTACAAGTGGGAGATTGAAAGAGATATGTCCTAAGTCCAATCATGTATGAGGATTTAGGAATAACTTTTATGTAATCTGTTTTGATTTCATTGATATTAATAAAAGACTTGTTTTGTTTTTATTGCGGGCTCTATCTATTTAAATGTTTAAATAAGATATACCACAGTTAAGAGTAAAGCTTTTTATGGATTGTGATGAGATCATAATAATGAGACCTAAAAGATGTTAACTCTAAACATAAATAGTTCCTGGTCGTAGGATTACTAACTGGTAATTAATAATCCGCAAAGATCGGTACATACTATGCTTGCTTCATTATGAAGGATGTATGTTCTCATAGACATTTGTGTGGTGACATTATAGCTAGTGTGTAGGTGCTTATTATAGAATAAGTTCACTGAACATGACTCACACAACTGAACAACTGATGGAGTTCACTCACGTGTCAGCAGTTGTTCACATAGTGATAGTTGTACAAGTATCCTTAGACTTGAGATCATCATAGTCATCTTGTGTACACTGAACTATGCTTTGGTTTAGTTCTTAGTCTCAAGGGACAATTATAAGGGCTCTACTGGGTATAGGAATTTGTACACGAAGATAGTGTATGATCAATAAAGGATCTACCCCTTCCAGTGTAGGAAGATAATGTTCAATGTTGATCCACTTATGTTAGTTCAGGAATCTCTTTCCAGAGTGAATGAAATTAGAAAGGAGTTTCTAATTTACATTAAATAGAACTAAACATAGTGAATGGGAAAGCAAGTGATTAAATAAGATAGGCTTGACACAAGTTCCATGCCTTGTATTTAATCGTGACATTGCAGGGTAGAAGGAATTAATTGTACGGTAACTACTCACTGAATAGGTTCTTGGTATTGTAAGCAGTGAATTCGTATTATCCGAATAGTCGCGATATGCTGAGAATTATCCCTCACGATGTAGAATAAACATGATTAATTTATTAATTAATCATATTTAATAAATTAGGGAATTTATATAAATAATGATAAAATAGTTTTATTATTATTTATTTCTACTACCGGCTTAATATTGAACCTACAGGGTCACACCATAAAAGAGAATGATTTAATAGTGGAGGAATTAATTAATAATGATTGATAATTATTTATTTATAAAATAAATAATTAATTAGCAAATTTAATAATTGATTAAATGAGATTTAATTGATTATAAATTAATTAAGAAAAGATTTTTAATATTATTAATTAAGAATTTAATTTTTGGAAATTAAATCAAGAGAGAGAATTATTTCTAAATTATTTAGAAAAAGGATTAATAATTAAAAGGTGTTTTAATTATTAATGAGAATAATAAAGGGTTAATAATAATAATATTTTATGGGAAATTTTCAGCTGAAATTTTTTCCTATAAATATACTATTATAAACTCTATTTTTGTCTCAACCAAAAAGATTTAAAAAACCCTAATTCTCTCCATCTCCTCCTCCTTCATTACATCGTTTTTTTAGTGGATACCTGTGGAGTGCTTCACACTTGAGGAGCAGCTGCTAAGGATCTCCGTTCATCATTTTTGGATCGCCATTAAAGACCTCTAACTTTGCATTAACGTAAAGCTTCTTAAGGTAAACATACTGAACTACGAATTAAAAATTATTTTTCGCATGGATCCTGCGGAGGGTTTCGTTTTTTTTTTAAGATTTAAATTTACGTTTTCGCTGCGTTTATGTGCTAAAAACCCTTCAACCCTTAGCATGCAATAGTGATGATATTAACCGAACAACACGAAACTGATAAAAGCCAACTTTCATTGTACTAATACCATTCTACCAAGCATCCACAATTAAGATAGAAGTTGAATAGGCATCAATTATGCTGAGTCCCTATATGTCTACAGAAATTGACAACATAACGATTTAAGCACAAGTTATTCCTTTTGATTAAACCGGGAAAGTAAAACGGTTAGAGTTACCCACTAATCATGCATACACATACATGAACCTATGCTAGCATGGCAAGTTCTAAATCTCAAGATCCACCGTCGCTTCACAAGAGATTAACACCCTATCTTATATGTTCGCGACACACATAAGATGAATAAGCACAACCAATACTAAATATCATACAATCATCACACACTAAGGTAATAAACAACTAACTAAAGAATTCCATAGTAAATCTGTTACGACCCCATGATCACGATTAGCCCATGATAGCACTCATCGTAATCATGGGTTCATATGAAAACATGATAATAACACACGAGCATAATAACTAAAACTACTTATATTAAACCAGAGTACGTCACAAGAGTAAATATGTTTAAAGTAAAGAAAACTAGCATCCAACGTTACAACGAAATAAAGAATCACAAGAAAATATGCTTCCTCTACATTGCGGTGTGCTAAAACGGTCTTCTTCCTTATCTCCTCGCTCCTTGATTAATACTACGATCCAACCTATGCGAAATGTCTCTGAAAACTACTTATATAGGAGTCCCATAAAACCCAGCTAACTCAGAAGTTGGAAATTAAACAGAACCAGGAGTCCAGAATAATTATTCTAAAATTCCGTCCCTGAGCACCCGCTCAGCATTCCTGAGCGGGCACTCAGCATCCTGAGCGGTCGCTCAACAGAGCTGAGCGGGCGCTCAGACCCCTTCTGGAAAATGCTCTATTTCTGCTCCAAATCTTTGCTGCATTCTACTCCTATCTTTCCACTTGCAATGCCAAACACATGCCAAGGCTTATTCTTGATGAAATCTCTCCATAAATGCAATTAATACCCTGAAATGCACAAACACTAGAAAAACGCATCAAATACACAAAATACTTGATTTTAAGACATCAATTCAAGCCATTATAAGACGTTCTAATTGATATAAAATGCCACTTATCACACCCCCAGACTTAAATCGATGCTTGTCCTCAAGCGTCACAGACTAAAAAACAAAACAAAAACATGCATGAATGCAATCTATATGAAATGCAGCGATCCCCCTTACTACGACCAAACCAACCAACTTACGATATCTCAACAAATGCAATTAGGCGAATAAAGATCAATCAAATCATGCAAACTAACATACATCCGGAAATGTGGTGTGTGCAGATGCTTAACAGATATGCTTCGAAACTAGATCAATTATCATAACTCGACTATCCTCAAGGGAATCACATGATTATACGAAGAATAAAATTCTAGGCAGAAAATGACTTATAACACTTTAAGATTTCTGGAGCTTATTACGGAATCATGCTTTTTATTTATCACAACAAATAAATGCTTATTTGACCGTGCAATGATTGAGGTCCACAAAAGACTTATGCAATGGCATCCATGTAGCGAGCGTTAGGTTAGCGAATCCCATACTATAAAAGCCTTAGGTCACTAGGCACAAAGTCCCCTAAGAACTTTATAACTCAAATACCAAAGAGCCCACTCGTGATCAATTATGCATTAACTCTCTAATAATTTTTTTTTTTCTTTTTTTTTTTCTTTTTTTTTCAAAATTTTTGAGCAAGTGCGTTTCGCTCCATCTTGCTCAACCCTAGACTACTCGCATAAAAATACGAGCCGGCTACTAGCCATTTGACGCCTAGCCACAATTAGCAATGAATTCCACTTTTTACTCCAATTTTTCTTTTCATGCCTTTTATCACTAAGAACCTATTATAAATTCTAAGCATAATCAATAGATTAACCTTGAAATCCATCAAACCATAACAACAATCTAGTCCTTAAGCATTCTCTAAGACTTAATGAAATTACAAGTGTTTCTAGCATGCATGTCAACCTATAAGACTCAACATCACTTTAACGCTATCACTACACTCGAATCAACATCACAAATCAATTGGCAAAGCAACACAAAAGGGATCATGGTATATGCATGAGCTACATGACATGATAAATAAAGCTATAAATAAAAAAAAGCTATATGGAAAAAAATATGCAATTATATGAACTAAACTATCATGAATATGCAACTATATGACACACACACAAAATATTCCTTAACTACCACCCCCAAAATTAAAATCTTCACTGTCTCCAGTGAAGGTAGTAGAAAGGAACACAGGGTATACCTACTCGGAGAGATCATCATCATCATCATCACCCTCAGAGGGTGGAGTATCAGGAGGCGGATATGCAGAGTCCTCACCAAAAATTAGTCACTGAATGTCAGCTCCAAGACCTCTAAAAGCAGTCCCAAGTGCAAGGGTGAGCTCCTGAGCAAACCTGCTCTGTGTCTTGTACATAGCATCCGTCCTCCTCAACAGCCTCCTATACTGGGGATCAGCCATCCCAGCACCCTCCTGAGCTCTAGAAGAACCAGCCTCATTACGCCCTGGTCTCGCCATGGTAGCACCGCGTGCTGGATGCCCTCTTGGAAGACGATAACCCAGCCCATGCTCGTCGGGCTCTCCACCAGTCCACTCCTGCATCGCATTCAAAGTCCCGGAGTCAATAGGAGCGGTCGACAGCTGCAACTGCTCGTGAGACGGCCACTGAACTCCCACTGCTCGGCAAAGCTTTGTAACCGTGGATGTATAAGGGATGTTCATGTACTTAGCTCCCCTCAAAAACTTCAGAATCTCTTGATAGATGAACTCACCAAGGTCCACATAGTACTCCTCATTCAAAATATCCCATAACAACTGTGCTCGCTCAACTGTAACCTCATGTGCATGCAAAGTAGGAAGAATATTAGCACAAATAAAGGCATTCCATGCACGGGCATACCTATTCATCGCAATCGCCGGAAAATGGCGATACTCGTTAGTCCCAGTCTTGAAGGTCCAAACTGTGCTCGGCCTACAGAGAGTAGCAAAAATCAAATCCAAGTCAAAATTTGTGGCAGTCTTCTCGTTCCAATTCTCCTCCGTGGGCTTCCTCTGTCGCTGCCCAATCACACGGCGAATCATCTTAGGGTGATAATCCACCGTCATCCCCCGCACAATAGAAAACCCATTCTTTTCAGCTTTCGCGTTCGCATAGAACTCGTGAACAACGCTCATCGGAACTGCCTCAGGTGTCTCACAAAAAGCAATCCAACCCTTCTCAGCAATCATTGGCAAAAACTCACCATCCCTCCTCGATGGTAAGAATCCCTTCTCCTTCAAAATCGGCTTACCCAGAAGCTTAGTATACTCCTCCTCAACAGCCCTATCAAACAAACGAGGCCTCGCAGCAGTACCCCTCGAAGAATCAGGCATAGGAATAGTGCTGCTGCTATCGATAGTCCTGGCACTCTTGGGTGCCATCGAAACTAAGAAAAAGTGTTTAAGATTTGTGTTTTTGAATATGGGAGAGAGTTTAAGGTTTGAAAGTGTATTGGGGAGTATATGGAATAGTTGTATGTATATATAGGGTAGAGATTAGGGTAAAATTTGATTAGGAGTGTGTTTGAGGGTTAAAAACGTGGGTAATGGGAAGATAATTCGTGGGTAATGCGGCTGTGTTTTATTTTTGGATTTTTCAGATTTTTTTTGGATTTTTATAAGACTTAAAAAAAAATCTTCCAGTCGGGCCCTGAGCGGTCGCTCAGCACAGCTGAGCGGGCGCTCAGGGGTCTTCTGGAAAAAAAATTCCTTGCCCTGTTTTTCTGATTTTTTTGTGGTTTTTGATAGGTTACTAACTTCTAAGGGTTCCTGTAACAACAAATCATGGGTTGCCTCCCAAGAAGCGCTTCTTTTTCGTCATTAGCTTGACGTAGCGTACCTTAATCAAGTTGACAATAAAACGGCACTAATCACTTCCCGGTTTGCCGTGTCCCCATAGTAATGCTTCAAACGCTGACCATTAACCTTGAATGCTTGGTCCGGATCATTCTCAAAAATCTCCACCGCTCCATGTGGAAACATAGTTTTGACAATAAAAGGTCCAGACCACCTTGATTTCAACTTTCCAGGAAAAAGTCAGAGACGAGAGTTGAATAAAAGAACTTGTTGCCCCGGCACAAATGACTTAGGATATAACTTCCTGTCGTGCCACATTTTTACTTTTTCCTTGTACATTTTGTTGTTCTCATACGCTTGGAGTCGAAATTCAACAAGTTCATTTAGCTGAAGCATTCTCTTCTTACCAGCTGCATCTAGATCCAGGTTCAACTTTTTCAACACCCAATAGGCCTTATGCTCAAGCTCCGCAGGTAAATGACATCCCTTACTATACACAAGTTGAAACGGGGACATCCCAAGTGGAGTCTTATATGTTATTCTGTAAGCCCAAACAGCTTCATCGAGCTTTAAAGACCAATCCTTCCTTGACAGACAAACAACCTTCTCTAAAATGCGCTTGATCTCTCTATTAGACACTTCCGCTTGACCATTCGTTTGCGGATGATAGGCAGTAGCAACACGATGATTCACATTATAGCGCTGCATCATAGAAGTGAACTTACGGTTGCTGAATTGCGACCCTTCATCACTTATGATTACTCGTGGCGTTCCAAACCTTGTGAAAATCTGCTTATGAAGAAAATTCAACACTACCTTTGCATCATTCGTCGGTAGAGCTTTGACTTCTACCCATTTTGAGACATAATCGACAGCCAGCAAGATGTACTGATTATTACAGGATGAGACAAATGGCCCCATGAAATCGATTCCCCAAACATCAAAGACCACGACTTCAAGCATCATATTTTACGGCATCTCATCCTTTCTCATAAGATTTCCCACTCTCTGGTAATGATCACACCTTAAAACAAACTGATGAGCATCCTTAAACAAAGTAGGCCAGAAAAAACCTACTTGCAGAATACGAGCTGCCGTCTTCTCACCACCATAATGTCCACCATAAACTGTGGAGTGGAAGTCTCGTAATATCCCTTCCGTCTCACAGAATGGGATACATCTTCTGATGATCTGGTCAGCACCCTGTCTAAACAAATATGGTTCATCCCACATATACCACTTCACCTCATGCAGAAACTTCTTCTTTTGAGCTGTATTCATATTAGGAGGCATTATATTGCTGACAAGATAATTCACAATATCTGTGAACCATGGCTCTTCCTCCTGAACTGCGAACAACTGCTCATACGAAAAAGATTCGTTGATCAATGTTTTATCATGTAAAGTAGACTCGGGATTCTCCAATCTAGAGAGATGGTCGGCTACTTGATTCTCAGTACCTTTTCAATCCTTGATCTCTAACTCAAATTCCTATAGCAAGAGCACCCAACGAATGAGTCTAGGCTTCGAATCCTTCTTGGAAACCAAATAGGGAATGACCGCATGATCAGTGAACACTGTCACCTTTGTCCCAGGCAAATAAAATTGAAATTTTTCGAAACCAAAGACTATAGCCAAGAGCTCCTTCTCATTAGTGGTGTAGTTCATTTGAGCTCCATTTAAGGTCTTTCTAGAATAGTAGACCACATGAAAGAGATTATTCTTGTGCTGCCCAAGAACTGCGTCCACCGCATAATCACTCGCATCACACATCATCTCAAAAGGCCCTGTCCAATCAGGTGCTGTAATAACTGGTGTAGTTATCAAACTCTTCTTGAGAGTCTCGAATGCCGTCAAGCATTCATCATTAAATTTGAAAGGAACATCCTTCTCAAGCAAGTTGCATAACGGCTTAGATATCTTCGAAAAGTCCTTGATGGAACGTCGATAAAAACCCGCATGACCAAGAAAACTACAGATTCCTTTCATAGAAATAAGTGGTGGAAGATTTTCAATGACTCCCACCTTAGCTTTGTCCACCTCAAGATTCTTGTTAGAGACCTTATGTGTAATAACCCCAATTTTTGAGAAATTTTGAAACCCTTATGAATAGTGTTTTTGCTGAATGAGAAAACTTTTCATGCCACACTATGTAGGGGTTCTGATATGGATATTCTGAGATTTTATTAGTACTTTATATGGGATATAAGTGTATGTAAAGATCGTCAGAATCCAATTCCGAACACTTTGATTTTTCCCGGAAATCCACTAGATACGGAAAGAATTGAGAAAAAGGTAACAGGATAAAAAGGATTTAAATTAAAGGATTATAAGAGAGGATCATAGAAGGAATACAATATATTGAGAAAGGTTAAGGGAACCTAAGTAATAAGATCCCGGGTATGATCCCTCAAACGATAAACGAGAACGAAAGTTAAGCGAACCGTATAACAGATCAGCGGTCATTAGGCAATCAATTAAAAGCTAATCAAAGGGATTAGTGGGGATGATGTCATCCAACCAATAGAAAGAGGACAAAGGAGGGGTGATGACATCACAAAGTGATGTAGGCATGACATGGGAAGGAAGGAGGTGTGGTTGAATGAGAACCACACAAATTCAAGGGCAACAAGGTAATTGACTAAAGCAAACAAAACAAAAACCTAGCAACCAAGCAAAACAAATCACAAAACACCAAATCCTCCATTTCTTCATGAAGCTCTCGGCTTCTTTCTTAAGAAATGGGAAGTCCAAGCTCCTCCACTTGCTATTTTACAAGGTAATTATCCTAGCTTCTCCTAGTTAAGTTACATACTTCCTAGAAATCTTAGCTTCAAAATCCTTTCCTAGCATTTCCTATAAATCATTCAAGAAGATGGTGAATAGTACTTTCTTGAAATTAATTTTTGTGTTCTTGATTTCTTTGAAAGAACAAGCTTGTAGGAGGTTAGATTAAGGCTTCCATGGGCATTCCAAGGACCTTTCATGGATTAAAAGCTTCAAGGAAGGTATAACTCTTCATGGTCTTAGTTTTAAGTTTTGTTGTTTAGATTTCCTAATGTTTAGATGATGGGTTAGTTTAATGGGTGTGTAATCATGTTTAGAGCTTGTTATGAGTAGTTTAGTTGGTGAGAGGCATGATTATTGTGTGTTTAGAGATTGGTTGATTTTGTGATATTTTTGGAGTTGGAAATCTTGGTTATTAGTTAATGAACTTAAGTAAACTCTTAGTTCATAATTGAGAAATAAGTATGAATTGGAAATATTGAATTGTTGGGGCTGTTGTAGTATGGTATGGATGGATGTTGGTTGTATGAATGATATGTGGTTGAATTGTGGTTGTTTTGAATTGGTTTAAAATTGGGAAATCGCGTAAACATAGCCGTCGTAACGTCCGATTTTCTTTGGACTGTTTTTGTGCATAACATTAGGACCCGAGAACCCCCTGCTAGATTGTGACCACTGCCATGTTTAGATAGCTCATGTTACGAGCTTCGTTTTGATATGTAGTTCGTTCGATTCCGATGCACGGTTTAGGAGAAACGACCGTTTCAAGTAACGGCGTTTCGCGAACGAAACTTTTCCCCTCGCCTTACTTTGAAACATAGGTTAAAGACCGAAAAGGGTTAATTAATGTATGAAACATTTATGGTAAGTGTGTTAGGCAGTTGGTAAGACACTCGCAAAGGAATCGCCTTAAAACTCGTAAAGGTTAAATTATTAAAAATGGTGGAGCCGAGGGTACCCGGGTGACTTAAGCGAATTAGTGAGCGCAAAACAAGCGTTAGAGTCTAAGTTAGTTAAAGTATAGATTTACAAGTGACTTTGGTTTAATTCCAACTTACTTGTTGTTTATAGGTTACCAGACTCGTCCCGAGCCATTCGTAACCCCAGTCGCTCAGGCAAGTATTCTATCCGATACACTGTTGTTGTGATGTATACATTGTATATGCATGATCTTGCGATAAATGCCTATTGGTTATTTAGCAAACTTTTGCGATATATTGAAGCATGTGATATGGTATATATACATGCATGCCTGTTTCGTAATCTTTCCATATATAATTGTTTATAATACCTATGCTAGAGGATAGCGGTAACTTGCATATACCCTTAGTATAGGGACCCAAAGGTGAAAATATTTTCAAAAACCAGGAGTCGAGGATCCCGAGTAGATTTTATATATATGGATATGGATATATATATATATATATATATATTTATATATTTATATATATATGGTTATAGTTTTCCAAACTATTAATCGAATAAGGTTTATTCGATGACTTTAAACTTTATTTATTATTGAATATTATTTCGAATATTATTCGAAGGCGTATGACTCCTTTTATTATTTATTGAATATTATTTGAATATTCATTCGAGGGCTTATGACTCTTTTATATTATTTATTGAATATTATTTGAATATTCATTTGAGGATGTATGACTCCTTTATTTTATTTAATGAATATTATTTATAATATTCATTCGAGGTATTATGACTCAGCTTATTTTATTTATTGAATATTATTTGAATATTCATTTGAGGATCTATGACTCCGATTAATTGCTGAGATATATTCTTTATTTTATTAAAGAATAAGGTGTAAATAATCAAACTTATTTTCGATTATTCAAATAAAGATAATACTTTCATATAAGTATATCTTTGGTTATTTAATACTCGTTTCAAGTATAAATTTTAATACTTCTACTTCAATTATTTTTATAAAGATTATTCTTTATGGGAATATTATTTAAATAATAATATTCAGTCATTTTCTAAATATTCTGGGGACTGATTTACTTCATTAAATCAGCCTTACTCCAAACACTCTTTAAAGTGTTTTCGAGTCTTCAAAATGATTTTTAAAAGTCAGAGCGGATCCCAAAACTCATTTTTTATATTTAAGATCTTCCTTTTTAAGGGGATTTAAATACTCGCTCAAAACCTGGGGAATCCGGCTCTGTGGTGTATTTTATATTCGCAACGAGGTTGCAGATTTGGTAAATGAATTGATTACTTGCCCAACGTTCGGGAAGTAAGCCCATCTCATTGAGTCGGCATAAGCGACTGGCCGGGGTACGGTCTATTATTGTGTAAGTGGCTGGGTGGCAGTCCATCAACGCGTGAGGGGCCGGGGTACGGTCTAGCGCGAGGTCCTAATGCGGCCAGGGTGATGACCGGTGAGGAATTCATCCATCTACAGTAGAAAAGGTTACTTATTGGTATCTTTGCCTGATCAGCGAGATATCGGGTTTATGCCAAAATTCTTTTTCTTTCCAAAATTCATTGGATGTTTCAAACTCTGTTCATACTTTACATAACAGAGGTTCCAGGAAATGTTTTAGAGATATATATATGTGGATATATATATATCGGGACTAGATAAAGTATCTCATAACTTTTTCATTCAATAATATTTCAAAGATTGAATCTATTCAAATCTGGTCTTGTAGTCTCATCTATGTGATGAACTTTTGAAACTGGTTATAACTTGAACGGTGGTAGTTCAAGTAGTATTAGGAAAGATATAAGTATATTGGGGTATTTGGTAACCTCATCTTTTAAACTTATATCTAGTTAATAATTGTCTTATGAATGACAAAGATTTTTTATGAGACAAGGTTAGATGTATGAGATCACCTTGCAACGATATATTTTTTATATATACAGTTATACACTAGGATTTTGTGTATATTATGCATGGAAGAGGACTTCCAATATTTTGAAAAGTATATATGTATATATACTGAATATTTTACGACTTCATCACATTAAGATATCAACTTGGTTCATTTCTTTTGACCAAGACTTTCATGAGTACTATGAGAAGGCTCATATACTAGTAAGTATATACTAGTAATTATCTTACACACGATAAAAGATTCTAGTAAGTATCCATTTAGATACTTATATTATTGTTATCACTATATATTATCTTGCGAGCTGTAAGGCTCACTCTTGCTTTATTTCTTCATCACACAACAACAGTTAGGAAAGATGGCCAGACTCCAGCAGACCCAGCGCAAGCGTGTGGGAAGCGTCCCGCGTCTTCCCGTTGATGTTGTAGCTGCTATAGCTGCAGAGGTAGATCTATTGTAGATCAGACCATCTACTTTTGAGAATCAATTATGTATAATTATAACTTGTGGCAGATAATGGCAATTAACTGTAAATTTATCAAGTAATCATTTTGGGTTGTAATAACTTTTAAATTGTGGATTCAAAGACTTGTACTTATTTAAATTTCATCTCTGAGACTATAACGGGTTGTGGTGTGTGTTAGTGTGGGGTCACAGCATAAGGTTATTTATTATTAATTAAGTGAAGTGATATTGTGGAAAGAAAGACCGTGACGACCCGGATCCCCGACCCCGGATCTGGGGGTGTTACAGAAATGGTATCAGAGCCAAGTGTTATAAACCTCAGAGATGATGAGACGTTAAGATAATAAGTTCACTAAGATAATAAGAACTCTTGCCAAGTTCATAGTCGGACTACCTAACGTAGTACTGACAGTTAAAACCCTTATGGGAACCCTTATAAATGTAGCGATAGAAGCGTAGTTCGTTATCGTATAGAGTAGCGGGACTCCGAACCCTGAGGTTGAGGAGCAACAGCGCGATGATGTTTTATTACTAATTGGAGATCGGATTGTGGATCCGATAGAGTGTCCTAATGCAGGACCGGATGATGTTGATATTGAGGATGTAGCGGTTGAGGATGTTGTCCTAGAAGGGATAATTGCTGAGAAGGATCCCATGGAGGATCCTGACAAGAATGAATAAAGGACCACTGATGAATTGATGACCATGGTTAGGTCGACTACCAGAGTTAGGATTGGTCGGTCACTACCAGAGGTTCGTTCAAGTTTGTAAAGACAGTAGCCCCTTTAACGCGGCTTACTCGTAAGACTGAGAAGTTCGAATGAACAGAGAAATGCGAGAACAGCTTTCAAGAACTGAAGCAGAGGTTGGTGATGGCCCCTATGCTGGCATTGCCGGATGGAAAAAGGAGATTTTGTGATTTGTAAGTGACGCTTCGCATAAGGAATTAGGGTGCTTCTTAGCACAGCAAGATAATCGCGTCTGCGTCAAGACAATTAAGGTAATATGAAATTCGATATCCCCGCCCATGAGCTTAGGCTCGTGGCAATAGTTTTACCCTAAAGATTGGAGGCACTACTTGTATGGAGAGAAGTGCGAGAATTACCTAAGCCATAAGTGCTCTAGTACATTTTCACGTAGAAAGAGCTTAACATATGCCAGAGGAGGCAGTTAGAGCTAATCAAGAATAATGATTGGGAGATTCTTTATCATTCGGGGAAAGCCAATGTGGTGGCTGATGCTCTTAGTAAAAAGGAGAGACTCAAGATGATAATGTCTTTCGGAGAGTTTATAAGAGATTTTGGAAATAGTAGTGAAGGTAACCGGAGCCGGTACCGAAAAGCTGTTTGAGATTGCAATAGAGACCGAATTATTGGAAAAGAGCATACGGTGCCAGAGAAAGATGATAAGGGAATAATGAGGTATTCCTATAGAATTTGGGTTCCGAAAGTTCAAGAGCATAAGGATGAGAACTTAGATGAGAGCCATAGTTTGAGGAATAAGATTTAGAACAAACCCTGAACGTGATAGTCAGGGAGGTCGCCATCAAGATAGAAGGAACCCATGACATAATGGAGTGGAAAATGAGGATTTTAAATTAAAAGATGACCCCAATTATGGGGAGTAGGATGAAACATTTCATACTATGGAAACAAAAAGTCGAGTAAGGAAAGGAGACCCGAGATGGTACCCCTATACGGCAATTCATGGACCTGTCTAGACAGAACTTAGACTATTATCCCCAACCACCACCTTGAGGAAATAATGCGATAGGAAATTCTTTCAGGACCTTTAAGTCTCTAAGCTCTCAGAGTTCCAAGGAACAGGTTGACCTAGTCGAGGCAAGAGCCTGGCTAAAGGAAATAGAGGAATCATTTGAGATTCTGAATGATTGACGAACCACAAAAGACTGTTTTTGTCACTTACCCTCCTAAGAGAGAGACCACCCGCTGGTGAAAGACCAAGAAAGGCACGGAGCCAGAGGTTAGAATAAACTGATTTAAGTTCAGTCAATTGTTTTCGGGAAAGTAATTCCCAAAGATAAGGAGATAGTGTAAAAGCTTTAGAGCCAGAACAAAGGCAGAAGAGTATGATGAATTATGAATCTAAGATGTAAAAGTTGTCAAGATTCGTTCTGAGGACACGAATCCAGAATGACGGGATGTTTGAAATCAATGCTTATGTTGTGTTGGTTCAAAAAAAAAAATGGTAAGAGAAAGGAAAATAAAAAGAAACTGAAGTGGAAAGGAATATAAAGGCAACAGAGTATGAGGAATGATAAGGGAGTTGGGTATGAGGAAACCCTAAAGACTCATATTAATAGAAATAGAAAAGTACATGATCGTCAGGATGAGGGTGATTCACCATGAGTTAAAGTTGACGGTTGAGGGCATAAGAGATACATATATTTTATCCCCTGTAAGTTGGGAAGATTCAAGGAAACCTTTAGATAGTTCGAAGGATAAATAATAAGACGCTGATAGACTAAGGAGACAAGAAAGTAAGAAAGTAGGAAAATTTGGATGAAGGAAGTGACCTTCAATAATGTGAAATGTAAGATCGGTGGCTCGATACTCAGAAAGGGAGACCGCCAGGTATGAGAGGTATCCCAACATTGAGGTGACTGTTGAGATAAACAACAAAAGTAAATAAGGAATTATTAAGAAGAAGTTCACGTTGAACATGACCAATATCTTCCAGAACATCCATGTTATCATTACCAAATCAGGAAAGAAAAGCGGATGACCATTGTTATCTTTTGGAGGCCATATGGATTGACCTCAATTTGAATAAGGATGCTATTATGAAGTTAGGTATAGACTATCGAGGTGGGAATGATGAAGAAGATAATCTATCAAGGATATATGACTTGGTTTATCCATGGATGGATGCATGTACCTTTTCAAAGGTGGAATTAAGGATAGAACATCGGTAACTTAAAATGAATCCTAGGGGAATGCATAAAGGTTGGCATTTCACCCTTAATAGGGATAGTATGAAATTTGACAGTATGAATTGGAAAGGATTAAGGTAATAACAACCTTTAAAGAATCAGTGGAGAATTTTTTTTTTCAAAAGTATATAGACAATGATTCTAGTATTAGTATATGGTATTTTGATATGCCCTGTATCTAGGGAATACAGGAGGAACGATTCAAGGATAACCTTAGAGGTTTTACAAGGAGAAAGGTAATATTCAAAATTCTCAAGAATAGAAATGTGGATAAAGGAAATATGACGTAATTATAGTGTTGCCAAGTGGGGCACGTGTTAAACCACGAGAAAGTATGGATCGAACCAGTAATGGTCGAAATTATTCAGGGCAATTAGGACTTAAGATAAAAGATGTTCTAATTATGATTGAGAGTCAGTCATGACAGTGATTAACCTCTAAAGACTGAGGCAATAACTTATGGAAAAATGGTGATTTTTTTTTACTCATCAGATTTTAAGGAAAGCATTTTCACATAAGCTGTGATTGAAATAAGGTAGAAATTTATTGGAGGTGGTTAATGTGACATTGACTGTAAGGAAATTTTACTATCAGGAAAGGCCAAAGAGGTGGCCGACACTTTAAAGGTAAGAGGATAATTATAGGCGCTCGTGCGAGAGGAATACAGTGATGATGGTTAAAGCTGTGAAGGTTGTATTATGGTTTGGAAGATTGACATTCCTTCTGATGACTGTGCAATACCCGACCGTAATAGTAGTTGGTGAAGGTTTAATTCGCGTAATCGCCATGAACGGGCTATCTATCTTAGGAGGTCCTATCTTGGGATAAGTCAGGACCATGTTTCCAAAAGGACTAGACGAACCTTTGAGTTAAGTCTCCTATTAAAGGCATATGATTAAGAATGGTATTAACCTGCTATCGTTGCTTTGAGCGAAACTCTTCTGCAATTTTATCTGCTTCATGTCATGTATGTATGTCAGGATCAGGAGTGTTCTTCATGGATCAGGAATGGTGAGTATGTTACCTCCTTAGAATGATTTGATATGGCATGTATGGACTCCGTAGGGTTAGCTATTAAGACTTCATGGAAAATGAATGACTACAGTAGGTCAGTGGTGGACCATAGTAAGGCAGCAATAATTCTGCGAGTAGTGAGCTGATTACAACCATGAGAGTTGTATTGGAATGGGTGTTGAGATTGAGTACCACTAATCGGGTCGTGGTAGTGTATAAGTTATCATTAATAGACTAATTAAGTAGAGTATCTACATAGTGAATTATTATTCTTTCTTATCAATAGAGAGTCGTATTATTATACGAGGAAGGTTGCGGTGCAAGCATAGAATTCTAGTAGCGATGATGTATAGAATGAGATCCCAGATTCGATTTTTGATGTCGAGGGAGTTTCAAAGGTGATTATGTATAAGCTCGAGGAAGAGCATGGGTCCATAGAATGATGGACGGGATAGCGAAAATATTTAGGCACGTGAAATGCGAGGCTATAATGCTTGATGCTGATATAAATACGTATATGTTTTGTTCTCCTATGACAAACCTCTATAGTTCAGAGGTAGGTTCCAAGCCAGATATTTTGTGGCAGTATTTTTTTTTCATATATACAATTCTCTTCAGTTCGTTCTTTTCTCTTCTTTTCATTTCATGTAAGCTGAGAAGAACAACCCTTCCAGAAGGGGAGGTATTGCCGAATGACTATCTATCTGTGTGATAGAAGCCGAGTAGGATACCAGCTATTGTTTAATTGCTTGTCAAGTACTAAAGGCTGGCCACCTTCTGTACTAACTATGCAATATAACAAGTGTTCATGATCATAGTGATCTCTCAATAAATTCTTTTACTTCTATATGAAGGATTAAGCTTTCGAAGATAGAAACAGCTGAAAAAGGAGTAGTAAAGTTATGGTGGTATTCGGAATGGAAACACATTCGTGATACTAAGGTTGACGTGGTTATTAAAAGGTTATAGAACGCTAGTGAGCAAAAGTGTAACCGGTATAATATTAGGAACGAAAGGTGATAGCGATTACGAACTGGAAAAGAATGGGTATTAAGAAGCAAAAGTTCTAATGATAAAAGCTATAATGAGAGTCTGTGCAATAGACTTGAAAGAAATTGGAATGATCACTTAACACGGAGTGAGTTTTCTTACGACAATAGATCATATGT
Organism: Apium graveolens; assembly: GCF_009905375.1. NCBI lineage: Eukaryota > Viridiplantae > Streptophyta > Magnoliopsida > Apiales > Apiaceae > Apium > Apium graveolens. The sequence goes on along the minus strand of NC_133654.1, from coordinate 169,901,142 downwards.
CAGTATTGAGATATCGCCTTATGAGATCCTTGAGGGAAGACAATATCGATCTCCCTTATGTTAGGATGAAGTTGTAGAGCGCAAGATGCTCGGACCAGCAGTGGTCTAAAGGACCAAGGATATGATAGATCTAATCAGAGGACGGCTGGTAGTAGCCCAAGATGGACATGATAAGTATGTTGATTTGACACAAAAGGATAAAGAGTATGAAATAGGGGACCTAGTAATGTTATAGGTATCCCTTGGAAAGGATTGATGAGGTTCGGAAAGAAAGGAAAGCTAAGTCTACAATTTGTTGGACCCTTGAATATATTAAGAAGTATTGGGAAGTTAGCATATGAGCTAGCCTTACCCCAGAACATGTAGCAAGTCATAACGTGTTTCATGTATCAATGTTAAGGAAGCGTAATTCAGATGCCAGATAAATAGAGGCATATGAGCGCATAGATATGCAACCCGACGTAACCTATATGGAGCAACCAGGAAGGGTTATAGAGTGAAAAGGAACAAGTGCTTAGGAGAAGGATTATCAAACTAGGCAGAGTTTGGTGGTAGAACCACAATGTGGGAAAATTGACTCGAGAGTTAGAAGGTGTAATGCTAAGAAAGTATCCCCATTTGTTTTCTATCTGATTCCGGGACGGAATCCTTTTAAGGAGGGGAGACTGTAATAACCCCAATTTTTGAGAAATTTTGAAACCCTTATGAATAGTGTTTTTGCTGAATGAGAAAACTTTTCATGCCACACTATGTAGGGGTTCTGATATGGATATTCTGAGATTTTATTAGTACTTTATATGGGATATAAGTGTATGTAAAGATCGTCAGAATCCAATTCCGAACACTTTGATTTTTCCCGGAAATCCACTAGATACGGAAAGAATTGAGAAAAAGATAACAGGATAAAAAGGATTTAAATTAAAGGATTATAAGAGAGGATCATAGAAGGAATACAATATATTGAGAAAGGTTAAGGGAACCTAAGTAATAAGATCCCGGGTATGATCCCTCAAACGATAAACGAGAACGAAAGTTAAGCGAACCGTATAACAGATCAGCGGTCATTAGGCAATCAATTAAAAGCTAATCAAAGGGATTAGTGGGGATGATGTCATCCAACCAATAGAAAGAGGACAAAGGAGGGGTGATGACATCACAAAGTGATGTAGGCATGACATGGGAAGGAAGGAGGTGTGGTTGAATGAGAACCACACAAATTCAAGGGCAACAAGGTAATTGACTAAAGCAAACAAAACAAAAACCTAGCAACCAAGCAAAACAAATCACAAAACACCAAATCCTCCATTTCTTCATGAAGCTCTCGGCTTCTTTCTTAAGAAATGGGAAGTCCAAGCTCCTCCACTTGCTATTTTACAAGGTAATTATCCTAGCTTCTCCTAGTTAAGTTACATACTTCCTAGAAATCTTAGCTTCAAAATCCTTTCCTAGCATTTCCTATAAATCATTCAAGAAGATGGTGAATAGTACTTTCTTGAAATTAATTTTTGTGTTCTTGATTTCTTTGAAAGAACAAGCTTGTAGGAGGTTAGATTAAGGCTTCCATGGGCATTCCAAGGACCTTTCATGGATTAAAAGCTTCAAGGAAGGTATAACTCTTCATGGTCTTAGTTTTAAGTTTTGTTGTTTAGATTTCCTAATGTTTAGATGATGGGTTAGTTTAATGGGTGTGTAATCATGTTTAGAGCTTGTTATGAGTAGTTTAGTTGGTGAGAGGCATGATTATTGTGTGTTTAGAGATTGGTTGATTTTGTGATATTTTTGGAGTTGGAAATCTTGGTTATTAGTTAATGAACTTAAGTAAACTCTTAGTTCATAATTGAGAAATAAGTATGAATTGGAAATATTGAATTGTTGGGGCTGTTGTAGTATGGTATGGATGGATGTTGGTTGTATGAATGATATGTGGTTGAATTGTGGTTGTTTTGAATTGGTTTAAAATTGGGAAATCGCGTAAACATAGCCGTCGTAACGTCCGATTTTCTTTGGACTGTTTTTGTGCATAACATTAGGACCCGAGAACCCCCTGCTAGATTGTGACCACTGCCATGTTTAGATAGCTCATGTTACGAGCTTCGTTTTGATATGTAGTTCGTTCGATTCCGATGCACGGTTTAGGAGAAACGACCGTTTCAAGTAACGGCGTTTCGCGAACGAAACTTTTCCCCTCGCCTTACTTTGAAACATAGGTTAAAGACCGAAAAGGGTTAATTAATGTATGAAACATTTATGGTAAGTGTGTTAGGCAGTTGGTAAGACACTCGCAAAGGAATCGCCTTAAAACTCGTAAAGGTTAAATTATTAAAAATGGTGGAGCCGAGGGTACCCGGGTGACTTAAGCGAATTAGTGAGCGCAAAACAAGCGTTAGAGTCTAAGTTAGTTAAAGTATAGATTTACAAGTGACTTTGGTTTAATTCCAACTTACTTGTTGTTTATAGGTTACCAGACTCGTCCCGAGCCATTCGTAACCCCAGTCGCTCAGGCAAGTATTCTATCCGATACACTGTTGTTGTGATGTATACATTGTATATGCATGATCTTGCGATAAATGCCTATTGGTTATTTAGCAAACTTTTGCGATATATTGTAGCATGTGATATGGTATATATACATGCATGCCTGTTTCGTAATCTTTCCATATATAATTGTTGATAATACCTATGCTAGAGGATAGCGGTAACTTGCATATACCCTTAGTATAGGGACCCAAAGGTGAAAATATTTTCAAAAACCAGGAGTCGAGGATCCCGAGTAGATTTTATATATATGGATATGGATATATATATATATATATTTATATATTTATATATATATGGTTATAGTTTTCCAAACTATTAATCGAATAAGGTTTATTCGATGACTTTAAACTTTATTTATTATTGAATATTATTTCGAATATTATTCGAAGGCGTATGACTCCTTTTATTATTTATTGAATATTATTTGAATATTCATTCGAGGGCTTATGACTCTTTTATATTATTTATTGAATATTATTTGAATATTCATTTGAGGATGTATGACTCCTTTATTTTATTTAATGAATATTATTTATAATATTCATTCGAGGTATTATGACTCAGCTTATTTTATTTATTGAATATTATTTGAATATTCATTTGAGGATCTATGACTCCGATTAATTGCTGAGATATATTCTTTATTTTATTAAAGAATAAGGTGTAAATAATCAAACTTATTTTCGATTATTCAAATAAAGATAATACTTTCATATAAGTATATCTTTGGTTATTTAATACTCGTTTCAAGTATAAATTTTAATACTTCTACTTCAATTATTTTTATAAAGATTATTCTTTATGGGAATATTATTTAAATAATAATATTCAGTCATTTTCTAAATATTCTGGGGACTGATTTACTTCATTAAATCAGCCTTACTCCAAACACTCTTTAAAGTGTTTTCGAGTCTTCAAAATGATTTTTAAAAGTCAGAGCGGATCCCAAAACTCATTTTTTATATTTAAGATCTTCCTTTTTAAGGGGATTTAAATACTCGCTCAAAACCTGGGGAATCCGGCTCTGTGGTGTATTTTATATTCGCAACGAGGTTGCAGATTTGGTAAATGAATTGATTACTTGCCCAACGTTCGGGAAGTAAGCCCATCTCATTGAGTCGGCATAAGCGACAGGCCGGGGTACGGTCTATTATTGTGTAAGTGGCTGGGTGACAGTCCATCAACGCGTGAGGGGCCGGGGTACGGTCTAGCGCGAGGTCCTAATGCGGCCAGGGTGATGACCGGTGAGGAATTCATCCATCTACAGTAGAAAAGGTTACTTATTGGTATCTTTGCCTGATCAGCGAGATATCGGGTTTATGCCAAAATTCTTTTTCTTTCCAAAATTCATTGGATGTTTCAAACTCTGTTCATACTTTACATAACAGAGGTTCCAGGAAATGTTTTAGAGATATATATATGTGGATATATATATATCGGGACTAGATAAAGTATCTCATAACTTTTTCATTCAATAATATTTCAAAGATTGAATCTATTCAAATCTGGTCTTGTAGTCTCATCTATGTGATGAACTTTTGAAACTGGTTATAACTTGAACGGTGGTTGTTAGGTCCCAATGTGTTTGTAGAAGGGGGGGTTGAATACAAATGTTACCAAATAATCGAATAAAATGCGGAATAAAAAATGTGAAACAAAATTCAAGTTAAATAAAAATATTATTAAACTTGAAAGGTGTTACAACAACTGTATCGATTACAAGGTATTAATCTCAAATCAATTATCACAAATCTAGAATAAATTCGACATGAACTTTTTCTATTTTTGCAATAATTAGAATCAAATGCTAAACGCGATTTGAGATTAAGTTCTAGGGATTTTGATCCGCTAGATTGTTACACAAGAACAAGATAAATAATTCTAGTGGTTTGGATTTAACATTAACAAACTAGAAATTGATCTTGAATTTCTGCAGAGAAGATGATTTTATATTTCAAGGCGGCTGCTCTTTTGTTCTTGACTTGTGTGTTGGATGATTAAAATGATATGCTGCTTCTCTGCTTCTATTTAATCAATCAGCTGAATAGTATTTAATTGGCATGACAATCCTATAGCTGGCAAGACTTTCGGTAGGACAATTGAATGAACTAGCAAGACAATCTGAATGAACTAGCATGACAATCAGAATGAACTAGCAAGACAATCAGAATGAACTAGCAAGACAATTATCCTCCTAGAGTAACTTTCGGTATGACAATGGAAAATGGCCTAGCATGACAATCGGTATGACAATCCAGATTGTCATGCTAGTTCATTTCCATTTGTCTTGCTGATTTAAGATTTGAATTTAATCCAATTAAACTTCTGAAAATTCCTAAAATTAATTCAGAATTAATTAATCAATTAATTCAATTAATAAATAAATTATTCTTCGCAGATATAATTTATTTTCTTAATTAAATTAGATGAATTAATTAATTAATAGAGAAATAATTCTAGTCTTGAGCAGCAACCATTCTTCTGCAAATCTTCTGAAAATCACTGAAAATTATGAATTAATTCCACCACTTCAACGTTGACACTCGATGTACTGTCTGGTTCATGAGTGACTAACTTCCGTGACGTTTCTTCATGTCTTGACTCTGACACTTTGATTTTCTTCAGATTAAATCCTTGTAATTAATTGATACTCTGACGAGATCTCTGTCACTTGAATAAATCCACAATCTTGACTTATATCACTGAGGCATGATCAATTTCTTGAACTTCTTCCAGTGAATTAACTCCTCAAGTCTGTAGATGAACATTGTCTCTGAATCCTTTGACAGGTATTACTTTGCGAGATCTCTCTGACGGTAGATCCACTATTTACTTATTACATTCTTATTTGAGTTGAGTTGAATCCTCGAATATACAAATAGGTCTATGACATATGACTTACAATCTCCCCCTATTTGTTTGTTAGACAATAACACACAAATACCTAGAGGATAACTCAACTAACAAATAAGAAAAAGATATAAACATACATGCAAAGTAAATAGCAGAAAATTTCTGGATGAGATTTAACATTTTCCAGATTCCAAGTAGATGTTCCTCTAGACTGAACATATCTTCAAGTAGTTCCATCTTCTTTTGTACAACCACATTTCCTGTTGAGAAGCCCATATCTCTTGCTTCTCCCCCTATGAGAATCAACTGATTAAAGAAGATCACCTTCATTTTACCACCTCTCCCGTACAATAGGATCCGCAGATAAAAACCAATGGTACTCCCCTAACAGCTTCTTCCCTTACTAGGAAATCACCTTGTGTTTACCACCTCTCCCGTACAATAGGATCCGCAGTTACAAACAACAATGGTGTGGTGTAGTGTACATGTTTAGGATCTTTTTCTTCCTCCCTGCTATTTCTCCCCCTTAGTTGAGGAATCCTCCAAACTATTACTTAAGCTTCTATCTCCCCCTTAAAGAAGGAATGTATGCCGTCGTTTGAAGGAGTTCTCATATTTCACTTGGTTGGAAAAGAAATAACAAGTAGTTTCTTTTTCTTCCTCACTGTGAGTGTGTGATTGTGTTTTAGTGTACCTCACATGTGTTTCACTCTTCTCTCCACTCGTGTTTACACTCATTCTCACAAGTGTATCACTCCTCTCATAGCTTCATAATCCAGCTGTACCTGCAAGGAAAATCACCTTAGCCATCCTTAAAGGAGGTCACAGGTGGTGCAATGGGAGTTCGCAAATCCCCATCCTTGTTAAACTCGTCAGATGAATCTGAGTCATAATCTACAAGTTGCTAGTTTCCCTTTTAGGGTTCCAGATTTGAATTCTGGGAAGGTAAACAATGATCCAACGATTTTAGCATAAAGATCAAAGTTCCCTTCTGATGTCTGTGAAGACATTTCCTTGTGACTTATCAGGTAATATCTGAATCATTGTCAACAAGTTGCCGATCTGCACCTATGTCAGATCCACTATCCGCAGATACATCCAGGGGATTTAAGCCTGGGGAGGTAGACACTGACCACTGACATATGGCTTTTGGATCAGTATCCTCTCCTAACACCTGTAAAGGCAATTGGTCCACTAACGAACCTTGAACAATCGAATCTGACCTTAAAATGGTCGAAACTCTTGTTTCCGTCAACTCATCCTTTGTGTGTGTAACCTCTCCTTGTGCATCAAGAATTGATTATGTTTGAAGTGGTGACACTACATCGGATACCTTGGCCGACAGGCAAAATTCAATAGACTCACCCTGTTAAGAGAATGAATCTAGTAACTGTTTTTGTACCTTTTCAGCCATTACATCTTTTTGAGAAGATGTATGGGGGCTAGCAGTTGTCTCGGTTTAAATACTACTCATCTATGTAGGAGACAGAGCTACTGGGTTGACTACAGAACCTTCCTTATGTGGTGCACTAGGCACTATCTCCCTCACGCTCATTCATACTACTTTTAGTGGTAAAAGAGTGTTGGTTGGTTCTGTTTTTGTGTTTGTCTTTACAGTCTGGGATAGACGTTGTGGGTTTTCAACCTCATGACTGTCAATGAAAGAAAGTCATTGGAGACTGAACCTGTATCATAGAACATATGGTAATAGAGAGAAAATGATTTACAATAGTGATGTCAAAAGATTTTACATGACATAAGAAATCACTAATGTAGAAAGAAGTTTGATTTTGTTTTTCAATATGAATGGGTTTTTGATAAAACATTGATCACTTAGGGTAAAGTCTAAGTAATTTTCATTCATGTCAAAAACTTACAAATATCTGCAACATAATGTTAACAAGATATCATTGACCGATACTTGTCAAGTACTTTAGATACTAATTGTTATGTTGCATAATCAATATACCACTGCACATATAAAACAATATGATTGTGCTTAGTGATAAAATAGTTATAAATATGACGACTCTACTAGTTCATATAAAATTACAACTTCTGTTAGAGTGCCATACCATGTCCTTGACGATTGCTTGAGCAGTATACTAGTTCATACCAACCTGAAGTGAGATTGTGAAGAAGAAATTGCATAGTCCAATAGATCTGCAGCTGCAAAGTCCATGAACTGTGGTGCATTGACTTCCTCTTTTGACTTACCAATCAGGAGTACACTTGTACACATCTTACTAGAGTACAATTCCAAGTGTAATGTGCAGCAGGTGTCTGATATGTCGTAATATTCTCAAGTCTCGTCACTGGTGCTATATGTTAGATGATGCTTCCTGATAATAACCTAGCACTATATACAAAATTACAATGATAACATTCCCAGCTTGCAAACAGCCATATCCCTCAGATAAACCTTTGCTGTTATCTCCAAAGGTAACCAGGGGGCCAGCTTTCTCAACCACATTTGATAGCAGGGCTCTATCTCCGGTCATATGTCTTGATGATCCACTTGTCAAGAATCCACACTACCGGTTACACCTGTATACTGCCCTGCACTTCAAATGGATTAGACCTTCTTCGGAACCCAAACTTGGTTGGGCCCGGCATACTTGTAGAACTGTCCTTTGTCAGACAAAACAACATTTTTAATTTTAATGGTCTCAACATTCTCAATGACTGAACATTTGACCTTGTAAACAGCCTTAACAAATTTCTGTTTAAGCTTAGGCACAAATGTCTCCTTTCTAGCCTTAGAAGGACTAGCAGTCTTAGACCTATCATGCTTCTTGTTATTCACATGCTGACGAGGAGTAGTCTTATCATTAGACACATGCTTACCATTAAAATAAGCATACATCATATTAAAAGCACAAGATATACAATTAGCAACACCACATGCTTTATGAGAGTGATTAACAGCAGGCAATTTATGCATGGTAGACATGACATTATTGTTATCCAACTCATGTGTGTCTGAGTTAGTCTCAGTTGCTTTCACAACTTTGACTGGAACTTTCGACTCACTTGACTTGGAAACAATCTTCTCATAAGCATGATCCTCAGCACGTATTTCTTCTTGAATAACAGAAGAGGTCGCATCAAATGGTTCAGCAATTGATGCTTTATAGAGGGGTTCATCAACACCCTTAAGCACATGTGGTACTTCCCTCCCTTTAGCACAGACATGGGGAGGGGAATTTATGCCTAATTCTCCAATAGCAGCATTGTAATCATAACCTATTCCAGATGTTTGATTAACAGCTTGCTTACTGTAGAACTCTTTAGCCTTCGAACAAGAATTGAAGTAGGCTCTAACCTTAGTCTCAAGACCGGTGATCTTGTCTTTGAGAATAGTTTCGAGTTTTCTATAACAGTCAACTCTATTCTCTAGAAAAGATACCTGTTCTTTTAATTTGTCTTGATTAATGTGCACAAGTCTTAATTCATTGACCTCTTTCTCAAGGTCTGTGATCTGTAAACTTAACAGTTCATTATCACGACGTGCACAATCTAAGTTACCTCTTAGATGATAAACCATTTCAGCATCAGAAAGTTTTACCTCTATTCTTGACGATGAAGCTTTTCCATCAATAGCCATAAGAGCAAGATTTCCTTCATCTTCATCTTCACTGTCAGTATCATCCCAGCTTCTTCCCTTTGCCAGATAAGCCCTTTCAGAGTTCTTTCTTACTTGCTTTGGCTTTCTACATTCTGTGGCAAAGTGTCCCAACTCATTGCAGTTATAGCATCTAATGGTGCTCCGATCAACCATCCCTGTTTTGTATCCACCACTGCTGGTGTTAGAGGATGAAGATCCACCTTTCTGGAATTTGTTGTAGTTGGACTTGTACTTAAGCTTGGGATTCCTCTTGAATCTGACATGGGAGAATCTCTTGACAATTTGGGCCATTGACTCGTCTTCCAATTGCTCCAGCTCTTCCAAGGAATAAAAATCATCACTTGATTGATTTGTAGTAGGAGGATCATATTCTGCTACTAACATATTTTCCTCACCCTTGGAAAACTGTACCATTCTTTCTAACTGTTGAGATTGTTGTTGTTGTTGACCTTCAGCTACAAGTGCAGTAGATGTGCTGACCATTCTATCCTTCCCGTAGACTTCCTTCTGTTGAATCTGCTCCAACTCATAAGTTTTTAACACTCCATAGAGCCTGTCCAAAGAAATCTCACTCAGATCTCTAGCTTCTCTAATGGCAGTGATTCTATGTTCAAGATGAGCTGGCAGTGTTAAAAGGAACTTTTTGTTGACCTCCCTGATTGAATAATACTTTCCATTGATGTTCAGGTTGTTGATCAACGCATTGTACCTCTCAAACACTTCAGTAATTCCTTCTCCTGGATTTGATTTGAAATGTTCATATTCAGAGGTTAGGATTTCCAACTTGTTCTCCCTAACTTCCTCTGTGCCTTCATTAATTACCTCAATAGTTTCCCACATGTGTTTGGAATTTTTACAGTTCATCACATGTCTGTTCATCAAGGGATCAAGGGAATCAATTAATATTAATTGAAGGCTGGCATCCAAGGAGGCTTCTTCCTTCTCAGCAGGAGTAAAATCTTCAGGCTCTTTTGGATAGGTTCTAGCTTCAGTAGTCACCACACCATCTATTATTACCTCCGGTTCAATAACCATCGGAGTTTTTATACCCTTCTTTAACAAGTTTGAATATTTGGGATTTGCAACTTGTAAAAATAATAGCATCTTCTTCTTCCACATGATATAATTCTCTTTATCAAATTGTGGAATTTTAACGGTTCCAACTTTATGTGAAGTCATTATGAATTTTTGAATAAATAAAAATTCAAGGAGTTGAAAAATCACAAAAGTCTAGGATCTTGATTTGTTCGTTAATCAGAAGGCTCTGATACCAATTGTTAGGTCCCAATGTGTTTGTAGAAGGGGGGGTTGAATACAAACGTTACCAAATAATCGAATAAAATGCGGAATAAAAAATGTGAAACAAAATTCAAGTTAAATAAAAATATTATTAAACTTGAAAGGTGTTACAACAACTGTATCGATTACAAGGTATTAATCTCAAATCAATTATCACAAATCTAGAATAAATTCGACATGAACTTTTTCTATTTTTGCAATAATTAGAATCAAATGCTAAACGCGATTTGAGATTAAGTTCTAGGGATTTTGATCCGCTAGATTGTTACACAAGAACAAGATAAATAATTCTAGTGGTTTGGATTTAACATTAACAAACTAGAAATTGATCTTGAATTTCTGCAGAGAAGATGATTTTATATTTCAAGGCGGCTGCTCTTTTGTTCTTGACTTGTGTGTTGGATGATTAAAATGATATGCTGCTTCTCTGCTTCTATTTAATCAATCAGCTGAATAGTATTTAATTGGCATGACAATCCTATAGCTGGCAAGACTTTCGGTAGGACAATTGAATGAACTAGCAAGACAATCTGAATGAACTAGCATGACAATCAGAATGAACTAGCAAGACAATCAGAATGAACTAGCAAGACAATTATCCTCCTAGAGTAACTTTCGGTATGACAATGGAAAATGGCCTAGCATGACAATCGGTATGACAATCCAGATTGTCATGCTAGTTCATTTCCATTTGTCTTGCTGATTTAAGATTTGAATTTAATCCAATTAAACTTCTGAAAATTCCTAAAATTAATTCAGAATTAATTAATCAATTAATTCAATTAATAAATAAATTATTCTTCGCAGATATAATTTATTTTCTTAATTAAATTAGATGAATTAATTAATTAATAGAGAAATAATTCTAGTCTTGAGCAGCAACCATTCTTCTGCAAATCTTCTGAAAATCACTGAAAATTATGAATTAATTCCACCACTTCAACGTTGACACTCGATGTACTGTCTGGTTCATGAGTGACTAACTTCCATGACGTTTCTTCATGTCTTGACTCTGACACTTTGATTTTCTTCAGATTAAATCCTTGTAATTAATTGATACTCTGACGAGATCTTTGTCACTTGAATAAATCCACAATCTTGACTTATATCACTGAGGCATGATCAATTTCTTGAACTTCTTCCAGTGAATTAACTCCTCAAGTCTGTAGATGAACATTGTCTCTGAATCCTTTGACAGGTATTACTTTGCGAGATCTCTCTGACGGTAGATCCACTATTTACTTATTACATTCTTATTTGAGTTGAGTTGAATCCTCGAATATACAAATAGGTCTATGACATATGACTTACAGTGGTAGTTCAAGTAGTATTGGGAAAGATATAAGTATATTGGGGTATTTGGTAACCTCATCTTTTAAACTTATATCTAGTTAATAATTGTCTTATGAATGACAAAGATTTTCAGAAAAACGTTGAGACAAGGTTAGATGTATGAGATCACCTTGCAACGATATATTTTTTATATATACAGTTATACACTGGGATTTTGTGTATATTATGCATGGAAGAGGACTTCCAATATTTTGAAAAGTATATATGTATATATACTGAATATTTTATGACTTCATCACATTAAGATATCAACTTGGTTCATTTCTTTTGACCAAGACTTTCATGAGTACTATGAGAAGGCTCATATACTAGTAAGTATATACTAGTAATTATCTTACACACGATAAAAGATTCTAGTAAGTATCCATTTAGATACTTATATTATTGTTATCACTATATATTATCTTGCGAGCTGTAAGGCTCACTCTTGCTTTATTTCTTCATCACACAACAACAGTTAGGAAAGATGGCCAGACTCCAGCAGACCCAGCGCAAGCGTGTGGGAAGCGTCCCGCGTCTTCCCGTTGATGTTGTAGCTGCTATAGCTGCAGAGGTAGATCTATTGTAGATCAGACCATCTACTTTTGAGAATCAATTATGTATAATTATAACTTGTGGCAGATAATGGCAATTAACTGTAAATTTATCAAGTAATCATTTTGGGTTGTAATAACTTTTAAATTGTGGATTCAAAGACTTGTACTTATTCAAATTTCATCTCTGAGACTATAACGGGTTGTGGTGTGTGTTAGTGTGGGGTCACAACATAAGGTTATTTATTATTAATTAAGTGAAGTGATATTGTGGAAAGAAAGACCGTGACGACCCGGATCCCCGACCCCGGATCTGGGGGTGTTACATTATGCCCAAGAATAATGCCTTCACGCACCATAAAGTAACATTTTTCCCAATTGAGCACCAAATTAGTTTCCACACACCTTTTGAGCACCGCACGAAGATTATTCAAACATTCATCATACGAATGTCCAAAGACGGAGAAGTCATCCATGAACACCTCGACATTATTTCCAATCATATCAGAGAATATAGCCATCATACATCTCTGAAAAGTGGCCGGTGCGCCACATAGGCCAAATGAAACTCTGTGAAAAGTAAACGGGCCAAATAGACAAGTGAAGGTAGTCTTTTCTTGATCCTCTAGTGCAATACATATCTGATTATACCCCGAATAACCATCCAGAAGACAATAATACTCATGACCGGCCAACCTGTCAAGTATCTGATCAATAAATGGAAGAAGGAAGTGATCCTTTCTCGTGGCCTTGTTCAACTTTCTATAGTCCATGCATACTCTCTATCTTGTGACTGTTCGAGTGGGGATGAGCTCGTTCTTCTTATTTTCTTCCACAGTAATACCTCCTTTCTTAGGTACACATTACATGGGGCTCACCCAAGAACTGTCAGAAATAGGATAAATGATTCGTGCATCCAGCCACTTCAGAATTTCTTTCTTCACCACTTCTTTCATGATAGGATTAAGTCTTCGTTGTTGCTCAATAGTCGGCTTACTACCTTCCTCTAGCACAATTTTATGCATACAGTATGAAGGGCTGATCCCCTTGATGTCTGCTATAGTCCATCCGATAGCCGATTTGAATTCTCTCAAGATCCTCAAGAGCTTGTCCTCTTCACTACCTGAAAGGTCAGATGCAATAATAACAGGTAAAGTAGATGCATCACCTAAAAAACATACCTCAAGTGTTCAGGCAATGGTTTAAGCTCCAAGGTAGGTGCTTCCTCAATAGATGGTTTGAGCTTTCCTTCAGCATTTTTGAGGTTAGAAGTACCAAGAGATTCAAATGGCATGTCTAGCTTTCGCCTCCAAGGAGAAGCATTTAGATATTGTAGTTGCTCATTGCCATCATCATCATCACTGTCAAAATCCCCCACTAAGGCTTTCTCTAATGCATCAGTCATTAGCATATAATCAAGTTCTGAAGTAACCGCAGAATCAATCAAATCCACCTTTAAGCACTCCTCGTCCTCTATAGGGAATTTCATTGCTTTGAATATATTGAATGTCACACGATCCTGCACCCTTATAGTAAGTTCATCTTTCTGCACATCTATCAAGGTACGGCCTGTAGCCAAGAAAGGTCTCCCCAAGATTATGGGAATCTTCTTATCTTCCTCGAAATCCAGAATAACAAAGTCTACAGGAAAGAAGAGCTTATCCACCTTTACTAGCACATCCTCCACTATGCCTCGTGGGTATGTAATAGAACGATCAGCCAATTGTAGAGACATGTAGGTGGGCTTTGGATCAGGTAAATTCAACTTTTTTAAGATCGACAACGGCATCAGATTGATGCTTGCTCCCAAATCACACAGGAACTTGTCAAAAGATAACTTGCCAATGGTGCAAGGAATGGTGAAGCTACCTGGATCTTTAAGCTTTGGAGGTAACTTTTATTGCCGCACAACACTGCATTCTTCCGTTAAAGCAACGGTTTCAAGGTCGTCCACTTTCACCTTCCTTGAAAGAATACTCTTCATAAATTTCGCGTAACTAGGCATTTGCTCCAAAGCCTCAGCGAAAGGTATATAGATGTGAAGTTTCTTGAACACCTCCAGAAATTTACCAAACGGCTTATCCAGCTTTTGTTGTTGCAATCTCTTAGGGAAAGGTGGTGGAGGATAGAGTTGTTTCTCCCTTGTATTACCCTCAAGCAGAGTGTGTTCCAAAGTAGTCTTCCTTGGTTCAACCGCTTTCTCCCGTTGCTTAGCTTCTTCATCACCAACTTCAGCTTCTCCGTCTTTTGCTTTTTCAGCATCAACAACTTTTCCAGACCTTAAGGTGATAGCCCTAACTTGCTCTTTAGCTTCCTTCCTGCCTGGCACTTCAGTATCACTGGGAAGTGTGCCAGGTTGACGATTGAGCACTGCATTGGCTATTTGACCGATTTGATTTTCCAAGGACTTGATAGAAACCGCCTGAGTTTTGCACAACAACTTAAGTTCCTCAAAATCAGCACTAGAGGGTGGAGTTGCACCTCCTTGTTGAGGATATGTGTAACACCCCCAGATCCGGGGTCGGGGATCCGGGTTGTCACGGTCTTTCTTTCCACAATATCACTTCACTTAATTAATAATAAATAACCTCATACTGTGACCCCACACTAACACACACCACAACCCGTTATAGTCTCAGAGATGAAATTGAAATAAGTACAAGTCTTTGAATCCACCATTTAAAATTATTACAACCCAAAATGATTACTTGATAAATTTACAGTTAATTGCCATTATCTGCCGCAAGTTATAATTATACATAATTTGATTCTCAAAAGTAGATGGTCTGAACTACAATGGATCTACCTCTGCAGCTATAGCAGCTACAACATCATCGGAAAGACGCGGGGCGCTTCCCACGCGCTTGCGCTGGGTCTGCTGGAGTCTGGCCATCTCTCCTAACTGTTGTTGTGTGATGAAGAAATAAAGCAAGAGTGAGCCTTACAGCTCGCAAGATAATATGTATAGTGATAACAATAATATAAGTATCTAAATGGATACTTGATAGCATCTCTATCATATGCAAGATAATTACTTACTAGATATAAGTAAAAACAAAGAATGAAGTTACCCATACTTCACCACACTTATATCATATATAAAGCTACTTGAACTGCCACCGTTCAAAGTATTATAGGTTTTAAGAAAAACATCCCATAGATGAGACCACAAGTTAAGACTTGAATAGATTCAATCTTTGAAAGATTATTGAATGAAAAAGTTATGAGATACTTTATTTAGTCCCGGTATATATATATCCACATATATATACCCCTTTAAACATTTCCTGGAACCTCTGTTATGTAAAGTATGAACAGAGTTTGAAACATCCAATGAATTTTGGAAAGGAAAAGAATTTTGGCATAAACCCGATATCTTGCTGATCAGGCAAAGATACCAATAAGTAACCTTTTCTACTGTAGATGGATGAATTCCTCACCGGTCATCACCCTGGCCGCATTAGGACCTCGCGCTAGACCGTACCCCGGCCCCTCACGCGTTGATGGACTGCCACCCAGCCACTTACACAATAATAGACCGTACCCCGGCCTGTCGCTTATGCCGACTCAATCAAATGGACTTACTTCCCGAACATTGGGCAAGTAATCAAATTGTTTTCTCAAAACAGCAACCTCGTTGCGAATATAAAATACACCACAGAGCCGGATTCCCCAGGTTTTGAGCGAGTATTTAAATCCCCTTAAAAGGAAGATCTTAAATATAAAAAAAAAAGAGTTTTGGGATCCGCTCTGACTTTTAAAAATTATTTTGAAGACTCGAAAACACTTTAAAGAGCGTTTGGAGTAAAGCTGATTTAATGAAGTAAATCAGTCCCCAGAGTATTTAGAAAATGACTGAATATTATTATTTAAATAATATTCCCATAAAGAATAGTCTTTATAAAAATAATTGAAGTAGAAGTATTAAAATTTATACTTGAAACGAGTATTAAATAACCAAAGATATACTTATATGAAAGTATTATCTTTATTTGAATAATCGAAAATAAGTTTGATTATTGACATCTTATTCTTTAATAAAATAAAGAATATATTTCAGCAAATAATCGGAGTCATAGATCCTCAAATGAATATTCAAATAATATTCATTAAATAATATAAACTGAGTCATAAGTCCTCGAATAATAATCGAAATAATATTCAATAAATAATGTAAAAGGAGTCATAAGTCCTCGAATAATATTCGAAATAATATTCAATAATAAAATAAAGTTAAAGTTATCGAATAAACCTTATTCGATTAATAGTCTGGAAAACTATAACCATATATATATATAAATATAAATATATATATATATATATATATATCCATATCCATATATATATGAAATCTACTCGGGATCCTCGACTCCCGGTTTTAGAAAATATTTTCACCTTTGGGTCCCTATACTAAGGGTATAAGCAAGTTACCGCTATCCTCTAGCATAGGTATTATCAAATGAACCAACAGATATATATTTCAAGAATATGAAACAAGCATGCATATATACCATATCACATGCTACAATATATCGAAAGAATTTGCTAATAACAATCATGCATCTATCGCAAGATAATGCATATACACGTGTATTCATCACAACAACAGTATAACGGATAGAATACTTGCCTGAGCGACTTGGGGGTGAGAAAGGCTCGGGACGAGTCTGATAACCTATAAACAACAAGTAAGTTGGAATTAAACCAAAATCACTTGTAAATCTATGCTTTAACTAACTTAGACTCTAATGCTAGTTTTGCGCTCACCGATTTGCTTAAGTCACTCGGGTACCCTCGGCTCCACCATTTTTAATAATTTAACCTTTACGAGTTTTAAAGCGATTCCTTCGCGAATGACTTACCAACTGCCTAACACACTTACCATAAATGTTTCACACATTAATTAACCCTTTTTGGTCTTTAACCTACATTCCAAAGTAAGGCGAGGGAAAAAGTTTCGTTCGCGAAAGGCCGTTACTTGAAACGGTCGTTTCTCCTAAACCGTAAATCGGAATCGAACGAACTACATATCAAAACGAAGCTCGTAACATGAGCTATCTAAACATGGCAGTGGTCACAATCTAGCAGGGGGTTCTCGGGTCCTAATGCTATGCACAAAAAAAGTCCAAAGAAAATCGGACGTTACGACGGCTATGTTTACGCGATTTCCAATTTTTAAACCATCCACAATCAACCCAAATCAACCTCAAATCCAACATACAACCATCCTCCATCCTTATCACATCATAACCACCCCAACCAATTCAATTTAATCTTTCATACTTATGCTTAAACTTAACTTTAATCATTCTTAAGTTCTTTTAAATCAAAACCACAATAATTACCATTCCATTCACTACCATACCAAATCTCAAACTCTAAATCATAACAACAACTACAATAACATCCTACTCATAAAAATAACCTTATAATATATATGAACCTAGGGTTTGGAAATGGTATACCTTCCTTGAAGTGGTGGGTGGAGCTAAGAAGCCTTAAGAAGCTTTGAGAAGCCTTAGGAAAGCTTGGATCTTCAAGAAAAACAAGAAAAAGTTCAAGTTAAAAACTTGAAAACACTATTCATTGTCTTCTTCCTTGATTAAATGAAGAAGTTAGAGAAAGAATTAATGGCTTAAACTCATGATATAGCCATAACTAAGCATAAAGATGATTAGGGAATTTTCTTACCAATTTAGGATGCTTGGATCTTGATTTTGAAAAAATCTTGCCTTTAAAAATGTAAAAAGCCGAGAGCTAAGATGAAGAACAAATGCCTTGGTTGTTTTTGATTTTTGATGAAATGATTTTGCTAGCTTGGTTGGCTTGATTTGTATTTGATTTAGTAAATTACTACCTTGCCCTTGAATTTGTGTGGTCCTTATTCAACCACACCTCCTTCCTTCCCATGTCATGCTTACCTCATCCTCATGATGTCATCCTTCCTTCCTTGTCTTCTTTCTATTGGTTGGATGACATCATTCCCATTAATCCCTTTGATTAACTTCCTAATCGTTTGCCTAATGACCGCTGATCTGTTATACGGTTCGCTTAACTTTCGTTATAGTTTATCGTTTGAAGGATCATACCCGGGATCTTATTACTTAGGTTCCCTTAACCTTTCTCAATACATTATATTCCTTTTTATGATCCTCTATCATAATCCTTTAATTTAAATCCTTTTTATCCTGTTACCTTATACTCAATTCTCTCCGTATCTTGTGGATTTCCGGGAAAAACCAAAGTGTTCGGAATTGGATTCTGACGATATTTACATACACTTATATACTTCATAGAGTACTAATAATATCCCAGAATATCCATAACAGAACCCCTACATAGTGTGGCGTGAAAAGTTTTCTCATTCAGCTAAAACACTATTCACAAGGGTTACAAAAAGTTGAAAAATTTTGGGGTTATTACAGTCTCCCCTCCTTAAAAGGATTCCGTCCCGGAATCAAACAGAAAACAAATGGGGGTACTTTTCTAGCATTGTGCTCTCTAGTTCCCAAGTTGATTCTTCCACATTATGATTCTGCCATAGTACTCTGACTAGCTTGATCACTTTGCTCCGAAGCACCTGCTCCTTCTTATCCATAATCCTTACTGGCTTCTCCACGTAAGTTAGATCTGGCTGCATATCCACCTGCTCGTACTCCACTATGTGCCTGGCATCCCGATGATACCTCCTTAGCATTGACACATGGAACACATTATGAACTTGTTGCAAATTAGGGGGTAGGGCTAGCTCGTAAGCTAACTTTCCAATCCGTCTTAATATCTCGAAAGGTCCAATGTATCTTGGGCTTAGTTTTCCTTTCTTTCCGAACCTCATTAATCCCTTCCAAGGGGATACTTTCAACAGTACTAAGTCCCCTACTTCATATTCCTTGTCCTTTCGGGCTAGGTCTGCATATTTCTTCTGTCTGTCTTGGGCTGCTACAAGTCACCCTCTGATAAGATCCACTATATCTTTGGTCCTTTGGACCACTTCGGGTCCGAGCATCTTCCGCTCTCCTACTTCATCCCAGTATAAGGGAGATCGACACCTTCTTCCGTACAAGGCCTCATAAGGCGGCATTCCGATGCTAGCATGAAAGCTATTGTTATAAGAAAACTCGATCAACGGCAGGTGATCATCCCAACTTCCTTTAAGGTCTATTGCACAGACTCTCAACATATCCTCTAGTGTCTGGATGGTCCTTTCACTCTGTCCATCCGTTTGGGGATGGTACGCGGTACTCATATTTAACTTGGTCCCCGCGCATTCCTGAAAGCTCCTCCAAAATCTGGAGTTGAACCTTGGGTCTCGGTCTGAGACAATGGACGCTGGGACTCCATGTCGCGTTACTATTTCCTTAAGGTAAATGTCCACCAGTCTATTGACTGTGTATCTCTCGTTGATAGGAATGAAATGAGCTGACTTTGTCAGTCGGTCTATAATTACCCAAATGGCGTCGTGATTGGCTTTCGTCCTTGGCAAGCCTACAACAAAATCCATCGCTATCTGTTCCCATTTCCATTCGGGAATCTCCAGGGGTCGCAAAAGCCCACTGGGTCTCTGGTGCTCTGCCTTTACTCTTTGGCAAGTCAAACACTTGTTTACCCATTCTGCTACATCCCTCTTCATGTTGGGCCACCAGTAATATTCCTTCAAATCCCTATACATCTTGGTACTTCCCGGGTGAATGGAATACCTTGAACTATGGCTTTCATCCAAAATCTCATCTTTAAGTTCTTGAACATTCGGAACCGAAATTCGGTAGGAGTACCTCATTATCCCTTTATCATCTTTCTCAGTATGGATCTCCTCTCCAGTCATTGACTTTCTGTCTTCATTCATTATTTTCTCTTGGCACAATCTGATCTTTTCCAATAATTCTGGCTGCATTGAGATCTCAAAAAGCTTTTCAGTTTCGGTTCCGGTTACCTTTACTTCTATTTCCATTTTCTCAAAATCCCTTATCAACTCTTCCGAAGTCGTTATCATTCTGAGTCTTTCCTTTCTACTAAGGGCATCAGCCACCACATTGGCTTTCCCTGGATGATAGAGAATCTCACAATCATAGTCCTTGATTAGTTCTAACCATCTCCTCTGGCGCATGTTGAGCTCTTTCTGCGTAAATATGTACTTGAGGCTCTTATGGTCTGTGAAAATCTCGCACTTCTCTCCATACAAGTAGTGCCTCCAAATTTTTAAAGCAAATACTATTGCTGCGAGCTCAAGGTCATGAGTAGGATATCTAACCTCGTATTCCTTCAATTGTCTCGACGCATACGCAATAACTTTACCGTGCTGCATAAGCACACATCCTAATCCTTTGTGCGACGCGTCACTATATATCACAAAATCTCCTTTTCCATCCGGCAATGCCAATACCGGAGCCGTTATCAACCTTTTCTTTAATTCCTGAAAACTGTTCTCGCATTTCTCCGTCCATTCAAACTTCTCTGTCTTACGAGTAAGTCGTGTCAAAGGGGCTGCGATCTTCGCAAAGTCCTGTACAAATCTACGATAGTAGCCGGCCAATCCTATGAAACTCCTCACCTCTGTGGGTGTGGTTGGCCTTTCCCAATTTGAGACCGCCTCTATCTTGGAGGGGTCGACCAATACTCCTTCTTTATTGATCACATGTCCTAAAAACTGTACTTCATTCCGCCAGAATTCACACTTCGAGAATTTGGCATATAACTGCTCCTCTCTGAGTATCCCTAGAGCTATCCTCAAATGCTCTGCATGTTCTGCCTCAGTCCTTGAGTAGATCAAAATATCATCGATAAAAACTATCACACACTTGTCCAAGTACTTCTTAAATACTCTATTCATTAAATCCATGAAAGCCGCTGGGGCGTTGGTTAGTCCAAAGGACATTACCAAGAACTCATAATGCCCATACCTGGTACGGAACGCTGTCTTGGAAATATCTTCAGGTTTAATCTTTAGTTGGTGATATCCATTTCTCAGGTCGATCTTGGAAAAATAAACAGCATCCTTTAGCTGGTCGAACAGATCGTCTATTCTAGGTAATGGGTACCTGTTCTTTATGGTTAGCTTGTTCAACTCTCGATAGTCTATGCACAACCTCATGCTCCCATCTTTCTTTTTAACAAATAAAACTGGTGCTCCCCACGGAGACACACTGGGTCTTATCATACCCTTATCCAAGAGTTCCTGCAATTGGATAGCTAATTCCTTCATTTCTAACGGGGCTAACCGGTAAGGTGCTTTGAAACTGGCGCCGTCCCTGGGGCCAACTCAATAGCAAATTCAATCACTCTATCGGGTGGTAATCCCGGAAGGTCTTGGGGGAATACATCTTCAAATTCGTTGACTACTGGAATATCTTGTAAGTTGGGCACCTCCTTCTGCGTGTCCACCACATAGGCTAGGTAGGCCTCACTTCCTTTTCGTAGCATCCTTTTGGCCTGAGCCATGGTCAAAAATTTCTGCGTCTGCCTCTTTCCTCTAAATATAACTTCTTTCTTCCCGGGGATATTTAACTTAACTTTCTTCCCTTTACAGTCTATCTGAGCATCGTTGCTAGATAGCCAGTCCATCCCCAAAATCACATCAAACTCCCCTAATTTAAAAGGAATCAGATCAACACTGAAAGATTGCTCCCCTATGCCTATCTCACAGGCGGGGTGAATCTGGTTAACAGGAATAATTTCATGATTGGCTATTTCTACTTGTAAGGGTTCTATCAAGGGTTTAGCCTTAAGTCTTAACTTACGCGCAAAGTCCTTTGATATAAAAGATTTAGTTGCTCCCGAATCAAATAAAACATTTGCACTGACTGAATTTAGAGAAAGGGTACCTGCTATCACATCTGAATCTTTTATAGCATCCTGGACTGTCATGTTGAAAGTCCTCGCAGTAGGTGGCTTATTAGAAGCAGCCCTGCTTGCTCCCGAAGCTGCTGGTTTGTTCATTGGGCATTCCTTCTTCCAATGACCCGAGCGTCCACACTGATGACAATTGGTGGGTGGAACGACGGCAGGGGTTAATGATGGGCACTTATTTGAATAGTGGCCCTCCCGACCGCACTTAAAACAGGTTACTGGCCTTCCTTTACACTCCCCAGTGTGATTCCTTCCACATATGTTACAGGCTGGCAATGGGGGTCGAGATTGGTTGGAATAGGACGTTCTTGACTTCTGACCGCCCTGGCTCACACTCACACTCATTGGTCGCTTAAACCCAGTGTTCCTTCCTGGTAGGGACACTGCTCCTCGATTAAATCTAGTTGGGAAGCTCCTTCCTGCGGAACCTCCACCCATGCTCATACTTTTCCTCTTTATTCCTTTCTCCTCTCTTTCCTTCTGCATCTGTTCACTTCCAACTTCTACAATCGTTGCCTTTTGCACCAGAGTGGCATAGTCCGTAAGCTCAAGGATTGCCACCCTATTCTGAATCCATGGTTTCAGTCCCTGCTGAAACCTCCTAGCTTTCTTTTCCTCAGTGCTTACAAACTCCGGCACAAACCTTGATAACTCAGTAAATTTCGCTTCGTACTCTGCTACAGACAAGTTATTCTGCTTTAGCTCCAAGAACTTGAGCTCCATCTGGTTTTCCATAAACCTCGGGAAATACTTTCCCAGAAACAACTGACTAAATCTCTCCCAGGTTATTATAGCATCTGTCTCCATGTTTTTCTTGGCCTCCCACCAGTAGTTAGCTTCTCCTTTCAGAAGGTAGGTAGCAAATACAGTTTTCTGTGCCTCATCGATACTCAAAATCTCAAAAGATTTCTCCATTTCCTTTAACCATGCCCTTGCCTCAACTGGGTCGGCTGATCCGTGGAACTCAGGGGGCTTAAGGGACTTAAAAGCCCTGAAAGAGTTTGCCACTGCATTGTTACTTCCTTGAGGGGGTGGGTTGGGTTGACGTTCTAAATTCTGCCTTAGGAGTTGCATAAACTGACCCATGGGATCCATGCCTGGGTTTGGTACTGGTTGCTCAACCTCGGTTTCTCCTTCTTCAGCCTCTATCTCAAATCCCTCAACATCATATGTTTCCTCTTCTTCTTCATACAGGGAGTCATCCTGTTCCACATAATCCTCATCTTCCTCTTCACTGTGTTCTTGGTTTCTATTGTCCTGATTATGGCTTCCCTGGTCCTCAGACCCAGGGTTCGCCCTAGTTCCAATCTTTCTTGGCGGCATGATTTTGATAATAATAAAAACAATTATTGGGAAAATTCAACGTTAGGTCACAATCATATACAACATTGTGCCTTGCACAGCTCTTAAAATGGGGAGAACGTATAACGCAGTTCTATTATTTTAAGAAAGTTCTAATACGAAGTGCAGTAATAATAATAATAAAACAGTGATCCCGTCACTATGGAACTGAACCGAAAGGAAACAAATATATACATAATGCGAGAATACATAGTTTGATCTGATCAAAAGTACAACAGTGCTACCGTCATCTGTCCCAAAAGAGATACACAAGAGTCTATCTGTCTAGTCAGAAAAAGGGATGCTATATACAAGTCAACTATCCCGGAAAATTGGCTCTTACTAAGGCCCCGGCTAACTAGACAACTAGACTATTCCATCATCAATCCTGAATCACACACCGGAACGGGTCAGCTCCCAAACCCTTTCCATCGCACGACGGAAGATATAGTCGGCCTGCCGCCTGGAGATCCTACCATGCCTGTCCCCCTGGAGAGATCTGAGTCTCGCTCGGGACGTGAGCTCTATCCCCGTAAGCTCCCTCCTCAAGGATCGGGGTATAGAAGCCCTGGTCTCATAAGCTCGGGTACGCCTACCCGCCCTCTCTGCATCCAACTTCCTCCTGGCCTCATCCAGTCGGGCCTCGGCAACAGCCACTCGGGTCCTCAAAACATCCTGAACATATCCATGAGCTAACGAAGACTGCCTCTGGGCAGGGTCAAGAGGTGGTGAATCCGGAGCCGCTGAGGGTGCCTCCTCGGTCTGCCTAGGCTCGGAAGTATGGGTCTCTGAGCTGTCATCATCGGGAATCCAAGATAGTGGTGGAGGGGTAGGGGCTCTGACCACCGGAAGTGTGGGTAAAGGGATACCAGCATACACTACCATAGGTCCAACACGCTCCTCAGCTACTGGGACCTCATCCGGGTCCTCCTCATCTGGAATAGCAATAACCTCTGTCTCTGACTCCTCTGAGGGGTCCTCCTCATCTGAAATAGCAATGACCTCCGTCTCAGGCTCCTCTGAGGGGTCCTCCTCATCCTCCTCCATCTCAGGCTCCTCCTGATCCTCAACATCTAGCAATGCCTCATCATGCTCACGCTCGAACATCTCGGGGTCCTCCATCTCAGGCGCCTACACATTAAACGAGCTAAGTTACTATCATGATACTTATAAGGGTTCCCGTAAGGGTTTTAACTGTCAGCACTACTTTAAGTAGTCCGACCATGAACTTGGCAAGAGTTCTTATTATCTTTGTGAATTTATTATTATATCGTCGCATCATCTCTGAGGTTTATAACGCTTAGCTCTGATACCATTTCTGTAACACCCCCAGATCCGGGGTCGGGGATCCGGGTTGTCACGGTCTTTCTTTCCACAATATCACTTCACTTAATTAATAATAAATAACCTCATACTGTGACCCCACACTAACACACACCACAACCCGTTATAGTCTCAGAGATGAAATTGAAATAAGTACAAGTCTTTGAATCCACCATTTAAAATTATTACAACCCAAAATGATTACTTGATAAATTTACAGTTAATTGCCATTATCTGCCGCAAGTTATAATTATACATAATTTGATTCTCAAAAGTAGATGGTCTGAACTACAATGGATCTACCTCTGCAGCTATAGCAGCTACAACATCATCGGGAAGACGCGGGGCGCTTCCCACGCGCTTGCGCTGGGTCTGCTGGAGTCTGGCCATCTCTCCTAACTGTTGTTGTGTGATGAAGAAATAAAGCAAGAGTGAGCCTTACAGCTCGCAAGATAATATGTATAGTGATAACAATAATATAAGTATCTAAATGGATACTTGATAGCATCTCTATCATATGCAAGATAATTACTTACTAGATATAAGTAAAAACAAGGAATGAAGTTACCCATACTTCACCACACTTATATCATATATAAAGCTACTTGAACTGCCACCGTTCAAAGTATTATAGGTTTTAAGAAAAACATCCCATAGATGAGACCACAAGTTAAGACTTGAATAGATTCAATCTTTGAAAGATTATTGAATGAAAAAGTTATGAGATACTTTATTTAGTCCCGGTATATATATATCCACATATATATACCCCTTTAAACATTTCCTGGAACCTCTGTTATGTAAAGTATGAACAGAGTTTGAAACATCCAATGAATTTTGGAAAGGAAAAGAATTTTGGCATAAACCCGATATCTTGCTGATCAGGCAAAGATACCAATAAGTAATCGTTTCTACTGTAGATGGATGAATTCCTCACCGGTCATCACCCTGGCCGCATTAGGACCTCGCGCTAGACCGTACCCCGGCCCCTCACGCGTTGATGGACTGCCACCCAGCCACTTACACAATAATAGACCGTACCCCGGCCTGTCGCTTATGCCGACTCAATCAAATGGACTTACTTCCCGAACATTGGGCAAGTAATCAAATTGTTTTCTCAAAACAGCAACCTCGTTGCGAATATAAAATACACCACAGAGCCGGATTCCCCAGGTTTTGAGCGAGTATTTAAATCCCCTTAAAAGGAAGATCTTAAATATAAAAAAAAGAGTTTTGGGATCCGCTCTGACTTTTAAAAATCATTTTGAAGACTCGAAAACACTTTAAAGAGCGTTTGGAGTAAAGCTGATTTAATGAAGTAAATCAGTCCCCAGAGTATTTAGAAAATGACTGAATATTATTATTTAAATAATATTCCCATAAAGAATAGTCTTTATAAAAATAATTGAAGTAGAAGTATTAAAATTTATACTTGAAACGAGTATTAAATAACCAAAGATATACTTATATGAAAGTATTATCTTTATTTGAATAATCGAAAATAAGTTTGATTATTGACATCTTATTCTTTAATAAAATAAAGAATATATTTCAGCAAATAATCGGAGTCATAGATCCTCAAATGAATATTCAAATAATATTCATTAAATAATATAAACTGAGTCATAAGTCCTCGAATAATAATCGAAATAATATTCAATAAATAATGTAAAGGAGTCATAAGTCCTCGAATAATATTCGAAATAATATTCAATAATAAAATAAAGTTAAAGTTATCGAATAAACCTTATTCGATTAATAGTCTGGAAAACTATAACCATATATATATATAAATATATATATATATATATATCCATATCCATATATATATGAAATCTACTCGGGATCCTCGACTCCCGGTTTTAGAAAATATTTTCACCTTTGGGTCCCTATACTAAGGGTATAAGCAAGTTACCGCTATCCTCTAGCATAGGTATTATCAAATGAACCAACAGATATATATTTCAAGAATATGAAACAGGCATGCATATATACCATATCACATGCTACAATATATCGCAAGAATTTGCTAATAACAATCATGCATCTATCGCAAGATAATGCATATACACGTGTATTCATCACAACAACAGTATAACGGATAGAATACTTGCCTGAGCGACTTGGGGGTGAGAAAGGCTCGGGACGAGTCTGATAACCTACAAACAACAAGTAAGTTGGAATTAAACCAAAATCACTTGTAAATCTATGCTTTAACTAACTTAGACTCTAATGCTAGTTTTGCGCTCACCGATTTGCTTAAGTCACTCGGGTACCCTCGGCTCCACCATTTTTAATAATTTAACCTTTACGAGTTTTAAAGCGATTCCTTCGCGAATGACTTACCAACTGCCTAACACACTTACCATAAATGTTTCACACATTAATTAACCCTTTTTGGTCTTTAACCTACATTCCAAAGTAAGGCGAGGGAAAAAGTTTCGTTCGCGAAACGCCGTTACTTGAAACGGTCGTTTCTCCTAAACCGTAAATCGGAATCGAACGAACTACATATCAAAACGAAGCTCGTAACATGAGCTATCTAAACATGGCAGTGGTCACAATCTAGCAGGGGGTTCTCGGGTCCTAATGCTATGCACAAAAACAGTCCAAAGAAAATCGGACGTTACGACGGCTATGTTTACGCGATTTCCAATTTTTAAACCATCCACAATCAACCCAAATCAACCTCAAATCCAACATACAACCATCCTCCATCCTTATCACATCATAACCACCCCAACCAATTCAATTTAATCTTTCATACTTATGCTTAAACTTAACTTTAATCATTCTTAAGTTCTTTTAAATCAAAACCACAATAATTACCATTCCATTCACTACCATACCAAATCTCAAACTCTAAATCATAACAACAACTACAATAACATCCTACTCATCAAAATCACCTTATAATATATATGAACATAGGGTTTGGAAATGGTATACCTTCCTTGAAGTGGTGGGTGGAGCTAAGAAGCCTTAAGAAGCTTTGAGAAGCCTTAGGAAAGCTTGGATCTTCAAGAAAAACAAGAAAAAGTTCAAGTTAAAAACTTGAAAACACTATTCATTGTCTTCTTCCTTGATTAAATGAAGAAGTTAGAGAAAGAATTAATGGCTTAAACTCATGATATAGCCATAACTAAGCATAAAGATGATTAGGGAATTTTCTTACCAATTTAGGATGCTTGGATCTTGATTTTGAAAAAATCTTGCCTTTAAAAATGTAAAAAGCCGAGAGCTAAGATGAAGAACAAATGCCTTGGTTGTTTTTGATTTTTGATGAAATGATTTTGCTAGCTTGGTTGGCTTGATTTGTATTTGATTTAGTAAATTACTACCTTGCCCTTGAATTTGTGTGGTCCTTATTCAACCACACCTCCTTCCTTCCCATGTCATGCTTACCTCATCCTCATGATGTCATCCTTCCTTCCTTGTCTTCTTTCTATTGGTTGGATGACATCATTCCCATTAATCCCTTTGATTAACTTCCTAATCGTTTGCCTAATGACCGCTGATCTGTTATACGGTTCGCTTAACTTTCGTTCTCGTTTATCGTTTGAAGGATCATACCCGGGATCTTATTACTTAGGTTCCCTTAACCTTTCTCAATACATTATATTCCTTTTTATGATCCTCTATCATAATCCTTTAATTTAAATCCTTTTTATCCTGTTACCTTATACTCAATTCTCTCCGTATCTTGTGGATTTCCGGGAAAAACCAAAGTGTTCGGAATTGGATTCTGACGATATTTACATACACTTATATACTTCATAGAGTACTAATAATATCCCAGAATATCCATAACAGAACCCCTACATAGTGTGGCGTGAAAAGTTTTCTCATTCAGCTAAAACACTATTCACAAGGGTTACAAAAAGTTGAAAAATTTTGGGGTTATTACAATATGATTGTCTTTGAGCATAATGTTGTCTGATTGACTCCATAGGTGGCTAGAGAATCGACCTTCATAGATAGCGCTTGAAGCTGCGCTACAATAGCTGTAGCTGAATCAACTTCCAGAATACCTGCTACCTTTCCAGGCATCATCCTTTGAGTTGGGTTTTGATGCTCATTTGCAGCCATAGTCTCAATAAGATTATAAGCCTCAATATAGCTTTTGGCCCACAAGGCGCCTCCAGCTGCTACATCGAGCATGGGTCGAGATTGGGCCCCCAAACCATTATAGAAACCAGTGATCACCATCTAATCAGGCATTCCATGATGTGGATACTTTCTCAACATCTCCTTGTAGCGCTCCCAAGCTTCGCAAATGGATTCTGTAGGCTGCTGCGTAAACTGAGTAAGAGCACTCCTCATAGCCGCAGTCTTCGCCATTGGATAAAACTTCACCAGAAACTTTTACGTAAGATCTTGCCAAGTAGTGATAGACCTAGCTGGTTCAGAATGCAACCAGTCCTTAGCTATATCCCTCAGTGAGAATGGGAAAAGCCTCAGCTTGATAGCCTCATCAGTCACACCATTATATTTGAAAGTATTACAGATCTCGAAAAAATTCCTTATGTGCATGTTGGGGTCTTCAGTCGCAGCACCTCCGAAAGAAATGGATTCTGCACCATCTGAATAGTGGCCGACTTGATTTCAAAGTTATTGGCCTCAATAGACGGGTGTATGATGTTAGACTAAATGTCATCAATTTTAGGCCGAGAAAAGTCCATAAGAGCTGGATCTGCCGGAACTATACGATCACCTATGATTACTAGCTCTTTCTGCTCACTTCCTGAATCCGAATCTTCAAAATCTATCTTCTCTGGAATATAGAACTTCGTCTATCTCCTCAGCCGTATCTAAATCTTCTTGCGAGTACGAGAACGTGTTTGCATAAACGCTCGCTAAAGTACCTGACACACAACCGAAAACAATAAGTAACACGTCTTAATCACTGAGTCCTAATGACCACTGATGGTAAGTACATAAACCAAACAAATACGCCGAGTCCCCGGCAGCGGCGCCAAAAACTTGTTAGGGCGAAAACACGCGCTAATAATACACGCAAGTATACGGCATTCGCAAGTAATATAGAATACTTTCCAGTTCGTTCCCACAGAGTCTCAGACTAATTATGTTCAACTAACACTCACTCACCAATGTATGATTACTTCTCAATGTTAATACAATAACACTTAGATTTGATTAACTAATTAATAGCTACAATTAACTACGAGAATTAAACACTTAATTAACACTTGAATTAACAATATTAAAACACTCATGAGATCACAACTTCATTACTACTTCTTTCAATAGTCATTGTTATTACCCTTAGCATGCAACAGTGATGATATTAATCGAACAACACGAAACTGATAAAAGCCAACTTTCATTGTACTAATACCATTCTACCAAGCATCCACAATTAAGATAGAAGTTGAATAGGCATCAATTATGCTGAGTCCCTATATGTCTACAGAAATTGACAACATAACGATTTAAGCACAAGTTATTCCTTTTGATTACACCGGGCAAGTAAGACGGTTAGAGTTACCCACTAATCATGCATACACATACATGAACTTATGCTAGCATGGTAAGTTCTAAATCTCAAGATCCACCGTCGCTTCACAAGAGATTAACACCCTATCTTATATGTTTGTGATGCACATAAGACAAATAAGCACAACCAATACTAGATATCATACAATCATCACACACTAAGGTATTAAACAACTAACTAAAGAATTCCATAGTAAATCTGTTACGACCCCATGATCACGATTAGCCCATGATAGCACTCATCGTCATCATGGGTTCATATAAAAACATGATAATAACACACGAGAATAATAACTAAAACTACTTATATTAAACCAGAGTACGTTACAAGAGTAAATAGGTTCAAAGTAAAGAAAACTAGCATCCAACGATACAACGAAATAAAGAATCATAAGAAAATATGCTTCCTCTTATTGCGGTGTGCTAAAACGGTCTTCTTCCTTATCTCCTCGCTCCTTGATTAATACTGTGATCCAACCTATGCGAAACGTCTCTGAAAACTACTTATATAGGAGTCCCATAAAACCCAGCTAACTCAGAAGTTAAACAGAACCAGGAGTCCAAAATAATTATTCTAAAATTCCGTCCCTGAGCGGCCGCTCAGCATTCCTGAGCGTGCGCTCAGCTTCCTGAGTGGTCGCTCAGCAGAGCTGAGCGGGCGCTCAGACCCCTTCTGGAAAATGCTATGTTTCTGCTCCAAATCTTTGCTGCATTCTGCTCCTATCTTTCCACTTGCAATGCGAAACACATGCCAAGGCTTATTCTTGATGAAGTCTCTCCAGAAATGCAATTAATACCCTGAAATGCACAAACACTAGAAAAATGCATCAAATACACAAAATACTTGATTTTAAGACATCGATTCAAGCCATTATAAGATGTTCTAAGTGATATAAAATGCTACTTATCACAAAATTGCATTTTGTTCCAACAGATCAATAGCTAGCAGATATCTTCACAAAACCACTATGTGAAGCTACTTTTACAAGACTAGTAAATGAACTTGGAATGGTTTCAGGTTCTTTCTCAAAATCTGCTTAGTTTTTATTCTCATGCATCAGACTTTATGATCAGTGTTTACAGATTGTCTTATCTCTATGTAATATGTGCTTAAATTGTTATATATTAAATACTGATTGTTATCTGATGTGATTCTATATACTCTGATAGTGTTTTTAATGATATGTGACTATTCAATCCAATGAGGATTACTGTGCTAGATACTGACCTAGTAGTCTTAACATACTAGAAATCCCATGTTTGAATTAGTTGTTTATGTGGAAATTCATTAACACAAGCAAATTCTGATTTTGAGCTTAGTCAAATTTACTTTGTGTATCTTATTACTAAGTCACAAACTAGATTCTTGCTTCTTATTTGTCAAATTCAGATGTCAGTAAATCTTAAGGATGAACTACATGCTGGATAAACCTCACTTATCTGAAGAAAATGAAAGAAAATCAAAGTCATGTACTCCTTTGAGATCTAGAGTAAATATATGGAAGGGAAGACCCAAGTGCATTGCCAATATTAAGTTATATACATTAGAAAAGCAAATAAATTTTTCTTGGTGACTTTTCACATTCTCTGATTACTGGAGAAATACTCTGATAATAGCATAAATTCTGATCAGCAGTTGTGACTCACTTACACTGAGAAGCTACTGTAAAAAGGAATTTCAAAAGATGCATAAAATGAGCACAAACAGTTGAGGTGGCTTCTTGCATAAATTTGTTCTATAGTAGACTTCATAATTAAAGACAGATTTTAAGCACTTGTCTTAGTTATGCTTTATTTCTAAGATATACTAAAGTTTATCAGAGTTTAATCTTTATTTGATATTTTTCTAAATGCACACACGCTCTCACTCCATATGAATAATAAAAATTACTGTGGTGATTAAGTTGTTTCAGACAAACAGTTAAGTGTCATTTGCATAAATTCTGAGGACAAGTTCTGATGAAAAGTTCTGATGATTAAACTCTGAAAAAACAAGTCAGTATTTGTATGAAGAATCACAGAAACAAACATTCACTGTTTGAGTACAGAAGCCATGTTCAGATGACCATTAAATTCTAATAATAGTTAAGTTCCGATGCAAATCCTGATGGAAACTCTGATACTTACGTGGCATTATTTATTTACTTGACTTATTTGTGGTAATACTGAACGGTCATATTTTATCAGAATATATTTAAGTGAGATAAAAATAGTCATAATCATTTGTTAAGTGGGAAACGTGTGTGTCTTGAAAAACTGCATGTGCATAATAATTACTGCATATTTCTCGTGCCCACTAACTACTGCTTTAACTATTTATTAACTGTTCACATGTTGCCAGGTGTAAATTGTTCAGCCATGTTTCACAAATATAGCTGTTGTCACGTGGGCTGTATAAATAAGAAAGTTAAAAGATTTTCTAATCTTTTACCTACTTTTCTCATTCTCTCATCTCTCTTATTTTCTCTCACCCACTAATATTCTCTGAAGCTCAATTTTCTCACATGCATTTTATCAAACACTTTGTGTACACAGTATTCTCACTTGATTTTTTACAGAAATGGCACCAAAAGACATCATTTTCAATGGAGCTAAGTTTGTTCCTAACAACTACTTAGCTATTCTTAGCAAGGATGAAGCCCCATCAGATCTTCACTTTGTTCAGGACTTCCTTGCTAACAGCGAGATTGGGTATGCATTGACCCAACCTCAATCACTCTCATGAACTCAGATACTGGAGTTTTGAAGGAGTGGGGTTTATGATGATGGTGGTAAAGATGGGTCCCCTAGTATTATTTTCACAACTGGGGAGGATGAACATGTGGTGATTGTGTCTATAGTTCGCCAAGCTCTACATCTGCCAGAAGACTACACCTTTTCAACAGTTGAGGACCCAGCTCTTCAACAGATGATGGCTAATCTGGGTTAAGAAAAATCATTGTCCAAGCTGGGACAATTGAAGAGGCCATAGATAAGGAAGGAATGGAGTTTCTTCTTTGACTACATCACCAGAACTTTTGCAAATAAATGTTCAAACTTTGATGCAATTCCAATCCTTAGTCAGCAAATTGGGTATGCTCTAATTACTCAATCTCATTTTGATTATGCTAGTGTTGTACTAGGTTTCATAGGTGTTAGGATGACAGAAGATAGAAATACTGTATATTTTGCTAGATTTTGTCAACTTATTTACAGTTGTTGTAGCTTTGATAAGCCCCAACTAGCTAGTGAGTTGATTCAGCCATTTAAACTTTCTAAAAGAGCTTTTACTGACTTATTATCTACTGATAATAAGAAAACTAGTTCTAAGACCCCTTTAAATTCCACAATTAGTCAAACAGGTCTTAGTAAACTCTGACCCAACCACCTTATACTAACATATATCCTGATGTCCAACCATCCCAACCTTCATCAGCACCTACACAACCTATCACTTCTCAACCTCAACCTACCATCAGAACATACTTCCAACCAGCACAATCCTCACAACAATAATCATCAGCACCTACCATCAGACCTTCATCCTCAAGGCCTAAAAGAGAAAAATATGTTCCTAAATCTCCACCAATGAGAAGAAGGATGATTTTAAGGGATGAATCAGATGATGAAGAAGCACAGGGTCATGCATCAGAACCTGTGCCTATTGAAGCTGAAAATGTCAATTTTCAGAAAGAAATAGCAGCTGAAGAATCAATTCTTCAGAAAGAAAAAGAAGCTGAAGGGTCAACCCATCAGAAAAAGACTGAAGCTGAGGGTTCTGGTAATTTAAAGAGGAAAAGAACTTTAAGTTCTGATGCTGCTTAAGCAACTCCTTCACTATCAAGGAGAATAAAGAAAATAAGGGCAGGAAGGCACATGGCTAAGCCTCCATCTGAGGATAGTGAAGAAGCTGAGGAAGGGGATCAGGAATCTCTGATCTCATCAGAACATGTTGTAATTGAAGCTTTGCCATTTCCAACTCAAGCTCAAGACACTGTTCCAGATACAGTGCTCACACCTCCTGTCTCTCCAGTCAAAGCAACAACAGTTAAAGATTCAGGATTAAGTCCTGAAATTGACATCCACAGAATGATCATTCCAACTGTGCTCTATCTTGAAGCTTCAACAGTAGCTCAGTCATCTACTATCAATTCTCCTATCTTACATGCTGAGATACCAACAACTCCTATTCTAGAGATAAATTCTGATGCTCAGAATTTAGATGAAGCTGGTACAGAATCTCCTTTTGTTACACACACTCTTGTGTTGTCAAAAGATGATGGATTTTCTGCAAGTTTTGGAGAGTCAGCTCTAGTAAATGCTCCAATTTTTGGAAAAGAGGCATTAATCCAAAAGTTTGTTGAACAGGATGCTCCTATTCCTTGGGAAGTGGAATGGACCAAGAAGTGGAATGAAACTGATTTTATTCCAAGCTCTAAATTTCTGATAGAGCATATTTCTAAAGCTGATGAGCTGATGACAAATTGTGATTTCAAGACTCAACTCAAAGTCACAGCTCTAAGTTTCAAGACTCTTCAAGGTCAACACTCTACAACTCATGAAAAGGTTGACAAACTTCTTGAAAAAGCTGAAAAGCTGGATATGGAGACCAAACATGATAAAAAGAGGTTTATCAAACCTATTTCTGAAAAAGTTGAAGTAATTGAGAAGGTTCAGGAGAAGCAACAGGCTCAAATTATTGAGGTCCTGCAGAATCAAGCTTCTCAAAAAGCTCAACTGGATGAAATTCAATCTTCAGTAGAACTTCTTCTCTCTCTCTTACTACCCGATGATGCCAAAAAGGGGGAGAAGGTAGTTAAGTCCAAATGCTCACCTACTCAAATATTGAAGAAGAAGGATGACAAAGATGATGACCAAGGAAACTCTGATAAGAGTAGAGCTCAAGGAAAAGTTCAAGGAAAATCTTCACATAATGTAATTTCTGATGTTAGCAAATCTTCTACACAAAACAAGTCAAGTTCTGATGCTGTGACTGCTAAAGGTCTGATATCAAGTTCTGATAAGCAAAGTCTGATGACAAAGCTTGATGTTCAGATTCAAGGTGGAAGTCAAGACTCTCAGAAGTTTCTACAAACTCTGAAGCTAAAGGGAAAGCAGACTACTGTGTACTACAAGGATCCCAAGATTCAGATACTTGATGAATAGATTGCTAGAAGATTATTTCTGAAACATAATCCTGGAATGGATTTAGAAAATCTCAAGGAGGAAGAAGCTAGATTTAAAGCTGAGAAGACAAATCTAAATTCTAAAGCTTCTGTTACGAAGAAACCTCCAAGGCCTAAGGAGAAAGGCATTGTGATCAAGGAGAAATCAAATACTAAGGCATCAAAGCCCAAGACTAGATCACAAACTGAGATTGATCCCAAAGATAAAGGGAAAGGAAAAGTTGATGAAATAATAAAGCCACAGGAGATGAAAATTCCTCGAATCCTGATGAAACCTGTGTGCAAAATGGTTCAAGTTCATGATGATACTCTTGCTGAAGATGAAACTGTTCAAACTCTGAAAAGAAGGAAGATTACTGAAGAATCCAAGACAACCTCTGACAAAGCTCAAGTTGTTCAGAGTGAAAAATAACAAGCTACAGAAGAAACAGCAAGTTCTGATAAAGTCATCAAGACATCAACCTCTGACATAGCTCAAGTTAATTTCGACAAGATGATAGTAGCTAATAAAAAGAAACTTCTATGGAAAAATGTCAAACCATCAGATCCAAAGAAAATTCAATTGCTGTCTGATTTCATGACTATTGGGTTAAATGCTAGAGAACCAAGAGACAGAGCAGGGCTAGGTTCTGATGAAGCTAAGATCTAGATAGAAGTTGAAGTTGCAACTAGAGATCCATTTCTATTGACTAACAGACCTCTTGAAGATGTTACACAGAAACACCTTGATAAGGTTATCTCTGTTCAAGTGGTACTGGATGCTCATGACAAACATAATGTCAAAGAAAATCTGATTCTATTTCTTGAAGATGGAAGGACATATCAAATGTCAGAATCAGATGTGCTGAACAAATCTCTGAAATAACTTCAATTCTTTCATTATCTTTTAGAGATAAAGTCTGAGATTACCAGGAGATGGTCAAATTTCATTATGAAGACCATTAGAGATAAAGCAAGAATTAATGGTTCAAGGGTTACAGAATTCATTCCAAATATAGTTGAAGATGATGGAAGTGAAATTCCAATGAAGAAGGATTCTGCTAAACTTGAAGTCATTCTGAAAGAGAAATGTCTGTGCTACAATGAAGACTCTTCTCATCCAAGGGTAATTAGACTTGTTGATGGTTTAGAAAGAAACCATATCTCAGCATTTAGGACTGCAATATACCAGATTGGAAGTCAGGGTGAAGAATTGAAGCAAGTCAAAGCTACACTATCTCAAGTCCTGAGGAATAAAGAATAAAAGCTGATATCAAACTTTGTCAAGAATCATATTGGATTTAGATTGACTTAGTGATATTGGTAAAAGCTACAAGGACTGTAAGTTGTAGTTAGTTGTCTTATTAAACTCTCATTGCATTTGTACTTAAAATGTTTTTGACATCATAAAATCTATTAACTTGTATATTTTGCATATTTTACAAGTTGGGGGAGATTGTTAGATATATTTGAGATGTCATGTCTAATATGATTTATGTTTAGTTTTCAGAACTTAACAACAGGACATATCAGGACTTACTAAAATCAGAACTTACTGAAGTCAGAACTTAATATCAGAACTTAAGGTGTCAGATAATACATATCAGTACTTAAGTGCGGGAAGACTTTCAGATAAGGAATGCGGCTGATTTACAGGAGAAGATCTGGACTAAAATAAAAGTAGATATGCATGAAGAGTTAGAGGACTAGAAGACTTGTAGAAGATATCTGATTGATATATTTTAGGAGACAAAATTATATTCCATATCAATTAGAATATATCTTGTAACTGTGTACTATATAAACACAGCTTATGGTTTACACTATAGGTGTTATCATTATCGAGAAGATTATACATTGTAACCTAGCAGCTCTTAGTGATATTTGTTCATCACTAAGAGAGAACAACAGTTCATATTATAACAGAGTTTATTGAATATACTTGATCTTTGTTACATACTTGTGTTCAAATCGATTTGATTGTATAAACACTGTATTCAACCCCCTTCTACAGTGTAGTGTGACCTAACACAATACAACTTACTTAGGGTTGACAAATTATCTTAGTCTTGTTGAGATACATGCATGTCTTGCACAACAATCTCCCCCAATTGCTGAGAATATTGCTTAACACATATTCATACCTGCTAACTAGACTAACCCCAAGCTTAACAGATTATAAAAAGTAACAGTTCATTATTCTCCTTAGATCAGATGTCCATTTGGATTTGCTTCACACTTTGATCAGGGACACTAATGATATTATTATCTTCGGTAATCATCACTTATATATTACAAAGACCTAACTTGTTCTTTGCTAAGAGTGCTAAATCATTAAACGGTTCAATTAATTAAAGTTATCTCCTATTAAGTGCAGTTAATACCAAAACTTGACCTGGATGATCTGATGCAAGTAAAGAGGATGACTGGATTTGAGTGTAACAGTGTTGAAGTTTTCATCAAAAATATCGTTGTTTTGATCCATAGTAGTTTCTTGTTCATTTAAAACATCGTTATCAGTTTATGCCATGAATCTGTTTAACAAATTGCTTCAGAGAATTAACAATCATATTTGACTAAATCTACGCTGTTTGACAAATTGCCTCAAAAACTAATCACGATTTTGACCTGATTGAAGCCAAAGACTCGAACTCGATCTGATTTTTATCAGATAATTTTGGAAGAAAATGATGAGAACTGATGATTTGATGATGAGAATTAATGAAGAGTTGATAATGATGAACAAAAACACACAGATTAGTGCAGATCACTGTGATTTTACTTGGCGGAATCACACAATGATCAGAGATGAAGCGAGATGAGGCTCTGATACCATGTAGAAAAACATAGTGAAGAGAAAATATCTTTATTCAATCATCTTACTATACAGGAATGTAATGTTGATATATACACAAGTATGAATTCTATCATTTACTTTCTAACAACTTTTTCCGCCTATTTATATACTATAAAGAAATTACATTTGTACCCCTAAATCAAGTTACACGACCACCCTATTTTTCTTCCTTGCTTCTACTTTGTATTTGTATGCTCAATAAGATGCATGACTAAATTTGTATAGCATATAAACCAAGAAAATAAAGAGAAACCTAGATCGCGCCTCCGCCTCTACTAGTTGCCTCATCAGCTGAGTCCATCATCACAACTTTAATTTCTGGCTCTCCCTCTGAAACATAACTATAGATTAGATAACTAACTTCTAAATGTTTTTTTATTGAAACTTGCAAACAAATATTTAAAAATTCAATTTACAATTTTTTGCAAAAGGTTTGCAATTTAATAGTTCCTTTAAATTTTTATTTAATGTTATTTGATAAAAAGTAGTTAGTAATGATATTTATGAATAACGTTTTTGTCCCTAACAAACAAACTATTAACCTCACTTATATATAATTATTATTATTATTACTATTATTATAAGAATCTTAATAGAAACTAGTGATACCCTAAGATTCATATGACTCTACCCCAATCCTTGTGGCTACACTTTTCACTTCCTCGTTTAAAATTGACTCGGATCCCACTTCCCTAGATTTAGTTTCATCCTTCATCTAGTCTAGTTGGGACCATTTACTTTCATCCTTTGTGTGTGTTAATTAATTAATGAAAAATTTAAATGTTATTATTATTTTATAAAATAATAATAAAGTTGATATCAATCTATTTAAGACTTATTATTAATTTTATAAAATAATAATAAAATTTGATATTAGACCATTCAGGAGTTGTTTTTATTTGCGGAGTGGTATGCGTTTGCAATAATTGGTTAATGTGGTATGGTGTTTTTTGTGTAAGACATGCATGTATAATAACAAGACTAAGTCAAATTAATAACCCTACGATTTAGTTGTTTTAAAATCAATTTTGTATTATGTATTATATTTCTTGAGTCTACAAAAAAGTTAGAATATTAAACTGAAGTATTTTTCTGTGAACAGATTCAAGCTAAGGAATATAAATTCTGGAAGAAGATCAAACCATGATCAAGCCTCAGAGAGTGTAGAAGCTTGAAGTTGAATAAAACTGTTTTATGAAAAATGTTCTAAGTCAAGATATCGAAAAGTCACAGATCAAGTTATATCGAGAAGTCATTTGAGAAGTCCAGAATGACCTATCGAGAAGTCCAAAATGGCTTATAGAGAAGACTCGGATATATCGAGAAGTTAAATGAAGATGTAGATATCTGGATATCAACAAGTCATTTCTACATGTAGAGAACTCAGAGATATCGACAAGTCAAATGAAGATGCGAAGAATTTGAGATATCGAAATCAATTTTTCATTAGAGATCTCAGAGATATCGACAAATTAAAATGTGTATGTAGAGATCTCAGAGATATTAACAAGTCAATTCTACATGTAGAGATCTCAGACATATCGATAAGTCATTCCACATGCAAAGATCAAGAGACCTCGACAAGTCAAATATACCTATAAAGAACTCAAAGATCTCGATAAGTCATTAAACTTATCGAGATGTCACTTCTCTATAGAACAAACTGGAGATCTCGATATGCCTCTTAAATACATAATGCAGACAAGTTAAATATTCAAGATTATAAGTCAACAAATGATCTATCAACTAGATTGAAAAGTCTACAAAGTAGCTGGGAGAATACAAGATCAAGGGCCAAGATTAACTGGACAAAGGATGGTCACAGACCTGCAAGATTCTGCACAGATTTGCTAAGCTAAAAATAGAAATAGAAAAAGGTTGCTTTAGAAAGTAGTTTAGTACATTTATTACAAGTCTTGTAAACCCGTGCTGCTAGTGTATAAAGAATGCACTGGTCCTTAGTTTAGGTATAACAAACAGATTCATATTTTCTTGTATTCTCTCAAGAAAGAAGATGAGTTCATATATTAATAAGAACACATAATTTGTAGCAAGACAAACTTAATTAATACAAATTAAGTGAGTTTTAAAATATTGTGCTTGTTGTTTATTTTTGTTAACATAATATCTCTGTAAATTAGAAGCCGCTTTGTTCACCAAATATCCAAACTGTTTAAAAGGCTAAAAATCCAAAGAAACAGATTCACCCCCCTCCCATGTTGTACTCAATATCAAACAGGTTGTATTAGAGAAAAATATTAAAGTAAACAGATCAAGACCTTGGAAGTATGAGGGCACAAAAGATGAGGAGTATCAAGATACCATCCTTTGATAAAATCAACTATACAGTTTGGAAAAAGAAGATGATGTTGTTCATAAGGATGGTCAACCCAATGTACATCCATATTCTAAAAAATGGCCCTTTTACTCCCATGGAAAAGGTTGATGAATCTACTGATGGAGATATGGTCATTCCAACTCATTATTCTTCTAAAGACCCCTCAAAATACACTGAAAAGGAAAAAGTCACCCTGGGTAGTGGCTTGCAACTAATTCTGATAGAGTCACTTAAAAATGTTATGTGAAATAATATTGTGAATTATGACACATCCAAATAGATTTGGTAGAATATTGAGATTTTGTGTGAGGGAGGAGAGGACGGTAGATCAAATCAAAGGAGAATACTGGTGTCTCAGTATGAGGGTTTTATGGCAAATCCTAAAGAAGGAATTACTGAAGTTTTTTAAAGGTTTAACAAATTGATAAATGACTTGCAACTTCATTTTTGAGGTTAACATAAAGTTCTTTCTAGCTCTTCCTAACCACCTTGAACAGAAAATATTAGCTATTAGAGAAGGAAGAGACTTACGCAGAATAATACTGGAAGTTTTATTTGGGATCTTGAAAACTTATGAGCTTGAAATATTGCAAAGAAAGTCACTAAAGTCAAACCAAAGACATCTGGTTGATGGTTCCAGTGCTTTAGTTGTTAATGACAGTGAAGCAAGTGAAGATGAACATGATGCTCAAGCTCCAGTTATTCATGTTGTGGAGAAAAAGAACAAAGGACCTCAGAAACAAGTTGTTTTAGAGCTAGAGGAAGATGAATTCTACACCCTTGATGAGCTAGATGAGATGGACCAATCTATGGCTTACTTGTCTAGAAAATTTTCTAACATGAAGGTCAAAAAGCCAAGGTTTTTCAAGAACAAGGGACAGTCTTCCACAACAACAATTTCAAAACCAAAAGCTCAGTATAACTCAGCTAGCAAAGGTGGCTACAAGACTGGATCTGTTGATAGATCAAAGATAAGGTGCTTCAACTGTGATGAGTTGGGTGACCTTGCTACTGAGTGCAAGAAGCCAAAGAAAGTGAAGAAGGATAGAGCCTATTTGGAATTGGTGGCAAAGTATAAAGCTCTCTTGAAGAAACAGCAAAGAAAGGCTTACATAGCTGAAGGAAAGAGTTGGAATGACACTGATGATGAAAATGAGAATGAAGAGTTTGGAAACTATGCACTTATGGCTCTTGAGCAAGGAGAATCATCCTCATCAAAATCAGAGGTACCAACTCAAACTACTATTGATTTAAATACAATCCAATATAAAGAAACTTGTTGAGTGGCATTTATGACACTTTATTATG
Source organism: Apium graveolens (assembly GCF_009905375.1). Lineage (NCBI taxonomy): Eukaryota > Viridiplantae > Streptophyta > Magnoliopsida > Apiales > Apiaceae > Apium > Apium graveolens. The sequence continues at coordinate 169,859,267 of NC_133654.1, read as the reverse complement.
CTCTAATAAGCTTTAAATTGATGCATTTGTACTCAAGTTGTTATGTGTTTTAATGTGTTTTCTAGTGTTTTTGCATTTCAGGCACTATTCAGGTAATCACGTGAATTAGCATTGTTTTGGTGCTAATTTGGTGTCCAGGTGGTGTTGGAATTAAAGCTCATGAAAAGCCGGCTCGAAGAAGCAAGATTTAAGAAAAAATCTGAGGCTTTCCAAGAAGGACGACGCGCCCGCGCTGTGATAGCGTGTGGCCGCGCCGGGGTTCTAGAAATACAGCACGCCTGCACTGTGATAGCGCGCGCCCGCGCCGAGGCCGAATTTCAGAATCCTATTTCTACTATAATTCTAAAAGGGAAAGCTTCCAGATTGTTGAGGGCTGCTATATATATATTCACTTTAGGTCGTTTTTAATATATATCAAGTCAAAGACGGACCAGAGCGCAAGGAGAAGACGACAAGAGACCTTTAGCACAATTCAACAAAGGCGAAGACGTTCTAGTTTATTCTTGTGAATCTTTGTTTTGAGTTGTAATTTGGATGCTTGTTTCTTATTTTTCTAAACCTATACTCTTGTTTGTACTTGGTTTTATTTATTCGTATAAAGACCACATTTGCTATATCATGTTTTCATCGAAACCCATATTGATGATGAGTCCGATTATGGGCTAATTGTTATCGTGGGGTTCTAGCGGATTTATTATGGATTTCTTTAGTTAAATTGTTTGATGCCTTAGTAAGTGGTGATTGTATGATATCCTAGTATTGGTTGTGCGTATTAATCTTATGAGTGTCGCGACCTTATAAGATAGTGTGTTAATTCTTAATAAAGTGAATTTAAGGATTTAGAACTTACCATGCTAGCATAGGTTCATGTATTTATTATGCATGATTCGTAGTTAATTTTAACTATCTTACTTGCCCTATGTAATCAAGATAGATAACTTGTACTTAAACTGTTATGTTGTCAAATTCTATAGACATATAGGGTCTCAATATAATTGGTACCTATTCAGCTTCTATCTCTTTTGTGGATGTCTGGTAGAATAGAACTCGTGCAACGAAAGTTGGCGTTTATCAGTTTCGTGTTGTCTGATTAGTGTCATCACCATTGTATGATAAGGTTAAGAATAATAAAGCTATTGAATGAAGTATTTAATTAAGTTAGAATCCCATATTTATCATATATATATCAATTCAGTCAATCTTATTCTCGTAGTTATAATTGTTACCGTAATTCTTAGTTATAAACAATCTCAATTTGTTATAGTCTTAGCATTGAGCGATAACCATACATTGTTGCTTAGGTGCATAAATTAGATAGTTAACCAATACAGTCTCTGTGGGAACGAACTAGAAAAGATTTTATACTACTTGCGAACTCGTATACTTGCGTGTATTATTAGCGCGTGTTTAGCGACTAACAAGTTTTTGGCGCCGTTGCCGGGGACTGTAGTGTTAATTTATATTTTATGTGCTTTCCATCAGTGGTTGTTAAAGTTCAGTGACTTGGACATTGTTACTTATTTGTTCCTTGTCTGGTTTCAGGTACTCTAGCGAGGGTGTATGCATACGCGTTCGCGTACTCATAAGAGAACACTGGATAAAGCCGAGGAAGAACTTGTGGTAGTTCGTAGGGAAGTTTCTGAGGAAGAAAAGAAGTTAGAGGAAGAAGAGAAAGTTGAAGAGCCAATGGTAGTAGCTATGGGTGATCAAGCAGAAAATCTGAAGGCTTTAATGGACTATTCTAAGCCTCAGATTAATGACATTCAGTCTAGCATCATCAGACCAGCCATCAGGGATAACACTTTTGAGATTAAGTCGAGCAAGATCCAGAAGATACAAAACTTAGTTCAGTTTGGGGGTTCCCCTACTGAAGACCCCAACATGCACATCAGGAATTTCATCGAGATCTGCGACACTTTCAAATTCAATGATGTGACTGAGGATGCTATTAAGCTACGACTCTTCCCATTCTCTTTGAGGGACAAAGCTAAGTGATGGTTACATTCTCTACCAGCAGGGTCTATCACCATTTGGGAAGATCTTGCTCAAAAGTTTCTCACTAAATTCTTCCCCATAGAGAAGACTACAACAATCAGGAATGCTCTTACTCAGTTTGCTCAATAAACTGGAGAATCTCTGTGTGAGGCTTGGGATCGATATAAGGAGATGTTAAGGAAGCGCCCACATCATGACATGCCTGATTGGATGATTATCAACTGTTTCTACAATGGATTGGGTGCTACTTCTAGACTCATGCTTGATGCAGGCATCAGGAAGAGCCTTGTGGGCTAAGAGCTACGATGAAGCTTATGAACTTATTGAACTGATGGTTGCTAATGAGTACAAGAATCCTTCCCAGAGACTAACTCAGGGAAAAGTAGCAGGAATTCTGGAGTTGGATGCAACAACTGCTATCACTGCCGAACTTAAGGCTTTGACAATGAAGGTGGACACTTTGGCTAATTATGGAGTTAATCAAATCACTAATGTATGTGAGCTTTGTGCTGGTGCCCATGAGACCGATCAGTGCGTAATTTCTAGTGAATCAGCTCAGTTCGTGAGCAACTTCCAGCGATCACAGCAACCTATGCCGGCCACCCATCATCCTAATAACCGTAATCATCCTAATTTTGGTTGGAGCAACGCTCAGAATGCGGTTCAACAGCCTTATCAACAGTATCCAGCTAAGCAGTACAACCCCCCTGATTTTTAGCAACCGCATTATGCACCAAGACAACAACTCTAGCTACAACAAGCTAATGAAAAATCTGAATTAGAGGAGTTGAAGCTTATGTGCAAGAGTCAATCTATTTCTATCAAGACCTTGGAAAATCAGATTGGGCAAATTGCCAATGCCTTGCTAAATCGTCAACCTGGTTCATTGCCTAGTGACACTGAAGTGCCAGGAAAGAAGGAAGCTAAGGAGCAAGTAAAATCAATCACTTTGAGGTCTGGGAAGGTTGTGAATCCCGTACAAACACAAGAGTAACTGAAGAAACTGGGGCTGAGAAAGAAGCAAAGCAGCAGGGTGAAAAGTAAAACCAAGAAAGCCTACTGTTGAGCACACTCCACTTGAGGGTAATACAGGGGAGAAACAGATCTATCCTCCACCGCCTTTTCCTAAGCGGTTGCAGAAGAAAAAGCTGGACAAGTAATTTGAGAAGTTTCTGGAGGTGTTCAAGAAACTTCATATCAACATACCTTTCGCTGAGGCTCTCGAGCAGATGCCTAGTTATGTAAAGTTTATGAAAGGTATTCTCTCTCGGAAAGTGAAGCTAGATGATTTAGATACTGTCGCTCTCACGGAGGAATGTAGTGATGTGCTGCAGCAGTTGGATCTACCTGATCCTAAACCAACGTATATGACTTTGCAGTTGGCCGACCATTCTATTACATATCCGCGAGGTATTGTAGAGGATGTTTTGGTCAAGGTTGATAAACTCATCTTTCCTGCTGATTTTGTAATTCTTGATTTCGAAGAGGATAAAAAGATTCCCATAATCTTGGGAAGGCCTTTCTTGGAAACTGGCCGAACCTTGATAGATGTGCAGAATGGTGAGCTTACAGTGCGAGTACTGGATCAAGATGTGACTTTTAATGTGTTTAATGCTATGAAATTTCCTACTGATAATGAGGAGTGCTTAAAAGTGAAGTTGGTCGATTCGGTGGTCACATCGGAACTTGATCAATTGCTAAGGTCTGATGCCTTAAAAAAAGCTTTATTGGGAAATTCAGACAGTGAAGATGATGAAGGTGAGGAGCAATTGCAATATTTGAATGCTTCTCCCTGGAAAAAGAAGATTGATATGCCTTTTGAATCTCTTGGAATGGAAGAATTGAACAAAGTTCCTAAACGCCTCAAGACTTCTATTGAGGAAGCTCCATCTCTTGAGCTTAAGCCTTTACCTGAGCATTTGAGGTATGCGTTTTTAGGTGATGCATCTACTCTGTATGTTATTATTGCATCTGACCTTTCAGGTAGTGATGAGGAAAAACTATTGAGGATTCTGAGAGAGTTCAAATCAGAAATTGGATGGACTATAACGGATATCAAAGGGATCAACCCTTCTTATTGTATGCATAAAATTCTGCTAGAGGAAGGTAGCAAGCCTACAGTCAAGCAGCAAAAAAGACTTAATCTTATCATGAAGGAAGTAGTGAAGAAGGAAATTCTGAAGTGGCTAGATGCAGGGATCATCTATCCTATCTCTGAAAGTTCATGGGTAAGCCCTGTTCAATGTGTACCAAAGAAAGGTGGAATTACTGTGGTAGCAAATGAAAAGAATGAGCTTATCCCTACCTATACAGTCACGGGGTGGAGGGTCTGTATGGACTATCGGAAGCTGAACAAAGCCACTAGAAAGGACCACTTTCCATTTCCCTTCATTGATCAGATGCTTGACAGGTTGGCCGGTCATGAGTATTACTGTCTTCTGGATGGCTATTCGGGTTACAATCAGATTTGTATCGCTCTAGAAGATCAAGAGAAGACTACCTTCACTTGTCCATTTGGTACTTTCGCCTTCAGATGAGTTTCTTTTGGTCTGTGTGGTGCACCACCAACTATTTCAGAGATGTAAGATGGCCATCTCTTCTGACATGATTGGCCAGAATGTGGAGGTGTTCATGGACAACTTCTCAGTCTTTGGCGATTCTTTTGATGAATGCTTGCAGAATCTGGGACACATTCTCAAGAGGTGTGTTGAGACCAATCTGGTTCTCAATTGGGAGAAATGTCATTTTATGGTGCGTCAGGGCATTATTCTCGGGCATAAGGTTTCTAATAAATGCCTATAGGTGGACAAGGCCAAGGTGGGGGTCATTGAGAATCTTCCTCCATAAATTTTTGTTAAGAGAATTCACAGTTTTCTTGGTCATGCGGGTTTCTACAGGCATTTCATCAAGGACTTCTCGAAAATTTCAAAGCCTTTATGCAGTCTATTAGAGAATGATGTTCCTTTTAAATTTGGTGACGAGTGCCTTGCAGCTTTTGAGACATTAAAGAAGACTTTAATCATGACACATGTCATAACTGCACCTGATTGGAATGAGTCTTTTGAGATGATATACGATGCAAGCGACTATGTAGTTGGAGCAGTTCTTGGGCAAAGGAAGAACAACATATTTCATGTAGTCTACTACACGAGTAAGACTCTAAATGGTGCTCAACTGAATTACATTACTATGGAGAAAGAACTTTTCGCTATTTCTACGGTTTTGAGAAATTTAGATCTTATCTACTTGGGACTAAAATGACAGTTTTCACTGATCAGGCCGCCATTCGATATCTCATCTCAAAGAAGGACTCGAAGACTAGACTGATTCGATGGGTTCTTTTGCTCCAAGAATTTGAACTAGAGATCAAGGACATAAAAGGAACTGAAAATTAAGTTGCTGATCATCTCTCACATTTAGAGAATCCTAATGCTACTTCATTGGACAAGACATTGATAAATGAGTCTTTTCCCGACGAGCAGCTGTTTGGAGTGTAAGAAGAAGAACCGTGGTTTGCAGATATTATAAACTATCTTGTGAGTAATATCATGCCTCCTAACTTATCTTATGCTCAAAGGAAGAAGTTTCTTCATGAAGTGAAGTGGTATATGTGGGATGAGTCGTTTCTTTTTCGCCATGGAGCTGACCAAATCATCAGGAGATGTATTCCTTACAGCGAAACGGGGGGGATCTTGTGAGATTTCCACTCAACGGCTTATGGAGGACATTATGGTGGAGAAAAGAAAGCAGCTCGTGTTCTTCAAGCAGGTTTATTTGGCCAACATTGTTTAAAGATGCTCATCAGTTCATTTTGAAATGTGATCGATGTCAACGTGTAGGTAATATGTGTAAAAGGGATGAGATGCCTCTTAATGTGCTTCTCGAGGTTGAGGTCTTCGATGTATGGGGAATTGACTTTATGGGGCCATTTGTCTCATCTTGTAACAATCAGTATATCTTGTTGGCAGTTGATTATGTGTCGAAATGGGTTGAAGTTAAGTCATTGCCAACAAACGATGCGAAAGTGGTGTTGAATTTTCTGCACAAGCAGATATTCGCAAGGTTTAGAACTCCAAGAGTCATAATCAGTGATGAGGGGTCGACTTTTTACAATCGCAAGTTCACTGCCATGATGAAAAGGTATAATGTCAATCATCGTATCGCTACGGCTTATCATCCTCAGACAAATGGTCAAGCTGAGGTATCTAACCGAGTGATCAAGCGCATTTTGGAGAAAGTGGTATGTCCATCAAGGAAGGATTGGTCTTTGAAACTTGATGATGCTGTTTAGGCTTATAGAACAGCATATAAGACTTCATTGGGAATGTTGTCATTTCACTTGGTTTATGGTAAGGGGTGTCTTGCCTGTGGAGCTCGAGCATAAAGCATATTGGGATTTGAAGAAATTGAATCTGGACTTGGATGCGGCTGGAAAGAAGATGATGCTTCAGTTGAATGAACTTGACGAGTTTCGACTTCAAGCTTATAAGAACAACAAGATGTATAAGGAGAAAGTCAAGAGATGGCACGATCGGGGTCTAGTGCTCAAGAAATTTGTGCCAGGGCAACAAGTTCTTTTATTCAACTCTCGTCTTCATCTTTTACCTGGAAAGTTAAAGTCAAGATGGTTAGGGCCTTTCATAATCAAAATTGTGTTTCCACATGGAGCAGTGGAAATTTTTGATAATGATCCGGGCCAAACATTCAATGTAAATGGTCAACGGTTGAAGCATTATTATGGTGATACGGCAAATCGTGAGGTGGTTAGTGTCGTCTTATTTTCTACTTGATCTCGAGATTCTACGTCGAGCTAGCGACGTAAAAGAAGTGCTTCTTGGGAGGCAACCCAAGTTTGTTGTACATTAGTAAGTAGAGGAAGCAAGAAGAAAAGAGAAAATCACAAAAAAATCAAAAAAATGGAAAAATTCAGGTCTGACTACAGAAGCCTGGCACGCCCGCGCTGTCCCAGTGCGCGCCCGCACCATTTACACAGAAACACCGTCAGCCCGCGCTGTTACAGCGCGCCGAAGCTGGTTTGGCAGAAGTAGTGTCGCGCCCGTGCTGTCTCAGCGCGCGGCCGCACCGTGTCCCAACTCTGGAAACAAATAAAAGGTAGTTAAGGGGGAAAACGGGAATTTTGTCCCAAAATCAATTCCCAACCGAATTTTACTCCCCCAGATCCCATAATTCCCTCTCCAAATCAACCCCATTACTCCCATTATTCCCATAATCAAATCCCAATTCTATTCCATATCTAATTCTCTTTCACCACCTATATATACATACACCCCATACACAAACTTCTTCATAAATTCACAAACTCTCAAACCCAAATTCTCTCTTAAACACAACTCTTATTCTCTCTAATCAATTTCTATGGCACCCAGGAGACAAAGAACTCAAGTCGATAGCAGCGCCACCGATTCTTCAACTTCTAGTGGTATGAGGCCCATGTTTTCTACTCCCGAGGCTGATGAGGAGTACACGAGGCTTCTCGCGAAGCCTATTGCTAAGGAGAGAGGTTTCCTGCCATCTGGGAAAGATGGTAAGCATTTGGAGATGATCTTGGAGATGGGTTGGGTTTCTTTTTGTGAGGCACCAGCTGCTCTGCCTATAAGTATGGTTTGCGAATTCTATGCGAATGCCAAGGCCGAGAAGATAGGCTTCATTATGGTGAGAGGGAGGACGGTGGAGTATAGTGCAAAGTCTATCAGGACTGTGATTGAGCAGCCCGCGAGGAAGGTGGGGCAGGATACCTGGAACGATAAGACTCCAAAGGACTTTGATCTGGATCTTATTATTGTTACTCTATGCCGGCCCGACACATATTAGAAGATCAAGAGGGGCACAGTCACCGAGTATTCTACGTTCTCGGTGTCTGGCATGAACAGGTTTTCCCGTGTATGGAATGTTTTTATATATGCTTATATCATGCCATCTTCGCATGTGCATGAGGTTACTGCGGAGCGTGCATGTCTGCTATGGGGCATTCTGCAGGGTGATTTTTTAGATTTGGGGATGGTGATATACCAGGGGATTCTGAGGTTCTTGAGGGGGAGCACTATGGGGTCTATTATGTATGCGTCTGTGGTGACAAAGCTTGTGCGTCGCAGTTGGTGTGCATTGGCCCGTACATGAGCAATTACAGATTTCGAGTGCTCCGATCGATAGCACTACTTTGGCTATGACGGAAGAATGGGATGGAGGCAAGCCCGATCTAAAGGGGCTTGGGTATTCTTTTGACCACATACCTGGTGGGAGGCCAGCTGCTGGTCAGTTGAGCAGAACTGCATGGAGATCTTAGTTAGGAGATGAAGGAGGACCATCACAGCAGCAGCAGGAGGCAGCAGGAGCGGACATGGGAGCTGGTTTGAGTTCGACGCAATATAGGCGTCTTTCGAGGAGGATGGATGCGATGCATGACATTCATAGTCATTTTGTACAGGATCTCACCCAGGCACTTGGTACTGCATTTAGAGCCACCGGAGTTGACATTCAGTGGCTAGTTTTTGGTGAGGATTCAGTGTATCCGCCTCCTGACACACCTGATAATCCACCCCTTGAGGGTGAAGATTCTGATTCAGAGTAGGTATGCCTGATTCCTTACTATTACCTTCATTGAGGACAGTGAATATTTTAAGTTTGGGGGTAGTAGTTGAAGGAATATGTGTGTGTGAGTCTCATATAGTTGCATGTTCATGATAGTTTAGTTAATATAGTTTGCATATTTTGCCATGTAGTTTTTTTATTATTTTGGTAGTTTTATGATAATTTGTTCATGTAGTTTCATGCATTTGCATTATAACATGATCCCTTAGATAATTTTCCTGATTGACTTGCGATATTGATACTAGTGTAGTGATGTCAGATTTAGTGATGTTGAGTCTTATTGGATTGATTTGCATGCTAGAGACACTTGTATTTCACTAAGTCTTATAGGTTGCTAGAGTGCTAGATCATGATCATGGTTTATTTGATTTGTCGAGGTTTAATCGGTTGTTTATATTTAGAATTTAGGGTATTCTCTTAATAATAAAAAACATGGATATTTAAAAATTAGAGAAATTGTATTTCATTTTTAGTTGTGTGGCTAGGTGTCAAATGGCAAGTAGCCGACTCATATTTTTATGATTAGTCTAGGGTTGAATGAGATGGAGCGAAACACACTCATTCAGAAATTGTGAAAAAAAAATGAAAAAAAAAGAGTAAGTGTTATGCATAATTGAGCATGTGTGGGCTCTTTAGTACTCGAGTTATTAAGTTCTTAGGGGACTTTGTGCCTAGTGACCTAAGGCTTTTATGGTCTGGGATCCGCTAACCTAACGCTCGCTACATGGGTGCTATTGTGTAAGTCTTTTGTGGACCTCACTCATTGCATGATCAAATAAGCATACTTGTATTCTTTTGTTGTGAATAAAAGCATGAATCCGTATAAAACTCCAATATAAGAATTGAAGTGTTATAAGTTATTTTGAGTCTAGCTTTTTATTTTATTTATAACCTTGCGATCGCCTTGATGAGTAGTGAGTCATGATTATTGATCTAGTTGCGATATTATATCTGTAAGCATTTTCACACACGCATGTCTATAGTTTGTAAGTTGATTTGTATGATTTGATTGATCTTCATGTGAATAACGGCATTTGTTGATATGTTGCTTGTTGGTTGGTTGAGTTATTCTATTGGGGATCATTGCATTCATATAGTTGCATTCATGCATTTTTATTTCTCGTTCTTTGAGCCTGTTTATGCTTGAGGACAAGCATCGATTCAAGTTTGAGGGTATGTTGAGTGGCATTTATGACACTTTATTATGCTCTAATAAGCTTTGAATTGATGTATTTGTACTCAAGTTGTTATGTGTTTTAATTTGTTTTCTAGTGTTTTTGCATTTCAGGCACTATTCAGGTAATAAGGTAAATTAGCATTGTTTTGGTGCTAATTTGGTGTCCAGGTGGTGTTGGAATTAAAGCTCGTGGAAAGCCGGCTCGAAGCAGCAAGATTTAAGAAGAAATCTGAGTATTTCCCAGAAAGACGGCGTGCCCCCGCTGTGAAAGTGTGCGGCCGGGCCGGGGTTCCAGAAATGCAGCGCGCCCGCGCTGTGATAGCGCGCGACCGCGCCTGAGGACGAATTTAAGAATCCTATTTCTACTACAATTCTAAAAGGGAAGGCTTCCAAATTATTGAGGGCTGCTATATATATTCACTTTAGGTCATTTTTAATATCTATCAAGTTAGAGACGGACCAGAGCGCAAGGAGAACATGGCAAGAGACCTTTAGCATAATTCAACAAAGGCGAAGACGATCTAGTTTATTCTTGTGAATCTTTGTTTTGAGTTATAATTTGGATGCTTATTTCTTGTTTTGTTGAACTTATACTCTTATTTGTACTTGGTTTTATTTATTCGTATAAAGACTACGTTTGCTATATCATGTTTTCATCGGAACCCACGTTGATGATTAGTCTGATTATAGGCTAATCGTTATCGTGGGGTTGTAGCGGATTTATTATGGATTTCTTTAGTTAAAATATTTGATGCCTTAGTATGTGGTGATTCTATGATATCCTAGTATTGGTTGTGCGTATTCGTCTTATGAGCATCGCGGACTTGTAAGATAGTGTGTTAATTCTTAATGAAGCGAAAATGAATTTAAGGATTTAGTACTTGCCATGCTAGCATTGGTTCATGTATTTGTTATGCATGATTCGTAGGTAATTTTAATCATCTTACTTTCCCTATATAATCAAGATAGATAACTTGTGCTTAAACCGTTATGCTGTCAAATTCTATAGACATATAGGGTCTCAATGTAATTGGTGCATATTCAACTTCTATCTCTTTTGTGGATGTCTGGTAGAATGGTACTCGTGCAACAGAAGTTGGCGTTTATCAGTTTCGCGTTGTCAGATTAGTGTCATCACCATTGCATGCTAAGGTTAAGAATAATAAAGCTATTAAATAAAGTATTTAATGAAGTTAGAATCTCATGTTTGTCATATATATATCAATTCAGTCAATCTTATTCTCATAGTTATAATTGTTAGCATAATTCTTAGTTATAAACAATCTCAATTTCTTATAGTCTTAGCATTGAGTGATAACCATACATTGTTGCTTAGGTGCATAAATTAGATAGTTAACCAATACAGTCTCTGTGGGACGAACTATAAAAGATTCTATACTACTTGCGAACTCGTATACTTGCATGTATTATTAGCGCGTGTTTAGCGACTAACAAAACTGTTGAAAAGATGAGTGTAGAGATGTTTCATATCCACACAAGCATGGTGGCAGCTACTGAGGAAGTGTGTAGACTGCCAAATATAAATGAGAAGCTTGATATTGAGAAGCAAGAATTGGAACTGCATCTTGTTGAGTTTGAAACTGTCAAGCAAGAAAATGAATACCTGAAGAATAAGCTCAAGTGTGCAAGTAAAATAGAAGTTGTGTTGAGGGAAAAGTTGGAGAAGAATGAGGTGAAACTAAAGTCTTTCAGATATGCATCTCAGTTGGTTGGGCAGTACGATGAGAAAAACAAACCATGTGCTAACATAGCTATTGGTTTGGACTATGATGCCTTGAACAACAATAAAAAAAGTGAAGGTGACAAAGGTAAATCAATTGCAAATCAAGATGTCCCAGTTATGCTGAGAAAAGTTGATGCACCTTTATTCAAGGCATGTGAAGTCAATTTCAGAGAAGTTGAGTTGGTCATCAAGAAAGAGCATGCAGATGCAGACAATGAGAAGAAATGCACGGAAACAACTCCTAAAAATGAAAAGAAACCCATGGTAGATCAATTTTCTAAGAAGCCAATCAAGGAAATCAAGACTGAGAATGCAGGAAAGAAAAAGAAGAACAGGAATGGGAAAATTGAAGTGAAGAAGAGCAACAACTTTACATTTATTGCAGATGCTCTACAAATAATCTAACTCACCTTTTCAAAAAGGCTGTTAGCGAGCCAAAAGTGGGAGCCTGCAGATATAATGAAGCAAATGCTGAAGATCCCTATTCATTCTTTGACAAATTTGATTGCATTCCTTGCAATATGAAAGTAATGATAAGCTGTCATAGACTGAGATTAAATCTCAAAGATGCTAAACTTGAGTCTACAGCCAAGAAGGAAACTGCAAATTAAAATTTGAACATTGTTTTTTTCTGAATCATCAAATTCTACTTCTAAAATTTCTGTTAACAAGAAGAAAGTACCCAACACTGTTTGGGTAGCTAAACACATTAATCCTCATTGTGTACAGGGCAAGGTGAAGAAAGTCATATGGATCATAGACAGTAGATGCTCCAGGAATATGACAGGTGATAAAGCCCTGCTATCACAAGTTGGGGAGATGGTTGGCCCATTGGTGACTTTTGGAGACAACAACAAAGGTTTTACAATGGGATATGGCAAGTTAGTTTTTGGAAATATTATCATTGAAGATGTAGCACTGGTAGCTGGCCATGAGGTGAATCTCCGGAGTGGCAGTCAATTCACAAATAGAGGATTCAAGGTTCCATTTGACAAAAGAAAATGCTCAATTATCAGCAAAAAGACTAGTGAAGTTGCTTTAAAAGGAGGAAGACAGGGAAGCTTGTTTGTTGTAAATTTATACTCAGCAAATAAGGATGGTATATGTTGCTTCTACACCAAGGTATCTGTTGAGCAAAGCAAGTTGTAAAAAAGAAATATGTTGAGAAATATGCAAAATAAGAAGCTCTCTCACCTGAATTACAAAGAAATCAAGACCTTGGTGAAAAAGAAGTTAGTCAGAAACATACCAAATATGGAGTTTGCTCAAGATGAAGTTTATGAGGCTTGTCAAAAGGCAAAATGAAGAGGTCTAGTCACAAGAGAAAAGTTGTAAATTCCATAAGTGCACCTTTGCAACTCATTCACATGGACCTGTTTGGACTAGTTAATGTCTTATCTATTTCTAGAAAGAAATATGCACTTGTAATGGTGGATGACTACTCAAGGTACACATAGGTAGAGTTTATGCATTCTAAGGATGAAACTCCACACATATTACAGAACACATCAAGAAAATTAAGAAGCAGACTGAAGATCAAAATTGTGTGACGAGATTGAGGAGTGATAATGGCACAGAATTTAGAAATGTAATTTTAACTGAATTCTGTAAAGACAAGGGTATTGTTCAAGAGTTCTCAGCAGCAAGGACACTCAGCAAAATGGGGTAGTTGAAAGTAAGAAAAGAACTCTAGTTGAGGCTACTAGAACAATGCTACAAGATTCCAATTTTCCAACAAATATTTGGGAAGAAGCTGTCAATATTGCATGCTACACTCAAAACAAATATCTCATCAACAAAAATCTTGAAAAGTCACCCTACTCAATTTTATGAAAAAGGAAGCCTATTGTGAAGCATCTGTATGTGTTTGGAAGCAAGTGCTATGTTCTAAAGGACAACTCTGAATATGTGGGAAAATTTGACTCTAAAGTTATTGAAGCAATTTTTCTGGGATATTTATTGGAGAAATCTGCCTACAAAGTATAAGTGCTTGAACAAAAGAAAATTATGGAAAGCACAAATGTAACTTTTGATGATGACAAGTATCCAGGCTTGGAATGCTTTGATGAAAATGAAGTTGAGGCCCTGAAATTTGAAAATCTCAATATTGATAGTGACTCTGAGGATGAAGCTGAAGTCAATACAAATCACAGAATGGTTAAAGATTCAAGTGAACAAATGAATCATAAAAATGGAAGCTCATCTCAAACACCTGAATTTGATAGCACAAATTCAGGGGGAGAAAGAGGAGAAAGTTATGCAAGTCATGCCAATGGTGAAGAAAATGCATAAAATTTAAGTCAACAAACTCACACCAGAAAATGGGATTGGAGTCACACAAGAGAAGCAATTATTGGTGATCCAACTGTTGGAGTGAGGAGTATGAGTGCAACTACAAATGAATGTCTTTATGCATAGTTTTCTTTCACAAGTTGAGCCTAAGAAAACTGAGGAAGCTCTACTTGATCCTGATTGGATATATGCTATGCAAGAAGAGCTAAATTACTTTGAAAGAAACAAAGTTTGGGAATTAGTTCCTGCACCAAAGAATATAAGTGTAATTGGAACAAAGTGGGTGTATGGGAACAAAATGGATGAAAATGGAATTTTCACCAGAAACAAAGCAAGGTTGGTTGTAAAAGGCTACTCATAGGAGGAAGGAATTGACTATGATGAAAAATTTGCTCCAGTTACAAGACTTGAAGCAATAAGGATTTTTCTTGCATTTTCTACACATTCAAATTTCATAGTATATTAAATGGATGTAAAGAGTGCATTCCTTAATAGTGAGTGGGAAGAAGAAGTTTATGTGCAACAACCACCTGGTTTTGAAGATCTAAAATTTCCAGATTTTGTGTACAAGCTACTCAAGGCTCTCTATGGACTAAAGCAAGCACCTAGAGCTTGCATATGATGCACTGTCAGAATTTTTACTTAAACATGGATTCACTAGAGGTACAATTAACAAGACTTTCTTCTATAAGAAGTATGGTGATGATATGATCCTAGTTCAAATCTATGTGAATGATATCATTTTTGATTCTACTAATAAAAAGCTATGTCAAAGATTCTCAAAGCTTATGCGGAGTGAATATGAAATGATTATGATGGGAGAACTAAGTTACTTTCTTGGACTTCAAGTCAGTCAAAGAAGTGATGGGATCTTCATCAGCCAAACTAAGTGTGTCAAGGATTTATTGAAGAAATTTGGCATGGTTGATTGTTCACCTGCATCTACACCTATGTGTACAGCTACTAAGTAGGATAAAGATAAGAAAGGAAAAAATGTAAACATTTTAGGTTATAGAGGATTGATTGGATCTTTGTTATATTTAACTGCTAGTAGACCAGACATTATGTTTGTGACATGTCTATGTGCAAGATTTCAAACCAATCCAAAGGAATCACATTTGATGGTTGTAAAGAGAATTTTTAGATACTTAAAAGGGACACCAAACTTGGGATTATGGTATCCTAAGGGAACAGGTTTTGAAGCTATTGGATACACAGATGCAGATTTTGTTGGATATAGGGTTGAAAGAAAAAGCACTAGTGGAAGATGTTAGTTTCTTGGACAAAGACTTGTAACCTGGTATAGCAAGAAACAACAATCTGTGTCAACTTCCACAGCTGAGGCTGAATATATAGCTGCTGGAAGTTGTTGTGCTCAAGTGCTTTGGATTAGAAATCAACTAATGTATTATTGTCTAGTGTTACACAAAATTCCAATTATGTGTGACAATACTAGTGTTATATCTATTATCGCTAATCAAGTTAATCATTCTAGAAAAAAAGCACATTGATGTAAGGTACCATTTTATTAGAGAACATGTTGTAAATGGTACATTTGAGCTCATTTTTGTTCCAACTAAAAAATAATCAGCTCACATTTTTACTAAACCTTTGGATGAAGTAACTTTCACTAGACTTGTAGGTGAAATTGGAATGCTAAATTCTTCATCCTAAAGGCAAGAACTCAGGCTAAATTGTTGCAGCAGATTAATTTCTAATGAATCAAAATTAATTTGATTTAATTAGAAATTACTGGAATAGGAGTTATAAATAATTTAGAAATCTCTCTATATTTATTTTTCAAAATTCAAAATTTAGCTTGGAAATTTGCAATTCTAAGAAAACTGTCCAAATGTTAATTTGTATTTTCAATATGTAAAATTAACATAAGGCAAAATCAAAAAGTTCAAAAGTATATAGAGAACTGAGTTCTCGATGAGTCTAATTTACTTCTCGATAAGTCATTCTGAGACTTCTCGAGAGAGTCCTCGATAAGTCATTTTTCTGACTTCTCGAAAGACTTCTCGACAAGCTTTATTATGACTTCTCGATAAGTCATTGGAGAGATCTCGATAAGTGTTAACTCACAGAGTTCTCTACAAGTATAAATTTTAGACTTATCAATAACTCAAAACTGAGATAATTTAATTTAATAAATTATTTTAGTAAAATACTTCTGAAAAAATCAGTCTGATTTTATTTTGATTTGTTCAAATAAAAATGGGAAACAATTCAGTCCATTCAGGAAAAACTGGGTATTTATTTGACATCTCGACAAGTCATTTTCTGGTTCTCGATAAGAGTCAGGAAAATGACATATCGATACTTATCTATTCTCTTAATATGACTTCTCAATAAGCAAATCCCAAACGTCCATTTTTAGTTCTCAATAAGTCATTTACCTTTTACTATAAATACCCAGACATCTCAACATACGCCTCTTTACGCTTTCGAGATCTCTAAGTGACCTAATTTTTCCAATTCTCAACCGCTCTCTTTCGTTTCAAACTCTTTCTCTATAATTTTTCTTACACTCTCAAATTTACTCATCTACAATGACACTAAACATTGTTAGAGCTACAATACCCAATGATGCAACCAAATACCTCGCTTTTACTGATGCTAACCAAGCTCCTGATAGTTTCAAGGGGTTTGTTAAGTTTTTGTCTAAATCTTATCTTGCAGGAGCTCTAACTACCAATCTCATCCTCTACTTGGATGTTCTGCATAAATTCTGGACAACAGTTGTGCATGACAACTCTGTAACCATTATGGTAAACTGCTCTATTGGAGGCCAACAGGTGGAGTTCAATGAGAAATATGTGAATTAAGCTTTGGGTCTTCCAACTGAAAATCTGGTGGAGGTTCCAACACAGGATGAGCTAGCTGAGTTCATGGACTTCATCAACTATGGTGCAAGAATCAACCTAGTAAGCCTGAACAAAAAGAACCTAAGGAATGAATAGGTATTTCTTGTTTGATTCTATTGTGAGGGCCTTCACCTGCAGAAAGACAGGATATGACAACATATCAAGTGTGGTCCAGAAGCTGGTGTTCTTCATAGCTCACAACAGCCACTTGAATGTTGGTCTATTGATCCTGGAAGAACTTAGCACCAGGCTCACAATGCCCCTAGCTACAAGAGATAAGGAAATATTTTTTCCCTAGGTTTATCACGTCTACTTTAATTCAAAAAGTTCCTGACATTCATTTACTTAATGGTATAGATAAGACAAAAATAGGCAATTGTAAGCAAGTGTCCAAAATTTTATTTGGCTCACTTACTGCAAAGAACAAGTTAACTGTAAGTCTCAAACTCACTCCATTTATGGTGGAGAGATTTAGGACTTACCCGTACCCCATTCTTGACATGAGATCAAATATTGAATCTAGTACACCTATGGCCCGTGTCTCTGTAGAAGTACAAACACAGGACAACCAACAGGGGCCTTTCCAAGCTGAGACCCTTCCTTCTGTACCACTAGAAGCTAGGAAACCAATCACTTCATCCTCTCAAAAGGGTGAAGTGAAAGCAGGTACCTTTATCCATAGTTACTGAGAGTGGTGAGGATATAACAGAAAAAGAGTCACCCTTGGTCAGAAAAACAAAGAAGGTAATACAAACTAAGCTGACCACTCAAGCCACCTCTGCATTCTCCTAAAAGGATGTAGTTGTAAAATAGGGACATAAACAGACTCTAGAGGCATCCTCTCAACAGGGTGTCTCTATTGAACAAAGCATCCACCCAAATGCACCTTGTAAAGAGTCTGCACCATCACTTGAACAAATTCAATTGTATGAAAAGAGAAATAAGGATGGCAAACACAAAGAGAGCACATCTCTTGAAGCTTCCTCATTCATTCAGGGGGAGCTGCCAAAACTCAATTCTGAAATCCAAACTCTAATTTCTCAAATTTCTTCTTCATATAATGAAGCACTTGAATCTAATTCTCAAGTGTTGCCAACTTCAAGTGACATAGTTCATGAAACTATGATCACCACCCAGGAACTAAATTTAGTTGGTGAAAGGCTACATGCTGGGGTAGACCTTGATGACACCAACACAAATACATGGGTTTCATAAGTTTTAACTGAAGACCCTGTGGTGATTACAAGTGCACCTTCATATACAAATCAACCTTCATAGGTTGTTAAGTTTGAGGGTAGTACTCCTGAGAGGGAGCTATCTAAATTCTCTCTAATTGAATTGGAGGTTCCTGTTGGGGGAACAACTCCCCTCAAAACCGTAGCTAAGATTGCATTCACAATTGAAGCTAGGAGTTTAATTGCCAGTGATACTGCTATAGGGGAGGCAAGTTTAGCACATTCAAGTGCAAGCTCACTGCAAAATGAGCAAGGGTTTGAGACTAGAATACATGACAATAACCTAGTTAACACCCATCCAATTCCAATGGAGGTTCCCACCACAAGTGGTGAACTACAAAATGTCATAACCATAGGTCATCTTGTGAGTCAAACTATGACATCTGTCACAGGTGGTTCTACTGAAACTCTACCCTCCACCTCAGAACCCACATATATTTCTTCAACATCCAACCTTTCACAAAAACCATCTCACCCAATCCAAAAGTGGTTAGAAAATGCTCAGTCTCAACCAAGCATTGTGGATGATCTTTTGGTTGATCAAATTTTAGGTCTAGCTAACATCTCACAACATCTGCTCACTTCAAACATGAAAAATCAAGACTATCAAATAAATCAAGACTATCAAATAAATCAAGACTATCAAATGATCTTCTTCCAGAGTTTATTCTTAGGCTTGAACTGTTAACAGAAAAATACTCCAGTCTAATCTATTTACATTTTTATAGACTTAAGTGTTACAATACACAATGCAAACATAGATTACCATACAACTTATATAGGATTATCAATATGACTTATTCTTGTTATATTACAGGCATGTCTTGCACAACAGTCTCCCCCAATTTGTGAGAATATTTCTTAACACAAATTCATTCCTGTTAACAAGACTAACCCCAAGCTATAATGGAAAATTAGACTTATACATACAAATTCACACAAATACAACATTTATACATTAGGTGATTTCTTGAGCTAAACAGATACATACATCGGACAAATATTGTATCTCCTGTTTCTTCTCTAATGAAGTCCTTTAAGTACACAAGAATTTCTAGTTCATCTATGATTGGTGTCCCTCTTAGAGCTTCAACAAGTTTGAATCTGCCATGTTTTGGGTAACCACTCAGCAAATCAATCCTAAATTTTGAGAATGTGTCAGCTTTGACATTTAGAAATCTTCCATCTTTGGTAACTCTGCTCATCCCTTTTTCCTTGATATCTTCATATCTTTGAATGTACATTTCTATTTCCTCATCATAATTCCTCTCTTCATATTAAGCCTTGTTTCTTGCTCTTCTTTCCTACCTTACTATCAACCATTCAGCTAAAACAGATCTCCATGCCCTGGTTGCAGTATCCTTATCCTTTAGTAAGCTTATCACTCTCTTGATTTCCGTGGTTGAAAAGGTGTCCATTAAGTTGCTGCCAAGAAATGTGAAGGACCCATCTTGATAGTAGATTCTTACTTCCCTAAGTGTTACAACCCAAACTCTGACTATTTCCTCAGCTAGTTGTTGAAAGTAGTCTTCATCTGAGATGCACCAGTTCAGAGGTAGAAAATCACTTTGATTATAGCAATTGCAGATGGCCCTCTCACTAACTTACACTTTCTTAGATTTCCTCCCAACAGACTTGTAGTGAAATTTGAGTGGTGACTTGATAGAAGGTAGGTTTGTGATTTTCTTGAGAAATGTTTGGCTTGAGGTGATTGATATTTTCAGAAAGGTGTTAGCAGTCTTTTTATACAAGTATTTAGGCTTTGAGGTTTGAGGTGGTTTGGTATTTGAGTTTGTTGGCATAGAGGGTTGAGCTTGGTTAATTTGGATTTTTAGGGTTTGTTGTTGTTGTGGTTGTGATCCATCTTCCTTTTTCTTCCTTCTTCTTTCTTCTCCTCTCTTCCTGTCATCTCCCTTCTTCTCATCTTGCTTTTTACCCTTGTCACCAGTTGCTCTTGAGGATTGACTTGGATTTCAGCCAGAAGGAGGTTGATCACTTGGCTTCTACTCATCATCATCTTTGTCATCCTTTAAATTATAATATGTGGTAGGCAACATGGTGTCTACATTTTGAATGTATCTCCCCAAGATTCTGATCATTTTCTCATCTTTAGGCTTCTTGTAAATTTTGGTCTTTAGATCAGTTTCAAGGGTCATAATCAGTCTCAAATTATTCCTTACACAATTCTTAGAAACTGTGAAGTATCTGCATTTTATGGTTTATGAACAAATGTAGGCAATCCCTTGCTTGGATAGAGATAGGCTTCATGAAAAGCAGCTATCTGAGCATTTTTGAGTTCTTTTAGCAGTTGGGTGTCCTCTAGAATTACTCTATGCAATTTGTCAATTATCACATCCATCTCAGATGCTCTCATTTTTTGAATGTTGGTGAGAGACACCTGGAGACATCTGTCCAGACTACAGTCATTTATATTAGCTATAATTTTCTTTTCCAGAAAGTTATCAATCTTGACAATCACCACTCTTATAAGTTGATATTGTTGGTCAAGGCTTTCTTATATGTGATGTAGTTGTTGTGAAGAGACTCCCTTAAAATTGATAAAAGTTCATTGAATTCTTGATCTTGACAAGGTCCTTCTGCAGCTTTTAGGAATCTGTCTTGTCCAACATCTTTTGATAATTGAGCTTTAGAAGAGCCTGTGGTTGATTTGCTAGGCTCCTTTTACTTACCATCATCCTTAAATTGTTGAATTGACTTACCAGCATCCTTGGATTGTTGAATCCTAGCTTCTATTTCCCCCTTAGTCTTGGAAACAGGCATGAGCAGGGGAGTTGGTAATTCTGGCCTCACAGACTCAGGAAGTGCAGGAAGTGGGACATTGAGCTTGCCCATGATGGCTCCCAAAGCAACAAAATTTTGCATTTATAAGTGTTTGTGAGAGTCCACCAATGCTTGAATGTCTGCTTGTTGACTCTGCATTAGTGTAGCGAGAGCATGCACTTGAGTTTTGAGTTGGCAATTGGAGGTTTACAGAGTTGAGACTTGACCTTGGGGAGCTTGAATCTATAGATTTGTTGATGTAGACGCAGGTTGAGATTTGGAGGATGTAGAGACCCTAAAAGTGTCTTGCACAATTTTCTTAATTTCATCCATGACCAAAGGGGAAGGAGTGTATCTTACAGTGTGCATTTGATCCAACTTCCACCTTGTGTCATTAGAATTTGTTATGTGATTTTGAACTACCTTGTGCATAGTTACAAAGGTTTTCTTCAGCTGTTTCACACTCTTGTCCACTCCACTTAGATCATAACTTGACATTTGTTCTGAAAAGGTTTTGAATTGTTTCTTGATCTCTACCTATAAGAGGATTATCACATCCATCTTTTTCTTCACCATTCCCATGATTTTATCTTGATGGACAGTTAATGTGACAGTGAGGGCCTTCCCATATGAAAGGCCTTGATTTGAGCTTTAGTTACATCATTTACTGCATCATAGACTTCTTGTGGATATAGGCATCTGGAATTGCTTCCTAGAATGGTGAGATACTCTTCTCTAAACTGTGTCAGGAGTGTGTCCATTTTTATCTTGAACTCCTTATCTAAGCAGGCATCACAGTTTGCATCTCTGCCAGCTTCATCTAATATTTTGGTTTGTTGATCCTCCATATATGTTTGATAAGACAATATTATTGCTTGATAGTCCTAATTGGACATATCTGATGTGATGAGTTGTTGAGCGATCTGTGCAAGTCCTGCTAGCTGATCAACTCTAAGATCTTCAATGGTTGAAGGTTGATCTGCAGTTTCTTGGAGCCATTGGGAGTTAGGATGGGGTTGTTGAGGTTGAGAAGTTGAGGGTTGGTGTGTAGGGTCAGAACCACCTGTGACAGGAGTCACAGTGTGACTCACGGATTGCTCTGTATTTATGACAGTGGTGTTGCTCTGTATTTATGACAGTGGTGTTGTCCTCCACTTATAGTGGGAACCTCCAATTTAATTGGAGGGGATTTGACTGGGTTACTGTCATGTACACCAGCCTCAAATTCTTGTGCTTCTTGCAAAACACTGTCACATGAATGTGATAAACTTGCCTCTCCCAGATCAGGGTCATTGGAAATTGTACTCCCACCTTCAATTGTCAGAGCAATTTCAGCCAGGATTTTGAGGGGAGTTGTTCCTGTGACAGGAACCTGCAATTGAATTGGAGAGGATTTAGATAGCTCCCCCTCAAGAGTACTACCCTCAAACCTTACAGTCTGTGAAGACCGATTTGCACATGAAGGTGCATTTTCAACTATCATGGGGTCTTCAGTGAAAAATGATGAATCCCCCATGTTTGTGATGGTGTCATCAAGGTCTACCCCAGCTAGTAGCCTTTCACCATCTAAATTTGGTGTCTGGATGGTGAGCAAGGTTTCTTGAACCATGTCACTTGAGTGAGTTTTCACTTGAGGAATGGATTCAAGTACAGTGTGTGAAGAAGAAATTTGAGAGATTAAGAGTTATTGTTTAGTAGTGAGTCTTGGCAGCTCCCCCTGAATGGACGAGGGAGCTTCAATTGATGTGCTTTTATGGTGTGTGCCATCGTTGTTTCTCCTTTCATACACCTGAATTTTGTCAAGTGCAGGTGCAGACTCTTTACAAGGTGCATTTGGGATAATACTCTTTTTAATAGGGACACCCTGTTGAGAGGATGCCCCTAGATTCTGTTCAAGTCCCTTATTTACAACTACATCCTTTTGACAGGATGCAGAGGTGTCTAGAGTGGTCAACTCAGTTTGCTTAGCCTTCTTTGACTTTCTGACCAAGGGTGACTCAGTTGGTGTTTGTTCCTTACCATTCTCACTTAGTATAGTAAGGGTTACCTCATTTCTCTTCTTTTTACTCACTTCACCCTTTTGAGAGGATGAAGTGGTTGGTTTCCTAGTAACTGTTGGTTTTAAGAAGTAGGCTCAATATGGGAAGGTTCCTGTGGGTGTGCATTTCTACTTCCACAGGCTCAGGAACCATTTTTGCACTAGGTTGAACTACATTTTGTCTCATGTCAGGCATAATGTAAGGGTAGGTCCTAAATCTTTCAATCATGAAAGGTGTTAACCTAAGACTCACATGTACCTTATTTTTAGTAGTAAGTGATCCAAATAAGATTTTGGACATTTGCTTACAGTTGCCTATTAATGACCTATCTACACCTTCAAGCATATTTATGTCATTTACTTATGATTTAAAGCAGACATAATGAATCTAGGAAGGAAAATTTCATTACCTCTTGAAGTTAATGGCATGATGAGCCTGGTGCTTAATTTCTCCAGAATGTACAGTGTCCTACATTGATCAGCTTGTTGTGAGCCATTGAGTAGACCAGCTTCTGAACAACTCTAGAAATGTTGTCAAATCCTATTTTTCTGTTTGTGAAAGCCCTCACCACAGAATCAAACAGAAAGGACCACTTTTTCCTTAGATTTTTTCCTATTCAAGCTGGCCAAATTGATTTTCTCAGAGTACTTGATAAAATCCAAGAAATCATACAGCTCCTCCTGAGTTGTAATCTCCACTATATTTTCTGTTGTAATGTTCAAGGTCGGGTTCATATTAGTTTCAGTTATCTCAACCTATTATCCTTTGATTTGACAGTTAACCACTAATGTTGAAGATTGGTCTTCATGCACAACTGTCCTAGCTACAGCTGTTTTCCAGAAATCCCCTAATACATCCAGATAGAGAACTGGGTTAGCTGTAAGAGCTCCAATAAAGTAAGTTTAAGACAAGAACTTGACAAAGCTTTTGAAAGCTTCAGGAGCCTGGTTGGCATCTAAGAATGCAAGGAAGTTGGTCTCCTTTGGGATGAAGGGTACAATGATGTTTGTTTCCATTGTTGTGAATATGGAGATTAATGGGTAAAAGAAATTAGATAGAAAAGGTTTGAAACGAGAGAGAAATCAGGTTTGAAATTGAAAAGGCTAGGTCACTTAGAGTTCTCCAAGGTGTAAGTATATGTATGTCAGGATGTCTGAGTATTTATAGTAAAAGCAAATAACTTATCCATGACTCAAAAATAGACATTTGGAGCATACTTATCGAGAATTCATTTTGAAAAAAAATTACATATCGAGAAGTTATTTTAATTTACTTTTTTAGAGAACTAAAATTAATATATCGAGATGTCAATTAAATACTCAGTTTGTCCTAAAATGGACTGAATTATTTCTAATTTCTATTTGAATAAATCCAAATAAATATAGAATGAATTTATCAAGAGCAATTTATCAAAATAATTTATTGAATTTAAATTATTTCAGTTCTGAGTTATTTATAAGTCTAAATGTACTTGTAGAGAACTCTGTGAATTAACACTTATAGAGCTCTACGATGACTTATCGATAAGTTATAATAAAGCTTATCGAGAAGTCCCTCGAGAAGTCATAAAATTGACGTGTCGAGAACTCACTCGAGAAGTCTTAAAATGACTTGTCGATAAGTCAATTAGACTTATCGAGAACTCAATACTCTATATGCTCTTGATCATTTTGATTCTTCCTTGTGTTTATTTCACATATTGAAGATGTAAATAAACATTTTGACAGTTTTCTTAGAATTGAAAAATTCTAAGCTAAATTTTTATTTTTGAAAAATAAATATGCAGAGATTTCTGAAATATTTATAATTAATATTTCATTTAATTTCCAATTAAATCAAATTAATTTTGATTGACTAGAAATTAATCTGCTGCAACACATTAGCTGCGTTCTTTCCTTAGGATGAAGAATTTAACATTCCAATTTTACCTACAAGTCTAGTGAAAGTTGCTTCATCCAAAGGTTTAGTAAAAATGTCAGCTAATTGCTTTTCTCTTGGAACAAAAATGAGCTCAGTGGTCTCATTTGCAGCATGTTCTTTAGTAAAATTGTACCTTACATCAATGTGCTTTGTTCTAGAGTGATTAACTGGATTAACCACAATAGATATAGCAGTATTATTGTCACACATAATTGGAATTTTGTGTAACACTAGGCCATAGTCCATTAGCTGATTTCTAATCTAAAGAACTTGAGTGCAGCAACTTCCATCAGCTATGTATTCAACCTCAGCTATGGAAGTTGACACAGATTGTTATTTCTTGGTATACCAGGATACAAGTCTTTGTCCAAGGAACTGACAGCTTCCACTAGTGCTCTTCATGTCAACCATGCATCCAGTAAAATCTGCATCTGTGTAACCAACAGCTTCAAAACCAGTTCCCTTAGGATACCATAATCCCAAGCTTTGGATTCCCTTTCAAGTATCATAAAATCCTCTTTACCACCATCAAGTGTGATTCTTTTGGATTGGCCTGAAATCTTGCACACAGACATGTTGTAAACATGATGTCTGGTCTACTTGCAGTTAAGTAAAGCAATGATCCAATCATTCCTCTATAGCTTGAAATGTATACACTCTTGACCTTTTTATCTTCATCCAACTTTGTAGCTGTAGACATAGGTGTAGATGCAGGTGAACAATCAAACATACCAAACCTTTTCAATAAATCTTTGACATACTTAGTTTGGCTGATGAAGATTCTATCACTTCTTTGAGTGACTTGAAGTCCAAGAAAATAACTTAGTTCCCCCATCATACTCATTTCATATTCACTCTGCATAAGCTTAGATAATCTTAGACAAAGCTTTTTATTAGTAGAGCCAAAAATGATATCATCCACATAAATCTAAACAAGGATCATATCACCACCATGCAGCTTGTAGAAGAGTGTCTTATCTATTGTTCCTCTAGTGAATCCATGTTTAAGTAGAAAATCTGACAGTGTGTCATACCAGGATCTAGGTGCTTCTTTTAGTCAGAGAGCCTTGAGCAACTTGTATACAAAGTTTGGAAATTATGGATCTTCAAAGCCAGGTGGTTGTTGCACATAAACCTCTTCTTTCAACTCACCATTTAGGAAGGCACTTTTGACATCCATTTGATATACTTTGAAATTTAAATATGCAACAAATGTAAGAAAAATCCTTATTACTTCAAGTCTTGCAACTGGAGCAAAAGTTTCATCATAATCAATTCATTCCTCTTGTGAGTAGCCTTTTGCAACCAACCTTGCCTTGTTCCTGGTGACAATTCCATTTTCATCCATCTTGTTCCTGTACACCCATTTTGTTCCAATAATGCTTCTGTTCTTTGGTGCATGAACCAATTTCTATACCGTTTTTCTCTTAAACTGATTTAGCTCTTCTTGAATAGATATCCAATCAGGATCAAGTAGAACTTCTTCAGTTTTTTTTGGCTCAATTTGTGACAGAAAACATGCATGTAGACATTCATTTGCAATTGCACTTCTAGTCCTTACTCAATCATTTGGATCACCAATAATTGCTTCTCTGGTGTGACTTCTATCCCACTTTCTAGTGTGAGTTTGTTGACTAGAATTTTATGTGTTTTCTTCACCACTGGCATGACTTGCAGAACCTTCCTCATTTTCTCCCCATGAGTTTGTGTTATCAAATTCAGGTTCATGAGATGAGATTCCATTATCATGGTTCATTTATTCAGTTGACTCTTCATTTATTATGTGATTTGCATGGACTTCAGCTTCAACTTTAGGGCTTCAACTTCATTTTCATCAAGGCATTCCAAGTCTGGACACTTGTCATCATTAAAAGTGACATTTGTGCTTTCCATAATTTTCTTTTGTTCAGTCACATAGAATTTATATGCAGTTCTCTCCAATGAACATCCCAGAAAAATTACCTCAAAATCTTTAGAGTCAAATTTTCTCACATATTTAGAGTTGTCCTTTAACACATAGCACTTGCTTCCAAACACATGAAGATGCTTCGCAGTAGGCTTTCTCTTAGATAAGATTGAGTAGGGTAATTTGCCAACATTCTTGTTAATGAGATATATGTTTTGAGTATAGCATACAGTTTTCACAGCTTCTTCTCAGAAACTAGTTGGCAACTTTGCATCTTGCAGCATTGTTCTAGCAGCTTCCACCAATGTTCTATTTTTCCTCTCAACTACTCCATTTTGTTAAGGTGTCCTAGATGCTAAGAATTCTTGAACAATTCCTTTGTCTTTGCAGAATTCAGTTAAGGTTGCATTCTTGAATTCTTTTCCATTGTCACTCCTCAATCTTTTCATACAATTTTGATCTTCAGCCTGTTTTTCAATCTTCTTGATGTGTTCAATTATGATGTGTGGGGTTTCATCTTTAGAGTGCATAAATTCTGCCCATGTGTATCTTGAGTAGTCATCCACCATCATAAGTGCATATCTTTTTCTTGAAATTGACTGGACATTAACTAGTCCAAATAAGTCTATGTGAATAAGTTGTAAATGTGCAATTATAGAATTCACAGTTTTACTTTTATGACTTGATCTTTTCATTTTTCCCTTTTGACAAGCATCATAGACTTCATCTTGAGGAAATTACATATTAGGCATGTCTCTAACCAAATCCTTTCTGACTAGAGTGTTGATTGCTTTGAAATTTAAATGAGACAACTTTTTATGCCATAGATTACTTTGCTCTACAGATGCCTTAGTGTAAAAACAATAAATTCCATCCTCATTTGCTGAGTCCAAGTCTGCAACAAATAGGCTTCCTTTTCTTGCTCCTTGTAGAAAAACTTCACCAGTTTTCTTGCTGATAAAAGTGCATTCTTCTTTGTTGAATAAAACTTTGAAACCTTTATTTGCAAATTAGCTGACACTGAGAAGATTCACTTCAAGACCAGCTACTAGTGCTACATCTGCAATAACAATATTTCTAGAAATCAATTTGCCATATCCCATTGTGAAACCTTTGATGTTGTCTCCAAAAGTTACTAATGGGCCAGCCTTCTCCTCAAACTGTGATAGCAGGGTCATATCACCTATCATATGTTTGGAGCATCCACTGTCTATAATCCATATGACTTTCTTCTTTTTGCCCTACAACCATATGAGTTTAAGTGTGTTTAGCAATCAAAGAAGTGTTGGGTACTTTATTATTGTTAATAGAGTGAGCAGAATCATAATGAGTTATTTCAGATAAAATAGAATTCATTGATTGTTGTACATTTTCCCTTTTTATTGTAGACCCAATTTTACTTCTTTGAGGTCTACTCTCAGCTTGTGGCAACTTTTCATTACTTTCAAGTTGCATGGGATGTAATCAAACTTGTCACATAATGAGTAGGGATCATTTGCATTTGCTTCATTGTACTTCCATGCTCCTTCTACTGGCTTGCTAACAACCTTTTTAAAAAGGTGAGTTAGATGATTTACAGAGCCACATTTTTGACATTATTTCCTTGGAGCATCTGCAACATAAGCAAAATTGTTGCTCTTTTTTATCCCAATCTTTCCATTTCTATTCTTCTTTTTCTTTCTTGCATCTTCAGTTTTCATCTCCTTGACAGGTGTCTTGAAATCTTGGTTGGCCATGGGCTTCTGTTCCATTTTGGAAGATGGAGTTGTTTCTGCATTTTTCTTCTCATTGTCCTCATCAGCAATTTCTTGCTTTATGATCAACTCTTCTTCACTGAAATCTACTTCACATGCTTTGAACATAGGTGAGCTAACCTTTTTCAGCAGGCTGGAACATCTTCATTTTCTGTTGCTTTCCTTTACCACTTATATTTTTCATTTTGTTGTTCAAAGCATCATAAGCAAGACCAATGGCTATATTAGCACATATTTTATTCTTCTCATGGTACTGTCCAACCAACTCAGATGTATTCCTGAAATTTTTTAACTTAACTTCGTTCATTTTAATCTTTTCTCTTAACACAGCTTCAATCTCATTGGCACACTTTAGCTTGTTTTTCAAATATTCATTTTCTTGCTTGACTGACTCAAGCTCCACAAGCAGTAGATCCATCTTTTGCTTTTTACTCTCAAGCTTCTCATTAGGTTTTGTTAATCTGCTAACTTCTTCAGTAGCTGCTACTAAGCTTGTGTGTATATGAAACATCTCCACACTCATCTTTTCCACAATCTCCTTATATTTACTAGTATTTAAATCAATGGTGGTTAGAGTTGGTACCTTTGATTTTGAAGTGGATGCTTCTCCATGCTTAAAAGCCATTAGTGCATAGTTTCCAACTTCTTCATCCTCATCATCACCATCAATGTCATCCCAATTCTTTCCTTCTGCAATATAAGCTTTTCCAGGCTATTTTTTTAAGAGAGCTTTATAATTTCCTTCCAATTTCAAAATATGCCTTATCTTTATTCACCTTTTTAGGCTTTCTGCATTCAGTAGCAAAGTGACCCAACTCATCACAGTTGAAGCACCTTATCTTTGATCTGTACACAGATCCTATTTTGTAGCGAAATTTGCTAGATGAACTGTACTGAGTTATAATAACCCCAATTTTTGGAAATTTTTGAAACCCTGATGAATAGTAATTTTTGCTGACTATGCTGATTAAGGAAAATTATCAGACCACGCTAGTACTGTTATGGAAATTCTAAGATCGTATTAGTATTCCAGAAATTAAATGAGTGTATCTAAAGGTCGTTAGAATTCGGATCCGGACACTTTGATTTTTCCCGAAAATCCACCAGATACCGAAAGAATTGAGTATAAGGTAACATGATTAAAAGGATTTAAATTCAAGGATTATAAGAGAGGATAAAAAAAAGGAATTTAAGATATTGAGAAAGGTTTAGGGGAACCCAAGTAATAAGATCCCGGATATGATCCCTCAAACGATGAACGAAAACGAAAGTTAAGTGAACAGTAAAAGAAATGAACGATCAAGAGACAATGTTGTACAAGAAGCCAAGGAGTATGACATCATCAAACCACAAGGAAGAGACATGTGTTAAAAGATGACACAAACAAGATGACACAATCAAGATGACATAAGCATGACAAATGGATATGTTTAGTTGGTTGAATGTGAGCCAAGTATTATTACCATGGTAAATTTAATTAACAAAGCAAGAGAAGCAACCAGGCAAAATCATAACACACAAAATTGGAAGTTGACTTTGCCTTCCAAGAAGAAAGCTCTCGGCCAAAACAAACCCAGCAACTTCAAACTGCCATATCTCCTTCAATACTAACTCAAATGTTCTGTTCTATGGCTCGTTGGAAAGGTATTGAGATAGCCTACAACTCTTGTTCACAAGTATTGTCCAAATAAGCAAGGTAAGACCCTCATTTTTACAGTTCTTTCAATCGGACTTTTACAAACTTCAAAACCTAACTTTGTGTTCTTGATTTCTTTGGAAAGATCAAGCTTGTAGGAGGCTCCCTAAGGCTTCCTAGAAAATTAAAACCTCCCAATGAAGGTATAAACTTCAAACCCTAGTTTTGATTTTATGATTCCATTAAGTTTTATTTAAGCATTATTAGTATTAAGGCTTGATCTTTGATTATAAGTAGTTTTGGTGGATTTGTATTGGTTTTGAATATCGGGTCTTTGATTGGTTGGATAAATTGGTAAAACTTGGAGTTGGGGACTGAGTTGTTAGTATGATGGTTTAATATTGTTGTGTTGGTGGTTGTGAGTGATTTGATCAGGATTTAGAGTGGTAAATATTTTGGGAATCTCGTAAACATAGTTGTCGTAATGCCCGTTTTTCTTAGACTATTTTTTCATGAATCTTGGACCAGAGAACTCGCTGTAAGATTCTGAGCTTTGCCATGTTTAGCTGGATCATATCGTAATCTTCGTTTCGGTATGTGGTTCGCTTAGATACAATATACGGTTTAGGAGAAACGACAGTTTTAAATTACAGTGTTTCACGAATGAACCCTTACCCCTCACTTAACTTTGAAACCTTGTTTAAGACCCTTAAAAGACTAATTGGATTACAAAAAAAATTATGTAAGGTGGGTTAGGAAGTTAGTAGAGTATTCGCGAAAGAGTCGCTTTAAAATTCGTAACGGTTAATTTATTAAAAATGGATGGAAGCCGAGGGTACTCGAGCGACTTATGTGAATCGTTAAGCCCAAAAGCGAACGTTAGGGTCCAATTGGTTAAAGTCTAGTTTCTTAAGCGACCATCGTCTAATTCCGGATTATGTTGTTGTTTATAGGTTACCGGACCCACTCTAAGCTTAAGTCTATCCCAGAACGCTCAGGCAAGTTTTCTACCCGTTGTACAGTTGTTGTGATGTAAATATGTATATGCATTGTCTTGAGATAAGTGCATGGTTATTATTAGCAAAGTCTTGCGATATATTGGAGCATGTGATATGACATTTATATGCATGCCTGTTTCGTAGTCTTGATATTCTATTATCAATTCAAATGCTCATAAACTGCATAATACATATGCTAGAGATAAGCAGTAGTTGCGTATACCCTGAGTATATGGGACCCAGAGGTGAACATTTTTCTAAACCGGGAGTCGATATTCCCGAGTATAATACATATATATATATATATATAGTTTCTATAACTATTAATCGAATAAGGTTTATTCGATGGTTTTTGAATAATAATCAAACTTATTTTCGATTATTCAAATAAAGATCGTACTTTTGTATAAGTATATCTTTGTTATTATTATTCGTTTCAAGTATGAGTTTTTAAAACTTCTACTTCATTTATTTTTATAAAGATTATCCTTTATGAGAATATTATTTAAATAATAATATTCAGATATTTTCCAACATATTGGGACTGATTTACTTTATTAAATCAGCATTACTCCAAACATTCTTAAAAATGTTTTCGAGTCTTCAAATTGATTTTAAAAGATAGAGCGGATCCCAAAACTCATTTTCAAATTTAAGATCTTCCTTTCGAAGGGGACTTGAATACTCGCTCAAAAAATCTAAGGGATCCGGCTCTGTGGTGTATTTTATATTCGCAACGAGGTTGTTGTTTTGAGAAAACAATTTGATTACATGTCCAACATTCGGGAAGTAAGTCCATCTAACTGAGTCGGGCATAAGTGACAGGTTGGGGTACGGTCTATGAAGGTGTAAGAGGCTGGGTGACAGTCCATCCATGCGTGAGTGGCCAGGTAATGGTCTAGCGCGAGGTCCTAATGCGGCCAGGGTGATGACCGGCGAGGAATTCATCCATCTACAGTAGAAAAGGTTACTTAATGGGTATCTTTGCCCGATCAGCAAGATATCGGGTTTATGCCAAAATTCTCTTTGTTCCAAATTCATTGGGTATTATAACTCTGTTTATACTTTTCATAACAGAGGGTTTCAAGAAATGTATGAGATATATATATAGGTGTATATATATATCGGGAATTAATAAAGTATCTAGTAACTTCATTTCTTTAAATGATATTTTAAAGATTGAATCTATTCAAGTCTTATCTTGTAGTCTTATCTATGTGATGAACTTTTGAAACTGATTATACCTTGAACGGTGGTAGTTCAAGTAGTATTCGGAAAAGATATAAGTATATTGGAGTATATTGTAACTTCATCTTTTAACTTATATCTAGTAAATGATTATCTTATGTATGACAAAGATTTTCCGAAAAATGTTGAGACAAGGTTAGATATATGAGATCACCTTGCAACGATATCTTTATACAGTTATAGACTAGAACTCTGTGTATATTATGCATGGAAGGGGATTTCCAAAATTTCGAAAAGTATATTTACATATATACTGAATATTTTGCGACTTAGTCGTGTTAAGATATCAAACTTGCTTCATATCTGCTTGACCAAGACTTTCATGAGTACTATGAGAATGCTCATATATTGTAAATCATTATACATATTATTTTGGTGGGCTTGTTGCTCACCCTTGCTTTCTTCTTTCATCACACAACAACAGATAGACAAGATGAACAGGACCAAGCTCCCAATTCAGTGAGCGGATAGGAAATGTTCCGCAGTTTCCTGTAGGCGTTGATGCCGTTGTAGCTGAGGTAGGAACTACCAATAGGCTAGGCTTTTAACTTTTGATATACCAGAATTATGTATACTTATCAATTATAATAATGGAAAAGAATATATAAATTTATTCAGAAACCCTTTTGAGGTGTAATGACTTATAATTAGTGGAATAAAATGACTTGTGTTATTTTTGGTATTCATCTCTGAGACTATAACTTGTGGTGTGTGTGTATATTGTAGGGTCACAGTATGCAGTAGTTGGTTGTTTATTAAGATTAAGTGTTATTAAGGGAAATGGAACTCGTGACAACCCGGATCCCTGACCCCGGATTTGGGGGTGTTACATAAATGGTATCAGAGCTAAGTGTTATAAACCTCAGAGATGATACGTCGTTAAAATGATAAGTTCACTAAGATAATAAGAACTTCTTCCAAGTTCATAGTCGGACTACCTAACGTAATACTGACAGTTAAAACCCTTATGGGAACCCTTATAAATATCGTGATAGAAGCGTAGTTCTTTATCGGATATGGTAGCGGGACTCTGAACCCTGAGGTTGAGGAGCAACAGAGCGATGACGTTTTATTACTTATTGGAGATCAGATTGTGGATCCAATAGAGCGTCCTAACGAGGGACCGGATAATGCTAATGTTGAGGATGTAGTCGTTGAGGAGGTTGTCCCAGAAGAGATTATTGCTGAGGAGGATCCCGAGGAGGATCCTGACAATAGTAAAAATTTGATCGCTGAGGAATTGATGACCGTAGTTAGGGCAACTACAAGAGATAGGAATTGTCCGTTACTACCGTAGGTTCGTTCAAAATTTTGCAAAGATCACAGCCCGTTTAACACGGCTTACTCGTAAGACTGAGAAGTTCGAATGGACAGAGGAATGCGAGAATAGCTTCCAAGAACTGATGAAAAGATTGGTGACGGCCCCTGCATTGGCGTTGCCGGAGGGAAAAAGGAGATTTTGTGATTTATAGTGATGCTTCGCATAAGGGATTAGGGTGCGTGCTTATGCAACACGGTAAAGTAATCATGTACGCATCAAGACAATTAAGGGAATATAAAATTTGATATTCCCCATGATCTTGAGCTCACGGAAATAGTTTAACCCTAAAGATTGGAGGCACTAATTGTATGGAGAGAAGTGCGAGGTTTACGCAAACCCCAAGATTTGAAGTATATTTTTACGCAGGAAGAGCTCAACATGCGTCAGAGGAGGTGATTAGAGCTAATCAAGGATTATGATTATGAGATTATTTATCAGCCATGTAAAGCCAATGTGGTGGCTGACGCCCTTGGTAGAAAGGAGAGACTCAAGGTGATAATGTCTTCGGAAGAGTAGAAAAAAAAAGATTTGGAGAAAATGGAAATAGAAGTGAAGGTAATCGGAGCCGGTACTAAAAGGCTGTTTGAGATTGTAATGCAGCCTGAATTATGGGAAAAGATCATATTGTGCCAAGAAAAAGTGATGAATGAAGGCAGAGAGCCAATTACTGGAGAAGAGATTAATACCGAGAAAGATGATAAGGGAATAACGAGGTATTCCTACAGAATTTGGGTTCCAGACGTTTAAGAGCTTAAGGACTGGATCTTAGATGAAAGCCATAGTTTGAGGAATAAGATTTAGGGTAAATCCTGAATGTGATAGTCAGGGAGTTCGTCATCAAGAAAGAAGGAACCCCTAACATAATGAAGTGGAAAACAAGGATTTTAACGTATATGATAACCCCGATTATGGGAGAAGGGTGAAACATTTCATACTGAGAGAATAGAAGTCGAGTAAGATAGGGGGAACCATGATGGTACTCCTATGGGGAAATTCATGGACATGCCTAAACAAAACTTATACTTTTATCCCCAACCACCACCCTGAGGAATCAATACAGTGGGAAATTCTTTCATGACCTTTAAGTCGCTAAGCTCTCAGAGTTCCAAGGAACAGGGTAACCCTGTCGAGGCAAGAGCTTGGCTAAAGGAAATAGAGGAATTATTTGAGATTCTAAATGATTGACGAAGTGCAAAAGACTATTTTTCCACTTACCTTCCTAAGAGAGAGGCCACCTGCTGGTGAAAGTCCAAAGAAGGCACGGAGCCAGAGGTTATAATAAACTGATTAAAGATCAGTCAATTATTTTCGGGAAATTACTTCCCAAGGATAAGGAGATAGTGTAAAAGATTTAGAGCCAGAACAAAGGCGAACGAGCATGATGAATTATGAATCTAAGTTATAAAAGTTGTCAAGATTTGTTTTGAGGACACGAATCTCAGTACGACGTGATGTTTAAAGTCAATGATTAGTGGGTTCATGAAATGATGGTAAGAGAAAGGAAAATAAAAAGAAATTGAAGTGGAAAAGAATATAAAGGCAATAGAGTTTGAGGAATAATAAGGGAGTTGGGAGGATTTGAGGTAACCTTGAGATAGTTCGAAGGATAAATAATGAGACGCGGATAGACTGAGGAGACAAGAACGTAAGAAATTAGGAAAATTGGATGAAGGAAGTGACCTTCAAGAATGTGAAGTGTAAGATCGGTGGCTTGATACCCAGAAAGGGAGACGCCAGGTATGAAAGATATCCCAACATTGAGATGACTGTTGAGATAAACAACAAAAGTAAATGAGGATTTATTAAGAGGAAGTTCACGTTGAATACGACCAATACCTTCCAGAACATCCATGTTATCATTACCAAATCAGGAAAGAAAAGCGGATAACCATTGTTATCTTTTGGAGGCCATATGGATTGACCTCAATTTAAATAAGGATGCTATTATAAAATTAGGTATAGACTATCGAGGTGGGAATGATTGAATAATATAATCTATCAAGGATATATGACTTGATTTATCCATGGAAGGATGCATGTACCTTTTTAAAGGTGGAATTAAGGATAGTTACTCGATAACTTGAGATGAAACCTATGGGAATGCATAAAGGTTGGCATTTCGCCCTTAATAGGGACATCATGAGTTTTGACAGTATGAATTGGAAAGGATTAAGGTAACAACAACCTTTAAAGATCAGTGGAGAAATTTTTCAGAAGTACATAGATAATGGTTCTAGTATTAGTAAATGGTTTTTGATATGCCATGTATCTAGGGAATACATGAGGAAGGATAACCTTAGAGGTTTTACAAGGAGAAAGGTAATATTCAAAGTTCTGAAGAATAGAAATGTTGATAAAGGAAATATGGCGTAATTATAATAATGCCAGGTGGGCACGTGTTAAACCATAAGAAACTATAGATCGACCCAATGAAGGTCGAGATTGGTGAAAATGAGAAGGACCCAAGGTAAGAGACGTCCTAAGTATGATAGAGAGGCAGTGTGACAATGTTAGCCTCTAAAGATCGAGGCAATAACTTTTGGAAAAATGGTGATTATTTTTTTTACCAAAGTGTAAGGAAGAGCATTTTAACACAAGCAAGTGATTGGAAATCAGGTAGAAAATTGAGTTGAAGATCATTTAAAAGACATTGATTATAAGGAACTATTACTATCAGGAAAGGCCAATGAGGTGGCCGACACTCTAAGTGTAAGAGAGCAATTATAGGCGCTCGTGCCAGAGGAATACAGTGACTGATGGTTAATGCCTTGAAGGTTGTATTATGGTTTGAAAGATTGACATTCCTTCTGATGATTGTGCGATACTCAACCGTAATAGTAGTTTGGTAAAGATTTAATTCATGTAATCACCGTGAGCGGGCTATCTGTCTTAGCCTATCTTGAGATAAGCCAGGACCATGTTACGAAAGGACTAAATGGACCTTTGAGCTTCATATCTCCCAATAAAGATATATGGTTAATAATGGTATTAACCTGATATCGTTGCTTTCATTGAAACTCTTCTGCAATTTTATCTGCTTCATGTCATATGTACATCAAGTTCAGGAGTGTTCTTCATGAATCATGAACGGTGATCATGTTGCCTCCTTAGAAGAATTGGATACGATAGCTATGGACTTTGTATGGTTAGATATTAAGATTTCATGAAAAATGAATGACTATAGTAGGTCCATGGTGGACTATAGTAATGCATCAATGACTCTTTGAATAATGAGCCGATTACAACTGTGAGAGTTGTATTGTAATAGGATGTTGAGATTGAGTACCACTAATTGGGTTGTGGTGATGTATAAGTTATCATTGATAGACTAATTAAGTCGATTATCTACCTATTGAATATTTATTCCTTCTTATCAATAAAGAGTAGTATTACTATACGAAGAAGGTTGCAGGATAGCAATGGATTCTAGTAACTATGATGTCTTGAATGAAATCCGAGATTCGATTTTTACTGTCGAGGGAGTTTCAACGGTGATTGTTTTTAAGCTCGACCAAGAGCATGGGTCCATAGAATGATGGATGGAATAGGGAAAGATTCAGGAACATGAATTTCCATGCTATAATACTTGATGTTGAGATATATACATATCTATGTTTTGTTCTCCTGTGATAAACCTCTATAGTATAGGGGTAGACTCCAAGCCAGATGTTTTGTGGCAATATTTTTTTATATAATTCTCTTAAATTCTTCCTTTTCTCTTCTTTTCATTTTCATGTAAACTGAGAAGAACAACTCTTTCAGAAGGGGAGGTATTTCCGAATGACTATCTATCTATGTGATAGAAGCCTAGTAGGATACCACATGTTGTTTAATTGCTTGTCAAGTACTAAAGGCTGACCACCTTCTGTACTAACCATGTGATATAACAAGTGTTCATGATCATAGTGATCTTTCAATAAATTCTTTTACTTCTATACGATAGATCAAGCTTTCGAAGATAGAAGCAGCTAAAAAGGAGTAGTATCAGTGTGGTGGTATTCCGAATCTAACGCGTTCGTGATACTAAGGTTGACGCGGTTATTAAAAGGTTATAGAACGCTAAAGAGCAAAAGTGTAACCAGTATAGTATTAGGAACGGAAGATAGTAACAATTACGGAAGGGAAAAGAGTGGGTATTGAGAAGCAAAAGCTATAACACTAGAAGCTATGATGAGAGTCTGTGCGATAGACTTGAAAGAATTTGGAATGATCACTTAGAACATATCGAGTTTTCTTACAACGATAGATGATATGTCAGTATCGAGATGTCACCTTATGAGATCCTTGAGGGAAGACAATGTCGATCTCCCTTGTATCGGAAAAAAGTTGGAGAGCGCAAGATGCTCGAACCCGAAGTGGTCCAAAGGACCAAAGACATAGTGGATCTAATCGGAGGACGGATGGTAGCAACCCCTGGATGGATAGAAGAAGTATGGTGATTTGACTCGAAAGGATAAAGAGTATGAAATAGGGGACCTAGTGCTGTTAAAGGTATTCCCCGTGGAAAGAATTAATGAGGTTAGGAAAGAAAGGAAAGCGAAGTCCATGATTTATTGGACCCTTGGAGGTATTAAGACGTATTGGGAAGTTAGCATATGAGCTAGCCCTACCCCTGAACCTGTAGCAAATTCGCAATGAGTTCCAAGTATCAATGTTAAGGAAGTATGATCCAGAGGTGAAACACATAGGGGAATATGAACACGTAAACCTGCGACCAGACTTAACCTATGTGGAGCAACCAGTGAGGGTTATGAATCAAAAAGGAACAAGTGCTTAGGAACATGGTTATCAAACTAGTTAGAGTTTGGTGGTAGAACCACAATGCGGGAAAATTGACTAAGAGTTAGAAAGTGCAATGCTAGAAAAATATCCCCAACTGTTTTCTATCTGATTCCGGGACAGAATCCTTTTAAGGAGGGGAGACTGTAATAACCCCAATTTTTGGAAATTTTTGAAACCCTGATGAATAGTAATTTTTGCTGACTATGCTGATTAAGGAAAATTATCAGACCACGCTATATAGGAGTACTGTTATGAAAATTGTAAGATTATATTAGTATTCCATAAATTAAATGAGTGTATCTAAAGGTCGTTAGAATTCGGATCTGGACACTTTGATTTTTCCCGAAAATCCACCAGATACCGAAAGAATTGAGTATAAGGTAACATGATTAAAAGGATTTAAATTCAAGGATTATAAGAGAGGATAAAAAAAGGAATTTAAGATATTGGGAAAGGTTTGGGGGAACCCAAGTAATAAGATCTCGGATATGATCCCTCAAATGACGAACGGAAACGAAAGTTAAGCGAACAGTAAAAGAAATGAACGATCAAGAGACAATCTTGTACAAGAAGCCAAGGAGTATGACATCATCAAACCACAAGGAAGAGACATGTGTTAAAAGATGACACAAACAAGATGACACAATCAAGATGACATAAGCATGACAAATGGATATGTTTAGTTGGTTGAATGTGAGCCAAGTATTATTTACCATGCTAAATTTAATTAACAAAGCAAGAGAAGCAACCAAGCAAAATCATAACACATAAAATTGGAAGTTGACTTTGCCTTCCAAGAAGAAAGCTCTCGGCCAAAATAAACGCAGCAACTTCAAACTGCCATATCTCCTTCAATACTTACTCAAATGTTGTGTTCTATGGCTCGTTGGAAAGGTATTGAGATAGCCTACAACTCTTGTTCACAATTATCGTCCAAATAAGCAAGGTAAGACCCTCATTTTTACAGTTCTTTCAATCGGACGTTTAGAAACTTCAAAACCTAACTTTGTGTTCTTGATTTCTTTGGAAAGATCAAGCTTGTAGGAGGCTCCCTAAGGCTTCCTAGAAAATTAAAACCTCCCAATGAAGGTATAAACTTCAAACCCTAGCTTTGATTTTATGATTCCATTAAGTTTTATTTAAGCATTATTAGTACTAAGGCTTGATCTTTGATTATAAGTAGTTTTGGTGGATTTGTATTGGTTTTGAATATCGGGTCTTTGATTGGTTGGATAAATTGGTAAAACTTGGAGTTGGGGACTGAGTTGTTAGTATGATGGTTTAATATTGTTGTGTTGGTGGTTGTGAGTGATTTGATGAGAATTTAGAGTGGTAAATATTTTGGGAATCTCGTAAACATAGTCGTCGTAATGCCCGTTTTTCTTAGACTGTTTTTCATGAATCTTGCACCAGAGAACTCGCTGTAAGATTCTGAGCTTTGCCATGTTTAGCTGGATCATATCGTAATCTTCGTTTCGGTATGTGGTTCGCTTAGATACAATGTACGGTTTAGGAGAAACGACCAGTTTTAAATTACGGTGTTTCGCGAATGAACCCTTACCCCTCACTTAACTTTGAAACCTTGTTTAAGACCCTTAAAAGACTAATTGGATTACAAAAAAAATTATGTAAGGTGGGTTAGGCAGTTGGTAAAGTATTCGCGAAAGAGTCGCTTTAAAATTCGTAACGGTTAATTTATTAAAAATGGTGGAGCCGAGGGTACCCGAGCGACTTATGTGAATCGTTAAGCCCAAAAGCGAACGTTAGGGTCCAATTGGTTAAAGTCTAGTTTCTTAAGCGACCGTGGTCTAATTCCGGATTATGTTGTTGTTTATAGGTTACCGGACCCACTCTAAGCTTAAGTCTATCCTGTAATGCTCAGGCAAGTTTTCTACCCGTTATACAGTTGTTGTGATGTAAATATGTATATGCATTATCTTGAGATAAGTGCATGGTTATTATTAGCAAAGTCTTGCGATATATTGGAGCATGTGATATGACATTTATATGCATGCCTGTTTCGTAGTCTTGATATTCTATTTTCAATTCAAATGCTTATAAACTGCATAATACCTATGATAGAGATAAGCAGTAGTTGCGTATACCCTGAGTATAGGGGAACCCAGAGGTGAACATTTTTCTAAACCGGGAGTCGATATTCCCGAGTATAATACATATATATATATAGTTTCTATAACTATTAATCGAATAAGGTATATTCGATGGTTTTTGAATAATAATCAAACTTATTTTCGATTATTCAAATGAAGATCGTACTTTTGTATAAGTATATCTTTGTTATTATTATCCGTTTCAAATATGAGTTTTTAAAACTTCTACTTCATTTATTTTTATAAAGATTATCCTTTATGAGAATATTATTTAAATAATAATATTCAGATATTTTCCAACATATTGGGACTGATTTACTTTATTAAATTAGCATTACTCCAAACATTCTTAAAAATGTTTTTGATTCTTTAAAATGATTTTAAAAGTTAGAGCAGATCCCAAAACTCATTTTCAAATTTAAGATCTTCCTTTCGAAGGGGACTTGAATACTCGCTCAAAAAATCTAAGGGATTCGGCTCTGTGGTGTATTTTATATTCGCAACGAGGTTGTTGTTTTGAGAAAATAATTTGATTACTTGTCCAACATTCGGGAAGTAAGTCCATCTAATTGAGTCGGCATAAGTGACAGGCCGGGGTACGGTCTATGAAGGTGTAAGAGGCTGGGTGACAGTCCATCCACGCGTGAGTGGCCGGGTAATGGTCTAGCGCGAGGTCCTAATGTGGCCAGGGTGATGACCGGCGAGGAATTCATCCATCTACAGTAGAAAAGGTTACTTAATGGGTATCTTTGCCTGATCAGCAAGATATCGGGTTTATGCCAAAATTTCTCTTCGTTCCAAATTCAATGGGTATTATAACTCTGTTTATACTTTTCATAATAGAGGGTTTCAAGAAATGTATGAGATATATATATATAGGTGTATATATATATCGAGAATTAATAAAGTATCTAGTAACTTCATTTCTTTAAATGATATTTTAAAGATTGAATCTATTCAAGTCTTATCATTGTAGTCTCATCTATGTGATGAACTTTTGAAACTGATTATACCTTGAACGGTGGTAGTTCAAGTAGTATTCGGAAAAGATATAAGTATATTGGAGTATATTGTAACTTCATCTTTTAACTTATATCTAGTAAATGATTATCTTCTGTATGACAAAGATTTTCCGAAAAATGTTGAGACAAGGTTAGATATATGATATCAACTTGCAACGATATCTTTATATAGTTATAGACTGGAACTCTGTGTATATTATGCATGGAAGGGGATTTCCAAAATTTCGAAAAGTATATTTACATATATACTGAATATTTTGCGACTTGGTCGTGTTAAGATATCAAACTTGGTTCATATCTGCTTGACCAAGACTTTCATGAGTACTATGAGAATGCTCATATATTGTAAATCATTATACATATTATTTTGGTGGGCTTGTTGCTCACCCTTGCTTTCTTCTTTCATCACACAACAACAGATCAACAAGATGAACAGGACCAAGCTCCCAATTCGTGAGCGGATAGGAAACGTTCCGTAGTTTCCTGTAGGCATTGATGCCGTTGTAGCTGAGGTAGGAACTACCAATAGGCTAGGCTTTCAACTTTTGATGTACCTAGAATTATGTATACTTATCAATTATAATAATGGAAAATAATATATAAATTTATTCAGAAATCCTTTTGAGGTGTAATGACTTATAATTGTGGAATAAAATGACTTGTGTTATTTTTGGTATTCATCTCTGAGACTATAACTTGTGGTGTGTGTGTATATTGTGGGGTCACAGTACACAGTAGTTGGTTGTTTATTAAGATTAAGTGTTATTAAGGGAAATGGAACTCATGACAACCCGGATCCCCGACCCCGAATTTGGGGGTGTTACATGAGTCTTGGTTTCCAATTATTGCTGTTGGAAGACTGTCCCTTGCTTTTGAAGAACCTTGGCTTCTTGACTCTTATGTTGGAAAATTTCATAGCCAGGTAAGTCATGGATTGTTCCATTTCATCAAGCTCATCCAAGGTGTAATATTCATCTTTCTCTAGCTCCAATACAACTTGCTTCTGAGGTCCTTTGTTCTTTTGTTCCATTGCTTGAACAGTTGAAACTTGGTCATCTTGCTCATCTTCACTTTCTTCTCTGTCATTTACAATTAAAGCACTTGAGCCATCAACAACATGTCCATGATGTGCTTTAAATGACTTTCTTTACAGTATCTCAAGTTCATAAGTTTTCAAGATTCCATATAGAACTTCCAAAGTCATTCTAGTCAAATCTCTTCCTACTCTTATGGTTAATATCTTTTGTTCAAGATAGTCAGGAAGAGCTAGCAGAAACTTTAGGCTAACCTCCTCATCTTCATAATATTTATCATGCAGTTGCAAGTCATTTATCAGTTTGTTAAACCTTTCAAAAACTTCAGTAATTCCTTCTTTTGGTTTAGCCATAAACCCTTCATACTGAGAAACCAGAATCCTCATTTGGTTTGAAGTAACTTCCTCTGTTCCTTTACATATTATCTCTATTTTCTCCGATATCTGTTTGGATGTGTCACAGTTGATAATGTTATTGTATATTACATTATCAAGTGACTCTATCAAGATTAGCTGCAAGCCACTGTCTAGAGAGACTTGTTCATTCTCATGTTCAGTGTATTCTGAAGGATCTTTAGGAGCATAATGTGTTGTAATGACCATGTCTCCATCTGCAGATTTCTCAACTCTTACCATAGGAGTGAAAGGCCCATTCTTGAGGATCTAAATGTGTAGTGGATTGGCCATCCTTATGAACAACATCATTTTCTTTTTCCACAATGTGTAGTTAGATCTGTCAAATGTAGGAATTTTAATAATGCTCAGTTCCTGTGTATTCATTCTTCCAAGATCTTTAATCTGTTTGCTTTCAGATTTTGCTCTGATACCACTTGTTGGGTAGTGAATACAACATAGAGGGGAGGGGTGAATATGTTTTAAACAATTTTAATGTCTTTTTGAACTTTTAATAATGGTGAACGAGGTAGTCTATATTGAAGAGATAATGTATTTTAACAGAATAATTAAAACATGAATATGAACACAATTATCTTTCAAAACTCACTTATTTTATATTAAAATCAAGCTAGTGTTTGCTACAAATTTCTGGGTTCTTAGTATGTTAAGAACTCAGCTTCTCTCTTGAGAGTTACAATAAATTTCAGATCTATTTGTTATAATTAAAACAAAGCATCCAATGTTTACCTTATAGAATAGTAAACACTGGTTTTTATATAGCATGCAATAGCATGTACTAAACCTACTTTTGGATAACCAAATCTTTCTATTTCTGGCTTAGTGTATCATTGTTAATCTTTCTTGACTGTGACTTTACTTTTCCAGTTAATCTTGGCCTTTGATCTTTTACTCTTCAAGCTGCTTTTGTAGACTTTTCAAATTAGTGATTTATTTATTTGTTGATTGATAATCTTGGATATTAAACTGATCTGCATTCTCTACTTGAACTTTTACATCGAGATCTCCAGTTAGTCATGTAGAGAACTCGACATCTCGATAAGTATAATGACTTATCGAGATCTCTATAGTTATTTGACTTATCGAAGTCTCTGAGTTCTCTATAAGAGAATTTGGCTTATCGAGATCTCTCATCTTCATATCTTCACTTTGGCTTATCGATGTCTCTGAGTT
Source organism: Apium graveolens (assembly GCF_009905375.1). Classification (NCBI taxonomy): domain Eukaryota; kingdom Viridiplantae; phylum Streptophyta; class Magnoliopsida; order Apiales; family Apiaceae; genus Apium; species Apium graveolens. The sequence goes on along the minus strand of NC_133654.1, from coordinate 169,815,207 downwards.
CTCTAGTGACAAATTGACTTATCGATATCTCAGAGATCTCTAGTGAAGAAATGACTTGTCGATATCTCCATTATTCATGTCATGAATTTGTCTTGTCGATATCTCTGAGTTCTCTAGTAGCTTTTCTTGACTTCTCGATAAGTCATACTGGAGTTCTCGAATAACTTCTCTATAACACATAATCTGTGACTTGTAGATTTCTTGACTTAGAATATTTTTCCCAAAACACTTTTATTGAACTCCAAGCTTCTTCACACTTTCTCTGAGGCATGATCTTCTTCCAGAGTTTATTCTTAGGCTTGAACTGTTTACAGAAAAATACTCCAGTCTAATCTATTTACATTTTTACAGACTTAAGTGTTACAATACACAATGCAAACATAGATTACCATACAACTTACTTAGGGTTGTCAATATGACTTAGTCTTGTTATAGTACAGGCATGTCTTGCACAACACTCCCAATCCACAGCTTCAACCTTGGCAGGGTCAACTGAAATTCCTTCACTACTGACGATATGTCCTAAGAATTGCAATTTTTCTAACCAAAATTCACATTTAGAAAACTTGGCACAACTTTTCTTTCCTCAGAATTTCTAATGCCAATCTCAAGTGTTTTGCGTGTTCTCCGCGAGATTTAGAGTAAGTCAGGATGTCGTCAATGAATATTATAACACACTTGTCTAGATATTTCTTAAATACTCGATTCATTAAGTCCATGAAAGCAGCAGGGGCATTTTTCAATCCAAATGGCATCACTAGAAACTCATAATATCCATACCTTGACCTAAACGCTGTCTTTGGCACATCTTCCGATTTAATCTTCAACTAGTGAAGACAGATCTTAAATCAATCTTGGAAAAATAAGCGCCTCATTTCATTTGATCAAAAAAATCATCAATCCTTGGCAGAAAGTATTTATTCTTGATGTTTAGCTTATTCAATTATCGATAATCAATACTTAGCATCATAAATCCATCTTTCTTTTTCACAAATAAGACCAGTGCTCCCCAAGGGGACACGCTGGGTCGAATCACTCCTTTGTCCAATAACACTTGAATTTGAGCAGCGAATTCTTTCATCTCTACAGGTTCCATTCTATGTGAGGCTTTAGAAATTGGTGTCATTCTTGGAGCAAGATCAATGGTAAACTCGATTTCCCTATCAGGGGGTAATCCGGGTATATATTCAGGAAATACATTCTCGAATTCATTTACAACTAAAATTTCTTCCAACCTAGGGGCAGACTTTTCTGTATCTATGATGTGAGAGAGATATGCCTGACATCCTTGGTGTAGCTTCTTTTGGCTTGCAACATAGTGAGAAACTTACGAGTTTGTTTTTGATCGCGTAGAATTACTCTTTTACTGTCAGGGCCTTTTAAACTAACTCTTTTCAATCTACAATTAATCTAAGCACCGTATCGAGTCAACCAATCCATTTCTAGTTTCACATCAAATTCTCCCAACTTAAAAGGAATAAGGTCTGCAATGAAGGGTTTTCCATGAATCTCTGTCGTACAATCAGAGCATACTTGACTAACAGATATAATATCTTGATTTGCAATTTCTCCCATCATATCCTCATCTAACAATAATAATTCTAATCCCATCTTATTCACAAAGTTCTCGGGTCCTTCCCCTCTTTGGTTGTTGTCCCGGGCTAAGTACTTGTTAGGGTTCCCTTTCCTTACCTGCTCCTCGATGAAGTATTTGAGGGATAGGCAGTTCTCAGTCTTGTGGCCATATGTTTCGTGATAGTCGCACTACCTATTGTAAGGTCTGCTCAATGGATGAGTCTGCATTGGATTTGGATGGTAAAAGAATGGCTTATCTTTTATTTCCTTCAGGATTTCCTCCAGGGTCTTGTTTAGTAGAGTCCAATCCGGCTCCTACTTTAGCTCCCGAGACTGCTTAGTTGTTCCCAGGTCACTCTTGGACTCCGTCCTAGGACCAAGTCTTTGGAATATGGGAGTAGTTTATCTCTCTTGATTTTGCTGGCCTTGCTTGACTTTTTTGTCATGATGGTAACCCCCTTTCTGTCGGTTATCAGAGTTCTTGCTCCTAGATCCCCCCACTCCGGGTCATCCTCATAACTTGGAGTACATCAGTTTTTTTGATGACTCTGGAGGCCATAGAGTAAGCTGATGCCAGACTCTGGGGCTCCTTGTTAATCAGTTCTACAATGTACCTTTCGTTGTGCTTCGGGTCTAAGTTCCTCCTGAACATGCTCAGAGCCTCTCGCTCATCTAAGTTTGAGATCTTATTGATAGCTTTATGGAAACGTCTCATATAAGCTGACAGAGATTCGTCTCATATTTCCGGATCGTTTCCAGGTGACACATGTGCAGCTCATGTGTTTTTTTGCTCAGAACCTCTTAAGAAAGACTCCGTGGAACTCCTTCTAGCTGTGGATGCTTCGGGAGGGTATTCGGCTAAACCACCTTTGGGCCCCTCCCTTAAGAGTCAATGCGAAGAACCAGGACTTTGTCAAGTAATTTTAGTAGTATATTTGTGCAATCTTTGAAATAATTCAAGTGTTCTTCAGGGTCCCCCAATCCATCGAATGAATCAAAATTATAATGCTTCAGGTCCTTTGTCGGGGAATAGCCTCCAAGGAGTGGCTGAAAGGGGTCAGAGTTTCCCTAACTTCCATTTCAGAGTCTTTGTCCATCTTCCTTTGTGTTAGGAATATGTTATGTACTTGATGATAACTTGAACAAAACACTTAGTAGATTTTAATTAAGTGTCATTGTAGATTTCAACGTATGCTCATTTCAACATCCGTTGAAAGAGTAGCTTATATAACAATAAGTTTAGTAGCACATTCCTGCATATCAAATAGCTTAATGATATAGATGTTGTAGAATGTATAGGTCATGTTAACTACTAGATTGATATGCAAGATAGATTGGTTAATTATAAATATCAGATGCCCTGTAATCTTGCATAAATGAAATGGAGTTAACTGCCAAGGAAACAGTCTTAAAGGATGTTTCATAAAGTTTCAACGGATGATCAACTAAAGCTTCAACTGATGACTCACATAGTCTCAACGATGATCAGCCAAAGTTTCAATGGATGATCAACCATAGTTTCAATGGATGACTCAATGAAGCTTCAACGGACGTTCAAATTCAAAAGAGCAGTTGATACTGACTTGACAGTCACATGCGTTGATTGTATGCAAATGAAATGTGGCAGCCTATTTGCAGGGTTTAGAGAACAAAGAAGCATTTCCATTTCCATGATAAACAGAAGATATTCAAAGATGGTGGATTGAGAAATGAAGGAGTATGAAATTAGACTTGAAATATTTTATCTTTTTGTCATGTAACTTGGTGGTATATAAACCAAGTGTAGCAAGTTGAATAGCATCCAAGTTAGTAAGCATTTTCCAGAGAAATAGATAAGGCAAAATCTGTAAAGAATTTCTCTGTTCTTGTTGTTTAACTTGTCAGCAGTTGTATACAATTTTGTAACACAGAGTTCTCTACTTAATATATATCTCTGGTGGAAAAGTTAATTCCACCACTAAGTTTTTAAGTACTTATATTTAAATGCTTTTTGTTTTAATTTCTACACTACCTTCATTCCGCACCATTGCTAGAACAAACATAGTTATTTATTTGTAGAAGAACTATTCTTAAAATAAAAAATAAGACAGAATTCCATTCAACCCCCTCTATAATTCTTGTTTAGATTGTTTGGGAATAACAATTGGTATCATAGCAAGCTCTTGAAGAACAAAGAGTTTAAAGATCACAACAACTATCAAGATGAGCAAAAAGGATGTTAGAGTAAAAATTCCAGTTCTGGAAAAAGATAACTATCACCATTGGAAGGTGAAGATGCACCTGCATCTCCTATCTCAAGATGAAGCATATGTGGAATGTATTGAGAAAGGTCCACATGTCCCTATGAGAGCTGCTACAGGAAATGAAGCATCTGTCCTAAAGCCTAGAGCAGAATGGTCTGATCCAGACATTGAATAAGTTCGTAAGGATAAAAAGGCCATGAACATTTTGTTTAATGGTGTTTATGGTGACATGTTTGACAACATCATAAACTGCAAAACTGCTAAGGATGTCTGGAAAACTATTCAAGTTATATGTGATGGAACTGAGCAGGTAACGGAAAACAAAATGCAACTCTTGATTCAGCAATATAGCATTTTCATAGTGAAAAAGTGAGTCTCTCACTGACATATTTAGTAGATTTCAAAAGCTACTAAATGCTCTAAAGTTGCATGGAAGAGTCTATCAAACAAAAGACTCAAACCTCAAATTTCTTAGATCTCTACCAAAGGAATGGAAACCCATGACAGTCTCACTAAGAAACTCTCAAGACTACAAGGAATTCACCTTGGATAGACTGTATGGAATTGTAAGACCTATGAGCTTGAAATAGAGCAAGATGAGAAACTGGAGAAAGGAAGAAAGAAGGGAGGGTACATTGCATTAGTTGCTGGGCAAGAAAAGGAGAAGGAGATAAAGGTTGAAGCTGTTGAATCTGCATTAAATCCTAAAGTTTTTGAAGGCAAGGGAAAAGAGCTAGTAGCTAAACATGAAGACCAGCTTAGTCAAGATGACATGGATGATATAGATGAGCATCTTGCTTTTCTGTCTAAGAGGTTTTCCAAGCTCAAATTCTAGAAGAATTTTAGAGCAGCCAAGTCCAACAGAAACATGGTTGATAAGTATAAATTCAAATGTTTGAAGTGTGGCTTGGCTGATCATTTTGCTAGTGAATGCAGAAAGTCTGATTCTGGTAAAAAGAAGTTTGAGGTTGTTGATTACAAACAGAAATATTTTGAGTTACTCAAATAAAAGGAAAGGGCTTTCATCACACAGGAAAATGACCGGGCTACAGATGAATTAGAAGATGATGAAAATACAAGCTATGTCAATCTAGCACTTACTGGCCAAATCAGATGAAACAGAGGTCAACTCATCAAGTAATCAGGTAATCACCACTAATCTATTATATTTATCTAAAGCTGAGTTTAATGATGCCATAAATGACATGTCTACTGAATTATATCATCTGTGTGTTACACTTAAGTCTCTCACTAAAGAAAACACTAATCTTAAAGAGAACAATCTGTTTAAAAAACTGAAAATAGAATGTAAGATTGCCAAAGATGAATTGACTGAATCCCTTAAGAAGAGGATATTTTAAGAAAGCAACTTGAACAAGAACAGAAAGTAATTAAGGCATGGAAATCATCTAGAGATGTCCATGCTCAAATTACTAAAGTTCAAGGTATAGAATCTTTCTGTGATGCAGCCTGGAAAAAGAACAAGGAGAAGCTTAATTCCAATTTAGTTGAAGGATTTTGAACGGATGTGGATTTGACGGATGATGAAAATTATCCGTCGAGTAATTAAAAGGATTATCCGTCGAAAGACAATGAGTCACATCCGTTGAGTGTAAGTAAACCAGTCAGCAAAGCTAAGCTAGCTAAATTAAATGAAAAATATGGATCAGTTTCTAAGAACTTTTTCCCAAGAGAAACAAGTGAAACAAAACAAGAGAGTCAATGTAGGGCATCTGTCTATTAAGCAATTAAATGACATATTGGAGAAAATTGAAGTGAGAACAGAGTCTAAAAGGAAAAGTAATAGAAATGGGAAAGTAGGAGTCAACAAACATAACAACTACATACCTGATAAATATGCACCAAGAAAAATCTGTGTTAAGTATGGTAGTGTTAATCATATGTCTGTTAATTACAAACTATCTATGCCTGCTTCCATGTATGCACCTCCTTCATTTTCCAGATGCCTACAATGCCTGTAAATGTTATGCCAGCACATAATTTGAATGCACAGTTTGCTAATATGCCATTTGCATAAAATCCTTACTATGCTGCATTTAGTATGCCATAAATGCCATTTAGCATGCCATATTGGAATACCATGTTTTCACACAATATGCCTTTCCATGTTAATCAGCATGTGCATGATAATTCTGGAATGATGGATGGTTTTAAGGGTTCTACTCAATTGACTAAGGATGAACTTCAAATGCCCAAGTCAAATGAGGACAAACCTAAGAAACCTAAGAAAAAGGCTAACAATACAGGACCCAAGGAAGCTTGGGTACCAAAATCAACTTGATTTAATTTTCTTGTGTGCAGGGAAACAAAAAGAATCTTTGGTATTTAGATAGTGGGTGCTCAAGGTACATGACTGGAGATTCTACCCTGCTCACTGAGTTCAAGGAAAGAGCTGGCCCAAGTATTACTTTTGGAGATGACGGCAAGGGTTATACTGTGGGATATGGCTTGATTTCAAAAGATAATGTCATCATTAAGGAAGTTGCTCTAGCGGATGGACTCAAACACAAATTGTTGAGTATCAGCCAACTTTGTGATAAGGGCAACTCAGTAATATTTAATTCTGAAGCCTGTGTTGTGACCAACAAGAAAAGCAACAAAGCTGTTCTTACTGGATTAAATAAAGGAAATATGTATTTAGCTGACTTCAACTCATCAAATGCAGAATCTGTCACTTGTCTATTTGGCAAGGCAGGTCAAGATGAAAGTTGGCTATGGCACAAGAAATTGTTCCACCTTAATTTTAAGACCATGAATGAATTAGTCAGGAAAGATTTGGTAAGAGAAATTCCACATGTGGAATTCTCCAAGGATGATTTGTGTGATGCCTGTCAGAAAGGAAAACAAATCAAGGCATCATTCAGAAAGAAGCTTGATTCAATAATTGAAGAACCTCTACAACTACTACACATGGACTTATTTGGACCAGTCAATGTATTGTCTATCTCAAGGAGAAGATACTATACAGTAATTGTGGATGATTTCTCAAAGTTCTCTTGGACATATTTTCTAAAGTCTAAAGATGAAGCTAGTGAAATCATCATCAATCACATAAGACAAGTCAAGTCAACAACCATCTTGATTTCAAAGTAAGGAAAATCAGGAGTGACAATGGAACTGAGTTCAAGAATTCTATGATGAGACTATTTTGTGAAGAGAATGGGATCATGCATGAGTTTTTAGCAGCAAGAACCCCACAAAAAAATGGAGTGGTGGAAAGGAAAAATAGATCTATTATTGAAGCTGCAAGAACAATGCTAGAAGAATCAAAATTACCAAAATATTTTTGGGCAGAAGCTGTAAATACTGCATGCTACACTCAGAATATTTCTTTGGTTAATCAAGAAAAATGCATTACACCCTACCAATTGTTTAAGAACAGGAAGCCAACATTAAACTTTCTTCATGTCTTTGGTTGTAAATGTTATATCTTAAGGAATCAAACTGGTCAACATGGAAAGTTTGATGCCAAAGCTGATGAAGGAATTTTTGTTGGGTATGTAGTTGGAAAAGCATACAGAGTCTACAATCTCAGAACTAATATTGTTATGGAATCTATACATGTTGTGTTTGATGATAAAAGATTGAAGAACTGCAGGATGGAGATTTCCATGAAAGCCTCAAATTTGATAATGTTGAGATGATTAGTGATGATAGTGATGATGAAAGTGATCAAGAACCAATGTCTAAGGATAATGCAGAGAAATCTACAACTTATGAAGCACACAACTCAACATCCGTCAAAAGACCAAGTGCATCATTCGTTGAAAGATAATAAGCATCAACCGTCGGAAAGCAAAGAGCAACATCTGTTGATCCATCAATGGGAGTTGAAAATCAAGTTAGATCACAATCAGAAAGAACTCCAATTTCTAGTCAAAGATCCATAAACTTAGGGGGAGTTTCTGATAATCAAAACTCTGTCACACATCAAGACAATAATGAGGCCTCTTCATCTAGAGCTAATCTACCTCAACAGAGAAGATGGACTAAAGATCACCCATTTGAACTGATTATTGGTGATGCATCCTCAAGAGTGCAAACAAGAAAAACAACTCAAGATGAATGTCTATATAGCACCTTTCTATCTCAGGAAGAACCTAAAAAGGTAGAAGAAGCTATGTTGGATCCTGATTGGGTTTTAGCAATGCAGGAAGAGCTAAACCAATTTGAAAGGAATAAATTTTAGAAGCTGGTACCCAATCCTAAGGGATCGAACTCTATTGACACCAAGTGGGTATTCAGAAACAAGATGGATGAAAATGGCATAGTAATCAGGAACAAAGCTAGATTGGTTGCTAAGGGCTATTGCCAACAAGAAGAGATTGATTTTGATGAAACCTTTGCTCCCGTTGCAAGACTTGTAGCCATCAGAATTTTCCTAGCCTAGCAGCCCATGCCAATTTCAAGGTCTATCAAATGGATGTCAAAAGTGATTTTCTAAATGGGGACTTGGAGGAGGAAGTTTATGTCAGTCAGCCTCCTAGTTTTGAGGACCCAAATTTTACAGAATATGTCTACTATCTTTTGAAAGCACTTTATGGATTGAAGCAGACATCTAGAGCCTGGTATGATACTTTGTCAAAGTTTCTCATAGAAATTTCACTTCACTAGAGGTAATGTTGACAAAACCTTATTCTTTAGAAATGTTAATGGCTCTAGTATACTTGTTCAAATTTATATACATGATATTATATTTGGCTCTACAGATGAAAAACTTTGCAAAAAGTTTGCCAAATTGATGCAAAGTAAATATGAAATGAGCATGATGGGAAAACTAACTTACTTTCTTGGTTTACAAATTAAGCAAGTTAGTGATGGAATATTCATTAGTCAAACCAAATATATTTATGATCTTTTAAAAAAGTTTGACTTAATGGATTGCACAACTGCAAAAACTCCCATGGCCACTACAACTAAACTTGAATTAAACACTACTGAAAACTCTGTGGATATTTCAATCTATAGAGGCATGGTTGACTCACTTTTATATTTAACAGCCAAAAGGCCATATATAATGTTTGCTACATGACTTTGTGCTAGATTTCAAGCTGATCCTAGAGAATCTCATTTAGTAGTTATTAAGATAATTTTCAGGTATCTCAAAGGAACACCAAAGCTTGGCATTTGGTATCCTAGAGATTCTGGTTTTGATCTAACTGGTTACTCAGATGCAGACTATGCAGGTTGTAAAATTGATAGAAAAAGTACAACAGGAACCTGTCAGTTTCAAGGAAATAAGCTAGTATCTTGGTTCAGTAAAAAGCAAAAGTCAGTTTCTACCTCTATAGATGAAGCTGAATATATTGTTTCTGGCAGTTGTTGTGCACAGATTTTATGGATGAAAATTCAACTGTTGGACTATCGTTTACAAGTGAATAAGATTCCTATCTTCTGTGATAATACAAGTGCCATTGCAATCACTGAAAACCCAGTACAACATTCAAGGACCAAGCACATTGACATTAAGTACCATTTCATTAGAGAGCATGTTATGAATGGTATTGTGGAACTTCATTTTATTCCAAGTGAGAAATAACTTGCAGACAACTTTACCAACCCACTTGATGAATCCACCTTCACTAGGTTGGTAAGTGAGTTAGGTTTGTTTAATTACTCTTAATCTATTTTGATGTCTAAGCAAATTGAAATGCAGCTAGAGTAAAAGTTGATATTACTTTTCTAAGATAAAATTTTGACTAAGTCAGAATTTGTATCTCGACGGATGTTCATTATCTATTGAAAATGAATATCCGTTGAATTATAGCATCCGTTGAAGTATCAATTATTACTCTGGGCAAGTTTATCACTATCCGTCGAATTACACTCAATCTTTGTCGTTGATTTTAAGCATTATCCGTCGAATTTACTTACAGCCTGTATGTATATTTCAATGGATAATCTTAGAATTGTGACAGTTTTCCTTATTTTTAAATGACTATTTTGGGCTAATTTGATTGGTCACTTTATTTTACTTTTTACTTTTGAAAGTTTATTTCTGAGAAAGTATAAAAGCTAATTTCATTTCTATTCTTTACTTTTATCTCTCTCAAGGTAATTTCTCTAACTTCTTCTTCCCAAAAGCAAAAACTTTCTTTCTGCAACTAATCTCAATCAAAGAAATGGAACCCGTAGTCAAAATTATGTCCTCAATTGGGTTCGTTTATGAAAAGAATAATTTTGTGGCTTTGGTGAACAAGCAAATTCCGGCATCTGAAGACTATCACAAGATGATGGACTTCATACTAAACTGCAAACTGAGCCATTCCATGCTTGAGTCTCCACCCATTTACTGTGAAGTTATCGAGGAAATTTGGACTACAACAGTGTTCAACTCAAAGAACAAAACTATTACCTTCACTCTCAAAGGTAATGAACACTATATTAACTGTGATGCAATTGAAAAGTGTTTTAAATTTCCTGAAAATAACACACTTGCTCCAAACACAGACACTGATGTGAGTAACATGTTAGTTTCTATGGGCTATGCTTTTGATGCCACTAAATTAGGTGATGTTAAGAGACTAGGTCTTAGAAAAGAATGGAGTTTTCAGTGTGATTCATTTATCAAAGTGTTTTCTGGCAAAATTAGTAATTTTGATGTTGTATCTTACTCACTTGTTCATATGCTTTATATGCTTCTTAGTGATAAGTACTTCAATTTTAGCCTTTCTATCATGTATGAGATAGGGAGTAAATTAGGGGATATTAAGAAGAGGTCTAAGAATATTTATTATACTAGATTTTTCATGGTACTAGCTAATTTTGTTTCTGAGAATCTCACAATTGAGAACCCAACAAACAAGTTAGCTTGTTGGGTCCAAGAGAAGAGAATTATTGTTGATTTGAACAGGGCAAATCATCACAAGGATATTGCTCTTGTATACATGCCAACCATGGAACAACCTCAGGTAAGTAAGGTAAATATTTATGTCCCCGCTACTTCTCAACCACCTATTTCTTTACAAACAACTATGGCAATGGCATCTATGACAATGCCCAAACAGATGCCTACCCAAGCCAGAAAACCAAAGGTTTCCAAATCCAAATCAAAGAAAGCCCCCTCTAGTTTCTCTCAAAAGAAACTAGTTGAAAATCCACTAAAAACCAAGAGGGGAGTGTCAAGGGAAGTGAGACTGGTAAGGGACATGGTGAACATCAAAGAAGCCCTAAGAATAAGGATGGAGAGGTGAGTGCATCCCAGCCAAGCCACACTACAGTTTCTCAACAAATTGTAGTGCTTAATAAGGATACAAGCTTATTGCTAGAAGCATCCTCCCAAAAGGATGTGACTATTGAACAAAGCTCTCAGCCAAGAGCACAGGCCAAAAGGGTTAAGGATACAAGCTCACCTCAAACTTATGCTAGAAAGAAGAAATCCAAGACACTTGGGGATACACAGGGTGCACACACTGTGCAAACTGCAGTCAAAGACTCAGTTACTACACGTTCTCAAATTCAGATTGGTGTGGCTCCTGTAAATGTGGAGTCACAGCCAAAATCTTTAGTTATAGAAGCACCTCACACACAAAACTCACCCACAAATTCTCTGGATGTGGACATGATCCATTTATCAATTCCCGATTCTCCATCTCTAACTCTCATGAAGAAGCCAAAATCTACAGCAACTGAAGTGAGCATCATCTTTTAGATGATTTGTTGGCTCACTTGCCATTTCTTTATGGGACTACTGAGAATACTGTGCAAAATCTGAAATCAATCACCACAGATTTTACAGTAGTCTCTACTCCAAACTCTATCATTTCTACTATCTCGACGGATATTATTCATCCGTCGACTAATGATTATATCTCAACAGATGTGCTTAACAGCAGTCATCCGTTGACACTTCCAACTACTACTTTGATGGATGTTCCTCATCAGTTGAATATCACTGCACAATTTCAAATTTCTTCAAATGTTACAAGTACGGATGATTTAGTGGTTGTAAAATCACTTTTAGGATTGAGGGAAGGGAGTGGAAAGAGTGAGAGGTTGAGTTGCTTTCAGGCAAAAGGAGAGGAAAATAGTGAAAATCTACAAGCTATTTATCTAGCTTGGAAAAAGTGAGTGAGTGGAGTCCAACCTTAGTAGGTGAAGGTGAGGGGATGAGGGTGGGAAGCCAGGGGGAGCCCTTGATGCAAAAACCAGAGAGATAATGAGAGAAAAGTAGGTACAGAAGAATAGGAAGAGCCCATTATAAGTGAGTTAATGGATGTCAATGAGGCTGAAAAGAAACAGCAACTTCAGCAAGAGTATCGACCTGTCTTAGATTCTGTTTCTTATTAATCTAAGGCATTTACTCACCCTATTTCATCTTATCAAGTTTTGGCTGAACATGAAAATGTGGCTGCTGAAAGAATGCTCAACTTGGTGCACACTATTGCTTCTATGCAAAGGGTCAAGGATGCCATCACATCCATGCCACCCACAGCTGGTGATGATGTTGATTATCAAACTGGTGGTTCTAAGGATATATTTGGGGATGAAGATGATGATGAAGGAGAGTTCATGGATGTAGGGGGAGAAACAGGCCCTAGCTCAAGATCAAACACTCCATCTTGGGTTTTTTCCAAAGAATGTAATGAGCACCATTTCAAATCCACTCTCTTTCACATAATTCAACAAACTCAGGCAGCTCTTCAAGCTACTACAAATGCCAACACCAAGATAATTCTTCAAAAAGATCTCAACTCTCTTCAACTACACCAAATCCAATCTCTCCAACACAATCTGGAAGTCACTGCAATGAAAACAGACATTGATCAAGTCAAAAATGATATTGCTGAAAGATTGGAGGCTAAGTTTTCTGACACAACCATGCTTGATATCACTAGACAACTTAGGAAAAACTCTCATCTAGAAAGAAAAGTGGACTCCTTAGACACAAGGCTCAAAACCCTGGAAGCTTCAATTACTGAAATACATCTACATCAAGCCCAACAAACTCAACTTCTTCAGAAACTGGTGGCTGCACAAGCTTCATCCTCCACTCAACTTGATGCTAACAAAAAGGGGGAGAAAGACTCAATTGTTCTATTTAGCTAAGGGGAGTCAACAAGTGAGGGGGAAAAAGTTCTAGACATACAAATTAGCAAGGTGATTGTTCCAACAATTGCTTTCACTAAGCCACCATCCTTGGACAGTATTGATCTGATCAAAATAGCAGCTGCCAAGTTGGAGTAAAATGACAAATTTAAATAACTTGATGTAGCAGCAGTTGAGCAAGAGCTAGATGCATAATGGAGGAAGCTTGGTGAAAACATCAATGAGAAATTTGGTCAAATTGAGAAGTAAGACAAGGCCCTCTCTCACTGCTCCAAATTGAGACAAATTTCAGTAAATGAAATGAGCCTAGGGAACATGGAAAGGGGTCAACCCTCATCAATCAAGTCTCCAAAGGCCAGTGTGATTTTTCAACCAAAAAGGAATTATCCAAAGAATTCAAACAAAAATCCACTAGACCTATCTTATGAAACCCCTAGGCTAGATAAAAAGAAGCTGCTTGCAAGGTCCATTGCTTTATCCAAAGATCTCAGAGACACAGTGTCAAAGAACAGAATTGCTAAAATTTACAAGAATGGTAAACTAATATGTGTGGTGGCTGGACATCCACAGTTTGCAGAAGCTAAGAAAGAAGAGCAGGTGAGGCTCAAACAATAACAAAAGCCAGCTGCTTTAGAAGCCAAGAAGCCTGCAACCATAAAAGTTACATTGCCTACTGTGATAACTGAAACTCTGAATGAAGAAAAGCAAGAAATACCAAAGCAGACAAAAAGGAAGTTTAGATATAAAATCCATGCAAAGAAGAAGATATACTGTGATGAAGATAAGGAAGACTAAATGCCAACCCAATATACAACTTCAAGTCAATCATCCATACCTACTGTGAAGGAGGCTAAATTCAAGGTTGATCTTAACATCAATTTTCATGGTGATCCTGTTGTTCCTAAGGATGAACCCATAGATTGGGACAGCTTGCCTCTTCCTGATCTAAACATTCCCATCTTTACCAAACCAAGAAAAATAAAGGAAAGAGTAGTCAAAATAGTCAAGCCTACCAAACTTCAATCCAAGTCTCTGGCCAAACCCAAGCCTACTGTCAACAAGGGAGATCAACTCTACATCTGTGACATCAAAGAATTTTCAGACATAAATCTCTATCTGGATGAGCTAGAAGGAGTTAGATCTATTGATGCCTACAGGCATCTTCTAGAGAAAATAGTCTTCAGGTATAAGGGTGGAAAAGAGATAACATGGCCCCTTAACAGAATTCTCAATGAAGGCTATTCAACTTTGGTGACTGTCTTCTCCTCAATCAAGAAAAACTTTGGATTTAATATAGTTGCCAAGAAAATGGTACTAACAGGATTGAGAAGATAAGAAATAGATGGAGAGGGCCAAATGCACTCCCAACACTATAACATATTTGCAATTATACAACTATTTTTTTGCCATTGTGTGACAAGTATGTTTTTCGTTATCTATCCAACACTCGTATGATTCAACTTCAGACAATGGTTGTTTTTACCCTTGTAAAAAGAGAGATTAAACAAAATATTAGAGTACTTGTGTTAACATGGAAGACACAACAGTTATTTTAAACAAAACATTGTTGGAACTTTTTTAAACAACTGTTTTTTATTCAACTATTGTCTATCTAACTTAACAACAATGGTTTTGTAGAAAAACCATTATTGTTAACTTATTCGATATTTTCATAAACAACAGTTTATAAACTTTTTTTAACTAGTTAAAACCATTGTCATGAATGTTTTTTGTTTAAAAGACAATGGTGTAAAAAATTTAAACCATTACAAAGAATATTAAAAGACAACAGTTTTTTTTTAAAAAAAATATATGCAGTGAGACATACAACGGTTTTCATCATTTTTTAAGTAGGTTTCACACAACTGTTTACAAAATTAATCTCATTATTTAAAATAAATCAATTTTAAAATAAAATGATATTATAATATTTCAATTGTTATTTCACAATTGAAATTAAATTTATAATACAAAGGTTCTCTACAAGAATTATAACTATAACTTAAAATTTATTTCTAAACATGCTCATTAAGGTACACAATAACTAATTTGCATACATCTACTCATAAGGAGTAGGGACAATCAAGTTCCATTCCAGCCCACCGAGAATTTTCTTCTCCATAACTAGCACTTGTTGATTAGTGTAAGAATTTTCTGAAATTTTGGTAGAATCATTCACTTCAGGGCCCATATCTCTGCATTGAAGTATTGCCCAATAACTGCAGTTCCTTCCTTGCCACTGTCTTTGTTGCTAGATAGCGATCGATTATGTTGATTGTGAGGTAAAGAGTCTTTGGCATTAGATCTAATTTGTTGTGAACTTCAATCAACGAGTCTACAAGTATGGCTCTCATTTTCTTATTAATTTCGGGCTATGAATGTATGTAGTCAAAAACCCTGGTCTCATTCTACAAGAGAGAGGAGTTTGACAGGTAAGACTTGTGCAATATATAGTACTACAAGTATTAAGTTCAATACAATTTGTTCAAGATAAAAATGTACCTCAACAAGCTTATAGAACTTGTACATGTCCTCCGTATACTCAATTGCTGCCAACTCATTGTTGGCATCAGCAACATCAATATCAACAATTTGCACCTCGGGTTTCTTAGTTAATCCGCAAGCAGCAAGAGAACTATTCCAACTGTTTCAACAGCTTGAAACGACACAATTACAAATGGAAAGAAATTTATCATGAACAACCTAAAAGCTTCACTACCAAATTTGGTTTCATCAATCCAACAACTGAATTACATGACAATTTTTAAAGCAAGCGTAGAACCAACTAAAGATTAACATGACAACCAAATAAGAGCTTATGTACTAGCTAAGTTGTTTGTTGTCAATGTATATATGTCCAATGGTAACATGTTGAATCAAAAAATGAGGGCAGAGAGCATAAACAATTAGGAGATACAAATCAAGAAACCAAAAATAAACCTGAAACCTTTAGGAAACTGTGATAAAATATTGGAAAGGGCTAATTAGACTTGGGGTCAGTGAGTTCTTTGTAAAGTGAGGATCAAGAAGAGTTGCAGTAATGAATTAATTCTCGGAAAGAACTGGAGCATGCTTATCCAAGTATTATGTTGTTGGTGCATATACTTATGCAACAAAACCGAATATAAGACAGTGAGGTGAGTATTAAATTAGAAGACAACAAAAGGGTACAAAACAACTCTGGAAAAAGGGAATAAAGATACCTGTAGTTACACTTATGGTGTATGTGCGTCAAAATAAATTCAGCAGGGTGACAATGTCTGCCATGACCAAGAGTTCAATCGAAAATTATACAAACCTGACACCAACATCACATAAATAAAATCCTTCTATACAAAAACCCATTAACCTGAAATAAAAACAAGGAAACAACTAGTAGCTTTCACAAGTGTTTCATACAACTTTCATCAGTTACAACTAAACAAAAGAAAACTTTAAACAACTAAGAATTGACAAATTATAAACTCTAATACCTACAATTATTGCATAAACATAATTGAAATGTGAGTTAGAGAACCCCATCTCTAAATTATATATACACAATACAAATAGCAGTGAAGCCCCAAATTAAATATGCAAAATCCAATAAAGAACAAATACAAAACTGAAAAGTGAAATTAAATTAAAGAGATAAGGGGTAATACCTAAAAATTAAAACTCGAATTGAAGAATGTAAATTGAAAAAGAGCCCAAAATCAAAGCCATCATTCAAATTGAATAGAAGTAGTGAACCAAAAACGGACCAAATTGAAGAAAAGATTTAAACATAACAAGATTGAATGTCTATAGTGGCAAGAGAGAGATTGAGGAAGATTGGAAGAGGATGAGATTGGGTAGAATGAGAGATAGAAAAATAAGGCAAAGTAGTATAATTATCGATTAAAAGAGAAGATTTTTTGCCGCTCACCAAGTCCAAAATTTTGGACTTACCGCTCTAGAGAGAGATAACCAGGGGAATAATGAGGGAGCTAAGAAAGGATAAAGGGGAGAGATAGGGGGAAATGAAAATTAGAACGAAAAGGAAATGTACATTTAGGGGGAAAACTAAAAGTTGTGTGAATTGTGAAAAATATTAAATTATTTTTTATTTATATATTATTATTCCATATTTGTTTTTATTTTACTATATATTAAAATAATAATTTTATTAAATGGATCTAGTAAAAATTTATATTTTACCATATTTGTTATTAGATTATCAAAAAAACAACATTTTTACTCGATAATAATTGTATTCAAGCCATAGTATTTTTTGCGCATTTTCCTCAATAACTCGTGCAAAACAAATTTGAACTTTTTATTTTTTTTTTCCAAATGAAAAAGTAAGTATATGTAAATATGTGTGCGGTTCGATCGTGGAAAAAATCATTTTTAAAATTTATCGAAAAAGTCATTTTAAAAATTAATCTTGTAAATCGGAAACGAGTCTCGTTGTCAAAAGTGGTACTTTTACTGGATTTTTGTGATCCTGACATGCAAGATGAATTTAAAATTTGTTAATAATTTTTTCATATGACTAAAATTGATATATCTTAACATCCGAACGATTGGATCATCGAAAAAACCATTTTCAAAATTAATCTTGTAAATTGGAAACGAGTCTCGTTGTCAGAAGTAGTACTTTTACTGAATTTTTCTAATCCTCACATGCAAGATGAATTTTAAATTTGTTAATAATTTTTTAATATGACTAAAATTGATATATCTTAACATCCGTACAGTTGGATCATCGAAAAAATCATTTTAAAAATTAATCTTGTAAATCGGGAACGAGTCTCGTTAACGGGAGTGATACTTTTACTAGATTTTTCTAATCCTCACATGCAAGATAATTTCAAATTTGTTAATAATATTTTTATATGACTAATATTGATATATATTAACATCTATACGGTTGAATCATCGAAAAAATCATTTTAAAAATTAATCTTGTAAATCGGGAACGAGTCTCGTTGTCGGGAGTGGTACTTTTACTAGATTTTCCTAATCCTGACATGCAAGATGAATTTTAAATTTTTTATTAATTTTTTCATATGATTAAAATTGATATAGCTTAACATCTGTACGGTTGGATCGTTGAAAAAAAATCATTTTAAAAATTAATCTTGTAAATCGGGAATGAGTCTCGTTGTCGGGGGTGGTACTTTTACTAGATTTTTCTAATCCTAAAATGCAAGATAAATTTCAAATTTTTTAATAATTTTTTCGTATGAATAAAATTAATATATCTTAACATCTGTACGGTTGGATTGTCGAAAAAATCATTTTAAAAATTAATCTTGTGAATTGGGAACGAGTCTCGTTGTCGGGAGTGGTACTTTTACTGGATTTTTCTAATCCTGATATGTAAGATGAATTTCAAATTTGTTAATAATTTTTTCATATGACTAAAATTGATATATCTTAACATCCGTACGGTTAGATCATCGAAAAAATCATTTTAAAAATTAATCTTGTAAATCGGGAACGAGTCTCGTTGTCGGGAATGGTACTTTTTCTAGATTTTTGTAATCCTGGCATGCAAGATGAATTTCAAATTTGTTAATAATTTTTTAATATGACTAAAATTGATATATCCTAACATCCATATGGTTGGATCATCGAAAAAATTATTTTAAAAATTTATCTTGTAAATCGGAAACGAGTCTCGTTGTTAGTAGTGGTACTTTAACTGAATTTTTGTAGTATTGACATGCAAGTAGACTTTCAAATTTGTCAATAATTTTTACATATGACTAAAATTTATATATCTTAACATCCGTATGGTTGGATCTTCGAAAAAATCATTTTAAAAATTAATCGTGAAAATCGAGAATAAGTCTCGTTGTCAAGAATGTTACTTTTACTAGATTTTTCTAATCCCGACATGCAGAATGAATTTCAAATTTGTTAATAATTTTTTCATATGACTAAAATTGATATATCTTAATATCCGTACGGTTGGATCGTCAAAAAAATCATTTTAAAAATTAATCTTGTAAATCAGGTACGAGTCTCGTTGTTGGGAATGCTACTTTTACTAGATTTTTCTAATCCCGACATGCAAGATGAATTTTAAATTTGTTAATAATTTTTTCATATGACTAAAATTGATATATCTTACCATCCGTACGGTTGGATCGTTGAAAAAATCATTTTAAAAATTAATCTTGTAAATCGGGAACGAGTCTCGTTGTCGGGAGTGATACTTTTACTAGATTTTTCTAATTCCGACATGCAAGATGAATTTAAAATTTGTTAAGAATTTTTTCATATGACTAAAATGGATATATATTAACATCCGTACGGTTGGATCTTTGAAAAAATCATTTTAAAAATTAATCTTGTAAATCGGGAACGAGTCTCGTTGTCAAAAGTGATACTTTTACTGGATTTTTGTAATCCTGACATACAAGATGAATTTCAAATTTGTTAATAATTTTTTCATGTGACTAAAATTGATATATATTAACATCCGTACAGTTGGATCGTTGAAAGAAACCATTTTAAAAATTAATATTGTAAATCGGGAACGAGTCTCGTTTTCGGGAATGGTACTTTTACTAGATTTTTCTAATCCCGACATGCAAGATGAATTTCAAATTTGTTAATAATTTTTTTATATGACTAAAATTGATATATCTTAACATCCGTATGGTTGGATCATCGAAAAAATGATTTTAAAAATTAATCTTGTAAATCAGGAACGAGTCTCGTTGTTTGGAGTGGTACTTTTACTAGATTTTTTTTATCCTGACACGCAAGATGAATTTTAAATTTTTAATAATTTTTTCCTATGAATAAAATTGATATATCTTAACATCCGTACGGTTGGATCATCGAGATAATCATTTTAAAAAGTAATCTTGTAAATCGGGAATGAGTCTCGTTGTTGGGAGTGGTACTTTTACTAGATTTTTCTAATCTTTACATGCAAGATGAATTTCAAATTTTTTAATAATTTTTTCATATGACTAAAATTGATATATCTTAACATCTGTATGGTTGGATCGTTAAAAAATCATTTTAAAAATTAATTTTATAAATCGGGAATGAGTTTTGTTGTCGGGAGTGGTAGTTTTACTAGATTTTTCTAATCCTTACCTGCAAGATGAATTTTAATTTTTTTTAAATTTTTCACATATGACTAAAATTGATATATCTTAACATCCGTACGGTTGGATTATTGAAAAATCATTTTAAAAATTAATCTTGTAAATCGGAAACGAGTCTCGTTGTTAGAAGTGGTACTTTTACAGGATTTTTGTAATCTTGACATGCAAGACGAATTTCAAATTTGTTAATAATTTTTTCATATGACTAAAATTGATATATCTTAACATCCGTACGGTTGGATCTTCGAAAAAATCATTTTAAAAATTAATCTTGTAAATCGGGGATGAGTCTTGTTGTCACGAGTGGTACTTTTACTAGATTTTTCTAATCCGGACATGCAAGATGAATTTCAAATTTTTTAATAATTTTTTTATATGACTAAAATTGATATATCTTAACATCCGTACGGTTGGATCTTCGAAAAAATCATTTTAAAAATTTAACTTGTTAATCGTGAATCTCATTTTATACAGTAATACTTTTATAATGGTTTCCTTGAAACACCATTGTGTAAAGATCAACTAAGACAAAGCTTTTTGTTATTATAAAACCGTTGTTTAAGCTTATCAGTTTTTTTCAATCTAACGGCTAATATCTAATCTCATTTCAATCAAATGCTGTAATTCCCACACTTCAACAATCCGAGTAAAATGTTTATAACCTATCATGGGGTGCCACCTCATCAGGTGGTGCCCATTTTAATTATAAAATAACTATTTCAGATAACTGTTATATTCCGCTGTACGAAGGTTTACAAGACAACCCTTCTAAAAATTGTTGTGTGAATTACACAACGTAATATCTAAAAGCTTGTATGAGACCAACTAAGACAACACTTTTGTTTTAACATAAAGTTGTTGTCTAAGAATATTAGTTATTTTTCGATCTAACGGCCGATATCAAATCTCATTTCAATGAAGGGCTCTCATTCCACCACCTCAGCAATCCTTGTGAATGATTCACCACCTATCACGTGATGCCACCTCAATACATGGTACCCATTGAAATTTCTCAGACAACTGTTTTCATTCCGTTGTTTGATGGTTTAAAGGACAACCTTTCTGAAAAAACGTTATCTGAATTACACAATGGAATGTCAAAACCATTGTCTTATGTCCCTAGACGTTAATATAGTAACAACGGTCTGTAACCGTTGTGTTAAAGATCTACAACAACACTATATTTAAAAAACCGTTGTCTAACTTGATGAAAGAATACAACTTGTACAACCGTTTAAAAAAGATGGATATTCGTTGTTTGTTCTGTAGCTCACAGCTCACACAACTATTTTTTCTACAAAATCAATTCACCGTTGTATGATTTTTTAGGACGACGGTTTTTTTGAACTGTTGTCTATCAACCATTGTTTGATTGCAAATTTCTTGTAGTGCAAGAGTATTGACAATTCCTTTTACTGGAAATAGGGTGCATTTGAGACCATTCTAGATAATGGAGTTCAAGGATGAGAAATACATCAAAAGATTCTTTAGATTGGAAGATCAGCTAAAGATTGCAAGCAATGAAACTCTCAAGGAGATGCAAGAAAAGCTGGATCAGACAAATGAGGATGAATCAGAATTCTACAGGCAACTCAAAAATTAAATTGAGGAAAATAATGTGAAGCTGGGAAAGAAGTCAAGGAAATCAAGCAAATGATCCAAATTTGCTCAGTCTAGAGGAGCACCTTGAAAAATGATCTGTAAGACTCCCTACAAATCTTTCTTTGTGAGAACTTTCAATAAATTGCAGCACTTGCAAATTCTTTCTACTTTATTTTATTCTGTATTCATATAGTGTTTTGTTATCATCAAGTTTCTCTTAATTTATGGCTACAATTCCAGTAGACATAAATTGGGGGAGATTGTTAGGAATATGTTATGTACTTAATGATAACTTGAACAAAACACTTAGTAGACTTTAATTAAGTGTCATTGTAGGTTTTAATGGATGATCATTTTAACATCCGTTAAAAGAGTAGCTTATGTAACAATAAGTTTAGTAGCACATTCCTGCATATCAAAATAGCTTAATGAAATAGATGTTATAGAATGTATAAGTCATGTTAACTACTAGATTGATATGCAAGATAGGTTGATTAATTGTAAATATCAGATGCCGTGTAATCTTGCATAAATGAAATGGAGTTAACTGCCAAGAAAACAGTCTCAACGGATGTTTCATAAAGTTTCAACGGATGATCAACTAAAGCTACAACGGATGACTCACATAGTCTCAACGAATGATCAACCATAATTTCAACGGATGACTCAATGAAGCTTCAACGGATGTTCAAATTCAAAAGAGCAGTTGATAGTGACTTGACAGTCATATGCGTTGATTGTATGCAAATGGAATGTTGCAGCCTATTTGCAGGGTTTAGAGAACAAAGAAGCATTCCCATTTCTATGCTAAACAGAAGATATTCAAAGATGCTGAATTGAGAAATGAAGGAGCATGAAATTAGACTTGAAATGTTATGTCTTATTTACTTGTCTTTTTATCATGTAACTTGGTGGTATATAAACCAAGTGTAGCAAGTTGAATAGCAACCAAGTTATTAAGCATTTTTCAGAGAAATAGATAAGGCAAAATCTGTAAAGAATTTCTCTATTCTTGTTGTTTAACTTGTAAGCAACTGTGTACAATTTTATAACATAAAGTGCTCTACTTAATATATATCTCTGGTGGAAAAGTTAAATCCACTAGAAAGTTTTTAAGTACTTGTATTTAAATGCTTTGTTTTTTGATTTCTACACTACTTTCATTCCGCACCATTGCTAGATAAAACATAATTATTTATTTATAGAAGAACTATTCTTAAAATCAAAAAGAAGTCAGAATTCCATTCAACCCCCTCCCTTCTGTAATTCTTGTTTAGATTGTTTGGGAATAACACTTTGTAGTTCATAGATCATATCCTTGATTTCTACACTACTTTCATTCTACACCATTGCTAGATAAAACATGGTTATTTATTTATAGTAGAACTATTCTTAAAATAAAAAAGAAGCCAGAATTCCATTCAACCCCCTCCCTTCTGTAATTCTTATTTAGATTGTTTGGGAATAACACTTTGTAGTTCATAGATCATATCATTGAGGTCCTTCTGCTTCTCCTCGTCATCATCAGAAATGACCTCAGAGGTGGGCTCCCCTCGGGTCCTCTTGGTCCGGGACTTGGCCAAGAGTTTTTCTTCTTCTAGATACATTCTTTTTGAGTCTTTAGCTCGAGCTTTTCCTACTCTTCCTTTCTTATCTGTACTCTCATCTCTTCCAACCTCTTTTGCTTGGCTGCTTCAGCTTTTTTCTTATTGCCTTGTTCTTTTTGGTTCTTCTTCCCTTTATCCCCAATACGGTCAAAGACAGATCTCCGGGATTGCTGGGAGTCCCCGGACTCTTCCGGTTCCTCCTCCAGTTCATCTTCTTCCTGAACCAGGTCTTGCTCTTGCCTATAGAGCCGGATTGCTTCTGCTAGCTCATTGCTGGTCAGGTTGGCCATATGTTCCTCAGCCAGTGGAACATTGGTATACTTGTATTGGTTTAGCTCAATAAGGCTTCTGGCTTCCAGGAGGTTTACCACTCTCTCCAAAATGGGAGTGTGTGGCAATGGTTGCTCTTGGAGGGTGTCTCGGTCAGCTCCCGGGTCCTATGCCTGGGAGTGATTCGGGTCCTGGACCTGGGTACTAGCAGAGGGTCTCCCGGTAGTACTTTTTCCTCCTCTTGCCATTGTTTAAAATGTACCAACAACAACTGACCAAGGTTTCAAACTAACAATATCGATCTAAGGTTGCCTTTTGAAAATAGCAAAAACTACCCAGAACAACAACAAGCAACTTTCCAGGACTAGTTCAAATAACTTTCTGGGACTAGTCAACAATATGGTAGAATAAGTGCAGCTGAGTCTTAGAACATAAAGGCACACACAAACAAATTCAAAATGACAAAAACTATCTATGGCACACACAAACGTGGCTTAAATTAACAAAACATGACTCACACAAACGTGGCCTAAATTATCGAGCACACAGAAACGTGGCTTAAATAAACAACATCCATAGTTATGAGAGCTAGGTTGATTGGGTTCTTACAGATTAAGGAATGGGCTCTTATAAGAGTTTGTTGGTGAAGGTGAATCCAGGGGCACCAAGACCCAAGGATGTAGAGCCCATCCTTCTAACGCAAAATGATAACTCTTGGGTGCGTGGCTGCTCCTTCGATGCCGCTCCTGGATCCTTTGTGGCAGTTGCAGTGTAGTTATCGTGGAGTTTTTGCAAAACAACACCGGAAGGGGGGTTTGGGTCCCGCGTCGTCTCCGGGTGTGAGAGTAGGAACTCGTTTTTTGGGGAAGATGGAGATAGATAGTAATGCATGGTGGTTGTGTGTGTATATGGGTGTAAGAGAGTGATTAACCCCAAAACCTTTCCTTCTTGGGCTATTTATAGCCCAAGGATAGGGTTTATGGGCTGGTACCTTTGAGTCATAGTCGTTGGTTCTGGGAGCGGAGGACACCTGGCGTGATGGATGCCTTACATGTGACAGGGTGGGAAAGACTGATGAATGTTCTAAGGATCTCCTGACTCGTGCCCTAATTTTTTTCATGATCAATGATAGTTGTGGCTATCACGCGTTTGAGCATATGCCTCACGTGTTGGGGCTTTCAAGTATTGGGCCGCTGGGAGTCACTAGTCTGGACTAGGAATATGCGGGACTGGATAGAGACAGGAGTCCGAACTCGGTCCTTCTGGGAGTCACGTATACTGTCACTACGTAATAACACATTTATTTAAAAAATTTCTTATAAGAATAAAATATCCATGTAATTAAATGTTGTCGTACCACAACTATATAGAAGAGATGAGCTAAACTATGTATTAATGGACCTCCATATATCAATACACATAGAATTCGATTAATTATAGATCTCGCAAATAGAAAACTGTTATAGTTAGAGTTTGGTAAGCTTTATGTAAAAAACGGAGGGAGAATTTAAAAACATGTTATATATGCTACTTCCTATTAGATTTATAATAGTAGTTCTCCCATTGTAGTTTTCGGAAGTACTTTTATGAATTTTCAATTTAATTGCTATTAATCTATAAAATCTAATTTTGGAGCCCTATGTGACTTCCTAATACCGGGGAAAAAATGTAAATAAATTTACATAATTCAGTTGGTAGGAAAATAGAGTTAAAATTATGCATTATTCTATGACCAAACAAGCTCCAACTAAAACTTATAATTATAATAGTGTAACTGGTCCTTCACTTAATGATCTCACGTGCATCACATCAATTCTTTGATTCTCCGTGCGGTACAAATAAAACTTAAGTAAACCATTTCGTCAAAAAAAACTTAAGTAAACCAAAAACAACAATTGTTTGTTATCCTAACTCAACCACCAGTAATACTCCAATCTAAAGGTTTACAATGCAGAGCAGTCCATATATGTAATAATCACTGTCTACATATATACTTTTGCTTTGAAATATTAATCGTTGTGAAATCAGAAAGAGAAAAACAACAATCTACAATCTTCATAACTTATCTTTGCAAAAGCAATCAATTCCACTGCCCAAAAACCCATAATTCTTAACCGCCGGACATATAAAAGATTCAATATACTGATTGAGTTATGAAGTAAAAAGGTACGCTGTAAATAAGTTTCAAACCAGGACCATAATCCCAGACGATAGTACTTGGTTAGCTTATCACTATATTCCAAAGACAGAGGGGTGAAAAATCAAAATACCCATCATTTGGGGCGATTTGCCCAAAATTACCTATTGGCGGGATGTTCCACCCTTTTTACCCACTGAATACGCATGTCAGTAATGTGGATTCAAATTTTAAAATTTTAACAAAGAATACGCATGTTCAACATGTGTATTCACTTTTTGTTTTTTTGTGAATACGCATGTTGAACATGCGTATTCTTTATAAAACCAAAAGTGAATACGCATGTTCAACATGCGTACCCTTTCTTGAATTTTTGGAGGCTGAATATGCATCCATGAAATGCGTATTCCGTGGGTATTTTGGGCGGTTCGCGCGCATCTGGGCATTTTGGGCAGTTGAAGGTGGAAAATGGTGTATTTTGGGCATTCTTTCAACACAGAGTCCCGTGCAAGAAGGTGCGCAAGTTATGTCACTGCACAAGACCCTCAAATATGAAAGGATAAATTTTTCTATATACAAAAATAAAAAATATAATTTTTTTAATGTTGAAAAATGAAAATTTTTAATAAAAAGTAATTGAAAAATATTATACATTTAATAATTTTAAATTATTATCTTGAATAAGTCACATTAATTTCAAAAGACTAATATAAAAAATCATTTAAAAACAAAAATTGAATTGTAAATCATTATCAATGCTCTCGTTTGACAAGGTAAACTACAAGTTTTAATGAAAATTTAATAGTTAACTAATATAATTATATACACTTATTTTTTATTGGTGACAACATATTTATATATATGAGAAATTATCCTCAACCAACTTGTTTAGGATATACCATCCGCAATGTTTCATTGCAGGCTTCCGCAATGTTTCATTGCGGCAGGTGAGGATTACCGCAATGAAACATTGTGGCAGCTGTATCCCATCCAACGATTATTGAGGAACAACTCCCTATATATATATATATATTATGTCATTCAAATTGATTCAAATTTCAGATATATTATTTATTTTAAATATATTCATTTTTAAATTATATATTATATGAAACAATTCAATTTAATATAAAATAAATTCAATAATGGGTTGAACATATCTAAATTACAAGTTTATGTATAATTAATTTTTATTTGACTATTTTTTTCTTTACAAATATTGTACATTATGTTTTTTATAAAATAACATATCATAAGTCACATGTATAACTTATTTTTTTAAGATAAATATTTAATTTCTAATATATAGCATAACATATTAAAATTTATGTGTACATCTGTTTTATGAAGTTAATTTTGATTATTTAATAAAATTACTTTTATACTTTAATTATTATATTTTGTTTATAAACTTTATTTTTTTATTATTTCATGTAAAAAAATTAAAAATTTAGTAAGATATTTTTTAAAATTTTGAACAGGATACTTCAAATCTCAGACATGGTCTAATCTCAAGCTAAACACGTGAAACGAACTGAACTACCGAAGAGGTAATAAAGCCTTTAAAAACATGGAAACTATGGTTACGTTTCTGATTCTCAAAATATTCTATTAAATGTAATTTAAGTCAGAATATTTATTTTAATTAATGAATATCTTCAGTTACGTTTTTATTTTGTATTACATACAGACTAAAACATTTAGAAGAAATATATGTCAATCACATAATTGTGAAATCCTAGCTGTTATATCTCTTTTTCTCTCCTCCATAATATACAGAATATAGCATAGGATTTAGGAGCGAACTGAGGTCATGTCGTTGTTGAGTTTTACGTATCTATGGACGAATTGCTCTCGGCTGTTGTATCCTGAAAGTGATATTGCTGCAACCCAACATACCACAAATGGGGCAATAATCTCTTCAAAAACAGTCTAGACTTCTCGAAGGCTAGGTGCCTCAACTGTTCATAGTACTTTCAGATTTGTTAAAGCTTTGATTAGAGCTAAGTATTATATCCTCTCTTTGTCAATTCAATTACTGATTTATATTCATGTTTTTCCTTCGTGTTTTTGTTTCGTTATTTGGTTTAATTGTTTATTCTTGTTAATCTTGATAATATTTAACTACCTCATTTTTGCGCATAGTGTTAGTTTACGTACCCAATAATCTTGAAGAGATTATTTGTTATATTGTGTAATTAGTAAGATGGTTAACGAAACTGCTGATGTTCCTAAGACTGTTGAGACTGGTTCTGGTTCTGGTGTAACTGCATTCATTGATTGGACCATGTAACACCCCCAAATCCGGGGTCGGGGATCCGGGTTGTCAAGAGTTCCATTTCCCTTAATAATACTTAATCTCAATAATTAATCAACTACTGCGTACTGTGACACCACAATATACACACACACACCACAAGTTATAGTCTCAGAGATGAATACAAAAAATAACACAAGTCATTTTATTCCACAATTATAAGTCATTACACCTCAAAAGGGTTTCTGAATAAATTTACACATTCTTTGCCATTATTACAATTCATAAATATACATAAGTCTGGTATAACAAAAGTTGAAAGCCTAGCCTATTGGTAGACCCTACCTCAGCTACAACGGCATCAACGCCTACAGGAAACTGCGGAACATTTCCTATCCGCTCACGAATTGAGAGCTTGATCTTGTTCATCTTGTCTATCTGTTGTTGTGTGATGAAAGAAGAAAACAAGGGTGAGCAACAAGCCCACCGAAATAATATGTATTATAATTAACAATATATGAGCATTCTCATAGTACTCATGAAAGTCTTGGTCAAGAAGAAATGAACCAAGTTTGTTATTTTAATGCGACGAAGTCGTAAAATATTCAGTATACATATATACTTCTCAAATCTTTGAAATCCTCTGACATGTATAATATACACAGAGTTCCAGTTTATAACTGTATAAAATATCGTTGAAAGGTGACCTCATATATCTAACCTTGTCTCAACGTTTTTCTGAAAATCTTTGCCATGCATAAGATAATCATTTACTAGATATAAGTTGAAAAGATGAAGTTCCAAGATACTCCCATATACTTATATCTTTTTCGAATACTACTTGAACTACCACCGTTCAAGTTATAATTAGTTTCAAAAGTTCATCACACAGATGAGACTACAAGATAATACTTGAATAGATTCAATCTTTGAAATATTATTGAATGAAATGAAGTTACGAGATACTTCATTAAGTCCCGAGATATATATATCCATATATATCTCTCATACATTTCCTGAAAACCTCTGTCATATAAAGTATGAACAGAGTTGCAATATCCAATGAATTTAGAAAGAAAAGAAATTTTGGCATAAACCCGATATCTTGCTGATCAGACAAAGATACCAATAAGTAACCTTTTCTACTGTAGATGGATAAATTCCTCGCCGGTCATCACCCTGGCCGCATTAGGACCTCGTGCTAGACCGTTACCCGGCCACTCACGCATGGATGGACTGTCACCCAGCCTCTTACACCTTCATAGACCGTACCCCGGCCTGTCACTTATGCCAACTCAATTAGATGGACTTACTTCCCGAATGTTGGACAAGTAATCAAATTATATTCTCAAAACAGCAACCTCGTTGCGAATATAAAATACACCACAGAGCCGGAACCCTCAGATTTTTTGAGCGAGTATTCAAGTCCCCTTCGAAAGGAAGATCTTAAATCTGAAAACGAGTTTTGGGATCCGCTCTAACTTTTAAAATCATTTTGAAGACTCGAAAACATTTTTAAGAATGTTTGGAGTAATGCTGATTTAATAAAATAAATCAGTCCCAATATATTAGAAAATATCTGAATATTATTATTTAAATAATATTCCCATAAGGATAATCTTTATAAAAATAATTGAAGTAGAAGTTTTACAACTCATACTTGAAATGAATAATAAATAACCAAAGATATACTTATACGAAAGCACGATCTTTATTTGAATAATCGAAAATAAGTTTGATTATCGAAACATTATACTTTAATAAAATAAAGAATATTATTTAATAAAATAAGCAGAGTCATAAGTCCTCGAATGAATATTCAAAATAATATTCATTAAATAAAGTAAGCGGAGTCATAAGTCCTCAAATGAATATTCAAAATAATATTCATTAAATAAAATAAAGTTATCGAATAAACCTTATTCGATTAATAGTTTTGAAAACTATATCAATATATATATATAAATATATATATGTATTATACTCGGGAACATCGACTCCCGGTTTAGAAAATGTTCACTTTTGGGTCCCCTATACTAACGGTATACGCAACTTCTGCTTATCTCTAGCATAGGTATTACGCAACTTATAAGCATTTGAATCAACAATTAGATATCAAGATTATGAAACAGACATGCATATATACCATATCGGCATGCTCCAATATATCACAAAATTTGCTAATAACAATCATGCACTTATCACAAGATAATGCATATACATATATTTACATCACAACAACAGTATAACGGGTAGAAAACTTGCCTGAGTGTTCCCGGTTAAACTTAAGATTAGAGTGGGTCCGATAACGTATGAACAACAACATAAGTCAGAATTAAACCACGGTCGCTTAAGAAACTAGACTTTAACCAATTGAACCCTAACGTTTGCTTATGGTCACTTATACGCTTAACGAATCACATAAGTCGTTCGAGTACCCTTGGCTCCACCATTTATAATAAATTAACCATTAAGAATTTTAAGGAGATTCTTTTACGAGTACCCTACCAACTGCCTAATCCACTTTACATAATTGTTTCATACTCCAATTAATCATTTAAGGGCCTTAACCAAGGTTTCAAAGTAAGGCGAGGGGTAATGGTTCGTTCGCGAAACGACGTTACTTAAAACGGTCGTTTCTCCTAAACCGTACATCGGAACCAAGTGATTCATATATCAAAACGAAGCTTACGACACGGTCTAGCTAAAAATGGAAATGTTAGAGATTTTTTATTGAGTTTCTGTCCTCAACACTAAGAACAAGCAGTTGAATAAAAATGGGCATTACGACGGCTATATTTACGAGTTTTCCAAATTTCTCACTACACCAAAACCTCACCAAACAACCCACAATCATTAACACATAAAAACCTCAACTAAATAATACTATACCAGTCCTTATTCTTCAGATTCTTCATCTCAACCAACCACAATCAAGTTTTATTAACTATAACAAGATTCATTCACCAAATCACTCCAAATCCAAATCAAACTACTAATAATCAAAGGTCATGCTTCTCATTTAGAAAACTAACCATCAAAATCACTAATAATCAAAGTAAAGGATAGGGTTTGAATTTTATACCTTCCTTGGGAGGTGTTAAGTTGCTAGGAAGCCTTAGGGAGCCTCCTACAAGCTTGATCTTTTCAAAGAAATCAAGAACACAAAGTTAGGCTTTGAAGTTTCTAAAAGTCCGATTGAAAGAACTGTAAAAATGAGGATCTTATCATGCTTATTTGGATGAGACTTGTGAACAAGAGTTGTAGGCCATCTCAATACCTTTCCAACTGAGCTATAGAGCACAACATTTGAGTGAGAAATGAAGGAGATATAGCAGTTTTAATGTTCTGGTTCTGTTTTGGCCGAGAGCAATGGAAATGGGGGAGGAAGATGAGAGCTTGTGTTGACTTGAACTTGTGGTGGAAATGAAATGATTTTAGGATATTTACTTGACTAGTTGTTTTGTTTAAATTAGTGGAAAGTGACATAAGCATGGTGATGTCATCAAGCTTACATAATCCTTGCCACTTGTCTCATCCTTATGGTGGAAGCATCTTTTTAAGCTTAATCCTTATATTAAGATGTTAACTAAGTGCATTAATCTTGCACTAATTGACCCTCCTCCTTGCCTCTAGCATTACTTAGTCGTTTAATTATTTTACGACTCATTTATTGTTCATTCTCGTTGATCGTTGGAGGGATCATACCCGGGATCTTATTACTTGGGTTCCCTTAACCTTTCTCAATACATTATATTCCTTTTATGATCCTCTCTTACACTCCTTGAATTTAAATCCTTTTTATCCTGTTACCTTATACTCAATTCTTTCGGTATCTGGTGGATTTTCGGGAAAAATCAAAGTAGTTCGAATTTGGATTCTGACGATCTTTACATACACTTATATACCATATAGAGTACTAATAAGATCTCAGAATGACAATAAAAGAACCTCTACAAAGTGTGGAATGAAAAGTTTTCTTATTCAGCATTATCAGCAAAAATACTATTCATAAGGGTTTCAAAAAATTCCAAAAATTGGGGTTATTACAGTCTCCCCTCCTTAAAAGGATTCCGTCCCGGAATCAGATAAAAATGAATAGGGATACTTTCTTAGCATTGCACTTTCTAACTCTCAAGTAAATTTTCCCACATTGTGGTTCTACCACCAACTTTGACTAGCTTGATAATCCCTCCTCCTAAGCACTTGTCCCTTTTTGATCTATAACCCTTCCTGGTTGCTCCATATAGGTTACGTCTGGTTGCATGTCTATGCGCTCATACGCCCCTATTTGTCTGGCATCCGAATTACACTTCCTTAACATTGATACGTGGAACACGTTATGAACTTGCTACATGTTCCGGGGTAGGGCTAGCTCATATTCTAACTTCCCAATATGTCTTAATATATCCAAGGGTCCAACAATTCGTGGGCTTAGCTTTCCTTTCTTTCCGAACCACATCCATCTTTTCCAAGGGAATACCTATAACAACACTAGGTCCCCTACTTCCTATTCTTTGTCCTTTCATGTCAAATCAACATGCTTCTTATGTCCATCTTGGACTACTACCAGCCGTCCTCTGATTAGATCTATTATATCCTTGGTCCTTTGGACTACTGCGGGTCCGAGCATCTTGCGCTCTACAACTTCATCCTAACATAAGGGAGATTGACATTGTCTTCCTTCAAGGATCTCATAAGGCGATACCTCGATACTGACATACGACCAATTATCGTAAGAAATCTCAATCCGCGTTAAGTGATCATTCCAAATTTCTTTCAAGTCTATTGTACAGACTCTCATTATCTCATCTAGATCTACAACTTTTGCTTCTCAATACCCACTCTTTTCCAGTTCGTAATCGTTACTATCTTCCGTACCAAATTTTATACTGATTACACTTTTGCTCGTTAGTGTTCTATAACCTTTTAATAATCGCGTCAACCTTAGTATCACGAACGCGTTAGAATCGGAATACCACCATACTTGGTACCACTTCATCTCTAGTTGCCTACATCTTCGAAAGCTTGGTCCTTCATATAGAAGTAAAAGAATTTATTGAGAGATCACTATGATCATGAACACTTGTTCTATTGCATAGTTAGTACAGAAGGTGGCCAGCCTTTAGTACTTGATAAGCAATTAAACAACATGTGGTATCCTACTAGGCTTCTATCACATAGATAGATAGTCATTCGGCAATACCTCCCCTTCTGGAAGGGTTGTTCTTCTCAGCTTATACAAAATGAAAATGAGAGAAAAGAACGAATTGAAGAGAATTGTATATGAAAAAAAAATACTAGCCATAAATATCTGGCTTGGAATCTACCTCTGAACTATAGAGGTTTGTCATAGGAGAACAAAATATATGTATCTGTATCAATATCCAGTATTATCGTATCGTATTTCACATGCTTAAATATTTATGCTATTCCGTCCATCATTCTATGGACCCATGCTCTTGCTCGAGCTCATAAACACTCACCATTGAAACTCCCTTGACAACGAAAATCGAATATGGGATTTCATTCTAGACATCATCGTTATGCTTGCACCGCAACCTTCCTCGTATAGTAATACGACTCTCTATTGATAAGAAGGAATAAGTATTCAATAGGTAGATAATCTACTTAATTAGTCTATCAATGATAACTTATACACCACCACGACCCGATTAGTGGTACTCAATCTCAACATCCATTCCAATACAACTCTTACGGTTGTAAGTAATCGTCTCATTACTCATAGAATCATTCCTGCATTACTATGGCCCATCGTTGACCTACTGTAGTCGTTTGTTTTCCATGAAGTCTTAATAGCTAACCATACAGGGGTCCATACCTGCCGTATCGGATTCTTCTGAGGAGGTAACATAATTACCATTCATGATTTATGAAGAACACTCTAGATCCTGATGTACATACATGACATGAAGCAGATAAAATTGTAGAAGAGTTTCAATCAAAGCAACGATAGCAGGTTAATACCATTCTTAATCATATGCCTTCGATAGAAGACTTAACTCAAAGGTTCGTTTAGTCCTTTTGAAACATGGTCCTGACTTATTCTCAAGATAGTACCTTCTAAGATATGTAGCCCGCTCACAGCGATAACATGAATTAAATCTTTACCAAACTACTATTATGGTTGAGTATCGCACAATCATCATAAAAATGTCAATCTTTCACACCATAATATAACCTTCACGACTTTAACCATCATCAATGTATTCCTCTGGCACGAGTGCTTATAATTGCCCTCTTACACTTAAAGTGTCGGCCACCTCTTTGGCCTTTCCTGATAGTAAAATTTCCTTACAATCAATATCATTTTAACCACTTCCAAATAAATTTTCTACCTCATTTCAATCACTGCTTATGTGAAAATGCTTTTCTTAAGTCCTAGTGAGAAAAAAAAATTCACCATTTTTTTCAATAAGTCATTGCCTTAGTCTTTAGATGTGAACATTGTCACGACTGACTCTCGATCATACTTAGGACATCTCTTATCTTGGGTCCTTCTTGTTTTCACCAATCCCGACTCTCATTTGGTCGATCTATACTTTCTTATGGTTCAACACGTGCCCCACCTGGCATTATTATAATTACGTCATATTTCCTTCATCAAAATTTCTATTCTTGAGAACTTTGATTATTACCTTTCTCCTTGTAAAACCTCTAAGGTTATCCTGGAATCGTTCCTCCTGTATTCCCTAGATACAGGGCATATCAAAATACCATTTACTAATACTAGAACCATTGTCTATATACTTCTGAAAAATTTCTCCACTGATCCTTAAAGGTTGTTGTTACCATACTCCTTTCCAATTCATACTGTCAAAACTCATACTAACCTTATTAAGGGTGAAATTCCAACCTTTATGCATTCCCCTAGGATTCATTTTATGTTACCGATGTTCTATCCTTAATTCCACCTTTAAAAAGGTACTTGCATCCTTACATGGATAATAAAGTCATATATCCCTAATAAGGGTATCTTATTCAATCATTTCCACCTCGATAGTCTATACCAAATTTTACAATAGCATCCTTATTCAAGTTGAGGTCAATCCATATGGCCTCCAAAAGATAAAAAAAATGGTTATCCGCTTTTCTTTCCTGATTTGGCAATGATCACAAGGATGTTCTGGAAGATATTGGTCGTGTTCAACGTGAACTTCTTCTTAATAATTCCTCATTTACTTTTGTTGTTTATCTCAACAGTCATCTCAATGTTGGGATGTCTTTCATACCTGGCGTATCCCTTTCTGGGTATCCTGCCACCGGTCTTACACTTCACATTCTTGAAGGTCACTTCCTTCATCCAATTTTTCCTAATTTCTTACTTTCTTGTCTCCTCAGTCCATCCGCGTCTCATTATTTATTCTTCGAACTATCTTAAGGTTTCCTCGAATCCTCCCAACTTAAAGGGGATAAAATATATGTGTCCCTCAAGCCTTCATCCATCAGCTTTAACTCATGGTGAATCACTCTTATCCTGACGATTACATACTTTTCTATTTCTATTGCTACGAGTCTTTAGGGTTTCCTGATACCCAACTCCCTTATCATTCCTCAAACTCTATTGCCTTTATAATCCTTTCTATTACAATCATTTCATGAACCCACTAATCATTGACTTCAAACATCATGTCGTTCTGGGATTTGTGTCCTCAGAATGAATCTTGACAACTTTTACAATCATATATTCATAATTTATCATACTCGTCCGCCTTTGTTTCGGCTTTAAAGCTTTTATACTATCTCCATAACCTTGGGAATTACTTTCCCGAAAACAATTGTCTGAACTTTAATCAGTTTATTACAACCTCTGGCTCCGTGCCTTTCTTGGCCTTTCACCAATGGGTGGCCTCTCTCTTAGGAGGGTAAGTGACAAAAACAGTCTTTTTCGATTCGTCAATCATTTAGAATCTCAAATGGTTCCTATATTTCCTTTATCCAGGCTCTTCCCTCGACTAGGTCACCTTGTTCCTTGGAACTCTGAAAGCTTAGCGACTTAAAGGTCATGAAAGAATTTCCCACCGCATTGATTCCTCAGGGTGGTGGTTGGGGTAAAAGTATAAGTTTTGTTTAGGAAGGTCCATGAATTATCGTGTAGGAGTACCGTCTCGGGTCTCCTTTCCTTACTCGACTTTCTATTTCCTTAGTATGAAAT
This sequence comes from Apium graveolens, assembly GCF_009905375.1. Lineage (NCBI taxonomy): Eukaryota > Viridiplantae > Streptophyta > Magnoliopsida > Apiales > Apiaceae > Apium > Apium graveolens. Next base: position 169,779,177 of record NC_133654.1, on the reverse strand, counting down.
GTTTCATCCTTCTCCCATACTTGGGGTTATCTTATACGTAAAATTCCTTGTTTTCCACTTCATTATGTTATGGGCTCCTTCTTTCTTAATGGTAACCTCCCTGACTATCACATTCGGGGTTTGCCCTAAATCTTCTTCCTCGAGCTATGGATTTTATCTAAGACCCAGTCCTTAAGCTCTTAAACGTTTGGAACCCAAATTCTGTAGGAATACCTCGTTATTCCCTTATCATCTTTCTTGGTATTAATCTCTTCTCCAGTCATTGACTCTCTGCCTTCATTCATCACTTTTTCTTGGCACAGTATGATCTTTTTCGATAATTCGGGCTGTATTGCAATCTCAAACAGCGTTTCGGTATCGGCTCCGGTTACCTTCACTTCTATTTCCATTTTCTCAAAATCTCTTATCAACTCTCCCAAAGACATTTTCATCTTGAGTCTCTCTTCTATACTAAGAGCATTAGCCACCATTTTGGCTTTCCCTGGATGATAAAGAATCTCATAATCGTAATCCTTGATTAGCTCTAACCACCTCCTCTAGCGCATGTTGAGCTCTTTCTGCGTGAAAATGCACTAGAGCACTTATGGTGTATGTAAATCTCACACTTTTCTCCATACAAGTAGTGCCTCCAATCTTTAGGGCAAAACTATTGCCACGAGCCCAAGCTTATGGGTGGGGATATCGAATTTTATATTCCCTTAATTGTCTTGACGCGTACATGATTACCTTGGCGTGCTGTATAAGAAGCACCCTAATTTCTTATGCGAAGCATCACTACAAATCAAAAAATCTCCTTTTCCATCCGGAAACGCCAACATAAGAGTCGTCACCAACCTTTGCTTCAGTTTTTGAAAGCTGGTCTCGCATTTCTCTGTCCATTCGAACTTCTCAGTCTTACGAGTAAGCCGCGTTAAAGGGGCTACTATCTTTATAAACTTGAACGAACCTCCGGTAGTGACCGGCCAATCCTACCTCTGGTAGTCGCCCTAACCATGGTCATCAATTCCTCAGTGGTCCTTTATTCATTCTTGTCAAGATCCTCCACGGGATCCTACTCAGCAACAATCATTTCTAGGACAACATCCTCAACCGCTACATCCTCAATATGAACATCATTCGGTCCCTCGTTAGGACGTTCTATCGGATCCATAATCTGATCTCCAATAAGTAATAAAACATCATCGCGTCGTTGCTCCACAACCTCAGGGTTTGGAGTCCCGCTACCCTATACGATAACGAACTACGCTTCTATCACGATATTTATAAGGGTTCCCATAAGGGTTTTAACTGTCAGTACTACGTTAGGTAGTCCGACTATGAACTTGGCAAGAGTTCTTATTATCTTAGTGAACTTATTATTTTAACGTCATATCATCTCTGAGGTTTATAACGCTTAGCTCTGATACCATTTCTGTAACACCCCCAAATCCGGGGTCGGGGATCCGGGTTGTCACGAGTTCCATTTCCCTTAATAATACTTAATCTTAATAATTAACCAACTACTGCATACTGTGACCCCACAATATACACACACACACCACAAGTTATAGTCTCAGAGATGAATACCAAAAATAACACAAGTCATTTTATTCCACAATTATAAGTCATTACACCTCAAAAGGGTTTCTGAATAAATTTACACATTCTTTGCCATTATTACAATTCATAAATATACATAAGTCTGGTATAACAAAAGTTGAAAGCCTAGCCTATTGGTAGACCCTACCTCAGCTACAACGGCATCAACAGTCTACAGGAAACTGCGGAACGTTTCCTATCTGCTCGCGAATTGGGAGCTTGATCATGTTCATCTTGTCTATCTGTTGTTGTGTGATGAAAGAAGAAAGTAAGGGTGAGCAACAAGCCCACCGAAAATAATATGTATTATAATTAACAATATATGAGCATTCTCATAGTACTCATGAAAGTCTTGGTCAAGAAGAAATGAACCAAGTTTGTTATTTTAATTCGATGAAGTCGCAAAATATTCAGTATACATATATACTTCTCAAATCTTTGAAATCCTCTGGCATGTATAATATACACAGAGTTCCAGTTTATACCTATATAAAATATCATTGCAAGGAGATCTCATATATATAACTTTGTCTCAACATTTTTCTGAAAATCTTTGTCATGCATAAGATAATCATTTACTAGATATAAGTTGAAAAGATGAAGTTACAAGATACTCCCATATACTTATATCTTTTACGAATACTACTTGAACTAACACCGTTCAAGTTATAATTAGTTTCAAAAGTTCATCACACAGATGAGACTACAAGATAATACTTGAATAGATTCAATATTTGAAATATTATCGAATGAAATGAAGTTACGAGATACTTCATTAAGTCCCGATATATATATATATATATATATATATATCCATATATATCTCTCATACATTTCCTGAAAACCTCTGTCATATAAAGTATGAACAGAGTTGCGATATCCAATGAATTTGGAAAGAAAAGAAATTTTGGCATAAACCCGATATCTTGCTGATCAGACAAAGATACCAATAAGTAACCTTTTCTACTGTAGATGGATGAATTCCTTGCCGGTCATCACCCTGGCCGCATTAGGACCTCGCGCTAGACCGTTACCCGGCCACTCACGCGTGGATGGACTGTCACCCAGCCTCTTACACCTTCATAGACCGTACCCCGGCCTGTCGCTTATGCCGACTCAATTAGATGGACATACTTTTTGAACGTTGGGCAAGTAATCAAATTATTTTCTCAAAATAGCAACCTCGTTGCGAATATAAAATACACCACAGAGCCGGATCCCTAAGATTTTTGAGCGAATATTCAAGTCTTCTTCGCAAGGAAGATCTTAAATTTGAAAATGAGTTTTGGGATCCGCTCTACCTTTTAAAATCATTTTGAAGGCTCGAAAACATTTTTAAGAATATTTGGAGTAATGCTGATTTAATAAAATAAATCAGTCCTAATATATTAGAAAATATCTGAATATTATTATTTAAATAATATTCCCATAAGGATAATCTTTATAAAAATAATTGAAGTAGAAGTTTTACAACTCATACTTGAAATGAATAATAAATAACCAAAGATATACTTATATGAAAGCACGATCTTTATTTGAATAATAGAAAATAAGTTTGATTATCGAAACATTATTCTTTAATAAAATGAAGAATATTATTTAATAAAATAAGCAGAGTCATAAGTCCTCGAATGAATATTCAAAATAATATTCATTAAATAAAGTAAGCGGAGTCATAAGTCCTCGAATGAATATTCAAAACAATATTCATTAAATTAAATAAAGTTATCGAATAAACCTTATTCGATTAATAGTTTTGAAAACTCTATCAATATATATATATATATATTATACTCGGGAACATCGACTCCCGGTTTAGAAAATGTTCACCTTTGTGTCCCCTATACTAAGGGTATACGCAACTTCTGCTTATCTCTAGCATAGGTATTATGCAACTTATAAGTATTTGAATCAACAATTAGATATCAAGATTACGAAACAGACATGCATATATACCATATCAGCATGCTCCAATATATCGCAAAATTTGCTAATAACAATCATGTACTTATCACAAGATAATGCATATACATATATTTACATCACAACAACAGTATAACGGGTAGAAAACTTGCCTGAGGGTTCCCGGTTAGACTTAAGATTAGAGTGGGTCCGATAACCTATGAAAAACAACTTAAGTCGGAATTAAACCACGGTCTCTTAAGAAACTAGACTTTAACCAATTGAACCCTAACGTTTACTTATGGTCACTTCTACGCTTAACGAATCACATAAGTCGTTCGAGTACCCTTGGCTCCACCATTTTTAATAAATTAACCATTAAGAATTTTAAGGCGATTCTTTCGCGAGTACCCTACCAACTGCCTAATCCACTTTACATAATTGTTTCATACTACAATTAATAATTTAAGGGCCTTAACCAAGGTTTCAAAGTAAGGCGAGGGGTAATGGTTCGTTCGCGAAACGACGTTACTTAAAACGGTCATTTCTCCTAAACCGTACATCGGAACCAAGTGATCAACATATCAAAACGAAGCTTACGACACGCTCTAGCTAAACATGGCAATGTTACAGATTGTTTATTGAGTTTCTGTCCTGAACACTAAGAACAAGCAGTTGAATAAAAATGGGCATTACGACGGCTATATTTACGAGTTTTCCAAATTTCTCACTACACGAAAACCTCACCAAACAACCCACAATCATTAACACATCAAAACCTCTACTAAATAATACTATACCAGTCCTTATTCTTCAGATTCTTCATCTCAACCAACCACAATCAAGTTTTATTAACTATAACAAGATTCATTCACCAAATCACTCCAAATCCAAATCAAACTACTAATAATCAAAGGTCGTGCTTCTCATTTAGAAAACCGACCATCAAAATCACTAATAATCAAAGTAAAGGATAGGGTTTGAATTTTATACCTTCCTTGGGAGGTGTTAAGTTGCTAGGAAGCCTTAGGGGAGCCTCCTACAAGCTTGATCTGTCCAAAGAAATCAAAAACACAAAGTTAGGCTTTGAAGTTTCTAAAAGTCCGATTGTAAGAACTGTAAAAATGAGTATCTTACCCTACTTATTTGGATGAGACTTGTGAACAAGAGTTGTAGGTCATCTCAATACCTTTCCAACGAGCTATAGAACACAACAATGGAGTGAGAAATGAAGGAGATACAGCAGTTTTAATGTGCTGGTTCTATTTTGGCCGAGAGCAATGGAAATGGGGGAGGAAGATGAGAGCTTGTGTTGACTTGAACTTATGGTGGAAATGAAATGATTTTAGGATATTTACTTGACTAGTTGTTGTAACGCCCCCAAATCCGGGGTCAGAGGATTTGGTCGTCACTATGAAACCTCAATCTAAATCAACCTGTTTAATCAATAAATAAATGCCAGCGGAAGATATTTATCATAAATGACCCCAAACTAATCCAAGATCTTTTAAGGTTACAGTTCTAGAAACAAGATATCCAAATTCCACAAATAAATTTTTCACTTTCTTTTAAAACTCTTTTCAATAATTCTCAATATCCAAACTTAACCCGCTAGTATAACTTCGAAATGAAGTATACTAGGCCCAAATAAAATATACAACTATAATATAATATAATATAAACAACTTTACACAATAAAACTTACACTAGCCTGCAAACCCTGGATCAACCACCTTCCAAGAGCTTCTTCTTTGCTTCCTCGAATTACGCAGCTAAACAGCAAGCTAATCCTCACTGGAGGTTAAATTGAAAAACAGGCAAGTATGAGCGAAAGAAATGCTCAGCAAGTTCATTATGACATATATATGGTTGTTTTGACATAAAACCGACATCTGCATTAGAGCAGAACATTTAAAATCATATAATTGCTGAATTATAAAATTTTAGTTGAGGAATCCCAGAATTGATTCCTTAATTATATTCAAAACCATTTTGATATTTTTGAGCGAAATGCTTCAGCAATACTTTGAATCTTGACGAGAGCAAAGCTCGTAAAATAGTGTTTACGGAAATATCATAAACAACAATAACATGAAACAATGATTATGGATTGAATCATAAACTTTATTCAAAACCGAACTCTGGAAATTAATACTTATTTTGCTGTCATATCAAATTAGATATCAATACGAACTTTGATGCTCACAACATTCCATACTGAAGTTAACATCAATCATCTATACTAATACCACCTTTGATATTTAACAACAACGTAAGTATCAGCATAAATCAGAATCTGAATCAAAACCACAATTCACTTTTAATCCAAAATAGAATCAGTACTTTTAATCCAAAACAGAATCAGTTGATAAATCATTCCTTATAAGATTATCAAAAGCAATATAATAATATCGATTGGAACCAAATTATGTACTATGTTGTTCCTGATGATCAGTCATGAAACAACACTGGTATCCCGCAGCCATACCGTTAATATAGGTACTACCTGTATCCCGAAGACATACGGTACCTATAGGGCGCCAGAAAAAGGTATAACTAGCCTTGTAAGATATTACACTTCTGTATTGCACTTCCGTATAATAGCTCACGCTGGACCGGTGCCTCGGCCTCTTACGCTACCAGTAACCATTCAATCTCAAAACCTTTTATTGAAAAGGGGTCATAATACTCGATACCCGAAATAATTTTATTCCCCCATTCACTTGGGCAGGAATACTTGCAACAAAATCATTTTTCTCAAAACCCAAAACATTTGTAAATCTATTCTGAACATAGAATAGCAGAGGGTACTTGCATAAATAGAATTATTTAATTCAACGATATGTAAAATAATTATCTATCTTGAACTGAATAGGGAAAGCAATACTTGCATGATAAGATTCACAATAAATATCACTTGAACAATAAGTGATGATAGGGATACTTGCATGATATGATTCGAAATAAACGTCACTTGAATGATAAGTGAAATCAGGGGTACTTGCCTTTGGGTTTTAGCAGTTAGTCACACTCGCAAAGACGCATCTATTATGACATTCTGTCTCAAGACATCTCCGTCCTGCTTTTCAACACCTTACTGATATGTTGCTCCTGCGATTGCTAGAAGCCAGATATCCACTTCCATTCCATCTCACTCTTTATCCAACATCTAGTCTTGATCAACTCGAATGATCCGTATCTATAATTAAAATATAGAACTTTAATTGTCTAATCGATAACCACTCGACGAACTACGCGTCAAAAGCCTATCGTCTACCCATACGATAGCCCACACACAAGGAAAACAGTCAAACACAAGACTTATGACCCACATATACACGTAATTCACATAGCACATAAGCACATAACTCATATATCACATAATTCATATCACATAAGACTCGGTTCATCAGAAGGGTCGACTCGATATGATTAAAACTGAAATCGGGTCAAAAAATATGATTTATCGATGAATAATCGACTCAGAATCATTCGTAAAACAAGCGACCTTTCAAAACAAAAGAATTTGGGTCTCGAAAGTATTTTTAATGAAAGCGGAATATTTTTCTGAGTCTGTACGCGTTCGTTTCGTATTAAACGGACAAACGGTTTATTTAATATGAATTTTTGAACATTTTTCGGAATAAAAACGATCTCCGAATCATTTAATAATAAAATTATAGGGTTCAAACACCCTAAATTAATTTTATAAGATTTATCGAGCCTGGAAAATAATTTAAAATAATATCTTAAAGCTCGAAACTATTTTTCAGAATTTTTAAATCAATACTAAATAATTAAATCTAATTAAATAATCAATTAAAATTAATTAATAACTAATTAAATTAATTAATCAATTATTATTTAAATTAATTGACTAATTAAATAATTAATTATCAACTAAAATTAATTAATTAAGTAATTTGGATTTATTTTTAAATTAAAAATAAATTTTCAGAATTAAAATAATGATTTTCAACATAAAAATGCATTTTTAGAAATTAAAAATAGGATTTTTGAATTAAAAGAAAACAGAAAATGCAGAAACATTTTTTTAGAAAATGGGGGTTTCAGATTTTGGATCAAACAGTCCCCCAAGGTAGGGGATGACCGGAGCTCGTTGATGAACTCGGCCGGAATCTGGGAACGAACCCAGAAACCGGTGAGCTCTCGCCGGCTCCGGCGAACCTTTTACCCCGCCAAAACCCGAGGTTCCAGCCCCGATTTTTACACCAGAACGCCCCAAACGTCAACCAAAACTTATAAACGACCCCAACTTCGCCGTAGCAACACCAGACCACAACCTCCGATCAAACAACCAAGAACTCGACGAAAATTCCGGCGAAACGCGATTTTGCTATTTACTGAACCAAATTCAACGATTAATATCTTAAAACGAAGCTTGAGACATGTATAATCAGTTCATATCATCAAAATAATCCAAAAATCACCCAATTAGAAACCCCTAATTTTCGAATAAAACCCCTAAAAATCGTCTTTGAATTTTACCAACTGTTGAAACGATTTGAAGATATAAAATGATAGAGAATGGTCTGTGATTCATTTTGGTTATTCATACTTGTGATTTGGTGTTCAATAACACCTTCAAAATTAACTTTGATTTTCAGAATTCTCCAAGAACACCAAGAACACATATTCAAGAAATTTTCAGAAAATCAAACCTTAATTTCTATATGATACTGAACTCTATTTTTGAAGTATAATATACCAAATCGACCAAAAAAACATGCTCTACAACATGGAAGCATCAAATCACATCAACAACATCAAGAACAAATTTTCATAATTTAATTATCAAATAATTCGAATATAAATAAATAAATAAGAAAATTACCATGATTTATGGGAAGAAACTGATGATTGATTCAGAAAGAAGATTTCGAGAGCTTCGTTTTGATATGCTGCACGCCTGAATCGGAGTTCGATAACGCCTTCGTTCTTGTGTTTGATTCTCGGGAACATATCGGTTTCTCGGGTTTTTCTCTGTATTTACGGTATTTTAACTGGTTGCAAATGAATAAACGGAATAAATGAAATAAGAAATAGGCTATTTATATTTATGGAATATTGGATCGTTCTGGATCGTTTTGGATCATTAAATTAGTTGCTTAGCCACTAAGTAACTACCAAAATGATACAATTCAATACCAGAATTGGATAATTATCAAAACCGAGCTTTTAATAAAACACTATATACGAAAATAACGTAAAAATATCCCGTCTCTCGAGAATACGGGTTTTTGTCGATAACCGAAATGATTATCTTATCGAAAATATTGCGCCGGGCTACGCACGGTTCAAACCGTAATCCGGATCGAAAAAGTCAAAACACGGAAAATGTCCGGAATTACCAGATTAGGTTAGGAAGGAGTTTTTGGAAGAGTTTCGGGTTATAAAAATGCAAAAACGGTTGAAGTCGGACGATTCCCGGCTTTATTAAATAATTTTGGTAATTATTCAGAAAATAATTAATAATACATAAATCATATAAAATCATCTAACAGTCCAAAAATTACCAGAAAAATATCACAATTATCTATATTTTATTCTGGACATATAAAAATTCAAATATTCAAATAATGTCACATATAAACATCCAAACATCAATTCTACTTATCATATAATTCACTAAAATTCACATAAAATCACATAAATAATTCCAAATAATTATAAAAATAATATCTGAAAATATGGGATATTACAATCTACCCCCCTTATAAGGATTCCGTCCTCGGAATCAGCAGAAGAAAGCACTAAGGGTTTTTTTTTTAACCAACTTTCCATTTCCAAATAACCTCAATTTTCCATAATCTCAAATAAATCTTGTATTCCTTGTATAATAAAACTCTTACAGGAGTTTCACTGTGCACCACTGTTCCATTTACATCCTTTGACCAATTCTTCAATAGAATTACTTTTTACTGATCGCGAGAAAGAAGAATAGAAAGAAAGATAGAGAGAAGAAAAGAAAGAGATATAGCTAAATAGAGAGAGAAATAAAGAAACATACTGACTTCGGTATACACCACTGATATTCTAATCGCATTGCAGTCCACTGTCGTCCTTCGTAATTCCATCACATCGCCTTACTTTGACTTGACCAAGATAACTCAGCTTAACTTGATTGGCATACCTTTGAATATTTGAGATGATAAAATCATAGAATTTCAAAGAGAAAAGAATTTCATGTCATCACAGGATAGAATCTAAATTTGAGAAAAATATTGCTGAAATGAAAGAATAACTGAGAGATCAATATGATCAAATAAACTTTGTATTGCGTGTCCAAATTAAGACACTACTAAAGGTTGTTAACCTTCTTGTAGTCACAACACACACAAGTTATGGCGTCCCATCCAACTCCTATCACACAGACAGGTATACCTTGTGTCCCTTATATTTAAGGTTGTTCATCTCAGTCAGAATAAAAGAATATCAACGGAATTCAAAATCAAATGAATAAAACTGAAAAGATTTCAAAGCTGATATTTCTGAAGGAAATGAAATCCAGAGAACAAAATTATGTCACCAAATGAGCAAATGGTGTCACATCATCAAGAAACTATCCACCAAATAAGAAAAGTGGAATTAAATTATCATAACTTGACAGAACTATCAAAACCTGAAAAATAGGCTTCATGACAACCTCTGGCATATTTAAAACACAGTTATGATTGAAAATGAGTGTTAGGGAATATATCCTCTAACAATTACTTCTTTTTGAGAGATGTCAAAAGGAATTATAGAAAGAGAAGGTATTGCCAAGTCTTAATATTTATCTTCAATTTGAACTCTTCAGTTGACTCGCCCTCTGATTCTAGACGCTCCTTCATGTTCCAAGGATATCGATAATCTTCATCGTCGTCAAATCGTAGTAGCCTCGAAAGATTCCACCATAGAAGTTTTGCAACTGCCAGGAGTTCCATCCGGCTTAGCACAACCATCTCAAACAAATTTGCCTTATCTTAACTTATTCGTTGGTATTATATCCAATAGTCCAACAGGAACTCGATATGAGCTCAAACGTCCTCACATAGCTATACACACTCCTACACACTCTCGTTTCTAGTTTACTATAACCTCAGCTCTGATACCAACCTGTAACGCCCCCAAATCTGGGGTCAGAGGATTTGGTCGTCACTATGAAACCTCAATCTAAATCAACCAGTTTAATCAATAAATAAATGCCACCGGAAGATATTTATCATAAATGACCCCAAACTAATCCAAGATCTTTTAAGGTTACAGTTCTAGAAACAAGATATCCAAATTCCACAAATAAATTTTTCACTTTCTTTTAAAACTCTTTTCAATAATTCTCAATATCCAAACTTAACCCGCTAGTATAACTTCGAAATGAAGTATACTAGGCCCAAATAAAATATACAACTATAATATAATATAATATAAACAACTTTACACAATAAAACTTACACTAGCCCGCAAACCCTGGATCAACCACCTTCCAAGAGCTTCTTCTTTGCTTCCTCGAATTACGCAGCTAAACAGCAAGCTAATCCTCACTGGAGGTTAAATTTAAAAACAGGCAAGTATGAGCGAAAGAAATGCTCAGCAAGTTCATTATGACATATATATGGTTGTTTTGACATAAAACCGACATCTGCATTAGAGCAGAACATTTAAAATCATATAATTGCTGAATTATAAAATTTTAGTTGAGGAATCCCAGAATTGATTCCTTAATTATATTCAAAACCATTTTGATATTTTTGAGCGAAATGCTTCAGCAATACTTTGAATCTTGACGAGAGCAAAGCTCGTAAAATAGTGTTTACGGAAATATCGTAAACAACAATAACATGAAACAATGATTATGGATTGAATCATAAACTTTATTCAAAACCGAACTCTGGAAATTAATACTTATTTTTCTGTCATATCAAATTAGATATCAATACGAACTTTGATGCTCACAACATTCCATACTGAAGTTAACATCAATCATCTATACTAATACCACCTTTGATATTTAACAACAACGTAAGTATCAGCATAAATCAGAATCTGAATCAAAACCACAATTCACTTTTAATCCAAAATAGAATCAGTACTTTTAATCCAAAACAGAATCAGTTGATAAATCATTCCTTATAAGATTATCAAAAGCAATATAATAATATCGATTGGAACCAAATTATGCACTATGTTGTTCCTGATGATCAGTCATGAAACAACACCGGTATCCCGCAGCCATACCGTTAATATAGGTACTACCCGTATCCCGAAGATATACGGTACCTATAGGGCGCCAGAAAAATGCATAACTAGCCTTGTAAGATATTACACTTCTGTATTGCACTTCCGTATAATAGCTCACGCTGGACCGGTGCCTCAGCCTCTTACGCTACCAGTAACCATTCAATCTCAAAACCTTTTATTGAAAAGGGGTCATAATACTCGATACCCGAAATAATTTTATTCCCCCATTCACTTGGGCAGGAATACTTGCAACAAAATCATTTTTCTCAAAACCCAAAACATTTGTAAATCTATTCTGAACATAGAATAGCATAGGGTACTTGCATAAACAGAATTATTTAATTCAACGATATGTAAAATATTTATATATCTTGAACTGAATAGGGAAAGCAATACTTGCATGATAAGATTCAAAATAAATATCACTTGAACAATAAGTGATGATAGGGATACTTGCATGATATGATTCGAAATAAACGTCATTTGAATGATAAGTGAAATCAGGGGTACTTGCCTTTGGGTTTTAGCAGTTAGTCACACTCGCAAAGACGCATCTATTATGACATTCTGTCTCAAGACATCTCCGTACTGCTTTTCAACACCTTACTGATATGTTGCTCCTACGATTGCTAGAAGCCAGATATCCACTTCCATTCCATCTCACTCTTTATCCAACATCTTGTCTTGATCAACCCGAATGATCCGCATCTATAAATAAAATATAGAACTTTAATTGTCTAATCGATAACCACTCGACGAACTACGCGTCAAAAGCCTATCGTCTACCCATACGATAGCCCACACACAAGGAAAACAGTCAAACACAAGACTTATGACCCACATATACACGTAATTCACATAGCACATAAGCACATAACTCATATATCACATAATTCATATCACATAAGACTCGGTTCATCAGAAGGGTCGACTCGATATGATTAAAACTGAAATCGGGTCAAAAAATATGATTTATCGATGAATAATCGACTCAGAATCATTCGTAAAATAAGTGACCTTTCAAAACAAAAGAATTTGGGTCTCGAAAGTATTTTTAATGAAAGAGGAATATTTTTCTGAGTCTGTACGCGTTCGTTTCGTATTAAACGGACAAACAGTTTATTTAATATGAATTTTTGAACATTTTTCGGAATAAAAACGATCTCCGAATCATTTAATAATAAAATTATAGGGTTCAAACACCCTAAAATAATTTTATAAGATTTATCGAGCCTGGAAAATAATTTAAAATAATATCTTAAAGCTCGAAACTATTTTTCAGAATTTTTAAATCAATACTAAATAATTAAATCTAATTAAATAATCAATTAAAATTAATTAATAACTAATTAAATTAATTAATCAATTATTATTTAAATTAATTGACTAATTAAATAATTAATTATCAACTAAAATTAATTAATTAAGTAATTTGGATTTATTTTTAATTTAAAAATAAATTTTCAGAATTAAAATAATGATTTTCAACATAAAAATGCATTTTTAGAAATTAAAAATAGGATTTTTGAATTAAAAGAAAACAGAAAATGCAGAAACATTTTTTTAGAAAATGGGGGTTTCAGATTTTGGATCAAACAGTCCCCCAAGGTAGGGGATGACCGGAGCTCGTTGATGAACTCGGCCGGAATCTGGGAACGAACCCAGAAACCGGTGAGCTCTCGCCGGCTCCGGCGAACCTTTTACCCCGCCAAAACCCGAGGTTCCAGCCCCGATTTTTACACCAGAACGCCCCAAACGTCAACCAAAACTTATAAATGACCCCAACTTCGCCGTAGCAACACCAGACCACAACCTCCGATCAAACAACCAAGAACTCGACGAAAATTCCGGCGAAACGCGATTTTGCTATTTACTGAACCAAATTCAACGATTAATATCTTAAAACGAAGCTTGAGACATGTATAATCAGTTCATATCATCAAAATAATCCAAAAATCACCCAATTAGAAACCGCTAATTTTCGAATAAAACCCCTAAAAATCGTCTTTGAATTTTACCAACTGTTGAAACGATTTGAAGATATAAAATGATAGAGAATGGTCTGTGATTCATTTTGGTTATTCATACTTGTGATTTGGTGTTCAATAACACCTTCAAAATTAACTTTGATTTTCAGAATTCTCCAAGAACACATATTCAAGAAATTTTCAGAAAATCAAACCTTAATTTCTATATGATACTGAACTCTATTTTTGAAGTATAATATACCAAATCGACCAGAAAAACATGCTCTACAACATGGAAGCATCAAATCACATCAACAACATCAAGAACAAATTTTCATAATTTAATTATCAAATAATTCGAATATAAATAAATAAATAAGAAAATTACCATGATTTATGGGAAGAAACTGATGATTGATTCAGAAAGAAGATTTCGAGAGCTTCGTTTTGATATGCTGCACGCCTGAATCGGAGTTCGATAACGCCTTCGTTCTTGTGTTTGATTCTCGGGAACATATCGGTTTCTCGGGTTTTTCTCTGTATTTACGGTATTTTAACTGGTTGCAAATGAATAAACAGAATAAATGAAATAAGAAATAGGCTATTTATATTTATGGAATATTGGATCGTTCTGGATCGTTTTGGATCATTAAATTAGTTGCTTAGCCACTAAGTAACTACAAAAACGATACAATTCAATACCAGAATTGGATAATTATCAAAACCGAGCTTTTTATAAAACACTATATACGAAAATAACGTAAAAATATCCCGTCTCTCGAGAATACGGGTTTTTGTCGATAACCGAAATGATTATCGTATCGAAAATATTGCGCCGGGCTACGCACGGTTCAAACCGTAATCCGGATCGAAAAAGTCAAAACACGGAAAATGTCCGGAATTACCAGATTAGGTTAGGAAGGAGTTTTCGGAAGAGTTTCGGGTTATAAAAATGCAAAAACGGTTGAAGTCGGACGATTCCCGGCTTTATTAAATAATTTTGGTAATTATTCAGAAAATAATTAATAATACATAAATCATATAAAATCATCTAACAGTCCAAAAATTACCAGAAAAATATCACAATTATCTATATTTTATGCTGGACATATAAAAATTCAAATATTCAAATAATGTCACATATAAACATCCAAACATCAATTCTACTTATCATATAATTCACTAAAATTCACATAAAATCACATAAATAATTCCAAATAATTATAAAAATAATATCTGAAAATATGGGATATTACAGTTGTTTTGTTTAAATTAGTGGAAAGTGACATAAGTATGGTGATGTCATCAAACTTACATAATCCTTGCCACTTCTCTCATCCTTATGGTGGAAGCATCTTTTTAAGCTTAATCCTTATATTAAGATGTTAACTAAGTGCATTAATCTTGCACTAATTGACCCTCCTCCTTGCCTCTTGTATTACTTAGTCGTTTAATTATTTTACGACTCATTTATTGTTCATTCTCGTTGATCGTTGGAGGGATCATACCCAGGATCTTATTACTTGGGTTCCCTTAACCTTTCTCAATACATTATATTACTTTTATGATCATCTCTTATACTCCTTGAATTTAAATCCTTTTTATCCTATTACCTTATACTCAATTCTTTCGGTATCTGGTGGATTTTCGGGAAAATCAAAGTGTTCGAATTCGGATTCTGACGATCTTTACATACACTTATATACCATATAGAGTACTAATAAGATCTCAGAATGACAATAAAAGAACCTCTAAAAATTGTGGCATGAAAAGTTTTCTTATTCAGCATAATCGGCAAAAACACTATTCATAAGGGTTTCAAAAATTCCAAAAATTGGGGTTATTACAGACCACGTATCATTTTCCCCGGCCAATTTATTTATCGGGTATGCCTGATAAATTCAGTAGTAGAACTTGTTTTTCTTGTTGGCAGGAAAAGATGAAGCTATGGTAACGGCTAAAGGTCTATGGCCATTGGTACAGTATGATCCTCTTGTGTTGGATAAAGAGAAAGCTGAATTTGTTAAGGCTTATGCTTTATAGGCTAAGAAGGATGGGATGGCTAGGGCAGCCATTTTGGCAGCCTTGGCGAACACCTTGTTCGACGTTTATTCATCTGATACCTATACTGTAAAGGTCTTATAAAAAAAGCTGGACCAAACCCACAATACTGATTCTCAAGGACTTGAGAAGTATTCTATTACTAGGTTTCTTAAGTTCAAGCTGGTGGATGGAAAATTCATGACTGAACAGTTTTATGAGTTTGAGATGTTGGTTCATGCTTTGGGGGAGTCCGGTATGGTCTTACCCTAGAAGTTTCCGGTTATGTCAGTGATTGAAAAGCTCCCTAAGTCTTGGGAAGAGTTTGTTCTCTCCCTGAAAAGGACAGAAAGGATATATCACTTAGACTAACTTGATGTTGGACATCTCTGTGCAGGAGTAATACAAGTCCAAACAAGGACATGTGGTGTGTAAAAACCCGAATTTTTGACATCGGTAAAAGACCTTTATGAATAGTAACCTTGCGGTTTAATAAAAACTTTTGTGACCACACCATATACGTGTTTTTAATTTAAGATTTCGAGTTGATATTGTGATTATACATACCAAATGAGTGTATGTAAACGCAGTTAGTTTTCGAAGAAAATGAACTTTGAAAAATGACCGTATCTATGAACCATCAACGATTACGGGAATCAAAATATAATTACAAATTTAAAATCCTACGGATTTATATTCAAGAACGATACTTCAAAACATAAAGAATGTATACGAAAGGATTTACACCGCGAACCGTTTACGAGAAATTATTACAAAAATGAATAAGCAACCAAACAAACGCGTAAACGAATAAATAAACGTATCGAAGCAAACTAACTAAACTAACTAACCATGGTAAGAAACTAACCATGGCTAGGTTACCAAATAGTAACCTAAACTAGGAAGCATGATGACCTAAATCTTGAAAAAGTAAAGCTAAAACCTAAAACTAGATAGTGAGTTTGTAAACCTAGGAAGCTAGCAAGATATGCCCTAAGATTTGCCAAGATTTTCTAGTCTTGGGTTATATACTAAAAGGTATACAATTATACAACACAATCTTTCAAGGGAAGCAATCAAGAAGCAACAAACTCTCTCTCTCTATAAAAACCCAATGCTGATTTCCAAGAACACCATGAAAAGAAAAATTCATATCTCATGATCTACTCATTCAAAAATCACCAAATTTTAATCAACGCTTCCTTATACCATGTACAAGGTACTTTAAAAAGTTTATGGCCATTGAATTAGTATAGCATAGTCAAATCCTTGCTCAAAATTGGTGGTGAATAGTAACTCCGAAAATCTCTTTTTGTTTTCTTGATTTTCATGGCATGATTTAGGATCCTTAAGCATAAACAATCTCTCCCAAGGTTCAACCATAAAGAAGAGGACCTCCCAAGCTACCAAGAAAGGTATAAACCTTTATTCAAACTTTGTTTAAGTTTTTAGTTTCAAGAAAAGTAAGGATCTTGGATATAAGTATGGTTTTGATGATTGATTTGATATTATCTTGATGTTTAGTTAATTAGTTTTAAGGTTGATGATTATTGTCTTAAGAACATGATGTTATTGATAGTAATTAGTGTTGAGATGATTATTTGAGGATTGTTGATGGTGGTATAATGATTTAAGATATAAACGAAACTCGGATCGTAATCGTAATCTCGTTAAAACGAACTAAACTCAACTTATGTTTCTGTAGAAGTTCCCGAATGTATAGACTGTAGATTCTTGAAAAGTGAGAATTTATTATGATATAAAATGTTGTTAGGATCAGTTTAGGCGCTTGAATCGCTTGATTTCAATTTACGGATCAAAAGTTACTGACCGTTTTAGTAAAAGAGATTTACGCGACAAAACTGCTATAAATTACAAATTTTGTTAATATAAATGATCAACTTAAAAATATTTAAAAATAATAATTTTTTTACAGAGAGTAATAAATAGAGTTTATTAATGGCCATAAAAATTTTAGGTAAAAATGTTGATTTTTCAATTGTATAAAAATGTCGGAGCCGAGGTCGCGCGGAGTACGAACGTCAAAAACAACCCCCTGTGAGGAAACTGCCACTTCGAGATTTTCACCCCTTTTACCAGAAAACCATTTATAAATGATGTGTTCTAAATGATGTCTAGATCATGCACGTGAAAATGGTGCGTCAATTGAGTTAATGGTTTGAGAGATGTCAACGTTTTAGTGAAAGCGGTTTGAATTGTAAAAGTCCGTAGTTGACCAAACTTTTGAAATACTTTTCACCTAATTAAATTCATTTTATCAAAATGAAAATTTTATGATAAATATAAAAAGCACTCAAGAAGCTCCTTGAGGTAGTTTCGTATTAAACTATTAATTTTACGATTTATTAAAAATGATAGAGTGTGAGTCGCGTAATAGTAATATTCGGTAAATTCACTCTAGAATACCACTTTGACCGTCTGTTTCGACCAAGGATCGATACTTATTTCGAGTCGGTTGAATATTGAAAATTATGAAGTATTGAACTTATTAGAAATATAATTCGGTGATGGGATTAGGAATACTGATTAAGATTATGATATTTGTTGATTAGAAAACCCAGAACGAGAGCATGTCAGAAAACGTAACTTGGACTCCAGGCAAGTTTTCAAACCCTACCTTCTAAGAACTGTTGTGTTGTGATTGCTTTTAAATACTGCAATTTATGCATGACAAATATTTTACGGTGATTTACAAATATTTATATATTGAATCATAAGATATGATGATTTTGGTATAATAAAAGTACCAGATTTGAAACGATGTATTTAGACCGAGGATTAGTCGGTGTAAGTTTATAAAAACTCGGAAGTATTTCGGAGTTGTTATATTTGAGAATATTTACGCTAATGAGTAGCGTGGTATTATATATTACAGATAAAGTTTCGGTCAATATAATTTATTTTAAAACCCGGAAGCATTCCGGAGACGTTTTGGACAACTAAAAGTCCGCACTTATTTTATTCCAAGGGACTCGATGTCCACTTGCGAAGTATTAAATACCTCGAATTTGATTTAAAACAATTTCCAAAGATCGTATTCCTTAAACTATATTTAACTACTCGAACAATGAATATTATTTCGAATATTTATTTTAAGTAGGAGAAGTATTCTCCAACAATTATTTATTTCAAACTGGATTACTTATATCAATCAAAGATTACTTTAAATTACTTAAACATAAATTAGTTGAGAAATATTATTTCAAATATTCTTTCAAAAGTATAATTATTCGAGGTTTAATTATTTAATGATTAATATTTAATTATTAATTATTTATTAAATGATTTAATATAATTTAAAAATCATAAAACCTGATTTAAAATACTTTTTGAATTTCAGAAAATCACTCTACTTATTTCGGATCGTCAACAATATTATCTCGACGTATTTTAAATATTTTGAATATAGTTTCAAAAGAAACTCCCCCTCATTTATTTATCTGTTGACAACGGTCAACTCACATTATCCTAGTACTTCCACCGAAAATTTTCGGAAGTACGTATATATATATATATGAGACGAGTTGTTCCTATCAATGAGTAAAATGCTTAGGGGAACTTCGATATAGTTCGATGATTCCAAGTATATCATAGGATTTCCTAAGGGATAAAGGAGGGGTAGAGATCCAAGTACTTCGTGTATTGGATAGACTGTCGGTACCGTAGGAGACGGTACTATATGTACCTAAGGACCTGCGAAGTGTGTGTATACCCGAAATGATGATACATAGCCCGTATGTGGCAAGGGTGATAACCGGAATATGAAGGTGTCGTCCTTCTACTAGTAGAAAAGGTTGATGATTGTCCGTAGTACGACTGATCATCGTGTGTGGTAGCTCCAAGTGAATGTCCTATTCTTCCAATTGGAATTGAGATGCAATACCGTAACCCAAGCCTATGTGTTGGGTTTACCTTTAAGGTATTTGCAGACTAATAAGTCAATCAAAGAATTGTTTTGAAAAGAGGTGTGTATCACCGAGAAAACTATTTTGAATAAATACATATCCTTATACGGATTATTATAATTTCTTTAATAGTCTTTTTATACTGCTGATTTTTATGGCTGAGCATTATTGCTCACTCTTGTTTTCTTTTGAATGTCACGACACAATAGATAACCAGTATGCCGGTATGGGACTTAGTCGCTTGCAGTCATGGGAGAATCCCTGGCAGCTTTGTCTCAAGTGGGCCAGAGTATCATATAGGTATAAGATATTAGTCGTAATTATTATAACTTCATGTAGAGACTACGAGTAATTTTTTGAGATCCTGTAAAGTACATTTGAGTTTTAATAACAGATGATACTTGTTGTACATCATTTCTAAGGCTATAACTTATGAGTGTATGAGATTGGGGGTCTGTGATATGGAATTATTGGATTATTGAGTTAATACAGGTTATAAATGATTGAAGGATTATGTGACGACCTAGATTCCTGACCCCAAATTTGGGGGCATTACAGAAATGGTATCAGAGCATTAAGTTATAGTACTTAGAGACGAGAGTGTTAGGATTTTATCTAGATGCGAGATTTCGTAAGAGCTCATATAGAGTTCATCATTGGACTACCGGATGTAGCCCCAATATGTACGTTAGGATAAGTGTATATTAGAGGTATTAAAGTGTGACTAATAGAACCATTGGAGATTATCAGAATGATGAGAAGAAAAATTAGAATCATATATGATTTGGCAATGATGTGGATGTAGAACTCGGAGTTGAGTCTCCAGGGCATTTGGGGTAAAAACGATATTATCAACACCAAATGTTCATTTGGACAACACGAGCCTTGTTACTCGTAGTTCTTTATAGGTTGCCCATGAGGGGGCATCACATGTGAGAACCATGAAGTCTAATTATTAATATACATTTGAGGTTATTGACCCAAACTAGTTGAAGGTGTCATTTTACCAATGAGGATGTGAACATCGTATTAATCACGAATTTACCAGAGATAGTATCCAATATACCCTTAAGGATATTTTCTATTAAGGAAGATTTGAATGTAATATAAGAATGTTATTGTAAGACGACTACACTACATGATATTATTAGTGTGCTTAACATGTAAGGTTATGATGGTTTAGCTCAGAGATCAAGAACATCGAGAATTGATGGCATGTCTACAATTGAATGGCGTAAGATTACAACGAGCGATAGTTCCATCTTAGAACCTTCTAAGAGGATAGACCAGTTAGTCTAGAGTGGAATTCTTCGGTAGATATAATGTCAGAGACTACGTATATATACTCATAGACCTCTAATATATTCGGTAACGTATGTTCAATTCCACACATATGCCACCGAACTTATGGACTACATTGAGATCCCTGAGAGATCTCTTTGATCTGCTCCCAAGGGGAGCTGACCACTTGTAATTAGTAACGGATGCGTAGCAGGCCCCTATCGGCTTAAAAGATGCTTTTGGAATATTTCTGAATAAGAACTTCGAGGTAAAACACCTGAATGACATATATATACATGCGAAAGTCAAGTTAGTAAGCGATTTTAAAATGATTTGAAAGAGACACTAGCTGAAATAAGGAATTACAAAGACGAAGAGGTGGTATCATCCTCAGACTGATAATAACGAGAGTTATGATAATCTGTGAAATATTTTGGCACCTACTCATTGTCACGCTACTCCCTCCAAACTGTTGATCATTCGTATTTCCTTGATAAGTCATATCAGGCAATCCTTTTCGTTCTCTTCCTTGAACTTCTGATGTGACCATATTGAATAGTCTTTCTCCGCATTAGGACTTGTTCAAAATCTTTTAGTTAATCAATGAACTTTCATTCATAAATTATGATCTTCTTGTTCGGTTAGAGCTATTTAAACTTTATTTCAATTATCCAAAGAATTTTTTTTTAAATTTTCCTCAATTCATCGACGAATATTCATAATATTCATAATGAATATCTTCATTTGATTCTTTTTTCATACTACTCTTCTCAGTAGAGATTGTAAATATTTAACAAATAATTAAAAATATGGATGATCTAATATCCATAGATTCCTCGGAAATCCTTTTCTTCTATTCGGGATGAAATTGTATATTGAACTTTGAAATCATAGTAAGGGTATCAATTTGATATTAGTACTCCGAATTCAATTCTATTTGAGAATCTGATAAAGTATGTGAAAAAGGGCACCTCTGCGTGTACCATTTTATTGGCAAGAAATATATGATGAGAGGCTATCGATTGTTCTGATGCCAAGACCACTCGATTCAGAGTTATAATTGTCTTTCTCGGCCCAAATTTGAAAACCCTTTATTTTAAAATTATCATCCGGGTAGCCACAAATTTCTTCAGTGGTTACGATGTTGAAATTTTTACAAACAAAATGAAATATGTTTAGTTGCATATGTTCTCATGAATGACTAGTTAATTATCCTAACTAGTAAAAATTTTAATTTATACGACGAGAGCTAGCTAATTGTTCTAGCTAGTTGTTATGGGCCAGATTGAGTTGGCCATTTTCTTATCCGGTTGATAATATTGCTTGGTATGGACTATTATTATTTGTTTGGTATGAGACGAGCTGTTCCTATCAACGAGCAAAACGTTTGGGGAACTTTGATATAGTTCGATGATTCCAAGTATATGATAGGATTTCCTAAGGGACAAAGGATGGGTAGAGATCGAAGTACTTCGTGTATTGGATAGACTGTCAGTACCGTAGGAGACGGTACTATATGTACCTAAGGACCTGTGAAGTGTGTGTATACCAGAAATGAGGACACATAGCCCGTATATGGCAAGGGTGATAACCGGAATACGAAGATGTTGTCCTTCTACTAGTAGAAAAGGTTACTGATTGTCCAGTAGTACGACTGATCATCGTGTGCAATAGCTCCAAGTGAATGTCCTATTCTTCCAATTGAAAATGAGATGCAATACCGTAACCCAAGCCTAGGTGCTGGGTTTACTATTAAGGTATTTGCAGACTAATAAGTCAATCAAAGAATTATTTTGAAAAGAGGTATGTATCACCAAGAAAACTATTTTGAATAAATATATATCTTTATACGGATTATTATAATTTCTTTAACAGTCTTTTCATACCGTTGATTATTATGGATGAACATTATTGCTCACTCTTGCTTTCTTTTAAATATCACAACACAACAGGTAACCAGTATACTGGTGTGGGACTTAGTAGCTTGCAGTTATGGGAGAATCCCTGGCAGCTTTGTCTCAGGTAGGCCAGGGTATCAAATAGGTATAAGATATCAGTTGTAATTATTCTAACTTCATGTAGAGGCTACGAATAATTGTTTGAGATCTTGTAAAGTACATTTGAGTTTTAATAACAGATGATACTTGTTGTACGTCATTTCTAAGGATATAACTTGTGAGTGTGTGAGATTGGGGGTCTGTGATATAGAATTATTGGATTATTGAGTTAATATAGGTTATACATGATTGAAGGATTGCGTGACGACTTGGTCATTTAAATATTGGTGCTCTAAAGAATATGATGAATTTAGAGTTGATTCCAAAACATGCCATTGATAAGAAATCTAAGTGTCAAGTGTGTGTAACTGCTAAACAAATAAGGAAACCTTTTCATAATGTTGTTAGGGATTCAGACTTGTTAGATTTAGTTCACTAGGACATATGTGAATTCAGTGGTGTGACTAAGAATCACTGTAGATATTTCGGTACTTTATAGATGATTGTAGTAGATATTATTATGTTTATTTGCTTAAACGTAAGGATGAAGTACTAGATAAATTCATTATAAAAATGAAACTGAAACACAAACTGGCAAAGTACTTAAATATTTGAGGTCTGATAGAGGTGATGAGTATACGAGTACCTTGTTTAATGAATTTTGCGCAAACAATGGTATAGTTCATGAGGTTACTCCACCATACACGTCTGAGTCTAATGGGTGGCAGAGAGAAAGAAAAGAACTTTTAAAGACATGATTAATAGTATGCTGATTAATTCTGGGTTGCCTAAGTACATGTGGGGAGAGGCTCTGAATACGCCTTTCCATATTCTGAATAGAGTCCCTATGAAACATATGGACAAGACACCTTATGAATTATGGAGAGAGCGTATGACAAGTTTGAGTTATCTTCGTGTGTGGGGGTGCCTAGCTAAGGTGCTTGTCCTTGAACACAAGAGAAAAAAACTAGGTCCGAAAACTGTTGATTGTATCTTTCTCGGCTATCTTAAAACCACAACTGCTGTTAGGAAATGAATAACACACGGAGGGGGGGTGAATGTGTTTTATGTGTTTTTGTGCTTTTCTTGAATTCTTTATGTTTGAACAAAGTAAATCAAATCTTGTAGTGAAATGCGTTACTGCTGAAATTAAACATGCAATAATAAAGAACACTGATCTTTCAAAACTCACTTAATTTTATATTAAAATTAAGAAATGTTTTGATACAAAATTTCTAGGCTCTTTGTTAATAAAGAGTTTAGCTTCTCCTTCAGAGTGTTACAAGATTTTTCTATCTAAATTGTTACAACTAATAGAAAGACCAGTGTTAACTTTATACTTTAGTTAACTGCTGGTTTACACAGTGTATAATAAGACATGCTATTAACTTTAGTAAACTGTCACTTGTCATTTCCATTTTAGGAAAAGTGTATCTTCTATTTCTGGATTAACATATCTTAGCACCCTGTGTTTACTTTGATCTTTCTTTGTCAGTTAATCTTCACCATTAATCTTGCACATCCTTCAAGCTGCTTTTTGTAGACTTGTCAGTCCAGCTGGTTGGATTGTTTGTTGATTGTAGATCTTGGATATTGAACTGGTCAGCAATTTGTACTTTGAGATTTTACCTCGAGATCTTCAGTTAGGCCTATAGAGGTATTGACATCTCGATAAGTATATTGACTTATCGAGATCTCTAATACTCCATAGTAAATTTGACTTGTAGAGGTCTCTGAGTTCTCTCTAAGAGAATTTAGATTGTCAAGATCTCTCAGCTTCATGTCTTCACTTTGACTTTTTGATAACTTAGAGTTCTCTAGTGAATTTTGACTTATCTATATTTCTAAGTTATCTAGTGGAATTTGACTTATCGTAACTCAGAGTTCTCTAATGAATGTTGACTTGTCGATAACTCTGAGTTCTCTATTGAAGAAATGACTTGTCGATATCTCTAATCTTCATGTGTTCAATTGGCTTATCGATATATTTCTGAGTTCTCTAGTAGCTTTCCTGACTTCTCGATAAGTCATTTGGAGTTCTCGAGTGAATTCTCTATAACACTAAATCTGTGACTTGTTGAGATCTTGACTTAGAGTATTTTTATCCAAACATAATTATTCAACTCCAAGCTTCTTCAAAATTCTTCTGAAGCATGATCTTCTTGATCTTCTTCTAGATAGAATCTTTAGGCTTCATATTGTTCAAACAAAAAGTCTTCAGTCTGCTCTTTTACATTTTTACAGACTTTATATGTTACAAGTACAAATGCAAACTAAGATAACAATACAACTTACTTAGGGTTGTCAATTTGACTTAGTCTTGTTAAGGTACAGGCATGTTTTGCACAACAATCTCCCCCAATTTGTGAGAATATTGCTTAATACAAATTCATGCATGTTAACAAGACTAACCTCAATTTAAAATGGAAAATAAGACTAATATAAAAAGTGACACAATTACAGCAATTGTACATTAGATGATGTTTAGTTTGAGTATTTACAAGACATCATACTTCTGATTCTGCTCTAATGAGGTCTTTTAGGTGTACAAGAATTTCAAGTTCCTCTAAGATTGGAGTCCCTGTTAGAGCTTCTATCGAACTGAGTCTTTCTTGCTTTGGATAACTATCTAATATTTCAATTCTGAATCTTGAAAATGAGCCAGCTTTTATATTTAGAAATCTTCCATCTTTGGAGAATCTGCTCATCCCTTTTGCTTTAAATTCTTCTGATCTTTTGATGTACATGTCAATCTCCTATCATACCTCCTCTTTTTCTCCTCATATTATGCATTAAACCTTGCTTTCTTTTCCTCCCTTGCAATCAGCCATTCATCTAGAACAGATCTCCATGCTCTTGTAGCAGTATCCTTGTCCTTTAACAAACTTACACTCTTTTAATTTCTGTTGGAGAGAGAGTGTCCATCAAATTGCTTCCAAGAAAAGTGAAGGATTCATCTTGAAATTAGATTCCCACTTCCTTTAGAGTAACAACCCAGACACTAATTGTTTCTTTAGCCAGTTGTTGGAAATAGTCTTCATCTGAATTGCACCAGTTTAATGGTAGAAAATCATTCTGCTTAAAACAATTCCAGATGGCCCTTTCAGCAACTTTAACTTTTTCAGTAGGCTTAGCTTTCTTAGGTTTTCTCCCAGTAGACTTGAAATGAGTTTTGTATGATGGTTTTGCAGAAGGTAGGTCTGAGATTTTCTTTAGAGATGTTTCGCTTGTGGTGATTGGAATTTTTAGGAAAGAGTTAACATATTGCTTGTATTGAAATTTTGGTTTAGAGGTTAGAAGTGGTTTGTTGATTGAGGTTGTTGATTCGGAAGGTTTAGCTAGAGGTTGAGCTAGGGCTGTTTGGATTTTTAGGGTTTGTTGTGTTTCTGAGCCATCATGTCTCCTTTTACTCCTTCTCTCATTAGCTCTCTTATTCTCAACATTCTTCTTATCATGCTCCTTCTTCTTCTCTCCACTCTTGCTGCCAGATGGCTTACTGGATTGACTTGGATTTGAGCCAGAAGGATTTTGATCACCTTTCTTCTTCTCATCATCATCCAAATCATCCTTGTTGATTTGATTCTTGGGCAAGTTTGCTTCAGCATCACTCAGATATATTCCCAACAGCTTTATCATCTCTACATCATCAAAATTCTTATTCTTCTTTAATTTTAAGCCAGTTTCCAGAATCATGATAAGCTTCTTGTTGGCCATGACACATTGTTTAGGTATTTGGAAATGTTTGAAGTGTTTAGTGTTTGGACAGATGTATGTTATTCCCTTGCATGGTTGTAGGTATGCTTCTGGAAAAACAGCTACTTGTGCATTCTTCAATTCAGTCAGCAACAAGGTGTCTTCATGAGTTACAACTCTGACTTTGGTTATCAGAATGTCCAACTCAGATGCCCTCCTTGATACCAGATAATTGAGGGACACTTGCATACACCTATCTATCCCTGAGTCATTTATGTTGATCACTATCCTCTTTTATAGAAAATTATCCTGATTTACCATGATCACCCTTAAGAAATTTATTGTCTTGTCTAGTGCCTTCTTGTATGTGAAGTGATTATTGTTGAGAGATGCTTTTAGGGCCTTGAGCAATTCATCAAATTTTCTGCTCAGACTAGGTCCTTCAACAACCCTAATAAGCCTCTCCATGTCAAGGTCTACTTCTTGATTTAAATTTTTTTAGCATCATGGACTTGTTATTGAGTAGATGATCTGGATCTTGCTAGCCTAGCCTCTATCTCCCCCTTATTCTTGTTGTCAGGCATGAGGAGGGGAGTAGGAATTTCAGGCCTTATCTGCTCTAGAAGGGATAGTAGAGAAATGTTGAGCATTCCCATGATGGCCCCCAAAGTAACAGAGTTTTGCATTTGAAGGTACATGTGGGAGTCCACCAGGGTCTTTATATCTGTCTGTTAACTTTTGACTAGAGAAGTCAAAGCCTGAACTTGAGAGTTGAGAGAAGCATTGGAGTTTTCCAAATAAGTTACTTGAGTATTGAGTTCTTATATGTCTTGAGAAGAAGAGCTTGCAGTTGAGATTGCAATAGATTTACTAAAAGTAGCTTGCACAAATTTCTGAATCTCATACATGACCAAAGGTGAAGGAGTGTATCTTGCAGTGTGTATTTGATTCAACTTCAACCTTGTGTTATTGATTTTGCTGATATGGTCTTGAACAACTTTGTGCAAGGCTATAAATAATTTCTTGAGTTGATTTACACTTTTATCAATCCCGCTGAGATCATACCTAGACATTTGTTCTGAGAAGGTCTTAAATTAGTTTTTAATCTCTGTTTATGATGGGATTATTTGGTCCATCTTTTCTCTGACCATCTTCATTACTTTGTCCTGATGTCCATTCAATTTTATTTGTAGATCTTTTCCAAAGTTATGGAAAGCCTTGAGTTGAGCGTTGTAGACATCATTAATGGCATCATATACCTCCTGTGAAGTGAGGGATCTGGCATTGCTTCCCAAGATTTTAATGTACTCCTCTCTGAATTTTGCTAGCACGCCATCCATCTCAATTATGAAGTCCTTGTCCAACCAAGCATCACAGTTGGCATCCTGACCAGCTTCATCAATAATCTTTGCTTGATTATCTTCCACATCAGCGTGGTAGGAGAGCATGATAACTTGGTAGTGTTGGTTGGATATATTAGATATTAGTAGCTGCTGTGAGATTTGAGTCAGGCATCCAAGTTGATCAACTATAAGATCTTCAATAGTAGATGGTTGATTTTCAGAGTCTTGGAGCCATTGAGAGATGAGGTGTGATTGAGAGGTTGAGGGATGTGAGTCAGAACCACTTGTGACTGAAATCACAGTTTTATCACAGATTGCTCTGTGGTTTTGACAAGTTGTTGTTCCTTACCTAAAGTGGGAACCTCCATTTGAATTGGAGGGGATTTGACTGGATTACTGTCATGTGCACCAGTCTCAAACCCTTGTGCTTTTTGCAAAGCACTGTCACTTGAAAGTGATAAACTTGCCTCTCCCATATCAGGGTCATTGGCAATTGTACTCCCTGCTTCAATTGTCAAGGAAATTTCAGCAAGGGTTTTGAGGAGAGTTGTCCCTACATGACGAACCTCCAATTGAATTGGAGAGGATTTAGATAGCTCCCTCTCAAGAGTACTACCATCAAACCTTACAGTCTGTGAAGACTGGTTTGCACATAAAGGTGCATTTGTGACATCCATGGGGTCTTCAATAAAAATTGATGAATCCCCCATGGTTTTGATGGTGTCATCAAGGTCTACCCCAGCTAGTAGCCTCTCACCATCTAAATGTGGTGTCTGGGTGGTAGCAAGATTTCTTGAACCAAGTCACTTGATTTATCTTGCACTTGAGAATTGGATTCAAGTGTTGTGGGAAGAGAAGAAATTTTAGATATTTGATATTGTTGCTCAGATGTGAGTGTTGGCAGCTCCCCCTGAATGGATGAGGGAGCTTCAAAAGATGTGCCCTCACTCTGTGTGCCATCATTATTCCTCCTACCATACACTTGAATTGCTTCAGGTACAGGCTATGCAGACTCTGTACAAGATACATTGGGGTGAATGCTCTTTTCAATAGACACATCCTGTTGAGAGGATGTATCTAGAGTCTGTTTAGTCCCCGTTTTTACAACTGCATCATGTTGGGAAGATACAGAGGTGGCTTGAGTGGTCAACTCATATTTATTACTCTTCTTTGATCCCTTGACCAGGGGTAACTCAGCTTCAGTTTGTTCCTCATCACTCTCTTATAACACTGTTAAGGTTACCCCCTTTCCCTTCTTTTTACTCACCTCATCCTTTTGAGAGGATGAGGTGGTTGCTTTCCTAGCTTCTACTGGTTTTGAAGGAACAGGCTCAACATGGGTAGGTTCATGTGGGTGTGCCTGTGTTTGTGCTTCCACAGGCTCAGGAACCATTGTTGCACTAGATTGACTTGCACTAGTTCTCATGTCTGGCATAGAATAAGGGTAAGTCTTAAATCTTTCAATCATGAAAGGTGTTAAATTAAGACTTACTGGAACCTTATTTTTAGTAAGAAGTGATCCAAATAAAATTTTGGATACTTGCTTACAGTTGCCAGTTAGTGTCCTGTTTATACCTTCTAGCATATGAATGTCATTAACTTTATAATTTAAAGTTGACATAATAAATCTAGGCAAAAAAATCTCCTCACCTCTTGACTCCAATGGCATTATGAGGCTGGTGCTCAGCTCCTCCAGTATATAGTGGCCTACATTTATCTGCTTGTTGAGGGCCATTGAGTAGACAAGCTCTAGACAACACTTGATATGTAGTCAAATCCTGACTTCCTGCAGGTGAATGCCCTTATCACATAGTGAAACAGGAATGACCATTCTCTTCTTAGATACTTTTTGTTCATACTGGCCAGATTGATCCTCTCAGAGTAATTGATGAAGTCCATGAATTCATACAGCTCATCCTGAGTTGGAACTTCCACCAGTTTGTCAGTAGGAATGCCCAAAGCCTTATTGACATCATCCTCAAGAATCTCCACCTGTGGTCCCTTGATTGTGTAGTTTATCACTATGGTTGCAGCTTGATTCTCATGCACAACTGTCATTGTTGTTGTTGTGTTCCAGAAATCCCCTAACACATCCAGATACTACATAGGATTAGCAATAAGAGCACCTACAAAGTAGGTCTCAGAAAGGAACTTGACAAAGCATTGAAAAGCTTCAAGAGCTTGGTTTGCATCCAGAATTGCAGGAAAGTTAGTCTCCTTGGGGATGAAGGGTACAAGATTGTTGGGTGCCATTGATATGAGTATGAAGTTTAGTGGGTAAAAGAAATTTGTGAAAAAGGAGTGAGAATGAGAGAGAAATCGGTTTTTGGATTGAAAAGTTAGGTCACTTGAGTTCTCGACAGTTTTAAGTATATATATGTATCAAGAAGTCTGGGTATTTATAGTAAAAGCTAATGACTTATCGAGAAGTCAAAAATAGACGTTTGAAATATACTTATCGAGAAGTCATTTTGAAATGAGAGACATCTCGATAAGTCATTTTATTTATTTAAAATAAATAAAGATTGACTTATTGAGATGTAAAATAAATACCCAGTTTATCCAAATTGGACTAAAAAGTTTCTAATTTTTATTTGAATAAATTCAAAGTAAAATCAGAATATTTTTTCCAAGAGTATTTTACTAAAATAATTTATTAGATTAAATTATTTCAGTTTTGAATTATTGATAAGTCTAAAATAATACTTGTAGAGAACTCTATAAGTTAACACTTGTAGAGAACTCTACAATGACTTATCGATAAGTCATAATAATGCTTGTCGAGGAGTCACTCGAGAAGTCAGTAAATTGACTTGTCGAGAACTCATTCGAGAAGTCTTAAAATGACTTGTCGATAAGTCAATTAGACTTATCGAGAACTCAGTTCTCTATATTCTCCTAATCAATTTAATCCCGCCTTTTGATAATTTTACATATTAAGAATGTAAATTAACAATTGAGCAGTTTACTTCGAATTTGAAAAAATTCAAGTTAAATTTATTTTTGAAGAATAAATATGCAGAGAATTCTGAAATTTTTATACTTTATATTTTAGTTAATTTCTAATAAAATCAAATTAATTTTGATTTACTGGAAATTAATCTGCTGCAACACATTAGCTGAGTTCTTGCCTTAGGATGAAGAATTTAGCATTCCAATTTCACATATAAGTCTAGTGAAAGTAGCTTCATCCAAAGGTTTAGTAAGAATGTCAGTTAATTGTTTTTCTATTCGAACAAAAATAAGCTCAATGGTACCATTTTGCAGCATATTCTCTAATAAAATGGTACCTTATATCAATGTGCTTTGTCCTAGAATGATTAACTGGATTAGCCACAGTAGATATAACACTAGTATTGTCACATATAATAGGAATTTTGTGTAATACTTGACCATAGTCCATTAGCGGATTTCTAATCCAAAGCACTTGAGCACAGCAACTTTCAGCAGCTATGTATTTAGCTTCAGCTGTAGAAGTTGACACAGATTGTTGTTTCTTGCTATGCCAGGATACAAGTCTTTGTCTAAGAAACTGACAGCTCCCACTTGTACTCTTTCTGTCCACCCTGTATCTAGCAAAATCTGCATCTGTGTAACCAACAGCTTCAAAACCAGTTCCCTTAGGATACCATAATCCCAAGTTAGGAGTCCCCTACAAGTATCTGAACATTCTTTTAACAGCCATCAATTGTGATTCTTTTGGATTGGCTTGGAATCTTGCACAAAGACATGTTACAAACATTATGTCTGGTCTACTTGCAGTCAAGTAAAGCAATAATCCAATCATTCCTCTATAGCTTGAAATATCTACACTTTTGCCTTTTCTATCTTCATCCAACTTTATTGCTGTAGACATAGGTGTAGAAGCAGGTGAACAATCAACCATAACAAACTTCTTTAATAAATCCTTGACATACTTAGTTTGGCTGATGAAGATTCCATCATTTCTTTGACTAACTTGAAGTCCAAGAAAGTAGCTTAATTTCCCCATCATACCCATTTCATATTCACTCTGCATAAGCTTAGAAAATCTTTGGCACAACTTTTCATTTGTAGAGCCAAAGATAATGTCATCTACATAGATCTGGACTAGAATCATGTCATCACCATATTTAAGCAGAAATTCTGACAATGTATCATACCAAGCTCTAGGTGCATGCTTTAATCCATATAGAGCCTTGAGTATTTTGTACATCAAATTTGGAAATTCTGGATTTCAAAGCTAGGTGTCTGTTGCACATATACTTCTTCTTCTAACTCACCATTTAAGAAGACACTTTTCACATCCATTTGATATATTTTGAAATTTGAGTGTGCAGCAAATACTAGAAAAATTCTTATTGCTTCAAGTCTTGCAACTGGAGAAAAAGTTTCATCATAATCAATTTCTTTCTGGTAACCACACCATTTTCATCCATCTTGTTCCTGAACAACCACTTTGTTCCAATTACACTTCTATTCTTTGATGCAGGAACTAAGTCCCAAACTTTGTTTCTTTCAAACTGATTGACCTCCTCTCGCATAGCAGATATCCAAACAGGGTCCATTAGAGCTTCTTCAGCTTTCTTGGGATCAACTTGAGATAGAAAGTATGCATGTAGGCAGTTGCACTCCTGGTCCTTAAACCAGCATTTGGATCACTAAATATTGCATTTAGGTTGTGACTTCTATCCCATTTTCTGGTGTGAGTTTGTTAACTAGTGCCTTCACCATTTTCTTCATTATTGGTATGATTTGTAGATTCTTCTTCTCTTTCTCTCCCTGAGTTTGTGCTATCAAAATCAGGTATTTGAGATGAGCTTCCATTTCCATGATTTTCTTATCTTGTAGATTCTTCATTTATTATTTGTTGTGCATTGTCTTTACCATCTTCATTAGAATCACTGTTGATGTTAAGATTTTTAAATACAAGGACTTCAACTACATTTTCATCATGGCATTCCAAGCCTGGATATTTGTCATTATCAAAAGTCACATCTGTGCTCTCCATGATTTTCTTTTGATCAATCACATAAACCTTGTAGGCAGTTCCCTCCAATGAATATCCCAGAAAAATTGCTTCAAAAACTTTTGAGTCAAATTTTTCCACATATTCAGAGTTGTCTTTTAGAATGTAACACTTGCTTCCAAACACATGAAAATTCTCTACTTTAGGCTTCCTTTTAGACATGATTGAGTAGGGTGATTTTCCATACATTTTGTTGATGAGATATCTATTTGGAGTGTAGCATATAGTGTTAATAGCTTCTTCCCAAAAACTAGTTGGCAAGTTGGCATCTTGCACCATTATCCTTGCAGCTTCTACTAATGTTCTATTCTTTCTCTGAACTATACCATTTTGTTGAGGTGTTCTAGCTACATAAAATTCTTGGACAATGCCTTTGTCTTTGCAGAATTCACTCAATATTGCATTTCTGAATTATGTACCAGTATCACTCCTCAATCTTTTCACACAATTATGATATTCAGCCTATTTTTCTATCTTCTTTATGTGCTCAATAATGATGTTTGGAGTTTCATCCTTAGAATGCATAAATTATACCCAGGTGTATCTTGAGAAATCATCCACCATCACAAGTGCATATTTATTCCTTGAAATTGATAAGACATTTACTGGCCCAAACAAGTCCATGTGAATAAGTTGCAAAGGTGCACTTATGGAATTCACAGTTTTTGACTTGTGACTCGATATTTCCATTTTTCCTTTCTGGAAGGCCTCACAAACTTCAATTTGGGCAAACTCCAGCTTTGGCATGTCTCTCACCAACTCTTTCTTGACGAGAGTGTTAATTTCCTTGTAGTTTAGATGTGAGAGTCTCTTGTACCATAGTTTGTTTTGCTCTGTGGATACCTTGGTGTAGAAGCAACAAATTCCACCCTCATTTGTTGAGTCCAAGTATGCAACAAAGAAGCTTCCTTTCCTTGCTCCTTTTAAAGCAACTTTACCAGTTTTTTTGCTAATAAAAGTGTATTCTTCTTTGTTGAATAAAACTTCAAAAACCTTGTCTGCAAATTGGCTGACACTGAGAAGATTCACTTCAAGACCAGCTACCAATGCTACATCATCAATGACAACATTTCCAGAAATAATCTTGCCATATCCCATTGTGAATCCTTTGATGTTGTCTCCAAAGGTCACCAAAGGGCCAGCCTTCTCCTCAAATTGTGATAGCAGGGCTTTATCACCTGTTATATGCCTGAAACATCCACTGTCAATGATCCATATGACCTTCTTCATTTTTTACTGCACACAATGAGTTTTAAGTGTGTTTAGCAACCCAAACAGTGTTGGGTACTTTCTTCTTGTTAACTGATGTAGTAGAAGTAGAGTGAGTTATTTTAGATAAAATAGAATTCTGTGACTGTTATGCATTTTCCCAATTTGTTATGGACCCAATCATTGTTTCTTAGAGGTCTACTCTCAACTTGTGGCAGCACTTTATTACTTTCAAATTGCAGGAAATGCAATCAAACTTGTCACAGAATGAGTAGGGATCATTTGCATTAGCTTTATTGTATTTGCAGGCTCCTTTAGCTGGCTTACTAACATCCTTTTTGCAAAGTGAGTTAGGTGATTCACAGAGTCAAATTTCTCACATTTCTTTCTTGGAGCATCTGCAACATAAGAAAAATTATTGCTTTTGTTTATCCCGATTTTACCATTTATATTTTTCTTCTTCTTTCTTGTATCTTCAATTTTAATTTGTTTGAAAGGTGTCTTGGTGCTTTTGTTGTCCATGAGATTTTCTTCAGCTTTAGAAGATTGAGTTGATTTGTAATTTTCTTCTCATTGTCCTTATCTGCAATTTCTTACTTGATAATCAATTCTTCTTCACTGAAGTTTACTTCACATGCCTTGAACATAGGTGAACCAACCTTTTTCAGCATTGCTAGAATATTTTCATTTTCTGTTGCTTTTCCTTTATCACCTATATTTTTCTTTTTATTGTTCAAGGCATCATAATCAAGACCAATAGCAATATTTGTACATGGCTTATTTTTCTCATGGTACTGACTAACCAACTCAGATGCGTTCCTGAAAGACTTCAACTTCACTTCATTTTTCTCTAGCTTTTCCCTTAACACAACTTCAATCTCATTTGCACACTTGAGCTTGTCTTCAGATAAATATTTTCTTGTTTTACAGCTTCAAGCTCTACTATCAACAATTCAGTTTCCTGTTTCTCATTCTTAAGCTTCTCATTTACCTTTGTCAGTCTGCTCACTTCTTCATTAGCGGCCACCATACTTGTATGAATGTTAAGCATTTATGTGATCATCTTTTCAACAGTTTCCTTATATTGATTCACATTTAAATCAATGGTGGTAAAAGTTGGTACCTGTGTTTTTGATGAAGAGGACTCTCCTTGCTCTAAGGCCATTACTGCATAATTTCCAACTTTCTCATCTTCATCATTGTCAGAGTCATCCCAACTTTTACCTTCTGCAATATAAGCTTTACTTTACTGTTTCTTTAGAAGAGCTTTACACTTTGCTTCTAATTCAAGATAAGCATTGTCTTTCTTTTCTTTCTTGGGTTTCCTGCATTTTGTAGCAAAATGGCCCAACTCATCACAGTTAAAGCACCTTATTTTTGATATATCCACAGATCCAGTTTTGTAAATATTTTTGCTATCAGATGTGTACTTCCCTTTTCCTTT
Organism: Apium graveolens; assembly: GCF_009905375.1. Classification (NCBI taxonomy): domain Eukaryota; kingdom Viridiplantae; phylum Streptophyta; class Magnoliopsida; order Apiales; family Apiaceae; genus Apium; species Apium graveolens. Next base: position 169,743,548 of record NC_133654.1, on the reverse strand, counting down.
CCAGCTGCTATCTTTGTTGAATGACTGTCCTTTACCTTTGAAGAACCTTGGCTTCTTAACTCTAATATTAGAGAATTTTCTTGCAAGATAGGCCATTGATTGATCTAGCTCGTCAAGTTCATCCAGGGTGTAGAACTCATCTTCTTCCAGTTTCAGTATAACTTATTACTGTTAATCATTGATTCTTTGCTCACTTGTTGAGGCAGCTGGAGTCTGGGATCTTGGCTCATCATTAGATGTCTAGCTATCATTGACAGTTAGGGCACTTGAACCATCTACAACATGCCCTTGACCAGACCTTAATGATTTCCTTTGAATTATTTCTAGTTCATATATTTTCAAGATTCCATAAAGGACTTCCAGAGTTATTCTGCTCAAATCTCTCCCTTCCCTGATAGCTGATATTTTCTGTTCCAAATGATCAAAGAGAGTAAGCAAAAAGTCCAAGTTCACTTCTTCAGCTTCATAATACTTGTCATGAAGCTGCAAGTCATTAATCAGCTTATTGAACCTTTCAAACACATCGGTGATACTTTCTTTTGGCTTGGCCATGAAACCCTCATATTGTGAAATCAGTATCCTTCTTTGATTAGATCTAACCTCCTCAGTTCCCTCACAGAGTATTTCAATCTTTTCCCAGATTTGATTGAAAGTGTCACAGTTGACAATGTTATTGTACATTAAATTGTCAAGTGACTCTATCAATATCAACTGCAAGCCACTATCCAGGGAAACTTTCTCATTTTCAGGCTCAATGTACTCAGAGGGGTCTTTTGGAGCATAATGAGCTGGAATGACCATATCACCATCTGTTGATTCTTCAACTCTTACCATAAGAGTGAAGGGCCCATTTTTGAGAATCTGAATATAGAGTGGATTGGCCATCCTGATAAATAGCAACATTTTCTTTTTCCAAAGAGTGTAGTAGCTTTATCAAAGTTAGGAATTTTGATGCTACTGATTTTCTGTGTATTTATTCTTCCAAGATCTTGAATCTGTTTACTTTCAGATTTTTCTCTGATACCACTTATTAGGAAATGAATAACACAGGGGGGGGTGAATATGTTTTAGGTGTTTTTGTGCTTTTCTTCAATTCTTTATGGTTGAACTAAGTAAATCAAATCTTGTAGTGAAATGTGTTACTACTGAAATTAAACATGCAATAATAAAGAACACTGATCTTTCAAAACTCACTTAATTTTATATTAAAATTAAGAAATGTTTTGCTACAAAATTTCTAGGCTTTTTGTTAATAAAGAGCTTAGCTTCTCCTTGAGAGTGTTACAAGATTTTTCTATCTAAATTATTACAACTAACAGAAAGATCAGTATTAACTTTATACTCCAGTTAACTGCTGGTTTACACAGTGTATAATAAGAAATGCTATTAACTTTAGTAAACTGTCACTTGTCATTTCCATTTTAGGAAAAGTGTATCTTCTATTTCTGACTTAGCATATCTTAGCACCATGTGTTTACTTTGATCTTTTTTTGTCGATATCTCTAATACTCCATAGTAAATTTGACTTGTAGAGGTCTCTGAGTTCTCTATAAGAGAATTTGGCTTGTCGAGATCCATCAGCTTCATGTCTTCACTTTAACTTGTTGATAACTTAGAGTTATCTAGGGAATTTTGACCTATCGATATCTCTGAGTTCTCTAGTGGAATTTGACTTATCGATAACTCAGAGTTCTCTAATGAATGTTTACTTGTCGATAACTCTGAGTTCTCTAGTGAAGAAATGACTTATCGATATCTCCAATCTTCATGTCTTCAATTGGCTTGTCGATATCTTTCTGAGTTCTCTAGTAGCTTTCCTGACTTTTTGATAAGTCATTTGGAGTTCTCGAGTGACTTCTCTATAACACTAAATCTGTGATTGTAGAGATCTTGACTTAGAGTATTTTTATCCAAACAGATTTATTCAACTCCAAGCTTCTTAAAAATTCTTCTGAGGCATGATCTTCTTCCAGATATAATCCTTAGGCTTGATACTGTTCAAACAAAAAGTCTTCAGTCTCCTCTTTTACATTTTTACAAACTTTAAATGTTACAAGTAGAAATGCAAACTAAGATAACAATACAACTTACTTAGGGTTTTCAATTTGACTTAGTCTTGTTAAGGTACAGGTATGTCTTGCATAACAACTGCTATGAGATTTTTAGTTTTAAAATCTGACATAGATGGTATTGTGGCGAATACAATAGTTGAGTTTCGTGATCCAATGTTCTTCGAGGAAGTGTTCCCTATGAAGACTGGTATACCTTTGGGTAATTCTGAGGATGATCTCACTCATACATCGAGTTTCATTCCTAATAATGTGGAATAGATGACAAATATGGGGGCGGATCCTGGTAGTAGCTCTTCTCCTATTGAAATAAAGGAACCTAGAAGGAGTAAGCGTGCAAAGGTAGTTAGGGACTTTGGAAGTGATTTTTTCACTTACAATGTTGAGGATGAGCCTTTAACTTTCCGTCACGCCATGGATTCTTCGAAGGCAAGGAATTGGAAAGGAGCTGTGAAGAGTGAAATTGACTCAATTATTTCTAATGGAATATGGAAGTTAGTTGATCTCCCTCCCGGGTGTTCTACTATTGGATGTAAATGGATCTTCAAGAGGAAGCTAAACCCTGATGGCTCAATAAATAAGTACAAGGCTAGTCTAGTTGCTAAGGACTTTAGGCAGATAGAAGGCATTGACTATTTTGATACATACTCTCCTACTTCCTAAATGACAACAATTAGAATGCTTATTGCATTGACTTTCGTACATGGTCTTATCATCCATCAAATGGATGTAAAGACAGCTTTACTTCATGGTGACCTTGAAGAAGAGATTTATATGGATCAACATTAGGGATTCGTTGCTCTCGGTAATGAGAGGAAAGTATGTAGACTAGTCAAGTACATCTATGGTCTTAAATAAGCACCTATAGACTGGCATAAAAAGTTTGATGAAACTGTTTTAGACTTCAATTTTTTAGTTAATGAAAGTGACAAGTGTGTCTACTATAAGGTTAGAGGTAATGATTGTGTGATTTTGCACTTGTATGTAGATGATATTTTGTTGTTCGGAACAAATATTGAGATTATTAACGAGACAGAGAGTTTCTTGAAAAGGCACTTTGAAATGAAGGATATGGGTGAGGCCAGTGTGATTCTTGGGATTAAGTTGACCCAGCCAACTGATGGAATAACATTGTCACAGTCTCATTATATATAGAGAAATCTATACTTGAGAAATACGGTTATTCAAATTCTAGAATCGCTAGTACATCATATGATTCAAAAGTTTTCATAGTCAAGAATAGTTTAGGATTTCCCGTGTCTCAGTTAAGGTATTCTCAGATTATTAGGAGTTTGCAATATCTTGCTAATGTGAAAAGACCAGATATTTCTTATTATGTGTCTAAGTTAGCTAGATATACAAGTTGTCCAAACAAGAATCATTAGGAGGCATTGGATAGAGTTCTTAGATATCTCAAGGGAACCATTCATTTGGCTTGCATTACCGGAGATTTCGGGGGTACTCAAGGGGTATAATGATGTAAGTTGGATAGCTAAGGAATCTAGTTCCAATGGAGTGACTGGATATGTATTTACCCTTGCGGGTGGAGCAGTGTCCTGGAAGTCTTCTAGACAGACTTTGATTACTCGGTCGACTTTTGAGGTTGAGTTGTGTGCACTTGATGTCGCGGGAATGGAGGCTGAATGGTTACATGGACTCATGTCAATGTTACTTGTAGTAAGCAAGCCGCTTCTTGCCATTTTTGTTCATTATGATAGTCGTATAACTATCGACAAAATCAGAAGTGTAAAGTATAACGGTAAGACAACGAGACACATCCAAGTTAGAATGAAGTCTATAAGGGGTCTTGTGTCTGATAGGTTTATTTCTATAGAGTTCATAAAAACTCAGGATAATATAGCTGATCCGCTGACTAACGGGCTTGAGCATGATGTAGTCCTTAAGTCGAGGTTGGGGATGGAACTTGTAACCCATCATGATTCATCAACAACGGGAATCCAATACACCTGAGAGGAGATCCCTCAAAATGTATTCAATATGACAATAACAAGTTGTAAGGATGAATTGGTAGTACCTATACTATATATTGAGATACTTATGTATCTGATTTTATCCCCTGTAAACTTTAAGAGGTACTTGAACTGCTAGTTATTAAGAGTTTTAATAAACTCTGATGAAAACAGTTTTGGATCAGGATTTGGTAAATCCTGATGGACCAAATATTGTGTCAAGATTTATAAACTCTGAATAGGGTCAAGTCGTAAGATGAGATATTGGCAGTACATCTTTGGAGATGCCCAGCTAAGAGAATGCAATTGTGAAGTCATAATTAGAGGAAAGGGTTATTTCTTGAAGCATTCGACGAGCAGGATCGAGACATGATCATAACGTCTTAAAGCCGTAGATCTGCACCATAGCCTTTTGACTTGTCGTCGTCTATGGAGTGTGGTTACACCAAACGGATAGAGATTCAAGGTGAAACATTCCATCTATATCCTGTAGCCATCAAAGTAGGGGACTTAGGAGGGTTCAAACCCGGAAGGAAACCGACTCTGAAAAGAAAGTGATGATAAACCTGATATGCATTTCTGTATGGACTTGTGGGGGATTATTAGAAAATGGAAAGTTTGAGGCATGTTTTAGACATGTTCTTGATGTAATTTACTAAAACAAATTGTTGGAGGTTATTCCTTGTATTGGGGATTTAAACTTTCATGTTTGGATCTAAGTCATTTTCTTAGTATAATCCATATAGAAATTGATTGAAGTTAGTAGCTTGAAATGGGTTTGTGGGTTTTTTCCTATATTGATTAAGTAAAGAGAGGTGTAGTGCTTTATATAGTACCCTATGCAAGAGTAGTATACCAACTACTAAGGCATGTGGGTGTGCATGGTGTTATTGTGTGCCTCGTGCATGCACACACACACGTGCGCCGCTGTTGCCTCGCCTCTCCACGTCATACCACGACTCGGGTCGGGTCGGGTCGGGTCAGGGGGCGATTTGAGCAAATGTCTCGGCGTCTCGCATATACGAGGCAACCTGAGCGAGGAATTTTACAGCTTGTTTAATTAAAATAATTACTGACTTGGTATATTATATTACTCTGAATATCGAATCTGTAAAATAGGGAATATCAGTATTTGCTGATCATAAATTACTAACTCTAATTTGCTAGAATAAATACTGATCAGCATTGGATCAGGATTTGCTGAGCTGTCAGATCCTGAAGCACCTGGATCAGGATTTGATGAGCTGTTAGATCCTGACGTACCTGGATCAGGATTTGCTGCATATACATCCTGATGACTGGATCAGGATTTTCTGAGTGCAAATACTGATGGGCTGGCTGTAAATCCTGATAATGAATGTGACGTTTCTAATTCTGAAAATATTCTATTAAGTGTAATTTAAGTCAGAATATTTATTTTAATTAATGCATATCTTCAGTTATATTTTTATTTTGTATTACATACAGACTAAAATGTTTGGAAGAAATATACGTCAATCACATAATTATGAAACACTTTATGTATATCTCATTTTCTCACCTCCATAATATACAGAATATAATATAGGATTTCTTGGCGAACTGAGGTCAGGTCGCTGTTGAGCTTTACGTATTTATGGACGAATTGCTCTCGACTGTTGTATGCTGTAAGTGATATTTTGGCAACCAAACACATCATAAGTAGGGCAAAAATCTCTTCAAGAACAGTCTAGACTTATCGAAGACTAGGCGCCTCAGCTGTTCAGAGTTCTTTCAGATTTGTTAAAACTTCTGTTAGAGGTAAGTATTCTATCATCTTTTTATCAATTCAGTTACTGATTTATATTTTTGTTCAATTGTATGTTATTGTTAATCTTGATAATATATAACTGCTTTATTATTGCGTTTAGTATTTATTTACATACCCAATATTGGATGCATAAACCTATCTGTTATGGATCAAAATTAATATATATAATTGTTGTATTTAACACTAAGGAACGTGAGCTTCAAGGCTCGATTTGACTGCTCTTGTGTTTCGTGACTCAATATGCCTTAACAAGATGCCTACGTACCTTGCTGATTGCCAAGGATCAAGTCAAAAAAAATGTAGTTATGATCTGTGGGGTGAGACCCCTTATATAGATGTTGGGAGTCCTTGAATTGGACTTGGTATAGGAGACTTGGTGGTCAAGTCTCTGATTTAGGATAGACTTAGGAGTCCTAAGGAGTAGGAAGCTGATTCCTTATCCCATGAGGTTCCTTGGAAGCCAATCTACAAGGATTTATATCCTCACTAGGACTTATCTTAATAGCTATTTTTCTCCCTTATTTATTAATTATGAAATTAATAAATAATCAGGGTTTCTGGGCCTTCTTTGTCCCATTAGGCCTGATTTGGTCCATCAGGCCTGATCGATATGTTAACCTTTCTGGTCTGAATGTCATACATCTTCTTATTGGGCCTAGCAGCCCATACCTTGTACAATTAATGTAATATTTAATTATACAATCAGGATTTATTTATCCCTATCATTTGCCCCCCAACTTTTGGGAAACATTGATTAGGTTTCGCAGAAGTTAAGTCTATTCATTCCCTTACAGGGTTTCGTTTTTACGTAAAGTGTGGAGCGACCTACACATTTACAATGATTTTTCCTTTAATTCAAGAATTATCTTAATTTCCAGGAATTTTTCCCTCATTTTCTGGATTTTTCCCTCATTTTCTGGATTTTTCCCTTAATTTTTGGGATTTATCCTTAATTTTCTGGATTTTCCCTCATTTTCTGGATTTTTCCCTCATTTTCTGGATTTTCCCTTAATTTCTGGGATTTATCCTTAATTTTCTGGATTTTTCCCTAATTTTCTGGATTTTTCCCTAATTTTCTGGGATTTATCCTTATTTGCTGGATTTTTCCCTTATTTTCTGGGATTTATCCTTAATTTTCTGGATTTTTCCCTTAATTTCTGGGATTTATCCTTAATTTTCAGAAGATATTTTAAGGAATTTCCTTCTTTTTCCTTTTTTTTATTCAAATTTCGACCAGGAATCCATTCGACCAGGATCCTGGTCGAATTAACCTTCAGTGTGCCTTGGTCGACTGTATTTCGAGCAGGGTGCATTCGATCAGGAATCCTGGTCGAATTTCAGCCAGGATTTTCCCCTATATATATATTTTTTTTATTTCGAGCAGGGAATTTTCAGTTAGGATTTTGGGTCAGAACTCCTTGCCTTGACTGAATTAGCCATCCTTTTGAGCCCTGATCGAAGCAATTTCGACCTCCAGGATTTCGACCAGGAATTATTCTGGCATTCTTGTCGAATGAATTTGTTTCTTGACCGAATTAGCTCCCTTTTTATCCCTGGTCGAAGCCTATTCGACCTCAAGCATTTTGATCAGGATTTTCTCATGATTCCTGGTCGAATTGGGTCAGGTTTCTGATCTTTTTATCCACTTTTCCCTGGGCTTTGTTTTTGGGCCATCTTCACTTAGCTGGGCCTTTTTCTAGGCTTGTATTTAGGAAAGTATTTAGGCCTTAATCTTGGTCTTTTTAATCAATTTTTGGGCCCTTTTTCCGGGCCTTTATTCTTTTGGCCTGTTCTGACCGGATTTTGGCTTATGGGCTTTTAATCTCAAATATCTGGGCCCTTTTCTGGGCTTTTGTTTTTATTGGGCCCATCCTTAGGCCTATTTATTCAACTGGGTTTTTTCTGGATTCTTCCAGATTCTTCAAAAACTCAATTTTTTCTCTTCAATTTTCCAGGAACTTCCTGGATAATTCCAGAACCTTCTAGCTTTTGGGCCCAAATGGGCTTTTTAAGGCCCATTATCCACTTTTTCTCTTATATATAGGTGGGGGAGTGTGCATTCACTTCACACTCTTCACTCTTCATTTCATCTCAAACTTTCTCCTCTCTCTTTCTTCCCTTAGCTTCCAGCATTTCCTTTCTCAAATCCCTTCCCTTAGTTTTCCAGCTTCAGGCTTTTTCCAGCTCATTAATGGCTGACAAGAGTTCCGAGAGGGCGGCAAAGATAGCCTCGGCTTTGAAATGAGGTAAGGATATCCAGATCCGTTCTCTGTATATGTCTTTAATCGATATGATTAACACTAGGGGGATGAATATCCCTCCACTGCACATCTTGATTCTTTTAATCATTGTAATACTTGGCACAATATAGATTTCGATAAACTAAATGCACGTTATAACATCCTTCCTCCTCTTAGATTAGTTCCAGTCTCTGGTGGTGACCGTACTTGCCATTGGAGACCCGACACTCTCTTTATTTACACAGATGCCCTTAATGTTGGGCTTAGGTTTCCTTTCCACCCTTTTATTCCTCATCTTTTAGTTGATTTACAAATCAACCCGTGTCAGCTTCCTCCAAACGCTTGGAGGAACATTTTATGTTTTATGGTCTGCTGCCTTAGGAAGGGCTTTCCTCTTTCTGTAGCTGTCTTTAGGAAGGTCTTTCAGTGCTATAATAGCTCTTCCAGTATTTTTGGCTGGGTCTATGTCAAGCAAAGGCCCAAAAGTAAACACATCTTTAACAACACCTCCATTCCTGATAACAACCAAAACTGGAGGAATAGTTTTGTTGGGTTACGTTGGGAGAATGGTGACTGGGGCACACTCTTCCGATCTTCCTTCGGGAAGGTCAGTGATGGTAGCCTCAAATCCATTCACTTAACTCCTGAGGAAACTATTATTTATAATGGGCTTACTCAGGACAACGGCACTACTACCAGCTGGACTCTCTTAGAGGAGTTCTCCCTCATTCACGTGGGACTATCCTCTGTTTCTCAACAGGGTATTTTTCTTCCCTTGTCATCTTTATTTCATTTCATGCATTATTAACATCACTTATTTTGTCTTTTGCTTTGTTTTGCAGCTGCTAAGGAGATCAACGAGGACAATGTACCTCTCGTTGAAGAGACTGCTAGGATGAAAAAAGCCCATCTTGCAGGCCTAGACACCCGAGGGAAGGCCACGGAGCCTAGCTTCTTGAGAAAACACAAGGAGCCTATGGGGGAGACTTCAACTGAAGTAGCTGAGGGCCACAACGCTCCCATCACTGCTGCTGTTCCTGCTGCTGCTGCTACAGGCGCCTTCTAGCCTCTCTAGAGATTTCGCCGAGGGGATACCGTGGTTGGATCCACGAAGCATGCATGGGATTGGTCCTACCATAGCAGTGACTCCCAAGGACTTTACTGATGTGGTGGCCACCCCTGACCTTGAGAGGATTAAGCTCATGGGAGCTCAGTCTCTGGCTTCGGTATGCCTTCTCTTTTTTGAACTTATCTTTCGCTCTTGTAGCATTTTCTTGCCTTATACTTTGTTGATTGCTTTGTTTCAGTCTAACGCCTATTTTCAAGGCGCTGTGAGGCAAGCCGAGTCATGGAAGCGGGCTTCTGATAAGGCCGATAATGCCCTCAGGAGGCAACAGAAGAAGTATGCTACCCTGGAGAAGAAGCTCAAGCGCATGGAGGAAGAACTCGGAGAGTCTAATGCCGAGCTGGTGGTACTTCGGGCGGAGAAGGATAAAGCTATAGACAACTATCTGGACTCGGAGGAGTTTTCCCAATCCATGAGGATTAGGGATGATTCAGTCTTTCCCGGGTTTTTTAGGACTGGTTGGGACACGGCCCTTGGGACCGTGAACGAGGCTTGTCTTGATATTAACCCGGCGAACTATGTCTGCCCTGATGACGAGGCTTTGCTACAGAGGTTTCGTACCTGAGTAGTTGTCTCGGATCATGTTCCTCAGGATCCACTCCTTCCTCCTCCCGAGTCATCTTCCAGACCTGCTGAGGACGATAGCTCTTCCTCCTCCTCCGAGACGACAGAGACATCCAGTGAGAGCGGAGAGGAACGATGATATGGATGCCGAGGGTACCTCAGCTCCTTAGAGCTTTTTCAGCCCTGCGTGGCTTGTCTTATTTTCGAGACTTTATTTATCAAACTTCTTATAATATTTATCCGATCTATTTTGTTTATCACCTTTTATTCTTGCATCCATGTATTTGGTTTTTATTTGTTAGGCCACAAACATACTTTGAAGAACTCATGAATTTCATAAAATTGTCTGGGATTCATCCCTTACACAAGTCTTAATAAACTTCATAATAAAACTAAAACATATAAATCCTAAGCAAGCAAAGCTTCAAGGTGCTTTTCAACCTACTCGCCATCCTGACGAGTGAGAATCGTATCCAATTGCCCTACACATAGTAAACCTTCAGGTTTTGTGCATGCCAAGTTCTCAGGACTTCAAAACCATCCATAGTCTCTAGCTTGTAGGTTCCTGTACCTTGAACACTCTTGACTCTGTACGGCCCTTCCCAATTTGGGGCAAGCTTCCCTTTTTGTCCTACACCAGATGCTTCTATATTCCACAAGACCAGATCACCTTGTTTGAAAAACCTTTCTTTAACACTTAGGTTGTAGTAGAATGAAGCCTTTTTCTGATATTCTACTATCTTTGCATGTGCCTTATCTCGCACTTCATCAATTAGATCCAGGGCTAACCTCTGCCCTTCTTCATTTTCTTCTGCATTGAAAGCCTGAATCCTTGGAGAGGAATGTGATATCTCTACTGGAACTACTGCTTCTGCCCCATATGCCAACATGAAGGGAGTCACTCCTGTCGTGACTTTACAGGTAGTCCTATAGGCCCATAATATGGGAAGTATGTCATCCACCCAATTATTTCTTGACTTCTCGATCCTCTTCTTTAGTCCATCCAGGATTATTCGATTTGCTACTTCCGCTTGCCCATTGGCTTGTGGGTGAGCCACAGAGGTGAACCGTAACTCAATTTCATTTTCTTCACAATACATCTTGAATTCCTCGTTGTTAAATTATGTTCCATTGTCAGTGACTAGGATACAGGGAATTCCATATCGACACATAATGTTTTCCCACAGGAATTATGCAACCTGCTTAGTTGTGATTTTGGCCAAGGGTTTGGCTTCAATCCACTTGGTGAAATAATCAATGGCTACAATCAGAAACTTCCTTTGTGCCGTGGCCATAGGGAAACGGCCCCAGGATATCCATCCCCCACCTAGCAAAGGGAATAGGCGAGTTGATAGATGTCAGCATCTCGGGAGGTTGTCTAACAACAGGTGCATGCTTCTGACAGCGGTCACACTTCTTTACATATTCTTTGGCATCAGCCATCATTTCTGGCCAATAAAAGCCTAGACGAGTTATCTTATGAGCCAAGGCCCTGCCCCCCAAGTGTTGTCCACAAATACCTTCATGCACTTCTTCAAGAGCCAAGCGTGCCTCATCGGGCCTGAGTCACCTCAAGTAAGGAACCACGAAAGATCTTTTGTAAAGAATCCCATCTATCAAAGAGTACCTTAGTGCTCGAACAGTTAACTTCCGTGCTTCAGTTGCATCGCTTGGCAGCCAACCGATTTGAATGTGAGCCTTGATGGGATCAATCCATGACGTCCCCAGGCCTATAGGAGCCACAAGCTTAACATCTATGCTTCGTGTCTTCAAAACACGGAAGTACACACTTCCTGAACTTTCTTCTATCTCAGATGAAGCAAACTTTGATAGCGCATCTGCCTTAGCATTTTCTTCCCTTGGAATGTGTTCAACATGGCATTCATTAAATTGGGTCATCACAGCCCTTACTAGGCAGACATACTTAGCCATCGCATCATCCCTTGCCTCAAATTCTCCCTTTACCTGGGATATGATCAGCTTCGAGTCTCCACGGACCTTTAAGTTTTTGACTCTAAGTGTCCCAGCTAGACCAAGACCAGCTATCAGGGCTTCATATTCTGCCTCATTATTTGTGGTTTGGAAGTCTAGCTTCATAGCATACTCAATTAAGAACCCATCAGGGCTTTGCAAAACCAATCCTGCTCCACTGGAGTTTGTTTTTGATGCTCCATCAAAATAGAGAACCCAATATTCTTTATCATCCTTCTCTTTGACCCCATTATCGACTCCCTTGTCTTGAGGTATGGCATCTTCCTGCCCCCCGACTTCTTGGTTGGGTATGGTACATTCCACCACGAAGTCAGCTAGTGCCTGGGCTTTTATTGCCGTACGTGGCTTATACTTGAGATCGAACTCTTCCAGCTCTATTGCCCATTTAATCAATCTCCCACTTGCCTTGGGGCTGTGAATGATATTTCTCAGGGGCTGATTTGTTAGCACCTCAATCTGGTGAGCCTGAAAATAAGGACGCAGCTTTCTCGAAGCCATTACCAAGGCTAAAGCGAATTTTTCAATAGTTGAATAATTCAACTCAGCACCATGCAAAATTTTGCTGACATAGTATACGGGTTTCTGGACTTTCAGTTCCTCCTTAACCAACACCGCGCTCAAGGCGCTCTCTGAAACAGCCAAGTACAAGAATAAAACTTCACTCAGAACTGGCTTGGCCAACAACGGGGCCTGGGCCATATACTTCTTTAACTCTTCAAATGCCTTCTGGTTTTCCTCACTCCATACAAAGTCTTTGATGTTCTTTAGTGACTTGAAGAATAACAAGCACTTGTCTCCCAACTTGGAGATGAATCGTCCTAGCGCAACAACCCTTCCTGTGAGCTTCTGAACATCCTTGACAGTTTTTGGTGGTTCCATGTCCAGGATCGCCTTTATTTTATCGGGGTTAGCCTCAATTCCACTCTTTGAGACCATCAATCCCAAGAATTTTCCAGATCCTACTCCGAAAGCACACTTCGTAGGATTCAACATCATCTTGTGGTACCTCAGGAGCTCAAAAGCTTCCCTCAAATGGGTTATATGATCAGTCTTTACTAGAATTTTGACTAACATGTCATCAACATAGACTTCCATAGTCTTACCAATAAGATCCTTAAAAATTTTATTCACCAACCTTTGATAGGTGGCTCCTACATTCTTGAGAACAAATGCCATAACAAGATAACAATAAACACCAAAGTCAGTGATGAATGATACCTTTGGAATGTCATCTTTATGCATTTTGATCTGGTTGTATCCGCTAAATCCATCCATGAAACTCAGCATCTCATGTCCAGCAGTGGCATCAATCAAAGTATCAATTCTTGGCAGCGGAAAATAGTCTTTAGGGCATGCATCATTCAGATCAGTAAAGTCTATACACATCCTCCACTTTCCATTAGCCTTCCTCACCATTACAGGATTTGCTAACAACTCCGGAAATTGGATATCCTCAATGAAACCAGCCTCTAAGAGCTTTTCTACTTCCTGTTTTATATCCTCTTATCTTTCTGGGGCAAAATTTCTTTTCATTTGTTTTACTGTCTTCCGACTTGGATCCACGTTTAACCTGTGAGTAATCAATTCAGGGTCTATGCCCGGCATATCAGCTGTTGACCATGCAAACACATCACTATTTTCTTGCAAAAATTTCACCAACTGCCCTCTAAGGGGCTCCTCTAATGTGGCTCCAATGAAAGTCAACCTCTCGGGATTTTCGGGGTCTAAAGGAACGGAAACCAAGTCTTCTGCTGGCCTTCCTCTATTCTCATCATTTTCTCGGACATCCATATCTTTAATAGGAAGAACCTGCCCCCCGACTCCATCTGCTCTCAAAGAGGCCACATAACAGCTTCTAGCCATTTTTTGATCTCCTCTCTCTTCTCCAATCCCGTTTCGGGTGGGAAACTTCATGACTGAATGGTAGGAAGAGGGAACTGCCTTGAAGGCATGTAACCCTGTTCTCCACATGATAGCATTATAAGTTGAACTAGCCTTTACCACCACGAAATCCAGCATCTGCGTTGCTTGCCTTGGTTCCGTACCTATGGGGGTTGGCAATTTGATTATCCCTTCCACAGGATATTCTACTCCAGCAAATCCATATATCGGCATGTCGGTTGGTATCAACTGGGAGTCGTTATACCCCATCCTTAGAAAGGTGTCGTGGACCAAGATATCCACAGAAGCACCATTATCCACAAGGACCCTCTTAACCGGGCTATTTCCTATTATCGGTGTTATGACCAGCGGGTCGTCATGAGGAAACTTCACACCCTCTAGGTCGGAATCATCAAAAGCCAATGTTACTTCTGTCCTGGCCCTCTTCGGGGCTTCTCCAACAATATGCATAACCTCCCTAGTATATGCCTTTCTGGAATTTTTGGACAATCCAGCAGCAGTTGGACCTCCAAAGATCGTGTTTATCACAGGTCCTCGAGGGCGTCGCGGTCCTCCAAAAATTGCATTTATAACCGGCCCTCTAGGTTGGGGATTCCGCCCCTGATCGTCTTGGTCCCTCCTACGATCTTCAAAGTTCTTCCTTCCATTATTATTTCTGTCCCCTCCATCTCCAGAATACTTGTTAATCTTCCTTTTCGAATCAAAAACTCAATTTCATCTTTCAATTGCCTACACTCATCGATGTCATGGCCAATATCCTTGTCAAACCTGCAATACTTGCTCTTATTTCGCTTGGCGGATCAGCCTTCAAGGGCTTAGGCCAGCGAATATCTCTATCTTTCTCAATCTCCATCAAAATCTGACTTCTAGGAGCATTCAGCTTAGCGTATTCAGTGAACTTTTGCCCAGGTCCTCCCTTCTTGGGGGTTGAATCAGGGTTTTGTTCGGTTCTAGGATATTTGTCCTTTGCAATATATTCTAAATCAGTTTTCCGCTTCTTGCCTCCAGTGGGCTCATTACTTACTACGGTCTTCCTCATACTTTCTTCAACCTTGATATACTTCCCTGCCCTCTCTTGGAGCTACAACATGCTTTCAGGGGGACGTTTGTCCAAGGACATCTTGAAAAACTCGTCCATAGTTCCTTGTTGCAGTGCTATCATGGCTACCTTATCATCAAGGTCCGGGACTTTTAAAGCCTCCTTTGTGAAACGATTCAGGTAATCTCTCAAGGATTCCATAGCTCCCTGCACAAGACTCATAAGAGATGCTGAACTTTTCTCATGGACTCTTCCACTGATGAATTGCTTAATAAAAGCCTGACTTAACTCTCTGAACGATCCAATAGAGTTTGGGGGTAAGCGACTGTACCATCTTTGAGCCATACCCGACAGGGTTTGAGGGAAGGCCCGACACTTAATAGCGTCATTCACGGGTTGCAGTAGCAGTGCATTAGAGAATGTCCTAACATGATTAGCGGGGTCTCCCGTGCCATCATATGCTTTGATAGTGGGCATCTTGAATTTCCTAGAGATATGGGCATTCATTATCTCTTCTGTGAAGGGTGGAGTTGGATCATCAGGATCTCCAAGGGGAAGGAGATTGCTTGGATCAGTTCTTGGGACGACAGCCCTTCTTCGTACCGGACCATCCAGGTCTATAACAGGAGGAGGATTTCTCCCCCTAGGAGGTATCTGGGGTCTGGTGGCCTGGTGAGCCTCCAAATTACGCCTCAGCCTTTGGATCTCAGCCTCATGAGCCCTGATCCTTTCCTGCACTTCTTGGAGATTCGCCCCTTGGGTGCTTTGAGGGCGTTGCCTTCCATCGGCCATTGGCTCTTTGCTAGGACGCCTCCTTCTCGGGGCCACTTCATCATCCGAAGATTCAGAGTCTCTCTCATTGTAAGGACCAGAAAATTCCCGATCCTCGGGGATAGGAGCCAAACCTCGTATATAGGGGGGCGATTGCCCTCGTGCTTCACTTCGTCCAGCATATCCACTTCCTCCAACCTCGGGGGGAAGGGGCATCCCATAAGGGGGGTTAGTAGTAATAACAGTTGAATATTCATATCCGACGGGTCGAGAATTCACAGGTATATGTACTTGTTGAACTTGAGGATTCGTACCTTGAATAGTCGGGGGAGTCGTCCCTTGTGGCTGAGGTTGAGTTGCCCCTATCTGGGTTTCCACCTGAGTAGATGCATAAGTCGAATGGGGAGGTATCTCCACGGTGGACGAAATCATCTGGGTTGTTCCCGATGGTGTTCCTTCCTCCAGAGCACTAGTTGTTCTCCGTGTTCTCGCCATGGTTGTTGTTGTTCTTCCCACAGACGGCGCCAAATGTTATGGATCAAAATTAATATATCTAATTGCTGTATTTAATACTAAGGAACGTGAGCTTCAAGACTCGATGTGACTGCTCTTGTGTTTCGTGACTCAATATGCCTTAACAAGATGCCTACGTACCTTGCTGATTGCCAAAGATCAAGTCAAAAAAAACGTAGTTCTGATCTGTGGGGTGAGACCCCTTATATAGATGTTGGGAGTCCTTGAATTGGACTTGGTATAGGAGACTTGGTGGTTAAGTCTCTGATTTAGATAGACTTAGGAGTCCTAATGAGTAGGAAGCTGATTCCTTATCCCATGAGGTTCCTTGGAGGCCAATCTACAAGGATTTATATCCTCACTAGAACTTATCTTAATAGCTGTTTTTCTCCCTTATTTATTAATTACGAAATTGATAAATAATCAGGGTTTTTGGGCCTTCTTTGTCCCATTAGGCCTGATCTGGTCCATCAGGTCTGATCGATATGTTAACCTTTCTGGTCTGAATGTTATACATCTTCTTATTGGGCCTAGCAGTCCATACCTTGTACAATTAATGTAATATTTAATTATACAATCAGGATTTATTTATCTCTATCACTATCGATAATATTATTTTATCAATCGCAGACTATAACACAAATGCAACATAACAGACAACATATATACAGTCAAACCGAATATGCAAATCCCATATTCATTAAAACCAGTTCTTAAGAAAAAAAATTAAGAGCGAGATAAACTCCAGACAAAGTTCCTTTCGATGAACAAGAGAATGTGCATGCTAAAGTAAAGAAAAACATCAAAGTTGAACGTGTGAGTACAATTTGCTGGCTTCCAATATTAACAACAAAAAATTTAATCTAAGAAAAAATTTTATCTAAGTGAATATTTTTATGTTTGCAGCCTTGAGGTCTTTGTTTGATTATACAGCAGGCAGGCATCGATCAATACATCAACCCGCATTTATGATTGCGTTTAAAGAAGATCAATCTTTTTTATTGAACGGAACTTTCTACTCAACTAATGTATCAGAATCTATATTACTTGCTCTCTAATATATGTCAGAATTTAATCTACTAGATCATGGCCCTATGCTACTTGACTTCTACTGTTGCTCATAATTTTGTATGACTTATATCTGATGTTTCATTAAGTAGTGCATCACTGTGTTTTAAGAGACAAAAATATGTATCTATTAATTTATGTCAGGAATTTAAGACATAATATTAAACCCCAACTAATTCATGGATTTAGCATTGTAGTTATCTTATAACGGTTTTTCTGTGGGGTGTTCATGGCACACACTAAGCACAAATTTTTATAATTTTGGCTTGTTTTAGCAATTCATGGATTTTGGCTTGTTTCTATAATTCACAACAACTCATGGATTTTGGCTTGTTTCTATAATTCACAACAACTCAACCTATCAAATTACTCCAAACTTTATAAATTTTAATGTTTAGTATGTGCCCACGGACACACACTAGACAAACTCATCTTATAAATTCCTACACTTTTATCTAACTGACTAACATACAAAATTTTCAAAGAGAATAAATTGGCTTGAGTTAAGATGTCTTCAAAGAAGTTCGATGATTTATCTGATATCAATAACAGAAGAGACCCGAAAATCCGAGTGAAGGTGGTAAGGTTTTGGAGAGGTTACACAAAACAGGGGCAACAATTCAATAACTTGGAATGCTTATTGACAAAGAGGTATTATTTACATTGGTGAATGCAAATATTTTAATTGCCCATCATACAACCATAATATGACCTTACTTATGATTGTTTTCTTTACAGGAAACAAAGATACAATCTTTCATTCCAGCAAAATGTAATTGATAGTACATATAGCTCCTAAATGGTCTAGCCCGACCCCAGACTCCTAACTCCATACAGCTCCTGGAAGGACTAGTCCCGGATTTCTAACTCCATACAGTTCCTGGTAGGACTTGTACGGGGCTCCTAACTCCTCAGTCTACTCCCGGATACTTCCAGACCTAACTGACCTAGTCTCGCAAGGACAACCTTGAGGAATCTCAGCACGTGAGACACTGGCCCACGCACATGATGGGGACAACTGTCACACATCAATCATGGGAATAATCAAGGCACATGTCAGAGGATCCTCAGAATATTTTTCGACCAGTCCCGCGCTGCCACGTGTAAAGCATCCACTCCAGCCAGGTATCCTCCGCTCCCAGAACCAAGGGCTATGATTTAAAGGTACCAACCCCAAAACCCTATCCTTGGGCTATAAATAGCCCAAGAAGGTAAGGTTTTGGGGTTAATCACTCTCTCACACTCATATACACACACAACCACCTTGCATTAATATCTATCTTCATCTTCCCTAAAAGCGAGTTCTTACTCTCACGCCGGAGGTGCCGCGGGACCTAAACCCCCCTTCCGGTGTTATTTTGTAGGAACCCCACCACAGCTACACCTCCACAACGACGAAGGATCCAGGCACGACGTCGAAGGAGCAGCCCCGCCACCAGGAGTTATCATTTGGCGCTAGAAGGAGGGGTCTCCATCCTTGGGTCTCGGTGCCCCTGGATTCATCTTCATCAACAAGCTCTTGAAAGAGTCCATTTATTCAACTTGTAAGAACCCAAGCAACCAACCTCTTCCATAAAATATGAATATTTTTTTATTTAGGCCACGTTTGTGTGAGCCCAATTTTGTTGATTTAAGCCACGTTTGTGTGAGCTATTGTTAGTTTTAATCGTTTTAGAACCCCGATTTTGCTCTAGTTTGAATATTGCATTTATGTTCTAAAACCCCACTACACTTATTCTACGAAATTGTTGAGTAGTCCCAGAAGATTGTTTAGACTAGTCCCAGAAAGCTGTTTGTTGTTACTTGCTATTGTTTGGGATAGTTTTTAAGATTTTCAAAAAGCAACCTTAGATCGATACTTTATGTAGCATATTATTGTTAGTTGTTGTTGGTATTATTGAGAAATGGCAAGACCAGGAAAGCATACTTCTGGGAGACCATCTGCTAGTACTCAGGTCCAGGAGCCGGACCACTCTTAGGCCCTTGATCCAGGAGCCGAGAGAGAAACGTTCCAGGAACAACCACTGCACACTCCCGTAGTGGAGAGAATTGTAAACATCAGGGACGTCAGAAGCCTTATTGAGCTGAACCAGTACAAGTACACTAATGTCTCGGTGGCCGAAGAACATATGGCCAACCTTACAAGTGATGAACTTGCAGAAGCAATCAGGCTCTACAGGCAGGAGCAAACCCGGCTCCAGGAAGAAGCCGAACTCGAGGAGGAATCGGAGGAGTCCGGAGACTCCCAGCAATCCAAGAGATCTGTTTTTGACCGAATTGGAGCCAAGGGGAAGAAAAACAAAAAGGATCAAGGCAATAAAAAAGAAGCAGAAGCTGCTAAGCAGAGAAAGTTGGAAAAGGTGCAGGAGCAAATCAGGAAAGAGGAAGAAGCAAAGCTTGAGCTAAAGATCTAAAAGAGAATGCATCTAGAAGAAGAGAAGCTACTGGCCAAGTCCAGGAGCAAGAGAACCCGGAGAGACCCTACTCCGGAGCTAATTTCTGATGATGAAGAAGAAGAAAAGTAGAAGGACCTGAAAGATATGATCTATGAATTGCAAAGAAAGATGGACATAGACTCAGGAGTAGAAATTGGAGAAACACTAACTCCTTTCAGCCACTCCTTAGAGGCCATTCCCTGGCAGCGGGGCTTGAAGTATTACAACTTTAACTCCTTTGATGGTCTAGGAGACCCGGAGGAGCACCTGAACTACTTTGAGCAGATAGCGCAAATATATTACTACAATGACCTGACGAAATCAAGGTTCTTCACTTCAACTCTTAAGGAAGGGGCCCAGAGATGGTTCAGCAGGATCCCCTCCCGCAGTATCCATAGTTGAAAGGAGTTTCGCGCTTCCTTCCTTCGGAGATTTCGGGCAAATAAAATGCACAAAATGCACATGTGTCACCTGGAGACAATCCGGCAGCATGACAATGAGTCCCTCTCTGCATATATGCGCCGGTTCTAGGAAGCAATCAACAAAGTCTCGAGCTTGGATGAGAGGGAAGCTTTGAGCATTTTCAGGAGAAACTTGGACCCAGAGCACAATGAGAGATATATCATGGAGCTAACCAATAAGGAGCCGCAAAGTCTGGCAGCAGCTTACTTCATGGCTTCCAGATTTATAAAGGAAACAGATGTGCTCCAGGCAATGAGGATGACCCGGAATGGGGGGTCTAGGAGCAAAAACACTGATGACCGACCGAAAGGGGGTTACTATCAGGATAAGAAGTTCAAGAAAAACCAACAAAGCCAGGAAAGACAAACTACTCCGGTTTTTCAGAGACTTGGTCCTAAGCAGAAGTCAAAGAGCGATCCAAGACCCGCGAAACAACCCCGGGAGCGAAAGCAGGAGCCGTACTGGACTCCTCTCAACATGACCCGGGAGGAAATCTTGAAGGAGGTAAAAGACAAGCCTTTCTATTATCCTCCAAAGCCAATGCAAACTCCTCCGGAGAGCAGGCCCTACAATAGGCAATGTGATTATCATGAAACTCATGGCCACAAGACTGAGAATTTCTTATCACTCAAGTACTTCATTGAGGACCAAGTGAAGAAAGGAAATATGAACAATTACTTAGTCTGGGACAGCAACAATAGGGGAGAAGCTCAGAAGAGAGGAAAGAATGTAGTCAATGTAGTCCTAAAAGGCTCCCACTCCCCACCTCAGATCCCGGACTTTGGCGAAGAAGTGCTCTCAATCCAATCACTCCCAGACCTGGTGATATCCTTCAGCAGTAAGGACTATGAAGGAGTCAACCCTCATCACAATGCAGCTTTGGTTGTCACTTTGGACATCTTTGATAATGAAGTAAGAAGAATGCTCATAGACAATGGTTCCTCAGTAAATATCCTCTTCAAGCACACAGTGGATCGAATGCAGTTAGGGAGCGTCCGTTTAAACGAGTGCCGGGAGAACCCACTATATGGGTTCGGACACAACCTAGTCCCGATCCAAGGAACTTTATACCTTGCCAGTCATTTTTGGAACTGCTCCTAACTAAGTGACTCACGTCATCAAGTTTTATGTGATCAACGCTCCTTCGTCATATAATGGAATCATCGGCAGATCAGCCCTAACAATGATGCAAGTGATAACTTCAATCTCTAATCTCAAGATCAAGTTCCCAACCCCGACAGGAGTCGGGGAAATAAAAGGAGATTATGGAGTTGCTGAAACATGCTACACCCAGGGGTTAGTTATGGCAGAAACCCACCAGGACAACAAAAGGAAGGCAACAGTCCTTCGCAATCAACAAAGCATGAAGAAGCACCGACCCCGGACAAGGGAAGAAGCAAAAAAAGAAGTAGAACTCATTGAGTCAAGTCCGGAACAAGAAGCAAATATAACAAGTCAGGAAGGACCGGCAAGCAACCAAGTCATGGTAGTCGACAAGACAAATCAGGTCCTAGACCAAGCTAGTCCTACCATACAAGCAACCAAAGAATCTGAACAAGTGAACTCGTATCTGAAGAAGAATTCTGAAGCCCGAATTCATCAAATGGTTTGAAACAAAGAACAAGCAAAAAACGAAGCTGCAGTTGAACGGAAGAAGTCCAGGTTGATTAAAGCAGTCCTAGCAAAAAGGTGAAGGTTGGGGCAGGACTCAAGGAGTCCTTCAAGGAAAGATTAGTGTCCCTGCTCCGGGAGTACAAAGATGTTTTTGCCTGGAGCCTAAGAGACATACCAGGACTATATGAGTCCATAGCAATGCACAGCTTGGATGTCAACCCCAACAGAAAACCGGTCAAATAGAAGAGAAGGAATTTTGCCCCGGAGAGGCAAAAAGCCATAGATGAAGAAGTGGAGAAGCTACTCAAAGCAGGAATCATCAAAGAAATAAAATATCTGGAGTGGCTAGCTAATGTTTTTATGGTGAATAAGTCCAACGGCAAATGGAGAATGTGTGTGGACTACGCTGATCTAAACGATGCATGCCCGAAGGACCCATACCCTCTCCCCAATATTGATCAATTGATAGATGCCACTTCCGGGCATATCATGCTAAGTTTCATGGACGCCTTCTCCGGATACAACCAGATCAAGATGAACCCAAAGGAACATACCTAAGACAACATTCATAACTCACAGAGCAGTCTAAGCTTATGTGATGCTGCCCTTCGGACTGACAAGCGCAGGATCAACTTACCAGAGAGCCATGAACAAGATTTTCAAGTCCCAGATTGGGAGGAACTTGGAGTGTTATGTCGACGATATGATTTCTAAATCAATAACTATACCAGGACATGTAGAAGATCTGAAGGAGTGCTTTGACAACCTAAAGAAGAACCAACTCAAACTGAACCCGGAGAAATGTACCTTCGGCGTAGGAGCAGGCAAGTTCCTAGGATTCATGATCAGCAATAGAGGCATAGAAGCCAATCTGGAGAAAATAAAAGCAATCCAGGAGATGAGGGCTCCTAGGACCCAAAGAGACGTGCAGAAGCTAGCAGGATCCCTAGAAGCACTCAGGAGATTTGTCTCAAAGCTAGCATAAAGGTGTTTACCATTCTTTGATTTACTCAAAGGAGCAAACAACAAGAAAAGGTGAACTGGAGTCCGGAGTGCCAAAAGGCATTTGAGGAAATCAAGTCCTACCTCTCTCAGCCAGGAGAGCCTCTCTACTTATACCTTTCAGCAGGAGTACAAGTTGTAGGAGCTGCCCTAATCAGGGAAGAGAATGGAAAACAACAACCAGTTTACTATGTAAGCCAAGTACTCAAAGACGCAGAAATAAGATACCCAAGATTGGAGAAGTTTGCCTTTGCATTTGTCACAACTTCAAGAAAACTCAGGCACTACTTTCAAGGAAGAGAAATCAGAGTGGTGACAAATCAGCCCCTAAGGAAGATAATTCACAAGCCAGATGTCTCGGAAAGACTAGTCAATTGGGCTGTGGAGTTAAGCCAGTTCAATTTAAGCTTGATTCCCAGGACTGCAATTAAAGCTCAAGCACTTGCGGATTTCATAATCGAATGCAACTTCCCAGAAGAAGAACCAGAACCAATGAACATAGATCCGGAGACAAACAAAAAAGCAAATATGGGGGCCTGGACCTTGAAAGTAGATGGTTCTTCAACAAGCGAAAGGTCGGGAGCTGGACTCATACTCAAAAGTCCTAAAGGATTGACGATTCAAATAGCTATATATTTCGGCTTCCCCGCTGTTAGGTCACACACACTGTAGAAGGGGGTTGAATACAGTGTTTACTACAATCAAATCGAATATAAGAACTCAGGTAACAAAACAGCAGATTTTATTCAACACAATAAACTCTGTTACAAATAACTGTTCTTTCTCAGTGATGAACAAATTATCACGAGAGCTGCTAGGGTTACAATGAACAATAAACTCGATTAAGATAACACATATAGTGTAAACCCTATGTCTGTGTTTATATACTACACAGTTACAAGATAATCTTCTTTTTGATATCGAATATAATTCTGCTTCTTAATATATATCAACTAGTTATCTTTTCTCCAAGTATTCTATTCCTTATAGAATTCTTCTCTATGCATATCTCTTCTTATATTTCAGTCTCGATCTTCTTTCCTTTCAATCAGCCGCCTTCCTTATCTGAACGTCTCCTTAAGTCCTGATATTATCTCCTGATAAATATCTCCTGATAACTTAAATTCTGACAACTTAAGTTCTGATATCTTAAGTCCTGACTTCAGTATAAGTACTGATTTCCAGTTAAGTCCTGATTTGTCCTGTTAAGTAAGATCTGAAAACTAAACACAAATCATATTAGACATGACATCACAAATATATCTAACAATCTCCCCCAACTTGTAAATTAGCATAATATACAAGTTCAACAGATATTTGATGATGTCAAAAACATTAAGTACAAATGCATAAAAATTAGACTAGATAACTACAACTTATAGTCCTTATAGATTTACCATCCTCAAGGTCTGATAACAGCTTCAGTCTGTATATCCTTCATAATTTAAGCAGTTGTAGATCTTTGACTTGGCTTCAATTTCTGATCTCTTTGATATCAGGAGTTGTTCTGAGATAGTTCTTCAACAGACATCTCTCAGCATATTCAAGTTCATTGACCATCCTCCTTTTAGCATTTTTCAATTCAACTGTATCTTCACCAGTTTGAAAGATAGCGGCCCTGAGATCATTTATTTTAGCTTTCCTTATATCCTGTTCTAGTCTGATGATATAGGCTTTGTCAGACTCTAGATTGAATTCAAGTCCATTAATACCAGAAAATGTAGTGATGATTTTAGCAGTATTAGGCTCCATTTCAACAATTTCTCCACTGTAAGATCTGTACTTAGGATAGTATGGGCTGTCAGACTTTACAGAGTAAAGCTTCTTCTGCCTTTGAATATTTGATTTTAAACACCCTGCAACACCATCTGTTGATCTGTTTTTCACTTGAAGCAGAAATAGAACATGTTCCAGTTCTTCAAAATATTTTAATGAAATTGCATTCTCCCTGATCTGGAATACCCTCCCATCTGTCATAAAGTATAACATGATATCTTCTTTCAAAACAGAGTGGTAAACCATTTGTACAGATTCAAGTTGATTCAATCTCTCAGGAGTTGCTCATACACCTGGTTCACTTAAGGAAGTTGGATCATTGGTAGTGTTGTGTACTCTTTTCTCTTTAGAACTACCCAATCCTGATTTGTCTCTTACTTCCTTTCCTGTAACAATTCTTGCTTCAAAACCACTTGATGTAGTCTTCAAAGGTTGAGTCGGTTGAGCTTTGGTGAATCCTGGTAGTAGAATCTTTGAAGGTTTAACATGAGCAATGTCAGAGGCTTCCTTTTCCTTATCTTCTTATATCAAGCCAACTTGAGCTATGTCAGAGGTTGCTTGCTTCACTGTCATATCAGAACTTACTACATCTTGACTCTGAACAACTTGAGTCATGTCAGAGGTTGGTTGAGAAATCTTCTTTTTCATCAGAGTAAGACTAGCATCTTCTTCATCAATTATTTCTTCATCCATGATTGGCACATATACCTTTACAGGTTCAGTAATTTTTTTCTTTGCCCTTGGATCTTGGATCTACCTCCACTTGTGATTTGGCTTTGGTTGCCTCAGAATTTGTCCTCTCCTTAATCACAATACCCTTAGGTTTTGGAAGTTTCTTTTCAACAACAGAAGCTTTAGACTTGGAGTTGACTTTTTCTGCTTTAAGTCTAGCTTCTTCTTCCTTTAGACTTTCAAAGTCCATTCCTGGATTTTCTTTAAGGAATAATCTCTTTGAGATTTCTTCATAAAGCTCCAGATGTCCAATAGAACTTATCATTTTACTAGTATCAGAACTTATTCTTCTCCCAGTATCAGAACTTGTTCTTTGTGTAGAAATTTCAGTTGTCTTTGATGAAGAACCTTTACCTTAACCATGAACTCTACCCTTTCCAGAGTTTCCCTGGTCATCATTTCCATCATCCTTACCCTTCAGTGGTTGAGTAGATTTATATTTGGACTTAATCATTTTCTCCCCCTTTTTTGAATCAGCAGGTAAAAGAAGAGAGACAAGCAATTCCACTGAGGATTGGATCTCATTGAGTTGAGTTTGCTGAGGAGCTTGATTCTTTAGAATTTCAGAAATTTGATCTTGTTGCTTCTCCTGAGTCTTTTCAATATACCCAATTTGGTCAAAAGCTGGCTTGAAAAATCTGTTCTTTTCCAATTTTATATTCATATCTTGCTGGATCAGAGATTCTTGAATTTTATTCACCTTGTCATGAGTTATTGAGTGTTGACCTTGAAGGTGCCTAATACTCATTGCAGTAACTCTCAGCTGTGCCTTGAAATCATCATTTATCAGCATTTCATCAGCTTTGGCAAGGTGCTTAGCAAGAATTTTTTCAGTAGGAACAAAACTAACAGTGTTCCATTCCTTAGTCCACTCCTTTCCTCTTGGAATTTCACTCCAAGGTACTGGTGCATCCTCTCTAACAAACTTCTTGATCAAATCAGCTTTGTTAACTATTTGTTGAGGTGCATGTCCTGAAGGACCAGCTGCATCAGCATCTAGATTAGTAGCAGCTTCACCAGTAGATTCAGCATTGTCAGCATCAGAACTTACAGATCATGCAGTATCAGCATCCTCTGATAAAATTACAGTATGTGAGGCTATAGAGGCTTCAACATCATCCTCTAAATTCTGATCTGCAACTAAGTTCTGATCAACATCCAAATGTTGATGTCCACCTAAAATCTGATTTTCATCATCCAGATTCAGAATTGGTGTTGTTGGAATATCTTCATTAAAATCAGCATCTAGAATTGGTGTTGTTGGTGGAGTGAGTTGAGTTGGTGGAGCTTCCAAGTACAGAACCTCAGGTACAATCAAGTTATGAATATCAATTTCAGCACTTGTACCTGGGTCTTCAGTATGTACTGGATCAATTATTGGAGACACAGGAGGTGTAGACACTTGCTCTGGAATATCCTCTTGCTCTTGAATATGAACTTTGGAGCTTGAGTAAAGTCTGATTCAGCTGTAGGAAGTAATTCAATGACTATAGGTTCTGTTGGGATCAGAGATTCCTGACCCCCTTCCTTTGCTACTTCTTCCAGAACTTCTTCAGAGTGAGATGATTCACTTACAACCCTCCTGGCTCTTTACTTTTTAAGTTCCTTGGCAGAATTAGAGACTTTAGGAGCTTCATCATCAGAATTTAGCTTTCTAAGCCTTTTGAGGGGCCTAGAACTCCCAGTTTCAGTATCTTTCTGAGAAGAGATCTTCTCAGCTTCTACAACAACAGGTTCTGATATCGGAACCTGTTCCTCAGTATCTGACTCATCTCTCAGAACTATTCTCATTCTCTTCTGTTGAGTCTGAGGTACTATCTTAGTCCTCTTGGGTTTTGAAGATGAAGGCTTCACTGGATGTGCTGAAGGTTGAGGTTGAGATGAATGTGTTGGTTTGTAATATGTCCTAATAGAGGGTTGAGTTGTTTGAGGTTGAGAACTTTGAGGTATTTGTGAAGTTATGGTATGTTCTGATGGCTGTTGTGTTGGTTGTGATGAGTTGGTGGGTTGGACATCAGGTTAAACATATGTATATGTTTGTGGATCAGCATTTACCAAGATCTATTTTACTGACTGAGGAATCTTTAAGGGTCTCTGCACTTGTTTCTTAATGTCAGCATTTAACAAATCATTAAAAGCCCTTTTTACAAGCTTAAAGGGTGGAATTAAATCACTGGTAGGTTGGGGTTCATCAGCACAACAGAAAGTATATATAAGCTAACAGAATCTAGGAAAGTATACTACATTCCTATCCTCTGTCATCCTATCCCCTATGAAACCTAGCACAACACTTGCAAAATCAAAATGAGTTTGATGAATAAGGGCATACCCGATTTGCTGACTCATGATGGGAATAAAATCAAAGTGGGAGCATTTATTGGTGAATGCCTTAGTGATACAATCAAAGAAAAAGCTCCATTCCTTTCTGATATTTGCTCTTTTCAGTTGACCCAGCTTTCCTAAACTTTTCTCATAGCCCAAACTGGCCATAAGCTGCTATAAGACAGGATCCTCCACTGTTGAGAATGTGCAACCTTCAGGTAAGTGGAGAGCTTTACAAACTGCTCCAGGAGTAACCACATGCTCGACATCTCCTGATGTGAAAACAATGCTTGGAGTACCAGTAGCACCACCATCATCAAATAGCCCAGTTCGCCAAAATGTCAGCACTTGTTTGCTTGAAATAGATTGGGGTTGGGTCAAAGCATACCCAATCTCACTATTGGTTAATAAATCTTGTACAAAGTGCAGATCTGATGGAGCTTCGGCTTTATTCAAGATTGCAGCATAGTTATTTGGTACAAACTTGGCTCCATCAACAATTAAATCCTTGGGCGCCATCAGAAATAAGTGAGAAATAAAATTTCCTGAAAGGTGTTTGATGAAATGTCTATATAGAAACCGTCAGAAAATGTGAGAGAGAATAAGAAAAAAAAGAGAGTGAGTAGAATAAAAATGAAAATAATAGATTTAAACATCTTTGATCTCTTTTACTTAGACACCCCACGTGACAGCAGTTAATGAGAAATGGAACAGACCTTTACACCTGTCAGGCATGCAGCAGTTAAGGCAAAAGTTAATGGGCACGGTAAATAAGTAATGATTACATTGTAAGTTCAGTTTTAAAAAAAACTGTTCCCACTAAACAAATGATTATTACTGCTTTATCTCACATAAACCAATATTCTTAGAAAATATAACCGTTTAAGTAATGACCAAAAATAAATCAAGTAAATAAATATTGCCACGTCAGCATCAGAACTTGATTATTATCAGAATTTAAAAGTCATCAGAAGATGGCTCCTTAACTCGAAGAGTGAATGTTTATTTCTGTAATTCTTCACATAAATACTGATATGACTTCATCAGAACTTAGTCATCAGAACTTCCATCAGAACTTGTCCTCAGAATTTATGCAACTGACACTTAGACTGTTCATCTAAAACAACATTTATCACCACAGTAATTTTCATCATTCATATGGAGTGTAAGTGTGTGCAATAAGCTGAATATCAAACAAAGAGTAAAGTCTGATTCACTTCAGTACATCTTAGAAATAAGGCATAACTAAGAACTTTGCTTAAAACTGTAATAACCCCAATTTTTGGGAAATTTTGAAACCCTTATGAATAGTGTTTTTGCTGAATGAGAAAACTTTTCATGCCACACTATGTAGGGGTTCTGATATGGATATTCTGGGATATTATTAGTACTCTATGTAGTATATAAGTGTATGTAAAGATCGTCAGAATCCAATTCCGAACACTTTGGTTTTTCCCGGAAATACCCTAGATGCGGAAAGAATTGAGTATAAGGTAACAGGATAAAAAGGATTTAAATTAAAGGATTATAATAGAGGATCATAAAAAGGAATATAATGTACTGAGAAAGGTTAAGGGAACCTAAGTAATAAGATCCCGGGTATGATCCTTCAAACGATAAACGAGAACGAAAGTTAAGCGAACCGTATAACAGATCAGCGGTCATTAGGCAAACGATTAGGAAGTTAAGCAAAGGGATTCGAGGGAGTGATGTCACCCAACCAATGAGAGGAGGACAAGGAGGGAAAGATGACATCACAACATGACATAGGCATGACATGGGAAGGAAGGAGGTGTGGTTGAATGAGAACCACACAAAATTAAGGGCAACAAGGTAATTAACTAAAAACAACACAAAAATCAACCAACCAAGCCAAAACATTTCATTTCACCAAACAAAACACAAAAATCTCTCTTCTTCTTCTTCATGCTCTCGGGTGCTTTTCTTAAAAAATGAAAGTCCAAGCTCCTCCACTTACTATTTAGCAAGGTAATTATCTAAGCTTCCCCATGGATAGTTACATACTTCCTATAAGTTTAAGCTTCTAATTCCAAGCCAATCTTTTTCTATAAATCATGGAAGAAGATGGTGAATAGTGTTTTCAAGAAATAAAATTTGTGTTCTTGAAGTTTTGTTTAGATTAAGCTTGGATAAGGACTTTAAGGGTGATTCCAAGCCATTCTCTTGATTCTCCACTCTCCAAGGAAGGTATAAACTACTAACCCTAGCTTTAGTTTTGAGTAATTAGGATTGAATATGATTGATATAGTATATGTGAAGCATGGTGCTTGATTGTTTGAAGTTTGGTTGAGTTTTTAGAGATTAGTTGGTTTTGTGGTATTGTTGAAGTTGTTAATCTTGATAATTAGTTAAAGAACCTAAGTAAAGCTTTTAGTTCATGTGGGGAATAAGTATAAATGGTTAATGTGGATTTGTTGGGGCTGTTATGATGTGGTTTGGATGGGTGTTGGTTGTATGATTGATTTGGGGTTGAATTGTGGTTGGTTTTGAATGGTTTTAAATTGGGAAATCGCGTAAACATAGCCGTCATAACGTCCGATTTTCTTTAGACTGTTTTTGTGCATACCATTAGGACCCGAGAACCCCCTGCTAGATGTTGACCATTGCCATGTCTAGATAGCTCATGTTACGAGCTTCGTTTTGATATGTAGTTCATTCGATTCCGATGCACGGTTTAGGAGAAACGACCGTTTCAAGTAACGACGTTTCGCGAACGAAACTTTTCCCCTCGCCTTACTTTGAAACATAGGTTAAAGACCAAAAAGGGTTAATTAATGTATGAAACAATTATGGTAAGAGTGTTAGGCAGTTGGTAAGACACTCGCGAAGGAATCGCCTTAAAACTCATAAAGGTTAAATTATTAAAAATGGTGGAGCCGAGGGTACTCGAGTGACTTAAGAGAATTAGTAAGCTCAAAACAAGCGTTAGAGTCTAAGTTAGTTAAAGTATAGATTTACAAGTGACTTTGGTTTAATTCCAACTTACTTGTTGCTTATAGGTTACCAGACTCGTCCAGAGCCATTCGTAACCCCCAAGTTGCTCAGGCAAGTTTCTATCCGTTATAACTGTTGTTGTAATGTATTGGTGTATATGAATGATCTTGCGTTAAATGCATATTTGTTATAGCAAATTCTTGCGATATATTGTAGCATGTTATATGGTATATATGCATGCCTGTTTCGTATTCTGGCTATATATATCTGTTGATTCAGTTGATAATACCTATGCTAGAGGATAGCGGTAATTTGCATATACCCTTAGTATAGGGACCCAAAGGTGAAAATATTTTCTAAAACCCGGGAGTCGAGGATCCCGAGTAGATTTTATATATATATTTATATATATATATGGTTATAGTTTTCAAAACTATTAATCGAATAAGGTTTATTCGATAACTTTATTTTATTAATGAATATTATCTTGAATATTCATTCGAGGACTTATGACTCCTTTATATTATTTATTGAATATTACTTGGATATTCATTTGAGGATGTATGACTCCTTTAGTTATTTAATGAATATTATTTATAATATTCATTCGAGGTATTATGACTCAGCTTATTATTTAATGAATATTATTTCGAATATTCATTCGAGGGCTTATGACTCAGCTTATTTTATTTATTGAATATTATTTGAATATTCATTTGAGGATCTATGACTCCGATTATTTGCTGAGATATATTCTTTATTTTATTAAAGAATAAGGTGTCGATAATCAAACTCACTTTTGATTATTCAAATAAAGATAGTACTTTCGTATAGGTATATCTTTGGATATTTAATTTTCATTTCAAGTATAAGTTTCAAAACTTCTACTTCAATTATTTTTATAAAGATTATTCTTTATGGAAATATTATTTAAATAATAATATTCAGATATTTTCTAATATATTGGGACTGATTTATTTTGTTAAATCAGCATCACTCCAAACATTCTTAAAAATGTTTTGCGAGTCTTCAAAATAATTTTTAAAAGTTAGAGCGGATCCCAAAACTCATTTTTATATTTAAGATCCTCCTTTCGAAGGGGATTTAAATACTCGCTCAAAACCTGAGGGATCCGGCTCTGTGATGTGTTTTATATTCGCAACAAGGTTGCTGTTTTCTTAAATGAATCGATTACTTACCCAACACTCGGGAAGTAAAATTCTTGGAACAAGTTAATCCATTAACAGGCATCACCTGGGAAATATCGGTGAGTTCTCCTTTCCAACTAGATACGACTTCTTGGTGGAGCCGTATCAACAAGTTTCTACTTGGGGAAAGGGGGAACGAGCTTTACATTTCAGAGTCATGGATTTCATCTGAACTAGGAGTGGCGTAAGTGGTCGAGTGGCGCCGGCCCAGCCTTATTATATTGGCCCAAATGGCCTGGAAGTTCCGCTAAGGCGGTCCATTCCTTAGGAGTTCAGTGTTCGGTTGACAAGTAAATCCGACAGGTTCTCCTCTACATGTAGAAAATGGTGGGGTTGTACTACTACGACTGATCATCGTAAGTGGTCTTCCTGGCGCGGCAAACTCCCGTAATGAGTTCATCATCCAATTGGATATTTCTGCAACACTACCCAGAGCACTTCGATAGAAAGGCTACGGTTGGGCGATTGTTGAGTGTTGGCAGGGTCAAGTTTTCAAAAATGATGTTTGCATCAAATGAAGTATCTCGTAACTTCATTTTATTTTGATGATATTTTAAAGATTTAATCTATTCAAATCTGGTCTTGTAGTCTCATCTATGTGATGAACTGTTGAAAGCTCATTATACTTTGAACAGTGGTAGTTCAAGTAGCTTTATAAATGATATAAGTATAGTGAAGTATTTGGTAACTTCATCCCTTGTTTTTACTTATATCTAGTAAGTAATTATCTTACTCATGATAAAAGATTCTAGTAAGTATCCATTTAGATACTTATATTATTGTTATCACTATATATTATCTTGCGAGCTGTAAGGCTCACTCTTGCTTTATTTCTTCATCACACAACAACAGTTAGGAAAGATGGCCAGACTCCAGCAGACCCAGCGCAAGCGCGTGGGAAGCATCCCGCGTCTTCCCGATGATGTTGTGGCTGCTATAGCTGCAGAGGTAGATCTATTGGTATATCAGGCATTCTATTTTTGAGAATCAAATTATGTATAATTATAACTTGTGGCAGATAATGGCAATTAACTGTAAATTTATTCAGAAAACCTTTTAAGGTGTATTGGCAGATAATTGTGGAATAAAATGACTTGTGATTACTTTTGGATGTTCATCTCTGAGACTATAACGTGTGGTGTGTGTGTTTATTGTGGGGTCACAGTACAGAGTAGTTGATTAATTATTAAGGTTGGGTGTTACTAAGGGAAATGGAACTCGTGACAACCCGGATCCCCGACCCCGGATCTGGGGGTGTTACAGAAATGGTATCACAGCTAAGCGTTATAAACCTCAGAGATGATGTGACGTTAAGATAATAAGTTCACTAAGATAATAAGAACTCTTGCCAAGTTCATAGTCGGGCTACCTAACGTAGTACTGACAGTTAAAACCCTTATGGGAACCCTTATAAATATCATGATAGGAGCGTAGTTCGTTATCGTATATGGTAGCGGGACTCCGAACCCTGAGGTTGAGGGGCAACAGCGCGATGATGTTTTATTACTAATTGGAGATCGGATTGTGGATCCGATAGAGTGTCCTAATGCAGGACCGGATGATGTTGATATTGAGGATGTAGCGGTTGAGGATGTTGTCCTAGAAGGGATAGTTGTTGAGGAGGATCCCATGGAGGATCCTGACAGGATTGGATAAAGGACCACTGATGAATTGATGACCATGGTTTGGTCGACTACCAGAGGTAGGATTGGCCGGTCACTACCGGAGGTTCGTTCAAGTTTGTAAAGATAGTAGCCCCTTTAACGCGGCTTACTCGTAAGACTGAGAAGTTCGAATGGACAGAGAAATGCGAGAACAGCTTTCAAGAACTGAAGCAAAGGTTGGTGACGGCCCCTATGCTGGCGTTGCCGGATGGAAAAGGAGATTTTGTGAAGTGTAGTAACGCTTCGCACAAGGGCTTAGGGTGCGTGCTTATACAGCATGGTAAGGTAATCGTGTACATGTCAAGACAATTAAGGTAATATGAAATTCGATATCCCCACCCATGAGCTTGGGCTCGTGCCAATAGTTTTGCCCTAAAGATTGGAGGCACTACTTGTATGGAGAGAAGTGCGAGATTTACCTAAG
The DNA here is from genome assembly GCF_009905375.1 of Apium graveolens. NCBI lineage: Eukaryota > Viridiplantae > Streptophyta > Magnoliopsida > Apiales > Apiaceae > Apium > Apium graveolens. The sequence continues at coordinate 169,709,911 of NC_133654.1, read as the reverse complement.
CCATAAGTACTCTAGTACATTTTCCCGTAGAGAGAGCTCAACATGTGCCAAATGAGGTGGTTAGAGCTAATCAAGGATTACGATTATGAGATTCTTTATCATTCGGGGAAAGCCAATGTGGTGGCTGATGCCCTTAGTAAAAAAGGAGAGACTCAAGATGATAATGTCTTTGGGGGAGTTTATAAGAGATTTTGGAAATAGTAGTGAAGGTAACCGGAGCCGGTACCGAAAAGCTGTTTGAGATTGCAATAGAGACCGAATTATTGGAAAAGAGCATACGGTGCCAGAGAAAGGTGATGAATGAAGGCAGAGAGCCAACAAATAAATATGAGATTAATACCGAGAAAGATGATAAGGGAATAATGAGGTATTCCTATAGAATTTGGGTTCCGAAAAGTTCAAGAGCGTAAGGATGAGAACTTAGATGAGAGCCATAGTTGGAGGAATAAGATTTAGAGCAAACCCTGAACGTGATAGTCAGGGAGGTCGCCATCAAGATAGAAGGAACCCATGACATAATGGAGTGGAAAATGAGGATTTAAAAAAAAATAACCCCAATTATGGGGAGTAGGATAAAACATTTCATACTAAGGAAACAGAAAGTCGAGTAAGGAAAGGAGACCCGAGACGGTACTCCTATACGGCAATTCATGGACCTGTCTAGACAGAACTTAGACTATTATCCCCAACCACCACCTTGAGGAAACAATGCGATAGGAAATTCTTTCAGGACCTTTAAGTCTCTAAGCTCTCAGAGTTCCAAGGAACAGGTTGACCTAGTCGAGGCAAGAGCCTGGCTAAAGGAAATATAGGAATCATTTGAGATTCTAAATGATTGACGAACCACAAAAGACTGTTTTTGTCACTTACCCTCCTAAGAGAGAGACCACCCGCTGGTGAAAGACCAAGAAAGGCACGGAGCCAGAGGTTAGAATAAACTGATTTAAGTTCAGTCAATTGTTTTCGGGAAAGTAATTCCCAAAGATAAGGAGATAGTGTAAAAGCTTTGGAGCTAGAACAAAAGTGGATGAGTATGATGAATTATGAATCTAAGTTGTAAAAGTTATCAAGATTCGTTCTGAGGACACGAATCCAGAATGACGGGATGTTTGGAATCAATACTTATGTTGTGTTAGTTCATGAAATAATGATAAGAGAAAGGAAAATAAAAAGAAACTGAAGTGGAAAGGAATATAAAGGCAATAGAGTTTGAGGAATGATAAGGGAGTCGGGTATGAGGAAACCCTAAAGACTCGTAGCAATAGAAATAGAAAAGTATGTAATCGTCAGGATGAGGGTGATTCACCATGAGTTAAAGTTGATGGTGGAAGGCATACGAGTTATGTACATTTTATCCCCTTTAAGTTGGGAGGATTCAAGGAAACCTTTAGATAGTTCGAAGGATAAATAATAAGACGCGAATAGACTAAGGAGGCAAGGAAGTAAGAAACTAGGAAAATTGGATAAAGGAAGTGACCTTCAAGAATGTGAAGTGTAAGACCGGTGGCATGATACCCAGAAAGGGAGACGCCAGGTATGAAAGATATCCCAACATTGAGGTGACTGTTGAGATAAACAACAAAAGTAAATAAGGAATTATTAAGAAGAGGTTCATGTTGAACATGACCAATATCTTCCAGAACATCCATGTTATCATTACCAAATCAGGAAAGAAGAGCGGATGACCATTGTTATCTTTTGGAGGCCATATGGATTGACCTCAATTTGAATAAGGATGCTATTATGAAGTTAGGTATAGACTATCGAGGTGGGGAATGATGAATAAGATAATCTATCAAGGAAATATGACTTGATTTATCCATGGAAGGATGCAGGTACCTTTTAAAGGTGGAATTAAGGATAGAACATTGGTAACTTAAAATGAATCCTAGGGGAATGCATAAAGGTTGGCATTTCACCCTTAATAGGGACAGTATGAGTTTTGACAGTATGATTGGGAAAGGGTTAAGGTAACAACAACCTTTAAGGATCAGTGGAGAAATTTTTCAGAAGTATATAGACAATGATTCTGGTATTAGTAAATGGTGTTTTGATATGCCCTGTATCTAGGGAATACAGGAGGAACGATTCAAGGATAGCCTTAGAGGTTTTACAAGGAGAAAGGTAAAATTCAAAATTCTCAAGAATAGAAATGTTGATAAAGGAAATATGACGTAATTATAATGATGCCAAGTGAGGCACGTGTTAAACCACGAGAAGATATGGATCGAACCAATAATGGTCGAAATTGTTCAGGGCAATTAGGACTTAAGATAAAAGATGTTCTAATTATGATTGAGAGTCAGTCATGACAGTGATTAACCTCTAAAGACTGAGGCAATAACTTATGGAAAAATGGTGATTTTTTTTTACTCATCAGATTTTAAGGAAAACATCTTCACATAAGCTGGGATTGAAATAAGGTGGAAAATTTATTTGGAGGTGGTTAAAATGACATTGACTGTAAGAAAATTTTACTATCAGGAAAGGCCAAAGAGGTGGCCGACACTTTAAAGGTAAGAGGATAATTATAGGCGCTTGTGCCAAAGGAATACAGTGATGATGGTTAAAGCTATGCAGATTGTATTATGGTTTGGAAGATTGACACTCCTTCTGATGACTGTGCAATACCCAACCGTAATAGTAGTTGGTAAAGGTTTAATTCGTGTAATCGCCATGAGCGGGCTATCTATCTTAGAAGGTCCTATCTTGAGAGTAATCCAGGACCATATTTCAAAAAAAAAAAAGAAGGACTAAACGAACCTTTGAGTTAAGTCTTCAATTGAAGGCATACGATTAAGAATTGTATTAACCTGCTATCGTTGCTTTGACTGAAACTCTTCTGCAATTTTATCTACTTCATGTTATGAAAGTACGTCAAGTTCAGGAGTGTTCTCCATGAATCATGAATGGTGATTATGTTACCTCCTTAGAAGGATTTGATGCGACATGTATGGACTCCGTTTGGTTAGATATTAAGACTTCATGGAAAATGAATGACTACAGTAGGTCAGTGGTGGACCATAGTAAGGCAGCAATGATTCTGCGAGTATTGAGCTGAATACAACCGTGAGAGTTGTATTGGAATGGGTGTTGAGATTGAGTACCACTAATCGGGTCGTGGTAGTGTATAAGTTATCATTGATAGACTAATTAAGTAGAGTATCTACCTAGTGAATAATTATTCTTTCTTATCAATAGAGAGTCGTATTATTATACGAGGAAGGTTGCGGTGCAAGCACAGAATTCTAGTAACGATGATGTATAGAATGAGATCCCAGATTCGATTTTCGATGTCGAGGGAGTTTCAAATGTGATTGTGTATAAGCTCGAGGAAGAGTGTGGGTCCATAGAATGATGGACGGAATAGCAAAAATATTTAAGCATGCGAAATGCGATGCGATAATACTTGATGTTGATATATATACACATATGTTTTGTTCTCCTATGACAAACCTCTATAATTCAGAGGTAGGTTCCAAGCCAGATATTTTGTGGCAGTATATTTTTTCATATATACAATTCTCTTCAATTCGTTCTTTTCTCTTCTTTTCATTTCATATAAGCTGAGAAGAACAACCCTTCCAGAAGGGGAGGTATTGCCGAATGACTATCTATCTGTGTGATAGAAGCCGAGTAGGATACCAGCTATTGTTTAATTGCTTGTCAAGTACTAAAGGCTGGCCACCTTCTGTATTAACTATGCGATATAACAAGTGTTCATGATCATAGTGATCTCTCAATAAATTCTTTTACTTCTATATGAAGGACCAAGCTTTCGAAGATGGAAGCAGCTAAAGGAAGTAGTATCAGTACGGTGGTATTCCGATTCTAACGCGTTCGTGATACTAAGGTTGACGTGGTTATTAAAAGGTTATAGAACGCTAACGAGCAAAAGTATAACCAGTATAATAGTAGGAACGGAAGGTATTAGCGATTATGAACTGGAAAAGAATGGGTATTAAGAAGCAAAAGCTCTAATGCTAAAAGCTATAATGAGAGTCTGTGCCATAGACTTGAAAGAAATTGGAATGATCACTTAACACGGATCAAATTTTCTTACGACAATAGATCATATGTCAGTATTGAGATATCGCCTTATGAGTTCCTTGAGGGAAGACAATGTCGATCTCCCTAATGTTAGGATGAAGTTGTAGAGCGCAAGATGCTCGGACCCGCAGTAGTCCAAAGGACCAGGGATATAATAGATCTAATCAGAGGACGGCTGGTAGTAACCCAAGATGGACATAAGAGGTATGCTGATTTGACTCAAAAGGACAAAGAGTATGAAATAGGGGACCTAGTAATGTTATAGGTATCCCTTGGAAAGGATTGATGAGGTTCAGAAAGAAAGGAAAGCTAAGTCTACAATTTGTTGGACCCTTGGATATATTAAGACGTTTTGGGAAGTTAGCATATGAGCTAGCCCTACCCCCGAACATGTAGCAAGTTCATAACGTGTTCCACGTATCAATGTTAAGAAAGTGTAATTCGGATGCAAGATAAATAAGGGCATATGAGCGCATAGACATGCAACCCGATGTAACCTATATGGAGCAACCAGGAAGGGTTATAGATTAAAAAAGGAACAATTGCTTAGGAAAAGGGTTATCAAACTAGTCAGAGTTTGATGGTAGAACCACAATGTGGGAAAATTTACTCGAGAGTTAGAAAGTGCAATGCTAAGAGAGTATCCCTATTCATTTTCTATTTGATTCCGGGACGGAATCCTTTTAAGGAGGGGAGACTGTAATAACCCCAATTTTTGGGAAATTTTGAAACCCTTATGAATAGTGTTTTTGCTAAATGAGAAAACTTTTCATGCCACACTATGTAGGGGTTCTGATATGGATATTCTGGGATATTATTAGTACTCTATGTAGTATATAAGTGTATGTAAAGATCGTCAGAATCCAATTCCGAACACTTTGGTTTTTCCCGGAAATACCCTAGATGCGGAAAGAATTGAGTATAAGGTAACAGGATAAAAAGGATTTAAATTAAAGGATTATAATAGAGGATCATAAAAAGGAATATAATGTACTGAGAAAGGTTAAGGGAACCTAAGTAATAAGATCCCGGGTATGATCCTTCAAACGATAAACGAGAACGAAAGTTAAGCGAACCGTATAACAGATCAGTGGTCATTAGGCAAACGATTAGGAAGTTAAGCAAAGGGATTCGACGGAGTGATGTCACCCAACCAATGAGAGGAGGACAAGGAGGGAAAGATGACATCACAACATGACATAGGCATGACATGGGAAGGAAGGAGGTGTGGTTGAATGAGAACCACACAAAATCAAGGGCAACAAGGTAATTAACTAAAAACAACACAAAAATCAACCAACCAAGCCAAAACATTTCATTTCACCAAACAAAACACAAAAATCTCTCTTCTTCTTCTTCATGCTCTCGGGTGCTTTTCTTAAAAAATGAAAGTCCAAGCTCCTCCACTTACTATTTAGCAAGGTAATTATCTAAGCTTCCCCATGGATAGTTACATACTTCCTATAAGTTTAAGCTTCTAATTCCAAGCCAATCTTTTTCTATAAATCATGGAAGAAGATGGTGAATAGTGTTTTCAAGAAATAAAATTTGTGTTCTTGAAGTTTTGTTTAGATTAAGCTTGGATAAGGACTTTAAGGGTGATTCCAAGCCATTCTCTTGATTCTCCACTCTCCAAGGAAGGTATAAACTACTAACCCTAGCTTTAGTTTTGAGTAATTAGGATTAAATATGATTGATATAGTATATGTGAAGCATGGTGCTTGATTGTTTGAAGTTTGGTTGAGTTTTTAGAGATTAGTTGGTTTTGTGGTATTGTTGGAGTTGTTAATCTTGATAATTAGTTAAAGAACCTAGGTAAAGCTTTTAGTTCATGTGGGGAATAAGTATAAATGGTTAATGTGGATTTGTTGGGGCTGTTATGATGTGGTTTGGATGGGTGTTGGTTGTATGATTGATTTGGGGTTGAATTGTGGTTGGTTTTGAATGGTTTTAAATTGGGAAATCGCGTAAACATAGTCGTCGTAATGTCCGATTTTCTTTAGACTGTTTTTATGCATAACATTAGGACCCGAGAACCCCCTGCTATATGTTGACCATTTCCATGTCTAGATAGCTCATGTTACGAGCTTCGCTTTGATATGTAGTTCGTTCGATTCCGATGCACGGTTTAGGAGAAACGACCGTTTTAAGTAACGACGTTTCGCGAACGAAACTTTTCCCCTCGCCTTACTTTGAAACATAGGTTAAAGACCAAAAAGGGTTAATTAATGTATGAAACAATTATGGTAAGAGTGTTAGGCAGTTGGTAAGACACTCGCGAAGGAATCGCCTTAAAACTCGTAAAGGTTAAATTATTAAAAATGGTGGAGCCGAGGGTACTCGAGTGACTTAAGAGAATTAGTAAGCTCAAAACAAGCGTTAGAGTCTAAGTTAGTTAAAGTATAGATTTACAAGTGACTTTGGTTTAATTCCAACTTACTTGTTGCTTATAGGTTACCAGACTCGTCCAGAGCCATTCGTAACCCCCAAGTCGCTCAGGCAAGTTTCTATCCGTTATAACTGTTGTTGTGATGTATTGGTGTATATGCATGATCTTGCGTTAAATGCATATTTGTTATAGCAAATTCTTGCGATATATTGTAGCATGTTATATGGTATATATGCATGCCTGTTTCGTATTCTGGCTATATATATCTGTTGATTCAGTTGATAATACTTATGCTAGAGGATAGCGGTAATTTGCATATACCCTTAGTATAGGGACCCAAAGGTGAAAATATTTTCTAAAACCCGGGAGTCGAGGATCCCGAGTAGATTTTATATATATATATTTATATATATATATGGTTATAGTTTTTAAAACTATTAATCGAATAAGGTTTATTCGATAACTTTATTTTATTAATGAATATTATCTTGAATATTCATTCGAGGACTTATGACTCCTTTATATTATTTATTGAATATTACTTGGATATTCATTTGAGGATGTATGACTCCTTTAGTTATTTAATGAATATTATTTATAATATTCATTCGAGGTATTATGACTCAGCTTATTATTTAATGAATATTATTTCGAATATTCATTCGAGGGCTTATGACTCAGCTTATTTTATTTATTGAATATTATTTGAATATTCATTTGAGGATCTATGACTCCGATTATTTGCTGAGATATATTCTTTATTTTATTAAAGAATAAGGTGTCGATAATCAAACTCACTTTTGATTATTCAAATAAAGATAGTACTTTCGTATAGGTATATCTTTGGATATTTAATTTTCATTTCAAGTATAAGTTTCAAAACTTCTACTTCAATTATTTTTATAAAGATTATTCTTTATGGAAATATTATTTAAATAATAATATTCAGATATTTTCTAATATATTGGGACTGATTTATTTTGTTAAATCAGCATCACTCCAAACATTCTTAAAAATGTTTCGCGAGTCTTCAAAATGATTTTTAAAAGTTAGAGCGGATCCCAAAACTCATTTTTATATTTAAGATCCTCCTTTCGAAGGGGATTTAAATACTCGCTCAAAACCTGAGGGATCCGGCTCTGTGATGTATTTTATATTCGCAACAAGGTTGCTGTTTTGTTAAATGAATCGATTACTTACCCAACACTCGGGAAGTAAAATTCTTGGAACAAGTTAATCCATTAACAGGCATCGCCTGGGAAATATCGGTGAGTTCTCCTTTCCAACTAGATACGACTTCTTGGTGGAGCCGTATCAACAAGTTTCTACTTGGGGAAAGGGGGAACGAGCTTTACGTTTCAGAGTCATGGATTTCATCTGAACTAGGAGTGGCGTAAGTGGTCGAGTGGCGCCGGCCCAGCCTTATTATATTGGCCCAAATGGCCTGGAAGTTCCGCTAAGGCGGTCCATTCCTTAGGAGTTCAGTGTTCGGTTGACAAGTAAATCCGACAGGTTCTCCTCTACATGTAGAAAATGGTGGGGTTGTACTACTACGACTGATCATCGTAAGTAGGTCTTCCTGGCGCGGCAAACTCCCGTAATGAGTTCATCATCCAATTGGATATTTCTGCAACACTACCCAGAGCACTTCGATAGAAAGGCTACGGTTGGGCGATTGTTGAGTGTTGGCAGGGTCAAGTTTTCAAAAATGATGTTTGCATCAAATGAAGTATCTCGTAACTTCATTTTATTTTGATGATATTTTAAAGATTTAATCTATTCAAATCTGGTCTTGTAGTCTCATCTATGTGATGAACTGTTGAAAGCTCATTATACTTTGAACAGTGGTAGTTCAAGTAGCTTTATAAATGATATAAGTACAGTGAAGTATTTGGTAACTTCATCCCTTATTTTTACTTATATCTAGTAAGTAATTATCTTACTCATGATAAAAGATTCTAGTAAGTATCCATTTAGATACTTATATTATTGTTATCACTATATATTATCTTGCGAGCTGTAAGGCTCACTCTTGCTTTATTTCTTCATCACACAACAACAGTTAGGAAAGATGGCCAGACTCCAGCAGACCCAGCGCAAGCGCGTGGGAAGCGTCCCGCGTCTTCCCGATGATGTTGTGGCTGCTATAGCTGCAGAGGTAGATCTATTGGTAGATCAGGCATTCTATTTTTGAGAATCAAATTATGTATAATTATAACTTGTGGCAGATAATGGCAATTAACTGTAAATTTATTCAGAAAACCTTTTAAGGTGTATTGGCAGATAATTATGGAATAATATGACTTGTGATTACTTTTGGATGTTCATCTCTGAGACTATAACGTGTGGTGTGTGTGTTTATTGTGGGGTCACAGTACAGAGTAGTTGATTAATTATTAAGGTTGGGTGTTACTAAGGGAAATGGAACTCGTGACAACCCGGATCCCCGACCCCGAATCTGGGGGTGTTACAAAAACTGTCATTAGTCTGAAGCCTACTATAGAATGAGTTCATGCATGAGTCCACCTCAACTGTTTTGTGCTCATTTTATGCATCTTTTGAAATTCCTTTTTACAGTCGCTTCTCAGTGTAAGTGACTCACAACTTCTTATCAGAATTTATGCTATTATCAGAGTATTTCTCCAGTAATCAGAGAATGTGAAAAGTCACCAAGAAAATTTTATTTTGTTTTTCTAATGCATATTACTTAATACCAGCAATGCACTTGGGTCTTCCCTTCCACATATATTTTTCTCTAGATCTCAAAGGAGTACCTGATATTTATTTATTTTCTTTTCTTTTTCTTTTGATAAGTGAGGCTTATCAACACTTAGTACATCCATCAGATTTACTAACATCAGAACTTAACAGATAAGAAGCACTATTCTAGTTTTTGACTTAGTAATAAGATACACAAAGTAAACTTTAACCAAGCTCAATATCAGAATTTGCTTGTGTTAAAAGATTTCCACATAAACAATTACTTCAAACATGGAATTATTAGTATATTAAAGACTACTAGATCAGCATCTAGCACAGTTATCCTCATTGGATTGAATAGTCACAGAAACATTCACATCACTATCAGAGTTTAGAAATTCACATCAGACAATAATCAGCACTTAGAAAATTTCAATTTTAAGCACAGAATACACAAAGATAGTAATATCTGTAAATACTGATCATAAAGTCTAATGTATCAAAACATAAACTAAGCAGATTTAGAGAAAGAACCTGAAACCATTCCAAGTTCATTTACCAATCTTGTAAAAGTAGCTTCACATAGTGGTTTTGTGAAGATATCTACTAGTTGTTGATCTGTAGGAACAAAATGCAATTCCACTGTACCTTCCATCACATGCTTCCTTATGAAATGGTACCTAATGCTGATGTGCTTTGTCATTGAGTGTTGAACTGGATTACCTGTCATAGCAATATCACTTTGATTATCACAGTAAATAGGGATTTTAGAATATGTTAACCCATAATCCAGTAACTAATTCTTCATCCAAAGAATCTGTGCACAACAGCTTCCTGCAGCAATGGATTCTGCTTCTACAGTTGATGTGGAAATTGACTTTTGTTTCTTGCTAAACCAAGAAACCAATCTGCCTCCAAGAAACTGGCAGCTTCCACTTGTGCTTTTCTTGTCAATTTTGCATCTTGTAAAATCTCCATCTGAGTAACCTGTTAGCTTAAAGTCTGATTCTCTAGGATACCACATCTGAGCCGGTTCTAGGTTCTGATGCTTCTTGAGATGTGGTTGGATCTTCAATATGCTCCCCCTGCACAGGTGCATTTTCCTTTGGCATAGTGACCACAGTTTCAATAACATCAGAGTTTAACCCATCATAGTTTACAGTATCAGGATTTAGATTGTCAGGATTTAGACTGTCAGTATTAACAGAATCAGAATTTAAAACTTCATTCTCAAATCTCAGCTAATCATGATCATTGAAATCTTCAAGTCCAGTTATCTTCTTATCATAAAAAGAGACATTGATAGATTCTATGACAACCCTTGTTCTTAAATTGTAGACTCTGAAAGCTTTTGTGGAAAGTGGATATCCAACAAAAATTCCTTCATCAGCTTTTAGATCAAATTTGGATAGTTGTTCATGATGAGTCTTAAGAACAAAACACTTACATCCAAACACATGAAAATACTTCAGATTTGGCTTCTTTTTCTTCACCATCTCATATGGTGTCTTTCCATGCTTGTTGATAAGTGTTGCATTCTGAGTAAAACAAGCAGCCTGCACAGCTTCAGCCCAAAAGTAGGTTGGTAACTTTGCTTCATCAAGCATAGTTCGTGCAGCTTCAATAAGAGTTATATTCTTTCTTTCAACAATTCCATTTTGTTGTGGAGTTCCAGGAGCATAAAATTCCTACTTAATTCCTTGGTCTTTGCAGAACTCTTCCATGATCAAATTCTTGAACTCAGTGCCATTATCACTTCTTATGATTTCACAGAGTCTTTAACCAATTTATCCAGTTGTTTAACATGATCAATCAAGATAGATGCAGTTTCATTTTTTGTGTGCAAGAAATACACCCATGTGTATCTGGTGAACTCATCCACTATGACCATAGCATATTTCTTCTTTGCAATAGACATGACATTCACTGGATCAAATAGATCAACATGTAGTAGGTGATAAGGCTCAAGAATTGAAGATTCAGTCTCGCCCTTGAATGAAGATTTTCTTTGTTTTGCCTTTTGACAGGAATCACAAAGGCCATCAGGAGCAAATACTGATTTTGGCAGTCATCTCACAAGATCTTTCTTGACCAGTTCATTTATATTATTGAAATTTAAATGAGAGAGTTTCTTGTGCCAATTCCAGCTTTCTTCAATTGATGCTCTACTTAACAGACAGATTGCAGAACCATCAGTATTTGTTGAAAGCTTGGCTTCATAAATGTTACCATGCCTGTATCCTTTTAGAACAACTTTGTCTGTAGATTTGCTTTCAACTTCACAGTATTCTTCAAATAAATCCACATGATAATCTTTGTCACAGATTTGACTAACACTCAAGCAAATTATGTTTAAGTCCTGAGACTAGAGCTACTTTTTCAATGATGACATCCCAAGATTGATATTGCCATATCCTAGAGTTTTTCCAATGTTGCCATCTCCATAAGAAACACTTGGCCAGCTTTCTCCACAAAGTCTGATAGCAGGGCTTTATTTCCAGTCATATATCCTGAACATCCACTGTCCAGAACTAGGATGTTTTTCCTGTTGCCCTGCAATCACGAAGACCACTAATGATTAGTTTTAAGGACCTAGACTTGCTTGGATCCTTTGGCCTTATTGAGTTTGTTAAAATTTGCAGCAGATTTAGCATCAGAGTTTATGTTAACAGTTTTCTTATCAAAATTTGCAATATCAGACTTTGCATCAGAATTTACACTAGAAGGAATAATGCTAACTTTCTTTCAAGAAGGTCTTATTTAATAATAATCATAGTACAAACTATGATATTCCTTACAAGTATAAATGGAATGCCATAAACTACCATAATGAAAACAAGGATTTTGTGGCCTATATCTAACAGACTGACTCTTAACTCCTGATTTTGAAGGTAAGGAGTTTATGTTTTTATTCTTCCTGCAAAAAGAAGCCAGATGGTTAGAATTTCCACAATTATAACATTTCTTTCTAGGAGCATTAGGAACAGGCTTATAATCATTGCTTTTATTCACACCTACCTTTCCTATTCCTATTTTTCCTAGGTGGCTATACCTTGTTTACATTTTTAACATCTTTCAGCTTATGCTTAAGCTGCTTCTTTGTCATTAAGCCTATGTTAACTTCAGTTGGCTTATCCTGTTTTGGTTTGTCAGAAGTTAATTTCTCTTTAACTTCTGATTTATCAATATCAGACTTTACAGCTACAAACTTAACAGGATTTACCTTTGGCTTTTGTTTAACAACCATAGGCTCAATTTCTACAGTTCCTTTATTATTCTTATCATCCCCATAACCTAAGCCCTCTTTCCAGTTTCCACTACTTAACAAATTCCGAGTTGTTCTTCCAGAGTTAGTCCAAGTCCTGATAATCTCTCTTTCCTTTTCTAACTCAATTTTTAGAGATTCATTCATTTTAAGCACTTCATCTCTAACATAGAAAGCATCATCTCTATCTTTCTAAATTTGATGGAACATAACTAACTCTTTTTTTAAATAATCATTCCTCTTTTTATAAGCAATATTTTCAGATTTTAATCTTTCACATGTTAAAGTTTGCTCTCCATAACTAATGAACATGGTTTTAAGATATCTTCTCAACTCAGTAATATCATTAGTATGAAAAGCATAAGTTGTTTGAGGTACCTTTAACTCAGCAGCTTCAGAACTGCTATCAGCATTTGCCATCAAGGCATAGTTGACCTCACTTTCAGAATCTGAAGTGTCTGTCCATCTTTTCTTCTTTGTGACAAGAGCCTTGCCTTTGTCACTTTTTCCTTTCTTGCAATCAGGAGATATGTGGCCTTTCTCACCACAGTTGTAGCATTTGACATTTGAGTAATCTCCTCTGTCAGACTTTCCTCCTTTGCCTTCAGATTTTCTGAAACCTTTCTTATCAGAACTTGCACCTTTCCTGGAAAACTTCTTTCCCGTTCTGAATTTCCTGTATGGAATCTTTGTGATTCCTTTCACCATAAGAGCACAGAGCTTCATCATCTCTTCATCAGGGTCCATCTCAGATAGAGTTTCAGTTTCTGAATCCTCATCACTATCAGGACTTGATGACTCAGTATTGGACTTTGTGATGAGAGCCTTTCCTTTGCCTTTCTTTGAGATAGCCACTTTAGGGGATTCCTCCTCAGCCTTAAGAGCAACTGTCCTTGACTTTCTCCCATGCCTCTTGCTTCTTTGATCCATCTCAAGTTCATGAGTCTTGAGCATACCATAAATTTCATCAAGAGTAGTTTCATCAAGAGCATAGTTGTCTCTTATAGTTGTGGCCTTCAAATCCCAACTTTCAGGAAGAGCTAAAAGGAATTTAAGATTAGTATCTTCAAGATCATATTCCTTATCCACCAGTGACAGATCATTCAAGAGTTTGACAAATCTGTCATATAAACCAGTTAATGACTCATCAGGTTTTGAGTCAAAGTGATCATACTCTTGAGTGAGTATAGTCCTCCTATTCTTCTTAATTGAATCAGTTCCCTGGCATCTTGTCTCCAATGCATCCCATATCTCCTTTGCAGTCTTGCAGTTAATTACCCTGTTTGACATGACATTATCAATGGCACTATGCAGCAAATGTCTTACCTTTGCATCCTTTGCAATAGATGAGATATCTTCAGCTGCATATTCACTTTTCTCCTTTGGTACAGTCTGTGCTGGCTAATCTGCAACTACCACAGAGAGCTTGGTTGGCTTATGTGGTCCTTCATTAATTCTGTCAAGGTATTCTAGATCTATAGCTTCCAGAAACATAGACATCCTCACCTTCCATATGGGATACTCAGAAGGTTTCAATATGGGAACCCTGATAGCCTCATATCGATTATGGATTTGAGTCTTTGGAGTTTCTTCAATTTTGGTGGGCTTGGTTGGAGTTTGTGCTTCTTCAGATATGATTATTTTTGGATCTTTACTGTATGTATGTTAACAGATCGCTCTAATACCACTTGTTAGGTCACACACACTATAGAAGGGGGTTGAATACAGTGTTTACTACAATCAAATTGAATATAAGAACTCAAGTAACAGAAAACATATTTTATTCAACACAATAAACTCTGTTAAAAAGAACTTTCCTCTCTCAGTGATGAACAAATTATCACAAGAGCTGCTAGGGTTACAATAAATAATAAACTCGATTAAGATAACACATATAGTGTAAACCCTATGTCTGTGTTTATATACTACACAGTTACAAGATAATCTTCTAATTGATATCGAATATAATTCTGCTTCCTAATATATATCAACTAGTTATCTTTTCTTCCAAGTATTCTATTCCTTATAGAATTCTTCTTCATGCATATTTATTCTTATGTTTCAGTCTTGATCTTCTTTCCTTTCAATCAACTGCCTTCCTTATCTGAACGTCTCCTTAAGTCTTGATATAATCTCCTGATAAATATCTCCTGATAACTTAAGTTCTGACAACTTAAGTTCTGATATCTTAAGTCCTGACTTCAGTATAAGTATTGATTTACAGTTAAGTCCTGATTTATCCTGTTAAGTAAGATCTGAAAACTAAACACAAATCATATTAGACATGATATCACAAATATATCTAACACCCGCAACAAACAATCAGGCAGAATATGAGGCGTTGATTGCAGGACTAAAGCTCTCCAGGAATCTGAGGGTCCAGGACTTAAAAATCTACAGCGACTCCCAGATAGTGGTCAAGCAATCAAATGGAGAATACATAGCAAAGGACCCTATTCTGCCGAAGTACCAAGCACTAGTTCAAAGTAACTTAGCCTCAATACCAAACCATCAAGTCCTTCAGATATGTCGAGAAGAAAATAAAGAAGCGGATATTCTATCCAAATTAGTCCGGAACTCATCAGATCTGGACTGCTCAGTTTACTTAGAAGAACTCCACAAATAATCTATTGAATCCGGAGATATCTTGGAGATCGAAAGCAACCAGAACTGGATGACTCCCTTCATCAACTACTTGTAGAAAGGAGAGCTCCCTGAAGACAAAGGAAAAGTCCAAAGATTAAATGTAACACCCCCAGATCTGGGGTCAGGGATCCGGGTCATCACGGTCTTTCTTTCCGCAATATCATTTCACTTAATTAACAATAAATAACCTCATGCTGTGACCCCACACTAACACACACCACAACCCGTTATAGTCTCAGAGATGAAATTGAAATAAGTACAAGTCTTTGAATCCACAATTTAAAAGTTATTACAACCCAAAAATGATTACTTGATAAGTTTACAATTAATTGCCATTATCTGCCACAAGTTATAATTATACATAGTTGATTCCCAAAATTAGAAGGTCTGATCTACAAATAGATCTACCTCTGCAGCTATAGCAGCTATGATTTCAACGGGAAGGCGCGGGGCGCTTCCCACGCTCTTGCGCTGGGTCTGCTTGAGTCTGGCCATCTTTCCTAACTGTTGTTGTGTGATGAAGAAATAAAGCAAGAGTGAGCATTACAGCTCGCAAGATAATATATAGTGTAAACAATAATGCAAGTATCTAAATGGATAACTTACTAAAATCCTTTATCAAGTGTAAGATAATTACTTACTGGATATAAGCAAAAATAAGGGATGAAGTTACCAAATACTTCACTATACTTATATCATTTATAAGGCTACTTGAACTACCACTGTTCAAAGTATTATAGGTTTAAAAAGGGTCATCCCATAGATGACATCACAAGTTAAGACTTGAATAGATTCAATCTTTGAAATATTATTGAATGAAATAAAGTTACGAGATACTTTATTTAGTCCCGATATATATATCCACATATATATCTCTTAAACATTTCCTGGAACCTCTGTTATGTAAAGTATGAACAGAGTTTGTAACATCCAATAAATTTTGGAAAGGAAAAGAATTTTGGCATAAACCCGATATCTTGCTGATCAGGCAAAGATACCAATAAGTAACCTATTCTACTAGTAGATGAATGAATCCCCCACCGGTCATCACCCTGGCCACATAAGGACCTTGTGCTGGACTGCCACCCGGCCTCTTACGCGTTGATGGACTGCCACCCAGCCACTTACACTTTGATAGACCGTACCCCGGCCTGTCGCTTATGCCGACTCAATTAGATGGGCTTACTTCCCGAACGTTGGGTAAGTAATCAATTCATTTGTCAAAATAACAACCTCCTTGTGAATATAATATACACCACAGAGCCGGATCCCTCAGGTTTTGAGCGAGTATTTAAATCCCCTTTTGAAAGGAGGATCTTAAATATAAAAGAATGAGTTTTGGGATCCGCCCTAACTTTTAGAAATCATTTTGAAGACTCGAAAACAGTTTTAAGAATGTTTGGAGTACTGGTGATTTATAAAAATAAATCAGTCCCGATATATTAGAGATATCTGAATATTATTATTTAAATAATATTCTCTTAAAGATAATCCTTATAAAAATATTCGAAGTAGAAGTTTTAAAACTCATACTTGAAATGGATATTAAATAACCAAAGATATACTTATACGAAAGGAGTAAAGTTCTATGGAGTCCACCTTTAATAGGAGTCCTCGAGTCCATATATGTTCTGCAAGTAAAATATAGCTTAAAATATTGCAAAACATATTATTTTTCGACAAACATCACTATTCTATCAAAAATCTTGTAGATTGCATACATTTTACAAGCAGAACATTGCAAAAATATATATTCTACAAAACATGTTTAGTTTGCAGAACATAAATGTTCATGTTGCAGAACATATTGCAGAACATACATATTGTACCGTAAATATATGAGATTTGTATGATTTTGTTGAAGTTATGCTATTTGTGTAACATGTTTTGCAAAATAACACGTTTTACAATATATTTTATTTGCAGAACGTAGATGGACTCCGACGACTCCGATAAAAAGGTGGACTCCATAGAACTCAGCCCTATACGAAAGTACTATCTTTATTTGAATAATCGAAAATAAGTTTAATTATCGAAACATTATTCTTTAATAAAATAAAGAATATTATTAAATAATAAGCGGAGTCATAATACCTCGAATGAATATTATAAATAATATTCATTAAATAAAATAAACGGAGTCATACATCCTCAAATGAGTATCCAATTAATAATCATTAAATATAATAAACAGAGTCATAAGTCCTCGAATGAATATTCAAATAATATTCATTAAATAATATAAAGTTATCGAATAAACCTTATTTGATTAATAGTTTTGAAAACTATTCATATATATGTATATAATATACTCGGGAACATCGACTCCCGGTTTAGAAATATGTTCACCTTTTGATCCCCTATACTAAGGGTAAACTCAAATACCGCTTATCTCTAGTATAGGTATTATCCAACTATAAGCATTTGAACCAACAGATATATAAATCAAGAATATGAAACAGGCATGCATATATACCATATCACATGCTACAATATATCGCAAGAATTTGCTAATAACAAATATGCATTTATCGCAAGATCAAGCATATACACATATACATCACAACAACAGTTATACGGGTAGAAAACTTGCCTGAGCGACTGGGGGTTATAAATGGCTCGGGACGAGTCTGGTAACCTATAAACAACATGTGAGTTGGAATTAAACCAAAGTCACTTGTAAATCTATACTTTAACCAAATTAGACTCTAACGCTCGCTTTGCGCTTACTGATTCTCTTAAGTCACTCGAGTACCCTCGGCTCCACCATTTTTAATAAATTAACCATTACGAGTTTTAAGGCGATTCTTTCGTGAGTGTCTTACCAACTTCCTAACACACTTAATATAATTGTTTCATACTCCAATTAGTCCGTTAAGGTCTTTAACCAAGGTTTCAAAGTAAGGCGAGGGGTAATGATTTGTTCGCGAAATGTCGTTACTTAAAACGGCCGTTTCTCCTAAACCGTACATCGGAATCAAACGAACCACATATCAAAACGAAGCTCGTAACATGAACTATCTAAACATGGCAATGGTGAAAACCTAGCAGGGAGTTCTCGGGTCCTAATGTTATGAACAAAGGCAGTCTAAAGTAAATCGGACATTACGACGGCTATGTTTACGCGATTTCCCAATTTTATACCATTCCAATTCAACCACCAATACAACCAACATCCATACAAAACACACTACAACAGTCCCAACACCTCAAGTTCTTCCAATTTATGTTGTTCTCATCATGAATTTAAACTATACTTAATTCCTTTAACAAATCAACAAGATTCAACATTCATTTCACTACCACTCCAACCCAAACTCTAAACAAACAAGCTTCATGCTTCACATATACTATATCAATCATAACCATTCCTAAATACTCAAAACTTAAAGCTAGGGTTTGGAGTTTATACCTTCTTGAAGCTTCTTAACACAACACAAGAGCTTTGAATGCCTAAAGAACCTTGATCCTTGCTTGTATAACCTTAAACTTTCATAAAATTCAAGAAAACTAAAGTTATTTCTTTGAAAGTTACTATTCACCATCTTCTTCCTTGAATTATTGGAAGATATTGTGAAGGAATTTGAAGCTTAAACTCATGGAATAGCTATATCTATGCATAAGGAGTACTAGATAATTATCTTACCAATTAAGGAAGCTTGGAACTTGAACTTTGAAAATCTTCTTCTTGAAAATGGGGAAAAGCCGAGAGCAAGCTTGGAAGAAAAAGAGATTTTTGTGTTTGTGATTTTTTTAGCTTAGGTTGGTTGGTTTTGTTTTGATTTTTGGTTAATTACCTTATTAACCTTATATTTGTGTGGTTATAAACCAACCACACCTCCTCCTTCCCTATGTCATGCTTGCATCACCTTATTGTGTCATCATCTCTTAATTGCCCTCTCCTTATTGGTTGGATGACCTCACCATCCCTAACCTCCTTGATTAACTTCCTAATTGTTTGCCTAATGACCGCTGATCTGTTATACGGTTCGCTTAACTTTCGTTTTCGTTTATCGTTTGAGGGATCATACCCGGGATCTTATTACTTGGGTTTCCTTAACCTTTCTCCATACATTTATGATCCTCTCTTATAATCCTTTTATTTAAATCCTTTTTATCCTGTTACCTTATACTCAATTCTTTCCGTATCTAGTGGATTTCCGGGAAAAATCAAAGTGTTCGGAATTGGATTCTGACGATCTTTACATACACTTATATACCATATAGAGTACTAATAAAATCTCAGAATATCCATAACAGAACCCCTACATAGTGGGGCATGAAAAGTTTTCTCATTCAGCAAAAACACTATTCATAAGGGTTACAAAAAGTTCAAAATTTTGGGGGTTATTACATTAAAAGCAAAAGCAGCCAAGTTCTTCCTCGAAGAAGGACTACTCTACCGCAGGACTTTCTCATCTCCTATCCTGAAATGTGTCGGCCCAGAGGAAGCAAAGTACTGTTTGGTGGAAGTGCATGAAGGGATATGCGGAGATCACATGTCCGCAAAGGCCCTAGCTCATAAGATCATAAGACAAGGCTACTACTGGCCAACTATTCATCAGGATGCAATAGAGTTCGTGAAAAAGTGCAAGGAATGCCAACTCTTCAGCAATGTGTCCCGGACCAGCCCAGTCCTACCATCCTCAGTTCTGTCACCTATCCCCTTTGCTGTCTGGGGCATTGACATCATGGTACCCTTTCCCTGGGCCAAAGGAGATCTCAGGTACTTATTAGTCTCAATTGATTACATGACCAAATGGGTTGAAGCGAAAGCAATGAGAACAATCAATCAGTAAGACTGCATAAAGTTTATGGAAAACATTTTGATGAGGTTCGGGATACTACGGGTCCTAGTATCAAACAATGGACCCCAATTCATCGGATCAGAATTCGAGTCCTACCTTCAGGAGCGCGGGATCAAGCACAAAAAGTCATCAGTAGCATATCCTCAAGGAAACGGCCAAGTAGAAGTTACCAATAGAATCATGCTCCGGGGTATTGAAAAGAGACTCAAAGAAAGCAAAAGCAAATGGCCAGAAGAACTACCAAGCATACTATGGTCCTACAGGACAAGCCCCAGGACAAGCACAGGAGAAACTCCATTTAAACTAGCTTATGGCACAGAAGCAATGCTTCCTATTGAAGTGAGATCTCCTTCTCACAGAGCAATAGACTTTGACGAAGAAGCAAATGAAGAATGACTCAAAACAAACATGGAGCTAATTTATGAGGTCCGGGACCAAGCTGTAGAAAGGATGGAAAAATACAAGGAGAAAATAAGAGAGCATTTCAGTAAGAAGTCCAGAGTCAAAAACTTCCAAGTTGGAGACTTAGTCCTTCGAGATACAGAAGCATCAGATCCCACAAACACTGGAAAGCTATTGCCCAAATGGGAAGGACCATACAAGGTCAAAGAAATCCTGAGGCCAGGAACCTACAAACTCATAAACATGGATAGCTCAGAAGTACCAAATACTTGGCATGGACTAAGGCTAAGAAAATTCTACCAGTAGGAGAACAAACAAAGCAACCAAAATCTTGTAGCCAATATGGCAAGCAACCAATTTGTTTCTGCTTATATTTTGTATGAATAATTAATGAAAAAGCATTTTCTCTTTACTTTTATCAAAGCTAAACACTAGTCCGGACAAGCAATTAGTCAGGACTAGAGCAACCATCTTTAGAATTAATTTTCCAAGCTAACCACTAGTGCGGACAAGATATTAGTCAGGACTAGAGCAACCATTTTTACTTTGAACTAATTTTCTAGTTAAAAAGGCTAACCACTAGTCCGGAAAAGCAATTAGTCAGGACTAGAGCAACCATTTTTACTTAGAACCAATTTTCTAAGTAAAAAAGCTAATCACTAGTCCGGACAAGCAATTAGTCAGGACTAGAGCAACCATTTTTACTTAGAACTAATTTTTTAAGTAAAAAAGCTACCCACTAGTCCGGACAGATATTAGTCAGGACTAGAGCAACCATTTTTAATTAGAACCAATTTTCTAAGTAAAAAAGCTAACCACCAGTCCGGACAAGCAATTAGTCAGGACTAGAGCAACCATTTTACTTAGAACCAATTTTCTAGGTAAAAAAGCTAACCACTAGTCCGGACAAGCAATTAGTTAGGACTAGAGCAACCATTTTTACTTGGAACCAATTTTTTAAGTAAAAACGATAACTACTAGTCCGGACAAGATATTAGTCAGGACTAGAGCAACCATTTTGACTTAGAACCAATTTTCTGAGTAAAAAACCTAACCACTAGTCCGGACAATCAATTAGTCAGGACTAGAGCAACCATTTTTACTTAGAATTAATTTTCTAAGCTAAATAAACAACCACTAGTCCGGACTAGATATGAGTCCAGGACTAGAGCAAAACTACAACTTAGAAAAAAAAATCTAAGGAAAAACAAATTACAATAGCAAAGCAAAATAGCAGCAACAAATGCAAACATTTAAAAAGTAACCAGACTAGAATCAGCCCAAAGCAGCGTACAAATATTACAAATAGCAAAGTACCAAAAGTCTTAAAGCAAAAATCAAATTACAGTTCAAAGGAAATCAAGACTCCGGAGCATTTGGAGGCAAGAAACTGGGGCAAGGACCATCGAAAGGCTCCGGCTCCCCCAATCCAAGCTCTATATCCTCCTTCGCCTTTATAAACTCTTGAACAAAGCTATCCCAATCGGCTCCGGATTTGTCTTTATGTGTCTCTCCACAACCAACCAGCAACGACCAACCTCCGGAGCACCAGCATTGGCAATGGCCTTATCATAATCCTCAGATCTCTTGATCTCTTTAATAACTTCAGCTTCCGACCTCATAGCAGACATCTGCCTCCGGAGCTCAGCTAGTTCGGATTTTAGATCTGAAACATCCTTTTCAGCATTCTCAGCCCGTGTAGTGACATCAGTAAGGTGCTTATTCAGTCTGGACAGAGAAGTATCGTTCACAATGATTTGATCCCTCAGATTACTGATCTCAGCATCCTTATCAGAAATAGCAGTCCGGGCATCCTTAAGCTTATTATAAGCCAAAGAAGCAGATCCGGCCATTTAGCCACCAAGCTGCAATAAATAGAGATACTTAGAAAATTATTCTAAGGCAAAGGAATAGAAGAAAAACAAGAACATACAAACAATGAACCTGACCCCAGATCCGGGACCACTCCTTCATAGTTGCGTCGAATCCAGACTGGTTCATCTTCCTCCACTCATCCTCAGTGGGAATCCCAACCATGAAATATGCGACCTTAACTTCCAGCTCCAGACTCCCGGCCTCCGGACTCTCAGAATCTATTCCTTTCCTCCTTATCAACCCAGGGCCCAGAACCAGCATTAAAATTTTCACTCCAGGGAGGTTTCGTCCGGAGCCTCTTCTTCTTCCGTCCGGATTCAACATCAGGAACCTCCCCGAGAGGCTCGAGATCTTCAAGATTCTCGAATTCATCACCAACTTCTGGCTCAACAACCTGCTTTGGAGCCTTCTCAGTCACATCAGCCTCCGGCCTTGACACAGCATTGCTCTGGGACCCCTCCTCCACAGAAGCATTGGATCCAGACCCACCAACAGCAGCTTTCTTCGGCAGCTTGAAAGCTTTGCCCAAACCCTTAAGTGCTTCACTGTATGCCGAAGAAGACATATCCAGATTATAATGTGGTAAGCCTGTTAGAAAACAAAGCAAAAAACATAAGTCAAAAAACTACAAAGAACCACAACAAAAGAAAGCACATAAGCAGTCCGGACACAAAACCAAAATAGCTTACAACCTAGCCTATGCATAGTCATGTGAATCATGAAAGTGTCATGGGTCATCTGGAAACCCAAACATTCAAAAAAAGCAAAAATCATCCGGATAGCATCTCCCCCGAGAAATCCCTACGGAACCGAGTCCGGACTCCCTCAGCAGCAATATGGGGAAGGTAATGCAAATCTAAACCCCTAAGCATAATCAACTCCCCATTCCAGTGCTTTAAAGAGAACTGTTGAATCACGGGCCTGTAAGATCCACCACAACCACACTCCGGAGCCCGGAACCGAATCTCATACAGAGGCATCCGGCTGGACCGGACCAGATGAAAAATATGATGCCATAACTTAAAGGTGGGCTGCACTTTAAACTGGTTGCATGAAGCAATGAACCAAGACATCCATTTTATCCCATTCGGAGTTATCTGCATGGGAGACGGCTTGTACTCATACTTGCAGAGATGCTTCAAAAACAGATGCCAATGTGGATTCCATCTGGAGCGAAGATGCTCCAACCACACAGGAACGAATCCATCGGCCGGTCTGTGATAAATCCGCTCATCGGGCTCCGGCAACCTCCACTCAATCCGACGGTCTAACTGAAAAGCAACCCGGACTGACGAGTCCTGCGCCGCATGATCTAAAATAGCATACTCATCCTTCATATCATAATATTCCTTCGCCACTATACTATCCGCAAACTTTCTGTCGAGTTCTTCCTTATTGTAAGGCCCCGGACCCGTATTAGGTTGTCTCGCGTACCCGGGCCTAATACTTCTATAATAGAAACTATTCTCTATCTCATCACTCTTGGTGGCGAAATAACTGGGTGTATCCACCCATAAGCCCTCCGGAGTGCAAGGCACCTTTCTAGATGAAACCCTAGCCACAGACAGCTTAGTTATCGCTTCGGAGTCAGAGGTCGACGCTTTCTTCCCCATCTCAATCTGCTCAGAATCACTAGAAGACTCTAAATCTGAACCAGACGGCCTTGGATAGCAAGAAATATAGGCCTTCGCACGAGCTTTAGTCAGGACCATAAACCTAAAACAAGTGATAAAGGTTAGTCTAAATACCTACAGTTTATTTATCTTGAAAGCTACATGGTCCGGACTATCCTATGTTCAATTTTATTTTAGTCAAAAGTAACCAGTCCAGAGACCCAGATCCCAAAAGCCAAAAACAAAACCCAAAAACAGAATAGCCACTCCGAACTATAAAACCCTAAAACTAACCTATTACTCCGGACCCAAAGGCCGCAATTACACAAAAACAGCAAAAACCATATAACAAAAATACATCAGTCCGGACTAAGCAACCAGGTCCGGACCCAAACAAAAAACCCTAATTTCAGAAACACTATTTACCAAGATCAAACACAAAATATGATAAAAACAAATACACATACAGATATATACACAAGAATTCAATAAAAAACCAAACACAACAAAACACAAGCACTATAGCGGAAACACAAAAACCAATTAGACAGCAAACTAAAAGAAAGAAACAAAGAAAGAAAAGAAGAGAAGGAAACTTACAAACGAAGAGATTGCGGAGAGATTGGAGAAGACCGGGCAACGGCGGAATACCAGCAAGAGATCTCGACGAAAAAGCTTCAGAGAAAAGAGAGAAAACTGAGAAGAGAATTCGAAGAAGAGTAAAAATAAAAAGAGAGGAAGGGGGGCTTTTTATAGGCATGGTGAAAAACTGAAGGGTCACACCATGTGGCACAATCCTAACCGCACATCGCACACGGTGATAAATGTTAGTCATAATTACGGCACGTCTTTTAACCACCAACAGTTGTAATAATTCAAATCATTGGGGGGGGAATCCCCAAAACCGTTTCAACTTCCAAGTCCGGACTCCGGAACTCAACGCAATCCGGACTGGGGGGCAGGAAAAGCTCAAATTCTTCTAAAGACAACCAACTTTAGTCCGGAATGGCTGAACTCAACGCAATCCGGACTAGCGGGCAAGAAAAGCTCAAATTCTTCTAAAGACAACCAACTTTAGTCCGGAATCGATGAACTCAACGCAATTCGGACTAGGGGCAAGAAAAGCTCAAATTCTTCTAAAGACAACAAACATTAGTCCGTATTGGCTGAATTCAACGCAATCTGGACTGGGGGCAAGAAAAACTCAAATTCTTCTAAAGACAACCAACTTTAGTCCGGATTGGCTGAACTCAATGCAATCCAGATTAGGGGCCAAGAAAAGCTCAAATTCTTCTAAAGACAACAAACTTTAGTCTGGATTGGATGAACTCAACGCAATTCGGACTGGGGGCAAGGAAAGCTCAGATTATTCTAAAGACAACCAACTTTAGTCATGATTGGATGAACTCAATGCAATCCGGAATGGGGGCAAGAAAAGCTCAAATCCTTCTAAAGACAACAAACTTTAGTCCGGATTGGCTGAACTCAACGCAATCTGGACTGGGGGGCAAGAAAAGCTCAAATTTTTCCAAAGACAACAATCAAAAGCTCATGTTCTTCAAACAAACCCAAATCTACTCCCCCATGCAGAAAATCTGCATAAGGGAGTGGGGGCATATGATAGTACATATAGGTCCTAAAAGGTCTGGCCCCAATCTCCTAACTCCATACAGCTCCTGGAAGGACTAGTCCCGGACTCCTAACTCCATACAGCTCCTGGTAGGACTTGTACGGGGCTCCTAACTCCTCAGTCTACTCCCGGACACTTCCAGTCCTAACTGACCTAGTCCCGCAACGACAACCTTGAGAAATCCCAGCACGTGAGACACTGGCCCAAGCACATGATGGGGAGAACTGTCACACATCAATCATGGGAACAATCAAGACACGTGTCAGAGGATCCTCGAAATATTCCTCGACCACTCCCGCGCTGACACGTGTAAAGCATCCACTACAGACAGGTGTCCTCTGCTCCCAGAAACAAGGGCTATGATTTAAAGGTACCAACCCCAAAACCCTATCATTGGGCTATAAATAGCCCAAGAAGGTAAGATTTTGGGGTTAATCACTCTCTCACACTCATATACACACATAGCCATCTTGCATTCATATCTATCTTCATCTTCCACAAAAGCGAGTTTTTACTCTCACGCCGGAGGCGCCGCGGGACCCTAAACCCCCCTTGCGGTGTTATTTTGTAGGAACCCCACCACAGCGGCGAAGGATCCCGGCACGGCGTCGAAGGTGCAGTCCCGCCACCAGGAGTTATCAGTAATGATGCCCTAGATGAGAAGTTGTATCTTGGTAATGTTTGTAGCATTACAAATTTCGGCGTTGAGCATTACAAGCGAGACGAGAAGTTCAGAACCGTTGGCTTCATGTATCGTTTGGTTTTTGGAGAAGACACCAAAGTAAGACTCATGGATGATAAGGAAACAAAGCTACCAGATGACACATACGATTTCTACGATCATTCGGAACTTCAGAAAATAGCAAATAAGAATGTTTTCTTAACAGGTGAACTTTCGTTACACTTGATTACTAAGCTGAAATTGCAAGAATTTGCATTATCAATAATTTTTTAAAATGTTAAAATGTAGATGTTGTGGGGATTATCGTTAACTGGTCCAAAATCAAGCGTAGGCATGTGCTTAGCAAGAGTCAAGAACCACAGACTCAACTCAAATTCAAAATAACAGATGGCATGTGCTAAAAATGTTATAAAATATATAGATTTTCTCCACCAAAGTCCTAACTTGGTAAAAGTACTCACGGAATTAGGCTAATTTTCGGTTCAAATGTTAAGGTAACATTCTGGGACATCAAGGCCAAAAAACTGTACGATGCACTACAGAAACCTTAACATTTGACATTTGCACTGAATATACTTTATCCAAAATGTACTTTAACATTTGCACTGAATATAGTTTTGTAATAATTTTTGGGTTTGTACAGACGATGTTGATTTGTCACATGTAGCAGCAACACACTATTATCCAAACCGCGATCATCACAGTGTTAGAAAGATACGAAAAATGTGATCTTCGTACTCCCTTTTCGCATTTTCACTTTATTTTGCATCACACATTGATTACGAATTTGATGAAAACAGGTTGCAGGATCCAGTTTTCTCACAAAAGATTGCAGGGGGTCGGGGAAGCAGGAAAGGAAAACAAATATCCTGAATATATCTCAGATCAAAGCACTTAGAATAGATTCACTCGACGTACTGCTAAACATACAGTTCCTTAAATTAGTCTTTTTAGTTTATTTGAGATTGAAAATTGAAAGCAGTTGTGGAAGCGAAACTGGATCATGTGCTGAAGTTTGTACTTAAAACTGATATTTTGCTAAACTTAAATCATCCAATGCAGGCTAATGTCATTATATTTGCAACTATTAAGTATGTAGATGACGAAGATGGTTGGTTCATATTGTCAAATGGAGTGAATTGCAGAACTAGAAGAAACTGTGTATTATTCTATCAAGAAGATGTGTTACAGTTTTGTTTAATAAAGAAGAAAGTCTTTCTCCCTTATTCTAACTAACTCTGCCAACTCTGCCAACTCTGCCAACTGTATGTTAAACCCGTACCTGTCTTTGTTTTCTGGTATTGCTCTGTGATTCTCTTTTCTATGTAGTAGTTTATATGACAGTGTAAAATTTGTTTTACATTTTACTGTATTGGCCTTAATATCTGTAACATCCCCACTCAAGTTAGGAGGGGTGAAAATTGACAACTCCTAACTTGCCAAGTAAGTAA
The DNA here is from genome assembly GCF_009905375.1 of Apium graveolens. Classification (NCBI taxonomy): domain Eukaryota; kingdom Viridiplantae; phylum Streptophyta; class Magnoliopsida; order Apiales; family Apiaceae; genus Apium; species Apium graveolens. The sequence continues at coordinate 169,682,400 of NC_133654.1, read as the reverse complement.
TGCAGCTGCATAGCTCTCAAAGCCTTAGTGAATAAATCTGATGGTTGATCACTGGAAGGAACATAGGCAGTAGAAATAATCCCGGTGTTAAGCTTTTCACGGACCAAGTGACAGTCAATTTCGATATGATTGGTACGCTCATGATAGACCGGATTAGCAGCAATATACATAGCTGAAAGCTTTTCACAAAACAAAGGGGCAGGTTTGAGCTGAGGGACACCCAACTCAGCCAACAAATTTCTTATCCACACAAGTTCACAAGTTGTATCAGCCATTGATCTATATTCTGCTTCAGAGGAGGAACGGGACACCAAAGGCTGTTTCTTACTCTTCCAAGACACCAAAGAACTATCGAGAGTTATACAAAAACCAGTGACAGACCGTCTTGTAAGCTTGCAACTTCCCCAGTCAGCATCACAATATGTTGTTAAACACATAGAAGAGGTAGAAGACAATAATAATCCTTGACCACAAGTGCCTTTAATATACTTCAACAGTTTAAAAGTAGCCTGTAGATGAATAACGTTAGGAGCAGCCATAAATTGGGACAACACATGCACATAATATGCAATGTCAGGACGAGAAATTGTTAAGTAGATTAATCGACCAACAATACGTAGATAGAGAGAGACATCTGAAATGACTACAGTTTCATCATCAGTTAACAATTGATGATTTTTTTCCATTAGAACAACAGAGGCAGTACATGAATTTAAACCAGCATCCTTAATGACATCTAATGTATATTTACGTTGATTCAGATAGATACCAGCAGTAGAACGAACCAATTCAATTCCTAAAAAATATTTCAATGGACCAAGGTTTCTAACCTTGAACTGAGAAGAAACGAACAGCTTGACACGAACCATTAGTGCAGAATCATTCCTGGATAACATCAATCCATATCATCCACATATACTAACAATGTAACAAAGGACTGGCCATCCTGAAATGTAAATAAGGTATGATCACAAACGGACTGTTTGAAGCCAAATAAAAGTAAGAAAATGTATAGCTTGAGAAACCATTGACGTAGAGCTTGTTTTAAACCGTATAATGATTTCTTAAGTTTGCAGACATGAATTTGACCAGGGAAATTTGGCCAAAATATCAAAGGGAGGAGTGTAGCCTAGAGGTAGAGACATATACACATCTTCATCTAGATCACCATGAAGAAACGCATTTGTTACATCTAATTGGTCAATAGACCAATTTTTAGAAGCATCCACTGAGAGTAAAACCCTGAGAGAAGTCATTTTAGCCACATGGGCGAAAGCCTCAAAATAGTCGACCCCCTCTGTCTGAGTAAAGCCTTTAGCGAACAGACATGCTTTATACCTTTCAACCAACCTGTAGGTTAGTATTTTACCTTATATATCCATTTACAGCCTACCGATTTCTAATTAGGAGGTAGTGGAATAATATCCCAGGTGTCATTGGCCTCCAGAGCAGCTAGCTCAGTAGTCATTGTTGTACACCATTCAGGACATGTAGCTTCATGTTTGTAGGAATAAGGTTCCTGAATTTTACCAACATTGGTCATAAAATGCGTAGAACCTGGGGAAAATTATCATAGTGCATAGAATCTGGTAAAGTTAATGTAGTAGTGTTGGCCTTAGACACCAAAGTACTAGGTAAACCAGTATAATCAGTAAATCGAGATGAAACAGTCTTTTGTCTAAGAGGACGAGAAGGATTAGTGGTGATTTGTTCATCAGCAGTAGGAAGACTGCTAGAGTCATTAGTAGTAGGCAATAAAGGTTCCAAAAGAGGAACATAACACTCATCATGAACCAATACCACAGGATTAGTAGAGACTCTAGGTACTGCATCTGAAGTGTGCAACTCCAAAATGGAACCACCATGATCAGAAGTAACTAAAGGATCATCAACAGAAGATAGTGGATATTGTGTGAACAGACTAGACGGAGCCGGAGTATGCATAGTTTTGAAGGGAAGCACATGTTCAACAAATTGATAGGGATAAATAAATCCTGATTGTATAAATTGTATTAATTGTACAAGGTATAGGGCTCCTAGGCCCAATAAGAAGATGTATGACATTCAGACCAGAAAGGTTAACATGTCGATCAGACCTGATGGACCATATCAGGCCTGATGGAACAAAGAAGGCCCAAAAACCCTGATTATTTATTAATTTCGTAATTAATAAATAAGGGAGAAAAACAGCTATTAAGATAAATCCTAGTGAGGATATAAATCCTTGTAGATTGTCCTCCAAGGAACCTCATGGGATAAGGAATCAGCTTCCTACTACCTAGGACTCCTAAGTCTATCCTAATTCAGAGACTTGACCACCAAGTCTCCTATACCAAGTCCAATTCAAGGACTCCCACATCTATATAAGGGGCCTCACCCCACAGATCAGAACTACGTTTTTTGACTTGATCCTAAGCAATCAGCAAGGTACGTAGGCATCTTGTTAAGGCAGATTGAGTCACGAAACACAAGAGCAGTCAAAATTGAGCCTTGAAGCTCACGTTCCCTATTATTAGATACAGCAATTATATATATTAGTTTTAATCCATAACATTTAGCGCCGTCTGTGGGAAAGCACAACAACAACCATGGCGAGAACACGGAGAACAACTAGTGCTCTGGAGGAAGGAACACCATCGGGAACAACCCAGATGATTTCGTCTACCGTGGAGATACCTCCCCATTCGACTTATGCATTTACTCAGGTGGAAACCCAGATAGGGGCATCTCAACCTCAGCCACAAGGGACGACTCCCCCGACTATTCAAGGTACGAATCCTCAAGTTCAACAAGTACATATACCTGTGAATTCTCGACCCGTCGGATATGAATATTCAACTGTTGTTACTACTAACCCCCTTATGGGATGCCCCTTCCCCCCGAGGTTGGAGGAAGTGGATATGCTGGACGAAGTGAAGCACGAGGGCAATCGCCCCCTATATAAGAGGTTTGGCTCCTATCCCCGAGGATCGGGAATTTTCTGGTCCTTACACTGAGAGAGACTCCGAATCTTCGGATGATGAAATGGCCCCAAGAAGGAGGCGTCCTGGCAAAGAGCCAATGGCCGATGGAAGGCAACGCCCTCAAAGCACCCGAGGGGCAAATCCCCAAGAAGTGCAGGAAAGGATCAGGGCTCATGAAGCTGAGATCCAAAGGCTGAGGCGTGACTTGGAGGCTCACCAGGCCACCAGACCCCAGATACCTCCTAGGGGGAGAAATCCTCCTCCTGTCATAGACCTGGATAGTCCGGTACGAAGAAGGGTTGTCGTCCCAAGAACTGATCCAAGCAATCTCCTTCCCCTTGGAGATCCTGATGATCCAACTCCACCTTTCACAGAAGAGATAATGAATGCTCATATCTCAAGGAAATTCAAGATGCCCATTATCAAAGCCTATGATGGCACGGGAGACCCCGCTAATCATGTTAGGACATTTTCTAATGCACTGCTGCTGCAACCCGTGAATGATGCTATAAAGTATCGGGCCTTCCCTCAAACTCTGTCGGGTATGGCTCAAAGATGGTACAGTCGCTTGCCCCCAAACTCTATTGGATCGTTCAGAGAGTTAAGTCAGGCTTTTATTAAGCAGTTCATCAGTGGGAGAGTCCATGAGAAAAGTTCAGCATCTCTTATGAGTATTGTGCAGGGAGCTAAGGAATCTTTGAGAGAATACCTGAATCGTTTTACAAAGGAGGCTTTAAAAGTTCCAGCCTTGATGATAAGGTAGCCATGATAGCATTGCAACAAGGAACTAAGGATGAGTTTTTCAAGATGTCCTTGGCCAAACGTCCCCCTGAAAGCATGTTGCAGCTCCAAGAGAGGGCAGGGAAGTATATCAAGGTTGAAGAAAGCATGAGGAAGACCGTAGTAAGTAATGAGCCCACTGGAGGCAAGAAGCGAAAACTGATCTGGAGTATATCGCTAAGGACAAGTATCCTAGAACCGAACAAAACCCTGATTCAACCCCCAGGAAGGGAGGACATGGGCAAAAGTTCACCGAATACGCTAAGCTGAATGCTCCTAGAAGCCAAATCTTGATGGAAATCGAGAAGGATCGAGATATTCATTGGCCTAAGCCCTTAAAGGCTGATCCCGCCAAGCTAGATAAGAGCAAGTATTGCAGATTCCATAAAGATGTTGGCCATGACACCGATGAGTGTAGGCAATTGAAAGACGAAATTGAGTTTTTGATTCGAAAAGGAAGATTGAACAAGTATACTGGAGAAGGAGGGGACAGGAATAATAATGGAAGGAAGAACTTTGAAGATCGTAGGAGGGACCAAGACGATCAGGGGCGGAATCCCCAACCTAGAGGGCCGGTTATAAATGCAATTTTTGGAGGGCCATGACCTCGAGGGCCTATGATAAACACGATCTTTGGAGGTCCAACTGCTGCTGGATTGTCCAAGAATTCCAGAAAGGCATATACTAGAGAGGTTATGCATATTGTTGGAGAAGCCCCGAAGAGGGCCAAGACAGAAGTAAAATTGGCTTTTGATGATTCTGACCTAGAGGGTGTAAAGTTTCCTCATGACGACCCGCTGGTCATAACACCAATAATAGGAAATAGCCCGGTTAAGAGGGTCCTTGTGGATAATGGTGCTTCTGTGGCTATATTGCTCCACGACGCCTTTCTAAGGATGGGGCATAACGACTCTCAGTTGACACCAACCGACATGCCGATATATGGATTTGCTGGAGTAGAATGTCCTGTGGAAGGAATAATCAAATTGCCAACCACCATAGGTACAGAACCAAGGCAAGCAACGCAGATGTTGGATTTCGTGGTAGTAAAGGCTAGTTCAACTTATAATCTATCATGGGGAGAACAGGGATGCATGCCTTTAAGGCAGTCCCCTCTTCCTACCATTCAGTTATGAAGTTTCCCGCCCGAAACGAGATTGGAGAAGAGAGAGGAGATCAAAAAATGGCTAGAAGCTGTTATGTGGCCTCTTTGAGGGCAGATGGATTCGGGGGGCATGTTCTTTCTATTGAGGATATGGATGTCCGAGAAAATGACGAGAAGAGAGGAAAGTCAGCAGAAGACTTGATTTCGGTTCCTTTAGACCCCGAGAATCCTGAGAGGATGACTTTCATTGGAGCCACATTAGAAGAGCCCCTTAGAGAGAAGTTGATGAAATTTTTGCAAGAAAATAGTGATGTATTTGCATGGTCAGCAACTGATATGCCAGGCATAGACCCGGAGCTGATTACTCACAAGCTAAATATGGATCCAAGCCGGAAGACAATGAAACAAAAGAAAAGAAATTTTGCCCCGGAAAGATAAGAAGCTATAAAACAGGAAGTAGAAAAACTCTTAGAGGTTGGTTTCATTGAGGAGATTCAATTTCCGGAGTGGTTAGCAAACCCTGTAATGGTGAAGAAGGCTAATGGAAAGTGGAGGATGTGTATAGACTTCACTGATCTGAATGATGCATGCCCTAAAGACTGTTTTCCATTGCCAAGGATTGATACTTTGATTGATGCCACTGCTGGGCATGAGATGCTGAGTTTTATGGATGGATTGAGCGGATATAATCAGATTAAGATGCACAAGGACGACATTCCAAAGGTATCATTTATCACTGACTTTGGTGTTTATTGTTATCTTGTTATGGCATTTGGTCTTAAGAATGCAGGAGCCACCTATCAAATGTTGGTAAATAAAATTTTTAAGGACCTTATTGGAAAGACTATGGAAGTCTATGTTGATGACATGTTAGTCAAGAGTCTAGTAAAGACTGATCATATAACCCATTTGAGGGAAGTTTTTGAGGTCTCGAGGTACCACAAGATGATGTTGAATCCTACGAAGTGTGCTTTCGGAGTAGGATCTGGAAAATTCTTGGGATTGATGGTCTCAAAGAGAGAAATTGAGGCTAACCCCGATAAAATAAAGGCAATCCTGGACATGGAACCACCAAAAACTGTCAAGGATGTTCAGAAGCTCACAGGAAGGGTCGCTGCGCTAGGACGATTCATCTCCAAGTCAGGAGACAAGTGCTTGTCATTCTTCAAGTCACTAAAAAACGTCAAAGACTTTGTATGGAATGAGGAAAACCAGAAGGCATTCGAAAAGTTAAAGAAGTATATGGCTCAGGCCCCGTTGTTGGCCAAACCATCTTTGAATGAAGTTTTATTCTTGACTTGGCTGTTTCAGAGAGCGCCTTGAGCGCGGTGTTGGTTAAGGAGGAGCTAAAAGTCCAGAAACCCGTGTATTATGTCAGCAAAATTCTGCATGGTGCTGAATTGAATTATTCATCTATTGAGAAATTTGCTCTAGCCTTGGTAATGGCTTCGAGAAAACTGCGTCCTTACTTTCAGGCTCATCAGATTGAGGTGCTAACGAATCAGCCACTGAGAAATATCATTCACAGTCCCAAAGCAAGTGGGAGATTGATTAAGTGGGCAATAGAGTTGGGAGAGTTCGATCTCAAGTATAAGCCACGTACGGCCAGCAAAGCCCAGGCACTAGCAGACTTCGTGGTGGAATGTACCATACCCAACCAAGAAGTCGGGGGGCAGGAAGATACCGTACCTCAAGACAAGGGAGTCGATAATAGGGACAAAGAGAAGGATGATAAGGAGAAAGAATACTGGGTTCTCTATTTTGATGGAGCATCAAAAATAAATTCCAGTGGAGCAGGGTTGGTTTTGCAAAGCCCTGATGGGTTCTTAATTGAGTATGCTATGAAGCTAGTCTTCCCAACCACAAATAATGAGGCAGAATATGAAGCCCTGATAGCTGGCCTTGGTCTAGCTGGGACACTTAGAGTCAAAAACTTAAAGGTCCGTGGAGACTCGAAGCAGATCATATCCCAGGTAAAGGGAGAATTTGAGGCAAGGGATGATACGATGGCTAAGTATGTCCGCCTAGTAAGGGCTGTGATGACCCAATTCAATGAATGCCATGTTGAGCACATTCAAAGGGAGGAAAATGCTAAGGCAGATGCATTATCAAAGTTTGCTTCATCCGAGATAGAAGAAAGTTGAGGAAGTGTGTACTTCCGTGTTTTGAAGACACGAAGCATAGATGTTAAGCTTGTGGCTCCCATAGGCCTGGGGACGTCATGGATTGATCCCATCAAGGCTCACATTCAAACCGGTTGGCTGCCAAGTGATGCAACTGAAGCACGGAAGTTAACTGTTCGAGCACTAAGGTACTCTTTGATAGATGGGATTCTTTACAAAAGATCTTTCGTGGTTCCTTACTTGAGGTGTCTCAGGCCCGATGAGGCACGTTTGGCTCTTGAAGAAGTGCATGAAGGTATTTGTGGACAACACTTGGGGGGTAGGGCCTTGGCTCATAAGATAACTCGTCTAGGCTTTTAATGGCCAGAAATGATGGTTGATGCCAAAGAATATGTGAAGAAGTGTGACCGCTGTCAGAAGCATGCACCTGTTGTTAGACAACCTCCCGAGATGCTGACATATATCAACTCGCCCATTCCCTTTGCTATGTGGGGGATGGATATCCTGGGGCCTTTCCCTATGGCCACGGCACAAAGGAAGTTTCTGATTGTAGCCATTGATTATTTCACCAAGTGGATTGAAGCCAAACCCTTGGCCAAAATCACAACTAAGCAGGTTGCACAATTCCTGTGGGAAAACATTATGTGCCGATATGGAATTCCCCGTATCCTAGTCATTGACAATTCAACAACGAGGAATTCAAGAAGTATTGTGAAGAAAATGAAATTGAGTTACGGTTCACCTCTGTGGCTCACCCACAAGCCAATGGACAAGCGGAAGTAGCAAATCGAATAATCCTGGATGGACTAAAGAAGAGGATCGAGAAGTCAAGAAATAATTGAGTGGATGAGATACTTCCCATATTATGTGCCTATAGGACTACCTGTAGAGTCACGACAGGAGCGACTCCCTTCATGTTGGCATATGGGGCAGAAGCAGTAGTTCCAGTGGAGATATCACATTCCTCTCCAAGGATTCAGGCTTTCAATGCAGAAGAAAATGAAGAAGGGCAGAGGTTAGCCCTGGATCTAATTGATGAAGTGCGAGATAAGGCACATGCAAAGATAGTAGAATATCAGAAAAAGGCTTCATTCTACTACAACCTAAGGGTTAAAGAAAGGTTTTTCAAACAAGGTGATCTAGTCTTGAGGAAGATAGAAGCATTTGGTGTAAGACAAAAAGGGAAGCTTGCCCCAAATTGGGAAGGGTCGTACAGAGTCAAGAGTGTTCAAGGTAGAGGAACCTACAAGCTAGAGACTATGGATGGTTTTGAAGTCCCGATAACTTGGCATGCACAAAACCTGAAGGTTTACTATGTGTAGGGCAGCTGGATACGATTCTCACTCGTCAGGATGGCGAGTAGGTTGAAAAGCACCTTGAAGCTTTGCTTGCTTAGGATTTATATGTTTTAGTTTTATTACAAAGTTTATTAAGACTTGTGTAAGGGACGAATCCCAGACAATTTTATGAAATTCATGAGTTCTTCAAAGTATGTTTGTGGCCTAACAAATAAAAACCAAATGTATGGATGCAAGCATAAAAGGTGATAAACAAAATAGATCGGATAAATATTACAAGAAGTTCGATAAATAAAGTCTCGAAAATAAGACAAGCCACGCAAGGCTGAAAAAGCTCTAAGGAGCTGAGGTACCCTCGGCATCCATATCATCGTCCTCTCCGCTCTCGCTGGATGTCTCTGTCGTCTCGGAGGAAGAGGAAGAGCTATCGTCCTCAGCAGGTCTGGAAGAAGACTCGGGAGGAGGAAGGAGTGGATCCTGAGGAACATGATCCGAGACAACTACTCGGGTACGAAACCTCTGTAGCAAAGCCTCGTCATCAGGGCAGACATAGTCCGCCGGGTTAATATCAGGACAAGCCTCGTTCACGGTCCCAAGGGTCGTGTCCCAACCAGTCCTAAAAAACCCGGGAAAGACTGAATCATCCCTAATCCTCATGGATTGGGCAAACTCCTCTGAATCCAGATAGTTGTCTATAGCTTTATCCTTTTCCGCCCGAAGTACCACCAGCTCGGCGTTGGACTCTCCGAGTTCCTCCTCCTTGCGCTTGAGCTTCTTCTCCAGGGTAGCATACTTCTTCTGTTGCCTCCTAAGGGCATTATCGGCCTTATCAGAAGCCCGCTTCCATGACTCGGCTTGCCTCACAGTGCCTTGAAAATAGGCGTTAGACTGAAACAAAGCAATCAACAAAGTATAAGGCAAGAAAATGTTACAAGAACGAAAGATAAGTTCAAAAGAGAGAAGGCATACTGAAGCCAGAGACTGAGCTCCCATGAGCTTAATCCTCTCAAGGTCAGGGGTGGCCACCACATCAGTAAAGTCCTTGGGAGTCAAGCTATGATAGGACCAATCCCAAGCATGCTTCGTAGATCCAACCACGGTATCCCCTCGGCGAAATCCCCAGAGAGGCTGGAAGGCGCATGTAGCAGCAGCAGCAGGAACAGTGATGGGAGCGTTGTGGCCCTCATCTACTTCAGTTGAAGCCTCCCCCATAGGCTCCTTGTGTTTTCTCAAGAAGCTAGGCTCCATGGCCTTCCCTCGGGTGTCCAGGCCTGCAAGGCGAGCTTTTTTCATCGTAGCAGTCTCTTCAACGAGAGGTACATTGTCCTCGTTGATCTCCTTAGCAGCTGCAAAACAAAGCAAAAAAAATAAAATAAGTGGTGTTAATAATGCATGAAATGAAATAAAGTTGAGAAGGGAAGAAAAATACCCTGTTGAGAAACAGAGGATAGTCCCACGTGAATGAGGGAGAACTCCTCTAAGAGAGTCCAGCTGGTAGTAGTGTCATCGTCCTGAGTAAGCCCATTATAAATAATAGTTTCCTCGGGAGTTAAGTGAATGGATTTGAGGCTACCATAGCTAACCTTCCCGAAGGAAGATCGGAAGAGTGTGCCCCAGTCGCCATTCTCCCAACGTAACCCAACGAAACTATTCCTCCAATTTTGATTGTTATCAGGAATAGAGGCGTTGTTAAAGATATGTTTACTTTTGGGCCTTTGCTTAACATAGACCCAACCACAAATGCTGGAAGAGCTATTATAGCACTGAAAGACCTTCCTAAAAACAGCTACAGAAAGAGAAAAGCCCTCCCTAAGGCAGCAGACCATAAAACATAAAATGTTCCTCCAAGCGTTTGGAGGAAGCTGACACGGGTTGATTTCTAAATCAGCTAAAAGATGAGGAATAAAAGGGTGAAAAGGAAACCTAAGCCCAGCATTAAGGGCATCAGTGTAAATAAAGAGAGTGTCGGGTCTCCAGTGGCAAGTACGGTCACCACCAGAGACCGGAACTAATCTAAGAGGGGGAAGGACGTTATAACGTGCATTTAGTTTATCGAAATCTATGTTGTGCCAAGTATTACAATGATTAAAAGAATCGAGATGTGCAGTGGAGGGATATTCATCCCCCCTAGTGTTAATCATATCGATTAAAGACATATATGAAGAACGGATCTCGATATCCTTACCTCGTTTTGAAGCCGAGGCTATTTTGGCCGCCCTCTCGGAATTCTTATCAGCCATTAGCACGCTGGAAAAAGCCTGAAGGAGAGGTTGGAAAGCTAAAGGAGGGGATTTGAGAGAGGAGAAGGTTAGAAAGTTTGAGGAAGGAGTAGAGAGGTGAAATGAGAGGTGTGAGGAAATCACACTCTCATCCCACCTTTATATAGCCAAGGAAGGGGCAATGGGCCTTAAAAAGCCCATTTGGGCCCAAAAAATAAGAAGGTTCTGGAATTATCCAGGAAATTCTAGTAAAAATCAAAAGAAAAACTTGATTTTTTCAAGATTCTGGAAGAATCCAGAAAGATATTAGAAGAGTTTGGAATTTGGGCTCAGAAATGAGGCCCAATTCTAGAAAAACCTTGAAAAAATCAAGCCCAGTTAAGGGCCCAAGTGTTTAAAAAGCCCAGTTAAAAACAAAAGTTAGCCCAATAAGGGAGGGGCCCAATTAGCTAAAAACCCATTGAAGGGTTGGTCCCAGAAAATTCAGCCCAAATTAAGGGCCCAGGTCAAAATAAATATTCTGAACTCTTGACCCCATTCGATCAGGACTTGCACCAAGATCCTAGCCGAATGCATTGAGGTCGAATTTCCTTCGACCAAGGCTGAAAAAAGGGGCTAATTCGGTCAAGAAAAGAATTCTGACCAAAATTCTTGGTCGAAAATACCGGAATAGTTTTAACCCTGCTTCTTGACCCAGCTCGACCAGAAATCATAAGAATTCCTGATCGAAATGCTTGAGGTCGAATAAAATTCGATCAAGGCTCAAAAACAGACTTAATTCGATCAGGATTTAGATCCATTCGACCAAGAAACACAAAGAATTCCTGATCGAAAACATCAAGATCGAAATCCTGTCGACCTGAACAACCAAAGATGGTTAATTCGGTCAAAAAACAAGAATCCTGACCGAAAGGGAAGAAAATCCTATTAAAAAAAAGTTGGGGGGAGGAAAACCTAGCCGAAATTCGACCAGGATTCCTGATCGAATGTACCCTGCTCGAAATCCAGTCGACCAAGGCATACTGAAGGTTAATTCGACCAGGATCCTGGTCGAATGGATTCCTGGTCGAAATCTGTATTAAAAAAAAAGGAAAAAGAAAGAAAGAAAAATTCTTGGAAAATTACAGAAAAATAAGGAAATTCCTTAAAATATTTTCTGAAAAATGCTAATATTTTCAGAAATAAGGAATAAATCCAGAAAATTAAGGATAAATCCTAGAAAATTAGGGAAAAATCCAGAAAATTAAGGATAAATCCCAGAAAATTAGGGAAAATCCAGAAAATTAAGGATAAATCCCAGAAAATTAGGGAAAATCCAGAAAATTAAGGATAAATCCCAGAAAATTAGGGAAGAATCCAGAAAATTAAGGATAAATCCCAGAAAATTAGGGGAAAATCCAGAAATTAAGGATAAATCCCAGAAATTAGGGAAAAATCCAGAAATTAAGGGAAAATCCCGGAATTAAGGGAAAAATTCCTGGAAATTAAGATAATTCCTGAACAAAAGGAACAATCGTTGTAAACGTGTAGGTCGCTCCACACTTTACGCAAAAACGAAACCCTGTAAGGGAATGAATAGACTTAACTTCTGCGAAACCTAATCAATGTTTCCCAAAAGTTGGGGGGCAAATGATAGGGATAAATAAATCCTGATTGTATAAATTGCATTAATTGTACAAGGTATGGGCTCCTAGGCCCAATAAGAAGATGTATGACATTCAGACCAGAAAGGTTAACATGTCGATCAGGCCTGATGGACCAGATCAGGCCTGATGGAACAAAGAAGGCCCAAAAACCCTGATTATTTATTAATTTCGTAATTAATAAATAAGGGAGAAAAATAGCTATTAAGATAAATCCTAGTGAGGATATAAATCCTTGTAGATTGGCCTCCAAGGAACCTCATGGGATAAGAAATCAGATTCCTACTCCCTAGGACTCCTAAGTCTATCCTAATTCAGAGACTTGACCACCAAGTCTCCTATACCAAGTCCAATTCAAGGACTCCCACATCTATATAAGGGGCCTCACCCCACAGATCAGAACTACGTTTTTTGACTTGATCCTTAGCAATCAGCAAGGTACGTAGGTATCTTGTTAAGGCAGATTGAGTCACGAAACACAAGAGCAGTCAAAATTGAGCTTTGAAGCTCACGTTCCTTATTATTAGATACATCAATTATATATATTAGTTTTAATCCATAACAAAGACCTTTCTTGTATCAAGATTCAGTAGTCTGTATCCCTTCTGACCAAAAGGATAACCCAACATCACACATCTGACTGCTCGAGCAGCAAACTTATCTGTAGACTGATGGACAGTAGAAGCATAACATAACGATCCAGATACTCGCAGATTATCACAGGTTTGTGCTTCTTTAAACAAAATATGATGTGATGTAGAACCATGAAGCACAACAGTTTGTAGTCTATTAATCAAATAGGTGGTGGCTGTCAACAAACAATCACCCCAGAAATGTATTTGGAAACCAGCATGAAAACATAGTGCCCGAGCTATGTTTAACAGATAACGATGCTTGCGTTCTACTTTTCCATTCTATTGTGGGGTATATACACAACTAGTTTGGTGAATGATCCCTAAAGTAGCTAAGGTATTGGATAATTGCTTATTTAAGAATTCAGAATCGTTATCTGTCTGAAGAATTTTGACAGATGTTTTAAACTGATTTTGAACATAAGCAAAGAATGCTTTAAGAATAGAAACTACTTGAGATTTGTGAGATAATAAAAATACCCAGGTTATTCTAGACTTATCTTCAAGAATAGTTAAAAATTAATTACAATTTATCATTTGTGGTCCTTAAATATGGTCCCCATAAATCTGCATGGATCAAGTCAAACAGTGCACTTGAAACAGAGGTACTAGTTAAAAAATTGGTAAAGTGGCTTGTTTAGAAAAATGACATGAATCACAATCAAAAAATTCAGAGTTATAGTTCACATCAACAAGTTTGAGTATTGAAAAGGAACATGTCCTAAACGGGCATGCCAAATATCAGGAGAGATAGTACTAACATGATTACAACAGTTCAAAGAACTAGTACTCAAAGATACCAACATGAGTAACATTAATAGTTTGACCATTTGGTAGATGTAAGACAGCATCACATTGAACTGGATTAGTAAGCAAAGCATAATTTGAAGTGATATGATCTATAGCCCCAGAGTCAATTATCCACTGAATTTTATTAGACACAAACGGTGAAGATAATAGAGTACCTGCAATGTGAACTGTATTAGTAGAAGTCCAGTTAGAAGAGGCCTCAGATGGTCTAGGCTTCATGCTGAATTAATTGATTGAACTGATTTTCAGAAAGACCATGTGATGCCACACCTGAAGTATCCTGAACAGTAGTACCACCAGAATTGTCATTATGAACCATTGCTACCTGAGTTATAGTAGACCTCATCCTTGGCTTTGGTTTGGGCTTATCGTAGAGCCTATGCCAGGATGGATATCCATCCACACAAAAACACATATCTTTAGAGTGTCCTTACATTTGACAGAATTCACACACCAGTGAAGCATCTAAAGTGCTTTTCTTATTAAATGAGCTAGAATTATGAGTATTCATACCAGAACCTTTAGCCATAAACTTTCCAGGCACATTACTTATCACATTCATTGCCATATTATTAGAGTTAAGACCACAGGTAGTATGTACATCTCTCTGAGTTTCATCTTGAAGCAGCATTGCATAGCATTGACTAAGAGACGGAATTGGTGTCATAAGTAAAATTTGTCCTCTAATTGCAGTAAACACATCACTCAATCCCATAAGAAACTGCATTAGCTGAGAACATTCAGATCATACACACTCAACTTTGCATTAATCTCACACGTACACTTGTGACATCCGCACTTAGGCCTAGCTGTGAGACTATCTAGTTCATCAATCAAGGTTTTATATTTCGTATAATATGCCGCAATACTCATTGTGCCTTGTGACAACTGAGAAATCTCCTTACACAGATTAAACAATTTAGGGAGATTACTTTGAGCATATCTAACAGCTAATTCAGTCCAAATCGCTTGAGCAGTGTCCATATACACAATATTATTACGTATATCTGCAGAAACTGAATGGAGAAGCCAAGAGATTACCATGTGATTGAGGTAATTCCAATGACTTACAATATAAGTATTGGTTGTAGTCGGTGTAGGCTTAAGCAGCGAACCATCTACAAAACCTAGCTTCAATTTCGAGAAAAGTGCGATCTTCATAGATCGACTCCATTGCGAGTAATTTGCTCATTCAGTGTTATCGTAGTGAGAATCATGCCTGGACTATCAGATGAAGAAATGAAATAAGGATGATTCACATCAATTATAGTAGAGGATGCACCTGTAAGAACAGTAGAGTAAGAATTTTGGGACGCCATTGATGAACAGATCTAGCTTTGATTGGGTTAATTGAACAGAGATTAACGATTGATTGAGTTATCTACGCTGGAAGATCGAGCTCTCATGCTCAGATACCATGTCAAATGGAGTGAATTAAAGAACTAGAAGAAACTGTGTATTATTCTATCAAGAAGATCTGTTACAGTACTACTTAATAAAGAAGAAAGTCTCTCTCCCCTGTTCTAACAAACTCTGCCAGCTGTGGCAGCTGTATGTTACACCTGTATCTTGTCTTTGTTCACTGGTGTTGCTTTTTGATTCTCTTTTCTATATACTAGTGTAAAATTCTTTTTACATTTTACTGTATTGGCCTTAATATCTGTAATACATACCAGTTTGTAACAAATGCAAACAAGAACATCAAAACAACACCAAACACTGTCATTGCCGGATGGTTTGTCAATAATTTTTTTTTTAATGTTATTTAAATATCCAGGTCTTCGTATAAGATGGTTTGATAATAATTTTTCTTTAATAAATGATCTACCATGATTACATCGGATAATATTTTTGAATTTCCATTATTATATTTCGATACAATTCATCAACGTGTGATTCTTGACAAAAAAAATTTATTCCGAAACGGTGGAAGTACAATTTATCTACAAGGATAAGTGCAAAAACAAGTGTCAATGAGATTACATCTTCCTTTAGCACCAGAACCTTTAGTAGATTTGCATTTGCTCATGCATGCATCATGGTCGCACTTAGCTCCTCCTGGATAAGAAAATCTAATGCTACAATCCGCACCCACGAACACATTCCCTGCATGATTTACATGTTAAAGAAAATTATTTAAAAATGTACTAGTAAAATAAAAATATATATACATAATAAAGAATAGAAATGTTTGCAAAATTTAAGATTACCTGTACTCGTGACTAGGATGAAGAGGAGGCTAACATATATCAGAGGGATCTTCATGTCTTTGCTTTGGTACTGCTTGAAACAATTATTTCAGGGTACGCGATCCTGCAGATATTGTATTGGTAAATAATTAAATAAGTTTGTAAGCCATAATTTAGTAGTTGTAGTTTTATACTCGCTCAGTCCCTTCCAATTCTTTACATTTCTGAAAAAGTTTCCGGCACGTATTTTAAGGTACATAAAAAGTATAGTTATGTAACTTATTTTTATAATTTTATTTTTCTGAATAAAAGTTGAATGTTTTAATTTTTATTCAGAAAAACAAAATTGTAAAAAAAATTACAAAACAATACTTTATATGCATCTTAAAATACGTGTCGAACACTCTAAAAAATTTAAACAATTGAAAGTAACAGAGGCAGTATTAAAGAGAGAGGTTGACCTCGTTAAACGGATTCATGTTTCCTTCACAACCGCATCATATACATAATTTTAGGAAATTATAATACAAGTGCTGAAACTTCAAAGGTGTGGTTGGGAAATGGAACGTATACGACGATACGAGATTGATAGTGTTGTATCTAGCATGCCACATTCACTACGAACTATGTCCGTAATAAAAGCACTTTAATTTTTAGAAAATAGTATTATCACAAATTTTTATAAGTTTAATTGTCAAATTTTGATTGTCCGGTAATATTAATACGTACTCTAATAATGAATATTGATGACATATACATATTGAGTAATTTCACCAAATAAAGATCGTGATAATTAATGTTTATTACTTTCTAATTTTGAATAACGGAATATTATTGTCTGTTTAGTGATAAATATTAATACATACTCTAACGATGAATATTGACGACATATGCATGTAAAGTAATTCCACCAAATAAATATGCTCGTGATAATTAGTGTTTATTGTGTTTTTCTTGGCACAAATTAGAAAGACCCATATTATTATACTCCGTTATTTAAAATTAGAAAGTAATCATTTATATCTGAAAATTTTAAGTTAATTAAGTGGTAGAACAAAATCGACTAATAACTTACTAAAATTTGAAAGAAATACGGTTGTTAAACAATTCTACCCATTTAGAGGTCGCTTAATAAGGAAAAGGATAGTGTGTTAAAATTAGGAATCGGATTAAATTATTATGTGTTATTATTTATGATATCATCTATTTGGTTAAGTGTTATAATGAATATATTTGATTTAATTTTTTTAGTTAATCATTTAAATTTATTAAAAATATTAATTCAATTTATGTTATTAATATATTTTTTATTTTTTAATTTATTTTTATATTAAATAGTTAAATTTAATTGCTCAAATAAAGATGAAAATAATAAAAATAAAATTAATTTCTCCACCCAGTCACTAATACCTACCTCACTTTGAAAAACCCATACATTAAAGATTTGATTTGAGAAATGGGGTTAACATAAGAAAAACTCATACGTTTAAGATTCGAGGAATGAGATAAATTGAGAAAAAGAATTCAACCAAAGAATTGAAATAAGCAAAATTGAAACATGATTCCATAAACTCCAATCAAACAACCTCTTACTTTCATCAAATAAATAAGGCCCTACAAAAACTTATACGTGAATGTAAAAAATTCAAATATTTTCTTCCTTACCCAATGGGTAGCGATCTTAAAGTTGATTTGGATTGGTTATTGTAGGAGGAAAGCCCTGATCATTTATTTTTTCTTGATTAAGTTTTTATTTTTTTTAAATAATCTCCCAATTCATTTGGTAATTCTATCAATTAGTTTAAATTATCAATTTTTACATCAATAACAACAATCAGCTGTGGAGTATGAAGCTAGCTGCTGGATTTAGTAATTTGGATGAGCAAGAAAAAGTAAAAACAAAGTAAAAAGGGGAAAAATCGTAAATCGTAAATAGGTGCGGGTGCAGAAGGAAGAGCAATAAATTAAAGTAACAAGGGGGAAATAGATCATTAAACTCAATTCTGAGTGGAATTCAATGCTGTGAACCAAATCAGGAAACGTATCGCTTTTTCTTTAAACTACTGGGACTGTCATCTCAGATTCTTTGTTTCTCCTTCCGATCTACTCCTTTTTTCATACGTATTTGGCTACTCATTTCCTTCATCACTACCTTCGTGTCCTGTCCTATTTAATGCTTGCTACCTCCGAACAATCCAACATATTCTACTCATTTTTCTTTAACCCCTTGGTATATACGCATACAAAGAGTTGCTCGGTCTGCCATATAAATAAGAGTTACGGGGAATATATAATTTATCTTGAAAATATAAATTTAAATTTAAAGTTGAAGTAGTAAATTAAATTGATACATTTTTTTTAAAAAAAATTTGTCATGTATTTAAAACGGATGGATGGAGTATCATTAAAACAAATATACATTTGAAAGATTTTGAAATTCATTTTTGAGGCGGATTTAGTTAATTCAAGGGGTCTCCACTCTCCAGTAACATATATAGCTAGAAATCAAAATAATACTACTGTTATAGCAATAAAACTTCTTTAAATGGGAATTGAAGTGCTTCAGCATTTTTTGTAACACATATTCGATTTTAGGAATTTAAATACACGTAGATGGTATTGTTACGACCAAATTTTCGATGAGGGTAGAACGTTCTTCGATCGTCTGGAGCGTCCTTCGGTCGGACCTGTAAGGAGAAGAATGCGAGGGTTTGTCCCCCCGATTCATCTCCGGTGTGGGAATCAGTAATCGACCTTTCATAAGTAAGATGGAACATACAAGAGATATGATTATACCAAAATTAGTATATGTCATTCTTCATAAAATTGTGTATATGATTGTGTGTATATAGTGGTGTATTTATCTAAACCTCGGATATAAATGCTTCGGCCGTTACATTTAGGAGGAAGATAAATGTTGAAGGGGGTTACGTTTCTGTAGTTTGCTAGTCCAAAGGTCGGCTCATGACTGCTTAATGGGCCTTCGGCTATTGGGCCACAAAAATCGGGCCACAAAAATCGGGCCACTATCACTAACAAGTCCATGTCTATTGGTCGGACTAGTGTATGGGCGATAGACAATGTGTATGACCCATTTTTGGGTAGTAACCCAAAGGCCACTTGTCGTATAACGCTCACCCAAGGAGATCGAAGACAAACGAAAGCTTGAGAGAGGACCTGGAACAGACCGAAGAGTGGTGTTTCCATTCAGATTTGACTATGCTGTTGACAAGGCTCGTGGCCTTTCCTGGAATCACAAACTCTTTCTGGATGAATGTAATGGAAGATCTAGTCGCCCGTGCTGTAGAAGACGGCCCTCTTGCGATTTTTTTCGGGAGAGGATGAAGACCTTTCTGATAATTTAATTTTTAATTTATCAATCTCCTGCCTTCGGGCTTGTAACTTCTGCCTTAGGGCTATTTATGCTGTGTTTTTTTTCCGTATCTTTAGATGTTTCTTTGCTTTGACGTATAATAATAATTTTTTTCTTTTGCATTACATCTTCGGCTTTCGTTTTACCTTAATTGCATCTTCGGTTTTTTCCTTGGTAATTTTTAATTTTCATCGCATCTTCGGCTTTTGTTTCGCCCCAACAATTATTCAATTTTCATCGCATCTTCGGCTTTCATTTCGCCTCAACAATGGTTCAATTTTCATCGCCTCTTCGGCTTTTATTTTGCCTCAACAATGCTACAATTTTCATCGCCTCTTCGGCTTTTATTTCGCCTCAATAATGGCTCAATTTTCATCGCCTCTTCGGCTTTTATTTCAACTCAACAATGGTTCAATTTTCATCTCCTTTTCCGCTTTTATTTCGCCTCAACAATGGTTCAATTTTCATCGCCTCTTCGACTTTTATTTCTCCTCAACAATGCTTCAATTTTTATCGCCTCTTCGGCTTTTATTTCGCCTCAATAGTGGTTCAATTTTCATCGCCCTTCGGCTTTTATTTCGCCTCAATAATGGTTCAATTTTCATCGCCTCTTTGGCTTTTATTTCGCCTCAACAATGGTTCAATTTTGCATTGCATCTTCGGCTTTTATTTCGCCTCAATAATGGTTCAATTTTGCATTGCATCTTCGGCTTTCATTTTACCTCAGCAATTTTCGAGGTTTTAACATCCATCTTCGTCCCGAGTGTTTGAGAGACTAGGGGCATCGTTCGGAAAGGATGTTCAGCTTTATTTGCCCCTTTTCCGAGGGATGGGTCTTATGTTTTAAATACTTACTAAAAATTACATGCTAAGTATAGCTGATATAGAGACGAAGGACCTATTATCTTCGGGTAGCCCCTAAATAGGTGTTTCGTCCGGTATCAAAATCTTAGAAAGGAGTGGGGGAACGAATAAACTATTTTCTTCGGGTATCCCCTAGATAGGTTTTCGTTCGCCCCCTTTCTAGAGGTAATGTCATGCGTAATGTTCCCTCCAAACGAAGGAATATTGTGAGGACGAAGGGCTTATCTTCTTCGGGTGGCACCTGGATAAGTGTTTCGTGCGGGAGATAAAATTTTAAAGAGGGACGAAGGAAGGATATATCATCTATTGTGCGGATGAAGGACTTATCTTCTTCGGGTGGCCCCTGGATAAGTGTTTCGTGTGGGAGATAAAATTTTAAAAGAGGGACGAACGAAGGATCTATCATTTTCGGGTGGCCCTTAGATAGGTTTTCGTTCGTCCTAACTAGTGTAAAAAGCATATTTATCTCTAGATAATATAGATTTAATAAGAAGCGACTCTATTTATGCCTTAGCATATTTCAAGGAAATTTTACGTTGCTTCGGCTATTTTTGTACCTTTATAAAATTTTCTTCCTTTACGCTGCTCCGGCTATTTTGGTGCCTTAGCGCAATTCAGGAAATTTTATATGTGTCTTCGGCCTAGCCTGCAAAATTGTCATTTTTGTCCCCGAATTTTTAGGGGACTGAATAGTTCAGATTCAGAACTTCGATTTTTAACCTAGCATAATTTATTTTTATGCTTCTTCAGTCTCCATTCCATATTTTATTTTTCTTCGGTTTAACATCTACCTTAGCGTAATTTATTCGATTGATGCATCTTCGGTATGTGTATTAACCTTGGTATATATTGTTTATTTTACTCATTTTTGATATTTAATCTAGAGTAATTTTTAATTCACGCGTCTTCGGTATTTAACCTAGCGTGATTCATTTTATATATGCGTCTTCGGTACGTAATAGTTACCTTAGCATAATTTATTTGGTTTGTGCATCTTCGGCTTTATTATTTGTCTTAACACAAATTATTATTTTTTTCTGTATATTTTTTGCCGTTTCGGAACCGCCTTCTTGGCCCCTAAGTGTTTAAGGGACTGAGCTGTTCACCTTCGGCACTTATATCGAGTCAATCTGTTCTCGAATTTCGAATGCAACAGGTCGATGTCTTATAGACTTATTTTCTTTCGGGGTGTTTGAACAATTGTTTATCTTCTTTGGGATATCCCCCTAGATAAATATTTCATTCATTTCTTTTATCCTTTTTATGAAGTAGAATGCTTCGTTCAGCCTTAAATAATAAGCATCTTCGGTGTTATCTCAGCATAGTCACAGTTTATAGCCTTATTGCGAAGTAAAATGCTTCTTTTGGCTTTAATAATATGCATCTTATGTGTCACCTCAGCATAATCAGATATTATAGCTACCTTTTTTGTCCCAAATTTTTAAGGGATTGTGTAACTTCCGCTTCGGGATTTCAAGTAATTAGGTTGATTTATTCTACCCAATCCCGAAGGAAAGATAATTAGTGTCTTAAATACTTATTCCGCTTCGGGGTAAATATTCCCCTTGGATACTTAAGCAAGTTCCTATAATTTTTGGGATATACCCTAAATAGGTATTTTGCTAATTTATTTGTTATATTAATGTGCTAAATTCAGATGATTTTACTTAATTCTAATTAATGCCCTTAAACAAAATAGCGTACTGCATCCGAAAAAATGTATTTAAAGTAATGTACTGAATCTGAGGCATGTATCTTTAGTCGGATCGAGGCTAACTTTGAAGAATCTGGTTGCCTTGACCTTGTTAAACTGGGCTATGTAGTCGTTAAACTTTCATTCGGCCCTTATTTATAGATGCAGTGTATTTCCGGAATTCTAGACAACTTGACACCTCCTTACTAAAATAGCCGTAACTTTCTGTAGAAAAATTATTTTCACGAACCGTTTTTGCATAAAAAAGAAGACTCCAAGATCTTTCTAGCGGTATGTAGCTCTCTGTCCATAAATGCCCAGAGGAAAGCAGTTTATTCTGCAAAGTTTGACATTTCTGCAGTTTCTCCAGAGTCTGCAGGACAGCTTTATACCCTGTCACCAAAACGGTTATAGATCGCTGTAGAAAATTTTGTTTGGCGAACCGTTTTTTGCACAAAAAACTAGATTCCGAGATCTTTCCAACGGTATATAGCTTGATATCCAGAAATTTCCATAGAAAAGCAGTTTATTACTTGAAGACAGACCTCGTGCAGTTTTCCAGATTTCGTCAATTTTTGAATTCTTGCTTCGATTGGCAAACGAATTAAAAGGATAAATTCGAAGAGTTTTCTGGGTGCAATGAGGATTCTGAAGTGCCTCTAGTATGTGTATTCTCTTTCCCACAAGATCAACATCAATGCAAGACTTGAAGTCGAGAAACTGAATATACTGGGCAGATTCAGGCAAAAGGCTGCAACTTTATCTTGTAATGTTTCTCGTGGATCTCCTGTTTCTTCTTTTGAGCAGCAAATATAAGATTCATAGTCCTCAACATAAAGATAAACCAGGTGGCCGCCCTAATTTTTGTGGTTGTCGTCTCATACTAGAATTATTTGTTGAAACCAAGGGTGAACTACCACCAGCATTTCTCATCCCAATAGCATAAGATTGAGCCTATAATTGATCCTGGAAATGAGTATGAGCTGGAGATTCAGAAATAGTTTCACGATTTGAAGCCCTTAACATCGACGCATGTTTTCACTCTCGTTGCTTAGAGCCTCTGGTCGTTTAGCCATCTATTGCAGTTTATACGACTAGTTACCAGTCAGGTTCTTGTACTCAACATCATTCTTTCTTGGGAAAGTGTTAGGAGCATTCGAGCACAAAGTACATAGGTAAGGAACTTAATTAGAATGGTAGGCATGCTTTGATGGGCTAGTTTTAATGTATAATTTCAATGTGGCACATACATAGCAGACATGTTAACCCATTCTTATTTTTTACAAATCCTTTGGACTCAATAATTATAGATATTCTTGTCGCATGGACTAAACAAAACTACATTATACATAAATTACAGCCTTACTTTCCTTTAGTAGATTGCTCAGGCATGCTAATTTGTTAATTTCTAGAAAATAGCAAGAAACAAAAAGTGTCGAGACTTGTCACAAATTTTTACCGGCATGGCAAGTCTATTTAATGCATAAATATAACATGAATCGAACCGGAAGAATGTCATACTACTCATATATTACTCATAAATGTACTAGATTTAATTCATGTAACTTCCCTTAAAAACTAGTCAGCTTTAGCATCTGGGATGTCCATCACTGATAGATGTTTTGTCGCATTTTCTCACATAAATGCTATCTTGAGATATATCTTCGAGCCCCCAATTTTGTTATTTTCGGAACATAATTTGAGTCGCAATATCATGTCATAATTTATGAATAACATAAATGGCAGATTTGTGTCAAACAAGCCAAAATTCTGCAGCATATAATAGCATTATACGTATTAAAAGTAGAATTCAACTAGGCAGACAATGGAATTAACTTGTACATGAGATTTTTATATCACATAACATAAAAGGGAAACAAATTATTGTACTTCTCTGAATTTCAAGGCTGCTTTATGATTCCCTAGACATAATTGGTGATAGCCAATTCTTTTAGCTTTGTTATATCCTATCTTTGCACGTAAGCCACTCATTTTTCTTCCTCTGGTAAATTGTGTTTGCACTATGGATCATGAGAAGATGACGCATACAACTTGCTGAATAAAGTGATCTAATTTTTACTAATCTCTCGTCCACAGATCATTCACGTGACTGTAGCAATCATTCTCAACGGGAGACATGGCGATCATCCTCAACGGGAGACATAGTGATTGTTCGGATTGTGGTTTAACTTACTTGTACGGTTCCTACAGACGGCGCCAATGTTACGACCAAATTTCTGATGAGGGTAGAAATTCCTTCGATCGTCTGGAGCGTCCTTCGATCGGACCTGTAAGGAGAAGAATGTGAGGGTTTATCCCCCGATTCACCTCCGGTATGAGAATCAGTAATCTGTCTTTCATGAGTAAGATGGAACGTCCAAGAGCTATGATTGTATCAAAATTAGTATATGTCATTATTCATAAAATTGTGTATATGATTGTGTGTATATAATGGTGTATTTATCCAAACCTCGGATATAAATATTTTGGCCATTACATTTTGGAGGAAGATAAATGTTAGAGGGGGGTTACGTTTCTGTAGTTTGCTAGTCCAACGGTCAGGCCCATGACTGCTTAATGGGTCTTCGGCTATTGGGCCGCATAAATCGGGCAACTATCACTAACAGGTATATCTTTGCATGGTAAATCTTCAAACATGACATTATAGGCGTATGTAACTCAATGTAATTCATTGGTGGCAGTGATATTGAACAGCTGGGATTTGATTTTCAAGTTATTGATTACATAGTTTAACATTGAAATATAACTTGTTAGTCGGAGAGTGTGTTCTCATAGAGCTGAGATGTATGCCAGCTCAGCTTATCTCGAGCTCATCTCCAGGCTCATTCCCAGCTAATATTTTTACCTCAATCAGTTAGAGAATTAGTTACAGTTTGTGTGGTTTATAAGATCAGATTGTTGTGATGTAAAAGGGTGTTACTGAAATAAATACAATATTACAATTTTAGAGTTCATCTCTCTCTCTCTCTTACTCTCTCTAGGTCTTTACAGATCATATCAAGTATGAATATTATTAGAGAGTTCATCTTCTTTACTGATTATCATTAAATCTAGAGTTCTAACATGGTATCAGAGCTACAAATAAGAGATTCTTTCGTTGTGCAATTCAATCGTACTCAATTGAAGCCATGGATGATAACTCAAGCTGGTGTTGATCTATCTGTGAACAAATAGTCTTAATCATTCTCAATTGAAGGTGTGAGTGTTAATTCATCATCAAAACTGTAAGTTGTTACCTGATACACTCAGATTCGATAAGATTCAATCAAATTCGTTTGATTCTTCATAAAAAGCTGTAGATTCATAATATTTTATACGTATCTCTGTACATAACTACTACCTGCTAAAACGATTTGAATAAATCATGTCTACAAGTGTGTCATATTCATCTGCTACTTTAGGATCTACATCTTTATCTTCCTTGGCACTAGATTGTAATCATCCCTACTACTTGCATCCGTCTGATAATCCGGGAATGCAATTGACAACTATAGTGCTAAATGAGAATAATTACAATCAGTGGCAAAGATCGATGCAATTAGCTCTATCATCTAAGCTAAAATTAGGTTTTATTGACGGATCATATGCTAAACTAGCAGCAAATGCACCTTTGTTAATGCATTGGATGCGTTGCAATAATATGATCACATCTTGGATTCTCAATTCTGTGTCAGTTGATATCAGAAACAGTATTGTGTATATACAATCTGCAAGAGAGATCTGGTTAGATCTCGAGGTACATTATGCTCAAAGTAACGTTCCAAAACTTTCTCATCTCCGAAAGGAAATTTCTCATCTGTCTCAAGGCACATTGTCAATTTCATCCTATTTTACAAAGTTCAGGACAGTCCATGATGAACTTGAATGCTTGATCGCAAAACCTAGGTGTATTTGTACTCATTGCACCTGTTCCATAAATGTGAAACTGAATGAACTAGATCACAATATTCAGCTTACTCAATTTTTGATGGGACTGAATGATGTCTTTACTGGTATCCGTGGACAAATTCTTATGATGAAGCCAGTGGACAAATTCTTATGATGAAGCTACTACCCACTTTAAGTCAGTGTTATGGTCTGTTGCTTCAAGAGGAGAGTCAAAGGGAGTGTCACACATTTGATAGTCAGTCTATTGGCAATATTGCTATGAGTGTTAAGACAAACACTGGTGTTAAATCACAGTTCAAAGGTACTGCTAAGAAACAGGGAGACTCGGCTTTAATGTGTGATTTTTGTCACATGACAGGACACCTTAGAACTACTTGCTTTTGTATTCATGGATACCCCCAGTGGCATTAGGTTATTTGGAAAGCCTAAGCCTAAGTTCCCTCAAATAAAAGGGTCTGTAGTAGCAAATGTTGTGCTTCCAGGGGAGAATACTGCATCGGTTAATAACTCGTTAGGAACTGCTGTTAATGCCTCTTCCAGTGCTTGCGTGTATATGTCACAAGCTGACAAGTTGAATCTTTCTGATAGCCAGTATAAGCAATTGATTCAGTTGCTGCAAAAATCTTTATCTACTAGTGTTCCGTCAAATGACACTCCTGGATACTCTGCCATAACTGAGAACACTGGTTCCTGGTTTCCACAACATTCAATAAATAATGTTCATATGACAGGTAATTCTAAATATATGGTACATCAGGTTCTTAGTCTGTCAAAAGAATATAATCAGAGTAAGTGGATTCTTGATACCGGGGCCATTGATCATATCACTTTATACTTACATCTCCTTCATGATGTTAAGTCTTGTAGTGCTACCCTCCAGTTACCAAATGGAACAACTACTTTAGTTAGTCATACTGGTAGTATCACTTTTAATGGCTCGATTGACTTGACAAGTGTATTGTGTGTTCCTACATTTAATTACAACTTACTATCCATTTCTAAGTTATTACAAGACACCAATTGTCAAGTAAATTTTTTGGCTAATGTGTGTTATCTTCAGGACTATACTAGGAAGACTGCTCTCATTCTTGGTAAAGTGGAACATGGACTATATGTGCTTTCAGATGATGATTTTCTATCTAAAGCTAATAGTGTGGGTTCTACTTCTTCTTCTCAGACTACGAGTGTGGACTCGGCTTCTCCAACCTCAGACATCTTTGTTGCTCAGGTTGAAACTTTGGATTTGTGGCATGCTCACTTAGGTCATATTCCAGATGTTGTTGTAAGCAAATTACCAATTAATTGTGTGAATAAAGTACTTGACACCTGTGATAGTTGTTTCTTAGCAAAACAATCACGAATATCTTTTCCTACTAGTACTAGTGTTATTAAACACTTGTTTGATATAGTTCATGCTGACCTATGGGGTCCTTATCGTTTTAAGACTCATGGTCAGTGCAATATGTTTTTAACTCTGGTGGAAGATAAATCAAGGTGTACTTGGGTCTATCTCGTTTCTGATAAATATATTATTCCTACTCTACTTCAAGAGTTTATCTTACTAGTTCAGAATCAATTTCATACTACTATCAAGGTGCTTCGAATGGATAACGGGACTGAATTTATGAATCATACGCTTACTACTTTTTTGGCTAAGCATGGGATTATTCATCAATCTAGTTGTGTTTCTACGCCTCAACAAAATGGTTTAGTTGAGCGTAAACATCGACATTTACTTAATTGTGCTCGTGCTTTGCGATTTCATGCTTCGTTGCCCATTGTATTTTGGGGTGACTGCTTATTGACTGATGCATTTCTCATTAATCGTACACCAACAGCTGTTCTCAATGGTAAATCACCATATAAAGTTTTATTTGAGACCCCTCCTGAGTATGACAATCTTAAGGTCTTTGTTTCATTGTGTTATGCCACGGTGGTACCACAACCTAGTGATAAATTTGAGGCTCGTACAATTAAGGGTGTCTTCTTGGATTATCCATATGCCAAAAAGGGATATAATATTTTAAATTTAGAAACGAGGAAAGTGTTTATTTCAAGGGACGTGCATTTTCTGGAAACAATCTTTCCATTTAGAGATATGGTTACTCAAGATCCTCATGTTCTGTTTCCTCCCTCATCACTGTTTGTGGAGGATGATCCTCTAACCTTTTGCTCATATGAAGTTACATCTTCCAGCTCTCACGATAGTGTCCCTGACCCTGTAGGTGATAGTTCTACGTCTCCAATACTGCTTCAGCCGCCAGTTACTCGTCCCACTCGATAACGTGTGCTTCCTGCAAAATTTGCAGATTACTCATGGTTACCAGATCATCTAGCAAATAATCTACTACAACTTCTCTGATTCTTGAACCGCATAATTTTAAACAAGCTGTTCTAGTGTCTGAGTGGTGTGAGGCTATGTGTGTTGAATTAGTCGCTCTCGAAGCTAATCACACATAGGAGTTGGCACCACTACCTCCACACAAGAAACCAGTGGGGTGTAAGTGGTTATACAAGGTGAAGTATCTTGTTGATGGTAAGATTGATCGCTATAAAGCTCGTCTTGTTGCCAAGGGCTTTACACAAACGACAAGTATGGACTACTTCGAAACCTTCGCACCCGTGGCTAAGATGACTTCATTTCGTCTTTTATTGATAATTACAGCTATGCATGGTTGGAGTTTAACACAACTTGATGTCACGAATCCATTTTTACATGGTCTTCTTGACAAGGAGGTGTATATGTCTTGTCCCCCAGGTTATAGCATCCCTGAATATGTTTTGAAGCAATATCCTAACCAGAAGCTAGTTTGTCATTTGCTTAAATCTCTTTATGGGCTTAAACAAGCTCCTCGTCAGTGGTTCATTGCTTTGTCGTTTGCCCTTCTATCATTTGGATTCGTTCAAACAACTGGTGATCCTAGTTTGTTCATCTACTCTAAGTATGGCTCAACACTCATCCTCCTTATCTACGTGGATGATATGATACTGACAGGGAATAATTCTGCGTTGCTAGCACAAGTCAAAGACTTTCTGAGTACTCAATTTAAAATCAAAGATCTGGGTGATCTGCACTACTTCTTGGGCATTCAAGTAGTTCGTATTGCAGCAGGAATTTTCATGAGTCAGTCAAAGTATGCTTCCGATATTCTGCGAGAAACAGAACACTGTTTCTCGCTCTACTGCTGAGGCAGAGTATCGCAGCCTTGCAGACACATGTTGTGAGATCACTTGGTTGGTGTCATTATTGTCTGAACTCCACATGACTGATCTTACTCTAGTTCCCCTTTTCTGTGATAACCAGTCAGCATTGTACATTGCTTCTAACCCAGTTTTTCACGAACGCACCAAGAATATAGAGATTGATTGCCATTTGGTTCATCAAAAATTCAAGGCATGACTCATTGCTCCACAACACATTCACTATGCTAATCAGCCTGCCGACCTATTTACAAAGGCTTTGGCTTCTTCTTATATGCACAGTTTGTTGGCCAAGTTAGGTGTTTGCTCAAGTATTCCCACACTTAACTTGAGGGGGGCTGTTAGTCAGAGAGTGTGTTCTCATAGAGCTGAGATGTATGCCAGCTCATCTTATCTCCTGCTCATTTTCAGCTAATATTTCTGCCTCAATCAGTTAGAGAATTAGTTACAGTTTGTGTGGTTTATAAGATCAGATTGTTGTGATGTAAAAGGGTGTTACTGAAATAAATACAATATTACAATTTTAGAGTTCATCTCTCTCTCTTTCTCTCTCTAGGTCTTTACAAATCATATCAAGTATGAATATTATTAGAGAGTTCATCTTCTTTACTGATTATCATGAAATCTAGAGTTCTAACACAACTAAATGTATATATTTAAAACAAACAGAAATAGCACAGTACGTACTTAATACTTGATGCTTTGGAAGAGCATCAAAACTAATGAATGGAACACTGAGTTTTGTAAAGAATTAATTTACACATCAGGGAATGAAATTAAGACTACTACAAATAGCTAGCTACCTGTTATGTAAAGGATTTGATCCCGTAGGAACCAGACGCTTATCGTCATAAGCTGTACTGCTATTCGCACAACTGTTCTTCTGCTGATGAGATGATGAATTGGAGCTTACCTGAGTTCAAGAATGAGGTTTGAACTGCTGCACCTGTGGCAACAGATGTCGAATTCGTCTGCCTGTGATGGACATAACTTTCTGCCACTCGGAAGATGTCTGATATTGCTAGAGCCCTGTTGTAACTGATGCCGAATCCAGTATCCACCATGGTAAGAATCTGATGAACCACCACAACTGCAAAGAACATCCCTACTATTCTCATTCTGCTTTTAAGGTAACGTGTGAGTATCTTGTTGCATGTAACACGGCCAAAGATTGAGCTTAAATTAGAGAGAAAAGGGAAATCTTGTAAGCATGGACATATAATATTGATCATAAGTCGTTGGCTATAGATAGAGTAGAGTATGTGTGTGTTTGGGGGAAGACTGAAGAGAACAATAAATTAAAAGCAAAAAGAAGTCGTGGCATGCAGGATATGGAGATATGTAAGATTGGAGTACCAGAATGGAGGGGACAAATATTTACAAGTAGTTTAAATGTATAGAGGTAAGTTGTCTAGATATCCTCTGCTATCACACATAAATGCGTACATATATGCACGTACATGTCTCCATGTATTAGTACTATTGTATTACTCCCGTTCGATGGCGGAACTAGAATTCCATCAAAATCGATACCAAAAATTTTATAGCTGGAAGTTGTTGTCTTGCTTAGACTTTCAAAAATATTACAGATTTACATACATGCATGATACGTATACACAATTGGGGCACACATCCGCAGGAAAAAGAAAATCTGGATTGACTCTTCAACAAACTCCATTTTTCGCCCAACAATGGTCCTCACCTCCATTCCAATTCTTTGTTTTATAAAGCTGAATCGTCATGTTCCTCTGTACTTCATTACAAGAAATTTTTAAATTTTGAATATGTTGGCAAATCAAGCAAATTCGTTGGTAAAGTGGTTTGTTGGAGTACACGTCATTCGGGAAAACCTTGTTAGCCGGACACCACGAGCCAACAGAATATTTTGATTGTTAATTCTAGTAACAAATTTCTAATTAAAATCAGTTGTTATATCTTGATGTTCCAACAATATTATTATACTATTACACTATAATTTTAGGAGATTGTCTCTTTGCTATAATTTTCCAACCTCTTCAAATGAGGTTGTTGTCTTGTATTTATACTAAGTCACAAATTGGCTTTTTCCTTACAAAGTGGGTCTTCTTGAGCTTTACATTATGTTTTACAATTATTCTAACTATGATTCCTTTGGGCCGCCTTGTCTTGGTCCAACATTTGTCCCCCTCCTTATTTTGCGCAATATCTTTAGATTTGCGTTTTTCTACTTTTTTCACCTTTGCGTTTTGAATTTTGAGATTCTTGCTTTGATACCTGAATAAAGTTAGTGATCAGATAGGATAATAAAATGAAAAGGAATAATAAGAAAAAAAAAACAAGAAAATAAGAAATAATTGTAAACTCGAGATAGAAGTCAAATGTGTGTGCCTGAAAAAAGAAAAGAAATAAATGTAATGTTTTCTTGTCTTGTTGCTGTTCTCTTTCTCTCTCTTTTTTTAGGAGATATATATATAGCCGTTCATGTGTGTTTTTGAATTTATTTTTTCAGGTTTCTTTGCAGATTGGCGGGCTAGACTCTTCGGCTTTTTCCCAGGCTATCTAAAAAGCGGTTGCTGCACGTCCTTAGTTCACAAACTGCTTGTAAGTTACCCTCTTTCCCCCTTCTTTTTTCTTTCTTATCTGCGGGTTGATCGTATTTGTCTGTAGTTTACGAATTTAAAATGGCCGACTTTCCCTCATCATCGTCTTCGCATAGTGCATCCAATCGAGACCCCGGGAAGCGACCCTTAGAGGAGGGTGATGAAGAGTCTGTTTTGAATTTGGATAATCTTGAAATCCCGGATTTAGGTCAGTGTGGACCTTTTGATTTCTTAGGGAGCGATGAATTTCTAAAGGGTATGCCTACCAGACCTTTGCCTTCTCCTCCCCTAAGTCCTCGTACCCTAGATTTCAGAAATAAGGTAGTTGAGGAAAGTCTTCGGTTAGGTAGGATCGAATTTGAGAGTAAACCTAGTCTAAATTATCTTAGTTACTACATCACCGTCGACCCTCCTGTGAGTAAGTTGGAGAGTTACATCGACTTGTCTAACGGTTACCGGTATCGAGTGCCGACAGCTGATGAGAGGGTTTGGATGATGCCCGAGTTCGGAATGCATGGGGTTGCGATGATTATGTTTCAATTTGGTCTTCGTTTGCCGATACATCCCTTCTTCCTGATGATGTATGAGGCTATCGGCTGCGGCCTAGGGCAGTTGACACCGAATTCCATTGCTCAGTTAAGTGGTTTTGTGGCGTTATGTTGTGATAAGGGTCGACCTCCGACTCTAAAATTGTTTTTCTCTATTTACGGTGTGCATTACTATGGCGGTCAGGTATACTTCGACTCTCGACATAGGAGGATGAAGATTGTTAGCGTTAGATCATCGAACTCCGGTTACCACTCCCAATGGTTGTTCGTTGGGGGTCCTGATTTGGAATTTGTAAAGCCTTGTGGGAAAGTTAGTCAGGGTACGATTGATTATTTGAATAACTTGGAGAAGCACGATACTGCTTATCTCGATGAGTTTCATGGGTCAAGGACGTGGTATACGCATTTAGACTTGAAGGATTCCAGTTTTTTAGAAATGCACGATTGTAAGGGGGATGTACTTATTTGTTGTTGCCCTTATTTTGTTCATGTACCTTGTTTTTGTAGTTGTTACCGTAGATTCTTATCTGTTTATTTTCATATGTGTCTATATATAGAGTATCTGATTTGCTTTTTTTTTTGTATTTCTGTGTTTTAGTGGGAGGCGCTTCCTTGAAAAAGGTCTTAGACGGCGGGATTCGAGAAGGGATGGATAAGGCAATGATGCTGCTATTGCAACGTGCTTCAAGGAAGCCTTCTGAAGCGGCTAGGCCTGGTCCGTCGGGGGTTCCTCATTCGGTTTCAATAGAACTGCTCGATGATCAGGGGAATAAGGTGGCTGAAGACAATGAAAGGGTCGTGTCGTACCTCGTCCGTGTGGAAGCTAACCCTCGAAAGCGTCTTCGAAGGGAGGAAGATGAGGTATTGGTTGGTGGTCGGGAGGCTGTTGTCGAGGCGGTAAACAAGACTGTGACCGTTGCTGGGAATAGGGTTTTTATGGGGAATACTGTCGACCCACGTTCTAAGAAAGAGGTGGTGAGGGTCGAGATTCAGCCCACGGAACGATGGACGGGTGGATCCACCGTGCCCTTGAGCGCGCTTAATCTTTTCAATCTTCCTCAGGATTTAGTAGCGTATGATGGTCGGAGGCGTGAGGATCTTGTTGACCGATGTAAAAGCCGGGTTGGGCGAGTATGCGTATTTCCTTTTTTTTATATATACATGTCATACCTCGCTTGTCCATTGTACTTTATGTGTATATACTTTGCCTTCATGTTCATTCATCATCATTCATTTCATTCATTCACTTTTTTTTGTGTGAAGTTTCTTTCCGATTTTATGCACATTTTGGAGGATTACAAGGCTGATGTCGATGGTGAGGCTTGTTCTAAGTTAGAGGCTGAGATTGCTGCTCTGAAGGGGGAGAAGAAGAAAATCCGGGTTGGTTTTGCGGAGCTCGAGCATAGAGTGGGTGATTTGGCTAAAGCAAATTCTGCGTTTTCGAGGAAGATTGCTGAGATGGAAGTTGCTGAGAAGGCATCGAGTGACAGGGTGCGGGAGCTCGAGGGTCGACTTCGCGAAGTCGAGAAAGAACTTGATGAGGAGAAGAACAAGCGTCAAGGCTTGGATCGACAGGTTGAGGGGATGGATAGCTCTTATAAGTTGATAGCGAAGGAGAATGAAAATTTGAAACGAGAAGTAGAGAAAGCTGTGGAAGATATCGCCGATGCTTTGGGCGATGGTTACGGAAGATGTTACCGTCGGATGGAGGAGGCTGGTTTTGCCTTCGAGGGTCATGCTTTCGAGGATTATCTTCGGGATCTTGCGTCGAAGGGCGATGATACGTGAAGACGGGGTATGCCCCGTGGATCTTTGTAACTGGATTTAAGCATTTTTATGTACTTAAGAATTTTATTGATGACAACGGATGATGGATTCGTAGTAAGTTTTAGACTTGGTAAGTTTTTAAAATGGATTTTTAATAAGCTGTGGATGATGGATTTTTAGACATGTGATTCATGATCAAGTTTATTTCCATATGTTAAGGAGTTGTATGTTGACTGGTTTTATCCTCTTCTTGTCCCGAGTCTGAAATATTAAGCCATTTATCAAGTTTGGAGTCATCTAAGTCGTAGATCATATCTGATTGTGGTTGAAGGAACTGGAAGTACACTGATGAGTATATTGGTTTTGTTTATATTATGAGAAAGATTTGATCTAGCCCAGCCTATTGACGTGGGGATCCTGTATAAATATTTGCCTAGAATTGAATGGTTTTGAATCTCTAATTGTTTGCCTGGGCATTTTCAGATTAATCTGTGAGCTAAAGCTTATTTTAATCTCTTATTCGGAATATTAGCTACATAAAAATTATAAGAAATATTTATGTCGGTGAAAGTTTTCGAAGGTTACCCTTTTGCTTTTGCTGCTTATGTAAGGAATAAAGTAAGCAGAAGTTTATGTTCCTTACTTGGACTAAATTAAAGATATTCATTCATCATAACTTAACCACCCCTCGATGGGGGTCTCATAACGACCCTCATTGCATCGAGGGTTTGTCTTTGATATGGCATTAGTTGCCTCAAGATAACGGGCTACAACTGAAATTGAATTACTGGTAGAACTTTTTGAGATGAATCCCATTCCAGGCATATTTGATGGGCTTCCCGTCGAGGTGTACAAGCTCATAGGTCCCCGCACTTACCAGCCTCGAGATACGATAAGGTCCTTCCCATGCTGGTTTGAATTTTCCTGAAACAGAGGGTTGTGATGTCGCGGAATTTCTTAGGACAAGGTCGTCGACCTTGAAGTCTTTGAGTTTGACCTTTTTGTTGAAGTACCTTGCAATTTTTTCTTGCTGGGCGATCATCCGCATTCGGGATTCTTCCCTTGTTTCTTCTAACAAATCATTGTGAAGGCGAAGACCCTCGAGAGATAGAGCAGGATCGAATACATCGACCCGTGGTGAAGTGAGACTTATCTCAACATGTATGACAGCGTCAACTCCGTAAGCCAGACGGAAAGGAGTTTCACCCGTCGCGCTTCGGGGAGTCGTCCTATACGACCACAACACATTCGGGAGTTCATCGACCCAACACCGGGGTATTTCTTCAATTCTTTTCTTCAGACCTTGTAGGATGGTTCTATTTGTTACTTCTGCTAGTCCATTAGCTTGGGGGTATGCTAGAGATGCTTTGATATGCTGGACTTTTAATTCAAGCAGGGTTTCCTCGAACTGTTTCCCTACAAACTGAGTGTCATTATCAGAAACTAAGATTCTGGGGATTTCAAAGCGAAAGACAATGTATTCCATAAAGAATTCTATCATTTCTTACCCAGCTGCCACACCACCAAAGATAACGTCAATTACCCGATCTTCTTCAACTCGTCTATGGCGTCGAGGAGAATCTTCCCGCTGTACATAATGCACTAGCTGTCCTCGGCGAATTTTCCCCTCGATGAGGTTGCTTAGTTGAAAGCATTGTTCAGTTGTGTGGCCTGTATCCTCATGGTAATCGCAGTATCTAGAGCTTGGAGGACGACCCGGTTTCATGGGTCTTGGTGAACGATAGTCCGGCTCTGTCTTTAGGACCGTTAAGATGGTCGTTTTCTTAGTGTTAAGCTTGGTAAATTCTTTTTCTGGTCGACTGCGGGGTTGCCAGTCTCTCTCTCTTCTGTCCCTTGGTTGATGCTCGACACTACGACTAGGTGGTGAACGGCGACGCTCTTGACGTCTGTCACGCGCGGGAGATCGCGGACTGTAGTTGCGTCGTCGTTCATATCTGGAGGAGCGCTTAGGGGACTGTATGCAACTCACTGCCTCTTGGAGCATCATGCGATGTTATATAATTTGAAATGCTGCTTGTAAGGTTTTCGGCCTTTTCTCAAAGATCTCCTCTAAGAGTAATCCATGGCGAGATTTATCAATGCCTGGTAGTTAGAAAATTGACTGCCATTTGCTCGATTAGATCTGGAATCTCTGCTATTTCTTCTCTGAATCGTTTAGGAAACTTCGGAGACTTTCTCCTGAGCGTTGGTGCATTGTCATTAGGGAAGCTGTGACCTTTATTCCTTTGTAGTTACTGGAGAAACGAGCTTAAACTTGCTCTTTAGGGCCGCCCATGAGTCGATCGACCGAGGGGGCAAGTTGCTGTACCATCGAAGGGTTGTGCCCTGGAGGCAAGTGGAGAAGAATTGACATCGAGCGACCTCTGAGTGGCCGAAGAAGGCCATACGTCCATCGAAGGTATTGAGGAATGCTAACGGGTCCGAGGATCCGTCGAAATGATCAAGGGCGGGAGTTTTCAATGTCCTGTCGATGCGTGCTTTCTCGAGCACCAATGATAGGGGGCTCTCGGAGACGGTTTCAAACCCTGCCTGATTTCTCATCAAGGTACGCATATGGGCGATTTCTTCCTGCATTTTAGCGAACTTCTCATGAGAGATAAATTCTGTGGATTCTGTCTGACGCGAGACTTCGGCAGATGACACTGTCCTCTGTCGACGTTCGCGCGGTTGTGAATATGTCGACTCTGCCGATGGTTCATACTCGTACTCGACATCGTCCTCCTCATCATAGAATTCATTATTTTGTTCTTCATTTTGAACTGTAGTTTGTTGGAGTTCTCGACGGAGACGGTGAATCTCGCGTTTTCATTCCAGTTTAGCCTGCAGTCTCCGAATTTCGTGTTCTAGAAGCTCGAGCTCTTCATCTGAATTAAGTGGATCTTCTGGATTTTCTTAATTTTGGGCTTTTAGCCTTTCTTTCTTTTCCAAATGTAGTCGTATGTCGCTCGAGAGAACTTTCTTTCCTTTAGATGTATGTACTCTAAAACGCTGATCTGAAACAGTTTTTCTTTTTCTGTCCCATTGAAGTGTGCCCTTCAAGCTCAACGATTGATCTTCAGGAGGCACTTCAGGTGGAGGAAACAAGCACTTCGACTTTAAGGCCGGTTGTTTAGGCAGCTCACGATCGCCATGGGTCGAGGGGTCGGCGGCAATTTCTGCCGTCAACTCGTTTACCTGAGTCGGGTCGGCGGTTCCTGGATCAAGCTCTTCCACGATCATCTTCTGGTTGGATCTTGTTAAAGCAAAGCTCCTTCTAGCGCCAAATTACTTCATTACAAGAAATTTTAAATTTTTAATATGTTGGCAAGTCAAGCAAATTCGTTGGTAAAACCTATTTCTAACGAAATGTTCACTGAAGTGGTTTGTTGGAGTACACGTCATTCGGGAAAACCTTGTTAACCGAACACCACGAGCCAACATAATATTTTGATTGTTAATTCTAGTAACAAATTTCTAATTAAAATCAGTTGTTATATCTAATAACAAAATATTATCAGAATTTCAATTATTAATTCTAACTACAAATTGCTAACTTATGATCAGTTTTTAAATATACCAACAAAGAATTAACGGTCATTAAATTTGGTAACAAAGAACTAATAAAACATCTATAGACAACGACGTTCCAACAAAATAATAATTATTTTAAACTCACTAATAAAAAAATCCGACATAATTTCGTTGTTAAAAGTTGATGTCATTTCATTTTCTTGATACGTTGATTTTTCCATATCTAACAAAATGAGATACAAATAATATGTAACAAAGTTTACTTTCGTATAATTAACACTTCATCACAATTTAGTTAAATAAAATCACTTCATTACAATACACAATCACTGTTATAAAAATCAGGAAATCGGACAAGATCGGTCACCGTACCTTACAAGGATTAATTGGTGAATCGGGGATTAATCGGAGGGATTAATCGGATCAGAAATCGGATTAATTAAATATTAATTTATATTTATATATAATGAAAAAACGGAAATAACAGTCCATTCAATGGATAATTTTTTTTAATGTTAGAGCCTTGTACATATTGAAAAATAAAATTATTGAGGCACATTTACGTCCAAAATACTTAAAAATTACAACTGAAGTTTTATAGATTAACTTATTACAATATTCTAATTATAACAAAATATTATCATAATAACAAAGAGTACATGTATTTTAATTGTACAACTTTTTATTTATAGTTAAATTTAGAGTTCATAGACAACTTTAATAAAAAAATTCGTTTTAAACCCAATTTTCTTGTGTAACATAGCCAACTTATTCTAATTAACGAACCGAAGCATGATCTTCGAATCATAGTAATTTTAAAAATATATTTTTCTCTGTAACCATCGAAGCATGTTAGCCTCCTTATACGAATTTTATAAAATAATAATGTAGGATATTCATAAGCATAAAATATACAGTATCGATAGACGAATATTCGATAAATAAATAAACTCATCAAATAAATTAATAATCTCGGTAAATAAAATAATTACATTCCCGAATGTATTCATTCATCGAGATTTTATTGTACACGTTTGTGACTGTTCTATGGATGAGCAAACCCGGACCAAAAACTGAAACCGAAATCAAGACCGAACAAAACTGCAACATTAAAAACTGAACCAATTAATAACCAAACCAAATAAAAACCGATCCGATAATATGTTTGCGGTTTGGTTTTAATATTTTTTAAACCGAATACAAATTGACCGAACCAAACCCTTCACAAATTTTCAACACATCTGTAATTCACAAGTCAATTGATTACCCTCCATTTTCATTACTTTGGTAATTTGGTTGATTACCTTTTTACCATTAAAATTGACGTATAATTTATATATGTCTTATAACACAATCAAATAATCATGTTTATCCCAATAGGAGCAAAATGACAAGGGGATAGGCCGGTACAAAAATAACTCGGTACTTTTTTTAGTCATCTATGGAAGGAGGTCGTAAAGAAATAGATTTGGGACGAAAAGATTTAAAGAAGAAGATTTTTCTCTTTACTAAAATATATGTATATCCATTCACGATCTTATAATAAGAGCAGAGGATCATTCCCTATGAATCGATAATTAGTTAAAAATTATGAACATAAAATCATATTTATGAATAAATAATTTAGAATCAATCTATACCTCCGTAAGCACATAATACGTGACGTCTAGTATGCCCACGAATTGCATGGGGGAAGTAATTAATACAGCTGA
Organism: Apium graveolens; assembly: GCF_009905375.1. Lineage (NCBI taxonomy): Eukaryota > Viridiplantae > Streptophyta > Magnoliopsida > Apiales > Apiaceae > Apium > Apium graveolens. Next base: position 169,643,461 of record NC_133654.1, on the reverse strand, counting down.
TATTTGAACACGGTAAGAAGATAAAAAAACTCTTAAAACAACGCACATAACGATCATCGCCCATTTCACGATAATTTTAAAATTTTTATTACTGTTAAAAACTAAAAACATCTCGGTATGAAATGTTTAGCTACCATCATTAATAATAATCATGCTCTACTTCAATGATTTGGATCAATTCTTATTGCGTAGTTAATTCAAATCATTTATTTTAAAGAGTAAAATATTCTGTAAAGAAAATTAAAATAATATTTTCCTTTATACTACAATCACTTTGAATATTACACGTTCTTACATATTTTTTTATAAATATACCCATATTCTTCGGCTACAAATATTTGTAAAATATATATTTAATAAATATTAAAATATTTAAAAATTAATAAATAAAAATTGTCCGTGCCTTGCACGGGTTTAGGAGCTATTACTAAACTAGTTACTCATCTCTATTTTCGCTATCCAGCTCGTCACCATTTTCGTTTTCGTAATCAGTGTCACGGGTGGAAGGGGATTGAGCAACTTAAGCATAGATAGCCTCGAACATTTTGGATATTTGATTCTTCATTACTTTCATCTTATTCTTCATCAATTTTTATTTCTCCTGCAACTTTTGATTTTCTGCATCAACAAAGGATGAAGAGCAAGAAAAAGAACTCTTTGATTTATAAAAAAGGCTTTGCGATGATTCAATTTTATAAACTCATTTTTTCTTATCAACCACTCATGTTGCCTAAAAAAATAAAACATTTCACTCACAAAATTTGAGAAATATTTCCTGCACCCAACAACAATATATTAATCGGTCAAAATTAATAATATATACTAGCTCAACAAGTAGGAAACAGTAGTCTGGTTAAGGATAACACAGATTTTTCAGTAATTAATATCATAGGCCTAAATGGAGCTTCACTGATACTGGCTTTATTAAAATAAGTACAAAAATGTTTTTGATAATGCTTGAACAATCTGGACGCAATCCCAAGCTTCTCGTTCCATGTAACTCAAATCAAGGGACAACGGTACAATAGGGAATGCGGAATAGTGCAAAACACCAACTTATAATTCAGCATCTCCAACCAATAAAAAGTAACAGAAAATGATTTAGTATGTATGGTTAAACAAACATCAGTACCATAATCTTAAACTATGGTGCATAAATTTAAACACTTGCGCTATTACCTTGATAATTCTCAAAGTATTCATTTTCTCATCTTAATTTAAGTTCTCCTTATGAATTTAATTTTTTGAAGAATTAGAGTATCTAAGTAATTCCAGAACACCAACCAGTACACTTCGGTTAATAAGAGACCGATAAAAAACAGTAATAATGGACGCGTCAACATACGTCACACTCTCATGAAACATTAATTTATAAACTCGCACAAAGCGAAATAATTATGGAGCAGATGTGAATTGGTATCGAACATAAAAAGAAAAATTGTAAGGTGATTAAGAAAATGATCTAGTTGAAAAGGGCCGGACTTGCACACAGTTGGTTTACCAGAGCAACAACAAGATTTATGTAGAGTTACAAACAATTTCCAACAAGACCATAACTGGCAATTAACAGTAAGTAGGCAACTCTAAGGCTAAAAATATTTGCATAGACTTGATCAAATTCTCAGCTATGTATTATCTTTATAATTGAGCAGCCGCAGTATAGATGAGTATAGATAAATTCTCTCATCATAACAAACAATACAGACAGAAACAGGGTAGATAATATTGTAATTTTGCCTTCATTTGGACACGAGGGAGAGGGTGATTGAACTGTTTCAGTTCAGTAAAATAAAAAAAAATTATATTCAACAACAATCCATATAAACAATTTATAACCAGCTAGCACATACAAAAATTAAAATAACTCGTATATGTTTGCTGACTTTTTTTTGTCAACCCATATTTTTTCGACACCAAAATCAAGGTCATCCTCATCATCATCGTCATCCTCGCCATTCTTCCCATATTGCATATTCTTCTTTTTCTTCCCATGTATAATGTGCGTCACTAAAAACACTTGATCTGCAGTTAGCTCTCGGCTCTATTTTATTTTTTTATAAAAATGAGCTGCAAACCTTAAAATACGGGAAAATAATTTTAAAAAAATAGATAAATATACCACTAAAAGGTTATCCAATAAGAAGGAAAACACTAGTGTGTGTTAAATGGTGCCCCCTAATATTTATAACAAATCGGTAAAATATACTAATATAATATAATTTACGGTGGCCGTTAGTATGGCGTTATCATTCTGTTACTAATTAGTTACTATTTCATTACTAAATCGCAGATAAAAATATTATACCAATTTATTAGCATATCGTTGATAGGTTTGTTTGGGCATTTCTGGCGCCTATTTTCCTAATAAAAATATCCGTTGATAAATATTTATTGGTGTAATGTTAGACTTCCATTATTATCATATTGACTTCAAAATTATTGACTTTTCGTTACTGTTATATTGACTTTTTTAAAATTTTAATTTTTGTCGGGAATTTGTTAATAACTGCTACCAGATTATTATCGGTTAAATTACTTTTGCATTATTAGAAATTCTTGTAGTGCTTCTTGTTGACTTGAGCAGTGCTAGTAAATAGTATTTGAATATATTTTATAATGTATAGTATCTACTTTCGGTAATTAAACGGTAACGACCAAGTCTATGATTAATTAACTTGACTAACAAATTACGAGAAAAATTAGCAGGAGACATCATAATGTACATGCAAAGATCATATATTCATATGCATTCCCTTTCCTACAACAAAACAAAAGAAGAAGAAGAAGAAGAAGAATAAGATGGTGTTAATGATGTCCAAGAAATGGTGAAACATTCTCGACACAAGAAGCGCTACACTCTCTTGACCTCATCACTTTTGTTTCTTTTTCTCTGTCTCTGCTCCTACTTGGCCAAACCACTTCTCCAACCTAAACTTTCTCTCTACACGGATCTATCCTCCTCGAGTCTTTACTCTCCTCCAACATCTTCAGATGTCATTGACATCCCTATTTCCACTGCTAATGATGATAAAAATGAAGATGATGATGATTTGAGAGAAAATATAGGGTCGGATCATGAGGCTGAAAAAGGTAAAAATTTGGTTCTTGATTATGACAGTGCTGTAAATACTGTGAATCGAACCCCGAGCTTTGGAGACGAAATTGTTGAGACAGTAAGAAGTTGTGATTTATATGTTGGTAGTTGGGTGAAAGATGATGAAAATTACCCGATTTATAGAGCAGGAACTTGTCCTTATGTTGATCGGGCTTATGATTGTCAAACTAATGGAAGAAAAGATGACGGATATATGAAATGGCGATGGAAGCCGGATGGTTGCAACATTCCTAGGTTCTCATTCTTATAGCTGAATTTATCTAGATGGAGACAAATGCATGTCTTGTCTTGCTAGGTGACAAGTTCGTATGATATAAAGCCATCCAAACAGAGAAAAATCGACAACTATTGATACTTACCCCGCTTATTTCCATCTCAACCCTCTCTTTCTGGAGTTGAATTGCGTTTAGTGTTTATCCCATCTTTCTATGACCATAAACTGATTTATTCCTTACATTTGTAAAGGTTTAATGCAACGGACTTCTTGTTGAGACTAAGAGGCAAAAGGTTGATGCTTGTTGGAGATTCAATGAACCGGAATCAATTTGAGTCACTTCTATGCCTTGTTCGTGAAGGCCTCTCAAATAAGAGCAAAATGTATGAAATCAATGGTCGTAGAATAACCAAGGGAAAAGGATACTTTGTCTTTCAATTCGAGGTGACGTAAATCTGTTTCATTATGTCCTACTCCCACTGATTCCTTGTTTGATTTTCCAATTAAGATATGATGCACAGTGAAGGCTCTTGCCCTTAGAAATAAGTAGTAGTAGCTGTTGGCAAATCACACTAGGCCTTCCTAGCTTATGTTTTCTGCTTATACAGAATGTCTATTCTTTGTGAGATTTTAAGTTCTGGATTTAATGGCCATATAGAAGATAACCTAGCATAAATTTATCTATTTGCAACGCGATTTTAGGAAGTTAAAGGGCAAGGAAGCCATTAATTTAGCTTCCAAAAACTGGTAAGATAGCAGGTTCCTGTTAACAGAAAGACAGCTATAATTTTATGTCCTCAACTCTTGATTGAATAATTGCTGTAACAATCTAAAAATTTGTTTGGTCAGGACTACAACTGCTCAGTGGAATTTGTGCGATCTCATTTCTTGGTGGAGGAAGGAACCCGTGTGCATGCACGCGGATATTCAAATCCGATATTACTAATAGACAAAATCGACAAGTCTTTTAAACGTTGGAAGCAGGCAGACATTCTTGTATTCAATACTGGGCATTGGTGGACTCATGGAAAGACAGCTTGGGGGTATTTCAATCCTTACATTTATGTATTGCGAAAAATAAAAAGTTTGGGAAATGTGAAACCTGAAGAGAAAGTTTGTGCCCTGTTATTTAATTGATTTCTTCAGCGTTGTTGCAGAAAAAATTACTTCAAAGAGGGTGATTACATCTATCCCCAGTTTGACGCAATGGAAGCTTATAAAAAAGCATTAAGAACATGGGCAAAGTGGATTGATGAAAACATGGATCCTGGCAAGCTGGTGTTCTATCGTGGTTTTTCCTCTGCCCATTTCAGGTACTCATATGATTAGCTCACCCTATTCACTTTGTTGCTACCAGCCTCATGTCGCTCCCCCTCTGTCTCTTCATTTCTTTAAAATATTCTATTACAAAAGGAAAGAAGGAAGAATTAGACCCTGCAAAAGTTAGGTTGGACTTGGTGGCGCCTTCTATACATGTATCCAGTGTTTACATTTTACATTTTGTGTAATTTCTGCTGAAGAGATTTATCATTTATGTATTAAAGAGGTGGAGACTGGGATTCTGGCGGAACTTGTAGAAGAGAGACAGATCCTATCAAAACAGGGGCCATTCTCGACAGCTATCCATCGAAGATGAAGATAGTCGAGAATGTTATTAGAGAAATGAAGTTTCCAGTGGTCTTACTGAATGTTACCAAGTTGACAAATTTCCGTAAAGATGGTCACCCATCAGTTTATGGAAGGAGTGGGGGTAAGGTCTCTCGCAGGTTCCAAGATTGCAGCCATTGGTGTTTGCCTGGGGTACCTGATGCATGGAATGAGCTCATTTATGTAACTTTGCTTCTTCATACAAGTTAAATTGATTCCTCAGCAATTCACTGCATGCTCATAAATATCTACAGCTTTCAAGTGAATATATTGAATTCCAGTCTGCATTGACAGCTCCCCTGATTATTTTCTTTCGGTTTGGTACCAAATGCGGACATCAAAATCAGCTAGCTCACACTTAACTATATATCTAAAGACCAATACTTGTCACTTAAATTGCAAGGGTTTCAATGTCATTAGCTCCAAGAAGCATGCCTCTTCACTCTAAACAGTTACATAGAACACCAAAGTATATCAGTAAATTTGTTTGCATAACTAGTTTCCATTTTAAAATTTTCTTTTGGCACGAGGAACACACTGTTAAGGACGCAGCTGCAGCAGCTAGGAGGTAGATTAGTATATCACCACCAACCCTTTTTTTTTCTCATCGCTTATGCTTTCACACCATTTTGTCTAGGTGGTAGATTAGTATATCAATAGCAACCTTTTTTTCTCAGCAACTTTTCCGCCGGAAATTTCTTGTAAGCCTTTATACCTGAACGCATTACACGTTTATGTGATAATTTAGCAAAGCACTAATGTGACATAAATTATATTAAGTAATAACTGTGTGGGTACAAAATTATTATTATAATTATATTATGTATGTGTTGTGGGTAAGTTTTCAATGGCTATATATATATATAATCATTTTATTATTTTGATATATGATTAAGAGATATAGTCGTTTTAGGTATCGTGCACGAGATGCTTGAGCATTGTTTGCTCAAATATCAGTTTGAGACACCATTAAGATGTTATGCATTGATGTATTATTGATAATTGTTTTGATTAATAATACAAGTTGGGACGTAGATTTTCCACGTCAAATATATTGTTGTGTGTACTATGTATTGGTGGAATTCAATCTCAAATATGTGTGTGTTTTTTCTCCTAACGCTCTAGGGTGAGCCAGGCTCAGTAGGGAAGCCGGGACCCCGCCCGATCCGGAACAAGCTAACGGGGTGAGTCAGGCTCTTATGGATAGACGGGTTTAGGCCCAGTCCAGGAACGTGTCAACCTCTCAGCTAGAGTCCAGCCCGTCCATAAGCCTATCCGGGCCCAGGGTAGGAGTCGGGTCCATCCCAAACCAGACACAATACAACCCCACATCCCATCAAGGACGAGCACATGTGGTACGAACCTGGGCACATGACAGTGACAACTATCAGCAACCAATAATTGAGACAACAGGACACGCGTCAGTACACCTTTGGTACATTCTGATGCGGTTCTTGCCTAGACACGTGTATGCAATCCATCCGAGTCGGGCATCCTCCATCCCAGCAACGAACGGTCTAGATTCTAAGATACCAACACCAAATCCTATCATTGGGGTATAAATACTGAAAGGGAAAAGATCTAGGGATTATGCTCTTTTAGACACAAATATACGCACACAATCACTTTAAATTTCTATCTATCTTCATCTTTTCGAAGCGAGTTCTTACTCTCACACTCGAGGCGTCGCGGTGCTAAAACCCCCTCCGATATTGTTTCGCCGCGGTGCTCAAACCCCCCTCCGATATTGTTTTGCAGACATCCAATAGCGGTTATACCACAACTGCAAGAAGGGTTCCGGCCCCTGGCACTGCGTCGGAAGGACCAGGCCACGAACAATAATTATCACCCTAGCTTTTTTATCTTTTGCTATAGCCATTTTAACATGCTTCACATTTCTATATCCATTTTAACATGCTTCACATTTCTATATGAGCTTGACCCTCTTCTGAATTCAAAGGAAAAAATAGTTCTAAGCAAGGGACAAGGACAGTCCCTTTTAGGGCCTTATCTATGATTAATACCCGAACCAATACAGAAATGGAAATCCACTTTTTCATGATTCAGCAATGCTCTCTCTTTCGGTATTGGAGAGATAACGAGAAGAAATGACAATAACAAAGATTAGGTAAAGTCTCAGGGAACAATGGAAGTTTATCTACATGTAGTTTTATTTTAAAAAAAGTCATACCGTATGTATATTTATAACGGGTTAAATATCAAGTAGGCGATTAACTGCGTTCAAAAAACTCAAATAGGACTCAAATTGATTATCGATTAACTTAATTTGATGATTAAGTTAAATTCGAAAACTGAAAATAGCCGAAATTGAAAAATGGTAACACGGGAGAGTAGAGCTTATTTTGGGCTTCAATATGGTTGATAAAACTTTCTATTTGGGTCACAAATCATGATAAAATATGACTTTAATTCCCCTACTTGAGTTATTTCGAAGAATTAAAGCGAGATTTTATCATGATTCCATGAGTCAAATACAAAATTTTAGTAACCAAATTGAAGTCTAAAACGAGCTATACCTTTCTGTGTTACCATTTTACAATTTCGGCTATTTTCAGTTTTCGATTTTAATGAAATGATAAAATTAAAATAAGAGTAAAGTGCACTTTATGTACCTGTACTTTACCTATCAGACCACTTGGGATATTGACGTTCATAAAGTACCATTTGCTATACTGAAAATCCAAAATTTATATAAAAGGTGTATTTTCGTCAAATCAGTTTAACGTCGTTAAAAATGTTGGATTTTAATCGCAGCGGAGGCATGACAAAACACTTTCGCACATATAAAATCCAAATAAAAGCATATAAATCGTGATAAAAACATAGGGATCGAATCTAACCTTTAAAATAATTCGGAGACAACGATTAGAAATCCTTAGCAGTTGCTCCTCAAGTGTGAAGCACTCCACCGATATCCACCAAGAAAACGATGTTAAGGAGGAGGAAGGAGGTGGAGAGAATTGGGTTTTCCAAACTTTTTGGGTTTTGGGGTTCTCGGGTTGGAATAAAAATAGGGTTTATAATAGTGTATTTATAGGCAAAATTTTCAGCTGAAATTTTCCCATAAATATTATTATTATTATCCCATTTATTATTCTCATTAATAATTAAAACATCTTTTAATTATTAATCCTTTTTCTAAACACTTTAGAAATAATTATCTCTCTTGATTTAATTTCCAAAAATTAAATCCTTAATTAATAATATTAAGAACTCTTCTTAATCAATTTATAATCAATTAAATCTCATTTAATCAATTATTAAATTTGCCAATTAATTATTTATTTCATAAATAAATAATTATCAGCCATTATTAATTAATTCCTCCACCATTAAATCATTCTCTTTTATGGTGTGACCCTGTAGGTTCAATATTAAGCCGGTAGTAGAAATAAATAATAATAAAACTATTTTATCATTATTTATATAAATTCTCTAATTTATTAAATATGATTAATTAATTAATCACATTTATTCTACATCATGAGGGATACTTCTCAGCATATCGCGACTATCCGGATAATATGAATTCACTGCTTAGAATACCAAGAACCTATTCAGTGAATAATTACCGTACAATAAACTCCTTCTACCCTACAATGTCCCGATTAAATACAAGGCATGGATCTCATGTCAAGCCTATCCAATTTAATCACTTGCTTACTATTTACTATGCGTAGTTCTATGCAAATTAGAAACTCCTTTCTAATTTCATTCACTCTGGCCAGAGATTCCTGAACTAGCATAAGTGGATCAGCCTTGAACATTCGCTTCCTTCACTGGAAGGGGTAGATTCTTTATTGATCATACACTATCTTCGTGTACAAATTCCTATACCCAGTAGAGCCCTAATAATTGTCCCTGAAGACTAAGAACTAAACCAAAGCATAGTTCAGTGTACACAAGATGACTATGATGATCTCAAGTCTAAGGATACTTGTACAACTATCACTATGTGAACAACTGCTGACACGTGAGTGAACTCCATCAGTTGTTCAGCTGTGCGAGTCATGTTCAGTGAACTTATTCTATAATAAGCACCTACATACTAGCTATAGTGTCACCACACAAATGTCTATGAGAACAGACATCCTTCATAATGAAGCAAGCATAGTATGTACCGATCTCTGCGGATTATTAATTACCACTTAGTAATCCTACGACCAGGAACTATTTAAGTTTAGAGTTATCGTCTTTTAGGTCTCACTATTATGATCTCATCATAATCCATAAAAAGCTTTACTCTAAACTATGGTATATCTTATTTAAACACTTAAATAGATAGAGCCCGTAATAAAAACAAAACAAGTCTTTTATTAATATCAATGAAATCAAAACAGATTACATAAAAAGTTATTCCTAAATCCTAATACATGATTGGACTTATGACATATTCCTTTCAATCTCCCACTTGTACTAAAGCCAATCACTCTGGTATCTAATACACATCTTGTCTTTATGACGATCAAAGTGACTTTCATAAAGTAGCTTTGTGAGTGGGTCTGCTATGTTATTATGTGTGTCAACTCTATTTCAATACAATACAAGAAATGTTACCGCGCTCCCACTAACCCTTTTGTAGACGCATGGTTCATCTGCGTTTTTGATAAAATCAAACTCTTTGATTGTCTCATCAAAACAGATATTCCATCTATGAGAAGCTTGCTTTAAACCACATATGGTTCGCAGTAGCTTACACACTAGGTTTTCATTTCCCTTTGGAAAGAAAACCATCTGGCTATATGCCAGATCTCATAGTCGTAGTAAGCAGCAATCGCAAGCAAAATCCGAACTGATTTTAACACGGCTACAGGTAAAAGGTTTCATCAAAGTCAATCCATTGCCTTTGTTTGAATCCTTTTGCCACAAGCCTGGCCTTATAGGTCTCCACCTGGCCATCTGCTATAATCTATCTTTTGTATACCGTATACATAGATTTCATTCTGGATTTCATGACACTTTGCCATTTCTCTGAGTCAACACTACTCATAGCCTCATTATAGGTCACAGGGTCGTCATCATCAATGATCGACAACTCATTGTCATTCTCAATGACAAGGCCATATTACCTCTCAGGTTGGCGAGACACTCTCCCTGACCTATGAATGGGCTGTTCCACAAAAGGTTGTTCAGTCAGAACAGGTGTTTCCACTTGATCCGTAGTAGTTTGTGCTTCTTGAACTTCATCAAGTTCAATTTTGCTTCCACTGTTTCCTTCAAGGATAAACTCCTTTTCCAAGAAGGTAGCATGTCTGGAGACAAACACCCGATGATCGGTGTAAAAGTAATACCCTAAAGTCTCTTTAGGATATCCCACAAAACTACATTTTACGGATCGATATTCCAACTTATCTGGGTCAACTTACTTGACATAAGCTGGACATCCCCAAATCTTAACGTGTTTAAAACTCGGTTTCCTTTCTTTCCATATCTCATACAGAGTTTGAGGAACAGATTTGGAAGGCACCTTATTCAGTAAATATGCTGAGGTTTCCAATGCATCACCCCATAGGAATACTGGAAGATTTGCATAGCTCATCATGGACCGAACTATGTCTAACAAAGTTCGATTTCTCCTTTCAGATACCAATCTGGAGGAGTCCACTAGGAGATTATACCATTTACTTTGAGATAATCTAGAAACACTTCATTAAAGTATTCACCACCTCGATCTGATCGAAGAGTTATGATACTATGTTTGGTTGTTTCTCCACTTCATACTTATATTCTTTGAACTTTTCAAAGGCCTCAGACTTGTGTTTCATCAAACACATATCCGAATCCAGATCTATCATCTATGAAAGTAATGAAGTATGAAAATCCACCCATGGCTTGCGTAGACATTGGTCCACATACATCTGTGTGTACCATTCCTAGCAAATTTGCAGCCCTCTCTCCATGTCTACTAAATGGAGACTGCAGTGCCACAATGAAGTGAGATTTTCATCATCCCTTTTCTTTTATTAGTTTGTTCAATCTGAAGTAAATTATGTCACATTTATACAGACCATTATTTAAAGTACCACGTCCATAAAGAATATTATCTCTAAGAATAGAACATTCATTATTCTCAATAATAAATGAAAATCCAGCCAAGTCTAATATGGGAATAATATTCCTCACAATCGAGGGAACAAAATAACACTTATTTAAAACAATAGTCTTGCCCGTAGGCATATGTAAATGAAATGATTCTACATCTTCAGCAGCAACTCTTGCTCCATTTCCCATCAGTAGAATCACCACCTCTTCCTCAAGAGTCCTACTTCTCCTTGGTTCCTGCAACAAATTGCAGATTTGAGAACCACAGGCGGTATCTAATACCCAAGTAGAAATTTGATTTAATGGCATATTCACTTCTATCATGAACATACCTGAATCAGAAGCGGTAGTCTCACTACCCTTCTTCTTTTTCAATTCTGCAAGGTAAACCTTGCAGTTCCTCTTCCAGTGCCCCACCTTGTTACAATGAAAGCAAACAACTTTGCTCTTGGGGTCTTCAGCTTTTGGTGGAACCGGCTTTTCTTCACCTACCTTCTTCTTCTTGGAAGAGTTCCTCTTCCTTTTTTTAGGATTGGTACCTTCACCAATTAGAAGAACAGAACTCTTCTTAGGGGGGAAATTCGATTCCGCAGTCTTCAACATGTTGTGGAGTTCAGGCAGGCTGACATCCAACTTATTCATGTGAAAGTTCACAACAAACTGCGAGAACGAACTCGGAAGCGATTGCAAGACCAAGTCTTGGCTCAGCTCCCCATCCATGGCAAAACCAAGTTGTCCAAGACGTTCAATCAAATTGATCATCTTAAGTACATGGTCATTCACAGATGATCCCTCAAACATCCTACAACCGAACAGCTCCTTCGATATCTCATATCGAGCTGTCCTCCCCGCCACATCATACAACTCTTGTAGATGCATTAGGATAGTGTGAGCATCCATATGCTCATGTTGCTTCTGTAGCTCAATGTTCGTGGAAGCTAGCATGATGCATTGAGCAACATTTGTATCATCTATCCACTTACGATACACAACATGTTCATCATTATGTGCATCACTAGCAGGTTCAGTAGGCTTAGGTGAGTCAATCACGTATTCCAGCTTCTCAATCCTGAGAACAATTCTCAAGTTTCGAAGCCAGTCAGCATAATTAGGACCAGTCAATTTGTGAGCATCCAGTATGCTCCTGAGTGATAGTGCAGAAGACATAACGTACAAAGTAAATCTGTAAATGATAAACACATAACAACACTTAGCAAATATTCGATTTCATTTCAAAAATACTATATGAATCGGGTCTTTATTCATAAGTGGCTCCCACTAGTTTACCTAATTTATTCAATCCCCTACGTGAAAAATTAAGCATTCATAATGCTAGTGGGAATAGGGATCCTACATTCCATTACACAACCCCGGCTGTAGCACGAACCGCCATGTAATGTTCAATAGGCAGACAACTCTTGTCAATTACATCTTATGTTATTCCCTAATTAAACTTTAGCCTCTTGAATAATTGAGTCTCGGCTGTGGCACGACAAACTCAATATTCTAAGTCAAGTCTAACCCAACATTCCGTACAGTTGAATCAGTCCCCAAAGGCCCACGGCTGTAGCATGTACCGACCTTTAGATTCTTATTCAATGTACACATCTCTATGTAATAGACAAGTATTTCTTATTTCGAAATCAAAGCCCTCGGCTATAGCACGAACCGACAATGATTCAAAAATAAGAACTACTTTTCTATCATGTTGGAAGGCTATGACCGACACAAGCCCGTTGTATCATTGGCCAATTACTACTTGATATTATTTAATTTTAGAGGGATTATATTACGTTACAATCATAATCATATTATAAAGAGATTCTTCCTTTTAAATTGAATATTTCAAATCAATAATCAATAATCAGATGATTCCCAGATCGGGTGGAGCATTGTCAAGAGACGTCACTTAATAACCCTTTCTTACAGATAGAAATCTGTTGTTGACAGAATCATCCTTTCTCTCATATCGAAAATTCATATTCAATTACGTGTTTCACAAACACAAGAATCTCATGATTGTATTCATAATATTGTTATTAAGGTTATGAAACAATTTCACTATACTAGGTTGTCTAACAAACGCCTTATGTTCATTTAAGTTCACCTAAATCTATCATCGCATGATAAACTAAGCATATATCACATATATAAACATGAATAAACATCAAGGTAGGCATGTTATAATATCTAGCACATTAGTCTAAGCATTATACATCTCTATTTATCACATGAAGCATTTAAAAGCAGTTAAAACAGTTAAAAATAGCTTTAAAACACTTCCAGAAATATAAACAGTTCAAAACTTTTATATAAACTAAAATTGATCACTCCATTAGATCCGTCTCGGAAAAACGAATCCAACGGTATATTGCACGCCCAAAACGGAGTTACGAAACTCCCAGAAAATCAATTTTAATGTAAACAGTCGGGCTGTAACGCATTACAGGAACGCGTTACAAGCCCTGTAACGCATTCCGGTGATGCGTTACAACCCTTTTAACCAATTAAAAGGTGTAACGCATTCTGTGAATGCGCCACAGGGTGTAACGCATTCCCGGAATGCGCGACACCCCTTTGATTTTTTTTATTTTCTACAGCCGCCTGACAGATTCTCTTTCTCGGTTGCCGTACCTGACAACTGACCTCTTCTATGCTTCCGTGCAGAACAGACAGCAGCAACAGCATATGCAGATGTACAGATATATATATATACATACTAACAAATAATATATATATATATGATTTATTTAATTACGAATTTAATTATAAGAACTTCAAAAATTCATAATAAAAAATCTATACATCATAAAATTATGAAAAAAATACCCAGACGATCTAAAACACTTGTAGAACCCAGATCAACATTCAAAATTATTCTGAGAAATGATTTCTCATCAGACAAAATTAATCCATGATATAACTTGTAAAAATCATAATTAATTCATACAAGCACATAAAATTCTGAAATTTTTACCACAGATCTATATGCATACAACCTATGCTCTCATACCATTGTTGGATTTTAATCGCAGCGGAGGCATGGACAAAACACTTTCGCACATATAAAATCCAAATAAAAGCATATAAATCGTGGTAAAAATATAGGGATCGAATCTAACCTTTAAAATAATTCGGAGACAACGATCAGAGATCCTTAGCAGTTGCTCCTCAAGTGTGAAGCACTCCACCGGTATCCACCAAGAAAACGATGTTAAGGAGGAGGAAGGAGGAGGAGGTGTAGAGAATTGAGTTTTCCAAACTTTTTGGGTTTTGGGGTTCTCGGGTTGGAATAAAAATAGGGTTTATAATAGTGTATTTATAGGCAAAATTTTCAGCTAAATTTCCCATAAATATTATTATTATTATCCCATTTATTATTCTCATTAATAATTAAAACATCTTTTAATTATTAATCCTTTTTCTAAACACTTTAGAAATAATTCTCTCTCTTGATTTAATTTCCAAAAATTAAATCCTTAATTAATAATATTAAGAACTTTTCTTAACCAATTTATAATCAATTAAATCTCATTTAATCAATTATTAAATTTACCAATTAATTATTTATTTCAAAAATAAATAATTATCAGCCATTATTAATTAATTCCTCCACCATTAAATCATTCTCTTTGATGGTGTGACCCTGTAGGTTCAATATTAAGCCGGTAGTAGAAATAAATAATAATAAAACTATTTTATCATTATTTATATAAATTCTCTAATTTATTAAATATGATTAATTAATTAATCACATTTATTCTACATCGTGAGGGATACTTCTCAGCATATCGCGACTATCCGGATAATATGAATTCACTGCTTAGAATACCAAGAACCTATTCAGTGAATAGTTACCGTACAATAAACTCCTTCTACCCTACAATGTCCCGATTAAATACAAGGCATGGATCTCGTGTCAAGCCTATCTAATTTAATCACTTGCTTACCATTTACTATGCTGTAGTTCTATGCAATTAGAAACTCCTTTCTAATTTCATTCACTCTGGCCAGAGATTCCTGAACTAGCATAAGTGGATCAGTCTTGAACATTCGCTTCCTTCACTGGAAGGGGTAGATCCTTTACTGATCATATACTATCTTCGTGTATAAATTCCTATACCCAGTAGAGCCCTAATAATTGTCCCTGGGGACTAAGAACTAAACCAAAGCATAGTTCAGTGTACACAAGATGACTATGTTGACCTCAAGTCTAAGGATACTTGTACAACTATCACTATGTGAACAACTGCTGACACGTGAGTGAACTCCATCAGTTGTTCAGCTGTGCGAGTCATGTTCAGTGAACTTATTCTATAATAAGCACCTACATACTAGCTATAGTGTCACCACACAAATGTCTATGAGAACAGACATCCTTCATAATGAAGCAAGCATAGTATGTACCGATCTCTGCGGATTATTAATTACCAGTTAGTAATCCTACGACCAGGAACTATTTAAGTTTAGAGTTATCATCTTTTAGGTCTCACTATTATGATCTCATCATAATCCATAAAAAGCTTTACTCTAAACTATGGTATATCTTATTTAAACACTTAAATAGATAGAGCCCGTAATAAAAACAAAACAAGTCTTTTATTAATATCAATGAAATCAAAACAGATTACATAAAAAGTTATTCCTAAATCCTAATACATGATTGGACTTAGGACATATTCCTTTCAAAAAAGTCAGGGTAAAATCGTCTTTCAATAGTCATCTTCTTCTTCAAACCCAGTTTCACCATTAACAATAGGTCCATAACTTGAACTCGTATATCTCTTTCATTTCTTAACCGAATCAACTAATTTAAATTACAATAAAATTGTCTCTTTCTCTATTACAGTATGATATCAATTTTAGATAGCAAAAATTTATTTTTAAATTTTGTGTATTTCATATTTACGTGAAGGTATTGTGATTGGCTTTGTTGACACCAGAATTAATTCATTTCACTCGAGCTTTGCTTATGATTCATTAATGACTTTTTTTTTGCTCCACGGAATTGTTGTCTACAAGGCTATATATATATATATCAATGTTAAGGAGCTGTAACAAATTTAGTAGTAACAATTGATCAAGTAACAACCACCTTTTTGCGTTTGTCCTATATTAAAAAATCAACCTCAAAACAGAATTACCTTAATTCATTTGATTTGATCTCACTAATGTTGCATCAAATTATTTTTTCTTTTTATTTTTTCAACTTCAAAGCTTTACGGTTGCTGCTAAAACTAACAGCTGAAGAAGAAAATAGATTAAGAGATGAAAATATAACTATAAAAAATAATTGCAGGCAACAATGGATGGAGTTGACGTCCTGAAGATGTTAATTGGACCAGATGATACACTTACTTTCTGAAGTGTTTTTGAGATCTTTATGTCATTTGCACGAAAGGATGGAGTTTTCATGGTTTAATCAGCTGGAAATCATGGTCCGGACCTTTCCTCTGTTGTCTCCTACAGCCCATGGGCAGTTGGTGTCGCAAGCTTCCGGTTCTGATAGAAGCTACTCGTGTACTGTGATTCTTGGAAATGGTCAGGGAAATCACCGGTGTTGAACTATCACGTGTGAAATGTGTTATGCAGATGGTATAAACTCTTTGTTCTTATATTACATGTATTATCATTCATGTAAATAAGTGATTATGATTATACATTTAGGACTAAGCTTTGTGATCGGAGATTTACGGTATAAGCTTGTGATGGCAAAAGACACAGTTAAAGTAAATGAGACATTTTCAAGGATGACAACCTACATAGATGAATGCCAATACCCAAAGGCACTAGATCCATTTTTAATAAAAGAAAGTATTGTTATCTGCACATTTTCGACAAGCTTCTTGGAGAGAACTTCATCACTCAGAGCTATGACTGACACAACAAAACACATTTCTAACATCTATTGTTGAAATACACAGAATTTAAAAGTAAATCTTTGTTAATTAAAATTGAAATTATATTGTAGAGGAGAAAAAAATGAGTTTAATGCAATTTAAATGATCTGATTCGGTTAAGAAATAAAAGATATATAAGATTTCCAAGTCCTTAAAAAATTGTTAATGGCGGAAATTATTTTGAAGAAGGAGATGAAAAGGAGATGACAGTTAAAAGACGATTTGACTCCTAACTTTTCTAACAGCGTTAAGCTAATTTGATGGAAATACACATTTTGTAAAAATTGTGGATTTTCAGTATAGCAAATGGTACTTTATGAACGTCGATATCCCAAGTGGTCTGACAGATAAAGTACAGGTACACGAAGTACACTTTACTCTTAAAATAATTAATGATTATTTTGAGTTAAATTTGCAATAATTGATCTACTTGAATTCAATAATTGAAGAATACAATCAGCTGCTATTGAATGGGACTTGGGAGGAAGACCAGAAGAAAATTAAAAAAAAACACCCCTTTCGACATAGCCATGTTATTCGCGTTCCCCTGCAGGGATTTAAAATTTGATGTTACCAACTGTTCTTTAACAAGAATCAGAACCGTTACTGCAAAGAAAGTAGAGTTGTAAGAGAATGCAAACATATTAAAGCTGATATTTCACTAAATTTACTATAAAAGACTCGAGAACTATATTTGGTGTTCCGCAACAAGGAAAGATGTAATAAAAAATTATTGTACGTAATGGATGTCTGCTATGCCGGTAAAACAAACGAGCACAGCGAGGAACTGAAATTGTAAGAATGATAAGATCATTTCACAGGGATAAGGCTGCATACATGAGTACATTATGGAGAAGTCCCTGCTAGAGCATGCTGATGCGAGAGCTTCTTGCCTTGGATTGGATCTTTGTGATTAATGCATTATTCTACAATAAGATATCAACTCATCCTAAATCGGAACTTATAAAAGTCAGATTTACCTACAGAGAAGTAGTGCTTGAAATTTATCCCAAAAAAATGATAAAATTGTATATAATCAATTTTATTAATTTATTATTATACCTCTGGCTTTGGCCAGTATTCTAAAAATCGGTTTAGGCGGCGCTTAGGCGCTACGCGGTGGTAAAACGCCCCGACTCGGACCTAGGCGGTAATTTAGGCGTTTTTTCAAAAAATGGGGTCAAAATCGGGATTAGGCGGGCTAGGCGGGCTAGGCGGGCTAGACGGTCAAAAATCGATCCTAGGCAGTTTAGGCGGAAAATAATTTTTTTTTTTTATGTTTTTATAATTTTAAATCATTAATTTCATAATTTCACACAATATCATGTTAATTTATAATACAAAGTATTGGTAAGAATTAACAAGTAATCTAATATATTTATTTTCTCACTTAAAATATAAAAATAACATATTATAATTAATTTAAAAGTGTGAATTAAAATATAGTTAATATTGTAAATTCAATAATTAGTACATAACGCATGTCAAATATGTAGATATTGTTTAATATCATTCTAATTTCTTTTTTCAAATAAATATTTGACATGTTGATCGTTATATAATTATAAAAATTAAAAATTATATTTATATTCTTCCGATTATTGTTCCGATTAATCTCCGACTTGCCGATTAATCTCTCGAAGGTACTCTCTCCGCCCTGGCACGCCTAGCGATTTCTGGAACACTGGCTTTGGCAAAGCTGACTGTCATTTTTAGCAATAATAAATTATTTTTTCCTGCTGATAGATAATTTGCTAGTCTTACTTGGCTGTTTCCATAAATAATAGTATTCCTGCTTATAATTTATTAGCTGGTCTTAATATGTTGGACTTGTTTGGCTCCCCTGTATTATCATATTACGAGGCCTGCTGTTAGTTTAACTATGTGCCAGCATCATTTCAATGAGAGAGAGAGAGAGAGTATTATCTTATTATGCTGCCTGCTGTTTGTTTCACCATGTACCTGCATCATTTCTCTCTCTATAAATGTGTGTGTGTGAGGGGGAGAGAGAGGGAGAGAGAGAGAGAATACATACTTCAGGGATTTTGGATTCTTACCTGTGTCAGTCTCATGTGTGTAAACAGGTAGCTATCATTAGCATGGGCTGAAACATTCTGGGCCACCTTTAATCAATTATTAACTCCCTCTCTTATGTGCTTGCACTGCCTAAGTTCCTCTATATTTACTCTTCTCCTTTTTTTTTTCCTAAAGGATAGAAAATAGATACAATTTTTTGCTCCAATGATAATGAGATCTTGGAACATCCTTTTTTTATGCCTTCTCACAGCTGCAGTCTCCCTAGGTTCCAAAAGCCTGACCGTTGCTGCTGCCTCTCCTGCTCAATTTCACCTCCTGGGACGAAGACACGTGAGAGACCTCAGAATACCACATTCTAGCCAAGTAGATGCAGATCAGAAGATCAAGGTTGTAAGGATATGAAGGCTCTTTCTTACTCCAAAATTGTTATCATTTCCCATAAATAATGGTGTTCAGTACAACCAAGGTCTAATTGCATATTATTTTGCAGGTTCCTCCTATAGAAACGGAGATGTATACAATTCAATCTGAGTCTGCAAGCAATGAGCAAGAGCTTGTTTACCACACTGACTATCACGGGGTGACAACTCATCCAAATCCAAATCCTAAGCATCCAAAACCATAGGGTATTATACACCAGACCATGCTCAAGGTGGTATATTACCAAGATAGTCTGCACTTTTCCATGGGCAGGACGTTAGCTCTTCCATGATAGTGCAATATTAGCTTTAATATATATCATTCAAGATCTGTAAACATATATGCCAATGAAATATATCTATTACTATAACAATTTGTCTTTAGAAGGAAAATGTTTGATTTTGGATCCAAACAATGCCAGACTAACTGCTCTTAAAACATTCTACTTTCAGTTCGGCTTCCTTGCTAGAGATAAAATTATGTTAAACATTGAGTTGATTTGATGAAAAATGTACTTGTCAGGTTTACGTGATGCTTGGAAGAAGATAACTCTTAATCTTAGTATGAGGTTTGGAACCCTACTAGGACAACAAACATAAATATTTTTGGCCATACCTATGATTGCTAACTGTCCTTTTTAATTGTGTGGCTATTGCATGTGATCAGCACTAGTATGTCTCACCTTACCTGCAAACAAAGGCACCATGCCCACTTGAAATGAATTTGACAAAATAAGTCATAAGTCTAAAACAAAGCAGCCTCTATCAGATGTCAATCGCAAAGCAGCAAAAGCATCCCATTCATCTACTGTTTCCCCGCAAGCTTATACTTCTCTATCAGCACATTATAGACGTCTTCCAATATTACTTTCCTGCAAATATTTAGATCTAGCATGCATAAAAGCAGCTTCTGACTTGTCCATATGGCGATCTATAAGGAAAGAAATTGGTTCATATATTACTCACTATTCCATTTCTGTTCCTCAAACGTTTTTCCTTATCTCTAGAGATGTCGTAGCAATCAAATGTCTGTCAAGGAATATTGGTTATTCTGCGTACAGCCACCTCTACACTACTAATGGAATCCTTAAACCTCGTACTTAGTTAACTTTGTCGATCAATTGGCTAAAAGTAGTTTTTTGATCCACATAATGCCAGCCTTCAGTAACTCAGCTTACAATATCGCACCAACTTAACAAGCCTTTCAAATGGTAGCACCTATACACTACTAGAAAATGGGGTTAAATTCAACCGGTTAAATTCAACCGAACCTAAACTCAACCGTATATGGTTGAATTTGAATTCAACGTTGTTATACCTTTGACCTCCGCTCAAATTCAACCGACTAAATTCAACCGGTTTTAAATTCAACCAGAACCCGTTGAATTTAGTATTCCCAATTTTTCCTTGAGCGGGAAATTCCCCCCCCAAAAGTTAAATTCAACCGAATAAATTCAACTGCTTTATAGTCAACCAAAACCGGTTGAATTTAGAACAACCAATTTTTGGGTGAGCGGGAAAGTTCCTACCAAAAATAAATTCAACCGGATAAAATCAACGGAAATCTTATTCAACGATTTCCGATTGAATTTAGTATGGACACTTTTTTGTTCGCGGGAAAGTTCCCACCAAAATGAATAAATTCAGTGAATTTTAAATTCAACCGTATCTGGTTGGATATACCCGCTGTTCGTTTTCAACCGTATCTGGTTGAATATACTCGCTGTTCATTTTCAACCGTTTCCTGTTGTATTTGGGTAACACATTTAGAAACCCTACTGTCAGTATCCTTTCTTTCCAGTGGCCTCTTTTTTCTTCTTTCACCATTTTTCCTATCTCCTTTAATTTCTTAATCTTCAATTTTAAAAGCATTCATGTCCAAATAATTATTCTTTCACATTTTTCATACATATACTTGTAATTCTTGTATTCATATATGTCAATTGTGTTAATATTGTTAATTTTTTTATATGTCAATTGTGTTAATATTGTCAATTGTGGCTAAATTAGTGTGATTATTACTTGTTTCTAGTATGTTAAGATAATCATAAGACATTGAGTTATGTAATGATTGTATCAATCATACCAATGAAATATTAATTTAATTAAGTTGTTTATTGATGTTAGTTCTTGTCTATAATAACTAATTAATCAAAATATGATAATTATAGATGGCATCCGATCGAAGTTGGATGCATCGTAGGTTTGATGCAAGGAATAATATAACCGAGGAGTACAAACATGGTGTACAAAATTTCATCAATTTTGCTATGAAAGGGAAAGTTGATTCAATGGGGAGGATAAGATGCCCATGTAATGAGTGTGGAAATACATGGCGTAAATTACCTGACAATGTAACTTATGATTTGTATCGACATGGCATTATGGAGTCATATACTAAATGGGTTTTTCATGGCGAAAAGCGTAGGTCCGGAGTTGAAGCCGAGACTAGTTTGGGTAATAATGATCCTAGAGATGATGATATGTATGATGCACGTGAAATGCTTCAAGACTTTGCGGACGCACATGGAAATTTCGGGAATGGTGAGGAGGAACCGACTGCAACAGCAAAAATTTTTTATGAGATGTTAGACGGTGCTTCTGAACCTCTTTATCCAAATTGTCCAAGTTCTACCACTTTATCATTCTTAAATAGGTTGTTATATTTCAAGAACAAGCATGGTTGTAGAACAAGCATGGTTGTTATATTTCAAGAACAAGCATGGAATCAACCCTGCAAGCTGCCTTCATATTTATATTAATTATCTCGACCATTGATAAGAAATTTTAAATTTATGGTTATACTGGTTTTTTGCTTTCTTGATTTTTATCGATATATCATCATCCCTGTCTATTTACATGTTTATGCATAATGTAGCCTAAAATTTCAATTTTTCTGATTTGCATTAAGGGAAATATTGTGTTAAATAATTGAGTCGTATATCCCTGGTTCTTATGTAATTTAGGAGGTCGTGGAGCGTGAAGAGGGAAATTCTCAGGATGCACCACTATCTGTAGCCAACCAAAGAAAACGTGATGTTGAGCTATTGCTGGAGGTTTGTCCACCAAAGAAGGGAAAAGTTAAAATGTTCCCGCGTCATACCCTCACGGAGCTTGTTGGAATTGATGAAGTTTCCAAATATACCACTTCTCAATCTTCTCTGGTCTGCATCCCAGAGCGCATTCCAAAGTCTGCATATTCTATTATCGGGAAGGTTATGACAGATGTGACTAATATGGTTGAAGCAATAGAGGAGATCGTGGTTACTATGTGCTAAACTTGATGAAGAGGTGCATAAATTGGCTGCTCGTGCTTATCCAAACAGAGATAATCTCGCTTCTAAAATTTTATGGGAAGAGTACATTCAAATAGCATCACACATGACTTCTCCTCTTTGTCAGCGTTATAAAAAGATTATTACAGAGGTAATAATATAAATTATTATTATTATTAAGCTATCTAGACATGACTGTTTTTCCAATTAATCTCATTTATCTGATACTATCTACACCTGACTGTTTTTCCATTAGTATTGTGCCAAAATTTACATTTCAGTCTTTATATTATGCTAATATAAAAATCCAAACTATTATTGTAGTCTGCTTTAGGCTTAAAGAACCGACCTACAGATTACCTATAGTTTGGCTTTAATAGTAAAATATAGATATAGATTTTGTTAAATGATTAAAAAGTTGAGTGTATATTGTTTTGGCAGTGTAGTCTAATCAGATTTTTATTCTTAACCACATCATACGCGCTCAGATCATATAGATCATATGGAGGTGGACGAAGATGACAAGGATGTTCATATAGACGACTTGGAATATCGCTTCCCACTTTAGCTGAAGATCCTAGCTTATGATTATTTTGCCTAAGAACTTTTCTAATTTTGCATGTGTTAGTTTGGTCTCAAACTTTAAAATTTGGCCTATGTTTTATGATATCAAGTTACATATTTTGTATTAGGTATGAAAATATTGAACTAATGCGTGTTTATGTATGCATTTCAGTTTGGTTTCTCTAATTTTTTATTTTATTTTTTATTAATAGTTATATATCTAAAGAATTGTACGGGAGGCAGCTTATTCAAAAATTATTTTACAATATTGTATTTTAAAATTCAACTGTTAATGGTTAAAATAATACTAATTGCCCATTAAATTCAACAAGAGATGGTTATATTTAATAGACATAATCAAAATTAATCAACCACTTCCGGTTATTTATGAAATATATATTCAACAAAATTTGGTTGAAATTAATATACAAAAAATGGACTAGCTTACGAATCAACCAAAACCGCTTGGTTTTAAAAAAATAAATTCAACTTTTTCGGTTGTTTTTAGTAATTTTTGCGGGAATTTTTTTTTTGGTGAAAATCAAATTCAAATTTTAAATTTTTTTTAAAATGTGTAAAGTTAATTTCAACTGAAAGTGGTTGAAAATAGTGTCACCAAACTCAACCGAATATGGTTGAATATAATCATAAATTCAACCGGAATGCTAATTTCAACGGCCTTATTTACAACCGATTGACTGCGGTTGAATTTAGTATAAAGTCAACCGGATCCGGTTGGTTTTATGCTAAATTCAACCGAATACTGTCGGTTGAATTTAGCCGCTTTTGTTGTAGTGGTAGCAGAAATATTATTGATCACAATATGCATTAGAAAAAACTAAGATTTGAAGATAATGCATTGGGATATGTATATCTGCCACCATGTTGATCTTATCCTAATGATGGACTGCAACATATATGAATTCTTTACACCTACATGACAATATGAATGAACCTAGAGCAAAGATGTGGAAAAGCCCTCGTGCAATTTCGACAGCAACAGAGTGGAGCTACTGAATCCTTTTACGGTTGGAGGAGTTAATCTCACTGACAAACTGGTTAAAAATTAGTTCAAATAAATAAATAAATCATAAGAAACAGTTGAAGGAATCTAGCTTATCTACTGGATTCATTACTTCAAAGCACCTCTTTTCATAGTAATACGTAAGAGACATATATTTCAATATTAAACCTGCTTTTTACAGTTTCTAACAACCATGAGAATGCAAGCTAAAAATTAACTGTCCTATTTTGGTTATTTAAAAATGATTCACCATTTTTTGTACCCGATGGGGCCAAAACCTTTGTAGAGACCTATATTTTGATTTTTCACGTCCATATTTATTTTTGAATTTAAAATAAAGACCACATGCACTGTTTCTATGGTCCTCCCGCACATGCATTGTAAAGATTTTGTTTGTAAAACAAATAACTTTTAAGCAATTAAAAGATATCAAGCCGCCATATTCCAGAAGGCAAAAGAATATCATTAAACACAAAGTAGTCAAAGAAAAACATAATATTTTTCAAATAATAGGTATGTGTTAAATATATGATCCTATTGGGGCCTTACTCTACCACCTTAAGGTTTTAGATGAGCTGGTTACTCAACATGATATCAGAGATTAGGCTGGCGGGAGAACTAAGGTTCGATTCCCAGCCACCCCTAACATTCTCACAATTTAATGTGTACACTAAAGGCAAATAATGCCCCAAAGATGGGCGCCGGTGTTCCACTCTTCGACCCATAAATGGGCTTTCGAGTGAGGGGGCGTGTTAAATATATGATCCTATTGGGACCTTCCTCTAACATCTTAAGGTTTTAGATGAGCTGGTTACTCAACAGTATGCTACATGAATGTGCAGGTTTGCAGACAACTAGTAACCTTGTTTAAGTAAAGTGGAAAGATCACTAATGACCAATTAATTGAGTTAAGCACCAAAGCATGAGTATTGGAGGGGATGTGAAAATAGAGCTTGCAACTAGTTAACTGACCATTAATTTTAAAGCACACTGAGAGAGCGAGGGAGGGAGGGGGCGAGAGAGAGAGAGAATGCAGAATTGATATTCACTTAAACTTTGTATGTGTGTTTGTGAGAGGGAGAGAGATAGAGAGAATTGCAGAGTAAATGTTCATTTAAACTGTGTTACAATAGGGGTCCTTTGGTATCAGTTGATATGTAGCTCAATAATACCTCCCGGCCAAAGGTGGCATGAAAGGTCAAAGAAAACGGATGTCATCAAAAGGAGTTCCAACTTATTTATCAATACCCCAGGCATAAATAATCTATTTGAAGCTCACGCAAGCAATATGACACGCATATATCAATCTTTATTTAAGTGTGTCACCACAAATACCTCAATGATTGTTTTATCATAATTTTAAACCCCACATTATGTTCATCAATCAGCATACTGCAAAAATAATTGAATTTGAGTTGCTAAATAATTTTATCTAATGTGGAGTTCTTGCCAAGATAATATATGCTAAACTTGATACAGTGAATTATTGAAATCTGTTTCTGCATAAACTGGTCATCTTTTCACCTGTTATACTTATGGGAAGGCATTCAATGTGATCTCCATTTGGAACGAAATATTTCATATTGAAATGAGTCAAGCTCCTGCAGATTAATGAAAAAAACTGTATTATCGATACAGTTGACAATCAAGGTCTTCATTAACATGAAATAGCACACTAACAAACCAATAATAATGAAACATACTTTATCTCAGTCAAGGCTTGGTTATCACACAATTTAGTCCACATAACTAGCTTCTCGGAGGGAACAGGTATAGGAAGCATAACAATTCAGAATTCAAGTACTTCGGGCAAATCCAACAGTGATGCACACATTTAAATTTGGGACAGATTACCCCAAATTTCCTTCCAACAGGGATCCAAATGGTGATTCAATCAGTGAATAATACTGATCAACTGATCCAAATTTGGATCACTTGGTTTAATATAAAATAATAATTTTGTTATTTATAGTTTATGAGATTTTAATATGGTTTTTGATTATTTAATTATATAATTAATAATATAATATAATTAATAGTTAAAAAAAATATTTTTAAAATAAAACTTAAAAATAATGAGAAAACATAATTTCATTAAAATTTAAAATATAAAATAAAGAGGCACATATTGCACTTAGAGATGTATTAATTGAGCATTTGTGGGAAAAATATACTAATTCGGAAAATTAGTGTGTATCAATGCTATTTTGTATGTTAATTATTGCAATAAATGTGTTTTTCGTGAATTAAGTGCACAATTTTAATATTTTTATGTATATTAATTTTTTTGATTTAATTAATTTATGAAATCTTATATAAATTGTTAATAATGATTAAATGATAAATTAAAGATAAAATTGCTTAATATGATATTTATATATTATTATATGTAAAAAGTAATTTGGATCAAAAATTTTGATCACACTGTTGGAGTTGGTCATAAATTTGGATGAGTATTTGGATCAGTTGGTGATCTAAATTTGGATTTTTGGATCATAACTATTGGAGATGGCCTTAGAACCTGATAGAATACAAACTTACTCAAATGGAGGCTTAACTTAAATAGTTAGATGTATTGATCATCTGGCATATATATATAAAACATGACCTTTGTTATAGACAAAATTTGGATATGGATCATTTCGGTTCAATAACGGGTCAATTGGAATTAAATTACGGCAAAAGGATGAATGATTAGGTTTTAGGCTGCAACACATGAGGGGATACACGCCCTAGACTTAGGACGCGCCCACATTTAATGAAATGAAAGATATGGACTATGTTTGGGTTTAATCTACAACACAACATAAGTGGACGCGTCCTAGATATATGGTGCGCCCTAGTAAAGAGGAATGCACTACGTGGCTTGTTTGGATGAACGAATTTGTCCTCGCTCAGGACACGACAAAAGGCTTGTCCTCGCTCCGGGCTTCTCCTCACTCCAAACTTGTTCTCGCTCAGGACAAGGCAAAGGGCTTGTCCTCACTCCGGGCTTGTCCTCGCTCCGGGCTTGTCCTCGTTCCGGGCTTGTCCTCGCTCAGGACAAGGCAAAGGACTTGTCCTCGCTCCGGAATCGTCCTCACTCTGGGCTTGTCCTCGTTCAGGACAAGGCAAAGGCTTGTTCTCGCTCCGGGCTTGTCCTCGCTCAGGACAAGGAAAAGGGCTTGTCCTCGCTCCGGGATTGTCCTTGCTCAGGACAAGGCAAAGGGCTTGTCCTCGCTCCGGGCTTGTCCTCACTCCGGGCTTGTCCTCGCTCAGGACAAGGCAAAGGGCTTGTCCTCGCTTTGGGCTTGTCCTCGCTCCGGGATTGTCCTTGCTTCGGGCTTGCCCTCACTCCGGGATTGTCCTCGCTCAGGACAAGGTAATGGGCTTGTCCTCGCTCCTGGCTTGTCATCACTCCGGGCTTGTCCTCGCTCAGGGCAAGGCAAAGGGCTTGTCCTCGCTCCGGACTTGTCCTCACTCCGGGCTTGTCCTCCCTCAAGACAAGGCAACGGGCTTGTCCTCGCTCTGGGCTTGTCCTCGCTCCGGGCTTATCGTCGCTCCGGGGTTGTCCTCGCTCTGGGCTTGTCCACGCTCAGGACAAGGCAAAGAGGTTGTCCTCGCTCAGGATGACGCAATGAGCCTGTTCTCACCCGGGATAAGGAAAATAAGAACAACCTCAGGACAAGGCAATGATGGAAGGAGCAATGAATGATTGTTTGCACTAACGTATTTGTTGTAGGTACTCTTTGAAGAATTCCCTCCTTGAGACGGTCAAGGAGGGGGATGTCCGTGAAAAGCTTGAAGGCCTCCAGGGGTATGCCTGATGACTGAAGGCCTCCTCCTGTATTCAACGGGTGTCCTCATTGGGGATGCAGGGTTAACTCTGGTGTGTGCTCTGTGAACTCTGTTCTTGTATTCAACGGGTGTCCTCGTTGGAGAACTTTGGAGTTAACCTGCACTTTGTACCCAAGAGCTTGAGATCACCTGTCCTGCTATCTGGTGGGTTATCCTCATTCGGCGGACAGGGACGTGTCCTGCATTTGGGGTGAACCGTGGCTATACCTGCGTTCGTAAAGCAAGGGAGATAGATGTAGTGGAATGTTATCCTTGCGCAGGGAGATGCACTATCCGTGAAGTCCTGTAATTACGGACGAGTCTTGGGCCTTCACGGTTGGGCCTCATAGTTGGACAATCCTAAGGCTAACGGAAGATGGATTTTGGAAGGGTTTCTACCGGGCCTAGGAATGAGAAGTCTAAGACCATTAGATTTCTTGTTCTCCAAGAACTACGCCAGGCTTGATCCCTATATAAATGGTACGTAGGCATATTGAGAGGGTAAGAAGTTGAGAGCTGAAAAGGAGCCACCACTTGCCCTAATCAATCTCAGCCACCAATTAACATACAACCACCACATACCGCTTGATTTTTCGGCGAAGAACCACCGTCATAGATCTTAATTCCGGCGAGAAATCTCAAACTTTGTTGTTACCAGATTCCTCTTTCAACAAATTAGCCCTAGAAGGAGGGGTGCTGATTAAGATCATAGTCTTGGGAGGAACACATGTCTTACGATCATTATGGAATTTCTTATGATGGAAGTGAAGGCAGATCTAAAGGAGAGGGAGAGGGAGGCTACACTCGCCATGAACCCTACGTGCCCAGAAACATAGTAGATCCTCCGAGAGCTCCAGATGTGGGAGGAACACCTCCAGTTCTCATCAGCAACGCTGATATCTTGAAGCAGCTATATTGCATGGGGGGCACTCTGAACAACTTTCACTCGAGGCTGAGCACGGTGGAGCGTCACAAAATGAGGAGAGGTCGTCGTTTGCCCCGCCGTGGCCACGCCATGGGGAAAGCACCCGTGGTTGAGGAAGATGCTCAGGATGCCCGTGGCCAGGCCAATGAAGGAAACCTATGAATCACTTCATGACACTTGAAATACTCTGATGATGTAGAGGCTATTGTGGAGCTTATCGATGAGGAAACTATTGGCAATTAGGTTGTTCCACACCCGCATAGGGCTGGACGTACGATGGACGAGCGTCGTCGTGATCAAGATGAGGAAATAAGAGATTTTTCAACTCTAAAGAGGAGGCTGGGCATAAGGTTGGAAGACGACGATTTGAGAATATTGCTGCTAGAATGGCAAAAGGAAGGTAATGGTGGAAAAGCGAGTCCCCGTGATACAACGCGTGTGCCCCTACATATCCAAGGGAAGATAGGGTGTGGCACTGTGAACACGAACATGTCCCTCGACGAGGAAGGTTCGGAAATTACGGTCGTGGCTATCAGAGGAATGGACGGGGAAGGATGGGATACCAACATGGAAGGGCGCCATATAATGGGAGACAAAAGGGCGTGCTCTCGACTGATGAAGCGCATGTCGTTGTTCCTATGTCTTCTCACAGTGCTACAGTTAATGGATCCAGGACGCGTCCTCATGACCAGGATGACGTCCGAATTCAAGAAATGTTGCAAAATAACAATGAATTATCGAGACGCGGCCAGGAGGAACCTCGTATGCCAGGGAATATTCAAAATCAAGATGACAATATACCACAACCGCAGCCTCAGGGCGAGGGGCGGCGAGATCCACCGGTATACCCGGGGGTAACCAAGGGGAATAACAACAAGTTGTGGAGCAACCTCAACAACTCAACGTTCAAACCATTCCTTGAGTAGGAACATTAATGTGAATAATCTTAAGAGGTTGCTCAACCATCTTGAAGGAGGTAGGGTAACAACAATTGCGCAAGCTCCATCCCCTTTCTCTGCTGTTGTAAGGGAAGGAGGTAGGGTAACAACTACCTGTGGGATACAGGAACACGACCAATGACTTGCGCTTTTATGGAAACTCTGACCCCGTGGAATTCTTGGGACGTTTCAACAGTGAGATGAATGTATATCAGGTACCCGACTTAGCACGGTGCCGTTTTTTGGAGGCTACCTTTAGAGAAGGTGCTCAACAGTGGTTCCAAAAACTTGGCCCAGGAGTTATCACATCTTGGGAACAAATGAAAACCTTGTTTTTGACTCAGTTCCAAACTGCGGTGAAGTATACGCCACCTTTTACCACACTGGCTGATGTGAAATAGAAGGAAGGGGAAAACTTGACCTCATACTTTAAAAGGTTCAATGCGAAGTCTACCTTGGTGAGAGGCGCAACCGACGAAACACTGAAAATACTTCTTATAGCTGGTCTGCGCATGGGAACAGATTTCTGGAAATATTTATAGGGAAAAGACCTTGCGTCGTTAGCTGATGTACTTGCACAGACTGAGTCCTTCAAAGCAATTGAGTAGTCGCTTGCCGAGACAAGAAAGAATGATAATACCAACAACCCAAAGGGGAGAATTAAGAGAAGAGATAGATCTGCGAGTCCAGATTATCAGTGGAATGCTCAGAGTCCTAATAGAGTCAACGCTACCAACTCGCGAAGAGAATAGAGCCCGCAATTGAACTTTTAATGTTGGAAAATGTTTCAAGGATCAATATTATTGAGGAGGCTATGGTGGAGCGTGAAGGAGACGTTGTACAACAAGAAGTGAATAGAGAAAGGTTGAAAGGAAGGAGTGAATTCTTTCAAATTTTGAAAAAGTCCTCCTGAGGTTGACGCTCCCCCAAGGGAGGGCGCGCCCTCATGATGTGTAATGTTAGAAGCCATTCCTTGTCTTGAGGTTGATGCTTCTCCAAGGGAACGCGCCCTCAGGCTCTGCAATGGCTAAAGCTTTGCTTTGTCCTGAGGTAGACTGTGATGGCCTCAACCCCGGGGTCAGGAGTTGACGTCATCCACAACACAGCAAGCAACATAATAAAATTCATTTCACCGATAAAACATAATCACGACCCCTCTTACCAAGTTCTTTTCCAGGTTTAAGTATGACTTAGGTTATACCTTACCATAAAACTAATTCATTACAACCACCTTGGCAACACTACCTTAATACAGCAACTCAATACACCATTTCTGGTCTGACACAACTATCTCAAAAGAGCCTGACATGAAAAGAACTGGAACTTTGCCCGACTACCATGGAAGAATCTCCTACGTATCTGCAATACATATATAAAACATTTTGCAAGGGTGAGCAATCAATTGCTCAGCAATACCACTATATGAATAATAATCAAAAACAGTTTATGATAAATAGTTATAGGAACAAAATTCATAACTTGTTAGAAAACAATTAAAACATGTATGAACTGGATATCAAAACTAGCATGCTCTGTAAAACCAAATCAACAGTTTTGTGTTGTGCAAAAATACCAGAGTTCAATTTTAGCATGCTACTTTTATTTTTAAATCTTCCGTCCTATCGTAGGACCCATAAAACCATTTGTCCCGTTACGGGGACCCAAAATCGTTTGTTCCGTTACGGGTACCATAAAACTTGTCCCATCACAGGACCTATAAAACTTGTCCCATCACAGGTTTCATAAAACTTGTCCCATCACAAGACCCATAAAACTTGCTCAGATATAAAAGTATTGGATGATCCCTGGTGAGACAACTGATCAGGCTATCTCCATATGATAACTCTATCTTGGCTATCCTACGAAAACTTGTTCCGGAACTCAGAGATTAGCTAGGTCCCTGTCACGCTGGGCTGGTGGTTATAATATGGTGCGCAACCACTTCACCTCTTACGCTAACTTCCAGGCCGTTACAGGCCTCCTACACACACTCATCCAATTATCTGATCATTTTTATCCAGTTTTCCAAATCACTTACCTATCTCTTGTCAAGACAATTATATCACAACACACTTCCAAAACAATTTCATTTTATTTAAAATTTAGAGATAGGTATTTTCAGAAGTTACTTTTCCCCCAAAACACAAGTTAACAAAACCCAGGGGATACGTAACTTAAATCGTTCTATTCCAGTACGTAATTTAAATCAACTATTATTCATATATACAGAACCGTAAAAGATTTTTTCAGGGATACTTGCCTTACAGAGCTTTACAAATATTAACGATTGACCTTGAGCCGACACGGACACTCAGGCTTTATCGCCTAACCACTAGATCACCTTGGATTCGACTTCAACACTCAGGTCCTTCGATCGGAACCTTACCGAGCTCATCGACTGCCCACTAGGCTATCTAACGCCAACTCTTGGGCCTTCCGACTAGAACCTACAAAGTCGAAACATCCTAACTTAGACATTCGATTATGCTTGACATATCCTTGCTAACAATCTACCCGAACATTAACAAAACCCGACTCGTAACATACTTCATATAATAATACACGTATCAATTAGGGTTCACATTCTCGAAAGTCGGTTCGATGTTTGTTTTCAGAAAATACATATACTTGTCCTCTTACGAAATCAGGGTTATTGGTTTGGCAAAATATTTTCCCACAACATACAATCAGGTTCGTATAAAATATTTATATATAATCGCTCGACATCCCAATAATTACTGGATACGCCCCGATATTTCCGTAATTTGATTTTTCCGGAAATCGGGCAGCACTTCCTTTATTTATCGGACTAACCCTTCGAAGCAATTCGACGTCACAACCACCAAATTCACAATAACAACAATACACAATCAGCCCTGTTCATAATCCAAACACCGGTACGACTATTATAATAATACTCTACTTTTCACTTTGAAATTAATTTTACAACTAATTTATTTACATTAGGACTCAGAATCGTGTCATCACAGTCCACCGTCAGCTCACTGATGTTCATCGCTGACGGCGGTGAAATCTATCGGTGCCCGAATAAGTCGGATATCAAGACTGTTTCCACCGATTCATAATTAATTTCTCGCATAAAACAATCATTTTATTTCACAAAATCCATCTACAATTCCTGTAGATCAATAAAATAAATTAATTAAAATATTTCATTCAGAACATAACTGAACCAATAGTTGCGACCACACACACGGGCATACGCGCCAACCGGAAACACAGGGCATCGCCGGAAAATCGACGAGCGGCCACCACAGAGTCTACGCACACCCGCTGTACACACAACACACACACACATCGTATACACAGAGAATCACACATACATGTCGTACACACAAAGAATCACACACACACATAGACACACACAAACACACACACACACACACACATATATATATATATATACAATCGGGTGAAACCACCAGCCTCACCGGGGTTTAGACGGCGGTGGTGGCCTCGACTCGCCGGAAACCAACAGCGAACGGGAACTCCCAAAATAGGGGGAAGCGGAAAGAAAATAGAGGGAAGAAAAGAGGGGGATCAGGAAGAGAGAAGAAGGGAGCGAGAGGGGGTGAAATTGAGAGAGATTGGGAGAGATTTAGAGAGGTCGACGAGAGAGATGAGAGGGAGAGAGACTGTGAATTGAGAAGGGAAGAAACGGGTTAAACCCGATTAAGTCTGCCCCTTTTTATTTTATTGCGTAACCCAGTGATTAATGTACTGTCTGACCCGTATTTTAACTTTTTAACGAACAACTCACAGGTAATTAAAATCCGGTCATTAATAAATATTTTATAAAATATCACAAATAATTAAAAGTTAATAAAAATAGAATTTTCATAATTTTAAAATAATTTTTGAAACACAATTTATACCCGTTTTTAACGAATAAACGAAACACGCGCAGGTGAAATTTATCCCAAAAATTACCAAAATAATTTTAAAATTCTCGGAATATTCCAAACTTAAATAAATACGAGTTTCATAATTTTTGAGGAATTTTGGAATTAAATACGGATTGAACAAATAATTAAAATCATAAAATCATATATGGCTAAATAATCAATAAAATATTGATTTCTCATTTTTATAAACTCCTAAAAATAATTAATAAAATTATGAAGCCATAAAAATGATTTTAGAGATAATACCCATATTTATGAAAATAAATCTTGAATATAATCACCTTTAGATACAAAAACAAAACAACTCAGCTTCACAACTAATTACACAAATCATCCTCGAACACCAATAATCATATATGATTAATAATAAAATAATATCATCTAACTGAACCCATACACATATTTTATTTATGTAATTATTTAATAATTACACAATTAAACAATATAAAAATATATGAGTCGTTATAATCTTTCCCCCTTAAAAAGATTCTGTCCTCAGAATCTGATTTTTAACCAACCAAGTGAGGATATTTGTCAAGCATATCTGACTCTAACTCCCAAGTAGACTCTTCTACTCGAGGATTCATTCAAAGCATAATCACTATAGATATAAATTCATCCCTAGGGACTCACTCATAATGACCTAGGATTTGAGTTGATCATTCCACATAGACCACGTTTGGATGAGAGCCCATCGACTTCTAATCAACGACTTAATTCAAATCAGACATATATCGCTTTAACATTGACACGTGGAACACACCATAACTTTGCTGCAACTGCGGCGACAATACTAATTCTTGAGCAACTTCTCGCCCCTTCTTATCAAACCTAACCAATCTGTTCCAAGGTGAAACTTTTATCAATACCAACGATCCTATTTTTATATCCATACTCTTTCGATGCAAATCCATCTTCTTTCTTTATCTATCCTAAGTTGCTTCAACTCTTTTCCGAATCAACACCACTATGCCCTTGGTGCGCTGAATTAACTTAGGACCTAACAATATTTCTACTCCCATTTTTTTCTCAATAAAGGGGAACCCACACCTATGTCCACACAGGGCTTCGCAAGGTAGCATTCCCCTACTAACATGATAACTATTAACATATAAAAACTCAATCAATGGTAGGTGATTACCACAATTTCCTTTTAGATCCAAACTATATACTCTCAACATATCTTATATTGTCTTAATCGTCTTTTCATTTTGACCCTTCGTCCACGGATGATAGGCGGTGCTCATTTTCAACTTAGTTTCCAAATATTCGAATACCTCTTGCTTCTTTCCCTCAGTTAAGGCTGGAAAGGAATCTCATATCTTCACTTCTTCTCACCTTCAGATATTTAAACTTCACATTCCACTTTTTCCCCATTTCTTTATTAACTCCTTAGCGATTTTTAATCACATTCAATCCTTTCCTTCTATACAGGGCATCTGTTACTACACCGGCTTTGCTTAAATGTTCGTTAGTTAAATAATCGGAATCGTTTGTTAATCCCAACCAAAATTCATACATTAAAACTTAACATATAGTTTCTTTCCTTCTAATCTTCGTAGGGAAATCCTTGGGCGTTCCACATAGACATCCTTGGTCCTTGAATAGTTGAGGATGTTATCAATAAATACAATCATGCTTATCCACACACTCCTTATACACCATGTTCACTAACTGATACACTTGTTAATCCAAATAACATTACCAAAAATTGTGATGCCCATATTTCGTTTTAACTGCAGTCTTCGATACGTCCTCAGGCTGGATCTTAAGTCAACCCCCGAGAAATAACACACTCCTTGAATTAGGTCACCTAAATAATCAATTCTTAATAGGGTTACTTATTCATATTCGTCGTTTTGTTAAACTCCCGATAATCATTACATACTCTCATAATTTCATCCTTCTTTTCAGCAACATCTCTGGTATAAACCAAGGGACTATATCTGGTATGCTCACTTTCCTTACGAATATCTTTACAATTATCGAACTAATTATTTCATCCCACTGGCCTTCAAAGAAATTCCAGGGCATTTATATATTACTCAACTTCCTTCAGCTTAAGTATTTTCTTCTTCGTATCTATACCCAAAGTGGATTTACTTTATCTCTTTAGCTTATTAACTCCTTTCTTCGCACGATTGGAAGAGCTTCTTATCTTGCTTCTTCCTTTAGAAACTCACCCTACTACTGGCTTCCATACACTTTACTATTCGCTTCTCCTGAATTAATCTTTGCCTTATGAAAGGACAACCAATTCGTTACTAAAATCATATCAAACTCCTCTAGCTCAAAGGGTGTCAGATCAGCTGCACTACGCCCGAATTCTCTGAAAGTTCTGCCTCTAACTGTGCTGGATGTTGACCCTTGGGATATAGTAACTTGAGTAATCGTTCCAAACTCCTTGCAATACGCGCAACCTTCCCACATTTGTAACAAGTAACTTCTAGATT
Source organism: Apium graveolens (assembly GCF_009905375.1). NCBI lineage: Eukaryota > Viridiplantae > Streptophyta > Magnoliopsida > Apiales > Apiaceae > Apium > Apium graveolens. The sequence continues at coordinate 169,607,145 of NC_133654.1, read as the reverse complement.
TTATGGATTGCATTCCGACGCATAATGACCCATATGACCACATTTGAAACATTGAACATTCTTTGCTTTCAGATCTGAAAATCACATCAGAATTTAACTTAACCTAATTGGAACCAACTTCTATCTAATTGACCATGAGCTGGTAAAATTAACCAACTTTTCTTTTTAATTGACCAATTGGAGTATCAACAGAAACACCAATAACACACAAAAGTATATGTTGTATCCTTAAAAGTAGGGTATTTTTCAAAAAAATTGGGCAGCATCTCCTCTGTATTATTGGTTACTAGTCGGACTCAAGCCGACACCAATAATCAACCAACAACCATATCCATCCATCACCATCAACCAAACCGCTAACAAATATACTAACCGCTACCACCACTCTACTCCACGATTTACAATACTGTGACACGTAACATACTAATAACCATATGTATCACTACCCAACATAACAAAACGAGATTGGCTATATCAGCCACAACTACCAAAAAGTAGCCTTGCAAACCAGGTCAGACTTAAGGAACTCCGAATCATGTTGGACATACTAGTCCTATTTCAACCACCCATTCTTCTAGGGCGGTTCCCTATCATTTTCCATGGACTCGCGTACCACTGAATTAACATTTTTAAGATTAAAACCTTTTCCAATGGATCGCCAATCCTTTCTGCTATTGTTATTCTAAAATAGAAATCGGATACAGAACTTTTACTTTTCCAGATGGTCAACTCTTCGTTTACTTTCCATAACTAGGACGGTCTGACCACAGAGGTTACCGAAGGAAATTCATTGCCATAAAATGCCAAATAAAATTATGAAATCAAGGTAATCCATTCTGAAAGAAAAGTGAAAAAATGCGGATATGACTGGGAGCAACCATACAAGTACGTAAGATGGCCAGTCTTAGTACCATACAGTTTACAACACATATTTTGGTGGCGTCCCACCAGACCCTTTGCCACACAGAAAAATAGTCAAATCATATGTATTGTTTGCCCCAATCAGCCGATAGAACCTCCGAGGAAAGAAATATAAGGATTCAAGATATAACCCATAGTACTGATCCACATTTACTAAGAGACTCGACTGTCATAGCAACCCTTGACTATTACCATTCCATCTGAACTTCACGGTCAGACTCGCTTTCTCGAGAAAGAAAACTAAAAACCTCTACTAGACATTGCTAGTGATACTTATATACAAGGGAGACTTACTACAACCGGGTAGTTCCAACCAATCCTCAAAAGACATCAGGGTTACACCTCTGAAACCCTTAACTGAACTCATAGACTCGATCCTCTGATTGAGTTGCTGACTCACATCTATATAAACCTTCCTGCACTCTTTTGACTCTATTCCTAACCTAAATCAGGGACTCAAACCTGTAGCTCTGATACCAACTATGACGGCCTCAACCCCGGGGTCAGGAGTTGACGTCATCCACAACACAACAATCAACATAATAAAATTCATTTCACTGATAAACATAATCACGACCCCTCTTACCAAGATCTTTTCCAGGTTTAAGTATGACTTAGGTTATACCTTACCACAAAACCAATTCATTACAACCACCCTGGAAACACTACCTTAATACAGCAACTCAATAGACCATTTCTGGTCTTACACAACTACCTCAGAAGAGTCTGACACGGAAAGAACTGGAACTTTATCCGACTACCACGGATAATCTCCTAGGTATCTGCAATATATATATAAAACATTTTGCAAGGGTGAGCAATCAATTGCTAAGAAGTACCACTATATGAATAATAATCAAAAACAATTTATGATAAACAGTTATAGGAACATAATTCATAACTTGCTAAAAAACAAATAAAACATTTATGAACTAGATATCAAAACTAGCATGCTCTGTAAAACCAAATCAACATTTGTATGCTGTGCAAAAATACCAGAGTTCAATTTTAGCATGCTACTTTCATTTTCAAATCATTCGTCCCATCGCAGGACCCATAAAACCATTTGTCCCGTTACGGGGACCCAAAATCGTTTGTTCTGTTACGAGATGTAACGCCCCCAAATCCAGGTTCAAAGGATTTGGTCATCACTAAGAAACCTCAATCCAAATTACCTGTTAAATCAATAAATAAATACCAGCGAAAGATATTTAACATCTATGAACCCAAACTAATCCAAGGTCTTTTAAGGTTACGGCTCTAGAAACAAGAATTCCAAATTTCATAAATAATTTTCACTTCCTTTTAAAACTCTTTTCAACAAATTCCAATTCCACACTAACCCGCTAGTATAACTTCGAAAAGAAGTATACTAGACCCAACTATAAATAACATAATTATAATATAATATAATATAATATAAACAACTTTACATAATAGAACTTACACTAATCCGCAAACACTGGACCAACCACCTTTCAAGAGCTTCTTTTTTGCTTTCTCGAATTACGCGGCTAAACATCGCAAGTTAATCCTCACTGGAGGTTAAATTTGAAAACAGGCAAGTATGAGCGAAAGAAATGCTCAGCAAGATCATTATAGCGAATATAGGGTCATTTTGATATAAAACCGACATCTGCATTAGAGTAGAACATTTAAAATCATAATTGCTGAATCATAAAATTTATTAAAGAATCGGATAATTATTTCTCACTGTATTCAAAACTCTTTTTGATATTTTCGAGCGAAATGCTTCAGCAATACTTTGAATCTTGACGAGAATAAAACTCGTAAAATAATGTTTACGGAAATATCGTAAACCACAATAACAGGAAACAATGATTATGGATCGAGTCATAACCTTTATTCAAAACCGAACTCTTGATATTAATACTCCTTTTGTTGTCATATCAAATTAGATATCAATACGAACTTTGATGCTCACAACATCCCATACTGAAGTCAACATCAATCATCTATACTAAAACCACATTTGATATTTAACAACAAACTAAATATCCACGTAAAGCAGAAACTGAATCAAAACTGTATTTCACCTTTTATTCAAAACCTGAAAACACTTAATAAACCATTCCTTATAAGATTATCAAAAGCAATATAATAATTTAGATTGGAATCCTCGAACGACGGTGTGTTGCCGCCGGTGATCAGCCGCGGAGCAACACCAGTATGCCGAAGTATATCCAACTAAACAAATGGGTACCCAAGTCACATATCGGCCTAATGGTATTATATCCTATATAATACCTAAATCTCCGCTGGACCTCCGCCATGGCCTCTTACGCAACCATCCAATCTTAAAACATTTTATTGAAAGGGGTCATAATACTCGACACCCTTATAAACTTTTATTCCCCCATTTACTTGGGCAGGAATACTCGCAAAACCAAATCATTTTCCTCAAAATCCAAAACATTTATAAATCCATTAATTTGATAAGTAAAATCACTTAGCTATTCTGAACATAGAATAGCAGAATAATACTTGCATAAACAGAATCATTTAATTCAGCAATATGTAAAATATTTATCTATTACGAACTGAATAGGGAAAACAATACTTGCATGATAAGATTTAAAATAAATATCACTTGAACAATAAGTGATGATAGGGATACTTTCCTTTGGGTTTTTAGCAGTTAGTCACACTCGTATAAACGTATTTATCCCAATCTGGCATCTCAAGGCATCACCGTCTTTTACTTCACTAAATCTATGATCTGCTGCTCATGCAGTGTTGTCAACCCAATATTCCATACTATTCAACTCTAGTCTTCATCCATGCCCTCTGGTCTTGATCGTCTCGAAAGAATCACATCTATAATTAAAAGATCACACTTTAATCGCCTAAATGATAATTACTCGAAGAACTGCGCGTCAAAATCCTATCGTCTACCCATATGATAGCCCGCATATAAAGAAGATAGTTAATCACAAGATCATTGACCAACTTACACACGTAATTCATATAACACGTAAGCATATAATCCACGTATCACATAATTCATATCACACAATTCATAACACACATAACTCATTTCGTCAAAAGCTAGGTCTCGGTATTTTTAAAATCAAAATCGGGACAAAATACGTCTTTTGGTAAACACGCGACTCAGAATTAACTTTCAAAACAAGCGATCTTCCGAAACAAAAAGGATCTGGGTCTCGAAAGTATTTTTTTAATGAAATCGGAATATTTTTCTGAGTCTATACGCGTTCATTTCATATTAAACGGACGAACAGTTTATTTATAAAATATCTTGTCCCAACACGTAATTAGGTTCCGTAAAATTTAATTACTTATCCTCGTTCGACGTCTCCGATAATTATAGGTTACGTTCCCGTATTGTCGGAATTAATTTCCCGAAAATCGGGCAGCGTCTCCTTTATTTATCGGCCTACTCGTCGAACGTCCCGACGTCAAATCAATCACAACCGCAATCAATCACAATCCAAAATCCAATCACCAAATTCAGTCAACACCGTCAATTCACAAATTCACCAATACCAGTTAAATACAATTATTAATCGCTATCATTTGTATTTTTATGATTTAATTCGTAATTTATATTTTAAATCGCATTTTGTATTTTAACCCGTAGGACTCAGATCGAATCATCATAGTCCACCGTCGGCTCGTCGATGCTCATTGCCGACGGCGGCGAAATCGTGGGTACCCGATAAAGTCGGGTTTCCAACACAAATTTCACCGATATAACCTTCGAATAATTAAATAATTAATCGAATAATCATCAAAATTTTCATTCGAATATAAAAAAATTAATTCGAATAAAACAAATTATTCAATCAATACAACACAGCGGTAACAGGATTAAAGGAAACAGGGCAACCACGCGTGCACCCACGCGATATCACCGCCATCTCGCCGGAAACCGGCGAAAGGCGGCAAAGTAGCGAAACAAACGCAACAACAAAAGAAGAACAGGAAACCCCAACACTGAAAACAGCCATACACGCCAACCCACACACATATACACATATATCAGTATGTATATACGCATATATATGCAGCAAGCATGAACGGAGTGGAGCTTATAATCGGAAAATTCAAGAACCGATCAGAACTTACCGGAAAAACAGAGAATCAGGGGTGGAGAAGGAGAGAAAAATAGAGAGAGTAATAGAGAGATTGAGAAGGGAAAGATAGTGCAAAGAAGATCGAGATGGATAGAATAGAGACGAGAGAGACTGCAAATGGAGAGAAAGGAAACGGGTTATACCCGATTACACCCCCCCTTCTGCCCTTTTTTTTATAAACCCCGCAACGAAAGTATTATCCGACCCGTATATTAGTTTAACAAAAAAATACACAATTAATATAAATTGAAATAAATCCCAACTTGATTTCAAAATTTCCGAACTAAATAAAACTAGTAAAATAAAATTTTTCGCAAGTTTTAAAATAATTACTAAAATGGAATTATTCCCGCTTTTATCTATTAAATGAATCAATGCGCGGGTGAAATTAATCCCAAAAATTTCCAAAATAATTTTAAAATTCTCGGAATATTTCAAACTTAGATAAATATGAGTTTCATAATTTTTGAAGAATTCTGAAATTAAATACAGAGATTACAAACAGATACAATCAGAAAATCATACAGGGCTAAATAATTGATGAAATATTAATTTCTAAATTTTATAAATTCCCAAAAATATTTATTGTAGTTATAAAACCATAAAAACAATTCTAGAGACAATCCAAGTATTTATGCAAATAAATATCCGAAAAATAGATTACTTAGCCGCTAAGTAACTATAAAAATGATACAATTAGTACTAGATTTGGATAATTATCAAAACCAGACTTCTTATAAAACACCCTACGAGAAAATAACGTAAAATATCCCGTCTATCGAGAATACGGGTTTTGCAGATTTATTAAGACAATTATCGCATTCGAAAATTTTGCGCCGGGACACGTATGGGTCAAACCATAATTCGGATCGAAAAAGTTAAAACACGAAAAATGTCCGGAATATCCAGATTAGGTTAGGAAGGAGTTTTCAGAAAAGTTTCGGGTTGTAAAAACGCAGAAACGGTTGAAGTTGGACGATTCGTGGCTTTATAAAATAGTTTTATAAATACTCGGAAAATAATTATTAAATCCATAAATCATTATAAAATCATATAATAGGCCAAAAAATTTGCCAATAAAATATCATAATTATCTATATTTTAATCTGGACATATAAAAATTAGAATACTTAAAGAATATCACATATAAACATCCAAAACATCAAATCTAATTACCAGATAATTCACTAAAATTCATATAAAAATCATATAAACACTTCAAATAATGATAACAATAATATCTGAAAAATATGGGATATTACACGGGAACCATAAAACTTGTCCCATCACAGGACCTATAAAACTTGTCCCATCACATGACCCATAAAACTTGTCCCATCACATGACCCATAAAACTTGCTCAGATATAAAAGTATTGGATGATCCCTGGTGAGACAGCTGATCAGGCTATCTCCATAGGATAACTCTATCTTGGCTATCCTACGAAAACTTGTTCCGGAACTCAGAGACTAGCTAGGTCCCTGTCACGATGGGCTGGTGGTTATAATAGGGTGCGCAACCACTTCGCCTCTTACGCTAACTTCCAGGCCGTTACGGGCCTCCTGCGCACACTCATTTAATTATCTGATCATTTTTATCCAGTTTTCCAAATCACTTACCTATCTCTTGTCAAGACAATTATATCACAACACACTTCCAAAACATTTTCATTTTATTTAAAATTTAGAGATAGATATTTTCAGAAGTTACTTTTTCCCCAAAACACAAGTTAACAAAACAATTTGAAACCCAGGGGATACGTAACTTAAATCGTTCTATTCCAGTCTATAATTTAAATTAACTATTATTCATATATACTGAACCGTAAAAGATTCGTTCAGGGGTACTTGCCTTGCAGAGCTTTACAAATATTAACGATTGACCTTGACCCGACACGGACGCTCAGGCATTATCGCCTAACCACTAGATCACCCTGGATTCGACTTCAACACTCAGGTCCTTCGATTGGAACCTTACTGAGGTCGTCGACTGCCCACTAGGCTATCCAACGCCAACTCATGGGCCTTCCGACTAGAACCTACAAAGTCGAAACATCCTAACTTAGATATTCGATTATGCTTGACATATCCTCGCTAACAATCTACCCGAACATTAATAAAACCCGACTCGTAATATACTTCATATAATAATACATGTATCAATTAGGGTTCACGTTCTCGAAAGTCGGTTCGGTGTTTGTTTTCAGAAAATACATATACTTGTCCTCTTACGAAATCAGGGTTATTGGTTTGGCAAAACATTTTCCCACAACATACAATCAGGTTCGTATGAAATATTTACATATAATCACTCGACGTCCCGTTAATTACTGGATACGCCCCCATATTTCCGTAATTTAATTTTTCCGAAAATCGGGCAACACTTCCTTTATTTATCGGACTAACCCGTCGAAGCAATTCGACGTCACAACCACCAAATTCACAATAACAACAATCCACAATCAGCCCTGTTCATAATCCAAACACCGGTACGACTATAATAATAATACTCTACTTTTCGCTTTGAAATTAATTTTACAACTAATTTATTTATTATTATTTATTTACATTAGGACTCAGAATCATGTCATCACAGTCCACCGTCTGCTCACCGATGTTCATCGCTGACAGCGGTGAAATCTATCGGTGCCTGAATAAGTCGGATATCCAGACCATTTCCACCGATTCATAATTAATTTCTCGCATAAAACAATCATTTTATTTCACAAAATCCATCAACAATTCCTGCAGATCAATAAAATAATTAATTAAAATATTTCATTCTGAACATAACCGAACCAATAGTTGCAACCACACACACGCGCATACGCGCCATCCGGAAACGCAGGGCATCGCCGGAAAATCGACGAGCGGCCACCACTAAGTCTACTGCACACCCGTTGTACACACACCACACACACAGCGCACACATAGAGAATCACACACACATGTCGTACACACAAAGAATCACACACACACATAGATACACACAAACACACACACATATATATATATACAATCGGGTGAAACCACCAGCCTCACCGGGGTTTAGACGGCGGCGGCGGCCTCGACTCGCCGGAAACCAACAGGGAACGGGAACTCCCAAAATAGGGGGAAGCGGAAAGAAAATAGAGGGAAGAAAAGAGGGGGATCAAGAAGAGAGATTGGGAGAGATTTAGAGAGGTCGACGAGAGAGATGAGAGGGAGAGAGACTGTGAATTGAGAAGGGAAGAAACGGGTTAAACCCGATTAAGTCTGCCCCTTTTTATTTTATTGCATAACCCAGCGATTAATGTACTGCCTGACCCGTATTTTAACTATTTAATGAACAACTCACGGGTAATTTCGGCCCAACCTGACAAACCCTCTGTTGCAACCATTGCTCCACATGACATTATTGACATGACATAGCCATCACAGGGTATGTTTCATCCCACTCAACCTACTAATTCTAATGTTGTTTCGTCGAGTAGGCCTTCGAAGTTAGCATCACGTAGAATGAATGGAGAGAAGTGGAGTATCCCTAAGACTTTTAGTATGACAAAAAAGGCTGAAATCTATGAAGACTGGGGATGGGGCATAGATAGGACTGTGAAGATAAATGGTGGATTTATAGTTTGTGGCCACCATATATCTGAATCCTGAATGATTAGCCTAGCTCCATGTTCATGGCTTGATGGCAATATTATCTTTAATTTATATAGTATTAATCTTATTTCTCGTGTATTCAGTCTTTCCATATAGTGAAAGTATCTATATTAGTCATGTAATTTTCAGGGATTGCTACGTGAGCGGGAGGAGAACATGCATAAAGGAGGGATATCGGAGAGGAAGTCAGTCTACTACTTCATGGACCTTTATTTCATGGTGTTCGAAGAAAGCATATGAAAAATATAAGTAGAGCGGTAAGAAAAGGCGGTAGTGAAGAAAAGAAGGCGTGAGATGCAGCACAACGTTCTTTTAATGACTTTGCTACTTCAGTCATCGGACCCACTGTTATTCAGGCGGAATATATCTTCATCCATTGCTGTGTAACTGATAGTCATTGTGTACTTTTTGTTTTTGCTACCAAGGAGTTTATGGTCTTATTGCTGGATTCATTGAATGATGACCCCAGTTATCATGAGGATATTCGAGTTGTGGTACGTTTATTGTATCCCATCTTCGTTCATATCATTTATACTTGCCTATTATTGTCTAGTTTTATAGGTATTTGTTCTTGTTTTTGTCGGAGTTATGGTTATTGCGTAGATTGTTCAAAAATCTATATCCTGAACATGCTTATGAGCCGGCGGATACACCCTATTTTGCAATATGTTCTAGACCGAAGCAACACAATTATAATGTTTTCGGTATTTTTATAATAAATTTCATGGATTTCATGTTACAAGGTTATGACACTCCATCCATGGATCCTTTGTTACAAGATTTAGTTGATAATTTTTGCTATAGACTATCGAAGGAGCTTCAAATAGGAAGGGCAAAGGGAATTTCCGGTCCTCGAATGCGGATACGTCACCAAAATATATAATTTTATTTTGAGAATGATTGAAATGCGTTTGAGACAATTATTTGTACTAGAGATATTTATTCGTATTAGAGAATGAATTTGAGATTAGATTGTATTTGAAATATTTTAGTAGATATTGGGACTGAATCGTAGTTAAATTTGCATATTGGTTGTGGAAAATTTTAGCATTGGTTGTGGTTTGATTGTTAAAACAGAGGATGCTCTATTTACAGCAGGTGGCTTTCTGTTTTGTTCCGAAGCGTACTGTGGTATAATTCCGCAGTACATGCTGAAGAAAATAGAACACAAATGCTGAGAACAGAGCACCTGCTCTGTTTTTCCTCCGAAAGCTTCAACTGAATTCCTTAGGTTTTGGAAGTTAGTGCAAGATTTTTCCAAAAAAAAAGTTAATGCACTTCCTAAATTTCATTAAACATGATACTAAGTTGTAAAATCAATAAATTTTTTCAAAATTATTTTTTTTAAAAACCCTAAATAAAAGAAAATTTTGTTAGAATTCTAGGAAATACTATAAATTAAAATAACACAATTATTAAAATTAAAAAAATCTCTTATCTCATAATTTCTAAAATACGGCTAAGATATTTGAATAGCCTCCATGAAAAGTAAAACTTTCATAGTCAATAACATCTTCCGCAAAAGTCACCTCAAATTGACAACAAATTTTGTAGAGTAGCAAGAGACGACCGAATTCAATCGGATCATGTATGAGTGGACAGTGGTCCTTATCCAAGCGGAGAATCAACTTGACACGTCCCGTCATCTATTACTTGGATTCTCTTACCAAATAGGTCTGAGTCACGGATACTTATAATTGTTATTCCCAAATAATACAACAAGAATTATAGAAGGAGAGGTTGAATGTAATTCTGGTTTCTTTTTCAGATTTTAAAAATGTTCTTACTTAATGATATAACTGTGTAGATTTTTCTATATTGCGGAATGTTAAAGATATGAAAATCAAACACAAATAAATAAAACACAAGGATTTAAACATTTCTGGTGGATTTGAACTTATCCACCATATATATATATTAATATGAGAACTATGTGATGCTTAAATAGCACACAGCTGATTACAAGTGAACTTATACTTGATGAATACAACTTTTTCCGTCTCTCTGAAAATAATGCTTGCTATCTTAGTTATTTGTTCTACTTGCTACATTTGGTTCATATACTACCAACTTACATGATAAAAAGACAAACAAGTAAAACAAAATTGTTTCTAGTCTGATTTCATGCTTCTTCATTACTTGTCCAACATCTTTGAATATCTTCATAATTGCATAGAAATGGTAATGCTTCTTTATTCTCTAAATCCTGCAATTAGGCTACCACATTCCATTTGCAAATACCCGACGCATGTGACTGTGTTGTCACTGTGAACAGCTATTTTGAATTTGATCATCCGTCGGGACTATGTTGGTCATCCGTCGGTTTCCTTGTTGATCATCCGTCGGGAGCCTTTGTAGATCATCCGTTGGGAGCCTTTCTGCCACTTGACTCTATTTCACTTATACAGAATTACAAGACATCTTATATTTACAATTAGTCACCCTATTATGTATATCAATCTAGTAGTCAACATGACTTAAAGATTCCTACAGTATCTGCTTAACTAATACATTGTTGTTTGCAGATATGTGCTACAAAACTTATTATTACATAAGCTACACTCTCGATGGATGTTCGGAGGTCATCCGTCGGGACTATAAAGTTCATCCATCGGGACTATTGTAGAACATCCGTCGAGAGCTACAAAACACTAACTTAAATCTACTAAGGTGTTTTGTTTAACTTATCATCAAGTTCACAACATATTCCTAACAATCTCCCCCAATTTATGTCTACTGGAATTGTAGCCATAAATTAAGAGAAACTTGATGATAACAAAACACCCTAAATGTACAGATTGAATTATGGTAGATAAAACTAGAAAGTACTACAATTTATTTGAAAATTGAACAAAGTAAAGTGTACAAAGAGTTCTCACAATCATTTTCAAGGTGCTCTTCTAGTCTAAGCAGATTTGTTTTATCTTCTTGATTGTCTTGATTTCTTCCCAAGCTTCCTGTTATTTTCTTCTATTTGATTTTAGAGTTGTCTATGAAATTCAAGTTCTTCATAATTTGATAGATCCAACTTTTTTTGCATTTCCAATAAAGTCTCATTGCTTGAGATGCTCAATTGGTCCTCCAATATGAAGAATCTCCTTACACCTTTTTCATCCTTGAATTCGATCAGCCAGTAAGGCCTCAAGTGCACTCTGTTTCCTGTGAAGGGAATTGATAGAGTTCTTGGGAGTGCATCTGAGGCTTTTCTGCTCCTTAGTTCTTCTTTCTTCTTTAGAATCATTTTCTTGGCAATCACATTAAATCTAAAAAATTTCTTGTAACATGAATTTTTTTTTATCAGAATAGAACAACTTTCTTGGAGAATCCTGTGAAGGGGCCATGTGAACTCTCTCCCACCTTTGTATTTGAACACAAGTCTTTCAGGGAGATTTCTGTGAGCATCAATTGCTCTTACTTCTTCTACTTCATCAATGTAGAGATTTATATCTGAAAATTTGTTGATATCACTGATGTATAGAAGATCTCCCTTGTTGACAGTTGGTTGAGTTTTGGTTTTGAGTTTCACAGGCTTGACCTTCTTGATTGCTCTTGTCTTTGTCTTCTTTAACTTGTTGAAAATTGGTAAATTGAGATCAGGAAGAGGTAAACTATCCCAGTCTATTGGTTCATCTTTGGGAACTATTAGCTCACTATGAAAATTCCTTGTTGGATCCACCTCAAATTCCTTGTGCACCACAGAGGGCTTGGATGTTTGAGTAGTAGATGTAGACTCGTTGGGAATGTAATCTTCCATTTCATCATCACTGAAGTCCAATTTTCTTTTTGATTCTTTGTTTGTATCTTGGCTTCTTTGTCTATTGAGGTTCCTTGAGCATTCTCTGATCCTGAGCTTCAGATATCACAGGCTGCTTCAGAAATCTCTGTTGCAGTTTTCACAACTTGGAGTTTGGCTACTATAACAGCTTGCTTTTTCTTTTGTTTGAGCATTTTAGCATCTAAAGTAGCTTGCTTCTTTTTTTGTTTAATTCTCTCCTTTCTTCCTTCTTAGCTTCTGCAAACAGAGGGTGTCCAACCACCACACAGATTTTTTTCCCATTCCTGTTGATCTTGGCAATTCTTCTCTTTAGTACAAAGTCAGTTGGATCTTTGAAGAATGCAATAGACCCTAGCCAACAACTTCTTTTCATCTGGCCTTGGAGTCTCAAACATAAGATCCAAGGGGTTCTTGTCAGATGCCTTTAGATAATTTATTTTGGGCTTCAAAACCAAGTTATCTTTTGGAGACTTTATACATGAAGGTTGGCCCTTTTTCAAATTACCCAGACTCATTTCATTCACTGAAATTTGCTTGACTTGAGATGAGTGATGAAAGATCTTGTATGGTTTCTCTATTTGTCCAAACTTTTCCTTGATGTTTTCACCAAGCTTCCGCCACTGTGCATCTATTGCTTGTTCAACAACTGCTACATCAATTTGTTTGAAATGTTCATCTGACTTCAACTTGGCAGCTGCTAATTAAATTAGATCAATGTTGTCCAAAGCTGGTGGCTTTGTGAAAGCAATTTCTGGCACAATTACTTTACTGACTTGAATACTCAACACTTGCTCCCCCTCACTAGTTGACTCTCCTTGGCTAATTGGAACAATTGAATCTTCTTTCTCCCCCTTTTTGCTAGCATCAAGTTGAGTAGAGGAAGGAGTTTGTGCAACCACCAGTTTTTGAAGAAGTTGAGTCTGTTAAATATTAGGGCTTACACGCGCTAATATTCACACAAGTATACGCGATCTAAAGTAATATAGAATTATTTCTAGTTCATTCCCACAGAGACTGGCTTTGGTTAACTATGTAACTTATGCACTTATGCACCGATGATATGGTTATTATCCAATGTTAAGACGATAACAAATTAGGGTTTTGATTATAAATACGATTAAACTACCAATTATAACTAAGAGAGTAAAGAGAGTTATATATTATATGAGAAAAACATGGGATTCTAACTTCATTAAATACTTCATTCAATAGCCTTATTATTCTTAACCTTAGCATGCAATGGTGATGACACTAATCTGATAACACGAAACTGCTAAACGCCAACTTTCATTGCACGAATAACATACTACCAGACATCCTCAAAAGGGATAGAAGCTGAATATACACCAATTATATTGAGACCCTATATGTCTATAGAATTTGACAACATAAAGGCTTAATGCACAAGTTATCTATCATGATTACACAGGGCAAGTAAGATGGCTAAAATTACCTACGAATCATGCATAACAATAACACATGAACCTATGCTAGCATGGCAAGTTCTAAATCCTTAAATTCACTTTCGCTTCATTAAAGATTAACACGCTATCTTATAAGTCCGCGACGCTCATAAGACGAATAAGCTCAACCAATACTAGGTTATCATACAATTACCACACACTACGGTAACGAAACAAATTCACTAAATAAATCCATAAGTAAATCCGCTAGAACCCTACGATAACGATTAGCCCATAATCAGATTCATCATCAACGTAGGTTCCGATGAAAGCATGGTATAATAAACGTAGTCTTTATACTGAATAAATAATAAAACGAAGTACGAAACAAGAGTAAGGTTCACGAATAAGAAAACTAGCATCCAACTTACAACTTAGAACAAAGATTCACAAGCAACAAGATCTTCTTCGTCATCATTGAATTGTGCTAACACGGTCTTCTTACGACTCTCCTTGTGCTCTGGTACATTTCTCCTTTGAAAACGTCCTTTCTTTTAATATATATAGCAGCCCATGCAAGTAAAAGTCCTCAAATTAGAATTTAAGTAGAATCAGGATTCAATTCTCCCGACCCGGCGCGGCCGTGCGCTTCATCAGCGCGGGCGCGCTGTCCTCCTGACAAATGGGCACGGCCGCACGCTAGACCAGCACGGGCGCAGCGTACTTCTAGAAAATACTTCTTCTTTCTTTAATTCTTGCTGCAATTGAGTTGGCTTCCCGAGCTTTATTCTCTGGACATCATCCTAACACCATATTAGCATCAAAACAATGCTAATTCACCTGATTCTTAGAATAATGCCTGGAATATAAAAATACTAGAAAACATATTAAAACACCAACAACTTGAGTACAAATGCATCAATTCAAAGCTTAATAGAGCATTATAAAGTGTCATAAATGCCACTCAACATACACCCAAACTTGAATCGATGCTTGTCCTCAAGCATAAACAGACTCAAAGAACAAGAAACAAAAATACATGAATGCAACTAAATGAATGCAATGATCCCAATAGAATAACTAAACCAATCAACAAGCAACATCTCAATAAATGCAGTTACTCACATAAAGATCAATCAAATCATACAAATCAACTAACAAACTAGAGACGTGCGTGTGTGCAAATGCTTACAGATATACTATCACAACTAGATCATTAATCATGATTTACTACTCACCAAGGCAATCGTAAGGTTATAATTAAAATAAAAAGCTAGACTCAAAATAACTTATAACACTTCAATTCTTATATTGGATTTTTATATGGATTCATGCTTTTATTCAAACAAAACAACACATATATGCTTATTTGATCGTGCAATGAGTGAGGTCCACAAAAGACTTATACAATAGTACCCATGTAGCGAGTGCTAGGTTAGCGGATCCCAGAATATAAAAGCCTTAGGTCACTAGGCACAAAGTCCCCTAAGAATTTAATAAATCGAGTACTAAAGATCCCACTCGTGATCAATTATTCATAACACTTATTTTTTCTTTCTTTTTTTTCTTTTTTTTCACAACTTCCGAACGAGTGCGTTTCGCTCCATCTCGTTCAACCCTAGACTACTCATATAAATATAAGCCGACTACTAGCTATTTGACACTTAGCCACAACAAATAGCAATGAAATCCAATTTTACTTCAATTTCTAAAAACCCATATTATTTAATTATTAAGAGAATATCCTAAATTTTAAATATAAATAAGTGATTAAACCTCGACAAACAAACAAACCATGATCACGATCTAGCACTTAAGCAACCTATAAGACTTAGTGAAATACAAGTATCTCTAGCATGCAAATCAACTTAATACGACTCAACATCACTAAATACGACATCACTACACTAGGATCAATATCACAAGTCAATCAGAAAAATTATCTACGGGATCATGTTATAATGCAAATGCCTAAACTATATAAACAAACTAATATAAAACTACCAAAAATTAAAAAAAAACTACATGGCAAATATGCAACTATATGAACTAAACTATCATGAATATGCAAACTATATGTGACTCACACAAAACATATTCCTTCAATTACTACCCCCAATCTTAAAATATTCACTGTCCTCAGTGAAGGTAATAGTAAGGAATCAGGCATACCTACTCTGAATCAGGATCCTCACCCTCAACGGGTGGAGTGTCAGGCGTGTCTAGAGGTGGATACACGGAGTCCTCACCAAATACTGGCCACTAGATGTCAACACTGGTGGCTCTGAAAGCAGTCCCCAATGCCTGGGCGAGATCACATGCAAACCTGTTGTGGATGTCATGCATCGCATCCATCCTCCTATCCAAACGCCTATACTGCGCCATGCTCATACCATCTCTAACATCATCTCCTTCGTTCTCCTCATATGCCTGCTACGATGGCTCCGCCTCATCTCCTAGCTGAGATCCCCAGGCAGTCCTGCTCATCTGGGTGGCCCCAACAGCTGGCCTCCCACCAGGTAGATGGTCAAAAGTATAACCAAGCCCCTTCAAATTAGGCTTGCCTCCATCCAACTCTTGCATCGCAGCCAAAGTAGTGCTGTCAATAGGAGCACTCGGGATCTGCAACTGCTCGTGTGCTGGCCAATGAACACCAACTGCCACGCACAATTTCGTCACAACGGACGCATACGGTATAGACCCCGTGGTACTCCCCCTCAAGAACTTCAAAATACCCTAATAAATCACCATCCCAAGATCCACATAATCGCCCTGAAGAATGCCCCACAACAGCCGTGCACGCTCTACAGTAATCTCATGCACATGAGAAGATGGTATGATATTAGCACAAATAAACGCATTCCATGCACGGGCAAACCTGTTCATGCTAGAAGCCGGGAACGTAGAATACTCAATAGTGCCCCTCTTGATCTTCCAGTTTGTATCAGGCATGCATAGTGTAGCAATAATAAGATCTAGATCAAAGTCCTCTAGAGTCTTATCGTTCCAAGTGTCTTGACTGGGCTTCCTCGCGGACTGCTCAATCACCCTCCTAATAGCATCAGCACAGTACTCCACAGTCCTCCCCCTCACCACCGTGAAAACATTCTTCTCTGTCTTAGCGTTCTCATAGAACTCGCGAACAACACTCTTGGGCACAAGCAGCGGGTGCCTCGCAAAAAGGAACCCAACCCATCTCCAGAATCATCTCCAACAACTTTCCATCCTTCCCCGATGGCAGAAAACCTCGCTCCTTGATGATAGGCTCCGAGAGAAGCCTCGTATACTCGCTTCAGCCTCGGGAGTAGAAAACCTCGGCCTCACACCACCCGCACTAGAAGAATCGGTGGTGCTGCTACTTACTTGCGTTCTTTGTCATTTGGGTGCCATTGGTATTGAGTAGAGAGAATAAGAGTTGTGTGTTTGAGAGATAATTTGTGTTTGAGAATTTGTGAAGTGGTGGAGAAGTTTGTGTATAAGTGTATGTATTTATAGGTGATAAAAAAAGAATTATATATGGAATAGAAGTGGGATTTGATTATGGGAATAGTGGGAATAAAGGGTTTGATTTGGAGAGGGAAAATTGGGATGTGAGAGAGTAAAATTTGGGTAGGAATTGATTTTCTATTAAAAATCCCGATTTTCTCTTCATAAAACTGCCTTTTATTTTTTTCAGATTCGGGTCCCCAGTGCGGGCGCGCGCTAGGACAGTGCGGGCGCGTGCTAGGACAGTGCGGGCGTGCGTAACTTCTGCCAAAACGGCGCAGGCCACACCTGGTTTCTGTATTTCCAGCGCAGGCGCGCGCTAGATCAGCGCGGGGGCGCCTGACTTCTGAAGTTGGCCCTGAATTTTTCTGCTTTTCTGCTTTTTTTATATTTTTCTCTCTTCTTCTTACTTCCTCTACCTATTAATGTACATCAAACTTGGGTTGCCTCCCAAGAAGCGCTTACTTTACGTCGTTAGCTTGATGTAGACTCTCGAGATCAAACGGACAATAAAATGGCACTAACCACTTCGCGGTTTGCCGTGTCACCATAGTAATACTTTAACCTCTGACTATTTACCTTGAATGCTTGGCCCGGATCATTCTCAAAAATCTCCACTGCTCCATGTGGAAACATAATTTTGACAACAAACGGCCCTAACCATCTTGACTTCAACTTTCCAGGAAAAAGACGGAGACGTGAGTTGAACAAAAGAACTTGTTGCCCTGGCACAAATGATCTAGGCACTAGACCCCGATCGTGCCACCTCTTGACTTTCTCCTTTTACATTTTGTTGTTCTCATAAGCTTGAAGTCAAAATTCGTCGAGCTCATTTTATTGAAGCATCCTCTTCTTACCAGTTGCATCGAAATTTAGGTTCAATTTCTTCAAATTCCAATAAGCTTTATGCTCAAACTCAACCGATAAATGACACCCCTTACCAAAAACCAACTGATATGGTGACATCCCTAGCGGAGTTTTGTACACTATTCGATACGCCCAAACAACTTCATCAAGCTTCAAAGATCAATCTTTCCTCGTGGATACACAACTTTCTCTAAAATGCGCTTGATCTCTCTGTTAGATACCTCAGCTTGACCATTCGTCTGAGGATGATAAGCCGTAGAAATATGATGATTCATATTATACTTTTGTATCATAGCAGTGAACTTGCGGTTACAGAAATGCTGACCCCTCATCACTGATTATGACTCTTGGAGTTCTAAATCTTGTAAATATCTGCTTGTGAAGAAAATTAAGCACTACCTTCACGTCGTTTGTTGGAAATGCCTTAACTTTAACCCATTTTGACACATAATCAACCACCAACAAGATATACTGATTGTTATAAGATGAAACAAATGGCCCCATCAAGTCGATTCCCCAAATATCGAAGACTTCAACCTCGAGAAGCATATTAAGAGGCATTCCATCCTTTTTGGACATATTACCCACACGTTGACATCGATCACATTTCGAAACGAACTGATGAGCATCTTTAAACAAAGTTGGCCAAAATAAAACTGCTTCAAGAATATAAGATGTTGTCTTTTCTCCACCATAATGTCCTCCATAAGCCGTTTAAGTGGCAATCTCGCAAGATCGCCCCATTTCGCTATAAGGAATACATCTCCTGATGATTTGGTCAGCTCCTTGGCAAAAAAGAAATGGCTCATCCCATTTATACCACTTCACTTCATGTAGAAACTTCTTCCTTTGAGCGGGAGTCAACTCTGGAGACATAACGTTACTTACAAAGTAGTTCACTATATCGGCGGACCACGGTTCTTCTGCTTGCACTCCAAATAATTTCTCATCACGGAAAGATTCATTAATTAAAGACTTATCTTGTGAAGTAACAATTGGATCCTCTAAACACGAGAGATGATCGGCGACTTGATTTTCAGTCCCTTTTCTATCCTTGATATCTAACTCAAACTCCTGAAGTAAAAGAACCCATTGAATCAACCTAGGCTTCAAGTCCTTCTTCGAGATGAGATATCGAATTTCAGCGTGATCAATGAAGACTGTCACCTTCGTCCCAAGTAGATTATATCGCAATTTCTAAAAACCATAGACGATAGCCAAAAGTTCTTTCTCAGTAGTGGTGTAATTCAGTTGAGCCCCATTAAGAGTTGTATTAGCATAGTAGACTACATGAAATATGTTGTTCTTGTGTTGACCAACAACTGCTCCAACTGCATAGTCGCTTACATCGCACATCATTTCAAATGGTTCAGACCAATCAGGTGCAGTTATGACAGGTGCCATAGTCAGACTCTTTTTTAATATCTCAAAAGCAGTAAGGCACTCGTCATCAAACTTGAAAGGAACGTCTTTCTCTAGCAAATTGCACAACGGCTTCGAAATCTTCGAGAAGTCCTTGATGAATCGCTA
This sequence comes from Apium graveolens, assembly GCF_009905375.1. Classification (NCBI taxonomy): domain Eukaryota; kingdom Viridiplantae; phylum Streptophyta; class Magnoliopsida; order Apiales; family Apiaceae; genus Apium; species Apium graveolens. The sequence goes on along the minus strand of NC_133654.1, from coordinate 169,587,398 downwards.
ATAGAAACCCACATGACCAAGAAAACTATGAATTCCCTTAACAGATATTGGTGGAGGGAGATTTTCGATCACCCCCACATTGGCTTTGTCCACCTCTAGACCTTTACTAGAAACCTTGTGACCAAGAATGATGCATTGGCGCACCATAAAATGACATTTCTCCCAATCTGATTCTCCAAGGTCTTGATAGAAACAACTTGGCTCTTGCACATGAGCCTCAACTCCTCCAATTCAGGTTTTTCATTAGCTTGAGGTAATTGCTGAAGTTGAAGTTGTTGCTTCGGGGCATATTGCGGTTGCTGAAAACCAGGAGGGTTATACTGCCTTATTGTGTATGGCTGATAAGATTGTTGTACCGCATTCTGCGCGTTGCTTCAGCTGAAATTAGGATGATTACATTTGTTAGGATGATAGGTGGCTGGAAAAGGTTGTTGCGATCGCTGAAAGTTGCTCACGAACTGAGCTGATTCACTAGAAATAGCACACTGATCAGTTTCATGGGCACCAACACAAAGCTCACAGACACTAGTGATTTAATGAACTCCATAATTAGCCAAAGTGTCCACCTTCATCATCAAAGCCTTAAATTAGGCAGCTATAGCAGTTGCTGCATCCAACTCCAGAATTCCTGCTACTTTTCCCTGAGTCAGTCTCTGAGAAGGATTCTGGTATTCATTAGCAGCCATCAGTTCAATCAATTCATAAGCTTCATTGTAGCTCTTAGCCCACAGGAATCCTCCTGATGCTGCATCAAGCATGGGTCTAGAAGTAGCCCCCAATCCATTGTAGAAACAGTTTATAATCATCCAATCAGGCATGCCATGGTGTGGGCACTTTCTTAGCATCTCCTTATATGGATCGCAAGCCTCACACAGAGATTCTCCAGTTTGCTAAGCAAACTGAGTAAGAGCATTCCTAATTGCAGCAGTCTTCGCCATAGGGAAGAATTTAGTGAGAAATATTTGAGCAAGATCTTCCCAAGAAGTGATAGACCCTGGTGGTAGAGAATGCAACCAGCACTTAGCTTTATCCTTTAGAGAGAATGGGAAGTCGCAGTTTTATAGCATCTTCAGTCACACCATTGAACTTGAAAGTGTCACAGATCTCGATAAAATCTCTGATGTGCATGTTGGGGTCTTCTGTAGGAGAACCCCCAAACTGAACTGAGTTATGTATCATCTGAATTGTGCTTGACTTGATCTCAAAAGTGTTAGCCGGAATGGCTGGCCTGATGATGCTTGATTGAATATCATTGATCTTAGGCTGAGAATAGTCCATCAAAGCCTTAGGAATTTCTGCTTGATCTCCCATCACTACTAAAAATGGTTCCTCGATTTTCTCTTCTTCTTCTACCTTCTCTTCATCCTCAAAAACTTACTTTCGAACCACTACAACTTCTTCCTCGGCTTTATCTAGAGTTCTCTTACGAGACCGCGAACACGTATGTATACACGCTCGCTAGAGTACCTGAAATAAGACAAGGAAACTGATAAGTAACAATGTCCGAGTAAATAAACTTTAATGATCACTGATTTCAAACACATAAACTAAAAGTTAACACTGTAGTCCCCAGCAGCGGCGCTAAAAACTTGTCAGGGCTAAACACGTGCTAATATTCACACAAGTATACGTGATCTCAAGTAATATAGAATTATTTCTAGTTCATTCCCACAGAGACTGGATTTGGTTAACTATGTAATTTATGCACTTATGCATCGATGATATGGTTATTATCCAATGCTAAGACGATAACAAATTGGGGTTTTGATTATAACTACGATTAAAATAACAATTATAACTAAGAGAGTAAAGAGAATTGTATATTATATGAGACAAACATGTGATTCTAACTTCATTAAATACTTCATTCAATAGCCTTATTGTTCTTAACCTTAGCATGCAATGGCGATGACACTAATCAGATAACACGAAACTGCTAAACGCCAACTTTCGTTGCACGAATAACATAATACCAGACATCCACAAAAGAGATAGAAGCTGAATAGACACCAATTATATTGAGACCCTATATGTCTATAGAATTTGACAACATAAAAGCTTAATACACAAGTTATCTATCTTGATTACACAGGTCAAGTAAGATGGTTAAAATTACCTATAAATCATGCATAACTATAACATATGAACCTATGCTAGCATGGCAAGTTCTAAATCCTTAAATTCACTGTCACTTCATTAAATTTTAACACGCTATCTTATAAGTCCGTGATGCTCATAACACGAATAAGCTCAACCAATACTAGGTTATCATACAATCACCACACACTAAGGTAACGAAACAAATTAACTAAAGAAATCCATAAGTAAATCCGCTAGAACCCCACGATAATGATTAACCCATAATCGGACTCATCATCAATGTGGGTTCCGATGAAAGCATGGTATAATAAACGTAGAATTTATACTGAATAAATAATAAAACCAAGTATGAAACAGGAGTAAGGTTCATGAATAAGAAAACTAGCATCCAAGTTACAACTTAGAACAAAGATTCAAAAGTAAAAACAAGATCTTCTTCGCCTTCATTGAATCATGCTAACACGGTCTTCTTACGGCTCTTCTTGTGCTCTGGTACGTTTCTCCTTTGAAAACGTCCCTTCTTTAAACATATATAGCAGCCCTTGCAAGTAGAAGTCCTCCAATTAGAATTTAAGTAGAATCAGGATTCAATTCTCCCGACCCGGCTCGGCCACGCTGTCCTCTTGACAAATGGGTGCGACCGCACCCTAGACCATCGCGGGCGCGCCGTACTTCTGGAAAAACTTCTTATTTCTTTAATTCTTGCTGCAATTGAGTTGGCTTCCCGATCTTTATTCTTTGGACACCATCCTAACACCATATTAGCATGAAAATAATGCTAATTCACTCGATTCTTAGAATAATATGTGAAATGCAAAAACACTAGAAAACATATTAAAACACCAACAACTTGAGTACAAATGCATCAATTTAAAGCTTAATAGAGCATTATAAAGTGTCATAAATGCCACTCAACATTGAGCTTGATGTAAATGGATTACAGTTATAGATGCTTCCAGTGTCTTGAGTCTTGTATCCAGAGATTCTACCTTAATGGCTAGATCAGTATTTTTCCTAAATTGTCTGTTGATGTCAAGCATGGTTGTGTTGGGAAACTTAGCATCTAGTATCTCAGAAACATCCTTCTTGACTTGTTCTATTTCAGTTTTGATTGCAGTGACATCCTGATTGTGTTGAAGAGATTGAATTTTTTGCAGTTAAAGAGAGTTGAGATGTGCTTGAAGAAGCTTCTTGGTGTTGGCATTAGTTGTGGCTTGAAGAGCTGTCTGAGTTTGTTGAATGATATGGAAGAGAGTAGACTTGAAGTGTTTCTCATCACATTCCTTGAAAAACACCCAAGATGGAGTGTTTGAACTGGAGCTAGGGTCTGCTTCTCCCCTATGTCCATAAACCCTTCTTCATCATCATCTTTATCACCAATTATGTCTTCAGAGCCAGCAGATGGATAGTTAACATCATCATCACCTTGGCTGGCATGGTTGTGATGGCATCCTTGTCCCTTTGCATAAAAGCAGTAGTATGCACCAAATTAAGCATTCTTTCAGCAGCCACATTATCCTGTTCAGCTAGAACTTGATATGCTGAAATAGGGTGAGTAAATGCCTCAGCTTCATAATAAATAGAGTCTAAGACAGCTTGATATTCTTTCTAAATTAGCTATTTCTTTTCAGCCTCATTGACATCTATTAACTCACTTACAATGGGCTCTTCCCATTCTTCTGTACCTGCTTTTCTCTCATTTTCTCTTTCTTTTTGCATCAAGGGCTCCCCTTGGCTCACCACCCTCACACCCTCACTTTCACCTACTAAGGTGGAACTCCCCTTACTTACTTTTGCCAGGCTGGAAGAAATAGCCTGCATAGTTTCTCTCTTTTTCTCTCCTTTTGCCTGAAAGCAACTCAGCCTCTCACTCCGTTCACTCCCTTCCCTCAATCCTAGAAGTGATTGTACAACTATTAGCTCATCTACACTTGTAAAAATTGTTGAAGATTTAGCTTGTGTAGTGAGAACCGACGGATGAGGAACATCCATCGGGGTAGTAGTTAGGATAATCGACGGATGACTGCTGTTAGGCACATCCGCCGGGAATACAATCACTAGCCGATGGATGAAAAATATCCATCGGAATAGAAGAAATGATAGTGTTTGGAGTAGAAACTATTATGGAATCTGTGCAGATTGATGATAATTTAGGCACAGAAGTCTCAATAGTTCCTGAAAGAATTGGCAAGTAAGCCAACAAATCATCTAGAAGATGGTGTTCACTTGCATTGAATTTTGGATTCCCCAACAGAGTTAAAGAAGGAGAATCAGGAGTTGATGTGTGCATCATATCCATATCCAGAGAATTTGTGGGATATTTTTGTGTGTCTAGTGTGTGTGAAGTGTTTATTGTTAGAGATTTTGGCTGTGACTCCACATTTATTGAAGCCACATCAAACTGAGTTTTAGAAGGTGCAGTGACTGAGTCTTTAGCTGCAGTTTGCACTGTGTGTGATCCCTGTGCATCCCCAAGTTTTCTAGATTTCTTCTTTCTTGTATAAGTCTGGGGTGAGTCTGTGTCCCTAACCCTTTTGGCTTATGCTCCTGGTTGGGAGCTTGTTTCAATAGTAGCATCCTTTTGAGAGGACGAAACTAGACATGTGTTAATTTCCTCATTAATCACCAAAGTTTGTTGGGAAACTGTGGTGTGGCTAGGTTTGGGTACACTCACCTCACCATCCTTATTCTTAAGTTTTTTTTGATGTTCACCCTTTTCCTCACCAATCTTACCCACCTTCACACTCCCCTCTTTGTTTGTGGTAGATTTTAAAATTAGCATCTTTTGAGAGACACCAGAGTGTGGTTTCTTTGACTTGGATTTTGAAGGTTTAGATTTTGTAGCTTGGGTAGGCATCTGTTGGGTCATTGAAACAGATGCCATAGCCACAACCAATGGAAAAGAAACTTGAGTGGTAGAAGGAGTGAGGACAGATGCACTTACCTCACTTACCTGAGGGCCCTCCATGATAGGAAAAGAAACAAGGGGCACCTCCTTGTGGTGATCAGCTCTGTTTAAATCTGCAATTATTCTTCTTTCTTGAACCCAACAATCCAGTTTGTTGGTTGGGTTCTCAATCACAAGATCCTCACAAACATGGTTAGCAATAATCATAAGGAATCTAGCATAATAAACATGCCTAGACCTATTTTTAATTTCCCCTAACTTGTATCATAATTCAAACATGATGGCATCTCTAAAATTATAGCAATTATCAATAAGCAACATGTAGAGCATGTTAAGTATAGTAGTATTGATAGAATCAAAGTTGCTAATTTTACCAGAAAACACCTTGGTAACTACATCACACAGATAGCTCCACTCTTTTAAAGCATGCTTTGATAATATCACTGTTAATGCAATGTTCCTTACCTTTAATGGCGAGAGTAATAGTTTTGTCATTAGCCTGATACGCAGTAGTAGTCTACATCTCCTCTATAAATCCATAGTATATTATGGGTGAATCCAGCATGGCATAGCTAAGCTTGCATCCCTTTACAAAATCCATTATTTTGTGATAATCTTCAGAGGCTGGAATCTCCTTGTTCACAAGACCCACGAAATTGTTCTTCTCATAAATGAATCCTGACTGAGACATGATCTTGACTACTGGTGCCATTGTTAAAGCAAGGAAATTTACAGAAAGAAAGAGGGTTTTACTTTGAGGAAGAAGAGAGCAGTTAATTGCAATAGAGAAAGATAAAAGCTAAAATGAACTTGAAGTGAGGCTTTTATATTTTCTGAGATAAAATGGGATAAAAATTAAAAGTAAAAATTCAAGACCCAATGAAAATTGCCCAAAATAGCCGTTTAAAAGTAAAATAAACTGTCAAACTTCTGTCAATTATCCGTCATGATATACTTATAGACTGTAAGTAAATCCGATGGATAATGTTCAAAACTTTTAACGGCTAAGATGCTGACAATTCGACAGATGAGAATAAAGCAATTATCCGTCGGGTTTAAAAAAATCCAGAAAAGTAATTGATTTTTACCAAGCTACTATATTTTGACGGATGATCAAACTCGATGGATAATGAACATCCGTCGAGATGTAGAATTTGACTTAGCCAAATTTTCATCCAAAATAAAAGAATTAATTAAGTTTCCTGGCTGCATATCTACTTGCAAAAATATCAAAAATAATTTAAGAATAATTAAGCATACCTAACTCACTTACCAACCTAGAGAAGGTGGATTCATCATGTGGCTTGGTAAAGATATCTACAAGTTGTTTCTCACTTGGAACAAAATGAAGTTCCATAGTACCATTCATTACATATTCCCTAATAAAGTGGTACTTGATATCTATGTGCTTTGTTCTTGAATGCTGTACTGGATTTTCAGTAATGGCAATTGCACTTGTGTTATCACAGAAATTAGGAATTTTGTTCACTTACAGACCATAGTCCAACAATTGATTTTTCATCCATAAAATCTGTGCACAGCAACTGCCAGCCTAAATATATTCAGCTTCAGCTGTAGAAGTGGAAACTGAATTTTGTTTTTTACGGAACCAGGATACCAGTTTGTTTCCTAGAAATTGGAAGGTTCATGTTGTACTTTTTTTTTATCAATTTTACAACCTGCATAATCTGCATCTGAATAACCAGTTAGATCAAAACCAGAATCTCTAGGGTACCAAATGCCAAGTTTTGGTGTACCCTTGAGATATCTGAAAATTCTTTTAATAGATATTAAATGAGATTCTCTAGGATCAACCTGAAATCTAGAACATAGATAAGTAGCAAACATTATATCTGGCCTACTAGCTGTTAAGTATAAAAATGAGCCAACCATGCCTTTATAGCTTGAGATATCCACAGACTTTTCAGTAGTGTTTAATTCAAGTTTAGTAGCAATGACCATGGGAGTTTTTGCAGATGTGCAATCAATTAGTTCAAACTTCTTTAAAAGATCATAAATATATTTGGTTTGACTAATGAATATTCCATCACTAACTTGCTTAACTTGTAAACCAAGAAAGTAAGTTAGTTCTCCCATCATGCTCATTTCATACTTACTTTGCATTAATTTGACAAACTTTTTACAAAGTTTTTCATCTGTAGAACCAAATATAATATCATCTACATGAATTTAAACAAGTATGCTAGAGCCATTAACATTTCTAAAGAATAAAGTTTTGTCAACAATACCTCTTGTGATGTGATTTTCTAAGAGAAACTTTGACAAGGTATCATACCAGGCTCTAGGTGCTTGATTCAATCCATAAAGTGCTTTCAAAAGATAGTAGATATATTCTGGAAAATTTGGATCTTCAAAACCAGGAGGCTGACTGACATAGACTTCCTCCTGAGTTTTGATTAGAAGAAACTCCCTCCTGAGTTTGTGGATCTTTGATTTGAAGAAGGGGTTCTTTCTGTAGGTGATCTAATTTGACTCTCAGCTTCTCTGATTGTTCCGACAAATGATGTCCTTTGTATCCCGACGGATGAAGTTGATTGTCTTCTGACGGATGATGCATTTTGTATCTCGACTAATGCTGAATTTTATACATCATTGGAGATAGACTTTTATGCATTATCCTTAGCCATTATTTCTTGATCACTATCATCATCACTGTCTTCACAAACTATCTCAACATTGTCAAATTTGAGGCTATCATGGAAACCTTCATCTTTTAGTCCTTCAATCTTCTTAGCATCAAACACAACATGTACAAATTCCATAACAATGTTTGTTCTAAGATTGTAGACTCTATATGCTTTTCCAACAGCATATCCAACAAAAATTCCTTCAACTGCTTTAGCATCAAACTTTCCATTCTGTTCAGTTTGATTCCTTATAATGTAGCATTTGCATCCAAAGACATGAAGAAAATTCATAGTTGGCTTCCTATTCTTGAACAATTGGTAGGGTGTCATGCATTTTGCTTGATTGACCAAAGAAATATTCTGATTGTAGCATGCAGAATTCACAGCTTCAGCCCAAAAGTATGTTGGTAACTTTGATTTTTCTAGCATTGTCCTTGCAGCTTCAATAAGAGATTTGTTTTTCCTTTCCACCACTCCATTTTATTGTGGAGTTCTGGCTGCAGAAAACTCATGCATGATCCCATTCTCTTCACAAAATAATCTCATCACAAAATTCTTGAACTCAGTCCCATTGTCGCTCCTAATTCTTCTTACTTTGAAATCAGGATGATTGTTGGCTTGCCTTATGTGATTGATGATGATTTCACTAGCTTCATCTTTGGATTTTAGAAATATGTCCAAGAGAACTTTGAGAAATCATCTACAATTACTAGGCAATATCTTTTCCTTGATATGGACAACACATTGACTGGTCCAAACAAATCATGTGCAATAGTTGCAAAGGTTCTTCAATTGTTGATTCAAGCTTCCTTTTGAATGATGCTTTAATCTTCTTTCCTTTCTGGCAGGCATCACACAATCCATCATTTGAAAACTCCACTTGAGGAATACCTCTAACCAATTCTTTCTTTACTAGATCATTCATGGTCTTAAAGTTTAGATGGTACAACCATAGCCAACTTTATCTTGACTTGCTTTACTGAGAAAACAAATTACAGATTCTGCATTTATTGAGTTAAAGTCATCTAGATACACATTGCCTTTTCTCACTCCAGTGAGAACCACTTTGTTGCTTTTTTTGTTAGTCACAACACAGGCTTCTACATCAAAAGTAACTAAGTTGCCCCTATCACAAAGCTGGCTGATACTCAACAGATTGTGCTTGAGACCATCCACTAGGGCAACTTTCTCAATGATGACATTATCCTTTGAAATCAAGCCATATCCCACAGTATAACCCTTGTTATCATCTCCAAAAGTGATATTTGGGCCAGCTCTTTCCTTGAAACCAGTGGGCATGGTGAAATCTCCAGTCATGTGCCTTGAGCAACCACTATCCAGATACCAAAGATTCTTTCCGTTTCCCTGCACACATCAAAATCAAATTAAGTTGATTTTGGTACCCAAGTTTCCTTGGGTCCTTCCTTGTTAGCCTTTTTCTTTGGTTTCTTAGGTTTGACCTCATTTGACTTGGGTATTTCAGATTCATCCTTTTTCATTTGAGTTGGAACTTTGAAACCATTATTTATTACAGAATTATCATGTACAGGTTGGTTAACATGAAAGGGCATACCTTGTGCAAACATGTTATTCCAGTAAGGCATGCTAAATGGCATTTGTGGCATACTAAATGCAGCATAATATGGATTTTTTGCAAATGGCATGTTAGCATATTGTGCATTCAAATTGTGTGCAGGCATAACATTGATAGACATTGTAGGCATGTTGGGAAATGAAAGTGGTGCAGACATAGAAGTAGGCATAGTAAGTTTGCAATTAACAGACAAGTGATTAACACTACCACACTTCACACATATTTTTCTTGGTACATATTTATCAGGTGTGTAGTTGTTATGTTTGTTAATTCCTACTTTCCCATTTCGATTGTTTTTCCTTTTTGACTCTGCTTTCACTTCAATTTTCTCAAATCTGTCATTCAATTGCTTGATAGACATATGACCTACATTGACTCTTTTGTTCTGTTTCACTTGACTTGCTTCTCCTGAAACAAAGTTCTTAGAAACTTATCCATATTTTTCATTGAGCTTGATTAACTGAGATTTGCTAACTGACTTTGTTTGACTCGACGGATGATCCTTTTTCTCATCCGACGGATGTTCCTCATCATCCGTCGACTCAACATCTATCAAGTTACTATCTTTCAGATTGAAATCCAGTTTCTCCTTGCTCTTTTTCCAGGCTGCATCACAAAAAGATTCTATATCTTGAACTTTAGTAATTTGAGCATGGACATCTCTAGATGATTTCCATGCCTTAATTACTTCATGTTCTCGTTCAAGTTGCTTTCTTAAAATCTCCTCTTTCTTTAAGGATTCAGTTAGTTTATCTTTAGAAATTTTGCATTTAATTTTCAATTTTTCAAATTCAATGAATTGAGACTCTAGCAATTTTCAAATTCAAATTTAATTTTGCATTCAATGAATTTTCAATTGTGCTAGAGTCTCAATTCATTGAATTTGAAAAATTGAAAATTGAATGCAAAATTGCTAAAGATAAACTAACTGAATCCTTAAAGAAAGAGGAGATTTTAAGAAAGCAACTTGAACGAGAACATGAAGTAATTAAGGAATGGAAATCATCTAGAGATGTTCATGCTCAAATTACTAAAGTTCAAGGTATAGAATCTTTTTGTGATGCAGCCTGGAAAAAGAGCAAGGAGAAACTGGATTCCAATCTAAAATATAGTAACTTGATAGATGTTGAGTCGACGGATGATGAAGAACATCCGTCAGATGAGAAAAAGGACCATCCGTCGAGTCAAACAAAGTCAGTTAGCAAATCTCAGTTAATCAAGCTTAATGAGAAGTATGGATCAGTTTCTAAGAACTTTGTTATAGGAGAATCTAGTCAAGTTAATCAGAACAAAAGAGTCAATGTAGGTCATCTGTCTATCAAGCAATTGAATGACAAACTAGAGAAAATTGAAGTGAAGGCAGAGTCAAAAAGGAAAAACAATAGAAATGGAAAAGTAGGAATTAACAAATATAATAACTACACACCTGATAAATATGCTCCTAGAAAAATCTGTGTTAAGTGTGGTAGTGTAAATCACCTGTCTGTTAATTACAAATTTGTTATGCCTACTCCTATATCTGCACCACTTTCATTTCCCAGCATGCCTACAATGCCTGTCAATGCTATGCCTGTACAAAATTTGAATGCACATTATGCTAACATGCCATTTGCACAAAATCCATATTATGCTGCATTTAGTTTGCCATAAATGCCATTTAGCATGCCTTACTGGAATAACATGTTTGCAGAAAGTATGCCCTTTCATGTTAACCAATCTGTGCATGATAATTCTGTAATGATGAATGGTTTCAAAGGTCCAACTCAAATGACAAAGGATGAATCTGAAATACCCAAGTCATATGAGGTCAAACCTAAGAAACCAAAGAAAAAGGCTAACAAGGCAGCACCCAAGGAAGCTTGGGTACCAAAATTAACTTGATTTGATTTTGATGTGTGCAGGAAAACAGAAAGAATCTTTGGTATCTGGATAAGTGGTTGCTCAAGGCACATGTCTGGAGATTCTACCCTGCTCACTGAGTTCAAGGAAAGAGCTGGCCCAACTATTAATTTTGGAGATGACAGCAAGGGTTATACTGTGGGATATGGCTTGATTTCAAAGGATAATGTCATCATTGAGTATCAACCAGCTTTGTGATAGGGGAAACTCAGTTACTTTCAATGCAGAAGCCAGTGTTATGACAAACAAGAAAAGCAACAAAGTGGTTCTCACTGGAGTGAGAAAAGGCAATGTGTATCTAGCTGACTTCAACTCAACAAATGAAGAATCTGTAACTTATTTTCTCAGTAAAGCAAGTCAAGATGAAAGTTGGCTATGGCACTAGAAGCTGTCCCATATAAACTTCAAGACCATAAATGAGTTAGTTAAGAAAGAACTTGTTAGAGGTATTCCTCAAGTGGAGTTTTCGAAGGATGGATTGTGTGATGCCTGCCAGAAAGGAAAGCAGATTAAAACATCATTCAAAAGGAAGCTTGAATCAACAATTGAAGAACCTTTACAACTGTTGCACATGGATTTATTTGGACCTAGTCAATGTATTATCCATCTCGAGAAAAAGATATTGCCTAGTAATTGTAGATGATTTCTCAAAGTTCTCTTGGACATATTTTCTAAAATCCAAAGATGAAGCTAGTGAAATCATCAACAATCATATAAAGCAAGTTAACAATCATCCTGACTTCAAAGTTAGAAAAATCAGGAGTGACAATGAAACCGAGTTCAAGAATTCTGTAATGAGATCATTTTATGAAGAGAATGGGATCATGCATAAGTTTTCTGCCGCTAGAACCCCACAACAAAATGGAGTGGTGGAAAGGAAGAAAAGATCTCTTATTGAAGCTACAATGACAATGCTAGAAGAGTTAAAACTACCAACATATTTTTGGGCTGAAGCTGTGAATACTTCATGCTGCTATTTGGGTTAAACACGCGCTAATAATTCACGCAAGTATACGCGTTCGCAAGTTATATAGAATTATTTCTTGTTTATTTCCACAGAGACTGGATTTGGTTAACTAAGTAATTTATGCACTTATGCACCGATGATATGATTATTATCCAATGCTAAGACGATAACAATTTGGGGTTTTGATTATAACTACGATTAACTAACAATTATAACTAAGAGATTAAAGAGAGTTGTATATTATATGAGACAAACATGGGATTCTAACTTCATCAAATACTTCATTCAATAGCCTTATTGTACTTAACCTTAGCATGCAATGGTGATGACACTAATCAGATAACACGAAACTTCTAAACACCAACTTTCTTTGCACGAATAACATACTACCAGACATCCACAAAAGAGATAGAAGCTGAATAGACACCAATTATATTGAGACCCTATATGTCTATATAATTTGACAATATAAAGGTTTAAAGCACAAGTTATCTATCATGATTACACAGGGAAAGTAAGATGGTTAAAATTACCTACGAATCATGCATAACAATAACACCTGAACCTATGCTAGCATGGCAAGTTCTAAATCCTTAAATTCATTATCGCTTCATTAAAGATTAACACGTTATCTTATAAGTTCACGACGCTCATAAGACGGATACGCATAACCAATACTAGGTTATCATACAATCACCACACACTAAGGTATCGAAATAAATTAACTAAACAAATCCATTAATAAATCCGTTAGAACCCCATGATAACAATTAGCCCATGATAACGATTAGCCCATAATCGGACTCATCATCAACGTGGGTTCCGATGAAAACATGGTATAATAAACGTTGTCTTTATACTTAAATAACAAAACCAAGTACGAAGCAAAAGTAAGGTTCACAAGTAAGAAAACTAGAATCCAAGTTACAACTTAGAACAAAGATTCACAAGTAAAAATAAGATCTTCTTCGTCTTCTTTGAATCCGTGCTAAAACGGTCTTCTTACGGCTCTCCTTGCGCTCTGGTACGTCTCTCCTTTGAAAACTTCCTTTATTTGAATATATAGCAGCCCCATGCAATCTAGAAGTCCTTCAATTGTAATTATAATAGAATCAGGATTCTTTGAATTCGCACCGGCGTGGCTGCGCGTTATCACAGCGCGGGCGCGCTGCCTTTCTGACATCCTGGCGCGGCCGCGCGCTAGACCAGCTCTGGCGCGCCGTGCTTCTGGAAACCCTTCTTCTTTTCTTTAATTCTTGCTGCAATTGAGTTGGCTTCCCGAGCTCTATTCTTTGGACACCATTCTAACACTATATTAGCATCAAAACAATGCTAATTCACCCTGATTCTTAGAATAATGCCTGAAATGCAAAAACACTAGAAAACACATTAAAATACCAACAACTTGAGTACAAATGCATCAATTCAAAGCTTAATAGAGCATTATAAAGTGTCATAAATGCCACTCAACAGTACCCCCAAACTTGAATCGATGCTTTTCCTCAAACATAAACAGACTCAAAGAACAAGAAACAAAAATGCATGAATGCAACTAAATGAATACAACGATCCTCATAGAATAACTAAATCAATCAACATCTCAACAAATGCAGTTACTCGCATAAAGATTAATCAAACCATACAAATCAACTTACAAACTAGAGACGTGCGTGTGTGCAAATGCTTACAGATATACTATCGCAACTAGATCAATAATCATGACTCACCACTCATTAAGGCAATCGCAAGGTTATAAATAAAATAAAAAGCTAGACTCAAAATAAATTATAACGCTTCAATTCTTACATTGGAGTTTTATATGGATTCATGCTTTTATTTAAACAAAATAACACAAATATGCTTATTTGATCATGCAATGAGTGAGGTCCACAAAAGAGTTATACAATAATACCCATGTAGCAAGCATTAGGTTAGCGGATCCCAGACTATAAAAGCCTTAGGTCACTAGGCACAAAGTCCCCTAAGAACTTAATAACTCGAGTACTAAAGAGACCACTCGTGATCAATTATACGTAACACTTATTTTTTTCTTTTCTCTTCTTTTTTCTTTTTTTTTCTTATTCTTTTTTTAATATCTGTACGAGTGCATTTCGCTCCATCTCGTTCAACCCTAGACTACTCATATAGATATGAGCTGGCTACTAGCCATTTGACACCTAGCCACAATAACTAGCAATGAAATTCAATTTTTCTCCAATTTCTAAAAATTCATATTATTTTATTATTAAGAGAATATCCTAAATGTTAAATATAAATAAGTGATTAAACCTCGACAAACAAATAAACCATGATCATGATCTAGCAATTAAGCAACCTATAAGACTTATTGATATACAAGTGTCTCTAGCATGCAAATCAACTTAATACGACTCAACGCCACTAAATACGACATCACTACACTAGCATTAATATCACAAGTTAATCGGAAAAATCATCTACGGGATCATGTTATAATACAAATGCATGAACTATATGACCAAATTGTTATAAAAACTACCAAAAATTAAAAAAAACTACATGGCAAAAATGCAACTATATGAACTAAACTATCATGAATATGCAAACTATATGCGAACTCACACAAAAACATATATTCCTTCAACTACTACCCCCTAAACTTAAAATATACACTATCCTTAGTGAAGGTAATAGTAAGGAATTAGGCATACCTAATCTGAATCAGGATCCTCACCCTTAACGGGTGGAGTGTCAGGTGTGTCTGGAGGTGGATGCACGGAGTCCTCACCAAATACTGGCCACTGGATGTCAACACAGGTGGCTCTGAAAGCTGTCCCCAATGTATGGGTGAGATCACGTGTAAAACTGTTGTTGATGTCATGCATCACATCCATCCTCCTAGCCAGACGCCTATACTGCGCCAAGCTCATGCCATCTCCAACATCAGCTCCTTCGTCCTCCTCATGTGCCTGCTGCGATGGCCCCGCCTCATCTCCTAGCTGAGATCTCCAAGCAGTCTTGCTCGTCTGGGTGGCCCCAGCAGCTGGCCTCCCATCAGGTTGATGGTCAGAAGATGAAGCCAAGTCAAGATCTACAACTGCTTAAATTCTGATCTGAATACAGACTGAAGCTGTTATCAGAAGTTAAAGATTGGTAAAGCTTTAAGGACTGTAAGTTGTAGTTATCTAGTCAAATTCTCATGCATTTGTACTTAATGTTTTTGACATCATCAAATATCTGTTAAACTTGTATATTATGCTAATTTACAAGTTGGGGGAGATTGTTAGATATATTTGATAATGTCATGGCTAATGTGATTTATGTTTAGTTTTCAGATCTTACTTAAACAGGAATAAATTAGTACTTACTGGAAGTCAGGACTTCAGGATATCAGTACTTATATTATCAGGAGATAATCATCAGAAGATGGATATCAGAACTTAAGTACTGAAGGACGTTCAGATAAGGAAGTCAGCTGGTTAAAGGAGAGAAGATCGAGACAAACATAAGAAGAGATATGCATGAAGAAGGAATTCTATGAAGAATAGAATACTTGGAAGAAAAGATATCTGATTGATATATTTTAGGAAGCAGAATTATATTCCATATCAATTAGCGATTATCTTGTAACTGTGTAGTATATAAACACAAACATAGGGTTTACACTATAAGTGTTATCACAATCGAGAAGATTAATTATTGTAACTCTAGCAGCTCTCATGATATTTGTTCATCACTGAGAGAGAACAGTTCCATACTGTAACAGAGTTTATTGTTCCAATAAAGTTTGTTTTCTGTTACTTGAGTTATTAAAGTTCGATTTGATTGTACTATACATTGTATTCACCCCCTCTACAGTGTGTGTGTGTGTGTGACCTAACAAGTGGTATCAGAGCCTATCTGTTAACGCAAAAACAGTTTAAGATCCAAACACAATCATGTCTGAAACAGAAACTCCAACTAAGCCCACCAAAACTGAAGAACATCCAAAGACACAAGTTCAAAGCCGATATGAGACTATTAAAGTTCCCATATTGAGACCATCTGAATATGCCATATGGAAGGTGAGGATGACCATGTTTCTGGAAGCTACAGATCTAGAATATCTTGATAGAATCAAGGAAGGGCCTCACAAACCAACCAAGCTGGCTGTTGCAGTTGCAGGTGAAGCAGCAAAGTCTGTACCAAAGGAGAAGAGTGATTACACTGCTGAAGATATCGCATCAATTGGTAAGGATGCTAAGGTACGACACTTACTGCATAGTGTTATTGATAATGTAATGTCAAACAGGGTAATAAACTGTAAGACTGCAAAGGAGATATGGGATGCTTTGGAAACAAGATGTCAAGGGACGGATACGATCAAGAAAAATAGGAAGACAATACTCACTCAAGAGTATGAACACTTTGACTCAAAGGCTAATGAGTCATTGACTGATTTATATGATAGATTTGTCAAACTCTTGAATGATTTGTCACTGGTTAATAAGGAGTATGATCTTGAAGATTCAAACCTTAAATTCCTGTTAGCTCTTCCTGAATGATGGGATTTGTAGGCAACAACAATAAGAGACAACTATAATCTTGATGAAACAACTCTTGATGAAATCGATGGAATGCTCAAGACTCATGAACTTGAGATGGAACAAAGAAGCAAGAGGAAAGGAGGAAAGTCAAGGACAGTTGCTCATAAGGCTGAAGAAGAATCCCCCAAGGCAGCTACCTTAAGGAAAGACAAGGGTAAAGCTCTCTTCACAAAGTCTGATACTGAGTCATCAAGTTCTGAAAGTGATGATGACTCAGAATCTGAAAGCTTGCCTGAGACGGATGCTGATGAAGAGATGATGAAGCTTGTGTGCTCTTATGGTGAAAGGGATCACAAAGATTGCATACAGGAAGTTCAGGAAGGGAAAGAAGTTTTCCAAGAAAGGCACAAGTTCTGATAAGAAGAATTTCAGAAAATCTGAAGGAAGAGGAGGAAAGTCTGACAGAGGAGATTATACAAATGTCAAATGCTAAAACTGTGGTGAGAAAGGCCACATATCTCCTGATTGCAAGAAAGTGAAGAGTGACAAAGGCAAGGCTCTTGTCACAAAGAAGAAAAGCTGGACATACACCTCAGATTCTGAAAGTGAGGAGAATTATGCCTTGATGGAAAATGCTGATAAGGCAAGTGCTGAAAGCAGTTCTGAAGCTGCTGAATTAAAGGTACCTCAAACTACTTATGCCTTTCATACTGATGATATTAATGAGTTGAGAAGATATCTTAAAACCATGTTCATTAGTTATAGAGATCAAACTTTAACATGTGAAAGATTAACTTCTGAAAATCTTGCTTGCAAAAAGAGGAATGATTATTTAGAAAAAGAGTTAGTCATGTTCCATCAAACTCAGAAAGATAGAGATGATGCTTTCTATGTTAGGGATGAAGTGCTTAAAATGAATGAATCTCTAAAAGCTGAGTTAGAAAAAGAAAGAGAGATTATCAGGACTTGGACTAACTCTGGCAGAACAACTCAGAATTTGTTAAGTAGTGAAAACTGGAAAGAGGGCTTAGGTTATGGAGAGGATAAGAATGATAAATGAACTGTAGATGTTAAGCCTATAGTTGTTAAACAAAAATCTAAGCTAAAGCCTGTTAAGTTTGTAGCTATAAAGTCTGATAATGAGAAATCAGAAGTTAAAAAGGAATTAACTTCTGACAAACTAAAACAGGAAAAGACAACTGAAGTAAACGTAGGCTTAATGACAAAGAAGCAGCTTAAGCATAAGCTGAAAGATATTAAGAATGCCAACAAGGTAAAATCACCTAGGAAAAATAGGAATGGAAAGGAAGGTGTGAATAAAAGCAATGATTATAAGCCTGTTCCTGAAGCTCCTAGGAAAACGTGTCATAACTGTGGAAGTTCTAACCATCTGGCTTCTTTTTGCAGGAAGAATAAGAACATAAACTCCTTACCTTCAAAGTCAGGAGTTAAGAGTCAGTCTGTTAGATATAAGCCACAAAATTCTTGTTTTCATTGTGGTAGTTTATGGCATTCCATTTATACTTGTAAGGAATATCATAGTCTGTACTATGATTATTATCAAATAAAACCTTCTTTAAATAAAGTTACCATTGTTCCTTCTAGTGTAAGTTCTGATTCAAAGTCTGATAGTGTAAATTCTGATAAGAAAAATTTAAACATAAACTCTGATGCTAAATCCGCTGCAAAACAGACTTAATAAGGCCAAAGGATCCAAGCATGTCTGGGTCCTTAAAACTAATCATTAGTGGTCTTTGTGATTGCAGGGCAACAGGAAAAACATCCTAGTTCTGGACAGTGGATGTTCAGGACATATGATTGGAAATAAAGCCCTATTATCAGACTTTGTGGAGAAGGCTGGCCCAAGTGTTTCTTATGGAGATGGCAACATTGGAAAAACATTGGGATATGGCAATATCAATCTTGGGAATGTCATCATTAAAGAAGTAGCTTTGGTCTCATGACTTAAACACAATCTGCTGAGTGTTAGTCAAATCTGTGACAGAGGTTATCATGTGGATTTCTTTGAAGAACACTGTGAAGTTGTAAGTAAATCTACAGGCAAAGTTGTTCTGAAAGGATACAGGCGTGGTAACATCTATGAAGCCAAGCTTTCAACAAGTACTAATGGTTCTGCAATCTGTCTGATGAGTAGAGCATCAATTGAAGAAAGCTGGAATTGGCACAAGAAACTCTCTCATTTAAATTTCAACAATATAAATGAGTTGGTCAAGAAAGATCTTGTGAGAGGACTGCCAAAGTCAGTATTTGCTCCTGATGGTCTTTGTAATTCTTGTCAGAAGGCCAAACAAAGGAAATCTTCATTCAAGAACAAGACTGAATCATCAATTCTTGAGCCTTATCACCTACTACATGTTGATCTATTTGGTCCAGTAAATATCATGTCTATTGCAAAGAAGAAATATGCTATGGTCATAGTGGATGAGTTCACCATATACACATGGGTGTATTTCTTGCACACAAAAAGTGAAACTGCATCTATCTTGATTGATCATGTCAAACAACTAGATAAATTGATCAAGGACTCAGTGAAAATAATAAGGAGTGATAATGGTACTGAGTTCAAGAATTTGATAATGGAAGAGTTCTGCAAAAACCATGGAATCAAGCAGGAATTTTCTACTCCCGGAACTCCACAGCAAAATGGAGTTGTTGAAAGGAAGAATATAACTCTCATTGAAGCTGCACGTACAATGCTTGATGAAGCAAAGCTTCCAACCTATTTCTGGGCTAAAGCTGTGCAGACTGCTTGTTTTACTCAGAATGCAACACTAATTAACAAGCATGGAAAAACACCATATGAGATGGTGAAGAAAAAGAAGCCAAATCTGAAGTATTTTCATGTATTTGGATATAAGTGTTTTGTTCTTAAGACTCACCCTGAACAGCTATCCAAATTTGATCTAAAAGCTGATGAAGGAATCTTTGTTGGATATCCACTTTCCACAAAAGCCTTCAGAGTCTATAACTTGAGAACAAGAGTGGTCATGGAATCTATCAATGTCTCTTTTGATGATAAGAAGATTACTGGACTTGAAGATTTTATTGATCATGATCAGCTGAGATTTGAAAATGAAGACTCAAATTCTGATACTGAAAATCCTGACAATCTAAATCCTGATACTGCAAACTCTGATGGATTAAACTCTGATGTTATTGAAACTGTGGTGACTACACCAAAGGAAGATGCACCTATGTAGGGGGAGCATACTCAAGATATAACCACATCTCAAGAAGTATCAGAACATACATCTGGCTCTTCAAGTTCTGATTTGTCAAGTTCTGATTCATCAAGTTCTGATAAGCCAAGTTCTGATAGTTCTGAAAATCTAAATTCTGAAGAATCCAACTCAGTGAGCATAGTTTCAGGGGGAGCATCAGAAAATGTTAATGAAGACAACATGGATCATGGGGGAGCATCCAGTTCTAGAGAAAATCTTCCATCTGCAAGGAAGTGGACTAAATCACATACACCTGATTTGATAATTGGAAATCCTGATGCAGGCGTCAGAACTAGAACATCTACTTCAAGTGAATGTCTTTACAATTCTTTTCTTTCTCAGACTGAGCCAAAGAAAGTGGAAGAAGCTCTTCAAGATGCTGATTGGGTGCAAGCAATGCAGGAAAAGTTAAATGAATTTGAAAGAAACAAAGTCTGGACCCTAGTGCCAAGACCAAAGAACAGATCTGTTGTTGGTACAAAATGGGTATTCAGAAACAAAACTGATAGTGATGGCATAATTACAAGGAATAAAGCAAGGATGGTTGCAAAAGGATATTCTCAACAGGAGGGAATCGATTATGATGAAACAGTTGCACCAGTTGCTAGATTGGAAGCTCTCCACCAGCAAGAGCGAATCATCAGACTCATTATTCTTTTTGTAGAGAGTAGGAAGAAGAAATAATTTATTTTCTTCTTCCTGTTTTTCTTCATCGTCAGCCTTGCCCTACTTCTTGAGCTTGGACAAAGGCTGTTGATGTTAGGTTTAGAAGCTTAGGACAATCTTGTAAAGATCTGATGTAATTTAAATTTCATGAATGTATTCTCTTAATATATTAATGGAATTTCTACTTTTTGCAAGTTTTTGTCTCTAAGATGTTTGTAATTTAAATGCACTGATAAATCCTGATAAATCCATATTCTGATGACCCTTTCATTTTAATTTAAATTAAGTTCTAATCTTACAATATCAAGACTTATTTACTTGATTTAATTTTGGTCATTCTCATATTTGAATTTCTTCTCAGAATATTGGTTTTGCAGTGAAAAATAATTGAATAAGTGGGAACAGTTTCAATTTTGAATTAAAATTGATTTACCTTGATTAATGGAATTACTGGGTAAGTGGAACGATTTTTCCTTGAAAAACTGCAAGTGGGTAAGTAATGATTACTGTTTTCCCGTGCCCATTAACTATTCATTATTACTGCATGTCTGACAGGTGTCCAACGGTTACATTTTTTTTTCAAGTATAAGTAAGACAGAGAGAAGATTTTCCAATCTTTTATTTACTTTTACACTTTATCTCTCTTTCTTTGCTTTTACTCTCTTTCATCTCCTGACGTTGGTTTTTCATACAGACATTTTCTCAAACACCTAACAGGCAACTCTTAATTTTTGATTTTTCTCATGGCACCTAAGGATTTGATCATTGATGGAGCTAAGTTTGTTCCAATAACTATGCTGCAATTCTCGATCATGCTATCATTAACCAAACTCATTTTGATTTTGCAAGTGCTGTGATAGGTTTCATAGGGGATAGGATGACAGAAGATAGAAATGTAGTTTATTTTGCTAGATTTTGTCAGCTTATATATAACTTTTGCTGTACTAATCCCCCTCAACTAGCCAGTACCTTAATTCCACCATTCAAAATTGCAAAACGAGCCTTTAATGACCTGGTAAATGCTGACCTTAAGAAAAAGGTGGTTAGACCTTTACAGATTCCTCAGTCTGTAAAACAAATTTTAGTAAATTCTGATCCTCAAACCTATAGATCTGTTTATCCTGATGTCCAACCTACCACCACCTCCCAAACACCACAGCAACCATCAGAACACACCACTCATCCATCTATACCTCAACCATCCCTCAAAACATATCTCAAATCATATCTCTCAACTTCACAGACAGCTCAACCTTCATCCTCAACACCTACTGTGAAGCCTTCATCTTCCAAGCTAAAGAGGACAAAGACTGTTCCTCAAACACCTCAGAAGAGAAGATGGATTGTTTTGAGAGATGAGTCTGATAGTGAGGAACATGTTTCTACATCAGAACCTGTTGTCAAAAAAGCTGAGAAAGTTCCTTCTCAGAAGGATTCTGGAATTGGGGGATCTAAGCTTCTCAAACGGCTTAGAAGAATGACTTTTGCTGAAACTCCCAAGGAATCCCCACCTTCTAAGAGATACAAGAAACATAGAGCTAAAAGGTCATTTTTAGATGATGAGGAAGCAACAGCTAAAGAAGGAGATCAGGAATCTCTGATCTCACAAGAACCAGAATCTGCTGAAGCCACTGCTTCTCCATTAACTCCACCTCAGGAAGCTGCTACTGAAATGGCAAACACACCATCTGTGTCTCCTGTTCAAAAGACTGTATCTCCTGTTGATCCAGACACAATTGCTGAAATTGATATTCAGAACCTGGTTGTGCCTGAGGTACTTTACTTAGAAGCTCCAACAGCACTTCATCCATCAACAATACCTGTCTCTGATGCTACTCAAACTCCAGAATTATCTACTACACCTTCTCTGCATCTAGATGATGATGATCAGATTCTAGGTGAGCATCAGAATATGGTTGTTGATCAGAACTTGGAACCAGATCAGCACTTAGAGGATGATGCTGAAGCCTCAATTGCTTCTCATACTGTTGTTTTATCAGAAGATGCTGATTCTATAAGTTCTGATGCTGCAAATGCTGATGATACTGGTGATGCTGCTCCAAATACAGATGCTGATGAAGCAGGTCCTTCAGGACATGCACCTCAACAAACTGTTCTTAAATCTGAACTAGTTAAGAAGTTTGTTATCAGAGAAGCACCAGTGCCTTGGAGTGAAACTCCTGCAGGACATGAGTGGACTAGGGAATGGAACTCAGTTACCTGTGTTCCATCTGCAAAGAATCTTGCTGAGCACTTGACAAAAGCTGATGAGATGTTAATAAATGATGATTTCAAAACACAGCTTCGAGTCACTGCATTGAGTACTAAACATCTGCAAGGTCTTCATTCAACTACTCATGCAGAATTACATAAAATTCAGGAAGAATTACTCAAGCAAGAACAAGTTCAAAAAATTGACAAGAAAAAATTCTTCCAACCTACCTTTGACAGAGTTGCTTATATTGAGAAGACTCAAGAGAAACAACAATCTCAGATTGATGATATTTTGAAAAATCAAGCTTCTCAGCAATCTCAACTTGATGAAATCCAAGCCTCAGTGGAATTGCTTGTCTCTCTTATGTTACCTGCTGATGCCAAAAAGGGGGAGAAAGTAATTAAGTCCAAATGCAAAACTGATAAGACACTGAAGGGGAGGGATGATGAAAAAAATGACCAAGGAACCTCTGGAATGGGTGGAGGTCATAGTCAAGGTAGAGGTTTCTCATCAAGAAAAGCTGAAATCACAAGTCACAGAACAAGTTCTGATGCTGGAAAAAGAATTACTTCTGCTACTGGTAAAAGGATAAGTTCTAATGAACTTTTAGATCTTGATGAAGAAATGTCAAGACAGTTATTTCTTCAGGAAAATCCAGGAATGGACTTGGAGAGTCTAATGGAAGAAGAAGCCAGACTTAAATCAGAAAAAGTCAAATCTAAATCTGAAGCTTCTGGTAAAAAGAAACTTCCAACACTCAAAGGCATTGTGATAAAAGAAAAGACAAATCCTGAAGCAATCATGGTTAAATCACAACTGCAAATAGATCCAAGGTCCAAGGGCAAAGAGAAAGTTGGTGAATCTATCAAGGTTTATGTGCCTCCTGTGAATGAAGAAATTACTGATGAAGATGCTGATCTTGCTCTGACTTTAAGAAAAGTTTCTAAGACAACCTCTGACATGGCTCAAGTTGTTCAGAGTCAAGAGATAGTTAGTTCTGATAAATCAAAGACACTCCTACCAGGATTCACTAAAGCCAAACAGACTCAACCTTTGAAGACTGCTGCAAGTGGTTTTGAAGCAAGAGTGGTTACTGGAAAGGAAACAAGAGATAAAACTGGATTGGGAAGGCTGATGAAAGAAGAATACAGAACACTACCAATGATCCAACTTCCTTAAGTGAACTAGGTATTGGAGCAACTCTTGAGAGATTGAATCAACTGAAATCTGTACAAATGGTTTACCATACCTACTTGAAAGAACACATTTTGTTGTACTTCATGACAGATGGTAGGGTTTATCATATAAGGGAAAATGCCATTCCACTGAAGTATTTTGAAGAACTGGAGCATGTATTATTCTTACTTCAAGTGAATGACAGAATAACAGAAAGTGCTACAAACTATTTGAAGAATCAGATTCAGAGACAGAAAAGGCTTTATTCTGTTAAGTCTGACAGCACATATCTTCCAAAGTTCAAAGATCACAAGGGTGATATAGTTGAGATGAAGCCCAACACTGCCAAGATTATAACTACCTTTCTGGGTTACAGTGCTGTGGAATTCAATCTTGAGTCTGATAAGGCATATTTGATCAGACTGATCAGGACAGAAGGAAAGCTAAAATTAATGATTTCAGGGCTGCAATCTTTCAAACTGGTGAAGATTCTGCAGAACTTAAAGATGCTAAAAGGAGGATTATTGATGAACTCAGATATGCTGATAGATGTTTGTTGAAGAACTATCTCAGAACAACTCCTGACATCAGAGAGATCAGAAGATGAAGCCAATTCAAGATCTATAACTGCTTAAATTCTGATATGAATACAGACTGAAGCTGCTATCAGAAGTTAAAGATTGGTAAAGCTTTAAGGACTGTAAGTTGTAGTTATCTAGTCAAATTCTCATGCATTTGTACTTAATGTTTTTGACATCATCAAATATTTGTTAAACTTGTATATTATGCTAATTTACAAGTTGGGGGAGATTGTTAGATATATTTGATAATGTCATGGCTAATGTGATTTATGTTTAGTTTTCAGATCTTACTTAAACAGGATAAATCAGTACTTACTGGAAGTCAGGACTTAAGGATATCAGTACTTATATTATCAGGAGATAATCATCAGAAGATGGATATCAGAACTTAAGTACTGAAGAACGTTCAGATAAGGAAGTCAGCTGGTTAAAGGAAAGAAGATCGAGACAAACATAAGAAGAGATATGCATGAAGAAGGAATTCTATGAAGAATAGAATACTTGGAAGAAAAGATATCTGATTGATATATTTTAGGAAGCAGAATTATATTCCATATCAATTAGCGATTATCTTGTAACTGTGTAGTATATAAACACAGACATAGGGTTTACACTATAAGTGTTATCACAATCGAGAAGATTAATTATTGTAACTCTAGCAACTCTCGTGATATTTGTTCATCACTGAGAGAGAACAGTTCCATACTGTAACAGAGTTTATTGTTCCAATAAAGTTTGTTTTCTGTTACTTGAGTTATTAAAGTTTGATTTGATTGTACTATACACTGTATTCACCCCTTCTACAGTGTGTGTGTGTGACCTAACATAAATCACCATCCCAAGATCCACATAATCACCTTGAAGAATGCCCCACAACGGCCGTGCACGCTCCATAGTAATCTCATGCACATGGGAAGATGGCATGATGTTAGCACAAATAAACGCGTTCCATGCATGGAAAAACCTGTTCATGCTAGAAGTCGGGAACGTAGAATACTCAATAGTGTCCTTCTTGATCTTCTAGTGCATATCAGGCATGCATAGTTTAGTAATAATAAGATCCAGATCAAAGTCCTCTGGATTGTTATCGTTCCAAGTGTCATGCCCGGGCTTCCTCGCAGGCCGCTCAATCACCCTCCTAATAGCATCAACACTGTACTCCACAGTCCTCCCTCTCACCATCGTGAAGCGATTCTTCTCAGCCTTCGCATTCGCATAGAACTCGCGGACAACACTCATGGGTACAACAGTGGGTGCCTCACAAAAAGGAACCCTGCTCATCTCCAGAATCATCTCCAACAGCTTACCATCCTTCCCCGATGGTAGGAAACCTCGCTCCATGATGATTGGCTTCGAGAGAAGCCTCGTCTACTCCACTTCAGCCTCGGGAGTAGAAAATCTCGGCCTCACACCACCCACACTAGAAGAATCGGTGGTGCTAGTGCTTACTTGCGTTCTTTGTCTCTTAGGTGCCTTTGGACTTGAGTAGAGAGAATATGAGTTGTGTGTTTGAGAGAGAATTTGTGTTTGAGAATTTGTGAAGTAGTGGAGATGTTTATGTATAAGTGTATGTATTTATAGGTGGTGAAAAGAGAATTGTATATGGAATAGAAGTGGGATTTAATTATGGGAATAGTGGGAATAATGAGTTTGATTTGGAGAGGGAAATTTGGGATGTGGGAGAGTAAAATTCAGGTAGGAATTGATTTTATGTTAAAAATCCTGATTTTCTCTTCACAAAACTGCCTTTTATTTTTTTCAGAACCAGGACCCCAGCACGGCCGGGCGCTAGGATTGCACGGGCGTGCGCAACTTCTGCTAAATCGGCGCGGCCGCGCGCTAGATCAGTGCGGACGCACCTGGTTTCTGTAATTCCAGCGCGGCCGCGTGCTAGATCAGCACGGCCACATGCTAGATCAGCGCGGGCGTGCCTGGCTTCTGAAGTTGGCTCTGAATTTTTCTATTTTTCTGAATTTTTTGTGATTTTCTCTTTTCTTCTTGCTTCCTCGACCTACTAATGATAATAAACTTGGGTTGCCTCCCAAGAAGTGCTTGTTTTACATCGTTAGCTTGACGTAGAAAATTGAGATCAAAAGGACAATAAAACGGCACTAACTACCTTACAGTTTACCGTGTCACCATAGTAATGGTTCAACCTCTGACCATTTACCTTGAAAGTTTAGCCCGGATCATTCTCAAAAATCTCCATCGCTCCATGTGGAAACACAGTTTTGACAACAAACGGCCCTGACCATCTTGACTTCAACTTTCCAAGAAAAAGACGGAGACAAGAGTTGAACAAAAGAACTTGCTGCCCCAAAATAAATGATTTGAACACTAGACCCCGATCGTGCTACCATTTGAGTTTCTCCTTATACATTTTGTTATTCTCATAAGCTTGAAGTCGAAACTCGTCGAGCTCATTTAATTGAAGCATCCTCTTCTTTCCAGCTGCATCCAAATTCAGATTTAATTTCTTCAAAGCCCAATAAGCTTTATGCTCTAGCTCCACCGGTAAATGACACCCCTTACCATAAACTAACTGATACGGTGACATCCCAAGCGGAGTCTTGTATGCTGTTCGATACGCCCAAACAGCTTCATTAAGCTTCGAATACCAATCTTTTCTCAATGGACACACAACTTTCTCTAAAATACGCTTGATCTCCCTGTTAGATACCTCAGCTTGACCATTCGTCTGAGGATGATAAGCCATAGCAATGCGATGATTCACATTATACCGTTGCATCACAGTAGTGAACTTACGGTTACAGAAATGCGACCCCTCATCACTGATTATGACTCTTGGAGTTCCAAATCTTGTGATATCTACTTGGGAAGAAAATTAAGCACTACCTTCACATAGTTCGTTGGCAACGCCTTAACTTCAACCCATTTTGATACATAATCAACCGCCAACAAGATTTACTGGTTGTTACAAGATGAGAAAAATGGCCCCATGAAGTCAATTCCCCAAACATCGAAGACTTCAACCTCGAAAAGCACATTGAGAGGCATCTCATCCCTCTTAGACATATTACCCACACGTTGACATCGATCACATTTCAAATGAACTGATGAGCATCTTTAAACAAAGTTGGCCAAAAGAAACCCACACGTTGACATCGTTGTAAGGAATACATCTCCTGATAATTTGGTCAGCCCCTTGACGAAAAAGAAATGACTCATCCCACATATACCACTTCACTTCATATAGAAACTTCTTCCTTTGAACGAGAGTCAACTCTGGAGGCATAACGTTACTCACAAGGTAGTTCACTATATCGGCGAACCACGGTTTTTCTGCTTGCACCACAAATAACTGCGCATCGGGAAAAGATTCATTAATTAAAGACTTATCTTGTGAAGTAGCAATTGGATCCTCTAAACGTGAGAGATGATCGGCGACTTGATTTTCAGTCCCTTTTCTGTCCTTGATCTCTAACTCAAAACCCTAAAGTAAAAGAACCCATCGAATCAACCTTGGCTTCGAGTCCTTCTTCGAGACGAGATATTGAATTCTAGCGTGATCAGTGAAAACTGTCACCTTCGTCCCATGTAGATATGACCGAAATTTCTCAAAACCATAGACGATAGCCAAAAGTTCTTTCTCAGTAGTTGTGTAATTCAGTTGAGCACCATTAAGAGTCTTACTAGCATAGTAGACTACATGAAATATGTTGTTCTTGTGTTGCCCAAGAACTGCTCCAACTACATAATCGCTTGCATCGCACATCATTCTAAATGGTTCAGACCAATCAGGTGCAGTTATGACAGGTGCCGTAATCAAACTCTTTTTCAATGCCTCAAAAGTAGCAAGGCACTCATCATCAAACTTGAAAGGAACGTATTTTTGTAGAAAATTGCAGAACGGCTTCGAAATCTTTGATAAGTCATTGATGAATCGCCTATAGAATCCCGCATGGCCAAGAAAACTACGAATTCCCTTAACAGATATTGGTGGAGGGAGATTTTCGATCACCCTCACTTTGGCTTTGTCCTTCTCTAGACCTTTACTAGAAACTTTGTGACCAAGAATGATGCTTTGGCGCACCATAAAATGACATTTCTCCCAATTAAGAACCAAGTTGGTCTCAACGCACCTTTTAAGCACTAACCCAAGATTGTGTAAGCATTCGTCATAAGAAGTTCCAAAGACCGAGAAATCGTCCATGAATACTTCTACATTATTTCCGATCATAGCAGAGAAGATGGCCATCATACATCTCTGAAAAGTAGTTGGCGCTCCACATAGCCCAAAAGAAACTCTTCGGAAAGCAAAAGTGCCAAAAGGACATGCGAATGTAGTCTTCTCTTGATCTTCTGGAGCGATACAAATCTGAATAACCTGAATAGCCATCCAGAATATAATAGTAATCATGTTCAGCCAATCTATCAAGCATCTAATCAATGAAGGGAAGAGGGAAGTGATCTTTCCTTGTAGCCTTGTTCAGCTTCCTATAATCCATGCAAACTCTCCACCCCGTGACTGTTCGTGTAGAAATAAGCTCATACTTCTCATTTGCTACCACAATGATACCACCTTTCTTTGGCATACACTGAACTGGGCTCACCCACGAACTTTCAGAAATAGGATAGATGATCCCTACATCTAGCTACTTGAGGATATCCTTCTTTACAACATCTTTCATGATCGGATTTAGCCTTCTCTGTTGCTCAACAGTAGGCTTGCTTCCTTCCTGTAGCAGAAATTTGTGCATACAATAAGAAGGGCTGATTTCCTTGATATCTGCTATAGTCCAACCAATTTCTGATTTGAACTCTCTAAGAATTCTCAAAAGCTTCTCCACATCGGTACCTGAAAGGTCAGATGCAATAATAATAGGCAAAGTAGATGCATTACCTAAAAATGAATGTAATATCCGGGATATATCGTGTAATTATTTTTGCTAATAAATAATTATTATGTATGGTTAGTATTTATTCTGTGAATTATTTGTTAAGTGTTAAATGTGTTTGGATGTTTAAAAATAATATTAATTGAGTATTTTAATTTTTATATGTCCAAAATAAAATATAAGTAATTGTCATATCTTCCTAATTATTTTTATGTTGATTTATGATTTTATAGGAAATATATGGATTTTATAAAATCTTTTTTCCAGTATTTAAAAACTATTTTATACAATCGGGAACCAACCGACGTCATCCGTTTTTACGTTTTTATAACTCAAAACACATTCGAGAACTCCTTCCTAACCTAATTACAATATTCCGAGCATTTTCCATGTTTCGACTTTTTCGATCCGGCGTACGGTTTGTCCTCTGCGGGTCCCGGCACAACATTTTCGATACATTATTCGTTTCGGTAAATCAATAAAACTCGTATTTTTGATAAACGGGATATTTTTATTAAACTATCACAATTATCACCTCATAATACGTGTAACCAGGCGCTGAGACCAAGACCGCAGTACAAATTGTACTGGTGTTGATAATTATCCCGAAAACCGGTACCGTTTGGATCAGTTTTTATAAATAAATGTACCATTTTGTATCCGGAATGATCCAACGGGATACTAATTTTCCGTAATTATAAATAGCCTTTACCGTATTTTATTTCGTACCAAAAATTATTTGCAAACAGTAATTACATAATTTTCCAGAGAAAATTCATATATTCATAAACCTTTCTGAGAATCAAACAACAGTTTGAAGGTGTTAGTGATCTCTGTTTTCAAAGCTTGAGTAACCAAAACGAAGGTCTCGGAGTGTTCTATCAGTTTCTTCAAGTTTCAGAACTGCAGAAATCAAGGTTTATTTTCTATATTTTTATTTATTTTCGAATTATTTTGATTAAAAATATGAAATTTTGTTCGGATGATTGTTTGAATGATTTGATGATTGAATGTTGTAGAGCTTGTTTTCCCGTATGAATGTTTTTAATTGAATTTGGGGGTTTCTTATTTCGGGATATATAGATGTTGTGGTATTGTGGGTTGTGTTCCTTGTGAAATTTGCAATCGAATCGTATAAGTCTTGCTAATTGACGAGGTCTGTAGATGAGGGAGTTGTGATTTTAAAGTTACGTCGAGTTCGCCTGAAACCGGCGAACTTCCCGGCCATTTTCCGGCCAACTCAGGGATTGTTAGGATGAATTGATAGCATGGTTGTGTTCCTGGTGTTGTGTAGATGTGATCTGGAGGTGGTGGGGCCTGAGCATCCCTGGATCGATTTCTCCTGCGAAATAGGGTGTTTTCCGGCGACCCCCCTATAAAATTACAGTTTAGTACCTGGACTTTTGGGGACGATGCAGTTTGGTCCCTGAAGTTTCCAGAGTTTGCAAAAATAGGATTCCCGTTTTAAAAATGTTTAAAAATCATATTTTCTATTTATCTTAATTATAAAAATTCGTTTTTAATTTCTGAAAATTCCAAAAATTATTATTTTAATTCCAAAAATTATTTTTAATTCAAAAATAAATCTGAATTAATTAGTTAAATAATTTTAGTTAATAATTAATTGATTAATTGGTCAATTAATTCGAAAATTAATTGATTAATTGATTTAATTAATTATTAATTGATTTTAATTAATTATTTAATTAGATTTAATTATTTAAAAATGATTTAAGAATTCCAAAAAATAGTTTCGAGCTTTAAAATATTATTTTAAATTGTTTTCAAGGCTCGATAATTATTATAAAATTGTTTTGAAGCCTGATTTGGCCAACCGAACCCTTTTTATTACTCTGAAATTAATCCAACAACCCGTTTTAATTCCGAAAAATATTTTAAAAATCATTTTAAATACCCAAAAGTCTGTTTATGACCCGGGACTTCTTTATAAATGATATATCATTGATTGTTTGACGTGTTATGTGCTATATGTGACTTGTTGGTTAATTGCCGGTTTATATGTTCGGTATTTACTTGTTTATAGCGTAACTTCCAATCCGTTAATCGGATTTGGGTGAAACGAAGTATGTTTCGAATAGAATCGTATAAGTTGAGTATTGATAGATGCTTATGATATGTGAGCAGAAGAGGCAAGGCATAGGAAAGGGAAATAGATAGTCGAGGAGTAGACGGTTGTGATTGGAAGTTAGTGCAGTATAACAAGCTAGTACCAGGCAAGTGTTCTGATCTTTCTCGAGATATATTATAGATAATTGATAGTCCTGTTTTATATTACAAGTGCTCTGAAGCACTGAACCCTAAACCCTGATTTCAGTTATTGATCTTGAGCCGTAAACCTTATTCTTTCTAAACCATTGACTGTTGTATACCCAAATACAAACCACAAATATACGATACTACTCCACAAATACATACAAACTAAATACCAAACACTGAATCGAATTACTTATATATTCAAACCATTGTACCTTATGCTTAAAAGACAAAATCCTTGTAACCCTGAAACATTGATTCCTTTGTTATCTAATTCTTTCAGTACCTAACAGTCAAGCTTTGAAATTGCCATATTGATCCTTTGTAAAGATTGAAACCAATTCATTATTGAACACCCAATGTTGTTTATGATTCCATTTATTGTTTTATATTGTTTATTCTGTTATTATGTTAGAATTGGACTAATTTTATAAAATTGTGGACCAGATTCGTGGTCAGACCAGATTAATGGTCAAGTTAGGCCAATGTGTGCCTTGGATCCAGTAGTTAGAGCAATTGTGTGTGCTTTGCCCGGGGTTAGTACGTGACTGATCAGCAGCCTAACCTTGATTTTTAAAATAGAAACATAATATCCAATTCTAAATCATAATTCATTGTTCACTTGATATCATAACCATTTTCACTTGATGATCATTATTCTCAGTCTTGTCATTCATGCGATGTTGTTTATGTTCTTTTCCAGTTAAGAAGGAACCAGTTGGTAGCGAGGTTCCCCAGTCCAGCGCGAGAGCTAGGGGTTCAGGTTGATCGAGTTAAGCTAGTAGGCATCTTTTGGAATAATTTAAGTTTGTAAAAGTTTGTAATAATGTTTAATACTCAGTTCTGAGTTTGAATAGTTGGGATTTGGATGGTTTATAATATAAGTGTGTGTTTGGCTTGTGTGCATACTTTAACCTGTTGCGGTCCGTGGTAGTTGGTAAGTAGGGTCACTGCATATTATTATTATCTTTATTATTGTTATAAGCAAGTTATAAATAAGGTGTGTGTGTGTGTGGACCCCAAACTTCTGACCCGGGTTTGGAGGGCGCCACAGGTTTGGTATCAGAGCTACAGGTTATAAGTCACTAACACAAGCCTAGGTTGACGGGAATGGGTAGAGGGTTAGGATTAGAAGTAAGGAATAGAAAAATAGAACGTCGAGAGGTTGAGTGCTACGGTATAATAGGTATTAGTATGAGTCACGACATGGTTCAAGATTCTTATATTGCGATATGATTTCAGATAGCAGCGATGGCCGACTCTTTTATCCCCGTATCAGCTGATCACTCAGAGCCCTCAGTTGGAGTACCATCTTCAGATCCACGTCCTTTTGTTCCACCAGTATTGGCTATTCTACCTCCACCTGTGTTGCAGCCCGTACCACTACAGGCTATTCCACCCCCAGGCATGAGGCCACCTATCAGAGGACCTCCACCAGCTGATTCAGATTCCACTGGGCATTCAGTTGCGAGTGCCCCATTCCAGTCTACATTGCATCCAGTTCCTGATTACCGGTATGAGGCTCTTTTATTGGAACGTGATTCCTTATTTGCTCAGATCCGAGAGCTACAGTATATCATCAGAACTACAGATATTGATCGTAGTGTGAGGGAGCTTCGAGAGGAGATCCATGTGACAAGGAGGATTCTTGAGGCTAGGCTACATGGAGCTACACTACCTGGTCGAGGCCCTGATGTACTTATGGGATGGGCTAGTGAGGTGATGGAGGAGTTAGAGAGGCTAGGAGGACCCGAGTTTCCATGGAGTTGAGCCAGAGATCCAGAGATTGAGATCATGATCAGAGCTGTTATGGTTGTGTAGTATGTACAGTAGTGTGTAGTATGTATCAGTAGACTTTTGGGTTGTATTTATAGACTAGATCTGCTGACTAGTGAGTAGGTTTGTTGTACCCTTTTGCTTTTACTTCCGAAGCGTCTTTACGCTTGTACTACCTAAAACTTTTGATCTATATATATCAGTACCTTTTCTTTTCCAGAATTATCATTTACTTTACTGCACCTGTTTTACTTTACCTTATCTATTGCACCAGTTATACCCCTGTGATACCATGTACGGTATTCCCATAACTGTTTATATTCTGTAAAGAAGCATGCAATTTACTTAGTTCAACTGTTACAACTATTTTAAAAAAAAAGAGATATTTCTGTTTTACAAAAATTTTCTTTTATGCAAAAAAATTTGATTTAAAAGCTAATAAAGTTTGATTCTTTACAGAAAATGCATCCCAGAAGAAATACCCGCACCAACACCCAGAATGAAGAAACCAACAACAAGAATAACAACCAAGATGATACAAACCAGAATGCAAACCCAGGACCCATAGACCCAGTAATAGCCCAGATTCTCCAAATCTTGGCCCAACAAACAGTCACCTGGCACAACAATAACAAAGGCAGACCAATCCCCAGGTAACTTTCAAAACTTTTCAGGCGGTAAACCCACCAGAATTCAAGGGTTCCTTAGAACCAATTGAAGCAAATGTTTGGTTAAAGGAAATAGAGAAGTCATTTGCCTTAGTGAAGGTGAAGGAAGAAAAGAAGGTTGAGTTTGCAAGTTATTATTTGAAGAATGAAGCCACCTATTGGTGGGAAACTGTGAATATATTGGAAGGAATATATGTTATTACTTGGGAAAGGTTTAAGGAATTATTTTTAGAAAAATATTTTCCCCAGTTTGTTCAGGATCAGATGGAGCTAAAGTTTTTAGAATTAAAGCAAGGAAATATGTCGGTGGCAGATTATGAGAGTAAGTTTGAAGAGTTGTCAAGGTATGTGCCGTCATATATGGATACTGACAGGAAGAAGGCTAAAAGATTCCAGCAAGGTCTGAAACCATGGATCAGAGGAAAGGTAGCCATTTTTGAGTTGGATACCTATGCAGGAGTTGTACATAAGGCCATGATTGCAGAGACAGAGAGTGAGATGTCACAGAAAGAAAAAGAAAGTAAGAAGAGAAATTCTGAAGGGAATGAAGGTCAGTCACAACCAGGGAAGTTTCCAAATTTTAAGAAGGGCAAGTTTCAGCCAGGGAGAAATTTTAACTTCAAAAGGCAAAATGCAGGCGACGGAGGCCAGGCCAACCGTCCAGCCAATGTAAATCAGCCGAATCAGTTAAGGTTAACTTTTTAAGATTGTCAGGTATGTGGGAAGAAGCATGGAGGAGTTTGTAATAAGTTGAATGTAGTTTGTTTCAAGTGTAACCAGAAAGGGCACTATTCGAGGGAGTGCCAAAATCAGCCAATAAGAGAGCCAATAAACAAGGATCAGCCTATCCGGAATCCAGTAGTGAAGGTTCCAGCCATTGGATTTACGTGCTTTAAATGTGGAAAGCCAGGACATATAGCCAGGGATTGCAAGACACCAGCCCCAGTTAGTAAAGCATTGAGGATTATGGGATCCACCCCAGCAGTGAATGAGACTCCAAGGGCTAGAGTTTTTGATATGTCTGTAAGGATGCTATCCAGGATACTGATGTCGTGGCAGGTACGCTTAATGTGAATTCTTTATGTGCCAAGTGTTAATAGATTCGGGAGCAACTCGATCATTTGTTTCACAAGATTTTGTTAGTAAGTTAAATTGTTCAGTTGAGTATCTAAATGAAATAATGACTGTGGAATTAGCAAATCAAGAACATGTATCTGTTAATCAAGTTTGT
The DNA here is from genome assembly GCF_009905375.1 of Apium graveolens. NCBI lineage: Eukaryota > Viridiplantae > Streptophyta > Magnoliopsida > Apiales > Apiaceae > Apium > Apium graveolens. The sequence continues at coordinate 169,552,089 of NC_133654.1, read as the reverse complement.
GGGAATTGTGAGATTGAGATTTCTGGTAGTAAGTTTTATGTAGATTTGATACCATTTAAGTTAGGAGAATTTGACGTTATCTTAGGAATGGATTGGTTATCTAAGCACGATGCCCAGATAGATTATCGAAATAAGAAGGTAATGGTGAAGACGCCAGATGAAAAGATAGTAACGTTTAAGGGCTAGAAGCAAGCAAAGAAGTTCTTAACGATGATTCAAGCCAAGATGTTACTACGACAAGGATGCGAGCATTTCGTTGCATATGTGATTGATAGAAGCCAGGAGCCAGCAAAACTTGAAGATATTCCAATAGTTAATGAATTTCTTGACGTGTTTCCCGATGATTTACCAGGACTTCCTCCAGATAGAGAAATTGAGTTTGCAATCGACTTAGCACCTGGAACAGAACCAGTATCCAAGGCCTCGTATAGAATGGCGCCCGTTGAGATGAAGGAACTAGAAAAGCAATTGCAAGAGTTTCTAGAGAAAGGAGTAATTAGACCTAGTGTATCCCTGTGGGGTGCACCGATATTATTTATCAAGAAGAAGGATGGAAGCATGAGACTGTGCATCGACTATAGGGAGCTCAACAAGCTTACAATCAAGAACAAGTATCCGTTACCCAGAATTGATGATTTGTTTGACCAATTGAAAGGAGCCAAGTACTTCTCCAAGATCGACTTAAGATCGGGATATCATCAACTAAAGATTAAGCCAGAGGATATACCAAAGACAGCTTTCAGGACAAGGTATGGATATTATGAATTTTTAGTAATGTCTTTTGGATTAACCAATGCCCCGGCAGCGTTTATGGATCTGATAAACAGAATTTTCAAGGAATACTTGGACAAGTTTGTTATTGTGTTCATAGACGATATTTTGATTTATTCAAAGACAGAAGAGGATCATGCAGTACATTTAAGAACAACTTTGGAGATTTTAAGGAAAAAGAAATTATATGCTAAATTCTCAAAGTGTGAGTTTTGGCTACAGGAAGTTCAGTTCTTAGGACACATAGTCAGTAATGAAGGGATCAAAGTGGACCCAGCGAAGATTGAAGCAATTACAAATTAGGAAAGACCGAGAACACCAACAGAGGTAAGAAGTTTCTTGGGATTAGCGGGATATTATCGTCGATTCGTTCAAAATTCTCAAGGATTGCAACACCATTGACAAAGCTTACACGGAAGAATGAAAAGTATATATGGAAGGATAAATGCGAAGAAAGTTTTCAGGAATGGAAACAAAGATTAATCACGGCACCTGTTTTGTCACTTCCCGACGATCAAGGAAATTTCGTAATTATAGCGATGCTTCTCATAAAGGACTCAGATATATTTTGATGCAGCACGATAAGGTGATTGCAGTATGCGTCAAGGCAACTGAAACCACACGAACAAAAATATCCTACTCATGATTTGGAGCTAGCAGCCATACTTTTCGCTTTGAAAATTTGGAGACATTATCTATATGGAGAAAAGTGCGAGATTTACACGGATCATAAAAGCTTGAAGTACATATTCACACAAAAGGAGCTTAATATGAGACATAGGAGATGGTTAAAATTGATCAAGGATTATGACTGTACAATTAACTATCATCCCGGTAAAGCAATCGTCGTAGCAGACGCGTTGAGTCAGAAGGAAAAGTTAAATGTGTTATCAGTACCCGAAGAAATATATAAGGAATTCCAGAAACTGGAATTGGAGATTAGAGTTTGCAAGCCCGATGAAGCAAAAGTGTATAGTATGACTTTCCCGCCGGAGTTGTTAGAGAAGATAAAGAAGTGTCAAGAAGAAGTAATGAATCAGGGCATAAATCGTTTGGTAGGTGAAGAATTGTGCAGGCAAAAGGACGATCAAGGTATTCTTAGGTTTTCTTCTAGAATTTGGATTCCACCAGTGACGGAGTTGAAGTATGAAATTTTACAGGAAGCTCATAATTCAAGGTATTCAATCCATCCAGGGAGTACCAAGATGTATAGAGATTTAAAGGAAAATTATTGGTGGCCAGATATGAAGAAGGAAATTGCAGAATGGGTTAGCAGATGTTATACATGACAGAGAGTTAAAGCAGAGCATCAGAGGCCAAGTGGATTGCTACAGCCATTGGAGATTCCAGAGTGGAAGTGGGAGCATATTGCCATGGATTTCATAGTTGGATTACCAAGGACGAAAGCTAATCATGATGCCATCTGGGTTATAGTGGATAGACTTGCCAAGTCAGCTCATTTTATGCCTATAAATAAAAGATTTTCACTCGACAAGTTGGTCCATATGTACCTGAAGGAAATTGTAGTTCGTCATGGAGTTCCTGTGTCTATTGTATCTGATCGAGATCCAAGATTTAATTCAATATTTTGGAAGAGTTTTCAAGAATATTTGGGAACGAGACTGAATATGAGTACGGCTTACCATCCACAGACGGACGACCAAAGTGAAAGAACGATCCAGACAATTGAAGACATGTTACGTGTCTGTGCTACTCATTTCAAAGGAAGTTGGGACAAGCATTTACCCCTCATAGAATTTGCTTACAACAACAGTTATCACGCCAGTATTGGGATGCCACCCTATGAAGCTCTTTACGGATGCAAATGCATATCTCCAGTGTATTGGGACGAGGTAGGAGAACGCAAAATACTTGGACCTGAATTAGTACAGCAGACAAAGGAAGTTGTTGAAGTTATCCAGAAGAAATTAATAATAGCACAAGACCGTCAAAGAAAATATGCAGATCAATCAAGGAAATACATGGAATTCGAAGAAGGGAATTTGGTATTACTAAAAGTATCACCATGGAAGGGATTAACGAGATTTTGAAAGAAAGGAAAACTGAGCCCAAGATACCTTGGACCTTTTGAGATTTTAAAGCGCTTTGGCAAAGTAGCTTACGAGTTGGCGTTACCTCCGCACATGGAGCACATTCACAATGTTTTTCATGTATCGATGCTTAAGAAGTATAATCCAGACTCTAGGCATGTAATAGAATATGAGCCAATAGAGCTTCAGGCAGATTTGTCATATGTAGAGAGTCCGATATAAATTCTAGAGGAAAGAGAGAATGTATTGAGAAATAAAGTGGTAAAGTTAGTATGAGTATTGTGGAGAAACCTAGAGGTTGAAAAGTCAACCTGGGAGCTAGAAAGTGATATGAAAGAAAAGTACCCTCATTTGTTTTCTTAGGAGATTCTGAGGACAAAATCCTTTTAAGGGGGAAGGATGTAATATCCGGGATATATGGTGTAATTATTTTTGCTAATAAATAATTATTATGTATGTTTAGTATTTATTCTATGAATTATTTGTTAAGTGTTAAATGTGTTTGGATGTTTAAAAATAATATTAATTGAGTATTTTAATTTTTATATGTCCAAAATAAAATGTAAGTAATTTTAATATCTTCCTAATTATTTTTATGTTGATTTATGATTTTATAGGAAATATATGGATTTTATAAAATCTTTTTCCGAGTATTTAAAAACTATTTTATACAATCAGGAACCAACCGACGTCATCCGTTTTTACGTTTTTATAACCCGAAACTCTTTCGAGAACTCCTTCCTAACCTAATTGCAATATTCCGATCATTTTCCATGTTTCGAATTTTTCGATCCGGCGTACGGTTTGTCCTGTGCGGGTCCCGGCGTAACATTTTCGATACATTATTCGTTTCGGTAAATCAATAAAACTCGTATTTTTGATAAACAGGATCTTTTTATTAAACTATCACAATTATCACCTCGTAATACGTGTAACCAGGCGCTGAGACCAAGACTGCAGTACAAATTGTACTGGTGTTGATAATTATCCCGAAAACCGGTACCGTTTGGATCAGTTTTTATAAATAAATGTACCATTTTGTATCCGGAATGATCCAACAGGATACTAATTTTCCGTAATTATAAATAGCCTTTACCTTATTTTATTTCGTACCAAAAATCATTTGCAGTGAGTAATTACATAATTTTCCAGAGAAAATTCATATATTCATAAACCTTTCTGAGAATCAAACAACAGTTTGAAGGTGTTAGTGATCTCTGTTTTCAAAGCTTGAGTAACCAAAACGAAGGTCTCGGAGTGTTCTATCAGTTTCTTCAAGTTTCAGAACTGCATGAATCAAGGTTTATTTTCTATATTTTTATTTATTTTTGAATTATTTTGATTAAAAATATGAATTTTTATTCGGATGATTGTTTGAATAATTTGATGATTGCATGTTGTAGAGCTTGTTTTCCTGATGATTTTCATATGTCATATGACTGATTTGGAGTTCAATAACATGTTCAAAATTGAGTTTAATCTTCGAATTTTAAAATTAGGGTTTATAACCCGTATGAATATTTTTAATTGAATTTGGGGGTTTCTTATTTTGGGATATATAGATGTTGTGGTATAGTGGGTTGTGTTCCTTGTGAAATTTGCAATCGAATCGTATAAGTCTTGCTAATTGACGAGGTCTGTAGAGGAGGGAGTTGTGATTTTAAAGTTACGTCGAGTTCGCCGGAAACCGGCGAACTTCCCGGCCATTTTCCGGCCAACTCAGGGATTGTTCGGATGAATTGATGGCATGGTTGTGTTCCTAGTGTTGTGTAGATGTGATCTGGAGGTGGTGATGGCCTGAGCATCCCGGGATCGATTTCTCCGGCGAAACAAGGTGTTTTCCGGCGACCCCCTGTAAAATTCCAGTTTAGTACCTGGACTTTTGGGGACGATGCAGCTTGGTCCCTAAAGTTTCCAGAGTTTGCAAATATAGGATTCCTGTTTCAAAAATGTTTAAAAATCATATTTTCTATTTATCTTAATTATAAAAATTCGTTTTTAATTTCTGAAAATTCCAAAAATTATTATTTTAATTCCCAAAATTATTTTTAATTCAAAAATAAATCTGAATTAATTAGTTAATGAATTTTAGTTAATAATTAATTGATTAATTGGTCCATTAATTCAAAAATTAATTGATTAATTGATTTAATTAAATATTAATTGATTTTAATTAAATATTTAATTATATTTAATTATTTAAAAATGATTTAAAAATTCTGAAAAATAGTTTCGAGCTTTAAAATATTATTTAAATTTTTTTCAAGGCTCGATAATTATTATAAAATTGTTTTGAAGCCAGATTTGGCCAACCGAACCCTGTTTATTACTCTGAAATTGATCCAACGACCCGTTTTAATTCTGAAAAATGTTTTAAAAATCATTTTAAATACCCGAAAGCCTGTTTATGACCCGAGACTTCTTTATAAATGATATATCATTGATTGTTTGACATGTTATATGTTATATGTGACTTTTTAGTTAATTGTCAGTCTATATATTCGGTGTTTACTTGTTTATAGCGTAACTTCCAATCCGTTAATCGGATTTGGGTGAAACGAAGGGTAGATAGAAGTATGTTGAGTATTGATAGATGCTTATGATATGTGAGCAGAAGAGGCAAGGCGTAGAAAAGGCAAACAGATAGTCGAGGAGTAGACGGTTGTGATTGGAAGTTAGTGCAGTATAGCAAGCTAGTACCAGGCAAGTGTTCTGAACTTTCTTGAGATATATTGTAGATAATTGATAGTCCTGTTTTATATTGCAAGTGCTCTGAAGCACTGAACCCTAAACCCAGATTTCAGTTATTGATCTTGAGTAGTAAACCTTATTCTTTCTAAACCATTGACTGTTGTATACCCAAATACAAACCACAAATATACGACACTACTCCACAAATACATACAAACTAAATACCAAACACTGAATCAAATTACTTATATATTCAAACCATTGTACCTTATGCTTGAAAGACGAAATCCTTGTAACCCTGAAACAGTGATTCCTTTGTTATCCAATTCTTTCAGTACCTAACAGTCAAGCTTTGAAATTGCCATATTGATCCTTTGTAAAGATTGAAACCAATTCATTATCGAACATCCAATGTTGTTTATGATTCTGTTTATTGCTTTACATTGTTTATTATGTTATTATGTTAGAAATGGATTGTTTTTATAAAATTGTGGACCAGATTCATGGTCAGACTAGATTAATGGTCAAGTTAGGCCAATGTGTGCCTTGGATCCAGTAGTTAGAGCTGTGCTGTGTGCTTTGGTCGGGGTTAGTGCATGACTGATCAACAACCTAACCTTGGTTTTTAAAATGGAAACATAATATCCAATTCTAAATCATAATTCATTATTCACTTGATATCATAACCCTTTTCACTTGATGATCATTATTCTCAGTCTTGTCATTGAGACTTGCTTTAGCTCATTTATGCGATGTTGTTTATGTTCTTTTCCAGTTAAGAAGGAACCAGTTGGTAGCGAAGATCCCCAGTCCAGCGCGAGAGCTAGGGGTTCAGGTTGATCGAGTTAAGCTAGTAGGCATATTTTGGAATAATTTAAGTTTGTAAAAGTTTGTAATAATGTTTAATACTCAGTTCTGAGTTTGAATAGTTGGGATTTGGACGGTTTGTAATATAAGTGTGTGTTTGGCTTGTGTGCATACTTTAACTTGTTGCGGTCCGTGGTAGTTGGTAAGTAGGGTCACTGCATATTATTATTATCTTTATTATTATTATAAGCATGTTATAAATAAGGTGTGTGTGTGTGTGGACCCCAAACTTCTGACCCGGGTTTAGAGGGCGCCACAATGCATACCTCAAATGTTCAGGTAAAGGTTTTAGCTCAAGATTAAGAGCTTCCTCAATAGATGGCTTGAGGCACTTCGGGGAACTTTTCAGCTCCTCCAATCCAAGAGATTCAAAAGGAAAATCCATTTTTCGCTTCCAGGGAGAAGCATTCAAATATTATAAGTGCTCATCACCCTCGTCATCTTCGCTATCAGAATTCCCCAACAAGGCTTTCTCTAAGGCATCGGACCTTAGCAATCGATCAAGTTCAGAATTAACCACAGAATCGACCATCTCCATCTTAAAATATTCCTCATTTTCTGTAAGGAATTTCATGACATTGAACACATTAAAAGTTACATCTTGATCCATCATTCGCATGGTAAGCTCACCTTTCTGCACATCTATCAAGGTTCAGCCAGTAGCCAAGAAAGGTCTTCCAAAGATTATGGGAATTTTCTTATCCTCCTCGAAATCAAGAATTACAAAATCATCAAGGAAAATGAGTTTATCCACCTTGACCAAGACATCCTCCAGAATACCTCGCGGATATGTAATAGAACGATCGGTCAACTGTAAAGCCATGTATGTAAGATTTGGATCAGGCAAGTCCAACTTTTTAAAGATTGACAAGGGCATCAGATTGATGCTAGCTCCCAAGTCACATAGACACTTATCAAATAACATCTTTCCAATGGTGCAAGGAATAGTGAAGCTTCCAGGATCTTTAAGCTTCGGAGGTAATTTCTGTTACAGTACCGCACTGCATTCCTCCGTGAGAGCAATGGTCTCTAAGTCATCAAGCTTCACCTTCCTAGAGAGAATACCTTTCATGAACTTTGCGTAACTAGGCATTTGTTCAAGAGCTTCAGTAAAAGGTATGTTGATGTGAAGTTTTTTGAACACCTCCAGAAACTTCATGAACTGCTTATCTAGTTTCTTCTTCTGCAGCCTCTTAGGAAAAGGAACTGGAGGATAGATCTGTTTTACCCCTGTATTACCCTCAGGAGGACTGTGCTCAATATTAGTGTTTATTGGTTCCACTTCAACTTTCTTCTGCACTTCTTCTTCTTCAGCCTCTAATTCAGATTCTAGAGCTTTCGCTTTTTCAGGATTTGCAACCTTACCAGACCTCAATGTGATTGCTTTAACATGCTCCTTAGCTTCCTTCTTGCCTGGCACTTCAGTATCGCTCGAAAGTGTGCCAGGTTGACGATTCAGTAATGCATTAGCAATTTGCCCGATATGATTCTCCAAGGTCTTGATAGACACAACTTGGCTCTTGCACATGAGCCTCAACTCCTCCAATTCAGATTTTTTATTAGCTTGAGGTAAATGCTGAAGTTAAAGTTGTTGCTTCGGGATATATTGCGGTTGCTGAAAACCAGGAGGTTAAATTGCCTTGTTGTGTATTGCTGATAAGATTGTTGTAACGCATTCTGATTATTGCTCCAGCTGAAGTTAGGATGATTGTGGTTGTTCGGATGATAGGTGGCTGGAGCTTGTTGCTGTGATCTTTGAAAGTTGCTCACAAATTAAGCGAATTCGCTAGAAAGAGCACACTGCTTAGTTTTATGTGCTCCAGCACAAAGCTCACAGACACTAGAGATTTGATTAACTCCATAATTAGTCAAGGTGTCCACCTTCATCGTCAAAGCCTTAAGTTGGGAAGCTATAGCAGTTGTCGCATCCAACTCTAGAATTCCTGCCACTTTACCCTGAGTTAGCCTCTGAGAAGGATTCTGGTATTCATTAGCAGCCATCAGTTCAATTAATTCATAAGCTTCATTGTAGCTCTTAGCCCACAAGGCTCCTCCTGATGCTGCATTAAACATTGGTCTAGAAGTAGCACCCAATCCATTATAAAAATAGTTTATAATCATCCAATTAGGCATGCCATGGAACTTCCTTAGCATCTCCTTATAACGATCCCAAGCATCACACAGAGATTCTTCAGTTTGCTGAGCAAACTGAGTAAGAGCATTCCTGATTGCAGCAGTCTTCACCATAGGAAAGAATTTAGTGAGAAACTTTTGAGCAAGTCCTCCCATGTGGTGATAGACCCCGATGGTAGAGAATGTAACCAGCACTATGCTTTATCCCTCAGAGAGAATGGGAAGAGTCACAGCTTGATGGCATCTTCAGTCACACCATTAAACTTGAAAGTGTCGCAGATCTCGATAAAATCCCTGATGTGCATTTTGGGGTCTTCTGTAGGAGAACCCCCAAACTGAACTGAGTTTTGTATCATCTGAATCGTGCTTAACTTGATCTCAAAAGCGTTAGCCAAAATGGCTGGTCTGATGATGCTTGACTGAATATCATTCACATAAACCTTGATAGGTTCACCAACCTTTTCTTTACCCTCGGATCTTGGATCTATCTGCGGTTGTGATTTAGCCAATGTTGCTTCAGTATTTGTCCTTTCTTTTATCACAATGCCTTTGATTTTTGGAAGTGTCTTTTTACCAGAAGCTCCAGATTTAGATGTGACTTTCTCTGATTTAAGTCTGACTTCTTCTTCCATTAAACTCTCCAAGTCCATTCCTGGATTTTCCTGAAGAAATAACTGTCTTGACATTTTTTCATCAAGATATAAAAGTTCATCAGAACTTATCCTTTTACCAGTAGCAGAACTAATTCTTTTCCCAGTATCAGAACTTGTCCTGTGACTTGTGATTTCAGCTTTTCTTGATGAGAAACCTCTACCTTGACTATGACCTCTACCCATTCCAGAGTTTCCTTGATCATCCTTTTCATCATCCTTCCCTTTCAGTGTCTTGTCAGTCTTGCATTTGGACATAATTACTTTCTCCCCCTTTTTGGCATCAGCAGGTAGTAGAAGAGAGACAAGCAATTCCACTGAGGCTTGGATTTCAGTAAGTTGAGATTGCTGAGAAGCTTGATTTTTCAGAATATCATCAATCTGAGCTTGTTGTTTCTCTTGAGTCTTCTCAATATAAGCAATCCTGTCAAAGGTAGGTTGGAAGAACTTTTTCTTGTCAATTTTCTGAATTTGTTCCTGTTTGATGAATTCTTCCTGAATCTTGTGTAGCTTTGTATGATTAGTTGAATGGAGACCTTGTAGATGTTTAGTACTCAATACAGTGACTCTAAGCTGTGTTTTGAAATCATCAGTAATTAACATCTCATCAGCTTTAGTCAAGTGCTCAGACAGATACTTTGCAGTTGGAACACAGGAAACTGAGTTCCATTCCTTAGTCAATTCCTGTCCTGCAGGAGTTTCACTCCAAGGCACTGGTGCTTCTCTGGTAACAAACTTCTTAACAAGTACAGATTTAAGAATAGTTTGTTGAGGAGCATGTCCTGAAGGACCTGCTTCATCAGCATATGTATTTGGAGCAACATCACCAGTATCTCCAGCATTTGCAGCATCAGAACTTACAGAATCAGTATCTTCTGATAAAACAACAGTGTGAGTAGCAATGGAGGCTTCAACATCCTCTAATTGCTGATCTTGTTCTAAGTTCTGATCAACAGCCATATCCTGATGCTCACCTATATTCTGATCATCAGCATCTAGATGCAGAGAAGGTGTAGTAGATAATTCTGGATTTTGAGCAGCATCAGTAACATGTGTTGTTGATGGATTAGTTGTTGTTGGAGCTTCTAAGAGGATTACTTCAGGTACAACCAGGTTGTGAACATCAATTTCAGTACTTGTGCCTGGAACAATAGGAGATACAGACGTTTGAACAGGAGACACAGATGGTGTGTTGGCCTTGTCAGGAACAACTTCCTGAGATGGAGTTGATGGAGAAGAAGTGACTTTAGCAAATTCCTTTTCTTGTGAGATCAGAGATTCCTGATCTCCTTCCTTAGCTGCTGCTTCTTCATCATCTGAAACTGGCCTTTTTGCCCTCTATTTCTTGTATCTCTTTGTAGATATGGATTCCTTGGGAGTTTCAGGAACAGTCATTCTTCTAAGCCTCTTGAGAAGCCTAGATCCCCCAATTCCAGAATCCTTCTGAGAAGTCACTTTTTCAGCTTCTTTGATAACAGGTTCTGATGTAGAAACCTGTTCCTCACTGTCAGACTCATCTCTCAAAGCAATCCTCCTTCTCTTTTGAGGTGTTTGAGGAACAGTCTTTATCCTCTTAGGCTTGGAAAATGAAGGCTTCACAGTAGGTGCTGAGGATGAGGGTTGAACTGTCTGTGAAGTGGAGAGATAGGATTTGATATATTGCCTGAGGGTTGGTTGAGTAGTATGAGTGGTATGTTCTGATGGTTGTTGTTGTGTTTGGGAGGTGGTGTTTGGTTGAACATCTGGATGAACAGATCTATAGGAATCAGGATCAGCATTTATTAAGATCTGTTTTACAGACTGAGGAATCTGTAAAGGTCTAATCACTTGTTTCTTAGTGTCAGCATTTACCAGGTCATTAAAGTAACGTTTTGCAACTTTGAAAGGTGGAGTTAAGGTACTGGTTAGTCGAGGTTTATCAGTATAAAAAGTATATATAAGTTGACAGAATCTAGCAAAGTAAACAACATTCCTATCCTCTATCATCCTATCCCCAAAAAACCTATTATAGCTGTTGCAAAATCAAAATGAGTTTGGTTTATAATGGCATACCCGATGTGCTGACTCATTATGGGGATGGCATCAAAATTCGAACACTTGTTCCCAAAAGCTTTAGTGATGCAGTCGAAGAAGAAGCTCCATTCCCTTCTGATATGAGCCCGTTTCAACTGCCCAAGCTTTACCAAACTCTATTCATACACCAAACTGACCATTAACTCCTGAAGAGCTGATTCCTCTGGAATTGAAAAAGTACATCCTTCTGGGAGATGTAGAGCCTTGCGTATTGTACCAGGACTGACTGCATATGGAGAATCACCCACTTCGAAAACAATACTAGGAGTACCATTTTGACCACCATTATCAAAGTTTCCAGTCCTCCAAAGTGTCATAACTTGTTGGCTTGAGAATACTGAAGGTTGGGTCAATGCATACTCGATTTCACTGTGTGCAAGAAGATCTTGCACAAAATGCAATTCAGACGGAGCTTCAGCATTATCAAGAATTGCAGCATAGTTGTTTGGAACAAATTTAGCTCCATCAATGATTAAATCCTTAGGTGCCATGAAATTAATCGAGATGTATAAGTGCCTGTTAGGTGTTTGATAGAATGTCTATATGAAAAACCAACGTTAGAAGAAGAAAGAGAGTAAAAGCAAATAGAGAGAAAAAGTATGAAAGGAAATAAAAGATTAAAAAATCCTCTCTCTGTCTTACTTATACTTTTGAAAAAAAATGTAACCGTTGTACACTTGTCAGACATGCAGTAAAAACGAATAGTTAATGGGCACGAGAAAACAGTAATCATTACTTACCCACTTGTAGTTTTTCAAGGAAAAACCGTTCCACTTACCCAGTTATTCCATTAATCAAGGTGAAACAGTTTTAATTCAAAATTGAAACTGTTCCCACTTATTTAGTTATTTTTCACTGCAACATCAATATTCTGAAAAAAAATCGAGTGAAAATGACCATAATAAATCAGATGAGCAAGTACTGATAAAATAAAATCAGAATTTAAGTTAAAACAGAATTTATATGGTCATCAGAATAAGAATATGTATCAGGATTTATCAATGCATTACAAAATATCTCAGAGACAAGATCTTGAAACAAAAACAAATTTCATTAATATATCAAGAGAATACATTCATGAAATTTAAATTAGATCAGAACTTGTACAAGATTTCCCTAAGTTGCTAAACCTAACATCAACAGCCTTTGTCCTAGCTCAAGAAGCAGGGCAAGGCTGATGATGAAGAAAAACAGGAAGAAGAAAATAAATCATTTCTTCTTCCTACTCTCGACAAACAGAATAGCGAGTCGAATGATTCGCTCTTGCTGGCAGAGAGCTTCCAGGCTTTCCTCCTCCAATCGCTCCAGATGGCGATGGTAGTCCATGTAGAAGAACAGGAGGTGGGTGAGTACCTCCTGGGGAACGGAGTCCCATATCTCATCAGGAATGGCAGTAACGTGCCATTCCTGCTGCCAATCGGCACAGCTCAGCTCCATGTTGAAAGTTTCATAGTTCAAAAACATGTTGTAATTGACCATGGTGTTTTTGATATAAAGATTATGAAGGTGAGTTTATGATAAAAGATTTGATGGGAAGGCTGATGTGAAGTGGTTGCTTATATAGGCAAGAGAATGCCAGGAGACGCAAAAAAATTGAATGCTTACAGGTAGAATTAATTCTACCTCGTCTCCCCAGACTTGGAAAAAGAAAAACATTCATTGGAAAGAGAAAACATGGTTTAATGTGCACAAGAAGCAAGTAAAAGTTGACTGTTCATGTACGAGTACCACTATCCCTAACTATAGTGACTATTAATCTTCCACTTCAATATATTCGGGTTTAAACTGAGACTGTTGTCAAATTTTATCCACAAATAAGTCAAGTAAAGAATCAGACTGTAATATCAGAACTTAGACTTATATCAGAACTTAACAGTCATCAGAACATAATTTCTTAACTCGAAAAAGGAATGCCTATTTTAGTAAGTCCTCACACAAATTCTGATTTATATTCTTCAGAACTTAATCATCAGAACATGCAATCAGAACTTGTCCTCAGAATTTGTGCAATGTGACATAATGACTGTTCATCTAAAACAACATAGATCACCACAATAATTTTCATCATTCATATGGAGTGGTTAGTGTGTGCATTAAGCTAAATATCAGACAAGGAGTAAAGTCTGATTCACTTCAGTACATCATAGAAATAAGGCATAATTAAAACTTTGCTAAAGAGCTGTCATTATTCTGAAACCTACTGTTGAATGAGTTTATACTTGAGTCCACCTCAACTATTTTGTGCATCTTTTTAAATTCCATTTTACAGTGGCTTCTCAGTGTAAGTGAGTCATGACTGCTTATTAGAATTTATGCTATTATCAGAGTATTTCTCCAGTAATCATAGAGTGTGAAAAGTCACTAAGAAAATATTTTGCTTTTCTAATGAATATTTACTTAATACCAGCAATGCACTTGGGTCGTCCCTTCCACATTTTTACTCTAGATCTCAAAGGAGTACCTGATTTCAATCCATGCTTATTTTCTTTTTCTTTTGATAAGAGAGGGTTATCAGCACTTAGTACATTCAACAAATTTACTAGCATCAGAACTTAACAGATGAGAAGCAATATTCTAGTTTGTGACTTAGTAATAAGATAGACCAAGTAAACTCAACTAAGCTCAATTATCAGAATTTGCTTGTGTCAATAGATTTCCACAGTAATAATTACTTCTTACATGGGATCCCTTGTTTATTGAAGACTACTAGGTCAGCATCTAGCACAGTTATCCTCATAGGATTGAATAGTTACCTAAACAGACATATCACTATTAGAGTTTAGAAACATTTATCAGACAACAGTCAGTACTTAAACACATTTTTCAATTAAGCACAGAATACACAAAGAGATTAAATTCTGTAAATACTGATCATAAAGTCTGATGCATCAGAACAAAACTAAGCAGATTTAGAGAAAGAACCTGAAACCATTCCAAGTTCATTTACCAATCTTGTAAAAGTAGCTTCACACAATGGTTTTGTGAAGATATCTGCTAGTTGTTGATCTGTTGGAACAAAGTGCAATTCCACTGTACCTTCTTCTATATGTTCCCTGATGAAGTGGTACCTGATGCTGATGTGCTTTGTCATAGAGTGTTGAACTGGATTACCTGTCATAGCAATAGCACTTTGATTATCACAGTAAATAGGGATTTTGAAATATATTAACCCATAATCCAGTAACTGATTCTTCATCCAAAGAATCTGTGCACAACAGCTTCCTGCAGCAATATATTCTGCTTCTGCAGTTGATGTGGAAATTGACTTTTGTTTCTTGCTAAACCAAGAAACCAATCTGCCTCCAAGAAATTGGCAGCTTCCACTTGTGCTTTTCCTGTCAATTTTGCAACCTGCAAAATCTGCATCTGAGTAACCTATTAGTTTAAAATCTGATTCTCCGGGATACCACAATCCCAGATCAGCTGTTCCCTTAAGATACTTGAAAATTGTTTTCACAGCTGTTAAGTGAGGTTCTCTTGGATCTGCTTGAAATCTTGCACAAAGACAGGTAGCATACATGATATCAGGTCTAATAGCAGTTAGATAGAGTAGAGAGCCAATCATACCTCTGTAATCAGTAATTTCTACTGATTTACCAGTATCCTTATCCAGTTTTGTTGCAGTGGCCATGGGAGTGGATGCACTTGAACAATCTTGCATTCCAAATTTCTTCAGCAAGTTTCTGGTGTACTTAGTTTGACAAATAAAAGTGCCTTCTTCATTCTGCTTGACTTGAAGGCCCAGAAAATAGCTAAGTTCCCCATTCATACTCATCTGATACCTTGACTGCATCAGTTTGGCAAACTTCTTGAAAAGTCTGTCATTTGTAGACCCAAAAATGATATCATCAACATAAATCTGGACCAGAAGTAAGTCCTTTCCATGGTTGAGGTAGAATAGTATTTTGTCTATAGTTCCTCTGTTAAATCCACTTTCCAGAAGAAACTGAGCTAAAGTCTCATACCATGCTCTGGGAGCTTGCTTAAGTCCATAAAGTGCTTTATCAAGCCTGTAGACATAATCTGGATGTTTGGAATCTACAAAGCCTGGAGGTTGTTCAACGTATACTTCCTCCTCCAATTCTCCATTGAGAAAAGCACTTTTCACATCCATTTGAAAGATAGTAAACTTTTTGTGAGCAGCATAAGCCAAAAATATCCTTATGGCTTCTAACCTAGCAACTGGTGCAAATGTTTCATCATAATCAATTCCCTCATGTTGAGAATATCCTTTTACAACCAGCCTTGCCTTATTCCTTGTAATTATGCCATCACTGTCAGTTTTATTTCTGAATACCCACTTTATACCAACAACAGATCTATTCTTTGGTCTTGGCACTAGGGTCCACACTTTGTTTCTTTCAAATTCATTTAACTTTTCATGCATTGCTTGCACCCAATCAGCATCTTGAAGAGCTTCTTCCACCTTCTTTGGCTCAGTCTGAGAGAGAAAAGAATTGTAAAGACATTCGTTTGAAGTACCTGTTCTAGTTCTGACACCTGCATCAGGATTTCCAATTATCAAATCAGGTGTATGTGATTTAGTCCACTTCCTTGCAGATGGAAGGTTTTCTCTAGAACTGGATGCTCCCCCATGATCCATGCTGTCTTTATTTTCATTTTCTGATGCTCCCCCTGAAACTATGCTCTCTGAGTTGGATTCTTCAGAATTTAGATTTTCAGAACTATCAGAACTTGGCTTATTAGAACTTGACGGATCAGAGCTTGAAGAGCCAGATGTATGTTCTGATGCTTCTTGAGATGTGGTATGTTCTTGAGTATGCTCCTCCTGCATAGGTGCATCTTCCTTTAGCGTAGTCACCACAATTTCAATAACATCAGAGTTTAATCCATCAGAGTTTACAGTATCGGGACTTAGACTGTCAGGATTTTCAGTATCAGAATTTGAGTCTTCATTTTCAAATCTCAGCTGATCATGATCAATAAAATCTTCAAGACCAGTAATCTTCTTGTCATCAAAAGAGACATTTATAGATTCCATGACCACTCTTGTTCTCAAATTATAGATTCTGAAGGCTTTTATGGAAAGTGGATATCCAACAAAAATTCCTTCATCAGCTTTTAGATCAAATTTGGATAGCTGTTCAGGATGAGTATTGAGAACAAAACACTTACATCCAAATACATGAAAGTACTTCAGATTTGGCTTCTTTTTCTTCACCATCTCATATGGTGTTTTCCTTGCTTGTTAATGAGTGTTGAATTTTGAGTAAAACAAGCAGTCTGCACAGCTTCAGCCCAAAAATAGGTTGGAAGCTTTGCTTCTTCAAGCATTGTACGTGCAGCTTCAATGAGAGTTCTATTCTTCCTTTCAACAACTCCATTTTGCTGTGGAGTTCCAGGAGCAGAAAATTCCTGCTTAATTCCATGGTTTTTGCAGAACTCTTCCATTATCAAATTCTTGAACTCAGTGCCATTATCACTCATTATGGTTTTCACCGAATCTTTGACCAATTTATCCAGATGTTTAACATGATCAATCAAGATAGATGCAGTTTCACTTTTTGTGTGCAAGAAATACACCCATGTGTATCTGGTGAACTCATCCACTATGACCAACGCATATTTCTTCTTTGCAATAGACATGACATTCACTGGACCAAATAGATCAACATGTAGTAGATGATAAGGCTCTAGAATTGATGATTCAGTCTTGCTCTTAAATGAAGATTTTCTTTGTTTGGCCTTCTGACAAGAATCACAAAGGCCATCAGGAGCAAATACTGATTTTGGCAGTCCTCTCATAAGATCTTTCTTGACCAGCTCATTTATATTATTGAAATTTAAATGAGAGAGTTTCTTGTGCCAATTCCAGCTTTCTTCAATTGATGCTCTACTCATCAGACAGATTGCAGAACCATCAGTACTTGTTGAAAGCTTAGCTTCATAAATGTTACCACGCCTCTATCCTTTCAGAACAACTTTGCCTTTAGATTTACTCACAACTTCACAGTGTTCTTCAAAGAAATCAACATGATAACCTCTGTCACAGATTTGACTTATACTCAGCAGATTGTATTTAAGTCCTGAGACCAGAGCTACTTCTTTAATGATGACATTCCCAAGATTGATATTGCCATATCCCAATGTCTTTCCAATGTTGCCATCTCCATAAGAAACACTTGGGCCAACTTTCTCCATAAAGTCTGATAGCAGGGCCTTATTTCCAGTCATATGTCCTGAACATCCACTGTCCAGAACTAGAATATTTTTCCTGTTGCCCTGCAATCATAAAGACCACTAATGATTAGTTTTAAGGACCCAGACTTGCTTGGATCCTTTGGCCTTATCAAGTTTATTAACATTTACAGCGGATTTAGCATCAGAATTTATGTTAATATTTTTCTTATCAGAACTTACACTATCAGACTTTGAATCAGAATTTACACTAGAAGGAACAATGGAAACTTTCTTCAAAGAAGGTTTTATTTGATAATAATCATAGTACAAACTATGATATTCCTTACAAGTATAAATGGAATGCCATAAACTACCATAATGAAAACAAGGATTTTATGGTTTATATCTAACAGACTGACTCTTAACTCCTGATTTTGAAGGTAAGGAGTTTATGTTCTTATTCTTCCTGCAAAAAAAAGCCAGATGGTTAGAACTTCCACAGTTATGACACGTTTTCCTAGGAGCTTCAGGAACAGGCTTATAATTATTACTTTTATTCACACCTTCCTTTCCATTCCTATTTTTCCTAGGTGATTTTACCTTGTTTGCATTCTTCACATCTTTCAGCTTATGTTTAAGCTGCTTCTTAGTCATTAAGCCTATGTTTACTTCATCTGTCTTTTCCTATTCTAGTTTGTCAGAAGTTAATTCCTCTTTAACTTCTGATTTCTCATTATCAGACTTTACAGTTACAAACTTAACAGGTTTTAACTTTGGCTTTTGCTTAACAACAGGCTTAATTTCTAGAGTTCCTTTATCATTCTTATCCTCTCCATAACCTAAGCCCTCTTTCCAATTTTCACTACTTAGCAAATTTTGAGTTGTTCTGCCAGAGTTAGTCCAAGTCCTGATAATCTCTCTTTCCTTTTCTAACTCAGTTTTTAGAGATTCATTCATTTTTAGCACTACATCCCTAACATAAAAAGCATCATCTCTATCCTTCTGAGTTTGATGGAACATAACTAACTCTTTTTCTAAGAAATCATTTCTTTTCTTAAAAGCAAGATTTTCAGAAGTTAATCTTTCACATGTTAAAGTTTGATCTCTATAACTAACAAACATGGTTTTAAGATATCTTCTCAACTCATTAATATCATCAGTATGAAAAGCATAAGTAGTCTGAGGTACCTTTGTTTCAGCAGCTTCAGAACTGCTCTCAGCACTTTCTTTATCAGCATTTGCCATCAAAGCATAGTTCTCCTCACTTTCAGAGTCTAAGGTGTCTGTCCAGCTTTTCTTCTTTGTGACAAGAGCCTTGCCTTTGTCACCCTTCACTTTTTTGCAATCAGGAGATATGTGGCATTTCTCACCACAGTTATAGCATTTGACATTGGTATAATCTCCTCTATCAGACTTTCCTCCTCTGCCCTCCGATCTTCTGAAATTCTTCTTATCAGAAATTGTGCCTTTCCTGGAAAACTTCTTTCCCTTCCTGAACTTCCTATATGCAATCTTTGTGATCCCTTTCACCATAAGAGCACACAGCTTCATCATCTCCTCATCAGCATCAGTCTCAGGCAAGCTTTCAGAATCTGAGTCATCATCACTTTCAGAACTTGATGACTCAGTATCAGACTTTGTGAAAAGAGCTTTACCCTTGTCTTTCCTTGAGGTAGCTGCCTTGGGTTATTCTTCTTCAGCCTTAAGAGCAACTTTCCTTGACTTTCCTCCTTTCCTCTTGCTTCTTTGTTCCATCTTAAGTTCATGAGTCTTGAGCATTCCATAAATTTCATCAAGAGTTGTTTCATCAAGATTGTAGTTGTCTCTTATTATTGTTGCCTTCAAATCCCAGCATTCAGGAAGAGCTAACAGGAATTTAAGGTTTGAATCTTCAAGATCATACTCCTTATCAACCAATGACAAATCATTCAAGAGTTTGATAAATCTATCATATAAATCAGTCAATGACTCATTAGCCTTTAAGTCAAAGTATTCATACTCTTGAGTGAGTATTGTCTTCCTGTTCTTCTTAATTGTATCAGTTCCCTGACACCTTGTTTCCAGAGCATCCCATATCTTCTTAGCAGTCTTGCAGTTAATTACCCTGTTTGACATTACATTATCAATGGCACTATGCAGTAAGTGTCGTACCTTAGCATCCTTAGCAATTGATGCGATATCTTCAGCAGTATAATCACTCTTCTCCTTTGGTACGGTCTTTGCTGCTTCACCTGCAACTGCAACAGCGAGCTTGGTTGGTTTGTGAGGCCCTTCCTTGATTCTATCAAGATATTCTGGATCTGTTGCTTCCAGGAACATGGTCATCCTTACCTTCCACATGGAATATTCAGATGGTCTCAGTATGGGAACTCTGATGGTCTCATACCGACTTTGAATTTGTGTCTTTGGTGGTTCTTCAGTTTTGGTAGGCTTAGTTGGAGTTTCTGTGTCAAATATGATTGTGTTTGGATCTTAAACTGTATGTGCGTTAAGATAGGCTCTGATACCACTTGTTAGGTCACACACACTGTAGAGGGGGTGAATACAGTGTAAAGTACAATCAAATCGAACTTCAATATCTCAAGTAACATAAAACAAACTTTATTGAAACAATAAACTTTGTTATAGTATGGAACTGTTACCTCTCAGTGATGAACAAATATCACGAGAGCTGCTAGGGTTACAATGAATAATCTTCTCGAATATATTAACACTTTTAGTGTAAACCCTATGTCTGTGTTTATATACTACACAGTTACAAGATAATCGCTAATTGATATGGAATATAATTCTGCTTCCTAAAATATATTAATCAGATATCTTTTCTTCCGAGTATTCTATTCTTCATAGAATTCCTTCTTCATGCATATCTCTTCTTATGTTTATCTCGATCTTCTTTCCTTTAATCAGCTTTTGTCCTTATCTGAACGTCTTTCAGCACTTAAGTTCTGATATCCATCTTCTGATGATTATCTCCTGATAATATAAGTACTGATATCCTTAAGTCCTAACTTCCAGTAAGTACTGACTTATCCTGTTTAAGTAAGATCTGAAAACTAAACATAAATCATATTAGCCATGACATTATCAAATATATCTAACATGAGGTATGGTATCTTCGTTTTTATGCTCCATCAAAATAGAGGACCTAATATACTTTGTCCTTATCATCCTGTTCTTTGTTCCCCTTATCAACTTTCTTATCTTGAGGTATGGTATCTTCCTGCCCCCCCCCCCCCCCCGACTTCTTGGTTGGGTATGGTAAATTCCACCACGAAGTCATCCAATACCTGGGCTTTTATTGTCATTCATAGCTTATACTTGATATCAAATTCTCCCAGTTCTATTGCCCACTTGATCAACCTTCCACTAGCATTGGGACTATGAATGATTTTTCTCAAGGGTTGATTTGTTAGCACTTCAATTTGATGAGCCTGAAAGTAAGGACGTAACTTTCTTGAAGCCATTACCAAGGCTAAAGCAAACCTCTCAATAGTTGAATAATTCAACTCAACTCCATGCAGAATTTTGCTGACATAGTATACGGGTTTTTGGATTTTCAGTTCCTTCTTAACCAACAAAGCGCTCAAGGCACTCTCTGAAATGGCCAAGTACAAGTATAAGACTTCATTCAAAGCTGGCTTGGCCAACAACGGGGCCTGAGCCATATATTTCTTCAATTCCTCGAATGCCTTCTGGCTTTCCTCACTCCATACAAAATCCTTAACCTTCTTCAAGGACTTGAAGAATGACAAGCACTTGTCCCCAGATTTGGAGATGAATCGTCCCCAACGCAGCAACCCTTGAAGTGAGCTTTTTAACATCTTTGATAGTTTTTTGGTGGCTCCATGTCCAGGATTGCCTTTATTTTATCGGAATTGACCTCGATTCCTCTCTTGGAGACCATCAATCCCAAAAAATTTCCATACCCTACTCCAAAAGCACACTTCATAGGATTTAACATCATCTTGTGGTACCACAGGACCTCGAAAGCTTCCCTCAAATGGGTTATATGATCAATCTTTACTAGACTCTTGACTAACATGTCATCAACATAGACTTCCATGGTCTTGCCAATAAGATCTCTAAAAATCTTATTCACCAACCTTTGGTAGGTGGCTCCTGCATTCTTAAGACCAAATGCCATAACAAGATAATAATAAAAACAAAAGTCAGTGATAAATGATACCTTTGAGATGTCGTCCTTATGCATCTTGATCTGATTGTATCCACTAAATCCATCCATGAAGCTCAGCATCTCATGTCCAGCAGTGGTATCTATCAAAGTATATATCCTTGGCAACGGGAAACAGTCCTTAGGGCATGCATCATTCAGATCAGTGAAGTCTACACACATCCTCCATTTTCCATTGACCCTCTGCACCATTACAGGGTTTGCTAACCATTACGAAAATTGTATCTCCTCAATGAAACCAGCCTCTAAGAGCTTCTCTACCTCCTGTTTTTTAGCTTCTTGCCTTTCTGGAGCAAAACTTCTTTTCTTTTGCTTCATTGTCTTCCGATTTGGGTCCATATTCAGCTTGTGAGTAATCAGTTTCGGGTCTATGCCTGATATATCAACTGCTGACCATGCAAATACGTCACTATTTTCTTGCAAAAATTTCACCAACTTCCCTCTAAGGGGCTCCTCGAGTGTGGCTCCAATGAAAGTCACCTTCTCAGGATCCTCGGGGGCTAAAGGAATCGAAACCAAGTCTTCTGCTGGCTTCCCTCTTTTCTCATCATTCTCTCGGATATCCAGATCTTCAATAGGAAGAACCTGCCCCCCAACTCCATCTGCCCTCAGAGAGGCCACATAACAACTTCTAGCCATTTTTTGATCTCCTCTCTCTTCTCCAATCCCATTCCGGGTGGGAAACTTCATAACTGAATGGTAGGAAGAAGGGACTTCCTTGAAGGCGTGTATCCCCGTTTTTCCCATGATTGCATTGTAAGTTGAACTAGCCTTCACCACCACAAAGTCCAACACCTGAGTTGCTTGCCTGGGTTCTTGTCCTATGGTCGTTGGCAACTTGATTATCCCTTCTACGGGGCACTCCACTCCAGCAAATCCATATATCGGCATGTCGGTTGGGGTCAATTGGGAGTCGTTATTTCCCATCCTTAAAAAGGTGTCATGGAGCAAGATATCCACTGAAGCACCATTATCCACAAGGACCCTCTTAACCGGGCTGTTTCTTATTATAGGTGTTATGACCAGCGGGTCTTCATGAGGAAATTTCACACCCTCTAGGTCAGAATCATCAAAAGCCATTGTTACTCCTGTCCTGGCCCTCTTCGGGGCTTCTACAACAATATGCATAACTTCCCTGGCATATGCTTTCCTGGAGTTCTTGGATAATCCAACAGCAGTTGGTCCTCTAAAAATCATGTTTATCACAGGTTCTCGGGGTCTTGGTCTTCCAAAAATTGTATTTATGACTGGTCCCCTGGGCTGGGGATTCCGCCCCTGATCGTCTTGGTCCCTCCTACGATCTTCAAAGTTCTCTCTTCCATTGTTATTCCTATCTCTTCCTTCCCCAGTGTACTTGTTCAATCTTCCCTTTTGAATGAGGATTTCTATTTCATCTTTCAGTTGCCTACACTCATCAGTGTCATGGCCAACATCCTTGTGAAATCTACAATATTTGCTCTTATCTAGCTTGGCAGGATCAACCTTCAAGGGTTTAGGCCAACGAATATCTTCATCTTTCTCGATTTCCATCAGGATTTGGCTTCTAGGAGCATTCAGCTTAGCGTATTCAGCGAATATTTGCCCAGGCCCTCCCTTCTTAGGCGTTGAATCAGGGTTTTGCTCAGTTCTAGGATACTTGTCCTTAACGATGTATTCTAGATCGGTCTTCCGCTTTGTGCCTCCAGTGGGCTCGTTGCGCACTACTGTCTTCCTCATGCTCTCTTCTACCTTGGAGCTGCAACATGCTTTCAGGGGGCGTTTGGCCAAGGACATCTTGAAGAACTCATCCCTTGTTCCCTGTTGCAGTGCTATCATGGCTACCTTGTCATCAAGATCCGGGACTTTTAGAGCTTCCTTTGTGAAATGATTTAGGTAGTCTCTCAAGGATTCCTTTACTCCCTGCACAATGCTCATGAGGGATGCTGAACTTTTCTCATGCACTCTCCCACTGATGAACTGCTTAATAAAATCCTGACTTAATTCTCTGAAGGATCCAATAGAGTTCGGGGGCAAATGACTATACCACCTTTGAGCCATACCCGACAGGGTTTGAGGAAAGGCCCGACACTTAATAGCATCATTCACGGGCTACGACAACAGTGCATTAGAGAATGTCCTGACATGATTAGCAGGCTCTCCCGTGCCATCATAAGCTTTGATAGTTGGCATCTTGAACTTCCTTGAGATATGGGTATTCATTATTTCTTCAGTGAATGGTGGAGTAGGATCATCAGGATCTCCAAGGGGAAGGAGATAATTTGGATCAGCCCTTGGGACAACAACCCTTCTCTGTATTGGACCATCCAGGTCTATGATAGGAGGAGGATTTCTCCCCCTTGGAGGTAGTGGGGGTCTGGAGGTCTGGTGCGCCTCCAAGTCGCACTTCAGCCTTTGAATCTCAGCCTCATGAGCCCTGATCCTTTCTTGCACTTCTTGGGAATTCGTCCCTTGGGTGCTCCTAGGATGTTGGCGACCATCAGCCATCGGCTCTTTGCCAGCACGCCTCCTTCTTGGGGCCAATTCTTCATCTGAAGATTCAGAGTCTCTCTCAGTGTAAGGACCTGAAAATTCCTGATCCTCAGGGATAGGAGCCAAACCTTGTATATAGGGGGTGATCGCCCTCGTGCTTCACTCCGTCCAACATGTCCACTTCCTCCAGCCTCGGGGTAAAGGGGCATCCCATATAGGGGGTTAGTAGTCACAACAGTTGAATACTCATAACCAATGGGTCGAGAATTCACAGGTGCATGTAGTTGTTGAAGTTGGGGATTCGTACCTTGAGTAGCCGAGGGAATCGTCCCTTGTGGCTGAGGTTCAGTTGCCCCTACCTGGGCTCCTCCTTGGGTGGTGGCATAGGTTGAATGAGGAGGTACCTCCATGGTTGATGAAATCGTTTAGGTTGTCCCCGCGGGTGTTCCACCTTCAATGGCCTTGATTGTTCTCCGTGTTCTCGCCATGGTTATTGTTGTGTTTCCCATAGACGGCGCCAAATGTTATGGATTAAAAACTAAGGTATATAACTGCTGTATTTATTACTAAGGAATGGGAGCTTCGAGGCTCGATTTGATTGCTCTTATGTTTCGTGACTCAATATGCCTTAACAAGATGCCTACGTACCTTGTTGATTGCTAAGGATCAAGTCAAAAAACGTAGTTCTGATTGGCGGGGGTGAGACCCCTTATATAGATGTTGGGAGTCCTTGAATTGGACTTGGCTTAGGAGACTGGATGGGCAAGTCTCTAAATTAGAATGGACTTTGGAGTCCTAAGAAGTAGGAAGCTGATTCCTTATCCCATCAGGTTCCTTGGAGGCCAATCTACAAGGATTTATTTCTCCACTAGGACTCATCTTATCAGCTGACTTATCCCTTATTAATTAATTACGAAATTAATTAATATTCAGGGTTTTGGGCCTTCTCAAATGGGCCTAGCTGTTGGCTCAATTCTGATACGATTAATGCAACATTAATTACATACCCAGACCTTATTTTCTTCCCTATCAATTATCATCAAGGCATTTCAAGCCTGGACATTTGTCATCATCAAAAGTCACTTCTGTGCTTTTCATAATTTTCTTTTGATCAATCACATAAACCTTGTAGGCAGTTCTCTCCAATGAATATCCCAGAAAAATTGCTTCAAAAACCTTTGTGTCAAATTTTCCCACATATTCAGAGTTGTCTTTTAGAATGTAACACTTGCTTTCAAACACATGAAGATGCTTTACTGTAGGCTTTCTTTTAGACATGATTGAGTAGGGTGATTTTCCATGCATTTTGTTGATGAGATATCTATTTTGAGTGTAGCATGCAGTGTTAGCAGCTCCTTCCCAAAAACTAGTTGGCTAGTTGCCAAGTTGGCATCTTGCAGCATTGTCCTTGCAGCTTCTACTAATGTTCTATTCTTTCTCTCAACTACACCATTTTGTTGAGGTGTTCTAGCTGCATAAAATTCTTGAACAATGCCTTTGCAGAATTCACTCAATGTTGCATTCCTGAATTATGTACCATTATCACTTCTCAATCTTTTCACACTGTTATGATCTTCAGCTTGTTTTTCTATCTTCTTTACGTGCTCAATTATGATGTGTGGAGTTTCATCCTTAGAATGCATGAACTCTACCCAGGTGTATCTTGAGAAATCATCCACCATCACAAGTGCATATTTGTTCCTTGAAATTGATAAGACATTTACTAGCCCAAACAAGTCCATGTGAATAAATTGTAAATGTGCACTTATGGAATTCACAATTTTTGACTTGTGACTTGATCTTTTCATTTTTCCTTTCTTACAGGATTTATAAACTTTAATTTGAGCAAACTCCAGCTTTGGCATGTCTCTCACCAACTCCTTATTGACTAGAGTGTTGATTTCCTTGTAGTTTAGATGTGTGAATCTCTTGTGCCATAGTTTGTTTTGCTCTGTGGATGCCTTGGTGTAGAAGCAACAAATTCCACCCTCTTTTGTTGAGTCCAAGTCTGCAACAAACAAGCTTCCTTTCCTTGCTCCTTTCAGAACAACTTCACCAGTTTTCTTGCTGATAAAAGTGCATTCTTCTTTGTTGAATAAAACTTCAAAGCCTTTGTCTGCAAATTGGATAACACTGAGAAGATTCACTTCAAGACCAGCTATCAGTGCTACATCATCAATGACAACATTTCCAGAAAAAAAAATTCCATATCCCATTGTGAATCCTTTGATATTGTCTCCAAAGGTCGCCAAAGGGCCAGCCTTCTCCTCAAAGTGTGATAGCAGGGTTTTATCACCTGTCATATGTCTGGTACATCCACTGTCAATGATCCATATGACCTTCTTCATTTTTCCCCACACACAATGAGTTTTAAGTGTGTTTAGCAACCCAAGCAGTGTTGGGCACTTTCTTCTTGTTAACTGATTTAGTAGAAGTAGAATGATTCTCTTGTCCTGTAGATTCTTCATTCATTATTTGTTGTGCTATATCTTCACCTTCTTCATCAGAATCACTATTGATCTTAAGATTTTCAAATACAAGGGCTTTAGCTTCATTATCATCAAGGCATTTCAAGCCTGGACATTTGTCATCATCAAAAGTCACTTTTGTGCTTTTCATAATTTTCTTTTGATCAACCACATAAACCTTGTAGGCAGTTCTCTCCAATGAATATCCCATAAAAATTGCTTAAAAACCCTTTGTGTCAAATTTTCCCACATATTCAGAGTTGTCTTTTA
This sequence comes from Apium graveolens, assembly GCF_009905375.1. Classification (NCBI taxonomy): domain Eukaryota; kingdom Viridiplantae; phylum Streptophyta; class Magnoliopsida; order Apiales; family Apiaceae; genus Apium; species Apium graveolens. The sequence continues at coordinate 169,525,310 of NC_133654.1, read as the reverse complement.
GAATGTAACACTTGTTTTCAAACACATGAAGATGCTTTACTGTAGGCTTTCTTTTAGACATGATTGAGTAGGGTGATTTTCCATGCATTTTGTTGATGAGATATCTATTTTGAGTGTAGTATGTAGTGTTAGCAGCTCCTTCCCAAAAACTAGTTGGCTAGTTGCCAAGTTGGCATCTTGCAGCATTGTCCTTGCAGCTTCTACTAATGTTCTATTCTTTCTCTCAACTACACCATTTTGTTGAGGTGTTCTAGCTGCATAAAATTCTTGAACAATGCCTTTGCCTTTGCAGAATTCACTCAATGTTGCATTCCTGAATTCTGTACCATTATCACTTCTCAATCTTTTCACACTGTTATGATCTTCATCCTATTTTTATATCTTCTCTATGTGCTCAATTATGATCTATGGAGTTTCATCCTTAGAATGTATGAACTCTACCCAGGTGTATCTTGGGAAATCATCCACCATCACAAGTGCATATTTGTTCCTTGAAATTGATAAGACATTTACTAGCCCAAACAAGTCCATGTGAATAAGTTGCAAAGGTGCACTTATGGAATTCATAATTTTTGACTTGTGACTTGATCTTTTCATTTTTCCTTTCTGACAGGATTCATAAACTTTAATTTGAGCAAACTCCAGCTTCGGCATGTCTCTCACCAACTCCTTATTGACTAGAGTGTTGATTGCCTTGTAGTTCAGATGTGTGAGTCTCGTGTGCCATAGTTTGTTTTGCTCTATGGATGCCTTGGTGTAGAAGCAACAAATTCCACCCTCTTTTGTTGAGTCCAAGTCTGCAACAAACAAGCTTTCTTTCCTTGCTCCTTTCAGAGCAACTTCACCAGTTTTCGTGCTGATAAAAGTGCATTCTTCTTTATTGAATAAAACTTCAAAGCCTTTGTCTACAAATTGTCTAACACTGAGAAGATTCACTTTAAGACCAGCTACCAGTGCTACATCATCAATGACAACATTTCCAGAAACAATTTTTCCATATCCCATTGTGAATCCTTTGTTGTTGTCTCCAAAGGTCACTAAAGGGCCAACCTTCTCCTCAAATTGTGATAGCAGGGCTTTATCACATGTCATATGTATGGAACATCCACTGTTAATGATCCATATGACCTTCTTTATTTTTCCCCGCACACAATGAGTTTTAAGTGTGTTTAGAAACCCAAGCAGTGTTGGGCACTTTCTTCTTGTTAACTGATTTAGTAGAAGTAGAATGAGTTGTTTCAGATAAAATAGAATTCATTGACTGTTGTGCATTTTCCCTATTTGTTGTAGACCCAATTATAGTTTCTTTGAGGTCCACTCTCAACTTGTTACAGCTTTTCATCACTTTCTTGCTTTGGAAGATTGAGTTACAATTAAAATTTTCTTCTCATTGACCTCATCTGTAATTTCTTGCTTGATAATCAACTCTTCTTCACTGAAGTTAACTTCACATGCCTTGAACATAGGTGAACCCACCTTTTTCAGCATTGATGGAACATTTTCATTTTCTGTTGTTTTTCCTTTGTCACATATGTTTTTCTTCTTAATGTTCAAGGCATCATAATCAAGACCGATAGCAATATTTGCACATGGCGTGTTTTTCTCATGGTATTGTCCAATCAACTCAGATGCATTCCTGAAGGACTTCATCTTTACTTTATTTTTCTCTAGCTTCTCTCTTAATACAGCTTCAATCTCATTTGCACACTTGAGCTTGTATTTCAGATATACATTTTCTTGCTTTACAACTTCAAGCTCCACTATCAACAATCCAGTTTCCTGTTTCTCATTTTCAAGCTTCTCATTTATATTTGTCAGTCTGCTAACTTCTTCATTAGCAGCAACCATACTTGTATTAATGTGAAACATTTCTGTGCTCATCTTTTCAACAGTTTCCTTATATTGATTCACATTTAAATCAATGATGGTAAGAGTTGGTACCTGTATTTTTAATGAAGATGACTCTCCTTACTCCAAGGCCATTAGTGCATAATTTACAACTTCCTCATCTTCATCATTGTCAAGTTCATCCCAACTTTTACCCTTTCCAATATAGGCTTTGCTTTGCTATTTCTTTAGAAGAGCTTCATACCAAGATAAGTTTTGTCTTTCTTTGCTTTCTTGAGTTTCCTGCATTCTGTAGCAAAATGGTCTAACTCATCACAGTTAAAGCACCTTATCTTTGAACTATCCACAGATCCCGTTTTATAGCCATTTTTGCTATCAGAAGTGTACTTTCCTTTTCCTTTCCAGCTGCTGTCTTTTTTGAATGATTGTCCTTTACCCTTGAAGAATTTTGGCTTCTCTACTCTAATGTTAGAGAACTTTCTTGTCAGATAGGCCATTGATTGATCTAGCTCATCAAGTTCATCCAGGATGTAGAACTCATCTTCTTCTAGTTCCACTATAACTTGTTCCTGTGAATCATTGATTCTTTCCTCACTTGTTGAGGCAGCTGGAGTCTGGGATCGTGGTTCATCATTAGAGGTCTGACTTTCATTGACAATTAGGGCACTTGAACCATCTACAACATGCCCTTGACCAAACCTTAATGATTTCCTTTGAATCATTTCTAGTTTATATGTTTTCAAGATTCAATACAGGACTTCCAGAGTTATTCTGCTCAAGTCTCTCCCTTTCCTGATTGCTGATATTTTATGTTCCAAATGATCAGGGAGAGTAAGCAAAAATTTCAAGTTTACTTCTTCAGCTTCATAATACTTGTCATGAAGCTGCATGTCATTAATCAACTTATTGAACCTTTCAAACACATCAGCAATGCTTTCCTTTGGATTAGCCATAAAACCTTCATACTGTGAAATTAGTATCCTTCTTTGATTTGACCTAACTTCCTTAGTTCCCTCACATAGTATCCCTATCTTTTCCCATATCTGCTTAACAATGTCACAGTTGACAATATTGTTATACATTACATTGTCAAGTGACTCTATTAAGATTAACTGCAAGCCACTATCTTGGGAAACTTTTTCTTTCTCAGTCTCATTGTATTCTGCAGGGTCCTTAGGAGCATAATGAGCTGGAATAACCATGTCCCCATATGTAGATTCATCAATTGTAACCATAGAAATGAAGGGCCCATTTTTGAGAATCTGAATATATAGTGGATTGGCCATTCTGATAAACAACATCATTTTATTCTTTCATAGAGTATAGTTAGCTCTGTCAAAGGTAGGGATTTTGATGCTACTGATTTTCTGTGTATTCATTCTTCCAAGATCTTGAATCTGTTTACTTTCAGATTTTGCTCTGTTATCACTTGTTAGGAAATGAATTACACACAAAGGGGGGTGAATGTGTTTTTGGTGTTTTTGTGCTTTTCTTAAAGTATTATGGTTTGAACAAAATAAATGTAATCTTGTAGTGATATGTGTTAATACTGTAATTTAAACAATCAATAACAGTGAAAATAGGTCTTTCAAAACTCACTTAATTTTATAATAAAATTAAGAATATTTTGCTATAAAATTTATAAGCTCTCTGTTGATAAAGAGCTTAGCTTCTTCTTGAAAGAAATACAAGATTTTCTTAACTAAATTGTTACTTCTAACAAAGGACCAGTGTTAACTTTATATATTAGTTAACTACTGGTTTGCACAATATATGATAAGACATGCTATTCACTTTAGTAAGCTGTCACTAATCATTCCATTTTGGGAAAAGTATATCTTCCATTTCTGGATTAGTATATCTTTGCACACTGTGTTAACTTTGATCTTCCTCTATCAGTTAATCTTCACCATTGATCTTGCACATCCTTCAAGCTGCTTTTTGTAGACTTCTCAATCCAGCTGGTTGGATTGTTTGTTGATTGTTAATCTTGGATATTAAACTGATATGCACTTTGTACTTTGAGTTTTACCTCGAGATCTCCACTTTGTTATATAGAGAACTTGACATCTCGATAAGTATATTTGCTTATCGAGATCTCTCATTACTCTATACTTGATTTGACTTGTAGAGGTCTCTGAGTTCTCTACATGAGAATTTAGCTTATCGAGATCTCTCAGCTCCATGTCTTCACTTTGACTTATCGATATTTGTGAGATCTCTAGTGGCAATTTGACTTGTCGATATCTCAGAGATCTCTAGTGATATTTAGACTCGTCGATATCTCAGAAATCTCTAGTGATATTTGACTTATCGATATCTCAGAGATCTCTAGTGATTTATGACTTGTCGATATCTCTAGAGTTCTCTAGTGAAGGAATGACTTGTCGACATCTCCAATCTTCATGTCTTCAATTGGCTTGTCGATATCTCTGATTCTCTAGTAGTTTTCCTGACTTCTCGATAAGTCATTTAGAGTTCTCGAATGACTTCTCTATAACACTAAATATGTGACTTGTAGAGGTCTTGACTTAGAATATTTTTATCAAAACATTTTGACAGACTTTAAATGTTACAATAAATGCAAATTAAGATTACAATATAACTTTCTTAGGGTTGCCAATTTGACTTAGTCTTGTTAAAGTACAGGCATATCTTGCACAACATAATATACTTACAATAAGAACTCGAGTTACATTCGAGATTTAATAATTACAAGATCAAAAGACATGTAAGCCGTATTTAAAAAAAACCATTAACCTAGGATCACAAGTCATAACCATCCATCATGCTCAATTAACACATAAAAATATGTTAAATACATAATATGATCTTAACATATCATACCCATCATGATTTAATCATAAAAATCAAATATGGCAAAAATCAGAAAATTCGAAATTAAATCTGTTAACATTTAAATCGCAGATTACAGAGCGTAAATGACATCAAACGCCTTATAGATCCGTCGATGATAGATTTAGCTATCAATTTCGTTCAGACGCTCGATTCCATATGAAATAGCATATTCGTTCGGCAAAATCGGACACCAGACACAAATTTCAACAAATCCGCTGCATCCGATTCAGAATCGTATCAAATGCAATTCTTATAATAAGAACAAACACAAAACATGTATATATTAGTATATATACAGATATTCTAATCATCATATGATTATATAACTCTCATGAATATCATATATTCAAAACATATACATACATACGCATATATAAACATAACAACATGTAAAACATACAAAATCGCATACATAACAGTATACATGTTATCATCGTAAAACCAGTAAACACATAAACGAATTAAACAATTTTTTCAAGTAGCTCTTATGCAATTGAAGGGTTTCAAGCACATAAACGTAACAGAAATAGTAATTAAAAACGTGAAAAACCAGAATTTTCAAAACCCACCGCAAGATCCATGCGAAAAACATATATTTAATTCATAGATCAGATTGTTTACCTTAAGAAGCTCTACAAATTGGTTGAATAATTTAGATCCAAAGATTGTTCAATCACCACGCAACCTGCTTTCGCGATCTACGCTCTATCGGTATCCATACAAATGCTTGAACTCAAGGATTAGATGTGTACTAGCACAAACTCGTTTCTTCTTGCTCTCTCCATCTTCTCTCTTGGTGGCTAGGGTTTTAGTAAAAGTCTTGCACACAAAATCACCCACACAATAGATATTATATAGAGAGTAGAAAAAGAATTATAACTCTTAATTAATTAGGAGTTATTATTAATTCGAAATTCCTATTTGTATAATAATTAAGTCACACTTAATTATTTAACAACTGAATTTTATAATTAATATTAGTAAATTCGAATATCATTATTTATCTAATTAATTAAGTCATACTTAATTAATATTATAAATAATTCGAATTACTATAATTGAAATCCAATTTAAATTAAATAATCCTTCAAGCATTCTTTGTGTATGACCCTATAGGTTATTATTACATTGGTAACAAATTTTAAATCTAATTTAAAATCGTAAACAATGAGCGGCATCTAGTAATACATCATTTCTACCCAAATAACAATAATTCAATCGATGATCAATTTAACTTTTTGTGAATAATGTATAATGTAATATAATCCCTTTAACAAAATATTATAGATTAAACTAGAGGCATGTAATGTGTCATCCTCATTATAGTTTAATTCAAGTTTCCTTGATCAATGAGAAGACTATCATATCAAATCAACATTTGAGCGTGGCCACGCATTTCATAGTCTAGATCACACAAAAGGCCAATAATATCTGTAATGCCTGTAAATATTCGATATGAATGTAATATAATATTTCAGTTTTGTGCTATATAATTTTTATGTGTATTGGATGTTAGGAATTATGAGAATTCAATGTGTTCATATATGTTCTTCGTTGTGTGGACTTGTGAATATTGTTAGATTATTTATAGGCATATGATTAATTGTATGCAAGCAAAATTTTGTTACGCGAGTAAATAATATTTGAGTTTTTATAGTTGCGATTAAGCGATAGATTATTATTCGGCTTAGAATCAAATTCCTTACAATTTTCCTATGTGACTTAGAATTTTTAATTATATTTATTGTGGCTTGTTTAATAGGAAATTGATCTTAAAAAATTCTTTTAAAATATATTCTTGTTCAAAATTTTTGAAAACAATTTTATAAAACTTCTAAAATTTCATAGTATTTATGGTATTAATTTTGTGATTTATGGAGTTGTATTTTATTTATTAAAATCCATTCTTTTTAATCATATTTTTATTAAATATTGAATTAGTAACATACCCTTGCATGTATTTAATCTTATAATAGGCTCCAAGGATTAGACCGTCAATTCTAACCCCACTAACTTGCAAGATTACCTCTTTAACCTTGCATGCATTTTTGTCACTACTAGTAAGAGGGACAATTATGTACATTCTCCATTCCACTATCACATTTTAGTAACAAAAACCAAGTGAGTGCTCTCATGTTTCCACCCACACCCACTCACACACCTCACTCTCTCCTATCTTCACTCCCTCTCGGCCGAAGCCCATCCCCACCCCCATTCTTGCCATTTTCTTCACTTTCTCTTCATCTTCTTTCACTTCTCAAGTTAGTCAAGCTAAGAACTTTATCATTTAGTGGAGTAGCATCATTTAAAGGTGATTTTTGTGTGTGCATGTTGGTAAAGCCAAGGTTGAGGCCTTGATTCTTATGAACTCAAGGTTGCAACCATGGTGGCTTATAGAAATGAGCAAGATATGATCTTGGAGGGGTGTTACACTTCTATTTTACCAAGTCATACTCATTGTTCATAAACATTTGGTAATGATTTCTTAGGAGCCGAATGTAAAGTGTTGATTTTGGGAAGTTTTTATAAAAAATGACCATGAATGTTAATTTTTAACGTCTTACTCCTTATAAATGTTGTTTTGTTAAGATTAAACCCTTGCATACTATTTTTCCATCAAGATACCTTAAGTTTAGTACTTGTATGTTGATTTTAGCACTTGCATGTTGGATATAGTACTTACATGTTGATTTATAAGTGATTTTCTAAGTAGAGACTATACTTGTTGATTTTGTGCATTGGTGTTTGACTTGTATGAGATGCATGCTGTGGTTTTTGGTTATAAAATGCTAGATGAAGTATTCCATGATGATAAGTGATTATATTCAGTAGATGTCAAGTGATTACTTTGATAATATAGTACAAATTTTTGCTTAACAGCTTGAAGTCATGATATTGTTATTATAGTTGTTCTATTAACCTTTTGATACATGATTTTTGTGAGTTGCATGCCATGTTTCCTTTGATATAATTCTAGTTTAGATTATAAATGATAATTTGAGCTTAATGTCAGTAGGTGTCATGAAGTTACCATGCATGTTTACTTCAAATTTTTGCTTAAAAATGCTAAGTGATAGCTTGCCATGTGATGTGTTACTTTACTTATTTTTAAAAAGTGATCTTCATGCTAAATAAATTGAAAATGAGCCTTAAATATTGTTAGTCAGTAGGTATTAGTTTATTTTAGGGCTTTCCTTGGTTGGTTGTCGATTGTTATTTGGTTTTAGTGTAATGAAAGGAGTTAAGGTGGAAGGAGTTGCATTGATCTTAGTTGGCAGATTTTTGTAATAGAAGTTTAGGTCATTTTAGGTGAATTTTAGCAAGGCCTTGGTAGGCCTGAGCTCAAGGGAGTTGTGACTTGGTTCAAACTTGAGTCCAGTGGCTTTAGATTGCATAAAAACTTACATTTGGTTAGGCACATACACAAACACGAGAACAACCCAGAACAGGGCAGATTTGGATAAACTTGACCTTTAATTGATTATCATCATGTCATAGGTTAGGCCTTCATGAGACCTTGCTCTAAATAGGTATAATGAAGATTTAGGAAGCTTAAAAATCCTTTAAAATTAATAAATGAACTAGATAAATGAATTTTAAGTTGGTAAAATCAGGGCAGTTTGGAAATCAGGGAAGGCAGTTTTGTGTCAACTTCCCCTTAAGGCCTAGGGAGGCCTGAGTGAGGGCTTTGAGTCATTCCAAATTTGAGAGTCAGTTTAGAGTCTTAATAACCTTTGAGGGTTGGTTTGGAGTGAAGTCCCAAGGTGGAGATACCTTATTTCTACCAAAACACCCGAGAGTTACCATTAGAGTTGTCTTTGGAAATTTAGAAAGGTGCATTGCATTTGTATGTCTTTTAAGTGAGGCCTTGATGTCAAACCAATTGCAAGAGTTAGCTTAAAGTAATAAAAAGTCATAGGAGTCAGAATATAGCAAAGGCCCAAGGTAGAACTTCATATTTTAGCCAATTGGTTCCAAGGTGTACATTCGATAAGTCAAATAGTGTGCATTGCATTTGTGAGTCATTTGTAGTGAGGCATAAATGTGCCTTACTAAATTTAGGTTGGGTTGAGGTCTGTAAAGGAGAATTAGGATTATGGTCATGATAATTATATGTTGTGTCATTAATTGCTTAAGTGACTAAGGTCGTAAATAGAGTCTAGATGTGCATTATTAATTAAATAATTAAATTGCCATGCCATTTCTTGCTATGTGTTATGTGGGTTATGTGATGTATATATTACTTGTAATTAGTAGAAATTAAGAGTATATATATATCTGTATATGTGTATATGTGTATATATATGTATTTATAGTATACGTGAAAGGGTAGTTAGCAAGAGTTGTAATGAGGATACTATTTATTATAGGTTCAAGTAGGAGGCCAGGAAAGGATCACATAGACAATTCCATTCAAGAGCTCAGTAAGTGTAGTCCAGGAAAGTGAACTCTCAATTTATCTTTATAATCATGTTCCTGTAATTAATTACCCTGTGAATGCATGACTACAGTTTCAATAAGATTAATTAACCCCGACATCACCCAATGATTTGATCTTGATTTAGTTAATCACTTTAATACTTGAATTGACCCCGTTTCATCATATATTACCTCATACCCTCATGGATACCCTACAAAAGTCCCCTAATATATCATGAGAACCCTAAACCCCTCACAAATTTGAATAATTTCTTTTGGGAACCCTGATCTTAATAACATTCCCTCTTTTTGAAAACTTGTCACTTGATCCTTGACAATACCAACCCTTGTTATCTTTTCCTTGATCAAGAACCCTTTGAAATTTAAAATGAATTGTTTAAAAGGAATTGGATGGTATGTTCGGGTAAGACTGAGGCGCCAGTCATTGTTAAAAACATCAGGAGCAGGGAGCCTGATTGTTTTATTTGGCCAATATGTGTCGAGGATCCTCAATAGTTATGAATCACTGGTTATATGGTTCGGAGTTTTGATGTGGGCTGATCACCCCTCATTACTCATAGCGTTGTGTGATTTCCAATTCCATTCACTTACTAAAAACTTGATCTTTTATTTGAGATATCTTATTTTCGATTATCTTCAGTTATTGTTTTAATGAGTATATGATGCATTGTTATTCATTGTTATTCACTTGCTGAGCGTTTTGCTCATTAATATTGTTATTGATGTTATCCCTTCAGTGAAATCCAAAGATGGTTCATTTCAAGCAAACCGCGCGTAAGACTTTTGGGGACTCGGGGTATGCCTACCGTCAGATGTAGGAGCAGGTAGGGAACTAGTAGTTCCCTAAGGATTATAAACTTTGGTATTAAAAAATGGTAGAAATTTGACATAAGATGTTTTTGGTCTGTAATAATAAAGATGTTAGATGTTGTTCAAACTCATTCCTGTGTATTCGAGGATTGTGGTTTGGGGTTGTAGCCTTAATATTCTATCTTTTGTAGTACTTTACTGTTTAATTAATATTATGCATATTTCTGCTAGTTAGTAGTGTGGGTCCGTCACAGGTTGGTATCAGAGACACAGGTTTGAGTCACTGAACAATATAGGATAAATGAATATAAGATAGGAATTTAGAGAATAGGATGAACTTAGATCATTTGGGTTTTGGGATGTTATAATCTATAGGTTTTCTGACCCTTTTATTTATAACCGCGTATATGTATATATATAACTGTTTGATAGGTATCATCCTCATCGACTCCCGGATTCCCTTCTACTGTGTCATTCCCTCTTTACGAGCAGATGGTATTGATGGTTGATCGACTGGAGGGCGAGAACGTGAATCTTCGACGTAGGTGGACCAGCTGTACCGCGAGAACTCGAACGACGAGCCCGACCGACCTCGACTGATATCTAGGCTTGAGGAGATCATCTAGATGGCTGAGGACCGATTGACGTTAATGATTCCACACCGTAAGAGAGAGAGAGAGTGAAATCACTCTTACCGCCATTTCCAACGAGCTTCGCCGAGTGATTATCCGTTTCCGTGCCCCTGTTCCCCCATCACCATCCGCTTAGATTATCATATTGTCCACTTGTTTCCAGCATCGTTACTGATTATTACTTTGATTTCAATTGGTACCTTGTACCCGGATTGTTTCGGGAAGACTTTATTTGGACTTTATTTCTGTTCGTACTTTATTTGCACTTTTCATTCGAACTAATGTTAAATTCGCACTTTGATTATCTCTATAATATTTCCATCTCATTACCATGCTATATATATTTGCTTAAATAGAACCTTGTTGTTTAAATTCTGTTGATTCCTTTAGAACTTGATCATGTTTAATCTTTCCCTAAGATATCCCTTGAATAAGACCTCATTCCTGGATATTTGCCCTTATTCTAACTTGTGTATACAAAATTGAACTGTGAATAAACCTTTCTTGTCTATATTCAGAACCATGCCTCTCCGTAGAGCTCGCAACACCAATATTGGGGATCATGAAGATCCACCGCCCAACTTGCCTCAACTCATGCAAATACTTCACCAACAATCTGTTACCCTTGCTCAACAACAATAACTCCTTCAGCAACAACTTCAACAACAACCACCTCCACCACCACCAACCCCGTATAACTTTTAATCATTTCAAGATGTGAAACCACCGGAGTTCTGTAGAACTCAAAACCCTTTAGAAGCCCAATATTGGCTTAAAGAAATGGAAAAAGCTTTTACGCTAGCCGTTATAAGTGAAGAAAAGAAGGTCGACTATGTGTCTTATTTCCTGAAAGATAAAGTGAACTATTGATGGGAGTCAACCCGTGCTTTAGAAGAGGAGGAAGTTATCACTTGGGATAAATTCAAGAAGATTTTCTTAGACAAGTATTTCCCGAGGTATATGCAGACTAAAATGGAATTGAAGTTCTTTGAATTGAAGTAAGAAGGAATGACTGTAGGAGAGTATGAGAAGAAATTCATTGAATTGGTTAGGTTTGTCGGAGATTATGTGGACACGGATGAAAAGGGAGCGAAAAGATTTCAACAAGGATTGAAGCCTTGGCTACGAAGCAGAGTGGCTGCCTTTAAATTGACCACATATGCTAAAGTGGTCCAGAAGGCGATGGTAATTGAAGGAGAAAGTGATCAAAACTTGAAGGAGAAAGAGAGTAAGAAAAGAAAGTTTTGAAGTAATAGAGAAGGATTGGCTCAAGAGAGCTAAAGTGGAAAGAATTTCAAGAAGTTTGGATTCCAGAACCAAGGAGGACCTCGAAGATTTAAGAAGGGTGATATTAAGAGTCAGAAGAATAGGATTCAAGGGCCAAGTGGACAAAGATCCCAGCAAGCAAATCCGGAGTGTAAGTTCTGCAACAAGAGACACGTGGGTAACTACAATAAGGCCGAAATCGTTTGTTACAAGTGCAATTCAGAAGGTCATTATGCGAATGAGTGCCGAAACCCGAAGCCTCCTGTTACATGCTTCAAATGTGGAGAGACCGGTCACCCTTACAATCAAGCAATGACATCTTCTGTTCCAATTATTCAACTACCTTCAAATCAACCTTCCGAATCTGCAACTCCAGTATTTCCTCCTTTCTATCCTGCTCAGGCCCAGACATTCAACATGAATATCAAGGATGTTGTTCAGAGTTCTGAAGTTGTGGCAGGTACGCTTTTTGTCAACAACGTCAATGCTAAAGTGCTATTTAATTCTGGAGATACTAGATCTTTCATATCTGAATCTTTTGTTGGCAGGTTAAATTGTGAAATTGAACTGTTAGTTGAACCTCTATCTATCATTGTGGCTAATCAAGAACGAGTATCTGTTAAAAGTATTTGTCCTCGGTGTAAAGTAGAGATTTCAGGCTATAATTTTCCTGTTTCCCTTATACCTTTTCAATTAGGAGAATTTGACATTATATTAGGAATGGATTGGCTAGTAGAGAATGGTGCTCAGATAGATTATAAGAAGAAGAAAGTGATTCTTAAGTCCCCTCAAGGAAAGAAGGTAGAGTTTAAAGGACAGAAACAAGTTAAAACATTTTTGACGATGATTCAAGCGAAAAAGTTGTTAAGACAAGGATGTGAAGGGTATTTGGCTCATGTAATTGATAGTGTTGGGTCCCAATGTGTTTGTAGAAGGGGGGGTTGAATACAAACAGTACCGAATAATCGAATTAAATGCGGAATAAAAAATGTGAAACAAAATTCAAGTTAAATAAAAATATTATTAAACTTGAAAGGTGTTACAACAACTGTATCGATTACAAGGTATTAATCTCAAATCAATTATTACAAATTTAGAATAAATTTGACATGAACTTTTTCTATTTTTGTAATTAAAAGATCAAATGCTAAAAGCGATTTGAGATTAAGTTCTAGGGATTTTAATCCGCTAGATTGATATACAAGAACAAGATAAGTAATTCTAGTGGTTTGGATTTAACATTAACAAACTAGAATATTTGATCTTGAATAAGCAGATGAATGATGAAATATTTTCTTTTGTTTTCTGCTGTGTTTTCTTGTTCTGTATTGGTTGCTGTGTTGATTACTTATGAAACAAAAGTCTTCTGCTTCTTTTTATCAAACAGCCGAATGGAAATTGATCTGGTATGACAATCCTTTGCTCAGTAAGAATTTCGGTGTGACAATCTTTAGAGCTAGCAAGACTTTCGGTATGACTATTGATTGTCATACCGATTGTCATATTAGTTCAAATGAATTGTCTTGCTGAATAAATAACAGATTTTAATCTAAATAAAAATTCTGATAAGATAATTAAATGTATTGGCATGACTTTCGGTATGACTATCAATTGTCATACCGATTGTCATACTAATACAATCAGTTTGTCTTGTTTTGAATTTAAATAGATTTTAAACCAATTAAAATTCTGAAAATTCCTAAAATTAATTCAGAATTAATTAATCAATTAATTCAATTAATAAATAAATTATTCTTTGCAGATATAATTTATTTTCTTAATTAAATTAGATGAATTAATTAATTAATAGAGAATTAATTCTAGTCTTGAGCAGCAACCATTCTTCTGCAAATCTTCTGAAAATCACTGAAAATTATGAATCAATTCCACCACTTCAACGTTGACACTCGATGTACTGTCTGGTTCATGAGTGACTAACTTCCGTGACATTTCTTCATGTCTTGACTCTGACACTTTGATTTTCTTCAGATTAAATCCTTGTAATTAATTGATACTCTGACGAGATCTCTGTCACTTGATTAAATCCACGATCTTGACTTATATCACTGAGACATGATCAATTTCTTGAACTTCTTCCAGTGAATTAATTCCTCAAGTCTGTAGATGAACCTTGTCTCTGAATCCTTTGACAGATATTACTTTGCGAGATCTCTCTGATGGTAGTTCCACTATTTACTTATTACATTCTTATTTGAGTTGAGTTGAATCCTCGAATATACAAATAGGCTATGACATATGACTTACAATCTCCCCCTATTTGTTTGTTAGACAATAACACACAAATACCTAGAGGATAACTCAACTAACAAATAAGAAAAAGATATAAACATACATGCAAAGTAAATAGCAGAAAAGTTCTGGATGAGATTTAACATTTTCCAGATTCCAAGTAGATGTTCCTCTAGACTGAACATATCTTCAAGTAGTTCCATCTTCATTTGTACAACCACATTTCCTGTTGAGAAGCACATATCTCTTGCTTCTCCCCCTATGAGAATCAACTGATTAAAGAAGATCACCTTCGTTTTACCACCTCTCCCGTACAATAGGATCCGCAGATAAAAACCAATGGTACTCCCTTAACAGCTTCTTCCCTTATCAGAAAATCACCTTGTGTTTACCACCTCTCCCGTACAATAGGATCCGTAGTTAGAAACAACAATGGTGTGGTGTAGTGTACATTTTAGGATCTTTTTCTTCCTCCCTGCTATTTCTCCCCCTTAGTTGAGGAATCCTCCAAACTATTACTTAAGCTTTTATCTCCCCCTTAAAGAAGGAATGTATGCCGTCGTCTGAAGGAGTTCTCATATTTCACTTGGATGGAAAAGAAATAACAAGTAGTTTCTCTTTCTTCCTCACTGTGAGTGTGTGATTGTGTTTTAGTGTACCTCACATGTGTTTCACTCTTCTCTCCACTCGTGTTTACACTCATTCTCACAAGTGTATCACTCTTCTCTCATAGCTCCATAATCCAGCTGTACCTGCAAGGAAAATCACCTTAGCCATCCTTAAAGGAGGTCACAGGTGGTGCAATGGGAGTTCACAAATCCCCATCCTTGTTAAACTCGTCAGATAAATCTGAGTCATAATCTACAAGTTGCTAGTTTCCCTTTTAGGGTTCCAGATTTGAATTCTGGGAAGGTAAACAATGATCCAACGATTTTAGCATAAAGATCAAAGTTCCCTTCTAATGTCTGTGAAGACACTTCCTTGTGACTCATCAGGTAATATCTGAATCATTGTCAACAAGTTGCCGATCTGCGCCTATGTCAGATCCACTATCCGCAGATGCATCCAGGGGATTTAAGCCTGGGGAGGTAGACACTGACCACTGACATATGGCTTTTGGATCAGTATCCTCTCCTAACACCTGTAAAGGCAATTGGTCCACTAACGAACCTTGAACAATCGAATCTGACCTTAAAATGGTCGAAACTCTTGTTTCTGTCAACTCATCCTTTGTGTGTGTAACCTCTCCTTGTGCATCAAGAATTGATTATGTTTGAAGTGGTGACACTACATCGGATACCTTGGCCGACAGGCAAAATTCAATAGACTCACCCTGTTGAGAGAATGAATCTAGTAACTGTTTTTGTGCCTTTTCAGCCATTACATCTTTTTGAGAAGATGTATGGGGGCTAGCAGTTGTCTCGGTTTAAATACTACTCATCTATGTAGGAGACAGAGCTACTGGGTTGACTACAGAACCTTCCTTATGTGGTGCACTAAGGCACTATCTCCCTCACGCTCATTCATACTACATTTAGTGGTAAGAGAGTGTTGGTTGGTTCTGTTTTTGTGTTTGTCTTTACAGTCTGGGATAGACGTTGTGGGTTTTCAACCTCATGACTGTCAATGAAAGAAAGTCATTGGAGACTGAACCTGTAACACAGAATATATGGTAATAGAGAGAAAATGATTTACAATAGTGATTTCAAAAGATTTTACATGAAATAAGAAATCACTAATGTAGACAGAAGTTTAATTTTTGTTTTTCAATATGAATGAGTTTTTGATAAAACATTGATCACTTAGGGTAAAGTCTAAGTAATTCTCATTCATGTCAAAAGCTTACAAATATCTGCAACATAATGTTAACAAGATATCATTGACCGATACTTGTCAAGTACTTTAGATACTAATTGTTATGTTGCATAATCAATATACCACTGCACATATAAAACAATATGATTGTGCTTAGTGATAAGAGAGTTATAAATATGACGACTCTACTTATTCATATAAAACTGTAACTGCAGTTAGAGTGCCATACCATGTCCTTGACGATTGCTTGAGCAGTATACTAGTTCATACCAACCTGAAGTGAGATTGTGAAGAAGAAAATGCATAGTCCAATAGATCTGCAGCTGCAAAGTCCATGAACTGTGGTGCATTGACTTCCTCTTTTGACTTACCAACCAGGAGTACACTTGTACACATCTTACTAGAGTCCAATTCCAAGTGTAATGTGCAGCAGGTGCCTGATATGTCGTAATATTCTCAAGTCTCGTCACTGGTGCTATATGTTAGATGATGCTTCCTGATAATAACCTAGCACAATATACAAAATTATAATGATAACATTCCCAGCTTGCAAACAGCCATATCCCTCGGATAAACCTTTGCTGTTATCTCCAAAGGTAACCAGGGGGCCAGCTTTCTCAACCACATTTGATAGCAGGGCTCTATCTCCGGTCATATGTCTTGATGATCCACTTGTCAAGAATCCACACTACCGGTTACACCTGTATACTGCCCTGCACTTCAAATGGATTAGACCTTCTTCGGAACCCAAACTTGGTTGGGCCCGGCATACTTGTAGAACTGTCCTTTGTCAGACAAAACAACATTTTTAATTTTAATGGTCTCAACATTCTCAATGACTGAACATTTGACCTTGTAAACAGCCTTAACAAATTTCTGTTTAAGTTTAGGCACAAATGTCTCCTTTCTAGCCTTAGAAGGACTAGCAGTCTTAGACCTATCATGCTTCTTGTTATTCACATGCTGACGAGGAGTAGTCTTATCATTAGACACATGCTTACCATTAAAATAAGCATACATCATATTAAAAGCACAAGACATACAATTAGCAACACCACATGCTTTATGAGAGTGATTAACAGCAGGCAATTTATGCATGGTAGACATGGCATTATTGTTATCCAACTCATGTGTGTCTGAGTTAGTCTCAGTTGCTTTCACAACTTTGACTGGAACTTTCGACTCACTTGACTTGGAAACAATCTTCTCATAAGCATGATCCTCAGCACGTATTTCTTCTTGAATAACAGAAGAGGTCGCATCAAATGGTTCAGCAATTGATGCTTTATAGAGGGGTTCATCAACACCCTTAAGCACATGTGGTACTTCCCTCCCTTTAGCACATACATGAGGAGGGGAGTTTATGCCTAATTCTCCAATAGCAGCATTGTAATCATAACCTATTCCAGATGTTTGATTAACAGCTTGCTTACTGTAGAACTCTTTAGCCTTCGAACAAGAATTGAAGTAGGCTCTAACCTTAGTCTCAAGACCGGTGATCTTATCTTTGAGAATAGTTTCGAGTTTTCTATAACAGTCAACTCTATTCTCTAGAAAAGATACCTGTTCTTTTAATCTGTCTTGATTAATGTGCACAAGTCTTAATTCATTGACCTCTTTCTCAAGGTCTGTGATCTGTAAACTTAACAGTTCATTATCACGACGTGCACAATCTAAGTTACCTCTTAGATGATAAACCATTTCAGCATCAGAAAGTTTTACCTCTATTCTTGACGATGAAGCTTTTCCATCAATAGCCATAAGAGCAAGATTTCCTTCATCTTCATCTTCACTGTCAGTATCATCCCAGCTTCTTCCCTTTGCCAGATAAGCCCTTTCAGAGTTCTTTCTTACTTGCTTTGGCTTCCTACATTCTGTGGCAAAGTGTCCCAACTCATTGCAGTTATAGCATCTAATGGTGCTTCGATCAACCATCCCTGTTTTGTACCCACCACTGCTGGTGTTAGAGGATGAAGATCCACCTTTCTGGAATTTGTTGTAGTTGGACTTGTACTTAAGCTTGGGATTCCTCCTGAATCTGACATGGGAGAATCTCTTGACAATTTGGGCCATTGATTCATCTTCCAATTGCTCCAGCTCTTCCAAGGAATAAAAATAATCACTTGATTGATTTGTAGTAGGAGGATCATATTCTGCTACTAACTCATTTTCCTCACCCTTGGAAAACTGTACCATTCTTTCTAACTGTTGAGATTGTTGTTGTTGTTGACCTTCAGCTACAAGTGCAGTAGATGTGCTGACCATTCTATCCTTCCCGTAGACTTCCTTCTGTTGAATCTGCTCCAACTCATAGGTTTTTAACACTCCATAGAGCCTGTCCAAAGAAATCTCACTCAGATCTCTAGCTTCTCTAATGGCAGTGATTCTATGTTCAAGATGAGCTGGCAGTGTTAAAAGGAACTTTTTGTTGACCTCCCTGATTGAATAATACTTTCCATTGATGTTCAGGTTGTTGATCAACGCATTGTACCTCTCAAACACTTCAGTAATTCCTTCTCCTGGATTTGATTTGAAATGTTCATATTCAGAGGTTAGGATTTCCAACTTGTTCTCCCTAACTTCCTCTGTGCCTTCATTAATCACCTCAATAGTTTCCCACATGTGTTTGGAATTTTTACAGTTCATCACATGTCTGTTCATCAAGGGATCAAGGGAATCAATTAATATTAATTGAAGGCTGGCATCCAAGGAGGCTTCTTCCTTCTCAGCAGGAGTAAAATCTTCAGGCTCTTTTGGATAGGTTCTAGCTTCAGTAGTCACCACACCATCTATTATTACCTCCGGTTCAATAACCATCGGAGTTTTTATACCCTTCTTTAACAAGTTTGAATATTTGGGATTTGCAACTTGTAAAAATAATAGCATCTTCTTCTTCCACATGATATAATTCTCTTTATCAAATTGTGGAATTTTAACGGTTCCAACTTTATGTGAAGTCATTATGAATTTTTGAATAAATAAAAATTCAAGGAGTTGAAAAATCACAAAAGTCTAGGATCTTGATTTGTTCGTTAATCAGAAGGCTCTGATACCAATTGTTGGGTCCCAATGTGTTTGTAGAAGGGGGGGTTGAATACAAACAGTACCGAATAATCGAATTAAATGCGGAATAAAAAATGTGAAACAAAATTCAAGTTAAATAAAAATATTATTAAACTTGAAAGGTGTTACAACAACTGTATCGATTACAAGGTATTAATCTCAAATCAATTATTACAAATTTAGAATAAATTCGACATGAACTTTTTCTATTTTTGTAATTAAAAGATCAAATGCTAAAAGCGATTTGAGATTAAGTTCTAGGGATTTTAATCCGCTAGATTGATATACAAGAACAAGATAAGTAATTCTAGTGGTTTGGATTTAACATTAACAAACTAGAATATTTGATCTTGAATAAGCAGATGAATGATGAAATATTTTCTTTTGTTTTCTGCTGTGTTTTCTTGTTCTGTATTGGTTGCTGTGTTGATTACTTATGAAACAAAAGTCTTCTGCTTCTTTTTATCAAACAGCCGAATGGAAATTGATCTGGTATGACAATCCTTTGCTCAGTAAGAATTTCGGTGTGACAATCTTTAGAGCTAGCAAGACTTTCGGTATGACTATTGATTGTCATACCGATTGTCATATTAGTTCAAATGAATTGTCTTGCTGAATAAATAACAGATTTTAATCTAAATAAAAATTCTGATAAGACAATTAAATGTATTGGCATGACTTTCGGTATGACTATCAATTGTCATACCGATTGTCATACTAATACAATCAGTTTGTCTTGTTTTGAATTTAAATAGATTTTAAACCAATTAAAATTCTGAAAATTCCTAAAATTAATTCAGAATTAATTAATCAATTAATTCAATTAATAAATAAATTATTCTTTGCAGATATAATTTATTTTCTTAATTAAATTAGATGAATTAATTAATTAATAGAGAATTAATTCTAGTCTTGAGCAGCAACCATTCTTCTGCAAATCTTCTGAAAATCACTGAAAATTATGAATCAATTCCACCACTTCAACGTTGACACTCGATGTACTGTCTGGTTCATGAGTGACTAACTTCCGTGACGTTTCTTCATGTCTTGACTCTGACACTTTGATTTTCTTCAGATTAAATCCTTGTAATTAATTGATACTCTGACGAGATCTCTGTCACTTGATTAAATCCACGATCTTGACTTATATCACTGAGGCATGATCAATTTCTTGAACTTGTTCCAGTGAATTAATTCCTCAAGTCTGTAGATGAACCTTGTCTCTGAATCCTTTGACAGATATTACTTTGCGAGATCTCTCTGATGGTAGTTCCACTATTTACTTATTACATTCTTATTTGAGTTGAGTTGAATCCTCGAATATACAAATAGGCTATGACATATGACTTACAGATAGATCTAAGGAAACACCGAATATAGAAAGTATCCCGATAGTTAGCGAATTTCCCGATGTATTTCCGGATGAACTTCCTGGATTACCTCCTGACCGTCCAATTGAGTTTTCTATCGACTTAGCGCCCGGCGTGGAACCTGTATGGAAGGCACCTTATCGTATGGCACCAGCAGAAATGAAGGAATTGGCCAAGAAACTACAAGAGTTATTAGATAAAGGAGTTATAAGGCCGAGTGTATCTCCATGGGGTGCTCCAGTTCTGTTTGTAAAAAAGAAAGATGGAAGTATGAGACTGTGCATCAACTATAGAGAGTTGAACAAATTGACAATTAAGAATATGTACCCTTTACCTCGTATTGATGATTTATTGGATCAACTTAAGGGAGCAGCTTACTTCTCGAAGATTGACTTGTGATCGGGATATCACCAGTTGAAGATCCCCAGTTGAAGATTAAGCCGGAATACATTCCAAAGACTGCTTTCAGAACCAGATACGGACATTACGAGTTTCTAGTTATGGCATTTAGATTGACAAATGTGCCAGCCGCCTTTATGGATTTGATGAACCGAGAATTCAAGGAGTATTTGGACAAATTTGTCATTGTGTTTATCGACGACATTCTAATATACTCAAAGACCGAGGAAGAACATGCTGAACATCCGAGAATAGCTTTGGAGACTTTAAGAAAGGAGAAGTTATATGCCAAGTTTTCGAGTGTGAATTCTGGTTGCGAGAAGTTCAATTTTTAGGGCATATTGTCGGAAGTGAAGGAATTCGAGTTGATCCCGCGAAGATAGAAGCTGTAATGAATTGGGAAAGGCCGAAGACCCCGACTGAAGTTAGAAGTTTCATGGGATTGGCCGGATATTATCGAAGATTTGTGAAGGATTTCTCAAAGATTGCAGTACCATTGACAAAATTGACCCGAAAGAATGAGAAGTTTGAATGAACGGAGAGTTGTGAAAAGAGTTTTCAAGAATTGAAGCAGAAATTAGTCACCACTCCAGTATTAGCCCTGCCAGATGATCAAGGAGACTTTGTAATATTCAGCGATGCATCACACAAAGGATAGGGTTGTGTTTTAATGCAACACGGGAAGGTGATAGCCTACGCGTAAGACAACTTAAGCCTCACAAGCAAAGGTACCCAGCTCATGACTTGGAACTGGCTGCAATTGTATTTGCTTTGAAGCTGTGGAGACATTACCTATATGCAGAAAAATGCGAGATATATACGGATCACAAGAGCCTGAAGTACATTTTCACTCAAAAGGAATTAAGCATGAGGCAACGAAGATGGTTGAAGTTGATCAAGGACTATGATTGCATGATCAATTATCATTCTGGGAAAGCGAATGTAATAGCAGATGCTTTAAGTCGCAAGGAGAGATTGAATATGTTGATTTTGGCCCAAGAGTTATCGAAGGAATTTGAGAAAATGGGAATTGAGATATGAGCTCTAAGTGCACCTATAGACATGATTTGTACAATGATTTTCAACCAGAATTATTACAAAAGATTAAGAAGTGCCAAGAAGAAATGATGAATGAAAGAATGAATGAGTTGACCGGAGAAGAGATTTGCACTCAAAAAGACAACCAAGGGATTTTAGGATTCTCATCAAGCATTTGGATACCGAATGTGGAAGAATTGAAGAATGAGATTTTGAAGGATGCTCACAACTCAGAATTTTCTATTCACCCCGGAAGCACAAAAATGTACCAAGATTTGAAATAAAACTTTTGGTGGCCAAATATGAAGAAGAAGATTGCACAATGGATTAGTAGATGTTACACTTGCCAAATGGTAAAAGCTGAACATCAGAAACCGAGTGGACTAATTCAATCCTTAGAGATACCTGAATGGAAGTGGGAGCACATTGCGATGGACTTCATAGTTGGATTACCAAGTACAAAGTCTAATCACGACGTTATTTGAGTAATAATCGATCGATTGACTAAGTCGGCTTATTTCCTACCGATCAACGAGAGATTTTCAATGGATAAGCTGATTCATATGCACGTAAAGGAAATTGTCACTCGTAATGGGGTTCCAGTATCTATTGTGTCAAATAGAGACCCTCGTTTCAACTCCAGATTTTGGAAGCAATTTCAAGAACATTTGGGAACTCGACTCAAGATGAGGACTGCCTATCACCCACAAACAGATGGACAAAGTGAGCGCACGATTTAGACCATAGAAGACATCTTGAGATCTTGTGCTTTGGACTTCAAATGAACTTGGGATGAACATTTTCCTCTGGTAGAGTTTTCGTATAACAATAGCTTTCATGCCAGCATTGGAATGCCCCTATACGAAGCTCTTTATGGAAGGAAGTGTAGATCACCCATATATTGGGATGAAGTTGGAGAGCGAAAGGTAATTGGCCCCGAACTGATTCAACAAACGAAAGAAGCGGTAGATTTGATTCGAAATCGATTAATCGCGGCTCAGGATAGACAAAGAAAGTATGTTGATCCACGCAGAAAGGATGTAGAATATGAAATAGGAGAAACCATTTTGTTGAAAGTGTCGCCCTGGAAGGGGATAGCTATATTTGGCAAGAGAGGAAAGTTGAGTCCAAAATTTGTCGGACCTTTTGAGATTTTGGGTAAAGTTGGAAAAGTGGCGTACGAGTTGGCCTTACCGCTTCAAATGCAGCACAATCACAATATTTTTCACGTGCATTGCTTAAGAAGTTCAACCCCAACGTCAAATGTATCATAGAAAATGAACCAGTAGAGATTGAGCCAGATTTGTCTTATGTCGAGCAGCTGGTTAGCATTTTAGATAGAAATGATAAAGTGTTAAGGAATAGAGTAGTTCCTTTAGTAAAAGTTTTGTGGAGGAATCCCAAAGTTGAAGAGTCAACATGAGAATATAAAGTGATATGTTAGATAAGTATCCTCATTCGTTTGCTTAGATTCTGGGGACAAAATCCTTTAAGGGGGAAGGTTGTAATGCCTGTAAATATTCGATATGAATGTAATATAATATTCTGTTTTGTGTTATATAATTTTTATGTGTATTGGATGTCAGGAATTATGAGAATTCAATGTGTTCGTATATGTTCTTTGTTGTGTGGCATTGCGAATATTGTTAGATTATTTATAGGGGTGTGATTAATTGTACGCAAGCAAAATTTCGTTACGCGAGTAAATAATATTTGAGTTGTTATAGTTGCGATTACGCAATAGATTATTATTCGGCTTAGAATCAAATTATTTGCAATTTTCCTATGTGACTTAGAATTTTTAATTATATTTATTGTGGCTTGTTTAATAGATAATTGATCTTAGAAAATTCTTTTAAAATATATTCTTGTTCAAAATTTTTGAAAACAATTTTATAAAACTTCTAAAATTTCATAGTATTTATGGTATTAATTTTGTGATTTATGGAGTTGTATTTTATTTATTAAATTCATTTTTTTTAATCATACTTTTATTAATTATTGAATTACTAGCATACCACTATGCCATAGATTGCATGCTGCAACCCTTCACAATGGGATTGCAAAGAAAAATGTAACAGTAGCCTTCTAAACAAATGTCTATCGCAACCTCTTTTCTTTGATGTTGCGGTATAGTCACAATGTGTTACCATACCCATAACATACAATAAATATGAATTTTTATTTATTTTTAATTTAACTAAATAATTATTTACATAGAAATGAATTAATAATTGAAATATATATTTTATTCATTTCTTAAAGAAATCAAAACTATTAGAATATATATATATATAATTTTACTAAAATATTATATTAATCAGTAATTATTTTATATAAAAATGTATATTAAATTGAAATCAATTTTTTTTAAATTTAAAAATTTAACCATTCGTTAACGGAGTAATTTAAGATGTAATTTGTAAAGTAATTTAAGTTTTAATAATAAAATCTTAAAATATTAATTTATTAAAAAGATTAATAATTATAATATGAGTATAAGAAAAATGGAAAAGAACCAAACAATAGTGACATTTCAGAAGCGGCAAAATTGCCGTGTTGTTTTTAACAAAAATTATAACCAAAAAACTAAGTAATCACCGTCTCTCTCCAAATACTCTCTCTCTCTCTCTCTCTCAAATAATACAACCACCTCTCTTCCAGACATATTTGGGGGTCCTCAAAATTTGGGGTAATTCATTAATTGGGGCTTCGGTTGAAATCTTTATGTATCAATCCGCTCTCCCTGCTCTCCCCCTCTGTCTCCCCCTATGTCTCTCTCTGTTTTACAAGGTATTTAACATTTCTTCTTTGCTTTCTCGATTGTTAATATGATTTTTATCACTCATTTTTCTCGCTTTTAACATAATAACAAGGTTTAGATATTGATGTTTCCAAGAAGCTTCTTTGTTCAGGATGTATTTTTGACTTTCGTGGTTGAACATTATGCAAAATAGGTATTTGTATATTTCCGCTATTGCTAATCAATTGGACTTTTCTAGACGATTGTTTTATGTTTGTTTGATTATTTTTTAACTTGCTTGTTAAAATCTGAATTTCAGCTATGTGATGGTTTCCAATAATGACTTGAGTGTTCTGGGTTATGTATTGGACTATATTTGCTGCCTATATGGATTACGTGGTGCCTACGGAGTTGTAAGTCTTGACATTTTCAATCTTCTCAGTATAGGGTGTTTATTTTCTGCTCCTGAATGGTGAAAAAGGTAACAAAGAATGTGAGCTATTTGTATGTCACAAAAAATAGCTATTTGAGCTATTTTCTTCTTTTATTGTATTATGTATTTTTAGCTTGTTTTATTGTAAGTGGTTGTGTACTCATAGTTTATTTTACTTATAAGGTATGTGTTACGCAAGATTCTGAAGTATTTGCTCGAAGAGGTCTTCAAGGAATTATTGGGGAATTGCTGGACGGAAAAGATGAGACAGGTATGAAAGCAGAAATTTGTTCTGAGCTTGGGTTAAATCAGATTTTAGAACGTAATCTGGTACACTTGTCTTCTAGGGAGTTTCAGAGCTTCCTCCATTCTTTAAAAAAACTCAGGGAGCCAAAGAAGAGGTGTGTCCGGTGTATATTTGACTATTTATACATGTCATAACTTCCGCAAAATCTGTTGGCTGCCATGTTACCTCGTTATGTGTAAACAAAAAACTAAGCAGAGTCTGTCTTTCTTTATTGTGAACTTCCACTTCCACATCTTGTAAGTTCTTAACTTTCCCATTCTTTTTTGTTCTAAATCCTAATCTACATCCTATGCAAGTTTCACACATATTTATAATTTTTTAGCTACTATACTTGCTGTTTCAGTCTCTAGGCTCTGGTCTTGATCTTGGACTGCAAGTATGTGTAACATCATATCATTTTCCCATCTGAAGACACATAAAATGGCAAAGACTTCAGTTTTTGTTATCTGGATTCTAGTTATATGTAGCTGGTATGTCATTTGGCAATCGTATTACATTAAGTACAAAGATCCTAACCAACCGATAAGTGTTAGAATAAGTGACCTGCTCAGCCAAATGACCCTAGAGGAGAAAATTGGCCGGATGACACAGATTGAAAGAAAAGTGGCTGAATCTGATGTCATGAAGAACTAATTTATTGGTAAGTTTGGGCCTTCTTATACTTAATTTTGTAATGGAATTGTATTTTCATGTGTCACTATACATTTCTCAACTTGTGCCATTAACCGCAATGTATGCCTCCTTTATTTAATTTAATTTGACATTCCATCAAGGTCCTAAATTAGGCTCCGGATGAGATCTCCATCTGTTGTATTGTCTTAAATGTACTTGGTTATTCTTCGGGATCACATTTGGGACCTGTAGCATTATTATGTTTGATATACGTAAACCTTTTTGAGATTAATTATTTAGCTAAAGAACTGATATAATCTTATCATAAGTTTCCTATATATATTTAAGTTTTCCATGGAAACCAGTACTGATGCAGCACAAAATGAGTTGCTTCCGCTGAGGGTAATTGTGCAAGTTCTCTTTTTGAGCAAGCTCGAGCTGCTAAGGAGGGACAGGAAGTGGCCAATCTTAAAATGAAGCTCGCTGAGGATGAAGATTTAGACGAAAAATTTACATAGGTAACTACTGCTCCCTGTTTTTCTGTCATTTGACTCATTTCTTACTATTGGAATAGATTTAAGCTAATTAGCTTGACTGGAGGCGGGGAAATTGGACTAGCTGGCGTAATAGAGAGGATATGCTTCCAGTCCTGTTTAGGATAACCTGGGTGTACTGTACATATACATATTCGTGATGTACATATATACAAAGCCGTAGTGGTATTAGTGGATTAGAAATCTTGCCATTTGTTAGTTACAATACTAGTTGCAAAAATGGGGAGCTTGATCCAGATGCTGGATAAGAACATTTTAAAGTTAGAATCTATCCGGGTTCTAGTAATCGACGAGGCAAGTTCCAATTACTTTTTTTATTTCTTTTAACTTTCTGTCTAAGATTGCTCCATGATGTGATAACAGGATAAAGTGATAAACATGTACTATTTTCCCATATATTAATAAGATTTATAAATGTCTCATATATAGCAGAACATACTAAAATAAATCCCAAAGCTTTAGAGATCTCAAAAACTAATATTATCAAAAGCTACTTTACGATATGCAACATCTTCACCACAACCATTTTTTAGTAGCTAATTTGAAGCAAATTTCGAGTTAATTTTTATAAATTATGTCCTTTCAATTGTTAGTCATTTGCATACAAATGTAGATTTGCATCTGTAGTCTGTACGAAAAGGCTTTCTTGGAGAACACACATATGTGATATGTGGCATATTTGGACTTATAGTATTTGTATAAATGAAATTACAGGAGCAGAATTAAATATTTACATATATTATAACTTGTGTCGACTTGTACTTGTGTGAACAGTTTTTATTCATATATATGTGGTCTCCCTTAATATCATACATCAAGAGTGCGTACTAAAATGGTATTGCATCTCATTTGCTTGTTTCGATTATAGGCACAAATTTTTCATCCTGTATTTACCCTATCCATATTTAAGCCCTTCCCTTTTTCTCATTACTGAATTGTTTGCATTTTTTATCGGCCTACTTTGCAGCTTGCAGTTGAAGAGAGCAAAAGCTTCAGAGAAAGAAGTATGACTCTAGTAATGGTACCAAATAAAGTTGTTACTGTATAGAAACCTCCAGATTCACCAAAGAAGAACGAAATATCAGCAAATGAAGTTTCAGCTGCCATCTGATTTTAACCATAATATCGATTCTGGTTTTATTCTGTAAAGCAGGACAAAACTTCAATCTATTCTTCTACTAGAACAGAGTTTTCACAGCCTAGTATAGGTTTTAGTGTATGATATATAGCTTCTGTTTATCTTTGAATACAATGAAGGTTCTGCTGGGGTAACTGATGTTATGGTTGGTTGATTTTGTTGGTTTTAAGACAATATCTTATTTATGGGCATGCTAAATTATAAACAGTTCATAGCATTTTTTTTTAAAAGCGTTGCAATATGTCTTTATAGTGTTGCTAATAATCAGTTTAAAATGTTGCAAAAAACACTAAAAATGTTGCAAAAAACACTAAAAAGCGTTGCAAAAAGGTTGCATCAATACCCACATATGGGCCCCATTATGGGGCCCACAAATATTGTACTGATAGACCAAACCCTACTGTAACACTTTTTAAGATCTATTGCAACCCCATCGGTGTTGCAGTAGCACCTTTCTGTAACGGATAATCAAGGGTTGCAATAGGGTGTCACCGGGGTTGCAAAAAACTCTATTGCAACGCCTAAAATTGCAACCCCGCAAAAGGGTCGCTATAGCCTTTTTTTGCTCTTTAGCAACGCTTTTTTAGCCTTTAGTTACGGTTTCTTGGGGTTACAGAATCCAATCTATGGCGTAGTGTACCCTTGCATGCATTTAAGCTTATAATAGGGTCCAAGGCTAAGACCATCAATTGTAACCCCACTAACTTGCAAGATTACCTCTTTAACCTTGCATGCATTTTTGTCACTACTAATAAGAGAGACAATTATGTACATTCTCCATTCCACTATCACATTTTAGTGACAAAAACCAAGTGAGTGCTCTCATATTTCCACACACCCAGCTCACATACCTCACTCTCTCCTCTCTTCACTCCCTCTCGGCCGAAGCCCATCCCCACCCCCATTCTTGCCATTTTCTTCACTTTGTCTTCATCTTCTTTCACTTCTCAAGTTAGTCAATCCAAGAACTTCATCATTTAGTGGAGTAACATCATTTTAAGGTGATTTTTGTGTGTGCATGTTAGTAAACCCGAGGTTGAGGCCTTGATTCTTATGAACTCAATGTTGCAACCATGGTGGCTTATAGGAATGAGCAAGATATGATCTTGGAGGGGTGTTACACTTCTATTTTACCAAGTCATACTCATTTTTCATAAACATTTGGCAATGATTTCTTAGGAGCTGAATGTAAAGTGTTAATTTTTGCTTCGAAATGCTAAGTGATGGCTTGCCATGTGATGTGTTACTTTAACTGTTTAAATAAATTGAAAATGAGCCTTAGATGCTAGTCAGTAGGTATTAGTGTATGTTAGGGCTTGCCTTGGTTGGTTGTCGATTATTATTTGGTTTTGGTGTAATAAAGGGAGTTAAGGTGGAAGGAGTCGCATTGATCTTAGTTGGGCAGATTTTTATAATAGAAGTTTAGGTCATTTTAGGTGAGTTTTAGCAAGGCCTTGGTAGGCCTGAGCTCAAGGGAGTTGTGACTTGGTTCATACTTGAGTCCAGTGGCTTTAGATTGCATAAAAACTTGCATTTGGTTAGGCACACACACAAACCCGAGAGCAACTCAAAACAGGGCAGATTTGGGTAAACTTTACTTTTGGTTGATTATCATCATGTCATAGGTCAGGCCTTCATGAGACATTGGTCTAAATAGGTATAATTAGGACTTAGGAAGATTAAAATTCCTTTAAAATCAACAAATGAACTAGATAAATGAATTTTAAGTTGGTAAAATCAGGGTAGTTTGGAAATCAGGGAAAGCAGTTTTGTGTCAACTTCCCCTTAAGGCCTAGGGAGGCCTGAGTGAGGCCTTTGAGTCATTCCAACTTTAAGAGTCAGTTTAGAGTCTTAATAACCTTTGAGGGTTGGGTTGGAGTGAAGGCCTATAATATCCCGTAATTTTTAGAATTAGATTAATAATTGAAAAATAGAATTAAAGTATTAAACTTATATGAGGACTAGGATTTAAAATTGAATTAGACTAATGGGCCTAATTGGATCAGATTCTAATATGGATAACTTTTAGGTTAAGATATAGGGTTTTATATCATTATAAATACACCATATTCGTATTCCTCGTTTTTAATATCAAAATTCGTAGGGCTCTTTTCAACATAAATTAGTAGTCTTATGAAATTCATAAAAAATTCATCGTAAGTCGGAATTCGTTAGTTCTGCAATTTTCGGAAAGATCTTTTCATTCTCTATAACTTTTGTGTTTCATGTTTTTCAAGATAACGTCGTTTAGAGGGTCAAAAAGGGTAAATTCAAATCTGGTCAATTTTTGAGGTAAGTTTTCGATCGATTTTGCTAGTGTTTTCTAAACTATATATTAAGTGTGTATATTTGATTATAAAAATTTGGGCCAAGTGATGATATCTTTGAAAGTATTATATGTTATAGATATGTATCTATGTGTATGTGTAGTGTCTAGACGATAATTTTGGATCTCTGATTTATGCCATGGTTTGTGAAAATATCGAATAAGAACTTAGGACCGCAGCCACCGGATTGTAGTGACAGTTTTCAGAAAATTTAGGACCGTTATCACCGGGTTGTAGTGGTCGTGGCATGGATTATGGATTTTGAATTATTGTTGTTTATGTGCTATGTGTATCGAATAAGAATAAGAATGTGTATCGAAAGTGTTTGTTTCGTATATTGTACATCGTATCCTATAGATTATCGTATTTTGTTTTATATGTTTATGTTACTTGGCCTACTAGTTGGATCAATTGGTTTCCTGCTGGGCTGTATAGCTCATTACTTACAATTTCAGGTTTCGTCTAAGATTCGAGTTGGTTATCATTGGAGTTCGAGGACTTAGAATTGGAGTAGATTGACCTTTGGGCTTCCGCTTTTAGCTGCATTTTTGTAGTAGTCATCTTTGTAATAGAATTTTGGATTGATTATTGTATTGTATATTAGTTTTGGTTTAGATTTAATAGTCCGGAAGTGTGCGTCGTTACAGTTGTTATCAAGAGCAGGCTGTCCTTCGGAGTGTAATAGGCATGGGACTAGTACATACCCTAAGATTCGATCTTGTGGACCATAATTTGACCTTTGGTAGATCAAAGGGTAGACGTGTCAAAAATTTAGGATTGTTGTGAATTTGGGGACCAAATTCTTTTTAAGGAGGGTAGTATGTAATATCCCGTAATTTTTAGAATTAGATTAATAATTGAATAATAGAATTAAAGTATTAAAATTGTATGAGGACTAGGATATAAAATTGAATTAGACTAATGAGCCTAATTGGATCAGATTCTAATATGGATAACTTGTAGGTTAAGATATAGGATTTTATATCATTATAAATACACCATATTCGTATTCCTCGTTTTTAATATCAAAATTCATAAGGCTCTTCTCAGCATAAATCAATAGTCTTGTAAAATTCATAGAAAATTCATCGTAAGTCGGAATTCGTTGATTCTGGACTTTTCGGAAAGATCTTTTAATTTTATACAACTTTTGTGTTTCATGTTTTTCAAGATAACATTGTTTAGAGGATCAAAAAGGGTAAATTCAGATCTGGTCAGTTTTTGAGGTAAGTTTTCGATCAATCTTGCTAGTGTTTTCTAAACTATATGTTACGTGTGTATATTTGATTATAAAATTTTGGGCCAAGTGATGATATATTTGAAAGTATTATGTGTTATAGAATATGTATCGATGTGTATGTGTAGTGTCTAGACGATAATTTTGGATCTCTGATTTATGTCATAGTTTGTGAAAATATCGAATAAGAACTTAGGACCGCAATCACCGGATTGTAGTGACAGTTTTCAGAAAATTTAGGACCATTATCACCGGGTTGTAATGGTCGTGGCATGGGTTATGGATTTTGAATTATTGTTGTTTATGTGCTATGTGTATCGAATAAGAATAAGAATGTGCATCGAAAGTGTTTGTTTCGTATATTGTACATCGTATCGTATAGATTATCGTATTTTCTTATATGTGTTTATGTTACTTGGCCTACTAGTTGGATCGATTGGTTTCTTGCTGGGCTTTATATCTCATTACTTACAATTTCAGGTTTTGTCTAAGATTCGAGTTGGTTAGCATTGGAGTTCGAGGACTTAGAATTGGAGTAGATTGACCTTTGGGCTTCCGCTTTTAGCTACGCGTTTGTAATAGTCACCTTTGTAATTGAATTTCGATTAGTATATTATAGTTTGTATTAGTTTTGTGTATATCTAATAGTCCGGAAGTGCGGACTATTACAAGGCCTAAGGTGGAGATACCTTATTTACACCAAAACACCTGAGAGTCACCATTAGAGTTGTCTTTGGAAACTTTAGAAAGGTGCATTGCATTTGTGTGTCTTTTAAGTGAGGCCTTGATGTCAAACCAATTGTTAGAGTTAGCTTAAGTCACAAGAAGTCATAGGAGTCAGAATATAGCAAAGACCCAAGGTAGAACTTCATATTTTTGCCAAGGCACATAATTGGTGCCAAGGTGTGCATTCGATAAGTCAAATAGTGTGTATTGTATTTGTGAGTCATTTGTAGTGAGGCATAAGTGTGCCTTACTAAATTTAGGTTGAGTTGAGGTCTATAAAGGAGGATTAGGATTAATGGTCATGATAATTATATGTTGTGTGATTAATTGCTTAAGTGACTAAGGTCGTAAATAGAGTCTAGATGTGTATTATTAATTAAGTGATAAAATTTCCATGCCATTTCTTGCTATGTGTTATGTGGGTTATATGATGCATATATTACTTGTAATTAGTAAAAATTAAGAGTATATATATATGTGTGTGTGTATGTGTATATATATGTATTTAGAGTATACACGAAAGGGTAGTTAGCAAGAGTTGTAATGAGGATACTATTTATTATAGGTTCAAGTAGGAGGCCAGGAAAGGATCCCATAGACAATTCCATTCAAGAGCTCAGTAAGCGTAGTCCAGGAAAGTGAACTCTCAATTTATCTTTAAAATCATGTTCCTGTAATTAATTACCCTGTGAATGCATGACTACAGTTTCAATAAGATTAATTAAACCCCGACATCACCCAATGATTTGATCTTGATTTAGTTAATCGCTTTCATACTTGAATTGACCCCGTTTCATCACATATTACCTCATACCCTCATGGATACCCTACAAAAGTCCCCTAATATATCATGAGAACCCTAAACCCCTCACAAATTTGAATAATTTCTTTTGGGAACCCAGATCTTAATAAAATTCCCTCTTTTTGAAAACTTGTCACTTGATCATTGACAATACCAACCCTTGTTATCTTTTCCTTGATCAAGAACCCTTTGAAATCTAAAATGAATATTTTAAAAGGGATGGTATGTTCTGGTAAGACTGAGGCGCCAGTCATTGTTAAAAACATCAGTAGCAGGAAGCTTGATGGTTTTATTTGGCCAATATGTGCCGATGATCCTCAATAGTTATGAATCACTGGTTATGTGGTTCAGAGTTTTGATGGGGGAAGATCACCCCTCATTGCTCATAGCGCTGTGTGATTTCCAATTCCATTCACTTACTAAAAACTTGATCTTTTATTTGAGATATCTTATTGTCGATTATCTTCTGTTATAGTTTTAATGAGTAT
Organism: Apium graveolens; assembly: GCF_009905375.1. Taxonomy (NCBI): domain Eukaryota; kingdom Viridiplantae; phylum Streptophyta; class Magnoliopsida; order Apiales; family Apiaceae; genus Apium; species Apium graveolens. The sequence goes on along the minus strand of NC_133654.1, from coordinate 169,492,153 downwards.
ATGATGCATTGTTATTCACCGCTATTCACTTGCTGAGCGTTTTTCTCATTAATATTGTTATTGACGTTATCCCTTCAGTAAAATCCAAAGATGGTTCATTTCAAGGAAACCGCGCGTAAGACTTTTGGGGGCTCGGGGTATGCCTACCGTCAGATGTAGGAGCAGGTAGGGAACTAGTAGTTCCCTAAGGATTATAAACTTTGGGTTTAAAATTTGGAAGAAATTTGACTTGAGATATTTTTGGTCTGTAATAATAAAGATGTTAGATGTTGTTCAAACTCATTCCTGCGTATTCGGGGATTGTGGTTAGGGGTTGTAGCCTTAATATTCTATCTTTTGTAGTACTTTACTGTTTGATTAATATTATGCATATTTCTGCTAGTTAGTAGTGTGGGTCCATCACAGGTTGGTATCAGAGCCACAAGTTTGAGTCACTGAACAACATAGGATAAATAAATATAAGATTGGAATTTAGAAAATAGGATGAACTTAGATCATTTGGGTTTTGGGACGTTAGAATCTATAGGTTTTTTAGACCCTTTTATTTATAACCACGTATATATATATATATATATATATAACTGTTTGATAGGCATCATCCTCATCAACTCCCGGATTCCCTTCTACTGTGCCATTCCCTCTTTACGATGCAAATGGTATTGATGGTTGATCGACTAGAGGGCGAAAACGCGAATCTTCGACGTAGGGTGGACCAGCTGTACCGCCAGAACTCCAATGACGAGCCCGACTGACCTCGACTGATAGCTAGGCTTGAGGAGATCATCCAGATGGTTGAGGACCGATTGGCGTTGATGATTCCCCACCATGAGAGAGAGAGAGAGTCAGATCACTCTTACCGCCATTGTCGACGAGCTCCGTCGAGTGATTAGTCGTCTCCGTGCCCCTGTTTCCCCACTACCATCCTCTTAGACTATCATATAGTCCACTTGTTTCCAGCATCATTGTTTCACTTATACAGAATTATAAGACATCTCATATTTACAATTAGTCAACCTATTCTGCATATCAATCTAGTAGTCAACATGACTTAGAGAACCCTACACAATCCACTAGACTAAAACATGTTGTTTGCAGAAATGTGCTACAGTACTTATTTGTTACATAAGCTACACTCTCGATGGATGTCAAATTATCATCCGTCGGGACTATAAAGTTCATCCGTCGGGACTATATTAGATCATCCGTCGAGAGCTATAAAATTCACTAAGTTAAATCTACTAAGGTGTTTTGTTTAACTTATCATCAAGTTCACAACATATTTCTAACAATCTCCCCCAATTTATGTCTACTGGAATTGTAGCCATAAATTAAGAGAAACTTGATGATAACAAAACACCCTAAATATACTGATTAAAAGATAGTAGATAAAACTGACAAGTGCTACAAGTTTATTGAAAATTGAACAAATCAAAGTGTACAAAGAGTTCTCACAATCATTATTAAGGTGCTCCTCTAGTTTGAGCAGATGATTTCTATTTCCTTGATTGTCTAGATTTCTTCCCAAGCTTCCTGTTATTCTTTTCTATTTGATTCTGGAGTTGTCTGTAAAATTCAAGTTCATCATCTTCAAATAGATCCAGCTTTTCTTGCATTTCTAATAGAGTCTCATTGCTAGAGATACTCAATTGGTCATCCAGTTTGAAGAATCTTCAAACACCCTTATTGTCCATGAATTCCATCAGCCAATAAGGCCTCAAATGCACTCTATTTCCTGTGAAGAGAATTGATATAGTTTTTGAGAGTGCATCTTTGGCTTTATTGCTCCTTAGATCTTCTATCCTCTTTAGGACCAATTTCCTTGCAGTTACATTAAAACCAAAGTTTTTCTTGAAGGATGAGAAGACCTTTATTAGTACAGATTGCCTTTCTTGAAGAATCCTATGGAGGCCATGTGATCTATTTCCATCCCTTGTATTTAAACACCAGTCTTTCAGGAAGATGTATGTGAGCATCAATCCCTCTTACTTCTTCCAATTCATCCAAATAGAGGTTTAAATCTGAAAACTCCTTGATTTCACAGATATATTAAAGATCTCCCTTGTTGACTATAGGTTGAGATTTGGTTAGGGTCTTGGTTCTGAGAGTCGCAGGCTTGACCTTCTTGGTTGATTTTATCTTTGTTTTATTTGGCTTGTTCAAGATAGGTAAATTAAACTTAAGAATGGGCAAACTTTCCCAGTCTATTGGCTCATCCTTGGGAATTATAGGTTCACCATGAAAATTCTTTATTGGATCTACCTTAAATTCCTCATGTACCACTGAGGGCTTGGATGTTTGAGTTGAAGTTGTAGACTGTTTGGGAATGTAGTCTTCCATTTCCTCATCACTGAAGTCCAATTTACTTTTGGAATGAAGTTTGTATCTGAATTTTCTTTTCCGTGGAGGTTTATTATGTATTTGCTGATCCTGAGCTTAGTAATCAAAGGTGGTTTTTCAGAGATTTCAGTTACAGCTTTCACAGCTTGAAGCTTAGCTACTATAGCAGCTTGCTCTTTCTTCTGTTTGAGCTTCTTAGCATCTAAAGCAGTTTACCTCTTTTCTTGCTTAATTCTTCCTTTTTCTTCCCTTTTTGCTGCTGCAAACTGAGGGTGTCCAGCCACCGCACAGATCTCTTTTCCATTCCTGTAAATTTTGGCAATTCTCTTCTTTTGTGCTGAATAAGATGGATCTTTGTAAAATGCTATGGACCTTGCCAACAGCTTCTTTTTATCTGGTTTTAGAGTCTCAAACATGAGATCCAGAGGATTCTTGTCTGATGACTTTGGATAGTTCCTTTTAGGTTTCAAAATCAGATTGGCTTTTAGAGATTTGATGCATGAAGTTTGGCCTTTTTCTAAGCTACCTAGACTCATTTCATTCACTGAGATTTGCTTGACTTGAGAATGATGATGAAAAGTCTTGTCTGGTTTCTGTAGCTGACCAAATATCTTCTGAATATCTGCATCAATCTTCTTCCATTTTTTATCTGGTTCCTTCTCAACAGCTGCAACATCAAGCATCTTGGGATTTGTCTTTGAATCAAGTTTAGCAGTTGCTATTTGAATCATATCAATGTTGTCCAATACTGGTGGCTTTGGCAAAGTAATTTCTGGAACTATTACTTGACTGATTTGAACATTTAGAACATGATCCCCCTCACTGTTGGCTCTCCTTGACTAACTGAGATTGTTGACTCTTTCTCTCCCATTTAGTTATCATCAAGTAGAGTGGAGGTAGAAGTTTGTGCAGCCACCAGTTTTTATAGCAACTGAGTTTGTTGTGCTTGATGTAGATGAATAGCTGTTAGAGAGGCTTCTACAGCTAGGGGTGAGCATAAAATTCCGAAAACCGAATTATCCGAATTTCTAATCCAGTATCCAATTTAAAAAATCCGATAATTAGGATATCCGATCCGAATAATTCGGACCGGATATCCGATCCGTTTTTTTGTATAGATTTAGATTCGGATATGGATCACAATTTTACATAAAACCAGATATCCGGATCCGATCTGGTTTTTACCTTTTTTTAATAAAAATCAAATTATATATATAAATACATGATAAATTATATTTATTTTAGATTTTTTTTAAAAAAATATTTAGCGGCATTATGACGGTTTCTCTCTGGAACTTTCAAAATTTCAGGTTAATATCCAATTTACTCATCATTCCTTCATTAATATCATCAACAAATTTGATATAAGTGTGTAATATCAATATTAACAAGTTTATATTGACCATACTTGCAAATTAGACATAAGTGATAGTAAGAAATAATAATTTATGTTTGACGAGTATTCTAAAAAATAAATATGAACAAATTTAATATAAGTGTGCAATAAGAAATATGTTTATATTGATCATTTCGCTAATTTACAATCCATATTTATATTAAATTAATTTACGTGTCACCATTTTTTCCAACTAATAATATGATGACAAAAGTATAGTGTCATGAATCATTAGTTTCAGAACTCGAATATGTATTACTTATCACGTAAATCATAATTTTTTTAAAAAATGGAAGTTTTAAATGGATCTGGATAATCCGATTTTTGGTCCGGTTTAATCGGATATCCGAATATCCGGATATCCGGTTAAATCGGATTCGGATACGGAATGTAATTTTAGCGATCCGAAAAATCGGATATCCGGTTTTAATTTTAAAACCGGACCGGATATCCGGTTTTGCTCACCCCTATCTACAACTTTTAGTCTTGTTTCTAGGGAATCCACTTTAGTTGCAAGAGTAGAATTTTTCCTCAACTGTCTGCTGATGTCAAGTACTGTTGTATTTGGGAATTTTGCATCCAATCTTTCAGAGACATCCTTCTTGATTCGGTCAATCTCAGTTTTGATTGAAATAACATCTTGGTTGTGTTGAAGAGCTTAGATTTGATGTAGTTGTAGATAATTGAGGTGTTCATGTAGAAGCTTCTTGGTGCTAGCATTGGTAGTGGCTTGAAGAGCATTGTGTGTCTGTTGAATGATGTGAAAAAGAGTTATTTTGAAATGATGCTCATCACACTCTTTAGAGAACACCCAAGGAGGATTATTTGATCTAGAGCTAGGGCCTGCTTCTCCCCCTATGTCCATGAACTCTTCTCCATCACCCTCTTCATTTCCAAAGAAGTCTTCAAACTCACCAGTACTATAGTCAACATCATCACCAGCTTTAGGTGGCATGGCTGTGATGGCATCCTTTGCTCTTTACATTGATTCAGTTGTATGCACCAAGTTAAGCATCTGTTATGCATTCTCATTGTCCTGTCCAGCCAAAAGTTGATATGCTGGAACATGATGAGTAAATGTCTCAGCATCCAAAGAGATGGAATCTATGACAGCTTGATCATACTAAAATAGTTACTCTCTGTTGGCATCATTGACATACATTGACTCACTAACAATGATGTCCATCCTTATTTCTTCTATACCTGTATTTCTCTCATTTTCTCTATGTTCTTGCATCAAGGGCTCCCCTTGGCTCACCACCCTCACACCCTCACCATCACCTTCTAAGGTGGAACTCCTCTCACTCTCTTTTGCCAGGCTGGAAGAAATAGCCTGCAGTTGTTCAATGCTGTTCATAGATGGTGGCTTAGTGAAAGCAATTGTTGGCACAATTACTTTACTGACTTGAATGTTGAGCAGTTTCTCCCCCTTACTTGATGAGTCCCCTTGACTACCTGGGATGAGTGAGTCTTTCTCCCCCTTTTTGTTAGCATCAAGTTGATGAGAAGTAGGGAGTTGTGCATCCACTAACTGTTGGAGCAAAGCATTCTGAGCTTCCTGATTGGCAAGTATTTTGGCCACTGACTTCTCCACAGTTGTCAATCTAGAGACCATGGCCTCAACTTTCCTGTTCAAATCAGCTTCTTTTCTCAATTTCCGAGCTATCTCAGTCATGATGGCTCCAGGAAGTCTAGCATCCAACCTTGCTACAAAATCCTATTTGACATCTGAAATTTCTTGCTTAAGTTCATCCATATTTTGACTGTGTTGGAGAGCCTGAATTTTGTGTAATTGTAGAGCTTCAAGATGTGCTATGAGTACCCTTCTTGTGCTGGCACTTGTAGAGGCTTGAATAGCTGTTTGGGTGTCATGAATAAGCTTGAATAAAGTGGATTGGAGATGTGAATATGAACATTCTTTGGTTAGCATCCATTAGGAATATCTACATCCCCCCCTATGCTCATGTTGTCATTCTCATCATCCTCACCATCATCCCCAAAAGAGTCTTTAGCCAATTCAAACTCACTACCAGTTGTGGATGGCATAATAGTGATGGCATCCTTTGTGTAACGCGCCCCCAAATCCGGGGTCAGAGGATTTGGTCGTCACTATAAAATTTCAATCCAAATTAACCTGTTAAATCAATAAACAAATGCCAGCGAAAGATATTTAGCAAAAATGACCCCAAACTAATCCAAGATCTTTTAAGGTTACAGTTCTAGAAACAAGATATCCAAATTCCATAAATAAATTTTTCACTTTCTTTTGAAACTCCTTTCGAAAATTCTCAATCTCAAAGCTAAAACCCCTAGTATAACTTCGAAAAGAAGTATACTAGACCCAATTAAAATATACAACTATAATATAATATAATATAAACAAATACAATAAAACTTACACTAGTTCGCAAACCCTGGACCAACCACCTTCCAAAAGCTTCTTCTTTGCTTCCTTGAATTACGTAGTTGAACAGCGCAAGCTAATCCTCACTGGAGGTTAAATTTGAAAACAGGCAAGTATGAGTGAAAAGAAATGCTCAGCAAGATCATTATAGCGAATATAGGGTCGTTTTGATATAAAACCGACATCTGCATTAGAGCAGAACCTTTAAAATCATAATTGCTGAATCATAAAATTTTAGTTGAGGAACCCCATAATTGATTCCTTAATTATATTCACAACTATTTTGATATTTTTGAGCGAAATGCTTCAGCAATACTTTGAATCATGACGAGATTAAAACTCGTAAAATAGTGTTTACGGAAATATCGTAAACAACAACAAAAACATGAAACAATGATTATAGAATGAATCATAAATTTTATTCAAAACTCAACTCTTGATATTAATATTCATTTTGATGTCATATCAAATTAGATATCAATCCGAACTTTGATTCTCACAACCTACCCGCGCTAAAATATGGAAGTCAACATCAATCATCTGCATTAATACCACATTTGATATTTAACAACAACTTAAATATCAATATATATCAGTAACCGAATCCAAAACTGTATTCCACCTTTATTCAAAGCCAAAACAGTTGATAAAACATTCCTTATAAGATTATCAAAAATAATATAATAATAATTTAGATTGGAATCCTCGAACGACGGTGAGTTGCCGCCGGTGATCAGCCGCGGAGCAACACCGGTATGCCGAAGCATATCCAACTAAACAAAGGGGTACCCAAGGCACATATCGGCCTAGCAAGGTGTTATATCCTGTATAACACATAGCTCACGCTGGACCGCCGCCACGGCCTCTTACGCAACCATCCAATCTTAAAAACACTTTATTGAAAGGGTTCATAATACTCGACACCCTTATAAACTTTTATTCCCCCATTTACTTGGGCAGGAATACTCGCAAAACCAACTCATTTTCCTCAAAATCCAAAATATTTATAAATCCATTAATTTGATACGTAAAATCACTTAACTATTCTGAACATAGAATAGCATAAGAGTACTTGCATAAACAGAATCATTTAATTCAGCGATATATAAAACATTTATCTATTCCGATGGAGAATAGCGAAAGCAATACTTGCATAAGAAGATTTAAAATAAATATCACTTCAACAGTAAGTGATGATAGGGATACTTGCATAATATGATTCGAAATAAATGTCACTTGAATGATAAGTGAAGGCAGGGGTACTTGCCTTTGGGTTTTAGCAGTTAGTCACACTCGTAAATACGCATTTATTCTGACATTCGGTCTCAAAACATCACCGCCTTTAAGTTCAATACTTTACTGATATGCTGCTCCTGCGATTGCTAGAAGTCAGATACCCAATACCATTCTATTCCATTCTTTATCCAATATATTGCCCTGATCAACTCGAATGATCCGCATCTATAATTATAAGAGATAACTTTAATCGTCTAAACGATAATTACTCGACGAACTGCGCGTCAAAACCCTATCGTCTACCCATACGATAACCCGCACATAATTATAATAGTCAAACACAAGACTCTTGACCCACGTACGCACATAATTCACATAGCACGTAAGCACATAACTCATGTATCACATAATTTATAACACACATGACTCGGTTCATCAAAAGGGTTCGACTCGATACGTTTAAAACGGAAATTGGGTCAAAAATATAATTTATCGATCAAAAATTGACTCAGAAAGATTCGTAAAATAAGCGACCTTTAGAAACAAAAGGATTTGGGTCTCGAAAGTATCTTTAAAGAAAGCGGAATATTTTTTGAGTCTAGAGGCGTTCGTTTCGTATTAAACGGACGAACGGTTGATTTATTATGAATAAAAGAAGAATAAATCAATTAATAATAATATTAATTGATTTTTAAATACCAAAATATAAATTTTAAAAGCTCAAAATAATTTTTAAATCAATATTTAGGAAAAATCATAATTAAAAATTATTTTTCCATAATTTTTGAAATTAAAATAAAATTAATACAAATTATGTAAATAAAGTGATTAATTATCAAAGTAATTAATCAATTTAAATAAATAATAAATAAATAAAATTTTTGGATTTTTGAAAATAATAAAAGAAATAATTTTTGGAATTTAGAATATTTAAGAAAATAATTTTCAGAATTATAAATAATTAGTAACTGATTTTTGAAAATAACGTAAATGATTTTTGAATTAAGAAAAGAATTTTTGAATTAAAAATAATTAGAAAATATTAGAAACAACTTTTGGAAATCAGGAAACGAACAATTAAGATCAAAGGGCGGGGGTTTTGGGGGAAGGTAGCCGGAGACCGGTCGAAACTCGACCGGAATCTGGGTTCAACCCCAGAAACCGGCGAGCTCCCGGTTTTCCGGTGAGCCTCGCGGTTAGGCCAAAATTGAACGGTTTGAACCGTTCTTTGTCCCAAAACGCTCCCCACGACACCTGCTATTCAGAACAATCATCACAATTATCAACAACCCGGAGATTGAACGATTCCGTCCAAACCTCCATTAAACCCGGCGGAACCTTGAAGTTTCCGGCGAGAACTCCGATTTCCCTCAAATCGAAACCAAAATCAACCATTCACATACCAAATCGAAGCTCAGGTGATCTACATTTCATTACAATCCACCATAACTTTAAATCATCAAGAAATAACTCATAAAAACGGAATAAAAAATCAAGAAAAATAAGAACTCGCACATTCTAATTCTGAACTTAAACAAATCAACTAAACATACAAATCGACTCTATACATCAGTCTAAAGCTATCTGCAATCTCAAAAACAATCAACAATCAATGGAAATCAAAAATCGATATTTAAGAACAAGAATCTAAAATTCGATTTTACATAATACTTCACCTCAGATTGTAAAAGTTATATCAACAGAAAGGTCTATTCGCAAGGATCGTTTTAATTACTAGAACACTAGATTTGGTTCCCTGAATCGATCAATATCATGAATCAAAGTTTATGCAGAAAATTTCACCCCCAAAGTGTTCTTGAATTTTCTGAAAATAAAAATGAAAATAAAAAAATAAAATAAATGATATAATCTGCTATTTATATTTACAGAAAATAGTATCCCAAAAATCAATTTAGGGTGTTTTTATCTCTTAATTAAAATAATTAGACCCCAAAATAATAATTACGGGGTAATAATTTTAAAAGCGGTAAAATATAAAATTTATATCGAAATTCCCCGAAAATTGCGAATAATTCAAAAATGCAAGCATAACGGGTATTTGAAATACGAATGATTCTATAAAAATACAAACATGAAATTTGTGGGCTTTGACGTCTTCGAATTATATAAATACATCTTAACACGTAACAAGTATCCTATTGGATCGTATCGGATCCGGAAATACATTACTTAGTCGCTAAGTAACTATAAAATGATATAATTTAATACCAGATTTGGATAATTATCAAAACCGGGCTTTTTATAAAACACCATATATGAAAATAATGTAAAAATATCCCGTCTCTCGAGAATACGGGTTTTGTTGATTTATCGAAATGGTTATTGTATCGAAAATCTTGCGCCGGGCCGCGCACTAGGTCAAACCGTAATCCGGATCGAAAAAAGTCAAAACACAGAAAATGTCCGGAATTACCAGATTAGGTTAGGAAGGAGTTTTCGGAAGAGTTGCGGGTTATAAAAACGCTAAAACAATTGAAGTTGGAATATTCCCGGCTTTATAAAATAGTTTTTGTAATTACTCATAAAATAATTAATAAATCCATAAATCATTATAAAATTATCTAACAGTCCAAAAATTATCAGAAAAATATCACAATTATCTATATTTTATTCTGTACATATAATAATTCAAATACTCAAATAATATCACATATAAACACCCAAACATCAATTTCAATTATCAGATAATCCACCAAAAATTCACATAAACCAAAAATTCACATAAAATTCACATAAATAATTCCAAATAATTATAATAATAATATTTCAAAATAGGGGATATTACACTTTGCCCTTTGCATTGAGGCAGTTGTATGCACCAGGTTCAGCATCCTCTCAGCTTCCTCATTGCCCTGCCCAGGTAGAGTGTGATAAGCTAGAACAGGATGAGTAAATGTCTCAGCATCCAAAGAGATAGAATCTATAACAACTTGATATTCTTGCTGAAATAATCTCTCTTTTTCTGCTTCACTGATATCCATTGACTCACTAGCAATGGCTTCCATCCTTATAACTCTTGTACCTGCATTTCTATCATGTTCTCTCTTTTGTTGCATCAAGGGTTCCCCTTGGCTCACCACCCTCACACCCTCACCTTCACCTACTAAGGTGGAATTCCTCTCACTCTCTTTTGCCAAGCTAGAAGAAATAGCCTGCATTTGTTCACTCTCTAACTTATTTCTCCTTTTGCCTGGGAGCAACCCAGCCTCTAACTTATTTCACTCTCTTCCCTCAGTCCTAAGAGTGATTGTACTACTACTAACTCATCTACACTTGTAACAATTGTTGAAAATTCAGTGTGTATAGTGAGTACCGACGGATTAGAAATATCCATCGGGGTAGTAGTTAGATTAGTCGATGGATGACTGCTGTTAGGCACATTTGTCGGGATACAATCACTAACCGGCGGATGAAAAATATCCATCGAAATAGAAGAAATAAATGAATTTGGAGTGGCGACTATTGTAGACTCTGTGCAGACTGATGAAAATTTGGGCACAAATGTCTCAATAGATCCTGAAAGAATTGGAAAGTGAGCCAACAAATCATCCAAAATATGATGCTCACTTGCACTAGATTTTGGCTTCCCTAACAGAGTTAAAGAAGGGGAATCAGGAATTGATGTGTTGATCATATCCACATCCAGAGAATTTATGGGAGAGTTTTGTGTTTGTGGTGCTTCTATTACTAAAGATTTTGGTTGTGACTCCACATTTATTGGAGTCACATCAAATTGACTTTGAGATGGTGCAGTGCCTGAGTCTTTAGCTTCAGTTTGCACTGTGTGTGTTCCATGTGCATCCCCAGTTGGTTTAGATTTCTTCTTTCTAGCATATGTTTGGGGTGAGCTAGTGTCCCTTACCATTTTGGCATGTTCTTGGCTGAGAGCTTTGTTCAATAGCTACATCTTTTTGGGAGGATACAACTAGAAATAAGTTTAAGTCATTTTTAAGCACTGTAGTTTGTTGGGAAACTGCAGTGTGGCTAGGCTGGGAAACACTCACCTCTCCAACCTTATCCTTAGGGCTTCTTCGATGTTCACCATGTCCCTCACCTAACTCACTCACCTTCACACTCCCTTCTTGGTGTTTGGTATATTTTGCAACTGGTTTCTTTTGAGAGAAACCAGAGGGGTTTTCTTTGATTTGGTTTCTGAGTTTTTATTTTGGTGGCTTGGGTAGGTATTTGTTTGGTTATTGACACAGATTTCATGGCCACACTCAAGGGCAAAGAAATTTGAGAAGTTGGAAGAGTGGAGACAGTGGTGCTTACCTCACTTACCTGAGGGCCCTCCATGAATGGAAAATAAATGAGGGGCACCTCTTTGTGATGGCTTTCTCTGTTAAGATCTGCAATTATTCTTCTTTCTTGAACCCAACAATCCAGTTTGTTGGTTGGGTTCTCAACAACAATATTCTTAATAAGATGGTTAGCAAGAATCATAAAGAATATAGCATAGTAAATATTTTTATTTCCCTTTTAATTTCCCCTAACTTGTAACCTAACTCAAACATTATGATGTCACTGAAATTATAATACTAATCAGTAACTAGCATAAAAAGCATGTTAAGCATGGTAGTGTTCACAGAATCAAAATTGTTCGCTTTACCAGAAAATTCCTTGGTAACTACATCACATAAATATCTCCATTCTTTTCTAAGAACTAGCCTTCTAATCTCACTTAGCTTAGTGGCAGGAAGAGCATAGCCAATAGAATTAAGCATGGTGACTAAATTAGCATCTTTGTGTGGTTCTAGTAGTAGTATTCTCAGGAATTTTAAAGCAAGCTTGAATTGTGTCACTGTTAATGCAGAATTGTTTACCTTTAAGAATGAAAGTTATGGTTTAGTCAGTAGACTGGTATATAGCAGTTGTCCATATCTCCTCCACAACTTCACAGTAGATTGTGGGTGATTTTAGCATAGCATAACTAAGTTTGCAACCCTTCACAAAGTCCATCATTTTGTGAAAATCTTCAGAAGCCGAAATCTCCTTGTTCACAAGAGCTGCGGAATTGTTTTCTCATAGATGAATCCAGACTGAGACATGATTTTGACTACTGGTGCCATTGTTAAGTGAGGAAATTTGCAGAGAGGGAGAGTATTTGCTTAGGAGGAGAAGAGAGTTAGAGAAATTCGATTTGAGAATGATAAAAGAAAATAATGAAAATGAATTTTGCTTTTATACTATCTCAGAAATAAACTGTCAAAAGTAATAAAGTGAAATAAAGTAATCAATCAAAATAGCCTAAAATAGACAGTTTAAAATATAATAAACTATCAAAATTCTGTCAATTATCCATCGTGGTATACTTACAGACAGTAAGTATATCTGATGGATAATGTTCAGAGTTTTAACGGCTAAGATTGAGACAATTCGACGGATGAGGATAAAATAGTTATCCGTCGGGTATAAAATAATCCAGAAAAGTAATTGATTTTTATTAAGATATTCTATTTCGACGGATGATCAAACTCGATGGATAATGAGCATCCATCGAGATGTAAATTTTGACTTAGCCAAAATTTCATCTAAAACAGAAAAGTCAACTAAGTTTATGGCTGCATCATAGCTTGCAAAATTATCAGAAAGGATTCAAGAATAATTAAGCATACCTAACTCAATTACCAACCTAGAAAAGGTGGATTCATCAAGTGGCTTGGTAAAGATATCTGCAAGCTGCTTTTCACTTGGAACAAAATGAAGTTCCACAGTACCATTCATCACATGTTCCCTAATGAAGTGGTACTTGATTTTGAACTGGATTTTTAGTGATGTCAATTGCACTTGTGTTTTCATAGAGAATAGGAATTCTGTCCACTTGTAGACCATAGTCCAACACTTGGTTTTTCATCCATAAAATCTGTGCACAGCAACTACCAGCAGCAATATATTCAGCTTCAGCTGTAGAAGTAGAAACTGAATTTTGCTTTTTACTGAACCAGGACACAAGCTTGTTCCCTAGAAATTGACAGGTTCATGTTGTACTTTTTCTATCTATTTTACAACCTGCATAATCTGCATCTGAATAACCAGTTAGATCAAAGCCAGAATCTCTAGGGTACCAAATGCTAAGTTTTGGTGTTCCCTTGAGATATTTGAAAATTCTCTTAATAGCTACTAAGTGAGATTCTCTAGGATCAGCCTGAAATCTAGAACAAAGACAAGTAGCAAACATTATATCTGGCCTACTGACTGTTAAGTACAAAAGTGAACCAACCATGCCTCTATAGCTTGAAATATCCACAGACTTTTCAGTAGTGTTTAATTCAAGCTTAGTTACAGTGACCATGGGAGTTTTTGCAGATGTGCAATCCATTAGATCAAACTTCTTTAAAAGATCATAAATATATTTGGTTTGACTAATGAATATTCCATCACTAACTTGCTTAACTTGTAAACCAAGAAAGTAAGTTAGTTCTCCCATCATGCTCAATTCATACTTACTTTGCATCAATTTGGAAAACTTTTTGCAAAGTTTTTCATCTGTAGAGCCAAATATAATATCATCTACATAAATTTGAACAAGTATACTAGAGCCATTAACATTTCTAAAGAATAAAGTTTTATCAACAGTGTTGTGAATATGTTGTGTACTTGATGATTACCAAAATAAAACATCTAAGTAGATTTTACTTAGTGAAATAATGTAGCACTCGACGGATAAGAATTATAGTCCCGACGGATAATTCATTATAGTCCCGACGGATGATTAACTTATTATCCATCGAGTGAGTAGCTTATGTAATAATAAGTTTGTAGCACAGTGTTGTATGCACCTTTGTATAGAATCTGAAGTAGCATATAAGTCATGTTGACTTTAACTAGATATGCAGAATAGGTTGATTAACTGTACATAAGCAATGTCTTGTAATTCTGTATAAGTGAAATGAAGTTAAGTGCCAAAATAGCTACCAACGGATGCTTAACAAAGCTTTGACGGATGATCAAATGACTATCAATGGATGTTTAACATAGCAGTCGACGGATGATCAATTAAGTCATCGACGGATGATCTGAAAGTTGACTGATGATCATATCAAGATTCAAACATCAGTTGAACAGTGAAAGCTGACACACAGCCGTTGAGTTGGATACAAGTACACTGTGGAAGCCCATTAACTGGGTAATAGAGGATGAAAAGCAGCAAAGATCAAGATTGTTAGATTTTATATTTGTTCAGTTCTTTTGACTTTGTATTCTTGGTAATATATAAACCAAGAGAGTAGCAAATAGAAAAATAACTGAGATAGCTAAGAAACAACAACAGAGAAATCTTTGTAAGCACTATCTTTAGCATTTCCTGTGTTTTTAGCAGTTCTATTTTGTAAGCAGCTGTGAGCATCTTTGCACACAGAGTTCTCTCGATATATTAAATATATCTCTGGTGGAATTGTTTAAATCCACCAGAAAGTTTTTAAAGCCTCTTGTTTTTAATTACTTATGTTTTGATTCATTCAAGTTTACATTCCGCATTGTGCTAATCAAAACAAATATATCCATAATTGAGTTGAACATTTTTATTTCAAGAAAAAGGTTCAAGAATTCCATTCAACCCCCCTTCTGTAATTCTTGCTATATTGTTAAGGGACTAACAATTGGTATCAGAGCAAGCTCTTAATCTACAAAGAGTTTAAAGATCAAAACAATTCAGCAAGATGAACAAGAAAGATGTTGGAGTCAAGATTCCTTTTCTTGATAAAGATAATTACCATCATTGGAAGGTAAAGATGCATCTTCATATGCTTTCTCAAGATGAGGCCTATGTGGATTACATAGAAAGAGGCCCTCATGTTCCTATGAGAGCTGCAACAGGAAATGAACCATCTGTTCCAAAGCCAAGGCATGAATGGTCTGATCCTGATATTGAACAAGTCAGGAAAGATAAAAAGGCCATGAACATTCTGTTCAATGGTGTTGATGCAGACATGTTTGATAACATCATCAACTGCAAGACTACCAAGGAAGTTTGGGACACAATACAGATAATCTGTGATGGTACTGAGCAAGTAAGAGAAAATAAAATGCAGCTCCTGATTCAGCAATATGAGCATTTTCACAATAAAGAAAGTGAGTCACTCACTGACATTTTTAGTAGATTTAAAAGCTACTAAATGCTCTTAAATTGCATGGAAGAGTCTATCAGACTAAAGACTCCAATCTGAAATTTCTCAGATCTCTTCCAAAGGAATGGAAACCAATGACAGTCTCATTAAGAAACTCACAAGATTATAAGGAGTTTACTTTGGAGAGACTGTATGGAATTCTGAAGACCTATGAGCTTGAGATAGAGCAGGATGAAAGAATGGAGAGAGGAAAGAAGAAAGGAGGATCCATTGCACTAGTGGCTGAACTGGAAAAGGAGAAGGAAGTGGAATCAACTTCAAAGGCCTGTGAAAGCAATGGTAAAGGGCTAGCTGCAGAAAGTGAAGATTCATTGAGCCAAGATGACATGGAGGACATTGATGAGCACCTAGCATTCCTTTCAAGAAGATTCTCCAAGCTCAAGTTCAAGAAGAACTTTGGAGCTGCCAAGCCAAATAGAAACATGGTGGATAAATCAAAATTCAAGTGTTTCAAATGCGGCTTAGCAGGGCATTTTGCAAATGAGTGTAGAAAGTCAAATTCCAGTAAGAAAAGATTTAAGTCTGTGGATTATAAGCAAAAATACTTTGATCTACTCAAACAGAAGGAAAGGGCTTTTATTACACAAGAGAATGACTGGGCAGCTGAGGGTTTGGATGAAGATGAGGATGTCAGCTATGTCAATCTAGCCCTTATGGCCAAGTCTGATGAAACAGAGACAAGTTCCTCAAGCAATCAGGTAATCACTACAAACCTTGCACATTTATCTAAAGCTGAGTGTAATGATGCAATAAATGACCTGTCTACAGAATTTTATCATTTGCGTGTTACACTTAAGTCCCTCACTAAAGAAAATACTAAAATCAAAGAAAACAACTTGTTTTTGAGTGAGAGGAATAATGTGCTTGAGTCTCAGTTTGTTGAGTTTGAGAAACTAAAAATTGAGTGTAGAATTGCCAAGGAAGAATTAACTGAGTCCTTGAAAAAGGAAGAAATTTTAAAGAAGCAGCTCGATCGTGAACAGGAGGTGATTAAAGCATGGAAAACATCCAGAGATGTTCATGCTCAAATCACCAAGATTCAAGGAATTGAGTCTTTTTGTGATGAAGCCTGGAAAAAGAATAAGGAGAAACTAGAACCTATTTTGGTAGATGGATTGCTGACAGATGTAGACTCGACGGATGATGAGAACTATCCATCGGATAACAAAAAGTGTTATCCGTTGAATGATAAAAATCCTCATCCGTCGGCTGTGAGCAAACCCATTAGCAAAGCCAAATTAACCAAGCTAAATGAAAAGTATGGGTCTATTTCCAAGAACTTTGTTTCAGGAGAGTCAAGTCAAGCCAAGAAAGGGAAGAAGACTAATGTTGGTCACATGACTGTCAAACAGTTAAGTGACAGACTTGAGAAGATAGAGGTAAAAACAGAGACTAAAAGGAAAAACAATAGGAATGGTAAAGTAGGGATTAACAAACATAATAACCACACACCTGACAAATATGCTCCTAGAAAAATCTGTATCAAATGTGGTAGTGTAAATCATTTGTCTGTTAATTATAAATCTGCCATGCCTACTCCCATGTCTGTTCAGCCTCAATTCTCTAACATGAATGCCATGCCTCCCATGCCTGTTAATGCTATGCCTACACAGAACATGAATGCACAGTTTGCTAATATGCCATTTGCACCTAATCCATATTATGCTGCATACAATATGCCTCAAATGCCATTTAGCATGCCTTACTGGAATAACATGTTTACACCAAGCATGCCATTTCCTGTTAGCCATAACATGCATGATAATTCTGTTGCATCTAGTGGTTTCAAAGGCCCAACCCAAATGACTAAGGAAGAATCTGAAATTCCTAAGTCAAATGAGTTAAGACCTAAGAAACAGAAGAAGAGAGCTAACAAGGCAGGACCCAAGGAAACTTGGGTACCAAAATCAACTTGATTTGATTTTGATGTGTGCAGGGAAACAGAAGGAATCTTTGGTACTTGGATAGTGGTTGTTCAAGACACATGACTGGTGATTCTACCCTGCTCACAGAGTTTGAAGAGAGAGATGGCCCAAGTATCACTTTTGGAGATGACAGCAAAGGTTATACTGTGGGATATGGCTTGATTTCAAAGGACAATGTCATCATTGAAGAGGTTGCCTTAGTGGATGGTCTCAAACACAATATGTTGAGTATCAGCCAGCTTTGTGATAAAGGCAACTCAGTAACCTTCAGCAAAGAAACCTGTGTTGTGATTAATAATCAAAATAACAAAGTGGTTCTCACTGGTGTGAGAAGAGGAAATGTGTATCTAGCTGACTTCAACTCAACTAAAGCAGAATCTGTAACTTGTCTTCTCAGTAAAGCAAGTCAAGATGAAAGTTGGCTATGGCACAAGAAGCTATCCCATTTGAACTTCAAGATCATGAATGAGCTGGTAAAGAAAGAGCTAGTTAGAGGCATTCCTATGGTGGAGTTTACAAAGGATGGACTATGTGATGCCTCCCAAAAAGGGAAGCAGATTAAAGCATCATTCAGGAAGAAACTTGATTCAGCAATTGAAGAGCCTCTACAACTGCTTCCTATGGATTTGTTTGGACCAGTCAATATATTGTCAATCTCAAAGAAAAGATTTTGCCTAGTAATTGTAGATGATTTCTCAAAGTTCTCTTGGACCTATTTTCTAAAGTCCAAGGATGAAGCTAGTGAAATCATCATCAATCACATAAGGCAAGTTAACAATCATCCTGATTTCAAAGTTAGAAGAATCAGGAGTGATAATGGAACTGAGTTCAAGAACTATGTCATGAGAGCATTTTGTGAGGAAAATGGAATCTTGCATGAGTTTTCAGCAGCAAGGACGAGTAGTGGAAAGAAAGAATAGATCACTTATTGAAGCTGCAAGGACAATGCTTGAAGAATCAAAACTACCAACATACTTCTGGGCTGAAGCTGTAAACACTGCATGCTACACTCAGAACATCTCTCTGATTAATCAAGCAAGATGCATGACACCTTATCAATTGTTCAAGAACAAGAAGCCAACTCTGAACTTTCTTCATGTCTTTGGATGTAAATGCTATATTCTGAGAAATCAAACTGATCAAAATGGGAAGTTTAATGCTAAAGCAGATGAAGGAATTTTTGTTGGATATGCTGTTGGTAAAGCATATAGAGTCTACAATCTAAGAACCAACATTGTTGTTGAATCTATACATGTTGTGTTTGATGATAAAAAGATTGAAGGACTAAAAGATGGAGATTACCATGAGAGCCTCAAATTCGACAATATTGAGATGGTCAGTGATGAAAGTGATGATGAGAGTGATCAAGTAACAGTGTCTAAGGATAATGCAGACAAATCTACTACAAATGAAGCACAAAACTCAACATCCGTCGAGTTACATAATGCTTCATCCATCGGAAGGTAATCTATATTATCCGTCGGGAGACAACCTGCCTCATCCGTCGGTACTCAAAATTCATCATCCGTCGGGTTATCAAAAGGAGCAGGAAGTCGAGGCAGATCACCCATAGAAAGCACCCCAATCTCAAATCAAAGATCCACAAACTCTGGGGGAGTTTCTAGCAATCAAAACTCAATCACACATCAAGACAACATTGAGGTCTCTTCATCTAGGGCTAATCTACCTCAACCAAGAAAATGGACAAAAGATCACCCCTTTGAACTGATTATTGGTGATGTTTCTTCCAAAGTTCAAACCAGGAGAGCAACTCAAGAAGAATGTCTATACAGCAGCTTCCTGTCTAAGGAAGAACCAAAGAAGGTAGAAGAAGCCTTGTTAGATCCTGATTGCATTTTAGCTATGCAGGAGGAGCTAAACCAATTTGAAAGGAATAAAGTATGGAAGCTGGTACCCAATCCTAAAGGAAAGAATCCAATAGACACCAAATGGGTATTCAGAAACAAGATGGATGAAAATGGCATAGTAGTAAGGAACAAAGCAAGATTGGTTGCTAAAGGCTATTGTCAGCAAGAAGGAATAGATTTTGATGAAACATTTGCACCTGTTGCAAGACTTGAAGCCATCAGAATCTTCTTAGCCTATGCAGCCCATGCCAATTTCAAGGTCTATCAAATGGATGTCAAAAGTGCCTTTCTGAATGGAGATTTGGAGGAAGAAGTGTATGTAAGTCAACCTCCTGGCTTTGAAGATCCAAATTTCCCAGAGTATGTCTATTATCTACTGAAAGCACTTTATGGACTGAAGCAAGCACCTAGAGCCTGGTATGACACTTTATCAAAGTTCCTTTTGGAAAATCACTTCACAAGAGGTACTGTAGATAAAACTTTATTTTTCAGAAATGTGAATGGCTCTAGCATACTTGTTCAAATTTATGTAGATGATATTATTTTTGGCTCTACAGATGAGAAACTTTGTAAAAAGTTTGCCAAACTGATGCAAAGCAAGTATGAAATGAGTATGATGGGAGAACTAACTTACTTTCTTGGTTTAAAAGTTAAGCAAGTTAGTGATGGAATATTCATTAGTCAAACTAAATATATTTTTGATCTTTTAAAGAAGTTTGATCTAATGGATTGCACATCTGCAAAAACTCGCATAGCCACTGCAACTAAGCTTGAACTAAACACTACTGAAAAGTCTGTGGATATTTCAAGTTATAGAGGCATGGTTGGCTCACTTCTGTACTTAACAGCTAGTAGGCCAGATATAATGTTTGCTACATGTTTGTGTGCTAGATTTCAGGCTGATCCTAGAGAGTCTCATTTGATAGCTATTAAGAGAATTTTCAGATATCTCAAAGGAACACCAAACATTGGCATTTGGTATCCTAGAGATTCTGGTTTTGATCTAACTGGTTATTCAGATGCAGATTATGCAGGTTGCAGAATTGATAGAAAAAGCACAACAGGAACCTGTCAATTTTTAGGAGACAAGCTTGTGTCCTGGTTCAGTAAAAAGCAAAATTCAGTTTCTACTTCTACAGCTGAAGCTGAATATATTGCTGCTGGCAGTTGCTGTGCACAGATTTTATGGATGAAAAATTAATTGCTAGACTATGGTTTGTAAGTTGAAAGGATTCCTATTTTCCTGTGACAACACAAGTGCAATTGCCATCACTGAAAATCCAGTGCAACATTCAAGGATAAAGCATATAGACATCAAGTACCATTTCATAAGGGAACATGTAATGAATGGTACTGTAGAGTTACATTTTGTTCCAAGTGAGAAGCAACTTACAGATATTTTTACCAAACCACTGGATGAATCCACCTTTTCTAGGTTGGTAAGTGAGTTAGGTATGCTTAATTACTCTTGAATTTATCTGAATTATTTTGCAAGTTGAAAAGTAGCCAGAAATTTAACTGATTTTTAGTCTTGGATGAAAATTTTGGCTAAGTCAAAATTTGCATCTCGACGGATGACCATTATCCATCGAGTTAAGTCATCCGTCGATATACAAATTATAAATAAAAATCAATTACTTTTCTGGAGTATTTTAAAGCTCGACGGATATCAACTTATCCTCATCCGTCGAAGTGTCTAAATCTTAACCGTTAATTCCCTGAACATTATCCATCGAGTATACTTACAGTTTGTAAGCATTACACGACGGATAATGGGTAGAATTTTTACAGTTTATTTTAAAATGGCTATTTTAGACAATTTCTATTGGGTAATTTACTTCTCTTTATTATTTTTATCAGTTGATTTTGAGTAAAGTATAAAAGCTTATTTCATTCTAATCATTTTCTTTTATCATTCTCAAATTCAACTGTGTTACTTCATTCTCTCTCAAGCAAAAATCCTCTTTCTCTTCAAGCTTTTCTTCTCTAACAATGGCACCCGTAGTTAAGATCATGTCACAGACTGGGTTCATCTATGAGAAGAACAACTTAACTGCCTTGGTCAATAAGGGGATTCAGCAATATGAAGACTATCATAAGATGATGGACTTCGTGAACAACTGCAAGTTATGTTTTGCCATGCTGGAATCACCCACAATTTATTGTGAAGTTGTTGAGGAGATGTGGACAACATCAATCTATAACTCTACTGACAAAACCATCACTCTAACCATCAAAGGTAATGATTTCTGTATCAATAGTGATGTCATAAAAGCATGTTTCAAGATTCCTGATGATAATGCAACTGCACCACACACTGACACTGATATTGTCAATATGCTTAATTCCATTCATTATGCACTTCCTACTGCAAAACTAAGTGAAATTAGAAGACTAGGTCTTAGGAAGGAATGGAGTTACTTGTGTGATGTAGTAACTAAAGTCTTTTCTGGAAAAATCAGTAATTTTGATTCTGTGAACATTTCCATGCTTAACATGCTATACATGCTAGTTACAGACAAATATTACAATTTTAGTGACCTTGTTGTGTATGAGTTAGGTTTTAAACTAGGTGACTTAGCCAAAAGAGGAAAGAATATTTACTATGCTAGATTTTTTATGCTTTTGGCTAACCATCTTTGTCAAGAGATTGAACTTGAGAACCCAAACAACAAATTAGCTTGTTGGGTTCAAGAGAGAAGAATCATTGCAGACTTGAACAGAGCCAACCATCACAAGGATGTGCCAATGTTCTATTTTCCTGTAATGCTGACACCTCAGGTAAGTGAGGTAAGTTCATCCATACCCTCAACTATTCCAATCTCTTCTATTTCTTTGACTTCAGGCATAGCTATGGCAACTGTGACAATGACCAAACAGTTGCCTACCAAAGCTGCCAAAATGACTGCAATTTCTAAATCCAAATCAAAGAAAACCCCCTCTGGTATCTCTCAAAAGGTACCAGTTCAAAAATCTACCAAAGCCAAAGAGGGGAGTGTGAAGGAGGGTAAGATAGGTGAGGGAAGGGGTGAACATCAAAGAAACCCCAAGGATAAGGTTGGAGAGTTGAGTGAATCCCAGCCTAGCCATACTGCAGTTTCCCAACAAACTGTAGTGCTTAAAAAGGACAAAAGCTCACTTCTAGCTGCATCCTCCCAAAAGGATGTGGCTATTGAACAAAGCTTTCATCCAAGAGCACAGGCCAAGAGGGTTAGGGACACAAGCTCACACCAAACTTACACTAGAAAGAAGAAATCCAAAACAACTGGGGATACACAGGGCTCACACTTAGTGCAAACTGGTGCTAAAGACACAGTCCCTGCACCTTCTCAGATTCAGATTGATGTGGCTCCAATAAATGTGGAGTCACAGCCAAAATCTCTCATAATAGAAGCCACAGAAACACAATACTCACCAACTAACTCACTGGAAGTGGACATGATAAACACTTCAATTCCTGATTCCCCTTCTTTAACTCTGTTGGGGAAGCCAAAATCTAGTGCAAGTGAGCATCATCTTTTAGATGATTTGTTGGCTCACTTGCCAATTCTTTCTGATTCTATTGTGACATCTGTGCCTCAAATAACTTCAATCAACACAGAGTCAACAATAGTTTCTCTTCCCACCTCATTCATTTCTACTCTCTCGATGGATATTGCTCATCCATTGAGTAGTGATTGTATCCCGACGGATAAGCTTAACAGCAGTTATCCGTCGGATAGCTTTACCACTGACCCGACGGATATCACTTATCC
Source organism: Apium graveolens (assembly GCF_009905375.1). Lineage (NCBI taxonomy): Eukaryota > Viridiplantae > Streptophyta > Magnoliopsida > Apiales > Apiaceae > Apium > Apium graveolens. The sequence goes on along the minus strand of NC_133654.1, from coordinate 169,469,085 downwards.
GTCGAGTGTCTCTGCACAACTTCAAACTTCAATAATTTCAAGTGCAGAAGATTTGGTGGTAATACAATCACTCTTAGGACTAAGAGAGGAGAGTGCATTGAGTGAGAGGCTGGGTTACTCCCAGGAAAAAGGAGAGGAAAAGAGTGAATCTCAGCAATCCATTCATTCAGGATTGGCAAAAGTGAGTGAGAGGAGTCCCACCTTAGTAGGTGAAGGTGAGGGTGTGAGGGTGGGGAGCCAGGGTGAGACCCTGATGCAACAAAAGAGAGAATATGAGAGAAAGGCAGGTACTGGAGAAATAAGGATGAAACCAGCCATTGCTAGTGAGTCAATGATTGTGGATGATGCTGATAAGGAAAGACAATTTCAGCAACATTACAAAGCTGTAATTGATAACATTTCCTTGGATGTTGACATTTTTACTCTGGAATAACCCCAATTTTTGGAAATTTTTGAAACCCTTATGAATAGTGTTTTTGCTGAATGAGAAAACTTTTCATGCCCCACTATGTAGGGATTCTGTTATGGATATTCTGAGATTTTATTAGTACTCTATATGGTATATAAGTGTATGTAAAGATCGTCAGAATCCAATTCCGAATACTTTGATTTTTTTCCCGGAAAATCCACTAGATACGGAAAGAATTGAGTATAAGGTAACAGGGTAAAAAGGATTTAAATTAAAGGATTATAAGAGAGGATCATAAAAAGGAATATAATGTATTGAGAAAGGTTAAGGGAACCTAAGTAATAAGATCCCGGGTATGATCCCTCAAACGATAAACGAAAACGAAAGTTAAGCGAACCGTATAACAGATCAGCGGTTATTAGGCAAACAATTAGGAAGTTAATCAAAGAGATTAGAGGGGATGATGTCATCCAACCAATAAGAAGAGGACAAAGAGGGAAGGATGACACCACATGATGACATAAGCATGACAAAGGAAGGAAGGAAATGTGGTTGAATTAGAACCACACAAAGTTTAAGGCTAAAAAGGTAATTAACTAAAACAAAAACCAAAACTACATCCACCAAGCCAAGCAAATCATTTTTCATCAAAACAAAATTTTATTTTCATCACCAAGAATATTGCTCTCGGATTTTCCTAGTTTTCAAAGGGAAAATTTTCAAAATCCAAGATCCAAGCTTCCTAAATTGGTAAGATAATTCCCTAGTGTTCCTTATGCATAGTTATGGCTATATTATGAGTTTAAGCATCCCATTCATTCTCTATCTTCTCCAATAAATCAATGAAGAAGACAATGAATAGTGATTTCAAGGTTTTTAACTTGATTTTCTTGCTTTTCCTTTAAGAACCAAGCATTCATAAGACTCCTCAAGGCTTCCTAAGGCTTCCTAGCTACTCACACCACTTCAAGGAAGGTATATCATCTCCAAACTCTAGCTTTACTTTGTATATTAGGATGATTTTGGTTGATATGGTATTAGAGTAGCTTAGTGATTGTTGGTTTAGAGTTGGGTTGGAATGGTGGTGAATGGATTGTTGAAATCTTATGATTTGGTTAAAGAATGTAGTATAGTTTATATTCAAGTTTTAAGATTAAGTAAATTGATTATAATGAGTTGATTTGGGGCTGTTGTAATGTAGTTTGGATGGAGTTTTGATTGGGTTGTGAATTGGGGTTGAATTGTGGTGGATTTGGAATGGTTTAAATTTGGGAAATCGCGTAAACATAGCCGTCGTAATGTCCGATTTACTTTAGACTGCTTTTGTTCATAACATTAGGACCCGAGAACTCCCTGCTAGATTTTGACCATTGCCATGTTTAGATAGTTCATGTTACGAGCTTCGTTTTGATATGTAGTTCGTTTGATACCGATGTACGGTTTAGGAGAAACGACCGTTTTAAGTAACGGCGTTTCGCGAACAAAACATTTCCCCTCGCCTTACTTTGAAACATAGGTTAAAGACCTTAAAGGACTAATTGGAGTATGAAACAATTACGTTAAGTGGATTAGGCAGTTGGTAAGGTACTCGCGAAGGAATCGCCTTAAAACTCATAATGGTTAAATTATTAAAAATGGTGGAGCCGAGGGTACTCGAGTGACTTAAGAGAATCAGTAAGCGCAAAACGAGCGTTAGAGTCTGAGTTGGTTAGAGTATAGATTTACAAGTGACTTTGGTTTAATTCCAACTTACTTGTTGTTTATAGGTTACCAGACTCGTCCCGAGCCATTCGTAACCCTCAGTCGCTCAGGCAAGTTTTCTATCCGTTATACTGTTGTTGTGATGTATACACTTGTATATGCATTATCTTGTGATAGATGCATAATGGTTATTTAGCAAATTCTTGCGATATATTGTTGCATGTGATATGGTATATATGCATGCCTGTTTCATATTCTTGAAATATATATCTGTTGGTTCAGTTGATAATACCTATGCTAGAGAATAGCGGTTATTTGCATATACCCTTAGTATAGGGACCCCAAGGTGAAAACATTTTCTAAAACCGGGAGTCGAGGATCCCGAGTAGATTTTGTATATATATATATTTATATATATATGGTTATAGTTTTTAAAACTATTAATCGAATAAGGTTTATTCGATAACTTTATTTTATTAATGAATATTATCTTGAATATTCATTCGAGGACTTATGACTCCTTTATATTATTTATTGAATATTACTCAGATATTCATTTGAGGATGTATGACTCCTTTATTTTATTTAATGAATATTATTTATAATATTCATTCGAGGTATTATGACTCCGCTTATTATTTATTAATATTCTTTATTTTATTAAAGAATAATGTTCGATAATCAAACTTACTTTTGATATTCAAATAAAGATATTACTTTCGTATAAGTATATCTTTGATTATTTACTATTCATTTCAAGTATAAGTTTTCCAACTTCTACCTCAATTATTCTTTATGGGAATATTATTTAAATAATAATATTCATATATTTCTTTATAATGAGACTGATTTACTTTATTAAATCAGCATTATTCCAAACACTCTTTAAAGTGTTTTCAAGTCTTTAAAATAATTTTCAAAAGTTAGAGCGAATCCCAAAACTCATTTTTATATTTAAGATCTTCCTTTTAAAAAGGGGATTTAAATACTCGCTCAAAACCGGAGGGATCCGGCTCTATGGTGTATTTTATATTCGCAACAAGGTTGTTGTCTTGATAAAAGAGTTTTTGATTACTTACCCAACACTCGGGAAGTAAAATTCTTGGAACAAGTTAATCCATTAACAGGCATCACCTGGGAAATATCGGTGAGTTTTCCTTTCCAACTAGATACGACTTCTTGGTGGAGCCGTATCAACAAGTTTCTACTTGGGGAAAGTGGGGACGAGCTTTACGTTTCAGAGTCATGGATTTCATCTGAACTAGGAGTGGCGTAAGTGGTCGAGTAGCGCCGGCCCAGCCTTATTATATTGGCCCAAATGGCCTGGAAGTTCCGCTAAGGCGGTCCATTCCTTAGGAGTTCAGTGTTCGGTTGATAAGTAAATCCGACAGGTTCTCCTCTACATGTAGAAAATGGTGGGGTTGCACTACTACGACTGATCATCGTAAGTGGTCTTCTTGGCGCGGCAAACTCCCATAATGAGTTCATCATCCAATTGGATATTTCTGCAACACTACCCAGAGCACTTCGATAGAAAGGCTACGGTTGGGCGATTGTTGAGTGTTGGCAGGGTCAAGTTTTTTTAAATGATGTTTGCATCAAATGAAGTATCTCGTAACTTCATTATATTTTGATGATATTTTAAAAGATTTAATCTATTCAAATCTGGTCTTGTACTCTCATCTATGTGATTAACTTTTGAAACTAATTATAACTTGAACGGTGGTAGTTCAAGTAGTATTTGGAAAAGATATAAGTATATTGGAGTATCTTGTAACTTCACCGTTTTAAACTTATATCTAGTTAATGGTTGTCTTATGAATGACAGAGACTTCAGAAAAATGTTGAGACAAGGTTAGATATATGAGATCACCTTGCAACGATATTTTTTTTATACAGTTATAAACTGGAACTTTGTGTATATTATGCATGGAAGAGGACTTCCAAGATTTTGAAAAGTATATATGTATATATACTGAATATTTTGCGACTTCATCGCATTAAGATATCAAACTTGGTTCATTTCTTTTGACCAAGACTTTCATGAGTACTATGAGAAGGCTCATATATTGTTAATCATATTATATATTATTTTGGTGGGCTTGTTGCTCACCCTTGCCTTCTTCTTTCATCACACAACATCAGATAGACAAGATGAACAGGACCAAGCTCCCGATTCGCAAGCGGTTAGAAAACGTTCTGCAGTCTTCGGGAAGCGTTGATGCCGCTGTAGCTGAGGTAGGAACTACCAATAGGCTAGGCTTTCAACTTTTGATGTACCAGACTCATGTATAATATGAATTGTAATAATGGCAAAGAAAATGTAAATTTATCCAGAAAACCTTTTAAGGTGTATTGGCAGATAATTGTGGAATAAAATGACTTGTGATTATTTTTGGATGTTCATCTCTGAGACTATAACTTGTGGTGTGTGTGTTTATTGTGGGGTCACAGTACAGAGTAGTTGATTAATTATTAAGATTGGGTGTTATTAAGGAAAATGGAACTCGTGACAACCCGGATCCCCGACCCCGGATTTGGGGGTGATACATACTCACCCTGTTTCAGCCTATCAACTGTTGGTTGCTCAGGGCAATGTGGAGGCAGAGCAGACTTTGAATTTAGTGCACACCACAGAATCTCTTCAAAGAGATAAAGCTGCTGTGAACAGAATGCCTTCTCAAGCTGGAGAGCCATCTGAAGAATTTGGAGTAAATTCTGATGATGTTGACTCTGGTTCTTTGGATGGAAGCATGAACTTAGGGGGAGCTGAAGGCCCAAGTTCTGCTTTCAGTTTACCTAAATGGGCATGGGCAAAGGAATTTTCACCAGGGCAATTTGAGGTATCTTTGGTAAAACAAGTAATAGCTATTCAGCAGGCCCTTCAGGAAGCTTCAGATGCTGGTACCAAGGCTGTTCTTCAAGCTCACCTAGACTCCTTACATTTAATGAAGATCCAACACTCAAGACAGAATCTCAGTGTGGATGAATTGAAAAAGGATATAGCTGACTTAAAGACATATAACTCTGAGAAGCTGGATTCAATAATGCCATATGGTACCATGCATGATCTATTACTAAGATTAAGGAGAGAATCAGATTCTGACAAGAAGATAGCCAAGCTGGAGAACAGAGTTCAGGTTATTGAGAATTCAGTGGCTCTACTTCTTCAAAATCAACAGACTCAGACAAATCTTCTTATGCAACTGGCTAAAGCACAAGGCCTAACTCCTCTACTTGATGATAATAAAAAGGGGGAGAGAGAATCAAGTAAGGGGGAGAAAGGACCAACTGAGGGGGAGAAACTTCTAGTTCAAATCAGCAAAGTAATTGTACCTTCAATTACTATCTCCAAGCCACCAGTTGCAGATGGTATAGATCTTATAAATGCAGCAACAGCAAATTTGAAAGATGCTGATAAAGGAGAGTTGACTCTGATCAACTGGAAAAAGATTGATGAGGAAATACAGAAAAAGTTTCAATTAGTCAAGGAACCAGATCAGTCAGCCATCCATCACTCTCATGTCAAGCCAATCAATGTGAATGAGATGAGCATGAACTATCTGGAGAAAGAACAATCTTCCTGCATCAAGACTATAAAGGCTGAGATAATTATTAAACCAAGGGCAAACTATCCAAAGCTATCTTTGAAGAACCCTATGGATTCTGTGTATGAGACACCCAAGCCTGATGAAAAGAAGATTCTGTCAAGATCTATTCTCCTCTACAAAGATCCAGCTGATTCAGCCTCAAGAAAGAGAATTGCAAAGATATTCAGAAATGGGAAGGAAATTTGTGTGGTAGCTGGACATCCACAATTTGCTCATGCAAAGGAAGAAGAAAAAGCCAGATTGAAGTAGGAAAAGAGGCAAGCTTCTCTAGATGCAAAGATGTCTAAACAAAAGAAAGAACAGTTAGCTATCTTGGCCAAGCTACAGGCTGTGAATTCTTCTCAACAAATTCCCTCTCAACCATCTCAAGCTACTGAATCAGAGAAGAAGATTAAAAAACAGAAGAAATCCCCAAGAAAGAAAGAACTGGCTAAAAGAACAAAAAGAAAGTTGGATGTTATTGACAAGGAATTGGAAGATCAATTTCCAAAGGAATCCACTCAAGCTGAAACTCAAGCATCAAAGCCCTCTGTGGTGTTTGAAGACATAAGGGTGGTGGACCCCTACAGGAACATACATGGAGAGCCTATTGTTCCAAAGGATGAGCCAATAGAGTGGGATAAATTACCAATTCCTGACTTCAACTTGCCAATTCTTACTAAGCCAAGAAGGACAAAATCAAGGGCAGTCAAAAAAGTGAAGCTGTCACCTCTCAAATCCAAGTCAGTAGTCAAAACTCAACCCAAGGTCAACAGGGGAGACTACTTGTACTTGTGTGACATCAAAGAATTCTCAGATCTAAACCTTTATCTGGAGGAGCTGGATGAGGTAAGGGCAATTGATGCATACAGAAACCTACCTGAAAGGTTGGTGTTCAAGTACAAAGGGGAAGGGAGATTCAGTGGCCTCTTCACATGATACTTCAAGAAAGTCAAGCTGTGTTGATCAAAGTCTATTCATCCTTCAAGAAAAACTTTGGGTTCAATGTAACTGCAAGAAGATTAGTATTGAAGAAGATTGAAGAGCTAAGGAGTGTTAGAGCCAAAGATGCACTACCCAAAACTCTTATCATCCCATACACAGGGAGAAGAGTGCATCTAAGGCCCTACTGGCTGATGGAATTCATGGATGACAAGGGTGTGAGAAGATTCTTCAGATTAGAAGACCAATTGAGTATCTCTAGCAATGAGTCTCTCTTGGAAATGCAAGAAATGTTAGATCTCTCAGAATCTGATGAATTAGAATTCCACAGACAGCTCCAGAATCAAATTGAAGAAAACAACAGAAAGCTTGGAAGAAGATCCAGACCTTCAAGAAACTAGAAAAATCTGCTCAGACTAGAGGAGCATCTTGAACTGACTGTGAGCTAAACCTTGTACATTTTTGTTTAAATTGAAGCACTTTCAGTTTTATCTACTTATCTTTAAAGATATATGTTTAGGATGTTTTGTTATCATCAAGTATCTCTTAATTTATGGCTACAATTCCAGTAGACATAAATTGGGGGAGATTGTTGTGAATATGTTGTGTACTTGATGATTACCAAAATAAAACATCTAAGTAGATTTTACTTAGTGAAATAATGTAGCACTCGACGGATAAGAATTATAGTCCCGACGGATAATTCATTATAGTCCCGACGGATGATTAACTTATTATCCATCGAGTGAGTAGCTTATGTAATAATAAGTTTGTAGCACAGTTTTGTATGCACCTTTGTATAGAATCTGAAGTAGCATATAAGTCATGTTGACTTTAACTAGATATGCAGAATAGGTTGATTAACTGTACATAAGCAATGTCTTGTAATTCTGTATAAATGAAATGAAGTTAAGTGCCAAAATAGCTACCAACGGATGCTTAACAAAGCTTTGACGGATGATCAAATGACTATCAACGGATGTTTAACATAACAGTCGATGGATGATCAATTAAGTCATCGACGGATGATCTGAAAGTCGACTGATGATCATATCAAGATTCAAACATCAGTTGAACAGTGAAAGCTGACACACAGCCGTTGAGTTGGATACAAGTACACTGTGGAAGCCCATTAACTGGGTAATAGAGGACGAAAAGCAGCAAAGATCAAGACTGTTAGATTTTATATTTGTTCAGTTCTTTTGACTTTGTAATCTTGGTAATATATATACCAAGAGAGTAGCAAATAGAAAAATAACTGAGATAGCTAAGAAACAACAACAGAGAAATCTTTGTAAGCACTATCTTTAGCATTTCCTGTGTTTTTTGCAGTTCTATTTTGTAAGCAGCTGTGAGCATCTCTGCACACAGAGTTCTCTCGATATATTAAATATATCTCTGGTGGAATTGTTTAAATCCACCAGAAAGTTTTTAAAGCCTCTTATTTTTAATTACTTATGTTTTGATTCATTCAAGTTTACATTCCGCATTGTGCTAATCAAAACAAATATATCCATAATCGAGTTGAACATTTTTATTTGAAGAAAAAGGTTCAAGAATTCCATTCAACCCCCCTTTTGTAATTCTTGCTATATTGTTAAGGGACTAACAAACAGTACCTCTTGTGAAGTGATTTTCTAAGAGAAACTTTGATAAAGTGTCATACCAGGCTCTAGGTGCTTGCTTCAATCCATAAAGTACTTTCAATAGATAATAGACATATTCTGGAAAATTTGGATCTTTAAATCCAGGAGGCTGACTAACATAGACTTCCTCCTCCAAATCTCCATTCAGAAAGGCACTTTTGACATCCATTTGATAGACTTTGAAATTGGAATGGGCTACATAGGCTAAGAAATTTCTGATAGCCATTAGCAACCAATCTAGCTTTGTTCATGACAACTATACCATTTCATCTATCTTGTTTGTAACACCCCCAGATCCGGGGTCGGGGATCCGGGTTGTCACGGTATTTCTTTCCACAATATCACTTCACTTAATTAATAATAAATAACCTCATGCTGTGACCCCATACTAACACACACCACAACCCGTTATAGTCTCAGAGATGAAATTGAAATAAGTACAAGTCTTTGAATCCACCATTTAAAAGTTATTACAACCCAAAATGATTACTTGATAAATTTACAGTTAATTGCCATTATCTGCCATAAGTTATAAGTATACATAATTTGATTCTCAAAAGTAGATGGTCTGAACTACAATGGATCTACCTCTGCAGCTATAGCAGCTACAACATCATCGGGAAGACGCGGTACGCTTCCCACGCGCTTGCGCTGGGTCTGCTAGAGTCTGGCCATCTCTCCTAACTGTTGTTGTGTGATGAAAAAATAAAGCAAGAGTGAGCCTTACAGCTCGCAAGATAATACATAGTGATAACAATAATATAAGTATCTAAATGGATACTTACTAGAATCTTTATCGTGTGTAAGATAATTACTTACTAGATATAAGTAAAAACAAGGAATGAAGTTACCAATACTTCACTACACTTATATCCTTTATAAAGCTACTTGAACTACCACCGTTCAAAGTATTATAAGTTTTAAAAAAAAACATCCCATAGATGAGACCACAAGTTAAGACTTGAATAGATTCAATCTTTGAAATATTATTGAATGAAAAAAAGTTACGAGATACTTTATTTAGTCCCGATATATATATATCCACATATATATCTCTTTAAACATTTCCTGGAACCTCTGTTATGTAAAGTATGAACAGAGTTTGAAACATCCAATGAATTTTGGAAAGGAAAAGAATTTTGGCATAAACCAGATATCTTGCTGATCAGGCAAAGATACCAATAAGTAACCTTTTCTACTAGTAGATGGATGAATCCCCCACCGGTCATCACCCTGGCCACATAAGGACCTTGTGCTGGACCGCCACCCAGCCTCTTACGCGTTGATGGACTGCCACCCAGCCACTTACAGTTTCATAGACCGTACCCCGGCCTGTCGCTTATGCCGACTCAATTAGATGGGCTTACTTCCCGAACATTGGGTAAGTAATCAATTTATTTACCAAAACTGCAACCTCGTTGCGAATATAAAATACACCACAGAGCCGGATTCCCCAGGTTTTGAGCGAGTATTTAAATCCCCTTAAAAAAAGGAAGATCTTAAATATAAAAATGAGTTTTGGGATCCGCTCTGACTTTAAAAATCATTTTGAAGACTCGAAAACACTTTATAGAGTGTTTGGAGTAAAGCTGATTTAATGAAGTAAATCAGTCCCCAGAATATTTAGAAAATGACTGAATATTATTATTTAAATAATATTCCCATAAAGAATAATCTTTATAAAAATAATTGAAGTAGAAGTATTAAAACTTATACTTGAAACGAGTATTAAATAACCAAAGATATACTTATATGAAAGTATTATCTTTATTTGAATAATCGAAAATAAGTTTGATTATTGACACCTTATTCTTTAATAAAATAAAGAATATACCTCAGCAAATAATCGGAGTCATACATCCTCAAATGAATATTCAAATAATATTCATTAAATAATATAAACTGAGTCATAAGCCTTCGAATGAATATTCAATAATATCAATAAATAATATAAAGAGTCATAAGCCTTCGAATGAATATTCAAATAATATTCAAATAAATAAATAAAAGGAGTCATACGCCTTCGAATAATATTCGAAATAATATTCAATAATAAAATAAAGTTAAAGTTATCGAATAAATCTTATTCGATTAATAGTTTGGAAAACTATAACCATATATATATATATAAATATATATATATATATATATCCATATCCATATATACAAAATCTACTCGGGATCCTCGACTCCCGGTTTTAGAAAATATTTTCACCTTTGGGTCCCTATACTAAGGGTATATGCAAGTTACCGCTATTCTCTAGCATAGGTATTATCAACTGAACCAACAGATATATATTTCAAGAATATGAAACAGGCATGCATATATACCATATCACATGCTACAATATATCGCAAGAATTTGCTAAATAACCAATATGCATTTATCGCAAGATCATGCATATACAAATGTATACATCACAACAACAGTATAACGGATAGAATACTTGCCTGAGCGACTTGGGGTGATAAAAGGCTCGGGACGAGTCTGGTAACCTATAAACAACAAGTAAGTTGGAATTAAACCAAAATCACTTGTAAATCTATACTTTAACTAACTTAGACTCTAACGCTTGTTTTGCGCTCACTGATTTGCTTAAGTCACTCGGGTACCCTCGGCTCCACCATTTTTAATAATTTAACCTTTACGAGTTTTAAAGCGATTCCTTCGCGAGTGTCTTACCAACTGCCTAACACACTTACCATAAATGTTTCATACATTAATTAACTCTTTTTGGTCTTTAACCTATGTTTCAAAGTAAGGCGAGGGAAAAAGTTTCGTTCGCGAAATGCCGTTACTTGAAACGGTCGTTTCTCCTAAACCGTGCATCGGAATCGAACGAACTACATATCAAAATGAAGCTCGTAACATGAGCTATCTAATCATGGCAGTGGTCATAATCTAGCAGGGGGTTCTCGGGTCCTAATGCTATGCACAAAAACAGTCCAAAGAAAATCGGACGTTACGACGGCTATGTTTACGCGATTTCCCAATTTTAAACCATTCAAAACCAACCACAAACCAACCTCAAATCCAAAATACAACCAACATCCATCCTTATCACATCATAACAACCCCAACCAATTCAATTTAATCATTCATACTTATGCCTAAGCTTAACTTTAATCGTACTTAAGTTCTTTTAATCAAAACCATAACATTTACCATTTCATTTCGCTACCATATCAAATCCCAAACTCTAATCACAACAACAAGCTACAATAGCACCCTACTAATCAAAATCATCTTATAATATATAGGAATCTAGGGTTTGGAGATGGTATACCTTCCTTGAAGTGGTGGGAGGAGCTAGGAAGCCTTAAGAAGCTTTGAGAAGTCTTAGGAAAGCTTGGATCTTCAAGAAAAACAAGAAAACTTCAAGTTAAAGAACTTGAAAACACTATTCATAGTCTTCTTCTTTGATTAAATGAAGAAGATTGAGAAGGAATTAATGGCTTAAACTCATGATATATCCCTAACTAAGCATGAAGATGATTAGGGAATTTACTCACCAATTTAGGAAGCTTGGATCTTGGATTTTGAAAAATCTTGCCTTTAAAAAGTGAAAAAGCCGAGAGCAATGAAGAACTAATGCCTTGGTTTCTTTTTGTTTTGATGAAGAATGAATTATTTGGCTTGGTTGGTTGTAGTTTTGTATTTGATTTAGTCAATTACCTTCTTGCCCTTGAATTTGTGTGGTTACAAAGCCACCACACCTCCTTCCTTCCCATGTCATGCTTATGTCATCCTCATGATGTCATCCTCCCTTCCTTGTCCTCTTTCTATTGGTTGGATGACATCATTCCCACTAATCCCTTTGATTAACTTCCTAATCGTTTGCCTAATGACCGCTGATCTGTTATACGGTTCGCTTAACTTTCGTTCTCGTTTATCGTTTGAAGGATCATACCCAGGATCTTATTACTTAGGTTCCCTTAACCTTTCTCAATACATTATATTCCTTTTTATGATCCTTTATTATAATCCTTTAATTTAAATCCTTTTTATCCTGTTACCTTATACTCAATTCTCTCCGTATCTTGTAGATTTCCGGGAAAAACCAAAGTGTTCGGAATTGGATTCTGACGATCTTTACATACACTTATATACTTCATAGAGTACTAATAATATCCCAGAATATCCATAACAGAACCCCTACATAGTGTGGCGTGAAAAGTTTCTTCATTCAGCTAAAACACTATTCACAAGGGTTACAAAAAGTTGAAAATTTTGGGGTTATTACAGTCTCCCCTCCTTAAAAGGATTCCGTCCCGGAATCAAACAGAAAACAAATGGGGGTACTTTTCTAGCATTGTGCTCTCTAGTTCCCAAGTTGATTCTTCCACATTATGATTCTGCCATAGTACTCTGACTAGCTTGATCACTTTGTTCCGAAGCACCTGCTCCTTCTTATCCATAATCCTTACTGGCTTCTCCACGTAAGTTAGATCTGGCTGCATATCCACCTGCTCGTACTCCACTATGTGCCTGGCATCCCGATGATACCTCCTTAGCATTGACACATGGAACACATTATGAACTTGTTGCAAATTAGGGGGTAGGGCTAGCTCGTAAGCTAACTTTCCAATTCGTCTTAATATCTCAAAAGGTCCAATGTATCTTGGGCTTAGTTTTCTTTTCTTTCCGAACCTCATTAATCCCTTCCAAGGGGATACTTTCAACAGTACTAAGTCCCCTACTTCATATTCCTTGTCCTTTCGGGCTAGGTCTGCATATTTCTTCTGTCTGTCTTGGGCTGCTACAAGTCGCCCTCTGATAAGATCCACTATATCTTTGGTCCTTTGGACCACTTCGGGTCCGAGCATCTTCCGCTCTCCTACTTCATCCCAGTACAAGGGAGATCGACACCTTCTTCCGTACAGGGCCTCATAAGGCGGCATTCCGATGCTAGCATGAAAGCTATTGTTATAAGAAAACTCGATCAACGGCAAGTGATCATCCCAACTTCCTTTAAGGTCTATTGCACAGACTCTCAACATATCCTCTAGTGTCTGGATGGTCCTTTCACTCTGTCCATCCGTTTGGGGATGGTACGCGGTACTCATATTTAACTTGGTCCCCGCACATTCCTGAAAGCTCCTCCAAAATCTGGAGTTGAACCTGGGGTCTCGGTCTGAGACAATGGACGCTGGGACTCCATGTCGTGTCACTATTTCCTTAAGGTAAATGTCCACCAGTCTATCGACTGTGTATCTTTCATTGATAGGAATGAAATGAGCTGACTTTGTCAGTCGGTCTATAATTACCCAAATGGCGTCGTGATTGGCTTTCGTCCTTGGCAAGCCTACAACAAAATCCATCGCTATCTGTTCCCATTTCCATTCGGGAATCTCCAGGGGTCGCAAAAGTCCACTGGGTCTCTGGTGCTCTGCCTTTACTCTTTGGCAAGTCAAACACTTGTTTACCCATTCTGCTACGTCCCTCTTCATGTTGGGCCACCAGTAATATTCCTTCAAATCCCTATACATCTTGGTACTTCCCGGGTGAATGGAATACCTGGAACTATGGCTTTCATCCAAAATCTCATCTTTAAGTTCTTGAACATTCGGAACCCAAATTCGGTAGGAGTACCTCATTATCCCTTTATCATCTTTCTCAGTATGGATCTCCTCTCCAGTCATTGACTCTCTACCTTCATTCATTATTTTCTCCTGGCACAATCTGATCTTTTCCAATAACTCTGGCTGCATTGAGATCTCAAAAAGCTTTTCAGTTCCGGTTCCGGTTACCTTTACTTCTATTTCCATTCTCTCAAAATCCCTTATCAACTCTTCCGAAGTCGTTATCATTCTGAGTCTTTCCTTTCTACTAAGGGCATCAGCCACCACATTGGCTTTCCCTGGATGATAGAGAATCTCACAATCATAGTCCTTGATTAGTTCTAACCATCTCCTCTGGCGCATGTTGAGCTCTTTCTGCGTAAATATGTACTTGAGGCTCTTATGGTCTGTGAAAATCTCGCACTTCTCTCCATACAAGTAGTGCCTCCAAATTTTTAAAGCAAATACTATTGCCGCGAGCTCAAGGTCATGAGTAGGATATCTAACCTCGTATTCCTTCAGTTGTCTCGACGCATACGCAATAACTTTACCGTGCTGCATAAGCACACATCCTAATCCTTTGTGCGACGCGTCACTATATATCACAAAATCTCCTTTTTCCGTCCGGCAATGCCAATACCGGAGCCGTTATCAACCTTTTCTTTAATTCCTGAAAACTGTTCTCGCATTTCTCCGTCCATTCAAACTTCTCTGTCTTACGAGTAAGTCGTGTCAAAGGGGCTGCGATCTTCACAAAGTCCTGTACAAATCTTCGATAGTAGCCGGCCAATCCTATGAAACTCCTTACCTCTGTGGGTGTGGTTGGCCTTTCCCAATTTGAGACCGCCTCTATCTTGGAGGGGTCGACCAATACTCCTTCTTTATTGATCACATGTCCTAAAAACTGTACTTCATTCCGCCAGAATTCACACTTCGAGAATTTGGCATATAACTGCTCCTCTCTGAGTATTCCTAGAGCTATCCTCAAATGCTCTGCATGTTCTGCCTCAGTCCTTGAGTAGATCAAAATATCATCGATAAAAACTATCACACACTTGTCCAAGTACTTCTTAAATACTCTATTCATTAAATCCATGAAAGCCGCTGGGGCGTTGGTTAATCCAAAGGACATTACCAAGAACTCATAATGCCCATACCTGGTACGGAACGCTGTCTTGGAAATATCTTCGGGTTTAATCTTTAGTTGGTGATATCCAGTTCTCAGGTCGATCTTGGAAAAATAAACAGCATCCTTTAGCTGGTCAAACAGATCGTCTATTCTAGGCAATGGGTACCTGTTCTTTATGGTTAGCTTGTTCAACTCTCGATAGTCGATGCACAACCTCATGCTCCCATCTTTCTTCTTAACAAATAAAACTGGTGCTCCCCACGGAGACACACTGGGTCTTATCATACCCTTATCCAAGAGTTCCTGCAATTGGATAGCTAATTCCTTCATTTCTAACGGGGCTAACCGGTAAGGTGCTTTTGAAACTGGCGCCGTCCCTGGGGCCAACTCAATAGCAAATTCAATCACTCTATCGGGTGGTAATCCCGGAAGGTCTTGTGGGAATACATCTTCAAATTCGTTGACTACTGGAATATCTTGTAAGTTGGGCACCTCCTTCTGCGTGTCCACCACATAGGCTAGGCAGGCCTCACTTCCTTTTCGTAGCATCCTTTTGGCCTGAGCCATAGTCAAAAATTTCTGCGTCTGCCTCTTTCCTCTAAATATAACTTCTTTCTTCCCATGGATATTTAACTTAACTTTCTTCCCTTTACAGTCTATCTGAGCATCGTTGCTAGATAGCCAGTCCATTCCCAAAATCACATCAAACTCCCCTAATTTAAAAGGAATCAGATCAACACTGAAAGATTGCTCCCCTATGCCTATCTCACAGACGGGGTGAATCTGGTTTACAGGAATAATTTCATGATTGGCTATTTCTACTTGTAAGGGTTCTATCAAGGGTTCAGCCTTAAGTCTTAACTTACGCGCAAGGTCCTTTGATATAAAAGATTTAGTTGCTCCCGAATCAAATAAAACATTTGCACTGACTGAATTTAGAGAAAGGGTACCTGCTATCACATCTGAATCTTTCATAGCATCCTGGACTGTCATGTTGAAAGTCCTCGCAGTAGGTGGCTTATTGGAAGCAGCCCTGCTTGCTCCTGAAGCTGCTGGTTTGTTCATTGGGCATTCCCTCTTCCAATGACCTGGGCGTCCGCACTGATGACAAGTGGCGGTTGGAACGACGGCAGGGGTTGATGATGGGCACTTATTTGAGTAGTGGCCTTCCCGACCGTACTTAAAACAGGTTACTGGCTTTCCTTTACACTCCCCAGTGTGATTCCTTCCACATATGTTACAGGCTGGCAATGGGGGTCGAGACTGGTTGGAATAGGACATTCTTGACTTCTGGCCGCCCTGGCTCACACTCACACTCATTGGCCGCTTAAACCCAGTGTTCCTTCCTGGTAGGGACACTGCTCCTCGATTAAATCTAGTTGGGAAGCTCCTTCCTGCGGAACCTCCACCCATGCTCATACTTTTCCTCTTTATTCCTTTCTTCTCTCTTTCCTTCTGCATCTGTTCACTTTCGACTTCTACAATCGTTGCCTTTTGCACCTAGAGTGGCATAGTCCGTAAGCTCAAGGATTGCCACCCTATTCTGAATCCACGGTTTCAGTCCCTGCTGAAACCTCCTAGCTTTCTTTTCCTCGGTGCTCACAAACTCCGGCACAAACCTTGATAACTCAGTAAATTTCGCTTCGTACTCTGCTACAGACAAGTTATTCTACTTTAGCTCCAAGAACTTGAGCTCCATCTGGTTTTCCATAAACCTCGGGAAATACTTCCCCAGAAACAACTGACTAAATCTCTCCCAGGTTATAATAGCGTCTGTCTTCATATTTTTCTTGGCCTCCCACCAGTAGTTAGCTTCTCCTTTCAGAAGGTAGGTAGCAAATACAGTCTTCTGTGCCTCCTCGGTACTCAAAATCTCAAAAGATTTCTCCATTTCCTTTAACCATGCCCTTGCCTCAACTGGGTCGGCTGATCCGTGGAACTCAGGGGGCTTAAGGGACTTAAAAGCCCTGAAAGAGTTTGCCACTGCATTGTTACTTCCTTGAGGGGGTGGGTTGGGTTGACGTTCCAAATTCTGCCTTAGGAGTTGCATGAACTGGCTCATGGGATCCATGCCTGGGTTTGGTACTGGTTGCTCAACCTCGGTTTCTCCTTCTTCAGTCTCTATCTCAAATCCCTCAACATCATATGTTTCCTCTTCCTCTTCATATAGGGAGTCATCCTGTTCCACATAATCCTCATCTTCCTCTTCACTGTGTTCTTGGTTTCTATTGTCCTGATTATGGCTTCCCTGGTCCTCAGATCCAGGGTTCGCCCTAGTTCCAATCTTTCTTGGCGGCATGATTCTGATAATAATAAAAACAATTATTGGGAAAATTCAACGTTAGGTCACAATCATATACAACATTGTGCCTTGCACAGCTCTTATAATGGGGAGAACGTATATCGCAATTCTATTATTTTAAGAAAGTTCTAATACGAAGTGCAGTAATAATAATGATAAAAACAGTGATCCCGTCACTATGGAACTGAACCGAAAGGAAACAAATATATACATAATGCGAGAAATACATAGTTTGATCTGGTCAAAAGTATAACAGTGCTATAGTCATCTATCCCAAAAGTGATACACAAGAGTCTATCTGTCTAGTCAGAAAAAGGGATGCTATATACAAGTCAACTATCCCGGAAAATTGGCTCTTACTAAGGCCTCGGCTAACTAGACAACTAGACTATTCCATCATCAATCCTGAATCACACACCGGAGCGGGTCAGCTCCCAAACCCTTTCCATCGCACGACGGAAGATATAGTCGGCCTGCCGCCTGGAGATCCTACCATGCCTGTCCCCCTGGAGCGATCTGAGCCTCGCTCGGGATGTGAGCTCTATCCCCGTAAGCTCCCTCCTCAAGGATCGGGGTATAAAAGCCCTAGTCTCATAAGCTCGGGTACGCCTACCCGCCCTCTCTGTATCCAACTCCCTCCTGGCCTCATCTAGTCGGCCCTCGGCAACAGCCACTCGGGTCCTCAATACATCCTGAACATATCCATGAGCTAACGAAGACTGCCTGTGGGCAGGGTCAAGAGGTGGTGAATCCGGAGCCGCTGAGGGTGCCTCCTCGGTCTGCCTAGGCTCAGAAGTATGGGTCTCTGAGCTGTCATCATCAGGAATCCAAGATAGTGGTGGAGGGGTAGGGGCTCTGACCACCGGAAGTGTGGGTAATGGGATACCAGCATACACTACCATAGGTCCAACACGCTCCTCAGCTACTGGGACCTCATCTGGGTCCTCCTCATCTGGAATAGCAATAACCTCTGTCTCTGACTCCTCTGAGGGGTCCTCCTCATCTGAAATAGAAATGACCTCCGTCTCAGGCTCCTCTGAGGGGTCCTCCTCATCCTCCTCCATCTCAGGCTCCTCCTGATCCTCAACATCTAGCAATGCCTCATCATGCTCACGCTCGAACATCTCAGGGTCCTCTATCTCAGGCGCCTACACATTAAATGAGCTAAGTTACTATCATGATACTTATAAGGGTTCCCGTAAGGGTTTTAACTGTCAGCACTACTTTAAGTAGTCCGACCATGAACTTGGCAAGAGTTCTTATTATCTTTGTGAGTTTGTTATTATATCGACGCATCATCTCTGAGGTTTATAACGCTTAGCTCTGATACCATTTCTGTAACACCCCCAGATCCGGGGTCGGGGATCCGGGTTGTCACGGTCTTTCTTTCCACAATATCACTTCACTTAATTAATAATAAATAACCTCATGCTGTGACCCCATACTAACACACACCACAACCCGTTATAGTCTCAGAGATGAAATTGAAATAAGTACAAGTCTTTGAATCCACCATTTAAAAGTTATTACAACCCAAAATGATTACTTGATAAATTTACAGTTAATTGCCATTATCTGCCACAAGTTATAATTATACATAATTTGATTCTCAAAAGTAGATGGTCTGAACTACAATGGATCTACCTCTGCAGCTATAGCAGCTACAACATCATCGGGAAGACGCGGGACGCTTCCCACGCGCTTGATCTGGGTCTGCTGGAGTCTGGCCATCTCTCCTAACTGTTGTTGTGTGATGAAGAAATAAAGCAAGAGTGAGCCTTACAGCTCGCAAGATAATACATAGTGATAACAATAATATAAGTATCTAAATAGATACTTACTAGAATCTTTATCGTGTGTAAGATAATTACTTACTAGATATAAGTAAAAACAAGGAATGAAGTTACCAATACTTCACTACACTTATATCCTTTATAAAGCTACTTGAACTACCACCGTTCAAAGTATTATAAGTTTTAAAAAAAACATCCCATAGATGAGACCACAAGTTAAGACTTGAATAGATTCAATCTTTGAAATATTATTGAATGAAAAAAAGTTACGAGATACTTTATTTAGTCCCGATATATATATATCCACATATATATCTCTTTAAACATTTCCTGGAACCTCTGTTATGTAAAGTATGAACAGAGTTTGAAACATCCAATGAATTTTGGAAAGGAAAAGAATTTTGGCATAAACCAGATATCTTGCTGATCAGGCAAAGATACCAATAAGTAACCTTTTCTACTAGTAGATGGATGAATCCCCCACCGGTCATCACCCTGGCCACATAAGGACCTTGTGCTGGACCGCCACCCGGCTTCTTACGCGTTGATGGACTGCCACCCAGCCACTTACACTTTCATAGACCGTACCCCGGCCTGTCGCTTATGCCGACTCAATTAGATGGGCTTACTTCCCGAACATTGGGCAAGTAATCAATTCATTTACCAAAACTGCAACCTCGTTGCGAATATAAAATACACCACAGAGCCGGATTCCCTAGGTTTTGAGCGAGTATTTAAATCCCCTTAAAAAAGGAAGATATTAAATATAAAAATGAGTTTTGGGATCCGCTCTGACTTTAAAAATCATTTTGAAGACTCGAAAACACTTTATAGAGTGTTTGGAGTAAAGCTGATTTAATGAAGTAAATCAGTCCCCAGAATATTTAGAAAATGACTGAATATTATTATTTAAATAATATTCCCATAAAGAATAATCTTTATAAAAATAATTGAAGTAGAAGTATTAAAACTTATACTTGAAACGAGTATTAAATAACCAAAGATATACTTATATGAAAGTATTATCTTTATTTGAATAATCGAAAATAAGTTTGATTATTGACACCTTATTCTTTAATAAAATAAAGAATATACCTCAGCAAATAATCGGAGTCATAGATCCTCAAATGAATATTCAAATAATATTCATTAAATAATATAAACTGAGTCATAAGCCTTCGAATGAATATTCAAATAATATTCAATAAATAATATAAAAGAGTCATAAGCCTTCGAATGAATATTCAAATAATATTCAAATAAATAAATAAAAGGAGTCATACGCCTTCGAATAATATTCGAAATAATATTCAATAATAAAATAAAGTTAAAGTTATCGAATAAATCTTATTCGATTAATAGTTTGGAAAACTATAACCATATATATATATAAATATATATATATATCCATATCCATATATACAAAATCTACTCGGGATCCTCGACTCCCGGTTTTAGAAAATATTTTCACCTTTGGGTCCCTATACTAAAGGTATATGCAAGTTACCGCTATTCTCTAGCATAGGTATTATCAACTGAACCAACATATATATATTTCAAGAATATGAAACAGGCATGCATATATACCATATCACATGCTACAATATATCGCAAGAATTTGCTAAATAACCAATATGCATTTATCGCAAGATCATGCATATACAAATGTATACATCACAACAACAGTATAACGGATAGAATACTTGCCTGAGCGACTTGGGGTGATAAAAGGCTCGGGACGAGTCTGGTAACCTATAAACAACAAGTTGGAATTAAACCAAAATCACTTGTAAATCTATACTTTAACTAACTTAGACTCTAACGCTTGTTTTGCGCTCACTGATTTGCTTAAGTCACTCGGGTACCCTCGGCTCCACCATTTTTAATAATTTAACCTTTACGAGTTTTAAAGCGATTCCTTCGCGAGTGTCTTACCAACTGCCTAACACACTTACCATAAATGTTTCATACATTAATTAACCCTTTTTGGTCTTTAACCTATGTTTCAAAGTAAGGCGAGGGAAAAAGTTTCGTTCGCGAAACGCCGTTACTTGAAACGGTCGTTTCTCCTAAACCGTGCATCGGAATCGAACGAACTACATATCAAAACGAAGCTCGTAACATGAGCTATCTAATAATGGCAGTGGTCATAATCTAGTAGGGGGTTCTCGGGTCCTAATGATATGCACAAAAACAGTCCAAAGAAAATCGGACGTTACGACGGCTATGTTTACGCGATTTCCCAATTTTAAACCATTCAAAACCAACCACAAACCAACCTCAAATCCAACATACAACCAACATCCATCCTTATCACATCATAACAACCCCAACCAATTCAATTTAATCATTCATACTTATGCCTAAGCTTAACTTTAATCATACTTAAGTACTTTTAATCAAAACCACAACATTTACCATTTCATTTCGCTACCATTTCAAATCCCAAACTCTAATCACAACAACAAGCTACAATAGCACCCTACTAATCAAAATCATCTTATAATATATAGGAATCTAGGGTTTGGAGATGGTATACCTTCCTTGAAGTGGTGGGAGGAGCTAGGAAGCCTTAAGAAACTTTGAGAAGTCTTAGGAAAGCTTGAATCTTCAAGAAAAACAAGAAAACTTCAAGTTAAAGAACTTGAAAACACTATTCATAGTCTTCTTCTTTGATTAAATGAAGAAGATTGAGAAGGAATTAATGGCTTAAACTCATGATATAGCCCTAACTAAGCATGAAGATGATTAGGGAATTTACTCACCAATTTAGGAAGCTTGGATCTTGGATTTTGAAAAATCTTGCCTTTAAAAAGTGAAAAAGCCGAGAGCAATGAAGAACTAATGCCTTGGTTTCTTTTTGTTTTGATGAAGAATGAATTATTTGGCTTGGTTGGTTGTAGTTTTGTATTTGATTTAGTCAATTACCTTCTTGCCCTTGAATTTGTGTGGTTACAAAGCCACCACACCTCCTTCCTTCCCATGTCATGCTTATGTCATCCTCATGATGTCATCCTCCCTTCCTTGTCCTCTTTCTATTGGTTGGATGAAATCATTCCCACTAATCCCTTTGATTAACTTCCTAATCGTTTGCCTAATGACCGCTGATCTGTTATACGGTTCGCTTAACTTTCGTTCTCGTTTATCGTTTGAAGGATCATACCCGGGATCTTATTACTTAGGTTCCCTTAACCTTTCTCAATACATTATATTCCTTTTTATGATCCTTTATTATAATCCTTTAATTTAAATCCTTTTTATCCTGTTACCTTATACTCAATTCTCTCCGTATCTTGTGGATTTCCGGGAAAAACCAAAGTGTTCGGAATTGGATTCTGACGATCTTTACATACACTTATATACTTCATAGAGTACTAATAATATCCCAGAATATCCATAACAGAACCCCTACATAGTGTGGCGTGAAAAGTTTCTTCATTCAGCTAAAACACTATTCACAAGGGTTACAAAAAGTTGAAAATTTTGGGGTTATTACATTGTTTCTGAATACCCACTTAGTGTCAATTGGATTCTCTCCCTTTGGCTTGGGTACCAGCTTCCAGACCTTGTTCCTTTCAAATTCGTTTAGCTCTTCTTGCATAGCTAAAATACAATCAGGATCCAATAGAGCTTCTACCACCTTCTTTAGTTCTTCCTTACAAAGAAAGCTGCTATACAGACATTCTTCTTGAGTTTCTTTCCTTGTTTAAACTTTAGAAGATGCATCACCAATAATGATTTCAAAAGGGTGATCTCTAGTCCATTTTCTCTGTTGTGGTAGATTAGCTCTAGATGAAAATGCCTCATTATTGTCTTGATGTGTGACTAAGTTTGTGAATCTTTGACTTAAAGATGGGGTTCTTTTTGTAAGTGATCTATTTTGACTCTCAGCTTCTCTTATTGTTCTGACGGATGATGCACTTTGTATCTCGACGGATGAAGCTGGTTGTCTACCGACAGATGAAGCATTATGTAACTCGATGAATGTTGAGTTATATGCTTCATTAGGTGTAGATTTTTCTGTACTGTCCTTAGCCATTATTTCTTGATCACTTTCATCATCACTGTTATCACTAACCATCTCAACATTATCGAATTTGAGGCTTTCATGGAAATCTCCATCTTATAGTCCTTTAATCTCTTTATCATCAAACACAACATGTATTAATTCCATAACAATGTTGGTTCTTAGATTGTAGACTCTATATGCTTTTCCAACAGCATATCCAACAAAATTTCTTTCATCTGCTTTGGCATCAAACTTTCCATATTGATCAGTTTGATTCCTTAAGATATAACATTTGCAGGCCAAAGAAATGAAGAAAAATTAGAGTTAGCTTCTTATTCTTGAACAATTGATAGGGTGTCATGCATTTGGCTTGAATAACCAAGGAGATGTTCTAAGTGTAGTATGCAGTATTCACAGCTTTAGCCCAAAAATATGTTGGTAACTTTGATTCTTCTAACATTGTCCTTGCAGCTTCAATAAGAGATCTGTTTTTCCTTTCTATCACTCCATTTTTTGTGGGGTTCTTACTGCAAAAAAACTCATGCATAATACCATTCTCTTCACAAAATGATCTCATCACATAATTCATGAACTGAGTTCCATTATCACTCCTGATTCTTCTTAGTTTGAAGTCAAGATGATTGTTGACTTGCCTTATATGATTGATGATGATTTCATTACCTTCATCTTTGGATTTCAGAAAATATGTCCTAGAGAACTTTGAGAAATCATCTACAATTACTAGGCAAAATCTTTTCCTTGAGATGGACAACACATTGACTGGTCCAACCAAATCCATGTGTAACAGTTGCAAAGGTTCTTCAATTATTGAATTAAGCTTCTTTCTGAATGATGTTTTGATCTGCTTTCCTTTCTGCCAGGCATCCCCCAATCCATCCTTAGTAAACTCCACTTGAGGAATACCTCTAACCAATTCTTTCTTGACAAGCTCATTCATGGTCTTGAAGTTTAGATGGGACAGCTTCTTATGCCATAGCCAACTTTCATCTAGACTTGAGGATCCCCCGAGCCTGTTGATGATGTTATGGCCCCTGAGCGTGACCCTACTCCCGAGCCAGAGGACCCACCCATTGATGACTCAGATGATGACCCTACTGGGGATCTCTAGGAGGAGGAGACTATTTTCCCTGCCCCCATAGCTGATGATTTGAGATGTCTCAGGGCGATGACGTAGACTAGACAGACATAGAGATGTACCCTCTCTGGACTGTTCGCCCTCCTACACCACACCCAGGGATGCTGAGCCCTTTGCCCTACACTGATGAGGACGAGGATGATGAGATGGATTCACAGACCTATGAGGGTCATGAAATATCCTCTAGTGACCCAGACTAACCTCTACCACCCCCAGCGATCGTACATATAGCAGTGCATGACTGGATAGTGGCTCAGCTTAATGCTGAGATCACCGCGGCATCTGCCCGCATTGTAGAGCTACGACAGGCGCTGACCGCCGAGAGAGCCATCAGGCTAGGATACTGAGGGGAATTTAGAGCTGCTTCCCCGACCATAGCTTGCAGGGAGATTGATGGGATTGAGCTCCGTACCCGAGTATAGATGAGGATGAGAGCGATGGAAGAATACATCCCAGTAGTTGATGCAGAGCTGATGTTGGAAGGAGCGATGAGGAGGGTTCGAGACCTCACGTGCAGTGACAACGACTGAGAGGACAGTGACTATTTATGGACCTTTTAAATTGTTGGGTGACTTATCACCAATTTTGTTAGAATAGCTAGTAGTAGATAGCATTCCTAGCCCTTCAGGGTACCCGGTATATGTATTTGTGTTTCAGTATTCAGGACAAGTGGTGATGTATTATATTCAGGTCATGTATGAACTCGGATAGTTATTTTGTCCCCAAGATATAATCTGGGAGACCCTATGGTATATATCTAGCAGTTATTAAGAAATTGATTTCCATAATATTGCACTTGTTAAAAAAACATGTTAGATAATAAATGACATGCTTACCTATGAATAAATTAATCTAAATGTAAATTTTTTTGCAACTGCATTGACATATTTCCATTATCAGAACGATGCCACCCCGTAGAAGAGGAACTAGGGCACAACCCGCAGAATATGTTAACTGTTGAGTGGCATTTATGACACTTTATAATTCTCTATTAAACTTTGAATTGATGCATTTGTACTCAAGTTGTTGGTATTTTAATGTGTTTTCTAGTATTTTTGCATTTCAGGCATTATTCTAAGAATCAGGTAAATTAGCATTGTTTTGATGCTAATATGGTGTTAGGATGGTGTCCAAAGAATAAAGCTCGGGAAGCCAACTCAATTGCAGCAAGAATTAAAGAAAAGAAGAAGTTTTCCCAGAAGCACGGCGCGCCCGCGCTGGTCTGGAGTGTGGTCACGCCCAAATAACAGGAGAAAAGCGCGCCCGCGCTGATGAAGCGCGCTGGAGGTCGGGAGATTTGAATCCTGATTCTATTTAAATTCTAACTGGGAGGACTTCTACTTGCATGGGATGCTATATATACTTAAATACAGGACGTTTTCTAAGAGAAGGACGTACTAGAGCACAAGGAGAGCCGTAAAAAGACCATGTTAGCAAAATTCAACTGAAGACGAAGAAGATCTTGTGTTTACTTGTGAATCTTTGTTCTAAGTTGTAACTTGGATGTTAGTTTTCTTATTAGTGAACCTTACTCTGTTTCGTACTTGGTTTTATTATTTAATTAGTATAAAGACTACGTTTATTATACCATGCTTCCATCGGAACCCACTGTTGATGATGAGTCCAATTATGGGCTAATCGTTATCGTGGGTATCTAGCGGATTTACTTATGGATTTCTTTAGTTAAATTGTTTCGATACCTTAGTGTGTGGTGATTGTATGATAACCTAGTATTGGTTGTGCTTATTCGTCTTATGAGCGTCGTAAACTTATAAGATAACTGTGTTAATCTTTAATGAAGCGACTGTGAATTTAAGGATTTAGAACTTGCCATGCTAGCATAGGTTCATGTGTTATTGTCATGCATGATTCGTAGGTAATTTTAACCATCTTACTTGTCCTGTGTAATCATGATAGATAACTTGTGCTTTAAACCTTTATGTTATCAAATTCTATAGACATATAGGATCTCAATATAATTGGTGTCTATTCAGCTTCTATCTCTTTTGTGGATGTCTGGTAGTATGTTATTCGTGAAACTAAAATTGGCGTTTAGCAGTTTCGTGTTATCTGATTAGTGTCATCAACATTGCATGCTAAGGTTAAGAACAATAAGGCTATTGAATGAAGTATTTAATGAAGTTAGTTACCCATGTTTGTCTCATATAATATACAACTCTCTTTACTCTCTTAGTTATAATTATTAGTTAATCGTAGTTATAATCAAAACCCCAAATTGTTATCGTCTTAGCATTGTATAATAACCATATCATCGGTGTATAAGTGCATAAATTACTTAGTTAACCAAAGCCAGTCTCTGTGGGAATGAACTAGAAATAATTCTATATTACTTGCGAACGCGTATACTTGTGTGTATTATTAGCGCGTGTTTAGCCCTAACATTAACCAACAACAGAATGGACCTGACCACATAGTAAATGAGGAAAGTAAAGAAGACCTGGACTATAATGAGTCTGATGAGGAAGAGTATGTCGAAGAAGAGGCTGAGGATACCCATCAGGGAGGGAATCCCATGAATGAGTTTATGGAACTTTTAAGGGCAAATCTGAACCAATAGCCCATTCCGCCACAGCCGCATGTTACCCAACAGACTGCGGCCCCTGCCTTCAGGGCATTCAAATCCCTCATACCCCCAGAGTTTCTAGGATCTGCCAACCCCGTTGGGCACGGGCCTGGCTCAAGGAAATAGAAAAGTCCTTCGAAATACTAGGTGTGGAAGAACGACATAAGACCATTTTCGCCTCTTACATGCTGAAATGGGAGGCTAACTACTGGCGGGAGTCCAAATGAAACCTCGAGACTGATGTTGTGATTCCATGGGATAGATTTACCCGATTGTTCTTAGACAAGTATTTCCCTAGTTTTATGGAAACTCAGAAGAAGATTAAGTTTCTAGAGCAGAAACAAGATAAGATGACTGTGGCGGAGTATGAGGCCAAGTTTACTGAGTTATCACGATTTGTGCCTGAGTTTGTGAATATCGAGGAGAAGAAAGCGTGAAGGTTTCAGCTGGGTCTGAAATAGTGGATCCAGAACCGAGTGGCAGTACTAGAGCTGACAGATTACGTCACCTTAGTGCGGAAAGCCTTGATTGTTGAAGCTAGTAGTGAACAAACACTACACCTTATTTGACCTGTAGCAACACAAAAAAAAGTGTTAAAATGGAAAAAAAAATGTTACCTAAAGTAAAAAAATGGGCTATGGTTACATTTTTGAAAATTTGGGGGTGTTGGATTTGCCCCTGCTACAATAGGTGTCTACGGTTACACTTTTTGAAATTTTGATAACACCTCTCAATGTGTTATAATAGAGTACCTATAGTTATATTTTGTATTTATATGGTAACAAGTTGAAGGTGTAACCACAGTTCGGTTGCAACACACCCTACTCTTTAGTAATACCAAAAATACGTTGGAATAGACTCTTTTGTAACACCATATTTGCTATTGTAACACTCAATTCAATCTTTTGGTAATATTTTTTATATCTTATTGTAACATTCTTTTTTAACACTCTGGTATATTTTTTTGGTAAATGAGGTCTAAGCCTCGTAAAATATATAAAAGAGAAAGATTTTACACGAGTCACTTCTCAAAATTTCTCTTAAAACAGGCTCTAAGAAAAATAAAGAGAAAAAACAAAAAACAAAAATAAATTACATAAAAAATCAAACCTAACTTAAAATAAGAAAGGAAAAACTAAAAAACTTAACCAAAAAATCACAGAGGTACATAAATGCTCCAAGAGAAAACCCCAGACTCCCGCAACGGAAGACAATAAAAAGGAAAACCTAGTCCTCGAATTCAATACTTCGAAACATCCAGACACCTGCAAAGGCGAGCTCTGAAAATCTGGAAATTCCTGTAGAAAAAAACCAGACCAAAATCCCCTTCGCAGCATCACAAAATTCATCTACTCGCCAGCAAAAGAACATGACCTCTACCCCTATACCCTGCTTGACTCCACAGACCCAGGAAAAAACCGAGACCACTAAGCATAAAAGCTTACAAAAATGGAGAGAATACCAATCATAAACCACAAGCTCCAGACCCACACTATACTACCAAAGAAACTCCACTTCAACAACCTAACAGCCCCTGTAAACAAATATTTAAACGAAATCAGTATTGCAGGGAGGCTGAGAAACCAAGTGCATCAGCAAAATAAGATATAAAAGCAAAATATGCACAAGTGATACTGCACTTGATGTTGCCTCGAAAATGGTGAAGGAATTAGAGATTACTGACTGGGATTCAACTGACATTGCTGATATGATCAGTGAGGAGATATCTCCCATGCTCCCAGATTGGAAAGAATCCAACTTAACTCAAAACCTTCATCATCAACAACAAAGCTTCAATTACAACGACAATGATGACGAAGATGGTATAATCCACCACCCTTTATATTCTCCCTCCACCCAAAATTCCTCGCATGCTTCCCTTCTAGGCCTTTTCACATCAACTCATGATTGGCCTCAAGGTAATTACAATTAGTTTATATATTAATAGATACAAGGTACAAATTCGATTGAATTTTTCATTAACTTTGAAGATGGTACATATTAAACATCATGTGATTGGTCTTCGACTTCCTCAGATACAGAACTAAACAGGGTAAGATAAGGGTTGTGATATTGCTACAACTACGGTGAGGCTATAGAAAAAATAACATTGTTTGAACATTTGAGCTTTTATACTTGCATCTAAATCAGCTGCTAAATTTATGTATAATCATAATTCTTAACTGATTTCACGTTTGATATTATATTATTTAAAAGAAATCTAATTATTGATAAAAATTAAGAAAAAAACTACCTCCACAGGAGTAGCACTAGCCAACTGGAATAGGTCTGCATAGGTCACACCTGGATACTTGTCTTTGATAGGCTCCAGTAGCTTGACAGCATTGAAAAGCCCTGTAATCCAGCTTATAAGGCAAATTAAATTTCACCAACTTCATAAATAAGTAGGAGATGAATCATATCTGACATACCAGCATTAGCCACATGTTTTTGTTCTATTTTAAATCTTAAACTTCCATTAGCTCCACCTCTCTGTGGCCACTCTTCAATATTCTTGTTACAAGTGCCAGCATCGTGCCATCCCAGACGGACCTGTGAAGATCAAAAAAGAATATGTACAATATATTATGAAGTCTATGTTTCATGTATATACTAGTGCCAACACAACAATAATTTGGATGATGGGATCCTAACAATAACAAGGGAATATTTGGAACAAGTGCAAGTCATTTTTGGTCGACGGAAAGCGTAATTGAAGGCTTTACAATTAAGAAGAGAACAACTTACACTGATAGCAAGAAAACAGAGAGGACGTTAACAATTAAAACAATGTGATAACATCATGAGGCTGAATATTCCACGCGAAAAAATAGCTCATGTTTAATGCAAAAAGACTGGAACTATTGATTTCCAGACCCGTGAATACTAAATGTTCTCTCTGCAACTGTTGATTTCTCGACCCGTGAATCTATACGAATGTCACAGCTTGTGAACAAAACGGGAGAGAGGACGTTAGCAGTTGTCATAAAATCAGATAAGCTCCAGATGGATTGCATGAGAAAGTGAAGGCAAATGATATGAAGATAGGGTTGGCTTATTTCATACAAAAATGCAGTGTATGATTTTAACAGGTATCTGACTCTATAAAGCAGCAGAAGCAATGAGAATGATTACTATAACTAGAATATGGTTACCAGATACATCTATAAGAAAAGGGGCAATCTAGTAGCGTAGTATATTGTGGAGAAAAGGACCTATTGATCGAGTACAATGAGTTATCAGGAAGTGTAAGACTCATTTAGCTAGGTAGATAGTTAGGTTGTCCGATTAATAAATAGAGAACCCTGGGAAAATTTTAAGCATGTAATATATTATTGAAACACCATCTTTGTTTTCCGTCTCAAGGTCATTCTTTGAATACACAGTCTCTTCACTATAGTAAGAGAATGGAGGTTCCCTCAACATACACAAGTCCTCTTATTTTGTAAGTAATGCAAAAAACTCTGTTACTGCTAAAACCACTACAAATGACCAAAACTAAAATCCCCTGAGGTTAACGTAAAAAAGATTAACTCAAATTAACTAAATACGATTCCCTCGTCTCTAAATAAAGATGCACAATCAAAATAACACCTATTGGCCGCAATCAAAATTCAAAAATTCAGCTTAGCTACGATCTTCCAAAGTCACATTCCGCTTAGGGAACAACATAAATCGATATTAATAACTCGAAAATCACTACAATCACTACTCAATTGGTTCCCTATTAGGTAAGAGTTCTGACCCGTATATTTGAAATAATGTTGCAATGGGGCATGTCATGTCATGGTGTACCTGAAACCAATCAACCTGTTATAAGGAAGACACTGTATTGTTTTAAAGGTATATCGAGTTAAAATGCTTTTAGTCCATACTCATGAAGCAGCAGTTAAATAGACGTAAAATATGTTGATAAATGTAAACCAAGCAGAGCATTGAAATTAATTAAAACATACTCTGTGTTTGTAATGAGAGTTTAAAGCATATACCATAATTTGCAAAGAGTCAATAATTTCTAAGTTATATACTTTAATCGAAATGCAACTTCTGCATTGGATGTGGGTTGACATGTGAAAATACCAGCTGCAAATATACGGCAAGCACAAATAAAACATTTAGATAAACCTATTAAGTGCTCCAATACTGACAAATAATAATCATTTACAATAGAGTTTGTCCATTAAATATTCACACCATTGAGTACTAATCAAGCAGAATTCACATTTGCAATTTGTAAAAATGCGCAAAGGACATGCAAAAATCATAATAACAATACATGCTTGTAAGAAAAAAATTTATATATAGTGCATCTTATCCCAATTATAGTGAGTTCAGAATTCAGTGTTCCCTATGAGTAAAAGAAATGTTCATTATAATTTTTATAATTATAAAAATGTTTTATATATCCAAATTCAGATACATTGTACATTGAATTCCCCTGACATTTTATATTATGATAATATACAATATCGAAACTTCAGATGAATCAGGTAGCATTAACTGATAAAAAAGATTGGAAACCCGAAAAACTATGGAATGCCCTAGTGAAGCAATAGGTTCAAATGCACAAGATTTTACAGCATTAACACAAAGCACATATCAAAACACTGATAATTTGTAGACATTTGGTTTCAACAATAAAATCTCACAGATTTAAACCCCTGATTCATGACATAGAACAATAGAAACTTTATGAAAATAATGCAGGAACTACATCAATGGAGATATCAGATAAAAGTGTAAATCAATATGTATGTACCTCAAAAGCTAGTGTATATAATGCAAATGAGACCTATAAAGAGGGTAAAACAAAACGGAAATTTAGTAATCAATTTAGTAGTTGACCAGAACATACAAACGCAAAATGGACAATTCATCATTTCATCTTACGTAGATCATCGACACATCTTTTTTAATAAAAAAATGGAATTATCATCTTATTAATTAAATACTCCATAAATTTACACATACTCGACATACTTTCGAATCAAACACAAAAAAGAGCATAAATAAGAGACTAAATAACAATTATACACAGAGATATGAGCACAGAAGAAGATATACACGCAAATCCGAGAATAAAATAAGGGCATACCATAAACACTTTTGAATTGAACTAGAAGAAAGCTCCAAATTTGAGAATAAAGAGACGGCAAGAACCCTAATTTACTCCAAGAAAGCGACTGCTAGAACCCCCATTACAAGCTCCAAATGTTGAACCCGTTTGAGAAGAAAGCCCCAAATTCTACACACCCTAATTAATAGAACCCTCATTACAATCTCCAATATCTAACCCCGACTTAGAAGAAAGCTCACCTTCCTTGAGCGAATTTAGAACTCTAATTTTGAACTCATCGAGAGTCTTTTCGTTTGAGAGAGTTTTGGATAAGGGAGAGTGTGTACATTTGTCGGTGTATAATAGTATAATAAGTGTGAGAGTATATTTTGGTTTATAATATAAAGTGAGCGGGTCAAAATTTTACTTTTGGGCCGCTTAAAATCTTGTCCAAATTTGGCCCGCCGTTTTTATGCCGCCTAACAATTTTGTCCTACAGTAACACTAGTTCTAATATCAAAAGTAATACTGTATTTTATGTTACAATAGATATTTCGTCATGTCTATGCTAACATCAACTATCCCTATACTGTAACATAAAAAAAGTGTTACCTCAGATCAAATTTTAGTGATTTAAGGCAACATTTATACTTGTAACACCAAAAAAAGTGTTGCTACAGGCCATATATGGTGTAGTGAAAGTTTGAAGGAAAAGGAAAATAGCAAAATAAAGATAGGGACTCAAGGCGGAGGAGGAGGAACCGGGAATATGAGCCTTCCAAGAAGGTTTGTCAGGGGAGTGGTGTCCCAACCTGCGAGAGGCCCCAGATTTAGAAAGGCCCCAAGTGAGAGTGTTAGCCAGGGCGGCGGACAATCTAGGACAACATTTCATAGCCAACCCCACGCCCCAATACCGGAGGGTCAAACATGTGGAAAAAGACACCTTGGAGTGTGCAACCAGGCGAGAGCCCCTCTGAAATGGTACAGGTGCGACCAACCCGAACACCTTGCCCCCAACTTCCCCCGACTCAACATGACGTGTTTCCAATATAGGAAGGTAGGGCACATGAGGATGGATTTCCTGGCATTAAAGCCCCCATCCTCGGGGATGAGCAGAGCCGCATCCAACCAGCCCCCAGCTGCTAGGACTTTCAACATGACCTTTTAGGACGCTGTCTGGAACACTGACGTGATAGCAGGTACCCTTCCGTTAAATTCTGAACATGCAAATATCCTATTTAATTCTGGAGCGACCAAGTCTTTTATATCTCGAAATTTTGCTAAGAAGTTAAAACTTAACGCCATACCCTTACATGAGTTATTACAAGTGGAAATAGCAGATAGAGAAATAATTCATATAAATAAAGTACCCCATAAATGCAAGTTGAAATTAGAAGGGAAAATCTTTGAGGTTGACTTAATCCCATTTGTGTTAGGAGAATTCGATATAATATTAGGAATGGATTGGTTATCTAGTAATGGAGCGCAAATAGATTGTGAGCGAAAGAGGGTAAAGATAAGAGTGTAAAATGGAAAGGAATTAGTGTTTAAAGGTCAGCGACAGACCCATAAATTTCTGACCATGCTTCAGGCGAAGAGATTGTTAAAGAAAGGTAACGAGGCCTACTTGGCTTATGTGCTGATACCAAGAAGGAAGTTCCCAACATACAGGACATACCCGTAGTGAATGAATTCGAGGATGTGTTTCCAGAGAACTTACCAGGATTGCCACCTGACAGAGAAATAGAATTTTCTATAGAACTAGCACCAGGGAAGGCACCAGTGTCCAAGGCCCCTTACAGGCTAGCCCCAGTTGAGATGAAGGAACTAGCTTCTCAACTGCAAGTATTATTAGATAAGGGGATGATAAGACCCTAGTGTGTCGCCATTGGGAGCACCAATACTGTTCGTAAAGAAAATGGATGGCAGTATGAGATTATGCATAGACTATCGGGAGTTGAATAAGCTGAATATCAAGAATAGGCACCCTCTCCCTAGGATTGATGACCTTTTCGACCAACTCAAGGGTGTTGTACACTTTTTCAAAATAGATTTGAGGACATGATATCACCAGTTGAAAATCATACCTGAGGATATACCCAAAACTGCTTTTCGTACTAGGTATGTACACTATG
Organism: Apium graveolens; assembly: GCF_009905375.1. Lineage (NCBI taxonomy): Eukaryota > Viridiplantae > Streptophyta > Magnoliopsida > Apiales > Apiaceae > Apium > Apium graveolens. The sequence continues at coordinate 169,435,071 of NC_133654.1, read as the reverse complement.
AGTTCTTAGTCATGTCATTTGGGTTAACCAATGCACCTGTATCCTTTATGGATTTGATGAACAGAGTGTTCAAAAAGTACCTAGATATATGTGTGATAGTTTTTATAGATGATATTCTAATCTACTCAAAGAAAGATCAAGAACATGTAGAATATTTGAGGATAGTCTTAGAAATCTTGAGGAATGAAAAATTATATGCCAAGTTCTCGAAATGCGAGTTTTGGGTAAAGGAAGTTCAGTTCTTAGGACATGTGGTGAGTAGCAAAGGAGTTTTAGTCGACCCCGCCAAGATAGAGGCAGTATCCAATTGGGAAAGATCGATTACCCCAACCGAAGTTAGGAGTTTTGTGGGTTTAGCAGGATATTACCGGAGATTCGTGCAAGACTTTTCCAAGATAGCCGGCCCATTGACTAGGCTTACCCGCAAAACGAAAAAGTTCGTATGGACAGAGAAATGCGAGGAAAGCTTTCAGGAATTAAAAAGGAGGCTGGTGTCAGCACCAGTGCTCATTCTTCCCGATGGAAAGGGAGAGTTTGTGATATACAGCGACGCCTCGCACAAAGGACTAGGATGTGTGCTTATGCAGCACGGAAAGGTTATTGCGTATGCCTCTCGGCAGTTGAAGGAATATGAGATCAGGTCCCCAACCCACGATCTAGAGTTAGCAGTCATAGTGTTTGCCCTCAAAATTTGGAGGCACTACTTGTACGGTGAGAAATGTGAGATTTACACAGACCATAAGAGCCTCAAGTATATTTTTACTCAGAAAGAACTGAACATGAGACAAAGAAGATGGTTAGAATTGATTAAGGACTACGACTGTGAAATTTTGTATCACCCAGGTAAAGCCAATGTGGTGGTTGACGCCCTCAGTAGAAAAGAGAGACTCAAAATGATGATGACATCTGAGGAGTTAGTTAAGGAATTTGAAAAGATGGAAATTGACGTGAAAATAACCGGTAAAGAAATGGAAAGATTATTTGAGATTAAGCTAGTGCCGGAACTGACTGAAAAGATACGAGTGTGTCAGGAAAAGAAGATGAATGAAGAATGAGAAACCTTGACCGGTGAGGAAGTCAGATGCGAGAAGGATGAGAAAGGGATCTTGAGGTATGCATCCCAGATTTGGATTTCAAATGTGCAAGAATTAAAGAATGAGTTGCTGCACGAGGGGCACAAGCTCCAGATATTCGATCCATCCAGGAAGTACGAAAATGTACCGTGCCCTTAAGGAATATTATTGGTGGCCTAACATTAAAAGAGAAGTAGTAGAGTGGGTCAACAAGTGCTTGACATGCCAGAGAGTGAAGGCTGAACATCAGCGACCGAGTGGACTATTACGGCCCCTGGAAATTCCGGAATGGAAATGGGAGCATATAACCATGAATTTTATGACAGACCTACCAAGAATGAAAACCAATCACGATTCCATATGGGTTATCATAGATAGACTGACCAAGTCCGCGCACTTCCTGCCGATCAACGAAAGGTACACCGTGGACAAGCTAGTGGATATCTACTTGAAGGAAATTGTAGTGAGACACGGCGTTCCTGTTGCCATAGTGTCAGATAGAGACCCAAGATTCAATCCCCAATTTTGGAGAAGCTTCCAGGAGTTTGTAGGCACCAGACTAAATATGAGTACCGCTTACCACCCCCAAACTGATGGGCAAAACGAAAGGACTATTCAGACCCTAGAAGATATATTACGAGTATGTGCCGTCGACTTTAAAGGGAATTGGAATGAACACTTATCCCTGATCGAATTTGCCTACAACAATAGCTATCACGCTAGCATAGGAATGCCTCCGTATGAATCTCTTTACGGAAGAAGATTCTGCTCTCCCCTATGTTGGGATGAGGTAGGAGAACACAAGATAATAGGACCCGAGTTAGTCCAGCAAACCAGGGAGATGGTGGGACTCATTAGGAAGAGACTGGTAGCAGCTCAAGACAGATAAAATAAGTACGCCGACCAGACCAGGAGAGATAGAGAATATGAAGTAGGAGATTCAGTATTGTTGAAGGTATCTCTATGGAAAGGAGTCATGAGATTCGGAAAGAAAGGGAAGCTGAGTCCAAGATTCATAGGACCCTTTGAGATTTTGTGGAGAATAGGGACCTCTAGATTATGAGCTCGCCTTGCCTCTTAATCTGCAACAAGTGCACAATGTGTTCCACGTGTCAATGCTAAGGAAATACCATGCCGATGCGCGATATGTGATAGAGTATGAGCAGGTAGATTTACAACCAGACCTGACCTACGTTGAGCAACCGGTAAGGGTAATGGACCAAAAAGAACAAGTGCTGAGAAACAAGACTGTGAAGCTGGTTAGAGTCTTGTGGAGAAATCAAAATGTTGAAGAGTCAACTTGGGAACTGGAAGACGCAATGAGGAATAGATATCCCCGCCTATTTTCTAATTGATTCCGGGACGGAATCCTTGTTAGAGGGGAAGACTGTAATAACTCAAATTTTGAGACTTTGTAAAAATGCTTAATAAATAGTAACCTGACAGACGGGGAAAACTTTTTTTCCCACACTATGTTGTGCATGAGAAATTGAGTTTCGGAGTTGATAACATGATTATACGTACCAAATGAGCGTATGTAAACGCTATTAGTTTCTGAAGAAAATGAACTTTGAAAAATGACCGTATTTATGAACCATCAAGGATTACGAGAATCACAATATAATTAAGAATTTAAAACCCTATAGATTTATATCCAAGAACGATACTTAAAAACATAAATAATGTATACGAAAGGATTTTGCACCGTGGACCGTTTACGAGAAATTATTACGAAAACTGATTAAGCGGCCGAACAAACGAGTAAACGAATAATAAACGTATCGAACTAAATCAAAGAAGTAATCATGGCTAGGTTACCAAATAGTAACCTAAGCTAGGTACAGATGATCACCTAAGCTAGAAAATAATGACCATGAATAGTGCAAGGGAGTACTTAGCTAATAATCTAACTTTGAATTTGTGCAAGCTAGCAAATATATGTATTATATATGCATATTTAGGATGAGATATACACACAAACACAATCTTTCAAGAGAAACAACAAGAAGCATCACAAAAATCTCTCTCTCTCCCTCCCAAACCCTTCCATTCGGCCCTAGCAAAAAGGAGAAGAAAATCAAATTCAAAACCCCAAGCTCTAGTCATGGAAAAAATCCCCCATTAATTCCCAAGCTTCATACATCCTAAACTAAGGTAAAAAAAAAATTCAAGCTCATTTTATCAAAGTTTGATGGGTGAAATAAATTCAACAAAGATGATAATGAATAGTATGAATAGTAACTTTTCTTTGGTTTCTTGATTTTAATTGTTGATCTAGTTCCAAAAACCCTCCCAAGCACTCCCAAGACTTCACCATCATCAAGAACACATCTCAAGCTTTCAAGAAAGGTATAAATCTTTGACCCATCTTTAATTAAGGTTTAAGTTCAAGAATCTTTTGAAACCTAGTTATAAACTTAGTTTTAGTGGTTGATTTGTTGTAATCTTGATGTTTAGTTAATTAGTTATAAGGTTGATGATTGTTGCCTCAAGAACATGATGTTCTTAAGAGCAGTTAGTGTGGTAATGATGATTTGATGATTGTTGGTGGTAGTATAGAGATTTAAGACGTAAACGAAACTCGGATCGTAATCGTAATCTCGCTAAAACGAATAAAACACAACATTAAGTTTCTGTAGAAAGTCCCGAAGATATAAACTGTAGTTTCTTGAACAATAATACTTGATTATGATATAAAATGTTATAAGTATCGTTTAGACGCTTTAATCGCTTGATTCCGATTTACGGATCAAAAGTTATGACCGTTTTAGTAAAAGTGAATTACGCGACAAAAACTGCTACGAATTACGAATTTTGGAAATGGAAATGATCGACTTAAAAATATTCATAAATAATAAAATTTCTACAGAGAGTATTAAATAGAGTTCCTCAACTGTGATAAAAATTTCAAGTGAAACTAATGATTTTTCAATTTTATAAAAATATCGGAACCAAGTCTGCGCGATTAGAAAAACCGTTAGAAATCATAAGCGGAGCCGACGATGAAAATATAAACAAACATAAGGTCCTTCGAAAAGGAAGCGACCGTGACATGAATAAGTACTTAAAGGAATAATAACGGTAATATAAGTTGAGAGAGTGAATAATAAGTAGCATATGAGTACGAGTCACCGTAAATTAGAACGAGATCTAACAAAACGATTTATGTTTATGGTTATAGAATTCCGAGCGGACCCTAGAGCATCCTCCACCTAGAAATACCTAGGCAAGTTTACGAACCCAACTCCATATACTGTTGTGTTATGAAATGATTGTTTTATTATCTTTTGCATATATGACATGCTTGCCATTATATGTATATTATAGCGATGTTGTACGATATGTATATGTCGTAGAATGTTTAACGCTGCCATGAGCGTGATGTATAATTATAAGACCGAGAGTCAGTCGGAATTTTAAAATAAAAACCCAGAAATCATTCCGGTGATGTTTTGGACGATTAAAGTCAGCAGTTATTTTATTTCAAAGGACTCGACGTCCTTTTGTGAAACATTAAATACCTCAAACTTTATTAAAACGATTTCTAACGATCGTATTCCCTCAAATATATTTAATTACTTGAATAATGAATATTATTTCATTTATTTTTTAATATAGGAGAATTACTCTCAAATGATTATTTATTTCAAACTTGATTAATTATTAAAAATTATTTTAATTATCTAAACATAAATTAGTTGAGGAATATTATTTCAAATATTCTTTTATAATATAATTATTCGAGGTTTAATTATTTAATAATAATTATTTAATTATTAATTATTTATCAAATAATTTATATGATTTAAAAATCATAAAAACCTGATTTAAAATACTTTCTGAATTTCAGAAAATTATTTGAATAATTTCAGATCGTCGAAGAATATTATCTCGACGTATTTTAAATATTTTGAATATAGTTTCAAAAGAAACTCCCCTTCATTTATTTATCTGTTGACAAAGGTCAACTTACATCCTTAGTACTTCCTCCGAAAATTCTCGAAAGTACATATATATATATATACATACATATGAGACGAGCTGTACCTATCAACAAGCAAAATGTTTGGGGAACTTCGATATAGTTCGATGATTCCAAGTATATGATAGGATTTGCTAAAGGACAAAGGAGGGGTAGGATCCAAGTACTTCGTGTATTTGATAGACTGCCGATACCGTGGGAGACGGTATTATATATACCTAAGGACCTGCGAAGTGTGTGTATACCCGAAATGAGGACACATAGCCCGTATGCGGCAAGGGTGATAACCAGAATACGAAGGTGTCGTCCTTCTACTAGTAGAAAAGGTTACTAATTGTCCGTAGTACAACTGATTATCGCATGCGGTAGCTCTAAGTGAATGTCCTATTCTTCCAATTGGAATTGTGATGTAATACCGTAACCTAAGTCTAGGTGTCGGGTTTACCATTAAGGTATTCACAGGATAATAAATCCACTAAAGAATTGTTTTCAAAAGAAGGTGTGTATCACCAAGAAAAACTATTTTTGAATAAAACGCATTTATCATATATGGTATTATACTTGAGTTTATCATACAGTCATTTCATACTGTACATTATTATGTTGGGCATTATAGCTCACACTTGTTTTCTTAAATTGACACAACACAACAGTGAATCAAGATGCCTATCACGAAACTCACAGAGACGGGTAGAAAATGACCAACTGTTCCATAGGATGTTTGGTGTTGTACCTCTGGTAGATCGAATAAGCTGGATTGGTTTTCAGTTGTTTTTGGTCTGGCTTATTTATGAGTATGACTTATGTAAGATAATAAATAAGAAACGAATATTTGGTCGACGGACTAACCTTAGTTAAAAGGTTATTTCTGCGGTAAGACTTAAATTACTTTTGGGTTGTAATAATTATCACTTTGTGGATTGATTTACTCCAGTAATGAATGGTTCGTTTCCAAGACAATAACCTATAAATATGTGTGTGATAAGTGTGGGGTCGTAAAGGTGTTAGTATTTATATATTGTGATACGAGATAAGTGTTATATAGCGTTCAAGATGGCGTGGCCTCCTAGATCCCTGACCCCGAATTTTGGGGCGCCACAAAGTTTGTATTTATTGCAATAACACCCTCCTCTATCACACCCAAGAACAACATATTTATCTTTCCTAGAGCACTTGATTGATAAAGCATACCCCTGATCTAAGTATAAACTCTTGGTAGAATTAATTAGATCTTCACGACACTTGAATGATGTACCAAGAAAGTGCAATTCCATTTCTTCTAAAATTTTGGGAACTAACTCTGAAATTAACATCAGACATATTTTTATAATTAGGACCCAATATGAATGAAATTTTATAGAAAATATCTCAATAACAAGGATACATAATCACTTGTTTCTCTATTTTAAGTAAAGAAATTTAAAGCATATAAAAAAAGGATTAAACACAAAATTACCTTCACCATCCGATAATTCTTCAGAAGTTTGAGTAACATAAGAATGTATTCCAGTTGCTTGAGTATCATCCATGGCTCAAACTAAGTTGACTGTGATTTTGATTTGCTTATACAATGAGTTTTAGGGTTTGTTTTGCCTATTCTTTAATTAGGAACGAAGCTGTATAATTTGTATGTGTATACGAAGCCTTCTTCGTGTATATATCTTAGGGACACTTTTATCTTTTTGAACAAGTTTGCTCTGGATACAAATATTCTGCTCTGGATAAAAATTTCCCAATAATTAGTAGGGAAGCAAACCGAAAATCAAACCAAAACAGGGAAAAGATGAAGGGTGGTGTCAAATGCAGGTCACTTTTGTCAAATGCAGTTTGGTTAGATTACGTTAAAGCCCCTAGTGCTTAATAAATGATTCAAACCTAATTAATGTATACAGGTGTACTTTTCCTACGTAATGTTGCTGATTACTAAGTAGATTAATATTTAGACTTAATATTCATATAAAATAATATGTGATATTATATTTTATAAATATTTAACTTTTTATAAAATAATTCATCATGTCAATTTTTATTGAAAATATAACACATCAAATTTAAAATAATTTACAATATACATAAATATATTACATAATTTATATATATTACATAATTTAATTAATTTACAATATACATATATATATATATATATTTATTAATTTAATGTTGTATCTTAATTCTACTCGGGCAAAAAAAATGGTGCCAAAACATATATGCATTTTAAAAAATTATTTTATATTTAATGGAGATTGCATAGATTACAAAAAATGCAGAACACTAAAATTTATTTTTTTTGAAAAAAAAGATAAAACAAATAGTGTGAAAACACTACACTTATTATAAATTAGTTGAAAAAAGATAAAACAAATAATGTGAAAACACTACTCTATCTTACATTACATGCATGTATTAGTAGCTATTTAGTATTTATATATATATATATATATATATATATATATATATATTTTTAAATTAGTTAAAAATTAACTACAACACATTTATAACTAGTGACTAAAAAATGACATAAAAATAAAGTTATATATTAATTTATCACATATTATACAAATTTTCCAAGAAAAAAAGAGTACCATCAAAAGTGCATAAATTAGCTAAAAATTTAACTACAATATATATTTATAATCAGTGACTATCAAAGGATATAAATATAAATGTATCTATTAATTTTAACAATACTATACAAATTTTCCAAGAAAAAGATATTACCATCAAAAAAGCATAAGTTAGTTAAAAATTAACTAGAACACATATTTACAATTAATGATTAAAAATGGACATAAAGATAAAGTTATTTATTAATTTAACACATATTATATAGATTTTTCAATAAAAAACAATAATATCATCAAAATAGCAAAAAAATATGAAGTTTTTGTGTATTAAAAAAATGGAAAAGACTTGGAAAAAATGGACAAAATCTTTAAGTCACCTTAGTTAAGGATGATGAAACTCTTTTCTTACTCGCGTTAAATGATGGATTGAAGATGATGATGAAGCGCTTATTCCCCGGATTAGATGATGGATTGAAAATGAGCAGATTATACTAAGATATTTTAAAGAGAGATATAAATAAAAAGGTCAGATGATGGATTTAAAATGAGCAATTATACTAAGATATTTTAAAAAGAGATATAAATAAAAAAGTAAGAGTTAGTCACATTTTATAAGTGAGATAAAATATGAAAATAATATGAGATTAATTGTATAATGTGTAAGATTAAGTTCATTGTATTATTAAGTGCATTGTAAATATAAGTTAATATGAACATTATATCAGATTAAATGTATTTTGTGTAAAATATAAATTTAATAGGTGTATTGTAAATATAAGTCAAAATGAAAATTATATTAGCTTAAATGTATTATGTGTAAAACATAAATTTAATGTATTATTAGTTGTACTATAAATACAAGTTAAATGAATTAACGGTTAAAATATAATATATACATATATATATTTCAAATAAACCGTATACAAAAAACTAGAAGATGATTAACAAAAATCTAGAAGATATTAAATAAGTAAGTATTTATACACAAAATTAAGAGGGTCGTTTGGGTAATCTGGACACGGCACGCTGATCTAGGAGAAGAAAGTTATCCATTTAACCTGTCTCTAAACTCAACAACACTACTCTGCTGAGTCGATCAGATTGGATCAGATCAGGATGGCGTATGTAGATCAATCATTTTCAATCACCGACGACGATTTAATGATGGACGACTTCTCCTACACCATTCACAACCGTCCTCCCATCAAAGAAATCGCTCTCGCCGTCTCTCTCCTCATCTTCGGCATCCTTGTTATCGTCTCCGGTGTCTTTATGTCTCTCTACAAAGTGGGCGGAGATCACGCTCATGGTACCTCAACCCCCCCCCCCTCTCTCCCCCCCCTCTCTCTCTCTCTCTCTATTTACTCTTTAGTTTTTTGCTGGCAGGTGTGTTCTTTGCTATTTTGGGCTCGGTTTTGTTCATTCCGGGGTTTTATTATACACGGATTGCTTACTATGCCTATAAGGGCTATCAAGGTTTTTCGTTTTCCAATATTCCCCCAGTTTGATTTTTCGACTAATTAAACATTACTATGTCATGTGAGCTTCATTTTGTAAATATTTGTATACACAATGTTCATCAGTTGATTACTTTCTCTGTTAGCTTTTGTTGTAATGATATTCCATCCAGTTTTTTATCCCCTCGTATATATTTTGTTAACTAAATACTCTTGTTAATTATGTTTTTACCTAAATAGTAGTACCTAGTGACTTAATTGTAATGTGCTATGTGGTATCATCTGTTTGACAAGAAGAATGTAATTCGACGGAGTTGGATAACTGTGTTTACATTCGTTCTCTGTTTCATCCCTACTGTTTCCAGCTATAGCTTGTACTAACCAATCTGAGGATGAATGCTTCATTCTCCTTCCCACTCATTTTCTTCACAAACGCGTCTTAGAAATTCGAAGTCTTTCATTGTGTTTTTACTCTACAGTCTCTCCTCTTCGCCATTCTCTTATGTTCACGCTTTTCATTCCGTTCCACCCAAGAAGACGGAGCATTTTAGTTGCTTAAGCTAGTTCATTGGTGTTCTATGCAACGAACAGTGTTTTATGTATTAAAGATAGATCGTTAGTGTTCTTAGGCATGGAGCAATACTACTTTACTACATACCAACTTATTCTTAGTTTCCTGATCTTGGTTGCTTCCAATTGCACAACATTAAATCTTAATCTGTGTCTGATTCCACTGTCTATATAGATAACATAACAGCTATGTGAGCTACTGAACTCATTCTTCGTTAGTAACTCCCATATAATTCTTTTCCAATTGTTTAGAAGTTTCTTATGTTGTTTAATTGACATGTATTTTCTAGCCAAAGTGTCTTTGAAAGAGATTCTGAAATTAATGGCAGAGATTTTTTAGAACCTTTATGTACTCTGAGAGTGCTTACGTTTGTATTCAACGTCTTTAAATTGTTATAATTTTTTCCTAGTCTGTAATTTTCCACGATTTGCGTCCAAAAAACAGGTAATTAAAATTTTGGTATTTCATAACGAGAATCCCAGAAGTAGATTTGGACATTAAATGTGGTGCTGGGCTAGTTTGAATTTTACCACAGAACGCTTTAGATTGAATGCTTATGGATTGGTATTCGATCGGTTAGATGTGTGTGTAAGAATCAGATGTCTCTGTACGGATTTGCAGAAACTGTCTCTGCCGTGATTGTTTATGTAGGTATCCGGAAATAATTATCTGCTTCCTGCTAATCACATAACGTTAGGTTAGCCATTTCTCAAGTCGGCTATTGCTGTCCTTTCTACTTGATTTGTTGTAATCTTTTGGCCTCTAAATCCTAGTCAAATGTTGCATTGGCACCTCATGTTGTAGACATATACACTCCTTCCATTAAAATGTGCATATTACCATTTCCAAGATCTCTGTATGACGTCTGTTTGGTACATATACATGTTTTGGACCAAGTTGTGTCCTGCTTGAATCATCAGTTACTTTGATAAATTAGTTCAAAGGAACAGCGATGCCGAATCAAAGAATCTTAAGTCTTGTATTACATTGTGCATTGGATTATGGAAAAGACTTGGATTATCGATTAAAAGATGCCCGTATCAAACTGGCTGTCCTCTCTGTTGTTAAAAGTACTGACCTTTAAATGACCGTATTTAGCTCTCTTTTTTTACAGAGAAACAACTAACTGTCATGTTTTTAACGCATATATCTATAACTTTGGTAAATTTTTTTTTTGTCTTTTTACCAATACTAAAATAGACAGATGAAATAGAACAGTCAAAATAATTTAATTAAAATCTTTTTGGTCCAGATTAATATGGAAGTATTGCCAAGTTTTAAAGGGTCCTCAATTTCTTCCAAGTTTTCCATTGTCTTCACCCAATACAATGCAAGGCCGATGGCCTTAGTAAGAGTTTGCTTAGCTTGTTCAACTGCCTCCTTACTAGCTGGAATAGCAGATTACCCCTGCATTCCTCAATGTGGCATACGCAGCGTTGCATGCACTAAGAAAGACGACCGTTGGCCTTCATTGAACGACAGGACGATGCATCTATAATTGGGTCATGGAACAATCATAAATTGCTTGCAAAGTTGTTGACATGAATTCCTTGGGGACGATGTTAGCAATGCCAGCAATAGTCAATAGGCCACAATCTTGCCAACATCTAGTGCCTTGGTAATGACCGGAGGAAAGTATGGTCTGGCCATTCAGACTGCATTAGCTTGTAGACTCGAGCAAACCGGTCTAAAATGGTTAAGAAATTTGTCTATTGATTTGGTCTGAATTTTGTACGTATAGAATATTGGTTCGAACTAACGATAAAAACAACTCATCCGCTTTGACTCTGATAAAATAAATTTGATAGATGATTGAATACAGAAATTTTAGAACCCGTTTAAAATTTAAAACCGTAACTGAGACAATGAAGTCCAAATGCATCAAAACTGGGTTTGGGAGGGGCACGTTTCAGATTTACACAGTTGGGATGTCACTTATTTGTTTCCGATCGGAGCATCATGCCCTATAAAGATATGTTGATGAAGAGTGATATGCAGAGTAGCAAAGAAACCGTTGCTAGGAGGATGCCAAGAGACTCTCGTATGAGGCAATAAGGCGTGTTATATAAATAGGTAGTTTACTTGCTGTTAATGTATCCGATCTTACCCAACTAGCTTATGGCACCGCAACAATTCAATTGACTTGAAAGAAATCCCAAGTCTTTTGGCAAGACGAGGCACACTTGAAGAAACTTGCTGACAAGAATCAGTGATAAATTATCCTGACGGAGGAAAAGCATATAATTACAATGGCAGAAAGAGGATCACCGGTCATGACGGTTGTCACTAAGATAATAGTTGGAGACGAGCTGTTATGCCCAAATAGGGACATGGCCTCTAAACAAGCCCATTACAAGAATTATTAATAATATTGGGCTTAATAAATAAGCTCAAGAATATGGAAGAGCTCTCTTAATTTGTATATGGATTGGGACCATGTACCGCATGTTGACCAAGACTTTGCATGATGACACGTGAGAATATATAAAGGAGCATAGTAATGTTCACCTTTTATTAGGAGATGACACATGTCCACCTCTAACTAGGAGGTGACGCATGTCCATATCTTACTAGAAGATGAGTCATGTCTGCATCTCCAACAGAAAGGGGCATGTCCACCTCTTACTAGGAGGTGAGTATTGCCCTCCTCTTACAAAAAAGTGAGTTCGGTCCTCCTTTTACTAGGAGATGAGTCTTATCCGCCTCTCCAGCAGTAAGGGGGTCATGTGCACTTCTCAACAAGACTTGAGTCCTGTCCACCTCTGAATCGGGAAGGGAGTCATGTCCACCTCTCAACAAGATAGGGATCAACTCCACCTCTCAACATGAAGGGAGTCATCTCCTCATACTACTAAAAGGGGAGTCCTCTCCTCATACTAAGAGATGAGTCATCTCCTCATATTATGCATGACTCCATATTACCAGATTGGGTGGCCTACCACCATATCACTGTGAGGGGTAGCATGTCCCCATATTAACAGGAGGAGAGTGCTCACCTCATATTTTTAAGAGATAAGTGAGAGTCCACGATCACATGTCAATTGCACAAGGAATATTATTACAACACTTTATGACTACATGACCCTATTGGGGCACATCATGGAAATCTCGGGGGACTATATTACGCTTGGAAGGACCTCTTCGAGGTCAGCACTACTTACATATTTCTGGGTCCACATCACATGACCAGACTCTAATGGGTCGCATGTGAGACCTCTAGATGTTCCCGTGCCCCATTATAAAGCATAATGTAATATAAAATGTAATCGAGGAATTATAACTCAACATGAAAATAGAAACAGATAAAAAATATTAAACTGTGAAGCACAGGAACCCTACATATGAAGACAGGATAAATACAAAGAACCAAAAGATGCAATTGACTCTTTAAGTCCTCAAATAGATCATGGGAAGAAGTTCATTGTCATGTTCAAGCAGCCATGAAGAATAAGACATGAAGGGACTTTAAGCATCAGTTACATGAAATGATTTCAAGTGTTACAGATCAAGGGTTCAATGAAAGAAGTAATGGATAATCACCAATCTATATCAGCTCAGAAACACAAGACAAAAAATGAATTAGGTTCTTTCAATGCTAGTTGTTTGTGAACCATACCAGTGCATCAAACATCAGTATTCAAGAAGGAATTTTGATTCAGTTACAGAAGAAAATGTTGATACAGTGAAGAATGGAAAAACAGAAGCAAAAATATTCTAAGGCTGAATACTCTTCACTCTGGTCGCCGTAGAAGTGTCAGTACTACTACAAGTAGTCTCTATGGTCTCCACAGAACTGGTCGCCATAGAGAATTAATTTAAGGCACCAACTGGTCGCCATAGAGAATTACTCTAAGGCACCACAATGGTCGCCATAGAAAATCACTCTAAGGCACCAGTGGTCGCCATAGAGCTTCAATCAGTCGCCATAGAGCTTCAACCAGTCGCCATAGAGCAACAAAAGATACTGATCGCCATAAAAGTGAAGACACAGAATGTACAAGTCGCCATAGAGCACTTTGTGATTTCCAGTAAATCAAATGCAGCAAATTCAAAGGTTTGAGTGGACACAGTAATGCCACCTGTTCAATGAATTTGAAAGACTGCATTAGCAGATAAATTAATAGAATTCATTTCAGTCATCTTCTTCAGCAATACAGTTTAGTTTACGAGAGCTCCATTAAAACCCCTCATTTATTAAGCTTGTAAACATATTGTTATGCTGCTGAATTTATTGTAGCTAATCAATTTATTGATTAGATTGTAGCAACCTCAAGGATTATATTAATAAAAAAATATTCCTCAAATTATTTTGTGTCTAATTTGATTCCGTACTTTTAACGAAGAACTTGTAAACGAATCGAAAAGATTGTAGGTATCGTATTCAACCCCCCTTTCTATGATACTTTGGGACTAACAATTGGTATCAGAGCTTGTTGATTGACATACAAATCAAGATCCGGAGAAAGAAACAAGTTCTTGAAAATTTCTTGAATTTTTTAATTTTCAAAAATTCTCATTTCTTGAAATTTTTGAACTTTAAATAATTTAATTCCGCCAAGATGATGAACAACCAAAGAATTGGAAGTATAAAGGTTCCCCCATTCGATAAAGATAAGTACAACCTATGGAAGAAAAAGATGATGTTGTTTGTGAAAGCTTCGAATCCACTTTACATTAGGATATTACTGAATGGCACTTATGTTCCGATGAAAGTAGTTGTTGAATCCACAACCACAACTGGTGTGAGAATTCCTTCCTCATCCACTCCCAGGGATCCGTTAAATATACGGAAACTGACAAGGAGTTGATAAATCTGGACACAAGCCTTCAACTCATAATTGTGGAATTGACCGATAATGATATGAGTCATCAACTTCTAGGATGTAACAGTGCAAAAGATATGTGGGATACCATTGAGCTTTTAATGAAAGGTACAGAAGAAGCGAAAGAAAACATGATGTATATTCTGACGACTCAGTATGAGGCATTCAAAATTCAACCCGGAGAAGCACTGTCTTCACTCTTTGAAAGATATACAAGACTGTTAAGTGAATTAAAGTTGCAAGGGAAAGTTTACCTTATACGAGAGTCCAATAGAAAGTTTATGCTGACACTCCCAGTTCACCTGAAATAAAAGAACACATCAATCAGGGAAAGAACAGATTTTAATACTATGTCTCTGGATGTTATCTATGGTAAGCTAAGAACACATGAGCTGGAGCAAGAGTAGAGAGCTAACATTTATGGACCTGGTTCTATTGACAATAAGAGTACGACACTTGCAAATAAGGTTCACCCTCCTCAATAATTAAAGAAATTGTTGTAGCTGAAATTGCTCATGGTGAGCCAGAGGATGAAAGTGAGTTTTACACTCAGGTGGAACTTGAACAGTTGGAGGACAAATCTATGGCATACATGGATGCAAAATTTAGTCATGTTAGATTCAGAAGAAAGCCCAACTATAAACCAATGGGTTCATCAGGGAGATTTCAGAAAGGAAGCTACTCATCAGGGTCAAGCTCCAAAGGAGGCTACAAGTCAAGTTGGGTAGACAAGAGCAAAACAAGATGTTACAACTGTAATGAGTTACAGCACTTTGCATCTGATTGCAGAAAGCCCAAGGCAGTAAAAACAAATGACTCCTATGAAAAGAAGGAAACTTATGAAGATTTGAAAATGAAGTATGAGAAGCGGAAATAGAAGCTGAATGTTTATGTGGTGAAGGAAAAGGGAAGAGCGTACATTGATGAAGGAAAAAGCAGGGATGATACTGATTCAGATGAAGAGGAAGAGTATGTAAATCTGGCTCTTATGGCAGACTCTGCAGAGGAATCATCACAATCATCTCAGATTCCTGAACTTACCACTATAGATATGTCTGTGTCTGAATACAAATCTATTGTGCATGAACTTACTTTAGAATTGTATAATGTTCATACAAGCATGCTTGCATATAAACTTGAAAATGATAAGTTAGTTCTTAAATCTGAGAGTTTAATATCTAGGAATGTAGAACAAGAAGTGCTTGTAGTTGGACTAGATGACCTTAAGCAAAAGAATGAATATCTAGAGAATAAGGTTAAGTGCAACACAGACATAGAAGCCATTCTTAGAACCCAAATTGCTGACTTAGAAAAGAAGTTACAAGTGTTTAAGAATGCAGCTTTGAATCAGAAAGAGATAATAGATAGTCAAAGATTTAAATCTAAGACTTCAATAGGACTTGACTATTCTAAGCTGAACAGTCGGAAACATAGTGGTACATTTGAAATAAACATGTTTGTCTCGGAAAAGGTTCCATACGTTATTAAGAATGTTGTATCTCCGTTATTCACTGAGCCTATTTCAGAATCTTTGGATGAAGTAAGTTTGCTAATCAATGAGGTGATTGCTGAAGATAGAGAGAAGGAAGAGGAATCCCCTAAGACTCCTAAGGCTCCAGCTAGTAAAGCCAAATCCATAGTTGACCTAGGTAATAAGGTGGATAGTAAGGACCCTGACTCACTTAAGAAACTAGACCCTATAGTTAACTCTAAGACTGGTAAAAGTGCTAAGGTTAAGACTAAAAAGAATAGAAATGGCAAGATAGGTGTAAATAAGAAATTTGATTTTGCATCTTCCTCATCTGAATCTAGGAAGTTATGTAATAATTACAATTTTGCTACACACCTTACACATGCATGCACTAAAGCTAAAGTACAATCTGTTGCAACTTCCAGTATGTCTGCCATGCCTAACATGCCTAGTTTTCATGAGACCTATGGTGTAGTTGGATGTACGCCATGTGCATATGTTACCATGCCTGAATATTTCAAAGCTTTTCATGCAATCGCTAGCACTTGCATTAACACTAAGACAAGCATGAGTAATGAGCACTCACATGCCAAAACTGTTTCTCCTATTTCTAAGTCTGACAACTCTGTTGAGACTAATACTGAGAAGAAGCCAGTCAAAGTGAAAGCTAAGCCTGTTAAGGTTTCATTTCTTGATTCTGTTTCTACTCCTAAACCTTCAGGACCCAAGAAATCTTGGGTACCGAAGTCTTCTTAATCATTATGTGTTTACAGGATAATGTAAAAAAGGAAAAGATTATGTGGATTCTGGACAGTGGGTGTTCTAGGCACATGACAGGAGAAAAGTCTCTGCTCACAGGTGTGGTTGAGAAAGTTGGCCTTATAGTTACCTTTGGAGATGACAACAAAAGATTTACTAAGGGATATGGCAGTTTGGAAATTGGCAATGTCATCATTGAAAACATCTTTCTTGTGGAAGGATTGAAGCATAATCTTCTGAGCATAAGTCAGTTTTGTGACAAAGGATACAATGTTAATTTCAGATCAGAAAGATGTTTGATTACTCACAGGAAAGATGAAAAGCTTGTTTTACAGAGAGTGAGGAAATGTAATTTATACGTAGCTGACTTGAAGTCTACCTGTGATCGAGTAATCAGACATTTCTACAGTAAAGCTTCATCAGAACAAAGTTGGCTATGGCACAAGAAGCTCTCGCACTTGAACTTCAAGACAATGAACTCTCTGGTTAAGAGAGAATTAGTGAGATGACTAACACAGATGGAATTCTATCAAGAAGGACTCTGTGAAGCATGTGAAAAAGGGAAATCAAAGAAAGCATCACACGGAAGCAAAGAAATGACAAGCATAACTGAACCTCTTCAGTTAATTCATATGGACTTATTTGGTCCAGTGAATGTGTTGTCACTATCAAGGAAAAGATATGCTTTAGTGATGGTTGATGACTTTTCCAAATACACATGGGTGTTGTTTTTGCAATCCAAGGATGAAGCACCTCAGCTGATAGTGGCTCATATAAAGAAGATTGAGTTGGAAGCGAAATTACCTGTTAGGAAGATTAGGTCAGATAATGGGACAAAATTTAAGAATGCATTTCTAAATGAATTCTGTACAGAAAAAGGTATTTCGAGACAATATTCAGCTCCAAGAACTCCACAACAAAATTGAGTAGTAGAAAGGAAGAATTGTACCTTGGTTGAAGCAGCAAGGACTATGCTAAGTGAATCAAGACTTCCTACTTATTTCTAGGCTGAAGCTGTCAACACAGCATGTTACACTCAAAATCGCACCCTGATTAATAAAGATCATGACAAGACTCTTTATGAGATAATGGCTGACAAGAAACCAACACTGAAATACTTTCATGTGTTTGGTGCTAAATGCTTTGTGTTGAAGGAAGGAAATGAGCATCTGGGAAAGTTTGATGCTAAAGCAAAAGAAGGCATATTTCTTGGCTATTCTCTGGAATCTAAAGCTTACAGGGTTTATATGATTACTGATCAGAACGTAATTGAAAGCCTTAATGTAACATTCGACGACACCAAGTTGGCAAGCCTGCAAAGAGATAAGGATTCTGAATCTCTGGAATTTGAAAATCTATCAGATGATCCTTTGGATATAGTAGAACCCGAGATTGCTAGAGCCATACCTACAGCACATGGCAATGCTGATTCAGGATCAAATGGTAGTAATGGTGGAAATAATGATTATGATAATCATATCAAAACTCCTTCAAGAACCACTGCACAAAGATCAGAATCATCTAGTCATGGTGACAGCAACTCAGCGGGAACAGGAAGATAATCTACAGTTCACACTCAACATCAGGATGAACAAGGGGAAACATCAAGATCTTATTTGCCTCGAAAATATTTGGAACAGAGACCATTCCTTTGAGTTGATCATTGGTGATCCTGACATAGGAGTGAGAACTAGACATGCCACTCGGAATGAATGTCATTTTTCAGGGTTTCTTTCAGAAATGAAACCTAAGAAAGTGGATAAGGTACTTGTAGATCCAGATTGGGTTATTGTTATGCAAGAAGAACTCAATCAGTTTGAGAGGCATAAGGTATGGAAGCTGGTACCCTGACCAAATAATAAGTTAGTGATAGGCACTAAATGGGTATTCAGAAACAAGTTAGATGAAGATGGCATTGTAACGAGAAACAAGCCCAGGTTGGTAGCTAAAGGTTACTCTCAAGAAGAGGGTATATATTATGATGAAACCTATGCACCAGTGGCTAGACTTGAGGCATTCAGGATGTTTCTAGCATTTGCAGCACATTCAGAATTCAAAGTTTATCAAATGGATGTGAAGAATACATTCCTGAATGGGGAGCTAGAAGAAGAAGTGTATGTAGAACAACCTCCCGGCTTTGAAGATCCAAATCTGGCTGATTTTGTATACTTCCTATTCAAAGCTCTCTATGGTCTTAAGCGAACTTCAAGGACATGGTATGACACTCTCACTCTCTCTGAGTTTTTACTTGAAAATGGTTTTACTAGAGTCGTCATAGATAAAACCCTGTTTCATAAAATACATAAATATGATATGATATTAGTTCAAGTATATGTTGATGATATTATATTTGGTTCTACTAATGATGATCTTTGCAAGAGATTCTCTAAGCTAATGCAGAGTAAGTACGAAATGAACATGATGGGAGAGCTGAACTACTTTCTTGGATTATAAGTGAGTCAAAGGAATGATGGTATATTCATTTGTCAATCCAAGTATATTAGATAACTTCTCAAGAAGTACAATATGGAAGATTCAACTCTAGCAAAGACTACCATGCCAACAGCCTCTAAGCTTGATCATGACAAAACTGGTAAGAAAGTTAACATCACAAGCTATAGAGGTATGATAGGCTCATTACTTTATCTCACAGTAAGTAGGCCAGATGTTATGTTTGCAACATGCTTATGTGATAAATTTCAAGCTGAATCAAAAGAGTCTCATCTTATAGCTGTTAAAAGAATATTTAGGTAACTTAAGGGAACTCCAAATATTGATATTTGGTACCCTAAAGGTACATGTTTTGAACTAGTTGGCTATACAGATTCACATTTTGCAGGTTATAAGATTGACCGAAAAAGTACATCAGGAAACTGTCAGTTTCTTGGGAGAAGATTGGTATCCTGGCATAGCAAGAAGCAGCACTCAGTATCCACATCAACTGCTGAAGCTGAATACATAGTTGTTGGAAGCTGTTGTGCCCAAATCATGTGGATGAGGAACCAACTCCGGGATTATGGTCTGTTGGTATTGAAGATTCCAATATTTTATGACAATACAAGTGCAATAGAAATCTCAAACAACCCAGTTCAACACTCAAGAATAAAGCACATTGATATCAGGTATCACTTTATGCATGTCACAAATGGCACTGTGGAGTTATATTTTGTACCCATAGAGGATCAAATTGCAGACATCTTCACAAAATCACTTGATGAAAACACTTTCTCTAAGTTGGTTAGTGAACTTGGGATGTTAAATCTTTCTAATTAATATATTAGAAGTCAAAAACTGCAATTTGTCCTGGTTGAATTCACTTGTTATTAAATTTCAATATTTCAAGGACATCTGAATTTACATGCCATTAATTATTTCTTGTAATTAAATTACTTATGTGCTTGCATCCAATAAGATATATGTTTTGGCACATTCATATTGATAAAGCTATGAAATTTAATTTCAGTGGACTTTAAATAATTAATATTTAAAGGGGTTCATTGAAATTAATTTAAAAATGCAGCATAATCATTTTTCACAAAAATATGGTATTATCAATTTTATGATAATAATTGTATAGTGGTGAAAAATAATTGTGATTTATCAATTTTAACATCTTTAGAATTTACAAATATTTAAAAGAAATTGTTAAAATTTTAATATTAGGAGCACACAATTCTCTTTTGTTAAAAGGAATTGTAATTTTTTGGAATGAATCTTCAAGTGTGTGTTGTGGTCGCCACAGAAAATAAACTTAGAGAATTTTAAGTATCAGTTCTCCCTGTGGTCGCCACAGAGAACTGACTTAGAAAATTCTAAGTGTATGTTCTCTTGTGATCGCCACAGAGAGTCCTGACTTAGAAAATTCTAAGTGAGTATCTCCTGTGGTCGCCACAGAGAGTCCTGACTTAGAAAATTCTAAGCGAGTCTCTCATGTGGTCGCCACAGAAAGTCTTAGAAAATTTTGTGTCTCTCCTATGGTCGCCACAGGAGCATACTTGGTTCCCAAGTTGCCACAAGAGATCTCTAATACACTAGTCGCCACACATCACTTAAATGTTTCAGGACTTGCTGTTTATAGGTATATACATATAAGTAGGTTTTTCTTCAGTTATATACACACAACACCAAGTCGCAAGGGAGAAGAGGAATTTTTATTTCGATCAAAACCATAACAAACTGCTGCCAAAATTTGTAATTTTTGAAGTTTTTAAAAGCCCAGATCACAAGGAATATTTTGATAACAAAATCAACAAGTTTCACCGTAGATTTGTGGAGATCAAATTGCTCTAGTTTTTGGTTTAAGGCTTTGTTTGGTATAACTTGTTAATTGGAGTTGATTTTAATTTAATTTCTCCTTAAGTCTTTTTTTGGTTAATTTATCAAGTGTGCTAAAGGTTTGTTCAATTTGTTTTATTTTGTAATTCGAAGGGCACAAATTTATTTATTTTAAATCCAAATTTTATTCTCATTTTTAATTAAATGGCGGATAATATTCAGATTCTAAAAACAAATTTTATTTCAAATATTGAACGTGATCCAGTTAAGATGACCTATTTTGAGACATGGATCCGTTTTCTAAATGAACACTCCATTGTGCGCTTCTCATTAACTACTAATATCAAATTAAATGTTCAGCTTCTCAGGCATGTGCACAAAACAGCAACAAACTCCTCTGATGATGAACAACTGGCTTTTTCTTTTGTTATTGGTAATGAGACCATCAGAATCACAGAAGACGATTTAAATGAACACCTTCAGCTACCTCGCGATAACTTTGATGCCATTCCACTTGACTGGGAAATACTCAATTTCTTCAGAGGTATAAGAAACACATTAACATGGAATGCCAATTTTCCTAAACACTTCAACAAGATTCATCTTCCCAAGGAATGAAATCTGTTCTTCAACATATTATCTTACTGCTTGGCTCCCAAGACCGGTGGATTCCATGGACTGACTCATTTCAATCAAGTTGTTGGTGTTGCTATCCCAAATAATCTTCGCATCAACTTTGGGCGTTTATTCATGAAGCACATTTTGGAAAACCAATCTCAGCATCAAAACTTTATCTTATATATAAGGTTTCTTCAGATTGTGCTCAATGGAAAACTGTCAGAGGCACAAAATGCATTAACTTACAGTGACATCCTGGAAGATTCCCCCATCATGTCCCCATTGATAGTGACTAAATTGCACAGAAAAAGAAACTATTCAAATACAAATGTTGCTTTCCTAACAGAGTACATGATAGATGTCTTTGCAATTATCAATGCTCAATATGAAGATGAAGACAATGAAGGTGAGCCTCAAGCTGGTGATACACAACATGAGAACATTGCTCATGCACCTGAAGAGAATGCAAATGAAGAAGTAGATCAACCCGAGCCTGAAGATGTTGATCAAGCAGAGGTTAAAGTTGAACCACAATAAGAAGCTGTACCTGACAATGCTCAACAACCTTAACTTGAAGCTACTAGAAAACCTCCTGAAGCTGTTGAGTCTACTCACTCTAATACATCTGTCTATAGACCAGCTTTCTCATGTATGGGTACATCTGCTATGAGTAATACTTATGAAGCATGCTATGATTTCATTAGTATAGATCAATTACATCTTGACCCTCATCACACATAGTTACTTATTGAATAAGTAGATAGGAGAGGTAGTGAATTTGGCATACCACAAATTCATAACCACCCTTTAGAGCCCAATCAAACACCTTTAACTCTCCTAGCCCAAACCCTGGAGTATAAGGACCCAATGCATATAGAGGGAGAAACTGCACTATATGCAGCAAATAAGGACGGTACTTTGAGAGAACCCACAGCTCTGTCTCCACTGAAGCAAAGCAGTATATCTCCTGAGACAACTGTAAACCTCCAGGTATCTTCTCAACAGGATTCTCTGGTTAAAAAGGCAACTAAACTGTTACTAGATCTATCTTCTCAACAAGGTAGATCTATTGAAATTCGCCCGTCGGCCACGACATCCTGTAATGAGTCAAACACACTCTCCAATATCCAAGCTCTTGAAGCTTTAAATGAGTCAATTAGAAGAATTCTTTTTGGTGAGGAAGTATTGACGGAAACAGGGTATTCAACCATTTTACGGTTCGAATATCCTATTCAAGGTCCTTCAATGGATCAACTGCCTTCACAGGTGTTAGGAGAGAGCGCTGTAAATGCTGCTAAATCTAGCATAACATTTACTTCCCCAGGACTGATAACCCTGGATGCATCTGCGGATAGTGGATCCGACATAGGAGCGGATCGACAACCCATTGGAGATGAACTAGTTTTAACTAGTCAGCCTAAGAGAAATATATCTTCACAGATACAAGGCGAAGCTGGGGATCAGATGCCAAATATGACAACCCCAGTGCTCCTTCCAGAGATTCTAATTCTGGATGAGTCATCTAATGATGATAGGTAACTTGTCTTAGACAAGGATCGGGAATTGCGAACTCCCATTGCACCACTGCTGACCTCCTTAAGGATGGCTCTAGTGTCTTCTGCAAGTACATCTGGAAATTGGAGCTCTGAGAGGAGTGTACATCTGAGAACGAGTGACACACATCACCCCAAACGAGTTTTTAAGTGATGAATGATATATTACGAGAAGCCTGTGAGACACCTACCATCCAAAATACCCCCATAGATCTATCAAACTATGTCACCAAATCCTATCTTAAAGAGCAGCTGACTTTCAAAGACAGTTATCTCAAAAACAACTGGCTCTTAAAGACCAACATTTTCAGAAAGAATTATCTCTCAGGGATCATCAAATCGTCAGTCTTTCCGATCAACTTGAACATCAGCAAGCAGCATTCGCCAGTTTATGGGAATTCGTTGTGCGATCTCTATCTCACACAGGAAAATGAAAGGCAGTTTCCAACACGGAGCCAAAACTCTTAGTTAGCAAGTAAGAGCCGATCCCGGTCTCATTTGAAGCAGCTTTTTCCAGTACTGGGCAAATGACCTCAGTCAGCAAGCAACTGCCTGTTTCTCTTGAGATCCCTGTCTCGACCTTACATGCTCAATCAATACCAGCTCTGAAGGATAACCTAACTGAGGGGGAGAAAAGGGTAGTAGAATAAGAAAAAGTAGACATTGCTGTTGATCTACTTCAAGATGCCTTTCAGGCTACTGGAGCTTCCTATGATGAATTTGGAGTTGAGATAAAGGAAGAGCAAGAAGAGAAAATTAATGAAAGGGTGCTCCTCATGGAAATATTCACTAAGGAAAGTGCAACATCTTAGGGGGAACAATCAGGACATTTGAGCCAAATAATTACAACTCAAAAAAATCTGTTGTCTCAGATATATGCTCCAAGACCCTTATTCTCTGATGATGAACTAGAGGAAGGTGAAATAGATGAAAGTGATGTTCCGATGGGGTGTGAGCCAAGATTTGAAAAAGTGGCTACAGAAGAAAGAAAGATCATTACTGAGGACGAAGAGTTTGAAGATGAAGATGACTTCTCAGACGACTGTTTATTCTATGGCCTGCCAGAGAAAATCAATCGCTCTTATATAGAATTACAAGAAGAAATGGAAAGATCAAGAGCAAAAATTCATAGAGCCAATCAAAGAAGGGAGAATAGAGAAGCAAGAGAAGCATATCTTCGAGCTAACATGAGAGGAAGTAAATGGGAAGAAATAAAGAATAAAATGGACAAATAAGAAATATATCACTATTCAGACCCTGGTAACTCTAATCTGTTGAGAACTGTGGAGCATTATAGAAAGGAATATGAAAACATCCATGAGTTCTATGATCAGTTCAGCAAAATAATTACTGGAACTACTGTGAACATTCTGAAGAATGGATGGAAGATCACTATCAATCACAGAGATGGTCTACAGATGAAGGTGTCTACCAGTGTGCTGAAGAAATTGAACATTGTTGAACTGTTTGTCTTAGCTTCAAAAATCCCATGGTTGAAATCAAATGAGAATGAATATTTCAGAGACAAAATTTGGAGAATGATGATGGATGTATCCCCTCAAGCCTTTATGTATCCATTCATGATCAAAGTATTTGTGGGTGGTAGGATGCAAAACATCAACATGTCTGACCAAAACTTAAGAACCATTCATTTTCTATAAATTACTTTCCTGGAAAGTCAACTCAGGAGCAAAAGAGCTAAACTGGAAGCTCCAGGTGTTAAAAGATCAGAAGCAGATTTTTAAAACTACTGAAGTTCTATATGCTTATAGGCTCAATGATAAGATGATCAGAGATTCAGAGAAGGATATGAAGAAGGTTACAAGTGAGAATCATGAGATGGTGTTCATTAATGGAGAACCAGAAATTAATCTTTTGAAAGATAATGAACCCATTATCAGCACTAACAGTAAAGAGGAGCTATTCTTTAAAATCAACAAGTACAAGATCAGGATCAAGGACTTCAGGACAAGTGAATCAGACTCAATACAACAAGCCTTGATGGATGTCAAACTATCCACATGTAAAGAGGCCAAGGTTGCTTTGATTCCTATCATTAAGATACTTGAGGAAGTGATGGAAGAAGAATCAATCAATGACACTAAAAGAGTAAGAGGTCATCCAAAAAGGATAACAGTCTTCGTAATGTCCAGAAAATCATCACTATTGTTTGATCTTGTTCCTAAATGCACCAAAGTCAAATATCTTGAGATAATGCTTCATGAGCTGAACAATCCACCTCCAGTTAATGCACTTGAAATAGAAGCTCGTGATTGTGTGCAAGCTAGATTGAATGAGCTGAAAGAATCCCCTCTAAAACCTTCAGATCCTAAGAAGAAAGTCACTAAGAGAAAATCTGATCAGACTCAAGAAGGAGAAGGAAGCAGGATGCAGAAAAGAACAAAGACAAAGAAGACATAAAATATATGTTCAGGCTAGAGGAACACTTCTTTATAATTTGTAACTTAAGAAATCTGGAATTGATTATGTAATCCAGAATGTATTTAATATCTTTATCTGTTTTGAGATTGTACTTTTTCTTATTATCAGTTGAGTTATCCTTAGAGATTTGCTTGTCAAACTCTAACAATCAAATAGGGGAGATTGTAAAGCATAATATAATGTAACATGTAATCGAGGAGTTATAACTCAACATGAAAATAGAAACAAATAAACAATATTAAACTGTGAAGCATAGGAACCCTACAGATGAAGACATGATAAACACAAAGAACCAAAAGATGCAATTGACTCTTTAAGTCCTCAAACAGATCATTAGAAGAAGTTCGTTGTCATGTTCAAGCAACCATGAAGAATAAGACATCAAGGGACTTTAAGCATCAGTTATATGAATTGATTTTAAGTGTTACATATCAAGGGTTTAGTGAAAGAAATAATAGATAATCACCAATCTGTATCAGCTCAGAAACACAAGATAAATTGATTTAGGTTCTCTCAATGCTAGTTGTTTGTGAACCAGACCAGTACACCAAACATCAGTATTCAAGAAGGAATTTTAATTCAGTTACAGAAGAAAATATTGATACAGTGAAGAATGGCAAAACAGAAGCAAAAACATTCTAAGGAAAAATAATCTTCACTCTGGCGCTCGAAGGAGGGGCATTTGATATCTACAGGAGAAAAATGTCTTGATTTAATAAAACGAAGCTAATAGCTATGTAAGAGGTGGAGATGAGAACAACCGGGAGACCACTATCCTGAGAAAAAGGGGCGCGTGACCTTGAACCTCTTAGGCAAGAGGTCCCCTAGTACTTGAGCGTTGTCCACCATAATTCAACCTCATATGAAGTAAGTTGCTCCGTAAGTGATGGTCATTTATCTAATTAGGTTTTCAACCATGGGACAACCATCAATATGATATTTTATCAGGGACGACCGTCTCTCACATGTCCCTTCTTGAGATGCATCTATGTGAGATGCTTCCTTGTGGGATGTCTCTGCGTGAGTGCCTTAACAGGCCTCTTTGCATGAGATGTCTCTATATGAGATGTACCCTCGTGGGATGCCTCTACGTGAGCACCTTAGTGGGTCGTTCTGCATTGGATGCCTCTACGGAGATGCCTCTACGTGAGATGCCCCCTTGTGGGATGCCTGTGGCACCCTCCAAACCCGGGTCAGAAGTTTGGGATCCACACACACACTATTTATAACCTGCTTATAACAATAGTAAAGATAATAATAATAATATGCAGTGACCCTACTTCCCAACTACCGCGGATCACAACAGGTTAAAGTATGCACACAAGCCAACCACACTTACTTATTTTACAAACCGTTCAAATCCCAACTATCCAACTCAGAACTGAGTATTAAACATTATTACAAACTTTTTTTTTACAAACTTAAAATTATTCCAAAAGAAGCCTACTAGCTCAACTCGATCAACCTGAACCCCTAGCTCTCGCGCTGGACCGGGGATCCTCGGTACCAACCGGTTCCTTCTTAACTGGAAAAGAACATAAACAACATCGCACAAATGAGCTAACTAGCTCAGCAAGTCACAATGACAAAACTGAGAATAATGATCATCAGGGAAATATGGATACGATATCAAGTGAACAATGGATTATGATTTAGAATTAGATATTATATTTTTATTTTAAAAACCAAGGTTAGGCTGCTGATCAGTCACGCACTAACCCCGAGCAGAGCACACAACACTGCTCTAACTACTGGATCCAAGGCACATTGGCCTAACTTGACCATTATATGGTCTAACCACGAATCTGGTCCATAATTTTATAAAAACAATCCAATTCTACCATAATAACAGAATAAGCAGTAATAAATAATAAACAGGATCATTAACAACATTGGACGTTCAATAATGAAAATGGTTTCAATCTGTATAAAGATCCATATAGCATTTCCAAAGCTTGGCTGTTAGGTAATGAAAGAATTGGGTAACAAAGGAATCAACATTTCAGGTTTCAAGGATTTGGTCTTTCAAAGCATAAGATATAATGGTTTGAATGTGTAAGCAATCTGGTTCAATGTTTAATATTTAGTTTGTATGTATTTGTGGAGTAGTATCGTAAATTTGAGGTTCGTATTTGGGTATACAACAATCAATGGTCTAGAAAGAATCAGGTTTACGGCTCAAGATCAATAACTGGAATCAAGTTTTAGGGTTCAGTGCTTCAAATCACTTGCAATATAAAACAGGAATCTCAATTACTACAATATCTCGAGAAAGTTCAGAACACTTGCCTAGTACTAGCTTACTACACTGCACTTGCTCTCAATCACCACTGTCTTACTCCTTGACTATCTGTTTCCCTTTCCTACGCCTTGCCTCTTCTGCTCATATATCATATGCATCTATTAATATTTAACTCATACGATTCTATTCGACACATACTTCTATCTACCCTTCGTTTCACCCAAATCCGATTAACGGATTGAAAGATACGCAATAAACAAGTAAATATCGAATATATAGACCGATAGTTAACTAACAAGTCACATATAACACATAGCACGTCACATAATCAATAATATATCATTTATAAATAAATCTCGGGTCATAAATAAGCTTTCTGGTATTTAAAATGCTTTTTAAAACATTTTTCGGAATTAAAATGGGTCGTTAGATCAATTTTGGAGTAATAAACAGGGTTTGGTTGGCCAATTCTAGCTTCAAAACAATTTCATAATAATTATCGAGCCTTGAAAACAATTTAAAATAATATTTTAAAGCTCAAAACTATTTTTCAGAATTTTTAAATCATTTTTAAATAATTAAATCTAATTAAATAATTAATTAAAATCAATTAATAATTAATTAAATCAATTAATTAATTAATTTTCGAATTAATTGACTAATTAATCAATTAAAAATTAACTGAAATTAATTAACTAATTAATTCAAATTTATTTTGAATTAAATATAATTTTTGGAATTAAAATAATAATTTTTGGAATTTTCAGAAATTAAAATCGAATTTTTATAATTAAAATAAATAGGAAATATGATTCTTGAATATTTTTAAAACAGGAATCCTATTTTTGCAAGTTCTGGAAAGTTCCAGGACCTAACTGTTTCTTCCCCAATAATTCAGGTACTAAACTGTAATTTTACAGGGGTCGCCGGAAAAGCTTTGGGGATGGCCGGAGAATACATTCCCGGTATCCTCACCCCACCACAAGCTCCAGATATGATCTTCAGGCAACTAGGTATTGATTCATGCAATCAAAACATAACAATCATCCATGTTCTGGCCGGAAAATGGCCAAGAACATCGCCGGTTTCCGGCGAATATCGGGAATTTTCAAAATACAACTCCCTTCGATTCAGACATCCTCTGTTAACGAGCTATATACCAATCGATTGCAAATTTCATAAGGAACATAATCCACTATAAATCAACAGCTAATAACCCCTAAATCAAAAACCCCCAAATTTCAATTGAAACATACGGGTTTTAAACCCTAATTTCAAAATTCGAAAATCAAACTCAATTTTGAACATGTTATTGAACTCCAAATTAGATGTATGACATATGAAAATCATCAGGAAAACAAGCTCTACAACATGCAAGCATAAAATGATACAAACAATCATCCGAACAAGAATTCATATATTTAATAAAATTAATTCGAAAATAAATAATTTTTCAGAAAATAAATCTTGATTTCTCCAGTGATTTGGAACACAAAATCTGATAGAACACCTCAAGACCTTTGGATTGAGTACTCGAGCTTTTCAAACGGACTCCGATAACACCTCCGATTGTTGGTTTGATTCTCAGAAAGGTTTATGAATATATGATTTTTCTCTGAAAATTTATATAATTACTGACTGCAAATAATATTTGATACGAAATAAAATACGGTAAAGGCAATTTATAATTACGGAAAATTAGTATCCCGTTGGATCATTCCGGATATAAAACGGTACGTTTATTTATAAAAACTGATCTAAACGGTATCGGTTTTCGGGATAATTATCCAAACCAGTACAATTTGTACTGCGGTCTTGGTCTCAGCGCCTGGTTACACATACTACGAGGTGATAATTGGGATAGTTTAATAAAAAGCTCCCGTTTATCGAAAATACGAGTTTTATTGATTTACCGAAACGAATATTGTATCGAAAATGTTGCGCCGGGACCCGCGCAGGACAAACCCTACGCCGGATCGAAAAAGTCGAAACATGGAATATGCTCGGAATTTTACAATTGGGTTAGGAAGAAGTTCTCGGAAGAGTTTCGGGTTCCAAAAACGTAACAACGGATGACGTCGATTGGTTCCCGTTTTTATAAAATAGATTTTAAATACTCGGAAAAAGATTTTATAAATTTCATATGATCCTTATAAATCCATAAATCAGCATAAAAATAATTAGGAATATATGAAAATTATCTATATTTTATTTTGGACATATAAAAAGTAAAATAATCAATTAATATTATTTTAAACATCCAACCACATTTAACACTTAACAATTAATTCACGGAATAAATACTGAACACATATATTAATTATTTATTTAGCAAAAATAATTACACGATATATCCCGGATATTACATCCTTCCCCCTTAAAAGGATTCTGTCCTCAGAATCTCCTAAGAAAATAAATGAGGGTACTTTTCTCTCATATCACTTTCCAACTCCCAGGTTGACTCTTCAACCTTTGGGTTTCTCCATAACACTCTTACTAACTTTACCACTTTATTCCTCAATACCTTCTCTCTTTCCTCTAGAATCTTTATTGGACTCTCTACATATGACAAATCTGCCTGAAGCTCTATTGGCTCATATTCTATTACATGCCTGGAGTCTGGATTATACTTCTTAAGCATTGATATGTGAAAAATATTGTGAATGTGCTCCATGTGCGGAGGTAACGCCAACTCGTAAGCTACTTTGCCAACGCGCTTTAGAATCTCAAAAGGTCCGACATATCTTGGGCTCAGCTTTCCTTTCTTTCCAAACCTCGTTAGTCCTTTCCACGGTGATACTTTCAGTAATACCAAGTTTCCTTTTTCGAATTCGATGTCTTTCCTGGACTGGTCTGCATATTTCCTTTGACGGTCCTGTGCAGCTATTAATCTCTTCTGGATAATTTCAACCACTTCCTTTGTTTGTTGTACAAATTCCGGTCCAAGTATTTTGCGTTCTCCTACTTCGTCCCAATGCACTGGAGATCTGCATTTGCGTCCATAAAGGGCTTCATAGGGTGGCATCCCAATACTGGCGTGATAACTGTTGTTATAAGCAAATTCTATGAGAGGTAAATGCTCGTCCCAACTTCCTTTGAAATCAATAGCACAAACACGTAACATGTCCTCAATCGTCTGAATCGTTCTTTCACTTTGGCCGTCCGTCTGGGGGTGATACGCCGTACTCATATTCAATCTCGTTCCCAAACATTCTTGAAAACTTTTCTAAAATCTTGAATTAAATATTGGATCTCGATCAGATACGATAGACACAGGAACTCCATGACGAACTACAATTTTCTTTAGGTACATATGGACCAACTTGTCGAGCGAAAATCTTTCATTTATAGGCAGAAAATGAGCTAACTTGGTAAGTCTATCCACTATAACCCAAATGGCATCATGATTAGCCCTTGTCCTTGGTAATCCAACTATGAAATCCATGCCAATATGTTCCCACTTCCACTCTGGAATCTCCAATGGCTGTAGCAATCCACTTGGTCTTTGATGTTCGGCTTTAACTCTCTGACATGTATAACATCTGCTAACCCATTCCGCAATTTCCCTCTTCATATCTGGCCACCAATAACTTTCCTTTAAATCTCTGTACATTTTGGTACTCCCTGGATGGATGGAATATCTTGAATTATGTTCTTCCTGTAAAATTTCATTCTTCAGCTCCGTCACCGGTGGAATCCAAATTCTAGAAGAAAACCTCAGAATACCTTGATCATCCTTCTGCGTGCACAATTCCTCACCTACCAAACGATTTATATCTTGATCCATTACATCTCCCTGACATTTCTTTATTTTCTCTAGCAACTCCGGCTGAAAAGTCATACTGTACACTTTTGCTTTATTAGGCCTGCAAACTTTAATCTCCAATTCTAGTTTCTGAAACTCCTTATATATCTCTTCAGGTACCGATAACACATTTAACTTTTCCTTCCGACTTAACGCGTCTGCTACAACATTCGCTTTAACGGGATGATAATTAATCGAGCAGTCGTAATCCTTGATCAATTCTAACCATCTCCTTTGCCTCATATTAAGTTCCTTTTGTGTGAATATGTACTTTAAGCTTTTGTGATCTGTGAAAATCTCGCACTTTTCTCCATACAAATAATGTCTCCAAATTTTCAAAGTGAAAACTATGGCTGCTAGCTCCAACTCATGAGTAGGATATTTCTGTTCGTGTGGTTTCAATTGCCTTGACGCATATGCAATCACCTTATCGTGCTGCATAAGAACGCATCCTAATCCTTTATGAGAAGCATCGCTATAAATTACGAAATTCCCTTGATCGTCTGGAAGTGACAAAACAGGTGATGTGATTAATCGTTGCTTCAATTTCTGAAAACTTTCTTCGCACTTGTCGTTTCATATAAACTTTTCATTCTTCCGTGTAAGCTTTGTTAATGGTCTTGCAATCCTTGAAAAATTTTGAACGAATCGACGATAATATCCTGCTAATCCCAAGAAACTTCTTACCTCAGTGGGTGTTCTCGGTCTTTCCCAGTTTGTAATTGCCTCGATCTTTACTGGGTCCACTTTGATCCCTTCGTTACTAACTATGTGTCCTAAGAACTGAACCTCCTGTAACCAAAACTCACACTTCGAGAATTTAGCATATAACTTCTTTTTCCTTAAAATCTCCAAAGCTGTTCTCAAATATTCCGCATGATCCTCTTCCGTTTTTGAATAAATCAAAATATCATCTATAAACACAATAACGAACTTGTCCAAGTATTCTTTGAAAATTATGTTCATCAGATCCATAAACGCTGCTGGGGCATTTGTCAATCCAAAAGACATTACTAAAAACTCGTAATGCCCATACATTATTCTGAAAGCTGTCTTTGGTATATCTTCTGGCTTGATCTTCAGTTGATGATATCCCGATCTCAAATCAATCTTGGAGAAATACTTGGCTCCCTTCAGTTGATCAAACAAATCATCAAGTCTGGGTAACAGATACTTGTTCTTGATTGTAAGCTTGTTGAGTTCCCTATAGTCAATGCACAGTCTCATGCTTCATCTTTCTTCTTGACAAATAATACTGGTGCACCCCACGGGGACACACTGGGTCTGATTACTCCTTTCTCTAACAGCTCTTGCAATTGCTTCGCTAGCTCTTTCATCTCAACGGGCGGCATTCTATACGGGGCCTTGGATACCGGTTCTGTTCCAGGTGCTAAGTCGATTGCAAACTCAATTTCTCTATCTGGAGGAAGTCCTGGTAACTCGTCGGGAAACACGCCTGGAAATTCATTCACTACTGGAATATCTTCAAGTTTCGCTGGCTCCTGACTCCTATCAATCACATATGCCACGAAATGCTCGCATCCTTGTTGTAATAACTTCTTGGCTTGAATCATTGTTAAGAACTTCCTTACTTGCTTCTGGCCCTTGAACATTACTATTCTTTCGTCTGGCATTTTCACCATTACCTTCTTATTTCGACAATCTATCTGGGCATCGTGCTTAGATAACCAATCCATTTCTAAGATAACGTCAAATTCTCCTAACTTAAATGGTATCAAATCTACATAAAATTTACTATCAGAAATCTCAATCTCACAACTCCCACAAACTTAATTAACAGATACTCGTTCTTGATTTTCCAATTCCACAGTCATTATTTCATTTATATACTCAACTGGACAATTTAACTTACTAACAAAATCTTGTTAAGCAAACGATCGAGTTGCTCCCGAATCTATTAACACTTTGGCACATAAAGAATTCACATTAAGCGTACCTGCCACGACATCCGTATCCTGGATAGCATCCTTCACAGACATGTCAAAAACTCTAGCCCTTGAAGTCACTGCTGGGGTAGATCCCATAATCCTCAATGCATTACTGACTGGGGCTGGTGTCTTGCAATCCCTGGCTATATGTCCTGGTTTCCCACATTTAAAACACGTAAATCCAATGGCTAGAACCTTCACTGCTGGATTCCGGATAGGCTGATCCTTATTTACTGGTTCTCTTGCTGGCTGATTTCGGCACTCCCTTGAATAGTGCCCTTTTTGATTGCACTTGAAACAAACCACATTCAACTTATTACAAACTCCCCCATGCTTCTTCCCACATACTTGACAATCTGGAAAAGTTAATCTCAACTGATTTGGCTGATTTGCATTAACTGGACGGTTGCCCTGGCTTCCGTCGCTTGCATTTTGTCTCCTGAGGTTAAAATTCCTCCCTGGCTGAAACTTTCCCTTCTTAAAATTTGGAAACTTCCCTGGTTGTGACTGGCCTTCATTCCCTTCAAATTTCCTTTTCTTGCTTTCTTTCTCCTTCTGTGACATCTCACTCTTTGTGTCTGCGATCATAGCCTTCTGTACAACTCCTGCATAGGTATCCAATTCAAAAATAGCTACCTTCCCTCTGATCCATGGTTTCAAACCTTGCTGAAATCTTTTAGCCTTCTTCCTGTCAGTATCCACATACGACGGCACATACCTTGACAATTCCTCAAACTTACTCTCATAATCTGCCACCAACATATTCCCTTGCTTTAATTCTAAAAACTTCAGCTCCATCTGATCTTGGACAAACTGAGGAAAATACTTTTCTAAAAACAATTCCTTAAACCTCTCCCAAGTAATAACATATGTACCTTCCAATGTCTTCACCATCTCCCACCAATAGGTGGCTTCATTCTTCAAATAGTAACTTGCAAACTCAACCTTCTGTTCTTCTTTTAATTTCATTAAGGCAAATGCCTTCTCTATTTCCTTTAACCAAACATCTGCTTCAATCGGCTCTAGGGATCCCTTGAATTCTGGTGGGTTTATTGCCTGAAAAGTTTTGAAAGTTACCTGGGGATTGGTCTGTCTTTGTTGTTGTTGTGCCAGGTGAACTGTTTGTTGGGCTAAGATTTGAAGAATCTGGGCTATTGCTGGGTCCATGGGTCCTGGGTTCACATTCGGATTTATATCATCTTGGTTGTTATTATTGTTATTGTTGTTGGTTTCTTCATTCTGGGTGTTGGTGCGGGTATTTCTTTTGGGAGGCATTTTCTGTAAAGAATCAAACAACTTATTTAGCTTTTAAACCAAATTCTTTGCAGAAAAGAAATGTTTTGTAAAACAGAAATATTTCTTTTTGAAAACAGTTATAACTAAGTAAATTACATGCTTCTTTACATAATATAAACAGTTATGGAAAATAGGGTACATGGTATCACAGGGGTATAACTGGTGCAATAAATAAGGTAAAGTAAAACAGGTGCAGTAAAATGAATAACAATACTGGAAAGGAAAGGTGCTGATATATATAGATCAAAAGTTTTAGGTAGTACAAGCGTAAAGACGCTTCGGAAGTAAAAGCAAAAGGGTACAACAACCTACTCACTAGTCAGCATAGCTAGTCTATAAATACAACCCAAAAGTGTACTGATACACACTACACACTACTGTACATACTACACAACCAAAACAACACTGTTCAGTATCTCTATATCTGAATCTCTGACTCAACTCCAAGGAAACTCTGGTCCTGCCAGCCTCTCAAAGTCCTCCATCACCTCAGTAGCCCAGCCCATCAGTGCATCAGGGCCTCTGCCAGGTAGTGTAGCTCCATGTAGCCTAGCCTCAAGAACCCTCCGTGTCACATGAATCTCCTCTCGAAGCTCCCTCACACCACGATCAACATCAGTAGTCCTAATGATATGCTATAGCTCTCTGATCTGGGCCAACAAGGAATCACGCTCCAATAGAAGAGCCTCATACCGGTAGTAAGGAACTGGGGGCAATGTAGACTAGAATGGGGCACTCGCAACTGAATGCCCAGTGGAATCTGAATCAGCTGGTGGGGGTCCTCTGACAGGTGGAGGTAGAATAGTCAACACTGGTGGAACAACAGGACGTGCGTCTGAAGACGGTCCTCCAACTGAAGTCTCTGAGTGATCAACTGATACAGGAATAAAAGAGTCGGCCATCGCTGCTATCTGAAATCATATCGCAATATAAGAATCTCGAACCATAAGGCGAATTACACTAATACCTGTTATACCGAAGCACTCAACCTCTCGACATTCTATCTTTCTATTCCTTACTTCTAATCCTAACCCTCTACCCATTCTCGTCAATCCTAGGCTTGTGTCAGTGACTTATAACCTGTAGCTTTGATACCAAACCTGTGGCGCCCTCCAAACCCGGGTCAGAAGTTTGGGGTTCACACACACACTATTTATAACATGCTTATAACAATAGTAAAGATAATAATAATAATATGCAGTGACCCTACTTACAAACTACCACGGATCGCAACAGTTTAAGTAAGCACACAAGCCAACCACACTTACTTATTTTACAAACCGTTCAAATCCCAACTATCCAACTCAGAAACATTATTACAAACTTTTTTTTTACAAAATTAAAATTATTCCAAAAGAAGCCTACTAGTTCAACTCGATCAACCTGAACCCCTAGCTCTCGCGCTGGACTGTGGATCCTCGGTACCAACCGGTTCCTTCTTAACTGGAAAAGAACATAAACAACATCGCACAAATGAGATAACTAGGTCAGCAAGTCACAATGACAAAACTGAGAATAATGATCATCAGGGAAATATGGATACGATATCAAGTGAACAATGGATTATGATTTAGAATTGGATATTATATTTTCATTTTAAAAACCAAGGTTAGGCTGCTGATCAGTCACGCAGTAACACCGAGCAAAGCACACAGCACTGCTCTAACTACTGGATCCAGGGCACACATTGGCCTAACTTGACCATTATATGGTCTAACCATGAATCTGGTCCACAATTTTATAAAAACAATCCAATTCTACCATAATAACAGAATAAGCAGTAATAAACAATAAACATGATCATTAACAACATTGGACGTTCAATAATGAAAATGGTTTCAATCTGTATAAAGATCCATATGGCATTTCCAAAGCTTGGCTGTTAGATAATGAAAGAATTGGGTAACAAAGGAATCAACATTTCAAGTTTCAAGGATTTGGTCTTTCAAAGCATAAGATACAATGGTTTGAATGTGTAAGTAATCTGGTTCAATGTTTAATATTTAGTTTGTATGTATTTGTGGAGTAGTATCGTAAATTTGAGGTTCGTATTTCGGTATACAACAATCAATGGTCTAGAAAGAATCAGGTTTACGGCTCAAGATCAATAACTGGAATCAAGGTTTAGGGTTCAGTGCTTCAAAGCACTTGCAATATAAAACAGGAATATCAATTACTACAATATCTCGAGAAAGTTCAGAACACTTGCCTGGTACTAGCTTACTACACTACACTTGCTCTCAATCACCACTGTCTTACTCCTTGACTATCTGTTTCCCTTTCCTACGTCTTGCCTCTTCTGCTCATATATCATAAGCATCTATCAATATTTAACTCATACGATTCTATTCGACACATACTTCTATCTACCCTTCGTTTCACCCAAATCCGATTAACGGATTGAAAGATACGCAATAAACAAGTAAATATCGAATATACAGACCGACAGTTAACCAACAAGTCACATATAACACATAGCACGTCACATAATCAATAATATATCATTAATAAAGAAATCTCAGGTCATAAATAAGCTTTCTGGTATTTAAAATACTTTTTAAAACTATTTTTTGGAATTAAAATGGGTCGTTAGATCAATTTTGGAGTAATAAACAGGGTTCGGTTGGCCAATTCTGGCTTCAAAAGAATTTCATAATAATTATGGAGCCTTGAAAACAATTTAAAATAATATTTTAAAGCTCGAAACTATTTTTCGGAATTTTTAAATCATTTTTAAATAATTAAATATAATTAATTAATTAATTAAAATCAATTAATAATTAATTAAATCAATTAATCAATTAATTTTCGAATTAATTGACTAATTAATCAATTAAAAATTAACTGAAATTAATTAACTAATTAATTCAGATTTATTTTTGAATTAAATATAATTTTCGGAATTAAAATAATAATTTTTGGAATTATCAGAAATTAAAATCAAATTTTTATAATTAAAATAAATAGGAAATATGATTCTCGAATATATTTAAAACAGGAATCCTATTTTTGCAAATTCTGGAAAGTTCCAGGACCTAACTGTTTATTCCCCAATAATTCAGGTACTAAACTGTAATTTTACAGGGGTCGCCGGAAAAACTTCGGGGATGGCCGGAGAATACATTCCCGGCATCCTCACCCCACCACAAGCTCCAGATATGATCTTCAGGCAACCGGGAATTGATTCATGCAATCAAAACATAACAATCATCCATGTTCTGGCCGGAAAATGGCTAAGAACATCGCCGGTTTCCGGCGAATATCGGGAATTTTCAAAACACAACTCCCTTCGATTCAGACATCCTCTGTTAACGAGCTATATATCAATCGATTGTAAATTTCATAAGGAACATAATCCACTATAAATCAACAGCTAATAACCCCTAAATCAAAAACCCCCAAATTTCAATTGAAAACATTCATACGGGTTATAAACCCTAATTTCAAAATTCGAAAATCAAACTCAATTTTGAACATGCTATTGAACTCCAAATTAGACGTATGACATATGAAAATCATCAGGAAAACAAGCTCTACAACATGCAAGCATCAAATCATACAAACAATCATCCGAACAAAAATTCATATTTTTAATAAAATTCATTCGAAAATAAATAATATTTCAGAAAATAAACCTTGATTTCTGCAGTGATTTGGAACACAGAATCTGATAGAACACCTCAAGACCTTTGGATTGAGTACTCGAGCTTTTCAAACGGACTCCGGTAATACCTCCGATTGTTGGTTTGATTCTCAGAAAGGTTTATGAATATATGAATTTTCTCTGAAAATTTATATAATTACTGACTGCAAATGATTTTTGATACGAAATAAAATACGGTAAAGGCAATTTATAATTACGGAAAATTAGTAACCCGTTGGATCATTCCGGATATAAAACGGTACGTTTATTTATAAAAACTGATCTAAACGGTATCGGTTTTCGGGATAATTATCCAAACCAGTACAATTTGTACTGCGGTCTTGGTCTCAGCGCCTGGATACACGTACTACGAGGTGATAATTGGGATAGTTTAATAAAAAGCTCCCGTTTATCGAAAAGACTGAGTTTTATTGATTTACCGAAACGAATATTGTATCGAAAATGCTGCGCCGGGACCCGCGCAGGACAAACCGTACGCCGGATCGAAAAAGTCGAAACATGTAATATGCTCGGAATATTACAATTGGGTTAGGAAGGAGTTCTCGGAAGAGTTTCGGGTTCCAAAAACGTAACAACGGATGACGTCGACTGGTTCCCGTTTTTATAAAATAGATTTTAAATACTCGGAAAAAGATTTTATAAATTTCATATGATCCTTATAAATCCATAAATCAACATAAAAATAACTAGGAAGATATGACAATTATCTATATTTTATTTTGGACATATAAAAATTAAAATACTCAATTAATACTATTTTAAACATCCAACCACATTTAACACTTAACAATTAATTCACAGAATAGATACTGAACACATATATTAATTATTTATTTAGCAAAAATAATTGCACGATATATCCCGGATAGTACAATGCCTCTGCGTGAGTGCCTTAATGGGCCTCTTTGCATGAGATGCCTCTATATGAGATGCTCCCTCGTGGGATGCCTCTGCATGAGCATCTTAGCGGCTCGCTCTGTATTGGATGCCTCTACAAAGATGCCTCTATATGAGATGCCCCCTTCTAGGATGCCTCTACGTGAGCGCCTTATCGGGCCTTTCTGCATGAGATGCCTCTACGTGAGATGCCCCCTCGTGGGATGCCTCTACGTGAGTGCCTTAGCGGGCCTCTCTGCATGAAATGCCTCTTTGTGAGATGCCCCCTTGTGGGATGCCTCTGTGTGAGCACCTTAGCGGGTCGCTCTATATGAGTTGCCTCTACGGAGATGCCTCCATGTGAGATGCCCCCTCGTGGGATGCCTCTGTGTGAGTTCCTTATCGGGTTGCTTTGCATGAGATTCCTCTACGTGAGATGCCCCCCCGTTGGATGCCTCTTCATGCGATACACTTAACATGACGCCTCTTCTTCTTTATGGAGTGACGGTCTCTCTCAGAGAGGCCCCCCTACTTGGATGACCAACAAGGTCTTTATGGGTTATTTATCTCACTCCAGAAGGCCCCTTATTTGTGGTACAAGCCCGATCTTCTTCATGGTTTGGTAGCCTTTTAGTGGGCCCCCTGTTTTGGCGACTATCATGGTTTTTATTGGAATTCAGGCTCTCCTCATCTTTTTCAGTAATTCGAGGTCTCCTCACTAGCAGAAATAAGGCTCACCTCTCTAAAGAAATTCATGTTCTTCTCACCCTAAAGGATTTAGGCTCACATCTCCAAAGGAGTCAAGCTCACCTACTTAAGGGATTCAGGCTCACCTATTCAAGGGATTCGAGCTCACCACTTTAACAGGTGCACTAGCCTTACTTTCCTGGAAGAAGCCCCGACCCTCATCAATGTAAGGATTTAGAAGAAGATTCGGGGAACCCACCACACTTGAACTATTATGAAGACTTTAATTGACTGTTGATGAACTCTTATTGCCCGGGTAAGCGTTGATGTGAAGAGGCTTCCCGAAAATCAAGGAACACCTAGGCCCCCCTTCTCAAGTAAATTATGGAGTTAGGGCACTTTGATGTGGCATATTATCCTGAAGGAACTTTGAAGGGTCAAGCATTGACCAACTTCATGCTTGAGTTCCCGCCTCATTCCAAGGATGACTCTAGGGAACTCATAGCGACCCTAAGAGGAGTGGAACCCCCCGAGAACATGCCAAATGTACCCCTAGTGGGCCCTATATATTGATGAGGCTCTTATTAACATCCTCAATCTAGCTCTGGAGATGAAGGTGGTTGATCTCAATGTCTACAATGACTTCATGTTAGTGACTCCTCATATTTGTTATGAAAGGCTCATCAAGTTCTTCAATGAAGGTAGGGCGAGCCCATCCGAATGGATCAGAATCAAAAGGCAGATGCATGGACAAAGTTGAGCTCTCAAAGAGAGGCCATACTACTTGGAAATATTTTCCATGAAATTTCAAGTCAAAGCTAGCGTGTCTGATGAATTCACCATGGAGATAGCGACCCCGGGGCCTACATTGATGACCCTCTCCGGGACTATGTCAAAATGGAGAATTTATCTCAAAATAGGATGGCAAACCTGAACTATAAGATACAAATGACCTTTTATCTTATTTATGACAAGGTTGTACAAGGGAGGCTTCAACACACCGCTACTGAGGTGTGTAGATAGACTAGAGGGAACTTACTTAAAAATAAATTACACGAAGACATTAGTGGCAATCACCCCGGGGTAGCATTGATGAAGCTTCATGTCTCCGGGATAACATTGAAGAGATCAATTGAGCCGTGATAATATTGGACATATGGTGTTAACTCAAATAGCACAAAAAGAACACTACAATAATTTGATTCCTCAGTCGCATCTCTAATGATAACAAGGAATCGGGGGGTAGTGGTACTACCGAAACACCTCCTCCAGCATGATATTAAAAATTATAGGGCAAGGCCAATATTTAGTGACACAAGGCCGCAAATTTGGAATCTTGCAATATGAGACTTTTTGACCCTGCCAACGATCGATGATGGGCCAGCCTGTAAGTCCATACATTATGAATCGATCTCAATGCATGTGCTAAAGACAATCTGTCAGTAAGGGGAATTATTTGAAGACTCAATCAGTTATCTTAAAGCACTTGGAATTTTTTTAAAAAAAATTATGATCTGCACGAGGCAATGCGAGTCTCTCGAAGCTGACACTTATGATGCAGCACCTTCTTGCATGCGTCATGAAGGTAGGGACAAGGTCCGCTATGTGAGGTCGATAAGAGCTATACAATAAATTTTATAAGGATCCTATTTGCAACATATATTTTATAAGAAGGTGAAGATATAAATCTCTATTCTCTAATAGCCAATCTTCAACGATGCAAGGCCAACCAACCATCGTATATGAAGCAAGTTTAGAACCAGTATCTTGCGGTATGAGACCGGTATGAAAGAGATCAAAATTATGCTCCTAAAAATCACAAGACCTCTCCAAATCATTCAACTTTTTGGTTGCCTTGCGGAGATCCCTCCTCAAGTCCTTGATGTAAACCTCATTCTCTAGTCCAGAGTTACAAGTAATCAATATAAAATATTTTTACGGCGCAGAGCTTATATGAAAAATACCCCACACAAAGTTGAGCTCTATGATCACAACGTTATTATCCACAATATCAGTAGACTAAGAATTCACGTCAATCACGCATAACAACCTTAAATTGGCCTAAGGCTGAGCTACTACATTAGAAGAAGGTGAAAGAAGGCTAGAGTCCTTTCCCTACTTGGGTAATCAGTTTGAGCAATCATTTGGCGGCTGATCCCACAATAAAGGTTTACTTCTTCGGCTCCTAGCAGTCACTTGAAAAGGCTTCCTGTTTAGATGCACATTCAACATAGTAACTGGACCTTTCCCATACGTCACTTCAAGGAGGAATAATACTTTCTTGATTCCACATTACATTCATAATGACAACATGAAATCGGGGGTAGTTGTTATGCCCAATATGGACATGGGCTCTAAACAGGACCATTACAAGAAATATTTATAGTATTGGGCTTAATAAACAAGCTCAAGAATATGGAAGAACTCTCCTAATTTGTATATAGATCGGGACCATGTACCGCATGTTGACCAAGACTTTACATGATGACACGTGGGAATATATAAAGGAGGATAGTCATGTTCACCTCTTACTAGGAGATGGCACATGTCCACCTCTAACTAGGAGGTGACGCCTGCCCATCTCTTACTAGGAGGTAATTCATGTCTGCCTCTCCAAAAGGAATGTGGCATGTCCACCTCTTACTAGACGGTGAGTGTAACACCCCCAAATCCTGGGGTCGGGAATCCGGGTTGTCACGAGTTCCATTTCCCTTAATAACACCCAATCTTAACAAACAATCAACTACTCCGTACTGTGACCCCACAATATACACACATGCCACAAGTTATAGTCTCAAAGATGAATACCGAAAATAACACAAGTCATTTTATTCCACATTATAAGCCATTACACCTCAAGAGGGTTTCTGAATAAATTTACATTTCTTTGCCATTATTACAATTCATATAGATACATAATTCCGGTACAATAAAAGTTGAAAGCCTAGCCTACTGGTAGTTCCTACCTCAGCTACAACGATATCAATTCCTACAGGAAACTGCGGAACGTTTCCTAACCGCTCATGAATTGGGAGCTTGATCCTGTTCATCCTGTCTATCTGTTGTTGTGTGATGAAAGAAGAAAGCAAGGGTGAGCAACAAGCCCACCGAAATAATATGTATAATAATTAACAATATATGAGCATTCTCATAGTACTCATGAAAGTCTTGGTCAAGAAGAAATGAACCAAGTTGATATCTTAACGCGACAAGTCGCAAAATATTCAGTATATATATACATATATACTACTCAAAATCTTGGAAGTCCTCTTCCATGCATAATAAACACAGGGTTCCAGTTTATAACTGTATAAAAATATCGTTGCAAGGTGATCTCATATATCTAACCTTGTCTCAACGTTTTTGTGAAAATCTTTGTCATGCATAAGATAATCATTAACCAGATATAAGTTGAAAAGATGAAGTTACAAGATACTCCAATATACTTATATCTTTTCCGAATACTACTTGAACTACCACCGTTCAAGGTATAATCAGTTTCAAAAGTTCATCACATAGATGAGACTACAAGAAAAGACTTGGATAGATTCAATCTTTGAAATATCATTATAAATAATGAAGTTACGAGATACTTCATTAAGTCCCGATATATATATACACCTATATATATACATTTCATACACTCCTTGAAAACCGCTGTTATGAAAATTATAAACAGAGTTGCAATATCCAATGAATTTGGAAAGGAGAAAACCTTGGCATAAAGCTGATATCTTGCTGACCAGGAAAAGATACCAATAAGTAACCTTTTCTACTAGTAGATGGACGAATTTCCCACTGGTCATCACCCTGGCCGCAATAGGACCTTATGCTGGACTGCCACTCAGCCACTTACGCATTTGATGGACTCCCACTGAGCCACTTACACTTTCATGGACGCCCACTGAGCCCATGTTGCTTATGCCGACTTAATAGATGGACTTACTTCCCAAACGTTGGGTAAGTAATCAATTCATTTATCAAAACAGCAACCT
Organism: Apium graveolens; assembly: GCF_009905375.1. Classification (NCBI taxonomy): domain Eukaryota; kingdom Viridiplantae; phylum Streptophyta; class Magnoliopsida; order Apiales; family Apiaceae; genus Apium; species Apium graveolens. Next base: position 169,390,969 of record NC_133654.1, on the reverse strand, counting down.
CGTTGCGGATATAAAATACACCACAGAGCCGGATCCCTCAGATTTTGAGCGAGTATTTAAATCCCCTTTGAAATGAAGATCTTAAATATAAAAATGAGTTTTGGGATCCGCTCTAACTTTTAAAATCATTTTGAAGACTCGAAAACATTTTTAAGAATGTTTGGAGTAATGCTGATTTAATGAAATAAATCAGTCCCGATATATTAGAAAATATCTGAATATTATTATTAAATAATATTCCCATAAAGGATAATCTTTATAAAAATAATTGAAGTAGAAGTTTTAAGACTCATACTTGAAATGAATAATAAATAACCAAAGATATACTTATATGAAAGTACGATCTTTATTTGAATAATCGAAAATAAGTTTGATTATCGAAACATTATTCTTTAATAAAATAAAGAATAATATTTAATAAAAGGAGCGGAGTCATAAGCCCTCGAATGAATATTCAAAATAATATTCATTAAATAAAGTAAGCGGAGTCATAAGTCCTCGAATGAATATTCAAAATAATATTCATTAAATAAAGTAAGCGGAGTCATAAGTCCTCGAATGAATATTCAAAATAATATTCATTAAATAAAATAAAGTTATCGAATAAACCTTATTCGATTAATAGCTTTGAAAATTATATCAATATATATATATATATATTATACTCGGGAACATCGACTCCCGGTTTAGAAAATGTTCGCCTTTGGGTCCCCTATAATAAGGGTATACGCAATTACTGCTTATCTCTAGCATATGTATTATGCAACTTATAAGCATTTGAATCAACAGTTAGATATCAATATTATGAAACAGGCATTCATATAAACCATATCAACATGCTCCAATATATCGTAAGATTTGCTAATAACAATCATGCATCTATCACAATATAATGCATATACATATATACATCACCACAACAGTATAACGGGTAGAAAACTTTCCTGAGTGCTCCGGGTTAGACTTAAGCTTAGAGTGGGTCCGGTAACCTATAAACAACAACATAAGCCGGAATTAAACCACGGTCGCTTAAGAAACTAGACTTTAACCAATTGAACCCTAACGTTTGCTTATGGTCATTTCTAAGCTTAACAAATCACATAAGTCGTTCGAGTACCCTCGGCTCCACCATTTTTAATAAATTAACCGTTAAAAATTTTAAGACGATTCTTTCGCGAGTACCCTACCAACTGCCTAATCCACTTTACATAGTTGTTTCATACTCCAATTAGTCATTTAAGGGCCTTAACCAAGGTTTCAAAGTAAGGCGAGGGGTAATGGTTCGTTTGCGAAACGCCGTTACTTAAAACAGTCGTTTCTCCTAAACCGTGCATCGGATTCGAAACAAACGAAAAGGAAACGAAAGATGAAACAGAAATCATGGATCAACTAAGCCCTCGAGCAAACCACATATCAAAACGAAGCTCGTAACATGAACTATCTAAACATGGAAAATGTTAGAATCTTTCAGTGAGTTCACGGGTCCTAAAGTTAAGAACAGAACAGTTAAGGAAAATCGGGCATTATGACGTTTATGTTTACGCGATTTCCTATTTAATTAACACTCTAAATTATCATCAATTCACTCACAACCACCAATACAACAATATTCAACCATCATACTACAAACTCAGTCCCCAACTCCAAGTTTTACCAATTTATCCAACCAATCAAAGACCCAATATTCAAAACCAATATAAATCCACCAAAACTACTTATAATCAAAGATCAAGCCTTAATACTAACAATGCTTCAATAAAACTTAATGAAATCATAAAATCAAAGCTAGGGTTTGAAGTTGATACCTTCCTTGTTAGGTGTTAAGTTGCTAGGAAGCCTTAGGGAGCCTTAATCTAACCTCCTACAAGCTTGATCTTTCCAAAGAAATCAAGAACACAAAGTTAGGTTTTGAAGTTTCTAAAAGTCCGATTTAAAGAACTGTAAAAATGACGGTCTTACCATACTTATTTGGACGAGACTTGTGAACAAGAGTTGTAGGTCATCTCAATACCTTTCAAACGAGCTATAGAACACAACATTTGAGTGAGTATTGAAGGAGATATGGTAGTTTGAAGTTTCTGCTCTGGTTTTGGCCGAGAGCTTTTGTTCTTGGAAAGCAAAAGTCAACTTCTAATTTGTGTTTTGTGATTTGTTTTGCCTTGGCTTGGTTGCTACCTTTTGTTTGTTAATTAAATTGTTACCATGGTAAAAATTGTGTGGCTCACAATCAACCAACCAATCCTTCCCACTTTGTCATGCTCATGTCATCTGCTTATGTCATCTTGTTACACTTGTCTTCCTCTTGTTGGTGTGATGACATCATCGTCCATTAACCTCTTTGATTAACCCCTAATTACTTGGCTAATGACCGCTGATCTGTTATACGGTTCGCTTAACTTTCGTGCTCGTTTATCGTTTGAGGGATCATACCCGGGATCTTATTACTTGGGTTCCCCCAAACCTTTCTCAATATTTTATATTCCTTTTATGATCCTCTCTTATAATCCTTGAATTAAATCCTTTTAATCATGTTACCTTATACTCAATTCTTTCGGTATCTGGTGGATTTTCGGGAAAAATCAAAGTGTTCGAATTTGGATTCTGACGATCTTTACATACACTTATTTACTTTATGAAATACTAATACGATCTTAGAATTTCCATAACAGTACTCCTATATAGCGTGTTTTGATAATTTTCCTTAATCAGCATCATCAACAAAAGTTACTATTCATCCGTGTTTCAAAAATTTCCAAAAATTGGGGTTATTACAGTGAGTCTTGCCCTCCTCTTACAAGAAACCTCCTCTTACTAGGAGGTGAGTCTTATCCGCCTCTCCAGCAGTAAGGGGGTCATGTGCACCTCTCAACAATACTGGAGTCCTGTCCACCTCTCAATCGGGAAGGGAGTCATGTCCACCTCTCAACAGGAGGGGAGTCCTCTCCTCATACTACTAAGAGGGGAGTCCTCTCCTCATATCATGCATGGATCCATATTACTAGGAGGGGTGGACTACCACCATATCTCTATGAGGGGTAGCATGTTCTAATATTAATAGGGGGAGAGTCATCACCTTATATTTTTAAGAGATAAGTGAGAGTCCACGATCACATGTCAACTGCACAAGGAATATTATTACAACACTTTATGACTACATGACCCTATTGGGGCACATCATGGAAATCTCGCGGGACTATATTACGCTTGGATGGACCTCTTCGAGGTCAGCACTACTTACATATTTCTGGGTCCACATCACATGACCAGACTCTAAGGGGTCGCATGTGAGGCCTCTAGGTGTTCTCGTGCCTCACCAACGAGATATCTTTGCCTAATGCCATGACAGCCTATTACAGCCTAATTGGGCTTGGGTCATGAGAAAATATGGGTTTTTTACGAACTATCATACGGTCAACGAACCTGTGCTTTGATGGAACGGACCAAACCCAAGCCCATCTGGGTAACTTGTCCTCTAAGAACTACGTGTGGCTTGAAACCGTATAAAAGGGTATATAGGCCTCTTGTTTACGGATGATCAACAGTTTGAAATAAGAGAGAATAAACACTATTCCTCTGGCATTCTAAGAATCATCGAACATGATCTGCTATAACATCCATAAATTTCATCCCGTATTCTTCGCGTTCTTCATGAAAATAGCCTAAAATCAACATAATTTGCTCCGCGATTTCAATAACCTCCGAATTCGTGTTACGAATTTCTCCCAACAACACGAGCCAATTCCAGTGAAATGGGCACACTCGAGTCGGAAAAGTTACATTCCTATGATAAAGAGAGAGGTATGCCAATATCACACACACATACTCGTTCTGATAAAAAAATTACTCTCCAATTTCATATTTCGTTCCGCATTTACCATAATTCAATATTGTTTGTAAGCACGCAGATACACAACGTAAAGAGAGAGAGTAAGTTAGGTCTCGTTTTGTTTACAAGTTAAATACTCCTTCCATTCCAAATTAGTTGTTCAGTTTGACTTTTACACGTAATTTAAGATGTTTTGATCACATATATTTGTTAATTATTTTTTAAATTTCTATTTTGTGAAAAAAAGTTTAAGTTTCAAATTTTTATTCATATAAAAGAAGCTTTAAAAATTAAATAAAGGAAGTATTCATTCAAATTATCTTAAAATAGGCGTAAAAGTCGATCTGGACAACTAATTTGCGGATGGAGGGATAGCTACAACCTACTTCCTGTGTAATGAAAAACACGTGTTTGGTTCAGGATTTCATACATGAAGTTATTTTATCAAATATTATAAATTATGTTGTTATGTACAAATTTACTAAATATTAAAACAAGGACAAATTTGAAATAATGTTGAACTGTTAATTACAATATAAGATAATCGACTCTTGAATCCAATAAACCCTATTCGAATCGAAGGCAATAAGTCGTGGAACTCCGATAATTTAGATCTAAAAGATAAATCAAAATAAATTGAATGGGTAGAAATCTTTCTCCAAAAAAGAAGATTATCGAAGGAGATAAAAACAAACAAAACAACATTTGGGAATTTCCATCGGATAAAACTTGTGAAAAGCCGGGCGGGCTAGGTTGATGAAAGAGGGAGGCACAAGGAGAGAAAAGAGACCGTATAAAAATATTGGTTTCTATTATAAAAATGATTACTCCCTCTAATTTTAATATATGACATTTGGCACACATGAAATGTTTGTTTTTTTCTCTTTCTTAATTAATGCGAAAAAGAAAGTTTCGGTAGACTGGACTTCTACAATTGTTTCTTTCGCTAGACTGGGCTTCTACAATTGCATAACTAGAATGAAGCACCATAAGCTGACACCTACACCGGCAATGCCCAAAACTCCTTGGACTATTTAACTACTGATTGATCCACTACTGGCATGGACTCTTCTTTCACTACTTACTCACGGACTTACCTCTGGTAGATCGGTTGGTGTTCATCAGTCAGTTTGCTTCTTTCTTTGAGTGACGTAATTGATTTAGAAGATGGTTAGGAAGATTGACCACATAGTTATAATTATTATTTTTAATAAATTCTTTTTTTAATAAAAATACGAGTTCAAAATTTTTATTTACAAAAAAAAAAGAATTTGAAAAAAATAATTTTAACAATATGGTCAAATCTTCTAAATATGTGTGCTAAAAAGTCAAATATTATATATTTTAAAAAAAGAGAGGAAGTAACTTTACGGTTAATCTCCTGATGCAGATCATGTAATATGAATTTACAATCATTCCCTAAAGAGTAGTTTGAGAAGTTTAATATAACGAAATGTGAACTCTAACAGTGCAAAGAGTAGTTTCGAAAGTGTAGTTCCTTTCCTTTACCCCCAAGGTTCATAAACTACTCAAGTCTACTCTTGTTCTTGGAAAACTGCCCTCTTAGCCTTGTTATTTGAGTCGTTAATTATTTATGAAGCGTTATTATATGAATTTAGAAGTCTTCTTGGGACATAGCGATGAAATATTTAAACAGTATATCAGACAAGAATGGTCCGTGGTTGCAATTTTGTCACGTGTATGAACGTGTGTTGTGCCGACAACTCAATAGAGTTGTAAGCTCTATCCGCAACTCTTTTCATTCATTGTGTAATTTACATACCGCCTTCCTCATTGTTCTTAGTTTCATAACTCAGCATTTTCAATTTCAATTTGCATCAGACAAGAATCTCTGGGACGAACCACATTTTTATCTCGAAAAAGAAATGACTCTGCACGCAGAGACATGCATGTGTGTACAGAATTGACCTTTTGCGTCGTATATGTTTGTGACCCTATATTTTTAAGCCTCATGCACAAAGGAGATTGATAAACAAATGCATAAACAACCTTTGATCTCTTTATCATCAAGTGTATAAAATTGGTGCTGTTCCTTCACTTGCGTTCCTTGTCGATTACAAACTCTCTCTTTCATTTGTTTATTTCTTGCTTTAAAGTCTACATTTACTCAACTTCCTCTTTCTTCTTTTCTCTAACTTTATTCGATCATCCATCTTCTGGATAGCTAGCAATGATCACTGGAAAAGATATTTACGATGTTCTTGCAGCGATTGTACCTTTATACGTTGCCATGTTTTTGGCCTATGGCTCTGTCCGATGGTGGAAGATTTTCACTCCTGATCAGTGCTCCGGCATTAATCGCTTCGTAGCAGTCTTTGCAGTTCCATTACTTTCCTTCCACTTCATCTCGTCAAATGACCCTTACAAAATGAACTATCATTTCATTGCTGCTGATTGTTTGCAAAAAGTTGTCATTCTAGTTGCCCTTTTTATATGGCAAGCTTTTAGCAAAAATGGCAGCTTGGAATGGATGATCACCCTGTTTTCTCTATCTACTCTCCCAAACACACTTGTCATGGGAATTCCCCTTCTAAAAGCTATGTACGGGGATTTCTCGGGAGACCTGATGGTTCAAATTGTGGTTTTACAAAGTGTGATTTGGTATACTCTAATGCTCTTCATGTTTGAGTACAGAGGTGCAAGACTTCTCATTTCTGAACAATTTCCCGAGACGGCTGGTTCAATTACTTCCTTTCATGTTGAATCTGACGTAGTTTCGTTAAATGGACGGGAGCCTTTGGAAACTGATGCAGAAATCGGAGATGATGGGAAGTTACATGTGGTGGTGAGAAGGTCTAACTGTTCATCCAGGTCAGTGATTTCTTATAATAAGTCGCATGCAGTGAATGAAATCACTCCGCGAGCTTCAAACTTAACAGGCGTAGAGATTTATTCGGTTCAATCTTCACGAGAGCCAACACCAAGAGCCTCGAGTTTTAACCAGAATGATTTTTATGCAATGTTTGCAAGTAAAGCTGCGAGTCCTAAGCATGGCTACACAAATAGTTATGGAGGAGGAGCTGATGTTTATTCTTTGCAATCGTCGAAAGGTCCAACACCAAGAATATCGAATTTTGAAGAGGAGATGTTGAAGATGGGAAATAGTGTTAACAATAATAAGAATAAAAGGCCTGGCGGAAGGAGTATGAGTGGTGAATTGTTTAATCATGGGAGTTTAGGATCTTCTTATCCGCCTCCAAATCCGATGTTTACAGGGTCCACTCAAGCTAAGAGGAAGGAAAGTAGCGGGGGGACGGGGACTAGTAGTACGCCTAATAAGGAGCTTCATATGTTTGTTTGGAGCTCAAGTGCATCTCCTGTCTCTGAAGGGAACTTAAGAAATGCTGTTCATAGAGCTGCTGCTACAGATTTTGGAGTAGTTGATTCTTCTAAGGCTGTTCTGCAACAAGAAATTGCTGCTTCTAGAGGTAGTCTATTAACTATACATTTATACATATTATATTTGCCCTTTTTTGATAATTACTGTTTACCATGCATTGATATATATTGTCTTTAGTTACTAATTTATTTCATGATGGTGATATTGAGCAGCCAATGTGATGCATGATTCGATTGAAAATGCAAGTCATGCTGCAAAAATGAATGGAGAACTGAGGGATCAGGTTGAGATAGAGAATGGAACAGCCTCAAAATTCGGGACGAGTGGTTCATCATATGATACAATCCAGAAGAAGGCAGGCATGGAAGGTGGCCAAAAGAATCACCAGATGCCCCCTGCAAGTGTGATGACAAGGCTCATCCTTATCATGGTTTGGAGAAAACTCATTCGAAATCCCAACACATATTCCAGCCTTTTTGGCCTCATTTGGTCTCTGGTATCATTTAGGTGAATCTCTTACAACTACCACTAGTTACATGATGTTGTTTGCCTGCATATATCTTCATTTCAAACTGATGGTATAAGGTTTTCATTGATCATAATCATCATGATTAGTACAATTTCTTGCTGTTTAGTAGTATATTAACATGAATTTTGTTAATGGACAGGTGGAATATCAATATGCCTACCATTCTAAGTGGATCCATATCAATACTATCAGATGCAGGTCTAGGAATGGCTATGTTTAGTCTAGGTGCTGATTTCTTATCACTTCAACTAAATATTTTAGTAACCAGTGATAAACATAAACCGGTGCTGATCCATATAATCTATTACATATTTTTTTATGTTTCGTTAATGTACAGGGCTATTCATGGCATTGCAACCAAAGATAATAGCCTGTGGTCAAACTGTCGCTACATTTTCAATGGCAGTGCGGTTCTTAACAGGTCCGGCAGTTATTGCCGCAACCTCCATTGCTATAGGCCTCAGAGGTGTTCTATTACACGTTGCAATTGTGCAGGTGATAATCTATCAATAAAGCTTACAATTTTTTTCTGAAAAAGTTGTTAATGAGATATATGGATATTACAGGCTGCTCTACCTCAAGGAATCGTTCCCTTCGTATTTGCCAAAGAATACAACGTCCATGCTGACATACTTAGCACTGCGTATGTTCAATTCATTCTCCATTATACATTAAATTCGCCTTAATTTTGCATTTCCCAAGTGATCGACAGGGTAATTAGTGATAGCTGAGATACAAACTAGCGACCATGTTATTTAATTTGCAATATCTGATGAATTGTAGCGTTATATTTGGAATGCTGATTGCGCTGCCCATAACAATACTATACTATGTGCTCCTTGGAGTGTAATTGCAAAATAGAAAAAACAAAGAAGCAAGGGAGATGGATCATGGATAGATTACACAACTGGAGACGTTGAGGAAGGCTTCTGATGAAGATGCAATAGCTTGATTATAGGACAATTACTATCAGATTCAGACCAAATAGGACCTAATCTATTTTAAAACAAAATGCTAACCACTGATCTGCATGTGATCTTGGAGGAATATACTACTATGTTTGTAGCTAGCTGCATTATTTTACTACTTCCTTTAGCTTTACGTTGATTCCTTCTCTTTGTTTTCAAAAATTTACCATTTCTTTGTCAGAAAGTGAGAGATCTAGATCTTAGAATTTAGGCAGGGGACAAATATGTACAACTTATATGTATTCAGTCATGTACTTTGAAATGCTCACTGCGATTCATATAAATAATGTTAATGCTTGTCTTTAGCCGACCTTGGCTTGTTTTCAAAATTTACTAGCTTAATTGCCTCGTAAACTCATATATATACGACTTTGTCCTTACAACGATTGCATAAACATGTTCACTTTTGAAAGATTCCATGAAAGATAATGCTTATTGGTGTCATTTCGGCTTTATATTTACTGTGATTGACAATGATTTTTGGTGTTTGTTGATAATTTATGAGTTGTAACCTTTTTCTTCTCCAAGCTTATGACTAAAAGTGTTAAGAATTACGCTCCACTACTCAAGTTTTTTGGAAGCACTTGATTAAAGCAGCGGCGGATCCGGCCCGCGATTTTATGGTGCACCGTGTATTTAGTTGACTATACAAGTTTAATTTTTTATAAAAATTTTACCAACTTTTTGATTTTTTAATATTTAAATGCTAAAATTAGTATTTGAGCCATTTAATATCGATTTATGATCATTAAATTATAAATAAAACTAAATCTGATCAAATTATGAAAATTTACTAATATTATAGGGGCATTTAATTTTAAACTGAGGACATTTATTTTATAATATATATATAATTATATTTTAAAATTTTAATTATTATATGGGGGCACGTGTTATCCTTGACGTCATTTCAAGTACCGTAACTGTATTAAAAAAGAATGAAAATTATCGCGTGTACTAATTGTTCTTATTTTAAGAACACGCAAGTTTAAATCAGTTTGCAGAGCTTAAAGAGATGATGAAAGTGTAGCTTATTGATTCTTATGATTCTCATATGATTACTCCCTTTGTTTCATTATATCTGTCGTTTTAGGTGTTTGCACAAGAATTAAGACATATTTCTAATCACATTAATTATTGTTTACTTTCAGTGTTATAGAAATCGGCCTTATCGCCGATAAATCGGCCGAAATATCGGTAAAATTCATGATGCCGATATAATTATCACAAATCGTTGTAGAATACATTTTTTAGAATCGGGTCAAAAACCGGTGCAAAATCAATAAAGTCAACGGATCAGTGAACGAAGAAATAACCAGATGAAAAGGAGTGCAGGGAGAGAGAAGAAGTGATAAGATAAAGATAGGGCTTGATAAGAAATAACTGGGATTGTTGACTCTTTCTCCCCCATTTAGTTATCATCAAGTAGAGTGAAGGTAAAGTTTGTGCAGCCACCAGTTTTTGTAGCAACTGAGTTTGTTGTGCTTGATGTAGATGAATAACTGTTAGAGAGGCTTCTACAGCTTTCAGTCTTGTGTCTAGGGAATTCACTTTAGTTGCAAGAGTAGAATTTTTCCTCAACTGTCTGCTGATGTCAAGTACTGTTGTATTTGGGAATTTTGCATCCAATCTTTCAGAGACATCCTTCTTGATTCGGTCAATCTTAGTTTTGATTGAAATAACATCTTGGTTGTGTTGAAGAGCTTAGATTTGATGTAGTTGTAGATAATTGAGGTGTGCCTGTAGTGGCTTGAAGAGCATTGTGTGTCTGTTGAATGATGTGAAAAAGAGTTGTTTTGAAATGCTGCTCGTCACACTCTTTAGAAAACACCCAAGGAGGATTGTTTGATCTAGAGCTAGGGCCTGCTTCTCCCCTATGTCCATGAACTCTTCTCCATCACCCTCTTCATCTCAAAGAAGTCTTCAGACTCTCACCAGTACCATAGTCAACATCATCACCAGCTTTAGGTGGCATGGCTGTGATGGCATCCTTTGCTCTTTGCATTGATTCAGTTGTGTGCACCAAGTTAAGCATCTGTTCTGCATTCTCATTATCCTGTCCAGCCAAAAGTTGATATGATGGAATAGAATGAGTAAATGTCTCAACATCCAAAGAGATGGAATCTATGACAGCTTGATCATACTGAATTAGTTTCTCTTTGTCTGCATCATTGACATTCATTGACTCAATATCAATGATGTTCATCCTTATTTCTCCTATACTTGTATTTCTCTCATTTTCTCTATGTTCTTGCATCAAGGGCTCCCCTTGGCTCACCACCCTCCCACCCTCACCATCACCTTCTAAAGTGGAACTCCTCTCACTCTCAGGAATTTTAAAGTAAACTTAAATTATGTCACTGTTAATGCAGAATTGCTTACCTTTAAGAGTGAAAGTTATGGTTTTGTCAGTAGACAGGTACACAGCAGTTGTCCATATCTCCTTCACAATTTTACAGTAGATTGTGGGTGATTCCAGCATAGCATAACTGTGTTTGCAACCCTTCACAAAATTCATCATTTTATAAAAATCTTCAGAAGTCGGAATCTCCTTGTTCATAAGAGCTACGAAAATTGTTTTTCTCATAGATGAATCCAGACTGAGACATGATTTTGACTACTGGTGTCATTGTTAAGTGAAGAAATTTGCAGAGAGAGAGAGAGAGTATTTGCTTTAGAGAAGAAGAGAGCTAGAGAAATTTGATTTGAGAATGATAAAAGAAAAGAATGAAAATGAATTTTGCTTTTATATTATCTCAGAAATAAACTGTCAAAAGTAATAAAGTGAAATAAAGTAACCAATCAAAATAGCCCAAAATAGCCGTTTAAAAAAAATAAACTGTCAAAATTTTGTCAATTATCTGTCGTGATGTACTTACAGACTGTAAGTATATCCGATGCATAATATTCAGAGTTCCAACGGATAAGATGAAGGCAATTTCTACGGATGAGAATAATGCAATTATCCGTCGGGTATAAAATAATCCAGAAAAGTAATTGATTTTTACCAAGCTATTCTATCTCGACGGATGATCAAACTCGATGGATAATAAACATTCCGCCGAGATGTAAATTTTGATTTAGTCAAAATTTCATCTAAGACAGAAAAAAAATCAATTAGGTTTCTAGCGGCATTTCAACTTGCAAAAATATATAACTCACTTACCAACCTAGTAAAGGTGGATTCATCAAGTGGTTTGGTAAAGATATCTGCAAGCTGCTTTTCACTTGGAACAAAATAAAGTTCCACAGTACCATTCATCACATGTTTCCTAACGAAGTGGTACTTGATGTCTATTTGCTTCGTTCTTGAATGTTGTACTGGATTTTCAGTGATGGAAATTGCACTTGTGTTATCACGGAAAATAGTTTCTGTCCACTTGTAGACCATAGTCCAATAATTGATTTTTCATCCATAAAATCTGTGCATAGCAACTACCAGCTGCAATATACTCAGCTTCAGCTGTAGAAGTAGAAACTGAATTTTGCTTTTTACTAAACCAGGACACAAGCTTGTTCCCTAGAAATTGACAGGTTCCTGTTGTACCTTTTCATCTATTTTACAACCTCCATAATCTGCATCTGAATAATCAGTTAGATCAAAGCCAGAATCTCTAGGGTACCAAATGCCAAGTTTTGGTGTTCCCTTGAGATATCTGAAAATTCTCTTAATAGTTACTAAGTGAGATTCTCTAGGATCAGCCTGAAATCTAGCACAAAGACAAGTAGCAAATATTATATCTGGCCTACTAGCTGTTAAGTACAGAATTGAGCCAACCATGCCTTAATAGCTTGAAATATCCACAGACTTCTCAGTAGTGTTTAATTCAAGTTTAGTTGCAGTGGTCATGAGAGTTTTTGCAGATGTGCAATCCATTAAATCAAACTTCTTTAGAAGATCATAAATGTAATTGGTTTGACTAATGAATATTCCATCACTAACTTGCCTAACTTGTAAACCAAGAAAGTAAGTTAGTTCTCCCATCATGCTCATTTCATACTTACTTTGCATCAATTTGGAAAACTTTTTGCAAAGTTTTTCATCCGTAGAGCCAAATATAATATCATCTACATAAATTTGAACAAGTATACTAGAGTCATTAACATTTCTAAAGAATAAAGTTTTATCAACAGTACCTCTTGAGAATTGATTTTATAAGAGAAACTTTGATAAAGTGTCATACCAGGCTCTAGGTGCTTGCTTCAATCCATAAAGTGCTTTCAATAGATAATAGACATATTCTGAAAAATTTGGATCTTCAAATCCAGGAGACTGACTGACATAGACCGCCTCCTCCAAATCTCCATTCAGAAAGGCACTTTTGACATCCATTTGATAGACTTTGAAATTGGAATGGGTTACATAGGCTAAGAAAATTCTAATGGCTTCAAGTCTTGCAACAGGAGCAAAAGTTTCATCAAAATCTATTCCTTCTTGTTGACATTAACCATTAGCAACCAATCTAGCTTTGTTCATGAAAACTATGCAATTTTCATCCATCTTGTTTCTGAATACCCACTTGGTGTCAATTGGATTCTTTCCCTTAGGCTTGGGTACCAGCTTCCATACCTTGTTCCTTTCAAATTGGTTTAGCTCTTCTTGCATAGCTAAAATCCAATCAGGATCTAACAAAGCTTACTCTACCTTCTTTGGTTCTTCCTTAGAAAAAAGCAGCTATATAGACATTCTTCTTGAGTTGCTTTCCTTGTTTGAACTCTAGAAGATGTATCACCAATGATGAGCTCAAAAGGGTGATCTCTAGTCCATTTTCTTTGTTGAGGTAGATTAGCTCTAGATGAAGAGGCGTCATTGTTGTCTTGATGTGTGACCGAGTTTTGATTATAAGAAACTCCCCCTGAGTTAGTGAATCTTTGATTTGAAGAAAGGGTTTTTGCCGTAAGTGATATGTCTTGACTCTCAGCTTCTCTCATTGTTCCGACGGATGATGCACTTTGTATCTCGACGGATGAAGTTGATTGTCTACTGACGGATGAAGTAGATTGTCTATCGACGGATGAAGCATTCTATAACTCGATGAATGTTGAATTATGTGCTTCATTAGTTATAGATGTTTTTGCATTATCCTTGGCCACTATTTCTTGGTCACTTTCACCATCACTGTCATCACTAACCATCTCCACATTATCAAATTTGAGGCTTTCATGGAAATCTCCATCTTGCAGTCCTTTAATCTCTTTATCATCAAACACAACATGTATTGATTCCATAACAATGTTGGTCCTTAGATTGCAGACTCTATATGCTTTTCCAACAGCATATCCAACAAAAAATCCTTCATCTACTTTGGTATCAAACTTTCCATGTTGATCAGTTTGATTCCTTAAGATATAACATTTGCAGCCAAAGACATGAAGAAAATTTAGAGTTGGCTTCCTATTCTTGAACAATTGATAGTGTGTCATGCATTTTGCTTGATTAACCAAAAAAATATTCTGAGTGTGGCATGCAGTATTCACAGCTTCTGCCCAAAAATATGTTGGTAACTTTAATTCTTCTAGCATTGTTCTTGTAGCTTTAATAAGAGGTCTGTTTTTCCTTTCTACCACTCCATTTTGTTGTGGGGTTCTAGCTGCAGAAAACTCATGCATAATCTCATTTTCTTCACAAAATGATCTCATCACAGAATTCTTGAACTTAATTCCATTGTCACTCCTGATTCTTCTCACTTTGAAGTCAGGATGATTGTTGACTTGCCTTATGTGATTGATGATGATTTCACTAGTTTCATCTTTGGATTTCAAAAAATATGTCCAAGAGAACTTTGAGAAATCATCTACAATTACTAGGAAAAATCTTTTCCTTGAGATGGACAACACATTGACTGGTCCAAACAAATCCATGTACAACAGTTGCAAAGGTTCTTCAATTGTTGAATCAAGCTTCTTTCTGAATGATGCTTTGATCTGCTTTCCTTTCTAACAGGCATGACACAATCCATCCTTAGTAAACTCCACTGGAGGAATACCTCTAACCAATTCTTTCTTGACAAGCTCATTCATGGTCTTGAAGTTCAGATGGGACAGCTTCTTGTGCCATAGCCAACTTTCATCTTGACTTGCTTTACTGAGAAGACAAGTGACTGATTCCGCATTTGATGAGTTGAAGTCAGCTAGGTACACATTCCCTTTTCTCACTCCAGTGAGAACCACTTTATTACTCTTTTTGTTTATCACAACACAGGCTTCCGTATTGAAAGTGACTGAGTTACCCTTATCACATAGTTGGATGATACTCAAAAAATTATGCTTGAGTCCATCCACTAGGGCAACTTCTTCAATGATGACATTATCCTTTGAAATCAAGCCATATCCCACATTATAACCCTTGCTATCATCTCCAAAAGTAATACTTGGGCCAGCTCTTTCCTTGAACTCAGTGAGCATGGTAGAATCTCCAGTCATGTGCCTTGACCAACCACTATCTAGATACCAAAGATTCTTTCTGTTTTCCTACACACATCAAAATCAAATCAAGTTTTTGGTACCCAAGTTTCCTTGGGTCCTGCCTTGTTAGCTTTCTTCTTTGGTTTCTTAGGCTTGACCTCATTTGACTTGGGAATTTCAAATTCATCCTTAGTCATTTGAGTTGAACCTTTGAAACCAGCCATTAAAACAGAATTATCATGCACATTTTGGTTTACATGAAAAGGCATGCTATTTGTAAACATGTTATTCCAGTAAGGCATGCTAAATGGCATTTGAGGCATACTAAATGCAGCATAATAAGGATTAGGTGCAAATGGCATATTAGCAAATTGTGCATTCATATTCTGAGCAGGCATAGCATTCATAGGCATTGCAGTCATGTTGGGAAAAGAAGAAGTTATAGACATGGGAGTAGGCATAGCATACTTGCAATTAGCAGAAAAATGATTAACACTACCACACTTAACACAGCTTTTTATTGGAGCATATTTATCAGGTGTGTAGTTGTTATTTTTGTTAATTCCTACTTTCCAAATCCTATTATTTTTCTTTATGGATTCTGTTTTAACCTCAATCTTTTCTAATCTGTCATTCAATTGCTTGATAGAAAGATGCCCAACATTAACTTTCTTTCCTTTTGTAACTTGACTTGATTCTCCTGAAACACGGTTTTTAGAAACTGATCCATATTTCTCAATCAATTTAACTAACTTATATTTACTAACTGGTTTACTCATAGCCGACAGATGTGGCTTCTTGTCTCTCGACGGATAATCCTTTTGATTATCCGACGGATAATTTCATCATCCGTCGAGTCCACATCTGTAAAGAGTCCTTCAACCAGATTGGAGTCAAGCTTCTCTTGGCTCTTTTTCCAGGCTGCAGCACAAAAGGATTCTATACCTTGAAATTTAGTAATTTGAGCATGAACATCTCTAGATGATTTTTATGCTTTAATTACTTCCTGTTCTCTCTCAAGCTGTTTCCTTAAAATCTATTCTTTCTTCAAGGACTCAGTTAATTCATCTTTAGCAATTTTACACTCAATTCTCAATTTTTCAAATTCAATAAATTGAGACTCAAGCACATTATTCCTCTCACTTAAAAATAAATTGTTCTCTTTTATTTTAGCATTTTCCTTAGTGAAAGACTTAAGTGAAACACGCAGGTGATATAATTCTGTAGACATGTCATTTATTGCAGCATTACACTCATTTTTGGTTAAATGTGCTAGATTAGTGGTGATTACCTGATTTCTTGAAGAACTGGTCTCTATTTCATATGATTTGGCCATTAGGGCTAAATTGACATAGCTTGTTTCTTCATCTTCATCCAATCCATCTACAACCCAGTCATTCTCCTGTGTGATGAAAGCCCTTTCCTTTTGTTTGAGCAACTCAAAGTATTTCTGTTTATAATCAACAGGATCAAACTTCTTTTTGATTGAATCAGACTTTCTACACTCACTAGAAAAATGATTTTCCAAACCACATTTGAAATACTTGAATTTTGACTAATCAACCATGTTTCTATTTGGCTTGGCTGCTCTAAAATTCTTCTTAAATTTGAGCTTGGAAAATCCCCTGGATAAAAATGCTAGATGCTCATTACTATCATCCATGTCATCTTGGCTCAACTGATCTCCATTCTCAGCTACCAGCCCTTTACCCTTGCTTTCACAGACATTTAATGTAGACTCAACAACTTTCACCTTTATCTCTTTCTCCTTCTCTAACTCAGCAACTAGTGCTATGGATCCTCCTTTCTTCCTTCCTTTCTCCATACTTTCATCTTGCTCTATTTCAAGCTCATAGGTTTTCAGGATGCCATACAGTCTCTCCCAGGTGAATTCCTTGTAATCCTGAGAATTTCTCAATGAGACTATCATTGGCTTCCACTCCATTGGGAGAGATCTAAGGAACTTGAGGTTAGAGTCTTTTGTTTGATAGACTCTTCCATGCAGCTTTAGAGCATTTAGTAACTTTTGAAATCTACTAAATATATCAGTGAGTGACTCACAGTGGAAATGCTCATATTGCTTAATCAGAAGCTGCATCTTGTTCTCCCTTACTTGCTCAGTACCATCACTGATAATCTGTATTGTGTCCGAAACCTCTTTGGTTGTTTTACAGTTAATGATGTTATCAAACATATAACCATCAACACCATTGAATAATATGTTCATGGCCTTCTTATCCTTCTTGACTTGTTCAATATTAGGATCTGACCATTCATGCCTAGGTTTTGGAACATATGGTTCATTGCCAGTTGCAACTCTCATAGGTACATGAGGACCTCTCTCTATGCAGTCCTACATAGGCCTCATCTTGGTAAAGAAGATATAAGTGCATCTTCACCTTCCAGTGGTAATAATTATCTTTTTCCAGAAATGGGATCTTTACTCTAACATCCTTTTTATTCATCTTGTTGTTTGTTGTGATCTTTACACTCTTTGTACTTCAAGAGCTTGCTCTTATACCAATTGCTATTACCTAACAATAAAACAAGAATTACAGAAGGAGGGGTTGAATGTAATTCTGGCTTCTTTTTGAGATTCTGAAAATGTTCTAACTTAATATATATAACAGTGTTTGATTGACAGTAAGGCGGAATAAAAGAACAATAGAAATCAAAACACTAAGTAATAAAACACAAGCTTTAAAACTTTCTGGTGGATTTGAAAGTATCCGCCATATATATATATATCATATTGAGAAGTCTGTGATGCTTTGAATAGCACACAACTGCTTTACTGGTTGAACAAACAAAACTACATAGAAATTCTAACAGAATATAGCTTGATATGTTTTTCTGAAATAAGCTTACTTCGTTGATGGTTCTACTTGCTACACTTAGTTTATATATAACCAAGTTACATGACAGTAAGACAAGATAATAAAACAAAAATATATCTAGTCTAACTCCATGCTACTTCACAACTCTATTCCAACAACTTTGAAAATCTTCACATTTGCATGGAAATGGTAATGCTTCTTTGTTCTCAAAATCCTGCTTAACAGGCTGCCACATTCCTTTTACAAACACCCGACGCATGTGACTGTGTTGTCACTATGAACAGCTATTTTGAATTTGATTATCCGCCGGGACTATATTGGTCATTCGTCGGGAGTCTTGTTGATTATCCGTTGGGAGTCTTGTAGATCATCCGTCGGGAGTCTATCTGTCACTTGACTCTATTTCACTTATACATAATTATAAGATATCTCATATTTACAATTAGCCAGCCTATTCTGCATATCTATTTATTAGGCAACATGACTTGGAGAATACTACATAATCTACTAGACTAAAACATGTTATTTACAGAAGTGTGATGTAGTACTTATTTGTTACATAAGCTACACTCTCGATGGATGTCAAATTATCATCCATCGGGACTATAAAGTTCATCCGTCGGGACTGTAATAGAACATCCGCCGAGAGCTACAAAATTCACTAAGTTAAATCTACTAAGGTATTTTGTTTAACTTATCATCAAGTTCACAACATATTCCTAACAACGATCTTCTGGTCATAACACCGATAATAGGGAACAACCCAGTAAAGAGAGTTCTTGCAGACAATGGAGCCTCGGTGGACATTCTACTCCATGATACCTTTATAAGAATGGGTTACAATGATTCTCAATTAACCACACTGATATGCCAATATATGGTTTCGTCGGAGTCGAGTGCCCCGTAGAATGGATAATTAAGTTACCTCTGACTATAGGTCAGGAACCAAGACAAGCAATACATATGTTGGACTTTGTAGTGGTAAAGGCCGGATCAACTTACAATTCAATCATGTGAAGAACGAGAATACATACTTTTAAGGCAGTTCCCTCTTCTTACCATTAAGTGATAAAGTTTCCCACCCGGAACGGGATTGGAGAAGAGAGAGGAGATCAAAAGATGGCAAGGAGTTGTTATGTAGCCTCCCATAGGGCTGATGGAGTTGCAGGGCAGGTTTTGCCTACTGAAGATCTGGATATTCGTGAGAATGACTGAGAATAGAGGGAATCCAGAAGAAGACTTGATTCTGATCCCTTTGGCTCCCGAGGATCCTGAGAAAGTAACTTTCATTGGGGAATCACTAGAGGAGCCCCTTAGAGGAAAGTTGGTGAGGTTTTTACAAGAAAATAGTGATGTATTTTCCTGGTCAGCAGCTAATATGCCTAGCATAGACCCGGAACTGATCACTCACAAATGGAACGTAGATCCGAATCGAAAGACCATGAAGCAAAAGAAAAGGAGTTTTGCCCCTGAAAGGTAGGAGGCAATCAAACAAGAGGTAGAGAAGCTCTTAGAGGCTGGTTTCATTGAAGAGATTTAATTTCTGGAGTGGTTAGCAAACCCTATAATTGTAAAGAAGGCTAATGGAAAATGGATAATGTGCGTGGATTTCACTGATCTGAATGATGCATGCCCAAAGGATTGTTTCCCGCTGCCAAGGATAGATACATTGATAGATGCGACCACTGGTCACGAGATGCTGAGTTTTATGGATGGTTTCAGTGGATACAATCAGATCAAGATGCATAAGGATGATATCCCAAAGGTATCATTCATCACTAACTTTGGTATTTTTTGTTATCTTGTTATGGCGTTTGGTCTCAAAAATGCAGGAGCCACCTATCAAAGTTTGGTGAATTTTTTTTAAAGATCTTATTGGGAAAACCATGGAAGTATATGTAGATGACCACATAACCCATTTGAGGGAAGCCTTTAAGGTCCTGAGATACCATAAAATGATGTTAAATCATGCAAAGTGTGCTTTCAGAGTGGGATCAAGATAGTTCTTGGGATTGATGGTCTCCAAGAGGGGAATCGAGGAAAATCCTGATAAGATAAAGACCATTTTGGACATGGAACCTCCAAAGACTATCAAAGATGTTCAAAAGCCCACCGGAAGGGTTGCTGCCTTAGGATGATTTATCTCCAAATCTGGAGACAAGTGCCTGCCATTCTTCAAATCCCTGAAGAAAATAAAAGATTTCATATGGACTGAGGAAAGTCAAGAAGCATTCGAATGGTTGAAGAAATACATGGTCCAAGCCCCGTTGTTGGCCAAACCAGACCTGAACGAGATCTTGTACTTATATTTGGCCATTTCAGAAAATGCATTGAGCGTTGTATTGGTTAAGGAGGAACTTAGAGTCCAAAAACCTATATACTATGTCAGTAAGATTTTGCATGGAGTTGAGTTAAATTATTCGATTATTTAAAAGTTTTCTTTAGCTCTGGTGATGGCCTCAAGGAAGTTGCGTCCTTACTTTCAAGCTCATACGATTGAGGTGCTAATGAATCAGCCTTTCAGAAATATTATCCACAGTCCTAAAGCCAGTGAGAGGTTGTTTAAATGGGCAAATTGAGTTCGGAGAATTCAACATAAAGTATAAGCCACGAACGACGATAAAAGCCCATGCCTTGGATGACTTCGTGGTTGAATGTATCATCCCTAACCAAGAAGTCAGGGGGCAGGGAGATACAGAACCTCTGGACATGAAGGAAAAAGAGGAAAATTGAGGAGAACGGACCAAGGCCAAGGAATTCTGGGTTCTCTATTTTGATGAAGCATTAAAAACAAATTCCAGTAGAGCTGGGTTAGTTTTGCAAAGCCCCGATGGAATTTTGATTCAATATGCTATGAAGTTAGATTTTCCAACCACCAATAATGAAGTCGAGTATGAAGCTCTAATAGCCGGTCTTGGCCTGACAGGGACGTTGAGAGTCAAAAACTTGAAAGTTTGTGGGGATTCAAAGCTGGTGGTATCCCAGGTCAAGGGGGAGTTTGAGGCAAGAGATGAAACCATGGCAAAATATGTACGCCTAGTGAGGGCCGTGATGACCCAGTTCGACGAATGACATGTTGAACATATTCCAAGGGAAGAAAATGCTAAGACCGATGCATTATCCAAATTTGCCTCATCAGAAATAGAAGAAAGCTCTGGCAGCGTGTACTTTCGCGTTTTGAAAACACGGAGCTTAGACGTCAAAATAATTGCCCCTAGAGGACTTGAAGGGTCATGTATTGATCTTATTAAGGCTCATCTGCAAACCAGATGGCTTCCCAGTGATGCAGTGGAAGCAAGAAAGTTGTCTGTATGATCTCTAAGATACTCTCTAATTGATAGGATTCTTTATAAGAGATCTTTTATAGTTCCTTATTTAAGATATCTCAGGCCAGATGAGGCTCAACTTGCTTTGGAGGAAGTACATGAGGGTATATGTGGCCAACACTTGGGGGGCAGGGCCTTAGCCCACAAAATTACCCTCTTAGGCTTTTATTGGCCAGAAATGATGGCAGACGCCAAAGGATATGTGAAGAGATGTGATCATTGTCAGAAATATGCCCCTGTGGTAAGGGAACCTCCCGAAATGCTCACTTCCATAAATTCCCCAATCCCATTTGCTCTGTGGGTAATGGATATTTTCGGACCTTCCCCATGGCCACCACTCAAAGGAAGTTCTTGATTGTAGCGAATGATTAATTTACCAAGGGGGTTGAAACCAAACCCCTGGCAAAGATTACGACTAAGCAAGTCGCTCAGTTCTTGTGGGAGAATATTATGTGCACGTACGGGATTCCCTGAATCTTGGTGACTGACAATGGAACATAATTCAATAATGAAGAGTTCAGGAAGTATTGTAAAGAGAACGAAATTGACTTGAGATTCACTTATGTTGCTCGCCCTCAAGCTAATGGGAAAGCAGAGGTTACGAATCAGATCATTTTGGATGGGTTAAAGAAAAGGATTGAAAAGTACAGAAATAATTGGGTGGATGAAATACTGCCAATACTTTGGTCTTCCAGAACTACATGTAGAGTCACAACGGGAGCAACGCCCTTCATGTTAGCATATGGAGCAGAAGCAGTTGTACTAGTGGAAATATCACATTCGTCTCCAAGGATCCAAGCGTTCAACGTTGAGGAAAATGAGGAGGGGAAAAGATTAGCCCTGTATTTAATAGATGAAGTACGAGATGCGGTGCACGCAATGATTGTGGAATATCAGAAAAAAGCCTATTTTTATTACAACCTGAGGGTGAAAGAGAGATTATTAAAGCAAGGAGACTTGGTCCTAAGGAAGGTGGAAGCTTCTGAAGTTGAAATTATTTCAAACTTTGAAGAGCCAAGTTATGATAATGTTTTGTTTACTTAGCAAAATTCGTGCTTTGATGAATAGAGTAATAAATAACAAAAGAAAGAGAAATTCAGGAATTCTTCTATGATAGGAATGCCATGAGCAGCATTTACAAGTCTGTCATATCCATCTGTTTTTCAGTCCTATTTCCATTATTCAATGCATGACTCATAGAACTGTGTGGTTCAAATCATTTTCAGTCTTATTCAATGCATGACTCTTAGAACTGCGTGGTTCAGATTACTAATCAATCAAAAAGCATATGAAGCAAAGAAAATAACATAAATAAAACCCCAAAGGGTAACAAAGTCACAGTATGATAAGTTAATACAAAGAAGGCCACGATGGGCTAATAAGAAAAGGAAACTAGTCTAAATCCTTAAACAAATCATCATCGTTCCCCCCATCAGTAGTAGTAGGGCGAGGGAGCACGAGCTCGTCTTCTGTAGGAGTAACATCCTGGGAAGAAGGAGCTGTGGCCTCAGTAGAGGTAGCAGGAATGGGAGAAGGAGGAAGATCCTCAAAAGGAGACCCTTGCCCAGGAACATGAGGCACTGGGTACGCCTCGAGAGTTACCCCTGGCACCTTCTTCCCAATCTCTCCCACGATCTACTCCCAGCAAGTGGCAAATGTCACAGGGAAGTTAGCATCATACTCAACATTCAGAACCTCCTGAAAGTCCTCTGATGCTTTGTAATCAGCTATCACCTCAGCTCTACCCCTCTGAGCCTCCAACTCTAGCCTGCGAACCTTCTCCTTCTCATCAGCTAACTCCCTCTCCACCTCCCTGAAACGAGTAAAGTGGCCTCTAAAGCCTTGAAATACATGTCCCTATCCCTCTCGGCGATAGTCAGGTTAGCCCTCACTTCCTTCAGGTTATGAAGAGCAGCCTGAAGGTAAGTGTTCATCTGCAAAGCATATAATAGCACAATAAACTGAATATGTAACGCAAGGGCAAGGAAAGGAATACTAAAAGAAGGAAGTAGAAATATACTGAAGCCACTTCCTGGGAACCAAGGCGCTTAATCTAGAGATCATCATAAGACTCGATTATCTCAGCCCGGTCTCTGGTGTCACCACGCTCTCAGACCATATAGCAGCCACCTCAGAGCTCCCCATGACTGTATCCCTCCTCTGCAGGCCCCAGATCACGGTAAAGGGAGATGTATCCTCATCAAGGATAAGAGGCCTCTCGGATATGAAAGTAGGGACAGTCTCCTTGACCGTGACCGAAGGACCGTCATCAATCCTTACCCGCTTACGCGGTGAGTCTCAACTGCAGAACCCCAAAAAGCACGGGACTCTTTTTTCTTAAAGATCGCGTCCAAAGCTACCTTAGCTGCAAAAATACAAAATCGTAAGGGTGGGAAGCCCATAAAAATTCAAAATTTAGAGTATTCTACCAAATTCGAGAATACTCTAGAATGTTCCGTGCCAAAAAGAGCAAGAACATCAAAATATTTACCCTGAATTTTGTGAAAAAATCACAAGAGAAAATAAGAAGGGACCTAACCACGCCCAGGAGATACAATTCCTAGGCGTTGTTCGAGTCATGCTTCCTAGGCGGGGGTGATCTACTCCTAGAATCTATTGAAGAATGAAGGAGGTCAAACCATGTATAGGAGACACTAATTTTTAGGCGTGGTTCAAACCATGTCTCTTAGGCGGGGGTGACCCACGCCAAGTGTAACACCCCCAGATCCGGGGTCGGGGATCCGGGTCGTCACGGTCTTTCTTTCCATAATATCACTTCACTTAATTAATAATAAATAACCTTATGCTGTGACCCCACACTAACACACACCACAACCCGTTATAGTCTCAGAGATGAAATTTAAATAAGTACAAGTCTTTGAATTCACAATTTAAAAGTTATTACAACCCAAAATGATTACTTGATAAATTTACAGTTAATTGCCATTATCTGCCACAAGTTATAATTATACATAATTGATTCTCAAAAGTAGATGGTCTGATCTACAATAGATCTACCTCTGTAGCTATAGCAGCTACAACATCAACGGGAAGACGCGGGACGCTTCCCACGCGCTTGCGCTGGGTCTGCTGGAGTCTGGCCATCTTTCCTAACTGTTGTTGTGTGATGAAGAAATAAAGCAAGGGTGAGCAGCAAGCCCACCAAAATAATATGTATAATGATTAATAGTATATGAGCCTACTCATAATACTCATGAAAGTCTTGGTCAAAAGAAATGAACCAAGTTTGATATCTTAATGCGATGAAGTCGCAAAATATTCAGTATATATACATATATACTTTTCAAAATATTGGAAGTCCTCTTCCATGCATAATATACACAAAGTCCCAGTGTATAACTGTATATATAAAAAAAATATCGTTGCAAGGTGATCTCATATATCTAACCTTGTCTCAACGTTTTTCTGAAAATCTTTGTCATTTATAAGACAATTATTAACTAGATATAAGTTTAAAAGATGAAGTTACAAGATACCCCAATATACTTATATCTTTCCCAAATACTACTTGAACTACCACCGTTCAAGTTATAATCAGTTTCAAAAGTTCATCACATAGATGAGACTACAAGACAAGATTTGAATAGATTCCATCTTTAAAATATCATTAAAGGAAATGAAGTTATGACATACTTTATTTAGTCCCGATATATATATATATCCACATATATATATCTCTTAAACATTTCCTGGAACCTCTGTTATGTAAAGTATGAACAGAGTTTGAAACATCCAATGAATTTTGGAAAGGAAAAGAATTTTGGCATAAACCAGATATCTTGCTGATCAGGCAAAGATACCAATAAGTAACCTTTTCTACTGTAGATGGATGAATTCCTCACCGGTCATCACCCTGGCCGCATTAGGACCTCGCGCTAGACCGTTACCCGGCTCCTCACGCGTTGATGGACTGCCACCCAGCCACTTACACATTCATAGACCGTACCCCGGCCTGTCGCTTATTCCGACTCAATTAGATGGGCTTACTTCCCGAACGTTGGGCAAGTAATCAATTCATTTACCAAAACTGCAACCTCGTTGCGAATATAAAATACACCACAGAGCCGGATTCCCCAGGTTTTGAGCGAGTATTTAAATCCCCTTAAAAAGGAAGATCTTAAATATAAAAATGAGTTTTGGGATCCGCTCTGACTTTAAAAATCATTTTGAAGACTCGAAAACACTTTAAAGAGTGTTTGGAGTAAAGCTGATTTAATGAAGTAAATCAGTCCCCAGAATATTTAGAAAATGACTAAATATTATTATTTAATAATATTCCCATAAAGAATAATCTTTATAAAAATAATTGAAGTAGAAGTATTAAAACTTATACTTGAAACGAGTATTAAATAACCAAAGATATACTTATATGAAAGTATTATCTTTATTTGAATAGTCGAAAATAAGTCTGATTATTAACACCTTATTCTTTAATAAAATAAAGAATATACCTCAGCAAATAATCGGAGTCATAGATCCTCAAATGAATATTCAAATAATATTCATTAAATAATATAAACTGAGTCATAAGCCTTCAAATGAATATTCAAATAATATTCAATAAATAATATAAAAGAGTCATAAGCCCTCGAATGAATATTCAAATAATATTCAATAAATAATATAAAAGAGTCATAAGCCCTCGAATGAATATTCAAATAATATTCAATAAATAAATAAAAGGAGTCATACGCCTTCGAATAATATTCGAAATAATATTCAATAATAAAATAAAGTTAAAGTTATCGAATAAACCTTATTCGATTAATAGTTTTGAAAACTATGACCATGTATATATATAAATATATATATATATATATCCATATCCATATATACAAGATTACTCGGGATCCTCGACTCCCGGTTTTTTAGAAAATATTTTCACCTTTGGGTCCCTATACTAAGGGTATATGCAAG
The DNA here is from genome assembly GCF_009905375.1 of Apium graveolens. Lineage (NCBI taxonomy): Eukaryota > Viridiplantae > Streptophyta > Magnoliopsida > Apiales > Apiaceae > Apium > Apium graveolens. The sequence goes on along the minus strand of NC_133654.1, from coordinate 169,364,779 downwards.
ATACCGCTATCCTCTAGCATAGGTATTATCAACTGAACCAACAGATATATATTTCAAGAATATGAAACAGGCATGCATATATACCATATCACATGCTACAATATATCGCAAGAATTTGCTAAATAACCAACATGCATCTATCGCAAGATAATGCACATACAAGTGTATACATCACAACAACAGTATAACGGATAGAATACTTGCCTGAGCGACTGGGGGTTACGAATGGCTCGGGACGAGTCTGGTAACCTATAAACAACAAGTAAGTTGGAATTAAACCAAAGTCACTTGTAAATCTATACTTTAACTAACTTAGACTCTAACGCTTGTTTTGCGCTTACTGATTCTCTTAAGTCACTCGAGTACCCTCGGCTCCACCATTTTTAATAATTTAACCTTTACGAGTTTTAAGGCGATTCCTTCGCGAGTGTCTTACCAACTGCCTAACACACTTACCATAAATGTTTCATACATTAATTAACCCTTTTTGGTCTTTGACCTATGTTTCAAAGTAAGGCGAGGGGAAAAGTTTCGTTCGCGAAACGCCGTTACTTGAAACGGTCGTTTCTCCTAAACCGTGCATCGGAATCGAACGAACTACATATCAAAATGAAGCTTGTAACATGAGCTATCTAAACATGGCAGTGGTCATAATCTAGCAGGGGGTTCTCGGGTCCTAATGTTATGCACAAAAACAGTCCAAAGAAAATCGGACGTTACGACGACTATGTTTACGCGATTTCCCAATTTTTAACCATTTCAAAACAACCACAATTCAACCACATATCATTCATACAACCAACATCCATCCTCATCACATCATAACAACCCCAACCAATTCAATTTAATCATCATACTTATGCCTAAACTTAACTTTAATCATACTTAAGTTCTTTTAATCAAAACCACAACATTTACCATTCCATTTCACTACCATTCCAAATCCCAAACTCTAAATCACAACAACAAGCTACAATATCATCCTACCAATTAAAATCATCTTATAATACATAGGGATCTAGGGTTTGGAGATGGTATACCTTCCTTGAAGTGGTGGGATGAGCTAGGAAGCCTTAAGAAGCTTTGAGAAGTCTTAGGAAAGCTTGGATCTTCAAGAAAAACAAGAAAACTTCAAGTTAAAAAACTTGAAAACACTATTCATAGTCTTCTTCTTTGATTAAATGAAGAAGATTGAGAAGGAATTGATGGCTTAAACTCATGGTATAGCCCTAACTAAGCATGAAGATGATTAGGGAATTTACTCACCAATTTAGGAAGCTTGGATCTTGAATTTTTGAAAATTCTTGCCTAATGAATAGTAAAAAGCCGAGAGCTTCAAGAACAAAGCCTTGGTTGCTTTTTGATTTTTGATGAAAATGATTTTTGCTTGGCTTGGTTGCTTGGTTTTTGTGCTTGCTTTAGTCAATTACCTTTTTGCCCTTGAATTTGTGTGGTTACAAAGCCACCACACCTCCTTCCTTCCCATGTCATGCCTATGTCATCCTCATGATGTCATCCTCCCTTCCTTGTCCTCTTTCTATTGGTTGGATGACATCATTCCCACTAATCCCTTTGATTAACTTCCTAATCGTTTGCCTAATGACCGCTGATCTGTTATACGGTTCGCTTAACTTTCGTTCTCGTTTATCAGTTTGAAGGATCATACCCGGGATCTTATTACTTAGGTTCCCTTAACCTTTCTCAATACATTATATTCCTTTTTATGATCCTCTATTATAATCCTTTAATTTAAATCCTTTTTATCCTGTTACCTTATACTCAATTCTCTCCGTATCTTGTGGATTTCCGGGAAAAACCAAAGTGTTCGGAATTGGATTCTGACGATCTTTACATACACTTATATACTACATAGAGTACTAATAATATCCCAGAATATCCATAACAGAACCCCTACATAGTGTGGCGTGAAAAGTTTTCTCATTCAGCAAAAACACTATTCATAAGGGTTTCAAAAATTTCCCAAAAATTGGGGTTATTACAGTCTCCCCTCCTTAAAAGGATTCCGTCCCGGAATCAGATAGAAATGAATAGGGATACCTTCTTAATATTGCACTTTCTAACTCTCAAGTCAATTTTCCCATATTGTGGTTCTGCCACCAAACTCTGCCTAGTTTGATAATCCTTCCCCTAAGCACTTGTTCCTTTTCACTCTATAACCCTTCCTGGTTGCTCCATATAGGTTACGTCTAGTTGCATGTCTATGCGCTCATACGCCTCTATTTATCTGACATCTGAATTACACTTCCTTAACATTGATACGTGAAACACGTTACGACCTGCTACATATTCGGGGTTAGGGCTAGCTCATATGCTAACTTCCCAAACGTCTTAATATATCTAAGGGTCCAACAAATTGTAGACTTAGCTTTCCTTTCTTTCCGAACCTCATCAATCCTTTCCAAGGGATACCTATATCATTACTAGGTCCCCTAATTCATACTCTTTATCCTTTCGTGTCAAATCAACATACTTATCATGTCCATTTTGGGCTACTACCAGCCGTCCTCTGATTAGATCTATCATATCCTTGGTCCTTTGGACTACTGCGGGTCCGAGCATCTTGCGCTCTACAACTTCATCCTAACATAAGGGAGATCGACATTATCTTCCCTCAAGGATCTCATAAGGCGACATCTCGATAATGACATATGATCTATTGTCGTAAGATAACTCAATCCGAATTAAGTGATCATTCCAAATTCTTTCAAGTCTATTGCACAGACTCTCATTATTGCTTTTAGCATTAGAGCTTCTGCTTCTCAATACCCATTCTTTTCCAGTTCGTAATCGCTACTACCTTCCGTTCCTAATATTATACGGGTTATACTTTTGCTCGTTAGCGTTCTATAACCTTTTAATAACCACATCAACCTTAGTATCACGAATGTGTTTCCATTCCGCATACTACCACCACTTTATTACTCCTTTTTCAGTTGTTTCTATTTTCCGAAATTTGATCAATCTAATAGAAGTAATGGAATTTGTTGAGAGATCACTATGATCATGAACACTTGTTATATCGCATAGTTAGTACAGAAGGTGGCCAGCCTTTAGTACTTGACAAGCAATTAAATAATAGCTGGTATCCTACTCGGCTTCTATCACACAGATAGATAGTCATTCGGACAATACCTCCCCTTTTGGAAGGGTTGTTCTTCTCAGCTTACATGAAATGAAAAGAAGAGAAAAGAACGAACTGAAGAGAATTGTATATATGAAAAAAATATACTGCCACAAAATATCTGGCTTGGAACCTACCTCTGAACTGTAGAGGTTTGTCATAGGAGAACAAAACATATACGTATTTATATCAGCATCAATCATTATAGCCTCGTATTTCCCATGCCTAAATATTTTCGCTATCCCGTCCATCATTCTATGGACCCATGCTCTTCCTCGAGCTTATACACAATCACCTTTGAAACTCCCTCGACATCGAAAATCGAATTTGGGATCTCATTCTATATATCACCGTTACTAGGATTCTATGCTCGCACCGCAACCTTCCTCGTATAATAATACGACTCTCTATTGATAAGAAAGAATAATTATTCACTAGGTAGATACTCTACTTAATTAGTCTATCAATGATAACTTATACACTACCACGACCCGATTAGGGGTACTCAATCTCAACACCCATTCCAATACAACTCTCATGGTTGTAATCAGCTCACTACTCGCAGAATCATTGCTGCCTTACTATGGTCCACCACTGACCCACTGTAGTCATTCATTTTCCATGAAGTCTTAATAGCTAACCATACGGAGTCCATACATGTCGTTTCAAATCCTTCTAAGGAGGTAACATAATCACCATTCATGATTCATGGAGTACACTCCTGATTCTGACATACATACATGACATGAAGCAGATAAAATTGCAGAAGAGTTTCAATCAAAGCAACGATAGCAGGTTAATACCATTCTTAATCATATGCCTTAAATAGAAGACTTACTCAAAGGTTCGTTTAGTCCTTTTGAAATATGGTCCAGGCTCATTCTCAAGATAGTACCTTCTAAGATAGATAGCCCGCTCATGGCGATTACACGAATTAAACCTTTACTAACTACTATTTCGGTTGGGTATTGCACAGTCATCAGAAGGAATGACAATCTTCCAACCCAAAATACAACCATCACAGCTTTAACCATCATCACTGTATTCCTTTGGCACAAGCGCCTACAATTTTCCTTTTACCGTTAAAGTGTCGGCCACCTCTTTGGCCTTTCCTGATAGTAATAGTTCCTTACAGTCAATGTCTTTTAACCACCTTCAACTAAATTTTCTATCTCATTTCAGTCACAGCTTATATGAAGATGTTTTCCTTAAAATCTGATAAGTAAAAAAAAATATCACCATTTTTCCATAAGTTATTGCCTCAATCTTTAGAGGTTAATCACTGTCACGACTGACTCTCAATCATACTTAGAACATCTTTTATCTTAGGTCCTAATTGCCCTGAACAATTTCGACCTTTACTGGTTCGATCCATACTTTCTCGTGGTTTAACACGTGCCCCACTTGGCATCATTATAATTATGTCATATTTCCTTTATCAACATTTTTATTCTTGAGAATTTCGAATATTTCCTTTCTCCTTGTAAAACCTCTAAGGTTATCGTTCAATCGTTCCTCCTGTATTCCCTATATACAGGGCATATCAAAATACCATTTACTAATACTAGAACCATTGTCTATATACTTCTGAAAAATTTCTCCACTGATCCTTAAAGGTTATTATTACCTTAATCCTTTCCAATTCATACTGTCAAAACTCATACTATCCCTATTAAGGGTGAAATGCCAACCTTTATGCATTCCCCTAGGATTTGTTTTAAGTTACCGATGTTCTATCCTTAATTCCACCTTTAAAAAGGTACAAGCATCCTTCCATGGATAAATAAAGTCATATATCCCTGATAAGGGTATCTTATTCAATCATTTCCACCTCGATAGTCTATACCGAATTTCACAATAGCATCCTTATTCAAGTTAAGGTCAATCCACATGGCCTCCAAAAGATAAAAATGGTTATCCGCTTTTCTTTCCTGATTTGGTAATGATCACATGGATGATCTGGAAGATATTGGTCGAGTTCAACGTGAACTTCTTCTTAATAATTCCTTATTTACTTTTGTTGTTTCTCAACAGTCACCTCAATGTTGGGATATCTCTCATACCTGGCGGCTCTCTTTCTGGGTATCAAGCCACCGGTCTTACACTTCACATTCTTGAAGGTCACTTCCTTCATCCAATTTTCCTAATTTCTTACTTTCTTGTCTCCTCAGTCTATCCGCGTCTCATATTTAACCTTCGAACTATCTCAAGTTTTCCTCAAATCCTCCCAACTTACAGGGGATAAAATATATGTATCTCTTATGCCTTCACCCAGCAATTTTAACTCATGGTGAATCACCCTCATCCTGACGATTACATACTTTTTCTATTTCTATTGCTACGAGTCTTTAGGGTTTCCTCATACCCAATTCCTTTATCATTCCTCAAACTCTATTGCCTTTATATTCCTTTCCACTTCAGTTTCTTTTTATTTTCCTTTCTCTTATCGTTATTTCATGGACCAAAACAACATAAACATTGATTTCAAACATCCCGTCATTCTGGATTCGTGTCCTCAGAACGAATCTTGACAACTTTTACAACTTAGATTCATAATTTATCATACTCGTCTGCCTTTGTTCTAGCTCCAAAGCTTTTACTACTATCTCCTTATCTTTGGGAATTACTTTCCTGAAAACAATTGACTGAACTTAAATCAGTTTATTCTAACCTCTGGCTCCGTGCCTTTCTTGGTCTTTCACCAGCGGGTGGCCTCTCTCTTAGGAGGGTAAGTGACAAAAATAGTCCTTTTGAGATTCGTCAATCATTTAGAATCTCAAATGATTCCTATATTTCCTTTAGCCAGGCTCTTGCCTCGGCTGGGTCAGCTTGTTCCATGGAACTCTGAGAGCTTAGCGACCTAAAGGTCCTGAAAGAATTTCTCACCGCACTGTCTCCTCAGGGTGGTAGTTGGGGATAATAGTCTAAGTTATGTCTAGACAGGTCCATAAATTGCCATATAGGAGTACCGTCTCGGGTCTCCTTTCCTTACTCGACTTTCTGTTTCCTTAGTATGAAATGTTTCAACCTTCTCCCATAATCGGGGTTATCTTATACATTAAAAACCTTATTTTCCACTATATTATGTTATGGGTTCTTTCTTTCTTGATGGCAACCTCCCTGACTATCACACTCTGGGTTTGCCCTAAATCCTATTCCTCAAACTATGGCTCTCATCTAAGTTCTCATCCTTAAGCTCTTGAACTTTCGAACCCAAATTCTATAGGAATACCTCATTATTCCCTTATCATCTTTCTCAGTATTGAATCTCATATTTATTTGTTGGCTCTCTGCCTTCATTCATCACCTTTTTCTGGCATAATATGCTCTTTTCCAATAATTCGGTCTCTATTGCAATCTCAAACAGCTTTTCGGTACCGGCTCCGGTTACCTTCACTACTATTTCCATTTTCTCAAAATCTCTTATCAACTCTCCCAAAGACATTATCATCTTGAGTCTCTCCTTTTTACTAATGGCATCAGCCACCACATTGGCTTTCCCCGAATGATAAAGAATCTCCCAATCATAATTCTTGATTAGCTCTAACCGCCTCCTCTGGCGTATGTTGAGCTCTTTCTACGTAAGAATGTACTAGAGCACTTATGGCTTAGGTAATTCTCGCACTTCTCTCCATACAAGTAGTGCCTCCAATCTTTAGGGTAAAACTATTACCACGAGCCTAAGCTCATGGGCGGGGATATCGAATTTCATATTACCTTAATTGTCTTGACGCAGACGCGATTATCTTGCTGTGCTAAGAAGCACCCTAATTCCTTATGCGAAGCGTCACTTACAAATCACAAAATCTCCTTTTTCCATCCGGCAACGCCAACATAGGGTCCGTCACCAACCTTTGCTTCAGTTCTTAAAAGCTGTTCTCGCATTTCTCTGTCTATTCGAACTTCTCAGTCTTATGAGTAAGCCACGTTAAAGGGGCTACTATCTTTACAAACTTGAACGAACCTCTGGTAGTGACCGGCCAATCCTACCTCTGGTAGTCGACCCAACCAGGGTCATCAATTCATCATTGGTCCTTTATCCAATCTCGTCAGGATCCTCCATGGGATCCTCCTCAGCAACTATCCCTTCTAGGACAACATCCTCAACCGCTACATCCTCAATATCAACATCATCCGGTCCTGCATTAGGACACTCTATCGGATCCACAATCCGATCTCCAATTAGTAATAAAATATCATCGCGATTTTGCTCCTCAACCTCAGGGTTCGGAGTCCCGCTACCATATACGATAACGAACTACGCTCCTATCACGATATTTATAAGGGTTCCCATAAGGGTTTTAACTGTCAGTGCTACGTTAGGTAGCCCGACTATGAACTTGGCAAGAGTTCTTATTATCTTGGTTAACTTATTATCTTAACGTCCCATCATCTCTGAGGTTTATAACGCTTAGCTCTGATACCATTTCTGTAACACCCCCAGATCCGGGGTCGGGGATCCGGGTCGTCACGGTCTTTCTTTCCACAATATCACTTCACTTAATTAATAATAAATAACCTTATGCTGTGACCCCACACTAACACACACCACAACCCGTTATAGTCTCAGAGATGAAATTTAAAGAAGTACAAGTCTTTGAATTCACAATTTAAAAATTATTACAACCCAAAATGATTACTTGATAAATTTACAGTTAATTGCCATTATCTGCCACAAGTTATAATTATACATAATTGATTCTCAAAAGTAGATGGTCTGATCTACAATAGATCTACCTCTGCAGCTATAGCAGCTACAACATCAACGGGAAGACGCGGGACGCTTCCCACGCGCTTGCGCTGGGTCTGCTGGAGTCTGGCCATCTTTCCTAACTGTTGTTGTGTGATGAAGAAATAAAGCAAGGGTGAGCAGCAAGCCCACCAAAATAATATGTATAATGATTAATAGTATATGAGCCTACTCATAATACTCATGAAAGTCTTGGTCAAAAGAAATGAACCAAGTTTGATATCTTAATGCGATGAAGTCGCAAAATATTCAGTATATATACATATATACTTTTCAAAATATTGGAAGTCCTCTTCCATGCATAATATACACAAAGTCCCAGTGTATAACTGTATATATAAAAAAAAATATCGTTGCAAGGTGATCTCATATATCTAACCTTGTCTCAACGTTTTTCTGAAAATCTTTGTCATTTATAAGACAATTATTAACTAGATATAAGTTTAAAAGATGAAGTTACAAGATACCCCAATATACTTATATCTTTCCCAAATACTACTTGAACTACCCTTGTTCAAGTTATAATCAGTTTCAAAAGTTCATCACATAGATGAGACTACAAGACAAGATTTGAATAGATTCCATCTTTAAAATATCATTAAAGGAAATGAAGTTATGACATACTTTATTTAGTCCCAATATATATATATCCACATATATATATCTCTTAAACATTTCCTGGAACCTCTGTTATGTAAAGTATGAACAGAGTTTGAAACATCCAATGAATTTTGGAAAGGAAAAGAATTTTGGCATAAACCAGATATCTTGCTGATCAGGCAAAGATACCAATAAGTAACCTTTTCTACTGTAGATGGATGAATTCCTCACCGGTCATCACCCTGGCCGCATTAGGACCTCGCGCTAGATCGTTACCCGACCCCTCACGCGTTGATGGACTGCCACCCAGCCACTTACACATTCATAGACCGTACCCCGGCCTGTCGCTTATGCCGACTCAATTAGATGGGCTTACTTCCCGAACGTTGGGCAAGTAATCAATTCATTTACCAAAACTACAACCTCGTTGCGAATATAAAATACACCACAGAGCCGGATTCCCCAGGTTTTAAGCGAGTATTTAAATCCCCTTAAAAAGGAAGATCTTAAATATAAAAATGAGTTTTGGGATCCGCTCTGACTTTAAAAATCATTTTGAAGACTCGAAAACACTTTAAAGAGTGTTTGGAGTAAAGCTGATTTAATGAAGTAAATCAGTCCCCAGAATATTTAGAAAATGACTAAATATTATTATTTAATAATATTCCCATAAAGAATAATCTTTATAAAAATAAGTGAAGTAGAAGTATTAAAACTTATACTTGAAACGAGTATTAAATAACCAAAGATATACTTATATGAAAGTATTATCTTTATTTGAATAGTCGAAAATAAGTCTGATTATTAACACCTTATTCTTTAATAAAATAAAGAATATACCTCAGCAAATAATCGGAGTCATAGATCCTCAAATGAATATTCAAATAATATTCATTAAATAATATAAACTGAGTCATAAGCCTTCAAATGAATATTCAAATAATATTCAATAAATAATATAAAAGAGTCATAAGCCCTCGAATGAATATTCAAATAATATTCAATAAATAATATAAAAGAGTCATAAGCCCTCGAATGAATATTCAAATAATATTCAATAAATAAATAAAAGGAGTCATACGCCTTCGAATAATATTCGAAATAATATTCAATAATAAAATAAAGTTAAAGTTATCGAATAAACCTTATTCGATTAATAGTTTTGAAAACTATGACCATGTATATATATAAATATATATATATATATATATCCATATCCATATATACAAGATTACTCGGGATCCTCGACTCCCGGTTTTTTAGAAAATATTTTCACCTTTGGGTCCCTATACTAAGGGTATATGCAAGATACCGCTATCCTCTAGCATAGGTATTATCAACTGAACCAACAGATATATATTTCAAGAATATGAAACAGGCATGCATATATACCATATCACATGCTACAATATATCGCAAGAATTTGCTAAATAACCAACATGCATCTATCGCAAGATAATGCACATACAAGTGTATACATCACAACAACAGTATAACGGATAGAATACTTGCCTGAGCGACTGGGGGTTACAAATGGCTCGGGACGAGTCTGGTAACCTATAAACAACAAGTAAGTTGGAATTAAACCAAAGTCACTTGTAAATCTATACTTTAACTAACTTAGACTCTAACGCTTGTTTTGCGCTTACTGATTCTCTTAAGTCACTCGAGTACCCTCGGCTCCACCATTTTTAATAATTTAACCTTTACGAGTTTTAAGGCGATTCCTTCGCGAGTGTCTTACCAACTGCCTAACACACTTACCATAAATGTTTCATACATTAATTAACCCTTTTTGGTCTTTAACCTATGTTTCAAAGTAAGGCGAGGGGAAAAGTTTCGTTCGCGAAACGCCGTTACTTGAAACGGTCGTTTCTCCTAAACCGTGCATCGGAATCGAACGAACTACATATCAAAACGAAGCTCGTAACATGAGCTATCTAAACATGGCAGTGGTCATAATCTAGCAGGGGGTTCTCGGGTCCTAATGTTATGCACAAAAACAGTCCAAAGAAAATCGGACGTTACGACGGCTATGTTTACGCGATTTCCCAATTTTTAACCATTTCAAAACAACCACAATTCAACCACATATCATTCATACAACCAACATCCATCCTCATCACATCATAACAACCCCAACCAATTCAATTTAATCATCATACTTATGCCTAAACTTAACTTTAATCATACTTAAGTTCTTTTAATCAAAACCACAATATTTACCATTCCATTTCACTACCATTCCAAATCCCAAACTCTAAATCACAACAACAAGCTACAATATCATCCTACCAATTAAAATCATCTTATAATACATAGGGATCTAGGGTTTGGAGATGGTATACCTTCCTTGAAGTGGTGGGATGAGCTAGAAAGCCTTAAGAAGCTTTGAGAAGTCTTAGGAAAGCTTGGATCTTCAAGAAAAACAAGAAAACTTCAAAGTTAAAAAACTTGAAAACACTATTCATAGTCTTCTTCTTTGATTAAATGAAGAAGATTGAGAAGGAATTGATGGCTTAAACTCATGGTATAGCCCTAACTAAGCATGAAGATGATTAGGGAATTTACTCACCAATTTAGGAAGCTTGGATCTTGAATTTTTGAAACTTCTTGCCTAATGAATAGTAAAAAGCCGAGAGCTTCAAGAACAAAGCCTTGGTTGCTTTTTGATTTTTGATGAAAATGATTTTTGCTTGGCTTGGTTGCTTGGTTTTTGTGCTTGCTTTAGTCAATTACCTTTTTGCCCTTGAATTTGTGTGGTTACAAAGCCACCACACCTCCTTCCTTCCCATGTCATGCCTATGTCATCCTCATGATGTCATCCTCCCTTCCTTATCCTCTTTCTATTGGTTGGATGACATCATTCCCACTAATCCCTTTGATTAACTTCCTAATCATTTGCCTAATGACCGCTGATCTGTTATACGGTTCGCTTAACTTTCGTTCTCGTTTATCGTTTGAAGGATCATACCCGGGATCTTATTACTTAGGTTCCCTTAACCTTTCTCAATACATTATATTCCTTTTTATGATCCTCTATTATAATCCTTTAATTTAAATCCTTTTTATCCTGTTACCTTATACTTAATTCTCTCCGTATCTTGTGGATTTCCGGGAAAAACCAAAGTGTTCGGAATTGGATTCTGACGATCTTTACATACACTTATATACTACATAGAGTACTAATAATATCCCAGAATATCCATAACAGAACCCCTACATAGTGTGGCGTGAAAAGTTTTCTCATTCAGCAAAAACACTATTCATAAGGGTTTCAAAAATTTCCCAAAAATTGGGGTTATTACACCAAGGATATCTTAAGCTATATAAAGCCAACCACACCCAGGAGGCATGAATGCTAGGCATGGTTTATATGTTGTCTCCTAGGTGGGGGTGACCCACGCCTAGGATGAATGAAGGTATGAGTACAAGCAACGCCCAGGAGACAAACTTTCTAGGCTTTGTTGAAAATGTGTCTCCTAGGCGGGGCTTACCCACGTCTAGGATGAATGAAGGAATAAGAACTAACAACGCCGAGGAAACAAAGTTTCTAGGCGTTGTTGGATATGTGTCTCCTAGGAGAGGGTTAGCCTCGCCTAGGATGAATGGGGGTATGAGAACCAACAACACCCAGGAGACAAAGTTTCTAGGCGTTGTTGGAAATATGTCTCCTGGGCGGGGGTTACCCACGCCTAAGATGAGTGGAGGGATATGGACCAACAATGCCCAAGAGACGAGTTTTCTAGGCGTTGTTGGTAACATATCTCCTAGGTGGGGGTGACCCACGCCTAGGATGCATAGCACCATACAGCCCATTTTTTAATTATTTAATTAATTAGAAAATGGGCTAAAATGGTAAGATAGCTGAAAATTGCCAAAAAAAATAGGAGAAAATAAAGGGGAAAATCCCAGAATTTCGGGAAAATTAGAAAATAATTTTCTAAAATTATTTTTGACAAAATATTCCTGAAAAATTAAGGAAAAATACATGTGAGTACCAGAATATTCCTAAAAATTAAGGTAAAATAGTGAAAAATACCAGAAGGTAATAAAAATTCCTGTAAAATTAGGGAAGCCCATAAGGACCGATCACAAAGGAAGAATCGTTATAAATATGTAGATCGCTCCACACTTCACGATAAAAACGAATACCAGAAATGGTATAAACTTTAACTTCTAAGAAATCTTTGTAAGATTTTGCAAAAGTTGGGGGCAGATGATATGAGCCTAAAATTAGCCTAAAATATAATTAATGTTGAATTAATTAGACCTGATGCGGTCCAATACGAAACCCAATTAATGAGACCCGAAACCTTGATTATTTATTAATTTCATAATTAATAAATAGTGAGAACTAACAACTCATTAAATGAGTCCAATCAGTGATATAACTCTATGGAAGATAGCCTTGAGGACACATACACCAACAAGTAGTCTGATTACTTCATTATAGGACTTTAAAGTCTATCCAAAGTCTGAGACTTGTTCAATAAGTCTCCTAACCCTAGTCAAATTCAAGGACATTCAACATCTATATAAAGGGTCTTACCCCATCAATCAGAATTACGTTTTTTGACTTGATCATTGACATACAGCAAGGTACGTAGGCATCTTGTTAAGACAGATTTAGTCACGAAACACAAGAGCAGTAAAATCGAGTTTCGAAACTCACGAACCCTAGCAATTAATACGACCTAGTTTTTAATCCATAACAACGGGTTTAGGGCTCATTTGTTAAATTTGAACAATAATATCATCCTTAATCTGAATGGTAAACAAGTAATGACGTTTGTTAAACTAATATTGGAATTTCTGAATGATAAAATTCATAATTTTTAAATTTAAATTTATTAACTTTATAGTTTTATTATACTATACAGTATTGTAACCATTTAGTTTATTAATTTATGATCTTAAATTAATTTGAGTAATTCATAATAATACTATAAATTTCACAATTTATTTATTAAAATAAATGACTTGATTAAACTATACTATTAAGTACTCATCTAACTTATTAAATACTCATCTAACTTAAATGAGATATAAAAAATTATATTATAAATAAATGAAGGTAATTATATAATTGCGAAATCTTACAAAAATGTCAATTTAATGCTACTTAACAAAATTAAATTGTAATTTTTAATAATGTGTGGAAGAAAATATTAATTTACTTAAATAAATTTTCATGAGAGAAATGATTATTAATTTTAAAATGATTGAAGTAGCCAAAATATTGAAAATAGTATATAGTAAAGTTGATTGTCACGTATAATAATAACTATAAATAATGAAAAGACGTGAAAGTTTCATGTGAGGAATGATTTTACTAGAATATTTTAGATGACTCCTTAAGAAGTTGTTCAGATGTATACAACTCGTCTAGCATAATTAATAATTCAATCAAATAACCTAACAAAAAATAAGGCTCGTTCAGATCAGTTAGAATCATTGCCCCGTTAACATACATGCTTATGTATTACTGTTATAGTTCATGAATCTGCTTGGTTTTATTACATATAAGCTTAGTTTTTATGATTAGACTGTTTTTCAATAACCAAATTCAAGTATTAAAATTTAACATTAATGGAACATTGATATTTTACTAATAATACATATATATTATAATTATCGCAACCTGTACAAAAATTAGATTTAGACAAATATGAATACGTACATTATGTTATTATTGCAGCAAAACTTACGGTTCACATGAACGGCCAAATATCGTCAAATATTGTAGTTTAAATTCAGATGGTTGTACCTCATTATTTGATAACTAGATTAGTTCCCGGTATGTCCCATTATATAATATTTATTTTAATCCAATTAATATTTTCAAATTGATATACTTAATTTTAAAATATATTAATATGATATATTATATATATTATAAAATAAAATAGACATAATTATATTCTTTATATGTTAAGAAAAATTTATAATGATATCAAAGAAAAAATGAGATGACAAGAAATGAAAAAGACATGAAAGTAGAAATGAAGAATATACAAAATTAGTGGAGGAGGAGAGAGAATTAACGGAGAAATTTTTTATTATAAAAATTAGTGTAATTAGTTTGTCATGTAAGCAACTACTTCTAATTTGAGAAAAAGATGTGTCCAATTTAATGAGTTAGTGACACATATTAAATTATACTATCTTTTAGTATATTATAGATTTAAATTTAATGGTAACTAGATTAATTTCCAGGCTGCCGGATTATATAATATATTTTTTTGTTAAAAACAATATTAAAAAGTTAATATTCATATTTCTTAATATATATTATTGATGATATATTGTACATTTATGTATACGATGTACACAATTATATAATAAATTATATTATTTAATATTTTATATAAATAATTTATATGTCTATTAGATATGTTTTTTAATTTATAAATATGTTATATTGAGTAAATATTTACGGACGATATTGACAAAAACTAGACAATTAGAATCAAAGATATGTATGACTATTAATGAAACACATAAAATGGAGACAAAAAGGATAAAGAATTAGTGGAGAAAAAAATAAAGAAAAGAGAGGATTAGTTAGTGAACGATAAAAAAGTTATTTTATATCTGATAACACTAAAGTCATAATTTTTATGATTTCTAATGATCATGATAAAAGCAAAAAAGTTTGATTGGCCACAAAATTGATATTCCAAGGTAGACTGAAGTGAATTGACGATAGGTTGCTATATAAGTTAAATTTAAGTAGAGTCCTGTTAATTTTGTTGATTTAATTCGTAATGAAATTGCATTTAGTTGATTTCAGTCGCTTATGAAGCTATTTTTGTTATTTTTACTTTCTTTTCAAAAGTTAAAGTTGCAATTGAATGATTTTTAGTTGCTTTTTTGGTTGATTCTGAGAATATGATTTGGTTGGCAAGAAAGTTAAATTTTACTAATTTCATTGCATGTATTCACTAAATTGTAATTATGAAAAAGCAACTGATAATTGTTTAGTTGGTTATGAATTTTTAGTTGTTGCAAGTAAAATGTGGCAAGCAACTATTTTGCAACTAAATTTAAAGATGTCGTTATTAGTTTTGGTTGATATCAGTTGTTTATATGGTTGAAGAGTTGCAAACCTTTTTTCGCATTTTTTTTTAAAATCAATATTTTTGTAATTTTTTAAAAATATTGTATTTTTGCAAAATAATAAATACAAAGTCCGTATTTTCACAAAAACTATCTCCCCTCTGATATTTTTTTAAAAAACTTCTATAATTATCTATATTTTTAATCATACAATCTCAAAAAACTAAATGCATTTATAATTGCAAGAATATATTTTGCTTACATTTTAATAAATTAATATAGTTTATTTTTTTATAACATCATGAATTATTTGCATGAGGGACAGTTTGCTAGAATATAAGCAGCCAGATAACTCCAATTAGTATGAGGCCTTTTGCGAAGTGCCCAAAAACAAACCCGTGCGGGCTCAACCCAAAGCGGACAATATCATACTAATATGAAGTTAGGCATGCTCAGCAAGCCCAACAAGTGGTATCAGTGCTATGGTTGAAACGGTCCATAACAATCTCATGATGAGCTCCAGAAGTGATCTAGGAAGAGGAAGATGAGCTTGCCCCAGAATGAGCTCAAGAAAAAGGCAGACGGGCCTTCCAGTATGGGCCTAGGGGAAGCAAATAGCCAGATGGACTTTCAGTATGGGTCGAGGGGGAGCCTGGTCACACTGAAGGAGGTAGAATCGACAGGTGTCGGACCTGATATGTGAAGGGGGAGATTGTTAGGAGTTGTCCCACATCGTTTGTGGGAGGGGCAGTTTGCTAGAATATAAGCAGCCAGACAACTCCAATTAGTATGAGGCCTTTTGGGAGGTGCCCAAAAACAAACCCGTGTGGACTCGGCCCAAAGCGGACAATATCATACTAATGTGGAGTTAGGAATGCTCAGCAAGCCCAACAAGTGGTATCGGAGCTTATATGTTAACACATATACAGTAGAGATCCAAACAATCATGTCTGAAGAAGCACAAACTCCAACCAAGTCCACTAAATCTGAAGAAACTCAAAAGACTTAAATCCACAGTCGATATGAGACTATTAGGGTTCCCATACTGAGACCTTCTGAGTATCCCATATGGAAAGTGAAGATGGATATGTTTCTGGAAGCTACAGATCCAGAATACCTTGATAGAATTAATGAAGGACCACATAAGCCTACCAAGCTCTCTGTTGTAGTTGCTGATCAACCAGGAAAGACCATACCAAAGGAGAAAGGTGAGTACACAGCTGAAGACATCTCATCTATTGCCAATGATGCAAGGGTAAGGCATTTGCTACATAGTGCTATTGATAATGTCATGTCAAACAGGGTAATTAATTTCAGAACTGCAAAGGAGATATGGGATGCTTTGGAGACAAGATGCCAGGGAACTGATGCAATCAAGAAGAACAGGAGGACTATACGCACTCAAGAGTATGAGTACTTTGACTCAAAAGCTGATGAGTCTTTAACTGACTTATATGACAGGTTTGTCAAACTCTTGAATGATCTGTCACTGGTGGACAAGGAATATGATCTTGAAGATTCAAATCTAAAATTTCTTTTAGCTCTTCCTGAAAATTGAGATTTGAAGTCTACTACCATAAGAGACAACGATGACCTTACTGAAACTACTCTTGATGAAATTTATAGTATGCTCAAGAATTATGAACTTGAGATGGATCAAAGGAGCAAGAGGCATGGAAGGAAGTCAAGGACAGTTGCTCTTAACGCTGAGGAGGAATCTCCTAAAGTTGTTGCCTCAAAGAGGGGCAAATGAAAGGCTCTCATCATAAAGTCTGATTCAGAGTCATCATATTCTGATGATGATGATTCAGAAACTGAAAGTTTACCTAAAATGGATGCTGATGAAGAGATGACAAAATTGTGTGCTTTATGGTGAAGGGTATCACAAAGATAGCCTACAAGAAATTCAGAAAAGGCAAGAAGTTTTCCAGGAAAAGTGGAAGTTCTGATAAGAAAGGATTCAGAAAGTCTGAAGGTAAAGGAAAGTCTGACAGAGGAGACAACTCAAATGTCAAGTACTACAATTGTGGTGAAAGATGCTACATATCTACTGACTACAAGAAAGGAAAAAGTGACAAAGGCAAGGCACTTGTCACAAAGAAGAAAAGCTGGACACACACTTCAGATTCTGAATATGAGGTGAACTGTGCCTTAATGATAAATGCTGATAGCAGTCCTGAAACTACTGAATTAAAGGTACCTCAAATAACTTATACCTTTCATATTGATGATATTACCGAGTTAAGATTATATCTTAAAACCATGTTCATTAGTTATAGAGATCAGACTTTAACATGTGAAAGATTAATATCTGAAAATCTTGCTTATAAAAAGAGAAATGATTATTTAGAAAAAAGAGTTAGTTTTTCTTCATCAAACTAAGAAAGAAAAAGATGATGCTTTATATGTTAGAGATGAAGTGTTAAAGTTGAATGAATCTCTAAAAGCTGACTTAGAAAAGGAAATAGAGATTATCAGAACTTGGACTAACTCTGGCAGAACAACTCAGAATTTACTAAGTAGTGCAAACTGGAGATAGGGCTTAGGTTATGGAGATGATAAAAGTGAAAAAGGAACTGAACAAATTTAGCCAATTATTGTTAAACAGACTGCTAAGCCAAAGGTAAATCCTGTTAAGTTTGTAGTAAAAATTGTAAAGTCTAATTCTGAAAAGATGAAAAAGTCTGTGACAGAAGTTAAGGAAAAGTTAACTTCTGACAAATTTGAACAGGATAAACCATCTGAAGTAGACATAGGCTTAATGACAAAGAAACAGCTTAAGCATAAGCTGAAAGAGATTAGGAATGTCAACAAGGTAAAGGAAGCTAGGAAAAATGGGAATGGAACTGGAAGGTGTGAATAAAAGCAATAATTATATGCCTGTTCCTAATGCTTCTAGAAAAAAAATGCTATAATTGTGGAAACTCTAACCATCTTGCTTCTTTTTGCAGGAAAAATAAAGATATAAACTTTTTACCTCCTAAATCAGGAGTTAAGAGTCAGTCTGTTAGGTTTAAACCACAAAATCCTTGTTTTCATTGTGGTAGTTTATGGCATTCCATTTATACTTGTAAGAAATATCATAGTCTGTACTATAATAATTATCAAATAAAACCTTTTTTGAAGAACGTTACTTTAATTCCTTCTAGTGTAAAGTCTGATGCAAAGTCTGATATAAACTCTGATAAACAGAATGTTATCATAAACTCTGAAATTAAATCTGCTGCAAATGCTAACAAACTTAAAAAGACCAAAGGATCCAAGCAAGTATGGGTCCTTAAAACTAACCATTAGTGGTCTTTATGATTACAGGGCAACAGGAAAAACTATTCTAGTGCTGGACAGTGGATGTTCAGGACATATGACTGGAAATAAAGCCCTGCTATCAGACTTTGTGGAGAAAGCTGGCCCAGGAGTTTCTTATGGAGATGGCAACATGGGAAAAACTCTGGGATATGGCAATATAAATCTTAGGAATGTCATCATTGAAATAGTAGCTCTTGTCTCAGGACTTAAACACAATCTGCTAAGTATGAGTCAAATCTGTGACAGAGGTTATCATGTGGATTTCTTTGAAGAACACTTTGAAGTTGTAAACAATTTTACAGGAAAAGTGGTTCTAAAACGTAACAGGTATGGTAACATTTATGAAGCCAGACTTTCAACAAGTTATGATGGTTCTGCAATCTGTCTATTGAGTAGAGCATCAATTGAAGAAAGCTGGAATTGGCACAATAGACTCTCTCATTTAAATTTCAACAATATAAATGAGCTTGTAAAGAAAGATCTTGTGAGAGGACTACCAAAATCAATATTTGCTCCTAATGGCCTTTGTGATTCATGTCAAAAGGCAAAACAAAGAAAATCTTCTTTCAAGAGCAAAACTGAATCTTCAATTCTTGAGCCTTATCACCTACTGCATGTTGATCTATTTGGTCCAGTCAATGCCATATCTATTGCAAAGAAGAAATATGCTATGGTTATAGTGGATGAGTTCACAAGGTACACTTGGGTGTATTTCTTGCACAAGAAGAATGAAACTGCATCTACTATAACTGATCATGTCAGAGAGCTGGATAAGTTGGTCAAAGATTCTGTTAAAATTATAAGAAGTGATAATGGCACTGAGTTCAAGAATTCAATCATGGAAAAGTTTCTCCAAAGAGCATGAAATCAAACAGGAATTTTCAACACCAGGAACTCCATAACAAAATGGAGTTGTAGAAAGAAAGAACATGACTCTCATTGAAGCTGCACGAACTATGCTTGATGAAGCAAAGTTACCAACCTACTTTTGGGCTGAAGCTGTGCAGACTGCTTATTTTACACAGAATGCCACACTCATAAACAAGCATGGAAAAACACCATATGAGATGGTGAAGAAAAAGAAGCCAAATATGAAATACTTTTATGTATTTGGTCGTAAGTATTTTGTTCTTAAGACTCATCCTGAACAACTGTCAAAATTTGATCTAAAAGCTGATGAAGGATTTTTTGTTGGATATCCACTTTCCATAAAAACCTTCAGAGTCTACAATTTAAGAACAAGGGTTGTCATGGAATCTATCAATATATCTTTTGATGATAAGAAGATTACTGGACTTGAAGATTTCAATGATCATGATCAGCTGAGATTTGAAAATGAAGATTTAAGTTATGATTCTGGAAATTCTGATGGTTTAAATCCTGATCCTGTAAGTTATGACGGGTTAAATTCTGATGTCATTGAAACTGTGGTAACTACTCCAAGGGAAAATGCACATGTCCAGGGGGAGCAACCTGAAGATCCAACCACAACTCAAGACTCTCAAGAAGCATCAGAACCTATCACTGGCTCTTGAAGTTCTGATTCATCAAATTCTGATGAGCCTAGTTCTGATAATTCTGGAAACTCTGATACTTCAAATCCTGTCTCTATCATTCTTTTCTATCTCTGACTGAACCAAAGAAAGTGGAAGAATCTCTTCAGGATGTTGATTGGGTGCAAGCAATGCAGGAAGAATTAAATGAATTTGAAAAAAAATAAAGTCTGGACCCTAGTGCCAAGACCAAAGAACAGATCTATTATTGGCACAAAATGGGTGTTCAGATACAAAGCTGACATTGATGGCATAATTACAAGGAACAAAGCAAGGCTGGTTGCTAAGGGCTACTCTCAATATGAGGGTATTGATTATGATGAAATATTTGCACCAGTTGCTAGATTGGAAGCCATAAGAATCTTTTTGGATTATGCTGCTCAAAAAAAGTTTAAAGTCTTTCAAATGGATGTCAAAAGTGCTTTTCTCAATGGAGAATTGGAAGAATAGGTATATGTTGAACAACCTCCAGGACTTGAAGACTCAAAATTTCCAAATCATGTCTACAGATTAGACAAAACACTTTATGGCCTTAAGTAAGCTCCAAGAGCATGGTATGAGACTTTAGCTCAATTCCTTCTGGAAAGTGGATTTCGCAGAGGTATAATTGATAAAACTCTGTTCTACCTCAACCATGGAAAGGACTTACTTTTGGTACAGATATATGTTGATGATATCATATTTGGTTCTACAAATGCCAAGCTCTGTAAAAGATTTGCAAAGCTAATGCAGTCTGTTGGATATATTTGAGATGTCATGTCTAATATGTTTCATGTTTAGTTTTCAGATCTTAACTAACAGGAAATATCAGTTCTTACTGGAATCAGGACTTAATAGAAGTCAGGACTTAAGGATATCAGGACTTAGAGTATCAGAAGATAATATCATAAGATGGATATCAGAACTTAAGTACTGGAGGACTAACAGTTAAGGAAGGAAGCTGATTTACATGAAAGAAGATCGAGACTGATACAGAAAGAAGATATGCATGGAAAGAGTTAGAAGATTAAAAGAATTATATAAGATATCTGATTGATATATTTTAGGAGACAGAATTATATTTCATATCAATTAGAAGTTATCTTGTAACTGTGTGTCTATATAAACACAAATATAGGTTTACTCTATAAGAGTTACGATCATCGAGAAGATCATACATTGTAACCTAGCAACTCTCGTGATATTTGTTCATCACTGAGAGAGAACAGTTGCATTATAACAGAGTTTATTATATCGAATACATCTGTTTTTTGTTATTTGTGCTTTAAATCGATTTGATTGTATTCTACACTGTATTCAACCCCCTTCTACAGTGTTGTGTGACATAAAAAGTGGTATCAGAGCTTATCTGTGAAAACACATACAGAAAAGATCCAAAACAATCATGTCTAAAGAAGCAGAAAATCCAACCAAGCCCGCCAAAACTGAAGAAACTCCAAAGACTCAAACCCATAGTCGATATGAGACTATCAGGGTTCCCATGCTGAGACCTTCTGAGTATCCCATATGGAAAGTAAAGATGCCTATATTTCTGGAAGCTACAGATCCAGAATACCTTGATAGAATTTATGAAGGACCGCATAAGCCAACCAAGCTCTCTGTTGTAGTTGCAGATCAGCCAGCAAAGACCATACCAAAGGAGAAAAGTAAATACACAGCTGAAGATATCTCATCTATTGCCAAGGA
This sequence comes from Apium graveolens, assembly GCF_009905375.1. Classification (NCBI taxonomy): domain Eukaryota; kingdom Viridiplantae; phylum Streptophyta; class Magnoliopsida; order Apiales; family Apiaceae; genus Apium; species Apium graveolens. The sequence goes on along the minus strand of NC_133654.1, from coordinate 169,342,680 downwards.
TGCAAAGGTAAGGAATTTGCTGCAGAGTGCCATTGATAATGTCATGTCAAATAGGGTAATTCAATGCAAGACTGCAAAGGAGATATGGGATGCTTTGGAGATAAGGTGTCAGGGAACTGATGCAATAAAGAAAAATAGGAGGACTATACCCACTCAAGAGTATGAGCACTTTGACTCAAAAAGTGATGAGTCATTAACTGACTTATATGACATGTTTGTCAAACTCTTGAATGATCTGTCACTGGGGGACAAGGAATATGACATTGAAGATTCAAATCTAAAATTCCCTTTAGCTCTTCCTGAAAGTTGGGATTTGAAAGCTACTATTATAAGAGACAACTATGCTCTTGATGAAACTACTCTTGATGAAATTTATAGAATGCTCAAGACTTATGAACTTGAGATGGATCAAAGAAGCAAGAGAGATGGGAGAAAGTCAAGGGCAGTTGCTCTTAATGCTGAGGAGGAATCCCCAAAAGTGGCTGTCTCAAAGAAAGGAAAATGAAAGGCTCTCATCATAAAGTCTGATTCAGAATCATCAAGTTCTGATGATGATGATTTAGAAACTGAAAGTCTACCTGAAGTAGATGTTGATGAAGAGATGATGAAGCTGTGTGCTCTTATGGTGAAGGGAAAGAAGTTTTCCAGGAAAGGTAGAAGTTCTGATAAGAAGGGCTTCAGAAAATCTGAAGGCAAAGAAGGAAAGTCTCACAGAGGAGATTACTCAAATGTCAAATGCTACAACTGTGGTGGCCACATATCTCCTGACTGCAAGAAAGGAAACAGTGATAGAGGCAAGGCTCTTTTCATAAAGAAGAAAATCCGGACAGACACTTCAGATTCTGAAGATGAGGAGAACTATTCCTTGATGGCAAATGCTGATAGTAGTTCTGATGCTGCTGAGTTAAAGGTACCTTAAACAACTTATGCCTTTCATACTGATGATATTACTGAGTTGAGATTATACCTTAAAACCATGTTTATTAGCTATAGAGATCAAATTTTAACATGTGAAAGATTAACTTCTGAAAATCTTGCTTTTAAAAAGAGGAATGATTATTTATAAAAAGAGTTAGTTATGTTCCATCAAATATAGAAGGATAAAGATGATGCTTTCTATGTTAGAGATAAAGTGCTAAAAATGAATAAATCTCTAAAAACTGAGTTAGAAAAGGAGAGAGAGATTATTAGGACCTGGACAAACTCTAGCAGAACAACTCAGGATATACTAAGTAGTGGGAACTGGAAAGAGGGCTTAGGTTATGGAGATGAGAAAAGTGAAAAAGGAACTGAACAAGTTAAGCCAATTATTGTTCAACAGACTACTAAGCCAAAAGGTAAATCCTGTTAAATTTGTAGCTAAAACTGTAAAGTCTGATTCTGAAAAGATGAAAGATATTGAGACAGAAGTGATAACAGAATCAACTTCTGAAAAATTAGAACAGGATAAACCAACTGAAGTTAACATAGGCTTAATGACAAAGAAGCAACTTAAACATAAGCTGAAAGAGATTACTAGTGTAAACAAGGTAAAGGTAGCTAGGAAAAATAGGAATGGAAAGGAAGGTGTGAATAAAAGCAACAATTATATGCCTGTTCCTAATGCTCCTAGAAAGAAATAGCTATAACTGTGGAAACTCTAACCATCTGGCTTCTTTTTGCTGGAAGAATAAGAATATAAACTCCTTACCTTCTAAGTCAGGAGTTAAGAGTCAGTCTATTAGGTTTAAGCCACAAAATCCTTATTTTCATTGTGGTAGTATATGACATTCCATTTATACTTATAAGGAATATCATAGTTTGTACTATGATTATTATCAGATAAAACCTTCTTTGAAGAAAGTTGCTTTAATTCCTTCTAGTGTAAAGTATGATGCAAAGTATGATACTGTTAATACTGATAAGAAAAATGTTAGCATAAACTCTGATGTTAAATCCGTTGCAAATGTTAACAAACTTAAAAAGGCCAAAGGATCCAAGCAAGCTGGGGTCCTTAAAACTAACCATTAGTGGTCTTTGTGATTGTAGGGCAACAGGAAGAACATCCTAGTTCTGGATAGTGGATGCTCAGGACATATGACTGGAAATAAAGCCCTACTATCAGATTTTATGGAGAAAGCTGGCCAGGAGTTTCTTATGGAGATCGCAACATTGGAAAAACTCTGGGATATAGCAAGATCAATCTTGGGAATGTCAACATTGATTCAGTAGCTCTTGTCTCAGGACTTAGACACAATTTGTTGAGTATAAGTCAAATCTGTGACATAGGTTATCATGTGGATTTATTTGAAGAACACTGTGAAGTTATAAGTAATTCTACATGCAAAGTGGTTCTGAAAGGATACAGGCATGGTAACATTTATGAAGCCATACTTTCAACAAATACTGATGGTTCTGCAATCTGTCTGGTTATATATATTTGATAATATCATGTGTAATATGATTTGTATTTAGTTTTCAGATCTTACTTAACAGGACAAATCAATACTTAACTGGAAATCAGCACTTATACTGAAGACAAAACTTAAGATATCAGAACTTAAGTTATCAGAACTTAAGTTATCAGAAGATATTTATCAGGAGATAATATCAGGACTTAAGATGACTTTCAGATAAGGCAGGCGGCTGATTGAAAGGAAAGAAGATCGAGACTAAGATAGAAAGAAATATGCATAAAGAAAGAATTCTATGAAGAATAGAATACTTGGAAGAAAAGATAACTAGTTGATATATTTTAGGAAGCAGAATTATATTCCATATCAATTAAAACATTATCTTGTAACTGTGTAGTATATAAACACATACATAGGGTTTACACTATAAGTGTTATCATTATCGAAGTGATTATTCATTGTAACCCTAGCAGCTCTCGTGATAATTTGTTCATCACTGAGAGAGGACAGTTTCATATTGTAACAAAGTTTATTGTGTTGAATGAAATCCGTGTTCAATTACTTGTGTTCTTAATTTCGATTTGATTATGCTAAACACTGTATTCAACCCTCTTCTATAGTGTGTGTGACCTAACAAGTGGTATCAGAGCAATCTGTTAACACACAAACAGTTTAAGATCCAAAAATAATCATGTCTGAAGAAGAAACTCCAACCAAGCCCACCAAAACTGAAGAACCTCCAAAAACCATAACCCATAGTCGATATGAGACTATAAGAGTTCCCATGTTAAAATCTTCTGAGTATTCCATATGGAAAGTGAAGATGGCTATGTTTCTGGAAGCTACAGATCCAGAATATCTCGATAGGATTAATGAAGGACCACATATGCAAACCAAACTCTCTGTGGAAGTTGTAGGTCAGCCAGTAAATTCTATACCAAAGGAGAAAAGTGATTACACTGCTGAAGATATCTCATCGATTGCGAAGGATGCAAAGGTAAGACACTTGTTATATAGTGCCATTGATAATGTCATGTCAAACAGGGTAATTCAATGCAAGACTGCAAAAGAGATATGGGATGCTTTGGAAACACGGTGTCAAGGAACTGATTCAATCAAGAAGAACAGGAAGACTATACTCACTCAAGAGTATGAGCACTTTGACTCAAAGCCTGATGAGTCATTAACTAATTTATATGACAGATTTGTCAAACTCTTGAATGATTTGTCACTAGTTGACAAAGAGTATGATATTGAAGATTCAAATCTTAAATTCCTGTTAGCTTTTCCTGAAAGATGGGATTTGAAGGCCACAATAATAAGAGACAACTATAATCTTGATGAAACAACTCTTGATAAAATTTATGGGATGCTCAAGACTCATGAACTTGAGATGGAACAAAGAAGCAAGAGGAATGGAAGAAATTCAAGGATAATTGTTTTTGTGGCTGAGGAGGAAAGTCCCAAAGTTGCTGCCTCAAAGAAAGGCAAGGGAAAGGCTCTCATCACAAAGTCTGATACTGAGTCATCAAGTCTTGATAGCGATGATGACTCAGAAACTGAAAGTATACCTGAGATGGACCCTGATGAGAAGATGATGAAGCTGTGTGCTCTTATGGTGAAAGGAATCACAAAGATTGCATACAGGAAATTCAGGAGAGGAAAGAAGTTTTCCAGGTTAGGTGCAAGTTCTAATAAGAAAGGTTTCAGAAAATCTGAAGGCAAATGAGGAAAGTCTGACAGAGGAAGTTACTCAAATGTTAAATGCTACAAATGTGGTGAGAAATGCCACGTATCTCCTGATTGCAGAAAAGGGAAAAGTGACAAAGGCAAGGCTTTTGTCACAAAGAAGAAAAGCTGGTCAGATGCTTCAGATTCTGAGGATGAGGAAAACTATGCCTTGATGGCAAATGCTGATAGCAGTTCTGATACTGCTGACTTAAAGGTACCTCAAACTACTTATGCCTTTCATACTGATGATATTACTGAGTTGAGAAGATATCTTAAGACCATGTTCATTAGTTATAAAGATCAAACTTTAACATGTGAAAGATTAAGTTCTGAAAATCTTGCTTATAAAAAGAGGAATGATTATTTAGAAAAAGAGTTAGTCATGTTCCATCAAACTCAGAATGATAGAGATGATTCCTTTTATGTTAGGGATGAAGTGCTAAAAATAAATGAATCTCTAAAAACTGAGTTAGAAAAGGAAAGAAAGATTATCAGGACTTGGACTAACTCTGGTAAAGCAACTCAGGATATTCTTAGTAGTGGAAACTGGAAAGAGGGCTTAGGTTTTGGAGATGATAAGAACAGTAAGGGAACTGTAGAAACTGAGCCTATAGTTGTTAAACAAAAACCAAAGGTAAATCCTATTAAGTTTATAACTGCAAAGTCTGATATTGAGAAATCAGAAGTTAAGGAGAAAGTAACTTCTGACAAACCTAAACAGGATAAGCCAACTGAAGTTAACATAGGCTTAATGACTAAGAAGCAGCTTAAACATAAGCTGAAAGATGTTAAGAATGTAAACAAGGTAAAGCCACCTAGGAAAAATAGGAATGGAAAGGAAGGTGTGAACAAAAGTAACAATTATAAGCCTATTCCTAATGCTCCTAGAAAAACATGTCATAACTGTGGAAACTCTGACCATCTTGCTTCTTTTTGCAGGAAGAATAAGAACATAAACTCCTTGCCTTCAAAGTAAGGAGTTAAGAGTCAGTCTGTTAGATATAAGCCACAAAATCCTTGTTTTCATTGTGGTAGTTTATGGCATTCCATTTATACCTGTAAGGAATATCGTAGTTTGTACTATGATTATTATCAAATAAATCTTCTGTAAAGAAAGTTAGCATTATTCCTTCTATTGTAAGTTCTTATGCAAAGTCTGATATTGCAAATTCTGATAAGAAAAATGTTGATATAAACTCTGATGCTAAATCCGCTGTAAATGTTAACAAACTTAAAAAGGCCAAAGGATCCAAGCAAGTCTGGGTCCTTAAAACTAATCATTAGTGGTCTTTGTGATTGCAGGGCAACATGAATAATATCCTAGTTCTGGACAGTGGATGTTCATGACATATGACTGGAAATAAAGCCCTGCTATCAGACTTTATGGAGAAAGCTGGCCCATGTGTTTCTTATGGAGATGGCAACATTGGAAAAACTCTGGGATATGGAAATATTAATCTTGAGAATGTCATCATTGAAAAAGTAGCTCTGGTCTCAGGACTTAAACACAATCTGCTGAGTGTGAGTCAAATCTGTGACATAGGTTATCATGTGGATTTCTTTGAAGAACACTGTGAAGTTGTAAGCAAATCTACAGGCAAAGTTGTTCTGAAAGGATACAAGCATGGTAACATTTATGAAGCCAAGCTTTCAACAAGTACTGATGGTTCTGCAATCTGTCTGTTGAGTAGAGCATCAATTGAAGAAACCTGGGATTGGCACAATAAACTCTCTCATTTAAATTTTAACAATTTAAATGAACTAGTCAAGAAAGATCTTTTGAGAGGACTGCCAAAATCAGTATTTGCTCCTGATGGCCTTTGTGATTCATGTCAGAAGGCAAAACAAATAAAATCTTCATTCAAGAGCAAGACTGAATCATCAATTCTTGAGCCTTATCACCTACTACATGTTGATCTATTTGGTCTAGTGAATGTCATGTCTATTGCAAAGAAGAAATATGCTATGGTCATAGTGGATGAGTTCACCAAATACACATGGGTGTATTTCTTGCACACAAAAAGTGAAACTGCATCTATCTTGATTGATCATGTCAAGCAACTGGATAAATTGGTCAAAGATTCTGTGAAGATCATAAGAAGTGATAATGGCACTGAGTTCAAGAATTTGATCATGGAAGAGTTCTGCAAAGACCATGGAATAAAGCAGGAATTTTCTGCTCCTGGAACTCCACAGCAAAATGGAGTTGTTGAAAGAAAGAACAGAACTCTTATTGAAGCTGCACGAACTATGCTTGATGAAGCAAAGTTGCCAACCTAGTTTTGGGCTGAAGCTGTGCAGACTGCTTGTTTTACTCAGAATGCAACACTTATTAACAAGCATGAAAAAACACCATATGAGATGGTGAAGAAAAAGAAGCCAAATCTGAAGTATTTTCATATATTTGGATTCAAGTGTTTTGTTCTTAAGACTCATCCCAAACAGCTATCCAAATTTGATCTAAAAGGTGATGAAGGAATTTTTGTTGGATATCCACTTTCCATAAAAGCCTTCAGAGTCTCCAATTTAAGAACAAGGGTTGTCATGGAATATATCAATGTCTCTTTTGATGATAAGAAGATTACTGGACTTGAAGATTTCAATGATCATGATCAGCTAAGATTTGAGAATGAAGTTATTAATTCTGATTCTGTAACTCTTGACAGTCTAAATCCTGATACTGCAAACTCTGGTGGATTAAGCTCTGATATTTTTGAAACTGTGGTGACTACGCCAAAGGAAGATGCACCTGTGCAGGGGGAGCATACTGAAGATCTAACCACATCTCAAGAAGCATCAGAATCTACAACAGGCTCTTCAAGTTCTGATTTGTCAAGATCTGATGGGCCAAGTTCTGATAATTCTGGAAACTCATGTTCTGATATTTCTGGAAACTCAAATTCTGAAGGATCCAACTCGGAGAGCATAATTTCAGGGGGAGCATCAGAAAATGTTGATGGAGACAGCATGGATCATGGGGGAGCATCCAGTTCTAGAGATAACCTTCCATCTGCAAGGAAGTGGACTAAAGCACATATACCTGACTTAATAATTGGAAATCCTGATGCAGGTGTCAGAACTAGAAAAACTCCATCAAATGAATGTCTCTATCATTCTTTTCTTTCTTAGACTGAACCAAAGAAAGTGGAAGAATCTCTTCAAGATACTGATTGGGTGCAAGCAATGCAAGAAGAGTTAAATAATTAGAAAGAAATAATTTTGGACCCTAGTGCCAAGACCAAAAAACAGGTATGTTGTTGGTACAAAGTGGGTGTTCAGAAACAAAACTGACAGTGATGGCATAATTACAAGGAACGGAGCAAGGGTGGTTGCAAAAGGATACTCTCAACATGAGGGAATAGATTATGATGAAACATTTGCACCAGTTGCTAGATTGGAAGCCATAAGGATAGTTTTGGCTTATGATGCTCACAAGAACTTTAAAGTCTTTCAAATGGATGTGAAAAGTGCTTTTCTCAATGGAGAATTGGAAGAAGAGGTATATGTTTAACAACCTCCAGGCTTTGTAGATCCCAAATTTCCCAATCATGTCTACAGGCTTGATAAAGCACTTTATGGCCTTAAGGAAGCTCCAAGAGCATGGTATGAGACTTTAGCTCAGTTTCTTCTGGAAAGTGGATTTAACAGAGGGACTATTGACAAAACACTGTTCTACCTCAACCATGGAAAGGACTTACTTTTGGTGCAAATATATGTTGATGATATCATTTTTGGTTCTATAAATGACAGACTTTGTAAGAAGTTTGCCAAGCTGATGCAGTCAAGATATCAAATGAGTATGATGGGAGAACTTAACTATTTTCCGGGCCTTCAAGTCAAGAAGAATGAAGATGGAACTTTTATTTGTCAATCTAAGTACACCAGAAATTTGTTAAAAAAGTTTTTAATGCAAGATTGTTCAAGTGCATCCACTCCTATGGCCACTGCAACTAAGTTGGATAAGGATAATGGTAAATCAGTAGATATTACTGATTACAGAGGTATGATTGGCTCTCTACTCTATCTAATTGCAAGTAGACCTGATATCATGTATGCTACATATCTTTGTGCAAGATTTCAAGCAGATCCAAGAGAACATCACTTAACAGCTGTGACAAGAATTTTCAAGTACCTTAAGGGTACAGCTGATCTGGGATTATGGTATCCTAGAGAATCAGAATTTAAGCTAATAGGTTACTCAGATGCAGATTTTGCAGGATGCAAAATTGACAGAAAAAGCACAACTGGAAGCTGCCAATTTCTTGGGGGCAGATTGGTTTCTTGGTTTAGCAAGAAACAAAAGTCAATTTCCACATCAACTGCAGAAGCAGAATACATTGCTGCAGGAAGCTGTTGTGCACAGATTATTTGGATGAAGAATCAGTTACTGGATTATAGGTTAGAATTTTCTAAAATTCCTATTTACTGTGATAATCAAAGTGCTATTGCTATGACAAGTAATCCAGTTCAACACTCAATGACAAAGCACATCAGCATTAGGTACCACTTCATATGGGAACATGTGGATGAAGGTACAATGGAATTGCATTTTTTTTCCAACAGATCAACAACTAGCAGATATCTTCACAAAACCAGTGTGTAAAGCTACTTTTACAAGATTGCTAAATGAACTTGGAATGGTTTCAGGTTCTTTCTCTAAATCTGCTTAGTTTATGTTCTGATACATCAGATTTTATGATCAGTATTTACATATATTACTATCTTTGTGTATTCTGTGCTTAAATTGAAATTTGCTTAAGTGTTGATTATTGTCTGATGTGTATTTCTAAACTCTGATAGTGATATGAATGTTTCTGTGACTATTCAATCCAATGAGGATAACTGTGCTAGATGCTGACCTAGTAGTCTTTAATATACTGAAGATCCCATGTTTGAAGTAATTGTTTATGTGGAAATCTTTTAACACAAGCAAATTCTGATATTGAGCTTAGTTAAGTTTACTTTGTGTATCTTATTACTAAGTCAAAAACTAGAATAATGCTTCTTATCTGTTAAGTTCTGATGTTAGTAAATCTGGTGGATGTACTAAGTACTGATAAGCCTCACTTATCAAAAGAAAAAGAAAAGAAAAGAAATAAATATCATGTACTCCTTTGAGATCTAGAGTAAAAATGTGGAAGGGAAGACCCAAGTGCATTACTGGTATTAAGTAATATGCATTAGAAAAGCAAAATAAAATTTTCTTGGTGACTTTTCACACTCTATGATTACTGGAGAAATACTCTGATAACAGCATAAATTCTGATAAGCAGTCGTGACTCACTTACACTGAGAAGCCACTGTAAAATACAATTTCAAAAGATGTGTAATAACTCGAATTTTTGAGACCTTGTAAAACGTTAATGAATAGCAACCCTGACAGACGGGAAAAACTTTTGAGCCCACACTATATAGTGCATGAGAAAATGAGTTTCAGAATCGATATTACGACTATGCGTACCAAATGAGTGTATGTAAACGCTATTAGTTTTCGAAGAAAATGAACTTGAAAAACGACCGTATTTACGACTTATCAAGGATTACGGGAATCACAATATAATTACGAGATTAAAATCCTACGGATTTATATTCAAGCAGGATAAATAAAAATATAAGGAATAACTATGAAAGAAATTACATTGCGAACCATTTACGAGTTAGTATTACGGAGAACGTTAAGTAACCGAGCGAACGCGTAAACGATTAATTAAATGTAATGCACTAACTAAACCATGGTAAGGAAGTAACCATGGTTACTTCATCAAATAGTGAGCTAACCATAGGATGACCAAGCTAGCTAGCAAATAGTGTGCTAAGAAGCTAACCTTGTAGTTTAGCTTGTAAGCTAGCAAGCTACAAAGATATGTCCATGGATTTGGTGACAAGAATAAACCTAGAATGCTATCCTAGGAAGAATAAAATCAAGTTACAAAGATATCAAGTCACCTTCCAAGAAGCAACCTAGAAATCATTCAAGAGAAGCAACCAAGTGCTATAAATACCCCCCCACCCCCCTTTTTCTTCCATTCGGCCCCAAGGAAGAAAAGGTGGAATTCAAATTCCAAACTCCAAGTTCAAGCTCTTAAAAAATCACCCAATTAATTCCCAAGCCTCCTAGCAACTAAACTAAAGTAAGAAAAATCTTTCATATCTTTTTATCAAGGTTTGATGGGTGGAATAAATTCAAGAAACTCACTAGTAAATAGTGTGAATAGTAACCTCTCTTTGGTTTCTTGATTTTAATGGTGGTTTTAGGTTCTAAAAATCATACCAAACACTTCCAAGCCTCCACCATCCTCAAGAACACATCTCAAGCTTTAAAGAAAGGTAAAAATCTTTGGCCCAACTTTATTTAAGGTTCATTTTTAAGATCCATTTAGTAGGTGTTAGTAAACCTAGCTTACTAAGTGTTATTGATGAAATCTTGATGATTAAGTTAAGTAGATTTAAGGTTGGTTGTTGTTGCCTCAAGAACATGATGTTCTTGAGATGATTTTGTGTGTTGATGATGATATGGTGATTGTTGGTGGTTGTGTTGATAGTTAAGGCGTAAACGAAACCCCGATCGTAAACGTAACTTCGTTAAAACCAACAAACCGTAACTTTAAGTTTCTGCAGAAAGTCCCGAAGTTGTAAACTGTAAATTCTTTAAAAATAACCTTTTTTAGGATAGACAATGTTATAAGGATCGTTTAGGCGCTTAAATCACTTGATTCCGATTTACGGATCAAAAGTTATGGTCGTTTTAGTAAAAGTGATTTACGCGACAAAAACTGCTACAAATTACAAACTTTGAAAATATAAAGGGTAGACTTAAAAGTATTCATAAATCATGAAATTTTTACAGAGAGTAAAATATTGAGTTTCCTAATTGTCATAAAAATTTCAAGTGAAAATAATGATTTCTAAATTTTATAAAAATGTCAGAGCCGAGACCGCGCGAATAGAAACTGAGAGAATCCTTAAGCGGAGCCGACGACGATATTGAGAATGAACTCAAGATACTTAGGAAAATGAAGTGACCATAAAGTTATTATGAGTTAAAAGAAATGTTAAGTGTAGTATGAGTTGAGAGGATGTATAATGAGTAGCACATGAGTGCGAGTTGCCGTGAATTAGGACGGAACCTAACGAAATGAAATATGTTTATGGTTATAGATTTCTGAGCGGAACCTAGAGCATCCTCCACCTCGAGATACCCATGCAAGTTTACAAACTCAACTCCATTTTTACTGTTGTGTTGTGAAAGGATTGTTTTACTATCATCTCTTAAATACCATGTTTGCCATGATGCGTATTTGTTGAATTTTCACATAATATAGCGATGTTGTACGATAAGTATATATCGTGAAATGTTATTTCGCTTTAAGCATGACATATTATATAAGACCGAGGGTCGGTCGGGATTTAAGATAAAACCCCGATATCATTCCGGAGATATTATAGGACGGGTATAAGTCCATAATAGTACGTTTTAAAGGGACTCATCGTCCATTTACGAAACATTAAAACACCTCGAACTTTTAAAACGATTCCCAACGAGCATATTCCCTCAACTATATTTTATTAATTCGGATAATAAATATTATATATGTATTCCTTTATTATAAGAGTAGTATACTTCAACGTTTATTTATTCAAGCCCGATTAATCATTATAGATTATTAATTATGTAAACACAAACTAGTTGAGGAATATTATTTAAATAAATCTTTTAGAGAGTAAACTCATTCAAGGTATGATTAATATCAATTATCATTTAATTATTTATAGACTATTATTTAATTAATTATTAGTTATTAAAGGATTGTTACTGATTTAAAGATTATAGATCCTGATATACTTTCTGATTTAGAAGTATTATTCGAATAATTTCAGATCGTCGGTGAATATTATCCCGACTTATTATTATATTGAATATAGTTTTGAGAAGAAACTTTTCCCCCTATTAATTATCTGTTGACAACGGTCAACTCACATCCTTAGTACTTCCTCCGAAATTCTTGGAAGTACGTATATACATATATATACACTTATATCTTAAAGAGATAAACTATTTCTATCAACAAGCAAAACGCTTGGGGAACTTCGATGTGGTTCGAGTTCTCGAGATTGATAGAATTCTTTTAAAGGACAATGGAGGGGTAGACTCTGGTACTATGTGTGCTAGATGGGCTACCAAAGGTACCGCAGGTGAAGGTACTCAGTGTACTCAGGAACTTGTGAAGTATGTGCATATCCGAAAATGGGACACGTAGCCCGAATGCGGCCAGGGTGATACCCGAGAGATGACGATTTCGTCCTTTTACTAGTAAAGAAGGTTACTTCCGTAGTACGACTGATCATCGTATGCGGTGGCTCCAGTGAATGTCCAAATTCTTTTAATTAGGAATTAAGATGCAATACCGTAACCCAAGCCTAGGTGCTGGGATTACTATTAAGGTATTCGCAGGTTATAAAAACCCCTTTAAATAATCGTTTTCGTAAAAAGGTGTGTAACACCAAGGAAAACTATTTTCGAATAAAACATATATATAATATATGATGTTATTATACAGTCATTTCCGTACTGTACCTTATTATGCTGAACATTATAGCTCACACTTGTTTTCTTAAATTGACACAACACAACAGAGAATCAAGATGCCTGCCATGAGAACCACAGCCAGGAAACTGGGTAGGAAATGGCCAGCTGTTCCGTAGATTGTTTGGTGCTGTACCTCAGGTAGTCAGCATAAGCTGGAATAGTTTTCAGTTGTTTATAGTTCGGCTTATTTATAAGTATGGTTTATGTAAGATAAGAAATAAGAAACGTATATTTGGCCGGCGGACTAACCTTACCTAAAGGTCACTCTCCGGTAAGACTAATTATATTTGGGTTGTAATAAAATTTCTCTAGTAATGATGGTTCGTTTCCAAGACAATAACCTGTAAGTGTGTGTGTGTTAAGTGTGGGGTCGTGAAGCGTGAGTGTTTACATATTGTAGTGTGAGTTGTACGAGTTTAGATGGCATGGCTTCCGAGACTCCTGACCCCGGGTTTTGGGGCGCCACAAGATGCATAAAATAAGCACAAAACAGTTGAGGTAGACTCATGCATGAACTCATTCTAAAGTAGACTTCAGAATAATGACATATTTTGAGTAAAGTTCTTAGTTATACCTTATTTCTAAGATGTACTGAAGTAAATCAGACTTTACTCTTTGTCTGATATTTAGCTTAATGCACACACTTACACTCCGTATGAATGATAAAAATTACTGTGGTGATAAATGTTGTTTTAGATGAACAGTCTATGTGTCAGATTACATAAATTCTGAGGACAAGTTCTGATGGAAGTTCTGATGATTAAGTTATGATGAAACCATATTAGTATTTGCATGAAGAATTACAGGAATACACATTCACTTTTTAAGTTAAGGAGCCATATTCTGATGACTTTTAAATTATGATAATAATCAAGTTTTGATGCTGACGTGGCAGTATTTATTTACTTGGTTTATTTTTGGTCATTACCTGAACGATAATATTTTTACAGAATATTGGTTAATGTGAGATAAAACAGTCATAATCATTATGGGTTAGTGGTTAGCGTGTATGTCTTGAAACACTGCATGCGCACAGTAATTATTATTATATCCCGTGCCCATTAACTCTGGCTTAAGATCTTTTACTGACTGTTATTATTACACATCAGTCTACGGAGTCGAGGGGTCATTATTTTTACTTGTAATTTTTAACCAGTCCTCGCGTCCCTTGGTATTATATTGGCTATTTAAACCAACCATCAGAACCTCATCCATCAGCACCTACCACCTCCACACAAACACCTCAAACTTCTCAACCTCAACCTTCAGGTTCTACAGTGAAGCCTTCATCTTCTAAACCCAAGAGGACTAAGAAAGTACCTCAGACTCAACAGAAGAGAAGGAGAATTATTCTGCGAGATGAATCAGATACTGAGGAATAGGTTCCCATATCAGAACCTGTTGTTGTAGAAGCTGAGAAGGTTTCTTCTCAGAAAGATATTGTAACTGGGAGTTCTAGGCCCCTCAAAAGGCTTAGAAAGTTAAATTCTGATGATAAAGCTCCTACAGTGTCTCCACCTTTACAGAAGTTAAAGAAACAGAGAGCTCACAGGGACATAGTTGAGTCAGATTCAGAGGATGTAGTGGAAGCAGCTAAGGAAGGGGATCAAGAATCTCTGATCTCAACAGAACCAATTGTTATTGAATCACTTCCTTCTGCACAACCAGAAACTGTTCAAGAAAGAATACCTACACCTCCTATGCCACCTATAGTTGATCCAGTACATACTGAAGAACCAGGTACAAGTGCTGAAATTGATATTCATAACTTGATTGTGCCTGAGGTTTTGTACTTGGAAGCTCCACCAATTCAACTCACTCCACCAACATCAATAATTTTGGACGTTGATCAGAACCTGGCTGCAGATCATAATTTAGAGGATGATGTTGAAGCCTCTATAGCCTCTCATACTGTTGTTTTATCAGAGGATACTGATACTGCAGGATCTACAAGTTCTGATGCTGCCAATGAAGAAACTACTGGTGAAGCTGCTGCTAATTTAAATGCTAATGCAGCCGGTCCATCAGGACATGCACCTCAACAAATGGTTAATAAAGCTGATTTAGTCAAGAAGTTTGTTACAGGGGAAGCACCAATACCTTGGAGTGAAACTCCTAGAGGAAAGAAGTGGACTAAGGAATGGAACACAGTTAGTTTTGTTCCTTCTGAGAAGATTCTTGCTGAGCATCTGGCAAAAGCTGATGAAATGCTGATAAATAATGATTTCAAGGCACAGCTGAGAGTTACTGTATTGAGTACTAGGCACCTTCAAGGTCAACACTCGACAACTCATGCCAAGGTGAATAAAATTTAAGAAACTTTGATCCAAGCAAGATATGAATGTGAAACTTGAAAAGAACAGATTTTTCAAGCCAGCCTTTGACAGAATTGCCTACATTGAGAAAACTCAGGAGAAGCAACAAACTCAAATTGATGAAATTCTGAAGAATCAAGCTTCTCACCAAAATCAACTCAATGAGATCCAATCCTCAGTGGAATTGCTTGTCTCTCTTCTTTTACCTGCTGATGCCAAAAAGGGGAAGAAAGTGATTAAGTCCAAATGCAAATCTATTCAGACACTGAAGGGAAAGGATGATGGAAATGATGACCAGGGAAACTCTAACAAGGGTAGAGGTCAAGGTCAAGGCAAAGGATTTTTATCAAGTAAAGCTAGAATTATAAGTCAAGGAACAAGTTCTGATACTGGGAGAAGAATAAGTTATGATACTGGTAAAAGCATAAGTTATGGTGAACATCTAGTACTTGATGAAGAAATTTCAAAGGAGTTATTTCTTAAAGAAAATCCAGGAATGGACTTTAAGAGTCTAAAGGAAGAAGAAGCTAGACTCAAAGAAGAAGGTGTCAAGACAAAATCTAACGCTTCTGTTGTTGAAAAGAAATTTCCAAAGCCTAAGGGTATTGTGATAAAGGAAAGAACAAATTCTGAGGCAACCAAAGCCAAATCACAAATGGAAATTGATCCAAGGTCCAAGGGCAAAGAAAAAGTTGATGAACCTGTAAAGGTTTATATGCCAGTCATGAATAAAGAAATAATTGATGATGAAGAAGATGCTAATCTTACTCTGATACAAAAGAAGATTTTTCAAACAACCTCTGACATGGCTCATGTTGTTCAGAGTCAAGATGTAGTAAGTTCTGATATGACAGTGAAGCAAGCAACCTCTGACATAGCTCAAGTTGGCTTGATATCAGAAGATAAGGAAAAGGAAACCTCTGACCTTGCTTATGTTAAACCTTCAAAGATACTCCTACCAGGATTCACCAAAGCTAAATAGGCTCAACCTTTGAAGACTGCAACAAGTGGTTTTGAAGCAAGAGTTGTTACAGGAAAGAAAGCAAGAGATAAATCTGGATTGGGTAGTTCTGATGAAAGAAGAGTACCAATGATTCAACTTCCTTAAGTGAACCAGGTGTTGGAGCAACTCCTGAAAGATTGAATCAACTTGAATCTATATAAATGGTTTACCATACCTTTTTGAAAGAACATATCTTGTTATATTTTATGACAGATGGAAGGGTATACCAGATTAGGCAGAATGTTATACCACTAAAGTATTTTGAGAAACTGGAACATGTTCTATTCCTACTTTAAGTGAAAGACAGATTAACAGATAGTGCTGCAGGTTATTTAAAGTCTCAAATTCAAAGACAGAAGAAGCTTTATTCTGTAAAGTCTGACAGCACATACTGTCCCAAGTATAGAAATCACAAAGGTGATATTATCGATATGAAGCCTAACTCTGCTAAGATTATAACTACTTTTCTGGGTTATAAGGCTGTGGAATTTAATCTAGAGTCTGACAAGGCATATCTGATCAGAATAGATCAGGAGAAAAGAAAAGCTAAGATAAATGATCTCAGAGCAGCTATTTTTCAAACTGGTGAAGATATAACTGAATTGATAAATGCTAAAAGGAGGATGGTCAATGAACTTGAATATGTTGAGAGATGTTTGTTGAAAAACTATCTCAGAACAACTCCTGATATAAAAGAGATCAGAAATTGAAGCCAAGTCAAAGATCTACAACTACTTAAATTCTGAAGTGTATACAGACTGAAGCTGTTATCAGAAGTTAAAGATGGTAAAGCTGAAAGGACTGTAAGTTGTAGTTATCTAGTCAAATTCTCATGCATTTGTACTTAATGTTTTTGACATCATCAAATATCAGCTGAACTTGTATATTATGCTAATTTACAAGTTGGGGGAGATTGTTAGATATATTTGATAATGTCATGTGTAATATGATTTGTGTTTAGTTTTCAGATCTTACTTAACAGGACAAATCAGTACTTAACTGGAAATCAACACTTATATAAGATATCAGAACTTAAGTTATCAGAACTTAAGTTATCAGAAGATATTTATCAGGAGATAATATCAGGACTTAAGATGACTTTCAGATAAGGCAGGCGGCTGACTGAAAGGAAAAAAGATCGAGACTAAGACAGAAAGAAATATGCATGAAGAAAGAATTCTATGAAGAATAGAATACTTGGAAGAAAAGATAACTAGTTGATATATTTTAGGAAGCAGAATTATAATCCATATCAATTAGAACATTATCTTGTAACTGTGTAGTATATAAACACAAGCATAGGGTTTACACTATAAGTGTTATCATTATCGAAGTGATTATTCATTGTAACCCTAGCAGCTCTCGTGATAATTTGTTCATCACTGAGAGAGGACAGTTCCATATTGTAACAGAGTTTATTGTGTTGAATAAAATATGTGTTCAGTTACTTGTGTTCTTAATTTTGATTTGATTGTGCTAAACACTGTATTCAACCCCCTTCTACAGTGTGTGTGACCTAACATGTTTGTTGAGTAGAGCATCAATTGAAGAAAGCTGGAATTGGCACAAGAAACTCTCTCATTTAAATTTCAACAATATAAATGAACTTGTAAAGAAAGATCTTGTGAGAGGACTGCCAAAAATAGTATTTGCTCCTGATGGCCTTTGTGATTTATGTCAGAAGGTAAAACAAAGAAAATCTTCTTTCAAGAGCAAAACTGAGTCATCAATTCTTGAGCCTTATCACCTACTACATGTTGATCTATTTGGTCCAGTCAATGTCATGTCTATTGCAAAGAAGAAATATGCTATGGTTATAGTGGATGAGTTCATAAGATACACTTGGGTGTATTTCTTGCACAAGAAGACTGAAACAACATCTACTCTAACTGATCATGTCAAAGAGCTGGATAAATTGATCAAAGATCCTGTTAAAATAATGAGTGATAATAGCACTGAGTTCAAGAATTCAATCATGGACGAGTTCTGCAGAGATCATGGAATCAAACAGGAATTTTCTACACCTGGAACTCCACAACAAAATGGAGTTGTAGAAAGAAAGAACAGGACTCTCATTGAAGCTACACGAACAATGCTTGATGAAGCAAATCTACCATCCTATTTTTGGGCTGAAGCTGTGCAGACTGCTTATTTTACACAAAATGCTACACTTATAAACAAGCATGGAAAAACACCATATGAGATGGTGAAGAAAAAGAAGCCAAATCTGAAATACTTTCATGTATTTGGTTGCAAGTGTTTTGTTCTTAAGACTCATCCTGAATAGCTGTCAAAATTTAATCTAAAAGCTGATGAAGGAATTTTTGTTGGATATCCACTTTCCACAAAAGCCTTCAGAGTCTACAATTTAAGAACAAGAGTTGTCATGGAATCTATCAATGTCTCTTTTGATGATAAGAAGATTACTGGACTTGAAGATTTCGATGATCATGATCAGCTGAGATTTGAGAATGAAGATTTAAATTCTGATGCTTAAATCTTGATCCTGTAAGTTCTGATGGATTAAGTTCTGATGTCGTTGAAAATGTGGTAACAACTCCAAAGAAAAATGCACCTGTCCAGAGGGAGCAAGCTGAAGAACCTACCACATCTCAAGACTCTCGAGAAGCATCAGAACCTATCACTGGCTCTTCAAGTTCTGATTCATCTAGTTCTGATGAGCCAAATTCTGATAATTCTGGAAGCTCTGATTCTTCACCTCCTGAAAAATCAAATTCAAATTCTGAAGTCTCAAAGAGCATAACTTGCAGGGGGAGTCTCAGAAAATGCTGATAGAGACAACATGGATCATGGGGGAGGATCCAGTTCTAGAGATCAACTTCCATCTGTAAGGAAGTGGACTAAAGCACATACACCTGATTTAATCATTGGAGATCCTGAAGCAGGTGTCAGAACTAGAACTGCAACTTCAAATGAATATTTCTATCATTCCTTTCTATCTCAGACTGAACCAAAGAAAGTGGAAGAAGCTCTTCAAGATGTTGATTGGGTGCAAGCAATATAGGAAGAGTTAAATGAATTTGAAAGAAATAAAGTCTGGACCCTAGTGCCAAGACCAAAGAACAGATCAGTTGTTGGTACAAAATGGGTGTTCAGAAACAAAACTGATAGTGATGGCATAATTACAAGGAATAAAGCAAGACTGGTTGCTAAAGGCTACTCTCAACAGGAGGGTATTGATTATGATGAAACATTTGCACCAGTTGCTAGATTAGAAGCCATAAGGATCTTTTTGGCTTATGCTGCTCACAAGAAGTTTAAAGTCTTTCAAATGGATGTTAAAAGTGCTTTTCTCAATGGAAAATTGGAAGAGGAGGTATATGTTGAACAACCTCCAGGCTTTGTAGATCCTAAATTTCCCAATCATGTCTACAGGCTTGACAAAGCACTTTATGGCCTTAAGCAAGCTTCAAGAGCATGGTATGAGACTTTAGCTTCAATTTCTTTTGGAAAGTGGATTTTACAGAGGCACAATTGACAAGACTTTATTCTACCTCAACCATGGGAAGGACTTACTTTTGGTACAGATATCTGTTAATGATATCATATTTGGTTCTACTAATTCCAAACTGTGTGAGAAGTTTGCAAAGCTAATGTAGTCAAGATATCAAATGAGTATGATGGGAGAACTCAGCTATTTTCTGGGCCTTCAAGTCAAGGAAACTGAAGAAGGCACTTTTATCTGTCAATCCAAGTATACCAGAAATTCATTGAAGAAATTTGGAATGCAAGATTGTTCAACTGCATCCACTCCCATGGCCACTGCAACCAAGTTAGATAAGGATACTGGTAAATCAGTAGATATTACTAACTACAGAGGTATAATTGGCTCCTTACTCTATCTAACTGCATGTAGACCTGATATCATGTATGCTACCTGTCTTTGTGCAAGATTTAAGGCTGATCAAAGATAACCTCACTTATTAGCTGTGAAAAGAATTTTCAAGTACTCTAAGGGTACAGCTGATCTAGGATTGTGGTATCCTAGGGAATCAGATTTTAAGCTAATTGGTTACTCAGATGCAGATTTTGCAGGATGCAAAATAGACAGGAAAAGCACTAGTGGAAGTTGCCAATTTCTTGGAGGCAAATTGATTTCTTGGTTTAGCAAGAAACAAAAGTCAATTTCCACATCAATTGCAGAAGCAGAAGATATTGCTGAAGGAAGCATTTGTGCACAGATTCTTTGGATAAAGAATCAATTACTGGATTATGGCTTAGAATTTTCTAAAATCCCTATTTACTGTGATAATCAAAGTGCTATTGCTATGACAGGTAATCCAGTTCAACACTCAATGACAAAGCACATCAGCATTAGGTACCATTTCATAAGGGAACATGTGGATGAAGGTACAGTGGAATTGCATTTTGTTCCAACAGATATACAGCTAGCAGATATCTTCACAAAACCATTATGTGAAGCTACTTTTATAAGATTGGTAAATGCCCTTGGAATGGTTTCAGGTTCTTACTCTAAATCTGCCTAGTTTTTGTTCACATACATCAGACGTTATGATCAGTGTTTACAGATTGTATTATCTATATGTAATCTGTGCTTAATTTGAAAATTCATTAAATGTTGATTGTTATCTATATAGATTTATATGCTCTGATAAGTGTTTTGAATGTTTTGTGACTATTCAATCCAATGAGGATAACTGTGCTAGATGCTGACCTAGAAGTCTTTAACATACTAGAAATCCCATGTTTGAATTAGTTGTTTATGTGGAAACTCATTAACACAAGAAGATTCTGATATTGAGCTTAGTCAAGTTTACTTTGTGTATCTTATTACTAAGTCACAAACTAGATTCTTGTTTCTTATCTGTCAAATTATGAAGTCAATAAATCTTAAGAATGAACTAAGTGCTGATAAGCCTCACTTATCAAAAGAAAAGAAAAGAATAAAAGTCAGGTACTCCTTTGAGATCTAGAGTAAAAATATGGAAGGGGAGATCCAAGTGCATTGTTGGTATTAAGTAATATGCATTAGAAAAGCAAAAAATTTCATGGTGACTTTTCATACTCTATGATTACTGGAGAAATACTCTGATAACGGAATAAATTTTGATAAGCAGTCGTGACTCACTTACACTGAGAAGCCACTGTAAAAAGGAATTTCAAAAGATGCATAAAATGAGCACAAACAGTTGAGGTGGATGAAGGGTTTTTAGCACATAAACGTAACGAAAACGTAAATTTAAATCTTTAAAAAAAACGAAACCCTCCGCAGGATCCATGCGAAAAATAATATTTAATTCGTAGTTCCGTATGTTTACCTTAAGAAGCTTTACGTTAATGGAAAGATGGAGGTCTTTAATAGCGATCCAAGAACGATGAACGGAAATCCCTAGCAGCTGCTCCTCAAGTGTGAAGCACTCCACCGGTATCCACCAAGAGTACAATGTGATGGAGGAGGAAGAGGTTGAGAGAATTAGTTGCCTCCCTCTTGTTCTACTTTAGAATTAGGGTTAATTATTTGGGTTGAGGCAAATAGGGTTTATAATAGTATATTTATAGGCAAAAATTTCAGCTGAAAATTTTCCATAAAATATTATTATTATTAACCCTTTAATTAATTATTCTTATTAACCAATTAACTAATAATTAAAATACCTTTCAATCATTAATTCTTTTTCTAAACACTTTAGAAAAATAATTCTCTCACTTGATTTAATTTCCAAAATTAAATTCTTAATTAATAATATTAAGAATTAATTAAATCTCATTTAATCAATTATTAAATCTGCTAATTAATTATTTATTTCACAAATAAATAATTACCAGCCATTATTAATTAATTCCTCCACCATTAAATCATTCTCTTTTATGGTGTGACCCTGTAGGTTCAATATTAAGCCGGTAGTAGAAATAAATAATAATAAAACTATTTTATCATTATTTATATAAATTCTCTAATTCATTAAATATGATTAATTAATAAATTAATCATATTTATTCTACATCGTGAGGGATACTTCTCAGCATATCGCGACTATCCGGATAATACAAATTCACTGCTTAGAATACCAAGAACCTATTCAGTGAGTAGTTACCGTACAATCAATTCCTTCTACCCCGCAATGTCACGATTAAATACAAGGCATGGAACTTGTGTCAAGTCTATCTTATTTAATCATTTGCTTTCCCATTCACTATGCTTATTTCTATTTAATGTAAATTAGAAACTCCTTTCTAATTTCATTCACTATGGCCAGAGATTCCTGAACTAGCATAAGTGGATCAGCATTGAACATTCTCTTCCTTCACTGGAAGGGGTAGATCCTTTATTGATCATTCACTATCTTCGTGTACAAATTCCTATACCCAGTAGAGCCCTTATAATTGTCCCTGGAGACTAAGAAGTAAACCAAAGCATAGTTCAATGTACACAAGATGACTATGATGACCTCAAGTCTAAGGATACTTGTACAACTATCACCATGTGAACAATTGCTGACACGTGAGTGAACTCCATTAGTTGTTCAGCTGTGTGAGTCATGTTCAGTGAACTTATTCTATAATAAGCACCTACATACTAGCTATAGTGTCACCACACAAATGTCTATGCGAACAGATATCCTTCATAAAGAAGCAAGCATAGTATGTATCGATCTTTACGGATTACCAATTACCAGTTAGTAATCCTACGACCAAGAAATATTTAAGTTCAGAGTTATCATCTTTTAGGTCTCATTATTATGATCTCATCATAATCCACAAAAGTTTTACTCTAAACTATGGTATATCTTATTTAAACACTTAAATAAATAAAGCCCGTAATAAAACCAAAACAAGTCTTTTATTAATATCAATGAAATCAAAACAGATTACATAAAAGTTATTCCTAAATCCTCATACATGATTGGACTTAGGACACATCTCTTTCAGTGGATTCTTGCATAAATTTGTTCTATAGTAGACATCATGACTGATGACAGATTTTAAGCATTTTTCTGAGTTATGCCTTATTTTTAAGATGTACTGAAGTTGATCAGACTTTAATCTTTATCTGATATTTTACTGAATGCACACACTTTCACTCCATATGAATGATGAAAATTACTGTGGTGATTAAGTTGTTTTTGACAAACAGTTAAGTGTCATTTGCATAAATTCTGAGGACAAGTTCTGATGGAAGTTCTGATGATTAAACTCTGAAGAAAACAAGTCAGTATTTGTATGAAGAATCACAGAAAAAGATAGTCACTTTTTGAGTATAGAAGACATGTTCTGATTGTTAAAATCTGATATATGTTAAGTTCTGATATTAAATCCTGATGGAATCTTTAATGCTTACGTGGCATTTTTCTTTACTTGACTTATTTGTGGTAAACTCTGAAACAGTCATATTTAAATCAGAATAAATTTGGGTGAGATAAAATAGTCATAATCATTATGGGTTAGTGGTTAACGTGTATGTCCTGAAAAACTGCATGTGCACGGTAATTATTGCTTATTTTACGTGCCCATTAACTCCTGCTCTAACCGTTTATTGACTGTTCACACAGTACCAGGTGTAAAGTGTATATCATGCTTCAAAAATATAATTGTTGAGTGGAGAGAGTATATATATGGGATTAACAGATTTTCTAATCTTTTACTTATTTTTCTATTTATCATATCTCTTATTCTCTATCTCTCTAATATTCTCTGAAGCGTTTTCTTTCAGGACTTTTAACAAACACTTTGCAAACACTCTCTTTCTCACTTAATTTCTTACAGAGATGGCACCAAAAGACGTAATTTTCAATGGAGCTAAGTTTGTTCCTAACAACTACTCCGCCATTCTTAGCAAGGATGAAGCTCCATCGGAACTTCACTTCATTTAGGATTTTCTCGCTAATTCTGATATTGGGTATGCTTTAACCCAACCTGAAGTAATCTCTGGAACCCAAGTCCTGGAGTTTTGGAGAAGTGGAGTATATGATGATGGTGGTGCTCAAGGGTCCCCAAGTATTATCTTTTCATCAGGGGAGGATTAGAATATCGTGACATTGGCCACGGTTCGACAAGCACTGCAGCTGCCTGAGAACTGTGTTTACTCTACTGTTGAGGAGCCAATTCTTCAAAATATGATGGACAGTCTGGGATATGAAAAGTCATTGGCTAAGCTGGGTCAATTGAAGAGACCTTACATAAGGAGGGAATGAAGTTTCTTCTTTGACTGCATTACCAAGGCTTTTGCAAACAAATGTTCTAACTTCGATGTAATCCCCATATTCAGTCAACAAATTGGGTATGCTATCATTAATCAAACTGATTTTGATTATGCAAGTGATGATACTGTATATTTTGCTAGATTCTGTCAGCTTATCTATAGTACTTGTTGTTCTGATAAGCCCCAATTAGCTAGTGAATCATTTTTACCATTTAGACTAGCTAAAAGAGCTTTTAACGACTTATTATCTACTAATAATAAGAAGGCTGTGTTAAGACCCCTCTGAATTCCTTTATCTGTCAAACAAGCCTTAATAACCTATGATCCAGTTAAATACACTGCACTATATCCTGATGTCCAACCATCAGAACCTCAACCATCAGCACCTACCACCTCTACACAAACACCTCAGACTTCTCAACCATCAGCACAAACAACCAGACCTTCATCTTCCAAACCTTCTAAGAGGACATAGTCTGTTCCTCAACCTCCACAAAAGAGAAGGAAGATGATTCTCAGAGATGAGTCTTAGAGTGAAGAGGAAACAATTGAAGCACGAGTTCATGCATTTGAACCTGTGATAATTGAAGCTGTGAATGTTACTTCTCAGAAAGAGAAAGCAACTCAAAGTTCTGATACTTTGAAAAGGAATTCTGTAAATTCTGATGCTGCTGAAGCAACTCCTTCATTAGGCAAGGAGATTGAAGAAAATGAAGGCTAGGAGGTATTTGGCTAAGGCTATATCAAAAGATACTGAAGAAGCTGAGGAAGGGGATCAAGAATCTCTGATCTCACAAGAACCAATTATCATTGAAGCCCTTCCATCTCAAGCCAAAGACACTACCCCTCCTGTCTCTCCTATTAAAGCTACAGATGATGCTAAAGAACAAACTGACAATTCTGAAATAGATATTCATAATTTGAATATACCTGAAGTTCTTTATCTGGAAGCTCCATCTACATCAAAGACACCAGCTCTGGAGATAAATTCTGCTGATCAGAATTTAGATGATGTTATTCCTGAATCTCCAGTTGCTTCACACACTGTTGAGCTATCAAAACATAATGAGTCTTCCTAAAGTTCTGATGACTAGTGTTTGTGTTGAGACTCCAGTACCTACTCTGGGCAAGGAAGATTTGGTGAAGAAATTTGTTGAAAAGGAAGCACCTATTCCTTGGGAGGATACTCACAGAGGTGTTGAGTGGACCAAGAAGTGGAATGAATCAGATTTTGTTCCATGTTCTAAAGTTCTGACAGAGCATATTGCAAAAGCTGATGAGTTGCTCACAAATGCTGATTTCAAGACACAACTTAAGATCACATATATGTCTACAAAACATTTTCAAGGTCTACATACTTCTACTCATGAAAAGGTTGATACACTCAGGGAACAAGCTGATAAGTTCAATCTACAGATAAGCTTGACAAGAACAGGTATATCAGACCTATTTCTGAAAAAGTTTCAGCCATTGAGAAAACTCAAGAGAAGCAACAGACCCAAATTACTGAGGTTCTGGCTAATCAAGCTTCTCAGAAAGCTCAATTGGATGAAATCCAATCTTCAGTTGAACTTCTTCTTTCTCTCTTACTTCCTTATGATGCCAAAAAGGGGGAGAAGGTAGTTAAGTCCAAATGCTCACCTACTCAAGAACTGAAGAAAAAGGATGATAAAGGTGATGACCAGGGAAACTCTGAAAAGAGCAGAGGTCAAAGAAAAGTTCAAGGAAAATCTTATATTCATAAAAAGTCAAGTTCTGATGCTGTGAATGATCAAAGACTGAAGTCAAGTGGTGATAAGCAAAGTCTGATGTCAAGTTCTGATATTCTGATTCAGTTAGCTTCTGAAGACTCTCAGAAGTTTTTGCAAACTCTGAAGTTAAAGGGGAAGCAGACTACTGTTTATTACAAAGATCCTAAAATCCAGACACTTGATGAGGAGATAACAAGAAGATTATTTCTGAAACACAATCCAGGAATTGATTTAGAAACTCTCAAGGAGGAAGAAGCTAGATTTGCTGCTGAGAAGACAAATCCTAAGTCTAAAGCTTCTGATGCAAAGAAACCTCCAAGGCCTAAGGAAAAAGGCATTGTGATCAAGGAAAACTCAAATTCTGAAACTTTAAAGTTCAAGACTAGATCACAGACTGTGAGTGATCCCAAAGACAAAGGGAAAGGAAAAATTTATGAACCAACCAAGTCACTAGACTTGAAAACTTCTTAAGATCTGATGAAACCATTGTGTAAAATGGTTCAAGTAACTGATGATAATCTTGTTGAAGATGAAACTATTCAAATTCTGAAAAGAAGAAAGATAAATGAAGATTCTAAAACAGCCTCTGACACTGCTCAAGTTATTGTTCAGAATAAAGGACAGGAAGGTACTGAAGAAACAACAAATTCTGATCAAGCTGTCAAGACATTAACTACTGACAATGCTCAAGTTGATTTGGATAAAATGAGAATTGCTGATAAGAAGAAGCTGTTATGGAAGAAAGCTACTCCAGTTGAACCAAAATCCAATCTCATGATTAATCAACTTGCTACATTTGGGTTGAAATCCAAGCAACCTAGAGATATAGCTGGATTAGGTTTTGACGAAGAAAAGATTCAAACAGGAGTAGAGGTTACTCTAAGAGATCCTTTCATATTGATAGACAAATCATATGAACAAATTAAACAAAGGCACCTTGACAAGGTGTTGTCTGCTCAAGTTGTGATAGATGCTCATGATAAGGAGAATATAAAAGAGAAATTGATCTTATTTCTCAATGATGGAAGGACTTATAGATTAGCTGATATTGATGTATTAAAGAAGTCTATCAGAGAACTTAACATATTCACTATCATCTGGAAGTAAAATCTGATGTTACAAGAAGATGGTCAGAATACATTTTGAAGGCCATAAGAGATCTATTCAGAATCTCTGGTACAAAGACTTCTCATTACAGTCCAATGATTACCGAAGATGATGGAAGAGAAATTCCTATGCTGAAGAATTCAGATAGGGTGGAAGTTATTCTGAAAGGAAGATGCTTATGTTATAATGAAAACTCTTCACATCCTAAGGTTATCAGACTTGGTGATGGACTTGAAAGAACATCCATTCAAGCTCTCAGAATAGCCATTTATCAAATTGGTGATAGTAAAGAAGAAGAACTGATGCAGGTCAAAGCACAGTTAGCTGAAGTTTTGAAAAAAGCTGAAGATAATCTGATAAATGATTTTGTTAAGAATCATTATGGATTCAGATTGATTCAGTGATGTTGGTAAAGCTGGATGTTTTGTAAGTTGTAATTAATAGTCTTATTAAACTCTTATTGCATTTGAACTTAAATGTTTTTGACATCATCAAATCTATTAACTTGTATATTTTTGCATAATTTACAAGTTGGGGGAGATTGTTGGATATATTTGAGATGTCATGTCTAATATGTTTCATGTGTAGTTTTCAGATCTTAACTAACATGAAATATCAGTTCTTATTGGAATCAGGACTTACTGGAAGTCAGGACTTAAGGATATCAGGACTTAGATTATCAGAAGATAATATCAGAAGATGGATATCAGAACTTAAGTACTGGAGGACTAACAGTTAAGGAAAAAAGCTGTTTTACAGGAAAGAAGATCAAGACTAATACAAAAAGAAGATATGCATGGAAAGAGTTAGAGGACTAGAATAATTATATAAGATATCTGATTGATATATTTTGGGAGACAGAATTATATTCCATATCAATTAGAAGTTATCTTGTAACTGTGTGTCTATATAAACACATACATAGGTTTACTCTATAAGAGTTACGATCATCGAGAAGATCATACATTGTAACCTAGCAGCTCTCGTGATATTTGTTCATCACTGAGAGAGAACAGTTCCATTGTAACAGAGTTTATTATATCGAATACATCTATTTTCTGTTACTTGTGCTTTAAATCGATTTGATTGTATTCTACACTGTATTCAACCCCCTTCTACAGTGTTGTGTGACCTAACACAGTCAAGATATCAAATGATTATGATGGGAGAACTTAGCTATTTTCTGGGACTTCAAGTCAAGAAAAATGAAGAAGGTACTTATATCAATCAATCCAAGTACACCAGAAATTTACGGAAGAAATTTGGAATGCAAGACTGTTCAACTGCATCCACTCCCATGGCCACTGCAACCAAGTTAGATAAATATACTGGTTCATCAGTAGATATTACTAACTACAGAAGTATGATTGGCTCTTTACTCTATTTAACTGCAAGTAGACCTGATATCATGTATGTTACCTGTCTTTGTGCAAGATTTCAAGCTGATCCAAGAGAACCTCATGTAATAGCTGTGAAAAGAATTTTCAAGTACCTTAAGGGTACAACTGATCTAGGATTGTGGCATCCTAGAGAATCATATTTTAAGCTAATAGGTTACTCAGATGCAGATTTTGCAGGATGCAAAATAGACAGGAAAAGCACTAGTGGAAGCTGCCAATTTCTTGGAGGCAAATTAGCAAGAAACAGAAATCAATTTCCACGTCAACTGCAGAAGCATAATATATTACTGCAGGAAGCTGTTGTGCACAGATACTTTGGATGAAGAATCAGGTACTGGATTATGGGTTAGAATTTTATAAAATACCTATTTACTATGATAATCAAAGTGTTATTGCTATGACAGGTAATCCAGTTCAACACTCAATGACACAACACATCAGCATTAGGTACCATTTGATAAGGGAACATGTGATGGAAGGTACAGTGGAATTGCATTTTGTTCCAACAGATCAACAACTAGCAGATATCTTCACAAAACCATTATGTGAAGCTACTTTTATAAGACTGGTAAATGAACTTGGAATGGTTTCAGGTTCTTTCTCTAAATCTGCTTAGTTTTTGTTCTCATGCATCAGACTTTATGATCAGTGTTTACATATTATCTTATCTTCATGTAATCTGTTCTCAAATTGTAATACATTAAATGCTTATTATTATCAGATGTGGATCTATATACTCTGATAATGATTTGAATGTTCTGTGATTATTCAATCCAATGAGGATAACTGTGTTAGATGTTGACATAGTAGTCTTTAATATACTTGAAATCCCATAGTTTGAATTAGTTAGTTTATGTGGAAATTCTTTAACACAAGCAAATTCTGATTTTGAGCTTAGTCAAATTTACTTTGTGTATCTTATTACTAAGTCACAAACTAGATTCTTGCTTCTTATCTGTCAAATTTTGATGTCAGTAAATCTTAAGGATGAACTAAATGATGATAAGCCTCACTTATCTGAAGAAAAGAAAAGAAAATTAAAGTCAGGTACTCCTTTGAGATCTAGAGTAAATATATGGAAGGGCAAACCGAAGTGCATTGCTGGTATTAAGTTATATGCATTAGAAAAGCAAATAAATTTTTCTTGGTGACTTTTCACATTCTCTGATTACTGGAGAAATACTCTGATAATAGCATAAATTCTGATAAGCAGTTGTGACTCATTTACACTGAGGAGCCACAGTAAAAAAGAATTCTAAAAGATGTATAAAATGAACACAAACAGTTGAGGTGGACTCATGCACAAATTTATCCTATAGTAGAGTTCAAAATTAATGACAGATCTTAAGCATTTTTCTAAGTTATGCCTTATTTGTAAGATGTATTGAAGTTCATCAAAGTTTAATCTTTATCTGGTATTCTGCTAAATGCACACACTCTCACTCCATATGAATGATGAAAATTACTAAGATTAAGTTGTTTTTGATAAACAGTTAAGTGTCATTTACATAAATTCTGAGGACAAGTTCTGATGGAAGTTCTGATGATTAAACTCTGAAGAAACAAGTCAGTATTTGTATGAAGAATCACAGATACAAACATTCAATTTTTGAGTTAAGAAGCCATGTTCTGATGACCGTTAAATTCTGATGTTAGTCAAGTTCTGATGTAAATCCTGATGGAAACTCTGATGCTTATGCGACATTATTTATTTACTTGACTTATTTGTTGTAAATACTGAAGCGGTCATATTCAATCAAAATATAATTAGGTGAGATAAAAACAGTCATAATCATTTGGGTTAGTGGTAAACGTGTTTGTCTTGAAAAACTGTATATACACAGTAATTATTACTTATTTCCCATGCCCACTAACTCCTGCTTTAACTATTGACTGTTCATAAATTTCCAGGTGTAAACTGTCTGCCATACTTCATGTGGGTTGTATAAATAAGAAAGTTAGAAGATTTTATAATCTTTTACCTACTTCTCTCATTCTTTTATCTCTCTTATTTTCTCTCACGCACTAATATTCTCTGAAGCTCTTTTTCATACAGGCATTTTATCAAACACCTTGAAAACACTCTTTTTCTCACTTGATTTTTAACAGAAATGGCACCAAAAGACATAGTTTTCAATGGAGCTAAGTTTGTTCCTAACAACTACTCGACTATTCTATCTAGGGATGAAGCTCCATCAGAACTTCACTTCATCTAAGACTTTTTGTCTCGAAGTGAAATAAGCTATGCACTGACCTAACCAGACACATTCTCAGGAACTCAAGTACTGGAGTTCTAGAGGTCAGGAGTGTATGATGATGATGGTTCCAATGGGTCCCCAAGTATTATCTTTACTACAAGGGATGATGAGCATGTGGTGACTTTGGCCACAGTTCGACAAGCACTTCATCTGCCAGACAACTACATTTTTTCCACAGTTGAGGAGCCAGCTCTTCAACAGCTAATGACCAATCTGGGCTATGAGCAAACTTTAGCAAAGCTTGGACAACTAAAGAGACCCCACATCAGGAGGGAGTGGATTTTCTTCTTTGATTGCATCACAAGAACCTTTGCAAACAAGTGTTCAAACTTTGATGCAATTCCTATCCTCAGTCAGCAAATTGGGTATGCTCTGATTATTCAATCTCATTTTGATTTTGCTACTGTTGTACTAGGATTCATAGGGGATAGGATGACAGAAGATAGAAATACTGTATATTTTGCTAGATTTTGTCAACTTATTTACAGCTTTTGTAACCCTGATACACCCCAATTAGCAAGTGAGCTGATTTCACCATTTAAACTTGCTAAGAGAGCATTTACTGACTTATTATCTGCTGATAATAAGAAAACTATTTTGAGACCCCTCCAAATTCCTACATCTGTCAAACAGTTTCTGGTAAACTCTGACCCAGCCACATACACTACTAAATTTCCTGATGTCCAACCAACTCAACCTTCATCAGCACCTACAACAACTACACAACTAACCACCTCTCAACCTCAACCTACCATCAGAACTTACTTCCAACCATCAACTCAATGCCAACAACAACAATAACAACAACCATCAGCACATACAATCAGACCTTCATCCTCTAGGCCAAAAAGGGCAAAGTCTGTTCCTCAACCTCCATGAAAGAGAAGGAAGATGATTCTCAGGGATGAAACTAATAGTGAAGAGGAACAAGTACAGGTTCATGCATCAGAACCTGTGACTATTGAAGCTGAAACTCTGGTTTTTCAGAAAGAAACAGAAGCTGCTAGGGTCAACTCCACAGGTAAATGCTGAAGCTCAAAATTCTGATACTTTGAAGAGAAAGAGAACTGCTAGTTATGATGCTCAAGCAACTCCTTCAGTAGAAAGGAGATTAAAGAAAATGAGGGCTAATAGGCATTTGGCCAAGCCTCCATCAGAAGATATTGAAGAAGCTAAGGAAGGGGATCAGGAATCTCTAATCTCCAAAGAGCCAATTATCATTGAAGCCCTTCCAGAACCAAAAGACACTGTTCAGGATACAGTGGTTACACCTCATGTCTCTCCTCTTCATGAAGATGTTACAGTTGAAGATTCAGGCTTAAGTCCTGAAATTGACATCAATAGGCTGCACATTTTTACTATTCTTTATTTGGAAGCTCTTACAGCAGCTCAACCATCTACTAATAATTCTCCAATCTTAAATGCTGATGCTGAGATACCATCTACACCAATTCTGGATCAAGAACCTGAAGATTAGAATTTAGATGAAGTTGAATCAGAAACTCCTATAGCCTCACACACTGTTGTGTTATCAGAGGATAATAAGTATTCTTCAAGCTCTAAAGAGGTTTCTGTAAATACTCCAGCTCCTGTACTTGGAAAGGTATCATTGGTCAAGAAATTTGTTGAACAGGATGCTCTTGTACCTTGGGATGAAACTCATAGAGGAATAGAGTGGAACAAGAAGTGGAATGATTCTGATTTCATTCCAAGCTCTAAAGTTCTGACAGAGCACATTGCTAAAGCTGATAAGCTGATGATGAATTCTAATATCAAGACACAACTCAAGATCACTGCTCTATCTACCAAGAACCTTTAAGGTCTCCACTCTCAAACTCAAGTACATGCTGACACACTATAAGAATCATTTAATAAGCTAGATATGCAAATCAAGCTTGACAAGACAAGGATTATCAGACCTACACTTGAGAAAGTAGAAATAATTGAGAAAGCTCAGGAAAAGCAACATGCCCAAATCTCCGAGGTCCTGGCTAATCAAGCTTCTCAACAGGGTCAATTGGATGAGATCCAATCTTCAGTTGAACTTCTTCTCTCTCTCCTACTACCTGATGATGCCAAAAAGGAGGAGAAGATAGTTAAGTCCAAATGCTTTAAAGATCAAATACTGAAGAAGAAAGATGATGAAGCTGATGATCAGGGAAACCCTAGCAAGGGTAGAGGTCAAGTTCAAATTAAAAGGTAGAGTATCAAGGTTTCTTCAAGGAAACTAATTACTGATGCAAGCAAATCTTCTATTCAAAAGAAGATAAGTTCTGAAGTTGCTCAAACTCAAAATCTGATAGCAAGTACTCAAACTCAAAATATGATATCAAATTCTGATGAGCAAAGTGTAACACCCCCAAATCCGGGGTTGGGGATTCGGGTTGTCACGAGTTCCATTTCCCTTAATAACACCCAATCTTAATAAACAATCAAATACTCCGTACTGTGACCCCACAATAAACACACACACCACAAGTTATAGTCTCAGAGATGAATATCCAAAAATAACACGAGTCATTTTATTCCACAATTATATGCCATTACACCTTAAAAGGGTTTCTGAATAAATTTATATTTCTTTGCCACTATTACAATTCATAAAGATACATAAGTCTGGTACATCAAAAGTTGAAAGCCTAGCCTATTGGTAGTTCCTACCTCAGCTACAGCGACATCAACGCCTATAGGAAACTGAGTAACGTTTCCTATCCGCTTGCGAATTGGAAGCTTGGTCCTGTTCATCTTGTCTATCTGATGTTGTGTGATGAAAGAAGAAAGCAAGGGTGAGCAACAAGCCCACCGAAATAATATGTATAATAATTAACAATATATGAGCATCCTCATAGTACTCATGAAACTCTTGGTCAAGAAGAAATGAACCAAGTTTGATATCTTAATGCGACCAAGTCGCAAAATATTTAGTATATATATATATACTTTTCAGAATTTTTAAATCCTCTTCCATGTATAATATACACAGAGCTCCAGTTTATAACTGTATAAAAATATCGTTGCAAGGTGATCTCATATATCTAACCTTGTCTCAACGTTTTTTTGAAAAACTTTGACATGCACAAGATAATTATTTACTAGATATAAGTTTAAAAGATGAAGTTACAAGATACTCCAATATACTTATATCTTTTCCGAATACTACTTGAACTACCACCGTTCAAGGTATAATCTGTGTCAAAAGTTCATCACATAGATAAAACTATAAGAAAAGGTTTGAATAGATTCAATCTTTGAAATATCATTCAAAAGAAATGAAGTTACGAGATACTTCATTAAGTCCCGATATATATATCCATATATATCTCTCATACCTTTCCTGAAAACCTCTGTCATGTAAAGTATGAACAGAGTTGCAATATCAAATGAATTTGGAAAGAAGAAAACCTTGGCATAAACCTGATATCTTGCTGATCAGGCAAAGATACCAATAAGTAACCTTTTGTACTTGTAGATGGACGAATTCCCCACTGGTCATCACCCTGGCCGCAATAGGACCTTATGCTGGACTGCCACTCAGCCATTTATGCATTTGATGGACTCCCACTGAGCCACTTACACTTTCATGGACGCCCACTGAGCCCATGTTGCTTATGCCGACTCAATAGATGGACTTACTTCCCGAACGTTGGGTAAGTAATCAATTCATTTATCAAAACAGCAACCTCGTTGCGAATATAAAATACACCACAGAGCCGGATCCCTCAGGTTTTGAGTGAATATTTAAATCCCTTTCGAAAGGAAGATCTTAAATATAAAAATGAGTTTTGGGATCCGCTCTAACTTTTATAATAATTTTGAAGACTCGAAAACATTTTTAAGAATATTTGGAGTAATGCTGATTTAATGAAATAAATCAGTCCCAATATATTAGAAAATATTTGAATATTATTATTTAAATAATATTCTCATAAAGAATAATCTTTATAAAAAAATTGAAGTAGAAGTTTTAAAACTTATACTTGAAATGAATATTAAATAACCAAAGATATACTTATACGAAAGTAATATCTTTATTTGAATAATCAAAAGTGAGTTTGATTATCGACACATTATTCTTTAATAAAATAAAGAATATTAATTAGTAAATAATCGGAGTCATAAGTCCTCGAATGAATATTCAAAATAATATTCATTAATAAAATAAACGGAGTCATAAGCCCTCGAATGAATATTCAAAATAATATTCATTAATAAAATAAATGGAGTCATAAGCCCTCGAATGAATATTCAAAATAATATTCATTAATAAAATAAACGGAGTCATAAGCCCTCGAATAAATATTCAAAATAATATTCATTAATAAAATAAACGGAGTCATAAGCCCTCGAATGAATATCCAAAATAATATCCATTAATAAAATAAAGTTATCAAATAAACCTTATTCGATTCATAGTTTTGAAAACTATATCTATATATATATATAAATATATATAATATACTCGGGAACATCGACTCCCGGTTTTAGAAAAATGTCCACCTTTGGGTCCCCTATACTAAGGGTATACGCAACTACTGCTTATCTCTAGCATAGGTATTATGCAATTATAAGCATTTGAATCAACAGATATATATCAAGATTACGAAACAGACATGCATATATATACCATCTCACCATGCTTCAATATATCGCAAAATTTGCTAATTAACCAACATGCATCTATCACAAGATAATGCATATACATATATACATCACCACAACAGTATAACAGGTAGAAAACTTGCCTAAGCGACTGGGGGTGATAAATGGCTTGGGACGAGTCTGGTAACCTATAAAAAACATATAAGTTGGAATTAAACCAAAGTCGCTTATGAATCTATACTTTAACCAATTAGACCCTAACGTTCACTTTTGCGCTTAACGATTCACTTATGTCGCTCGAGTACCCTCGGCTCCACTATTTTTAATAAATTAACCATTAAGGGTTTTAAGGCGATTCTTTCGCGAGTGCCTTACCAACTGCCTAATACACTTTACATAAATGATTCATACTCCAATTAGTCTTTTAAGGTCTTTAACCTATGTTTCAAAGTAAGACGAGGGGTAATGGTTCGTTCGCGAAACGCCGTTACTTAAAACGGTCGTTTCTCCTAAACCGTATATCGGATTCAAACGAACCACATATCAAAATGAAGCTCGTAACATGAACTATCTAATCATGGCAATGGTAAAAACCTAACAGTGAGTTCTCGGGTCCTGATGTTAAGAACAAAAACAGTCCAAAGTAAATTGGACATTACGACGGCTATATTTACGCGATTACCAATTTTTATTCTACTCCAAATCAACCACAAACCAACCACAATTCAACCATACAACCAAACTCCATCCATAAATCACTACAACATCCCCAACACCTCAAGTCTTTTCAATTTATATTAATCTCAAACATGAACTAAAACTATTCTTAAGTTCTTTAACTAATAACCAAGATTTACAACTCCAAAAACATCACAAAACCAACTATTCTCTACATACACAACAATCAAGCCTCCTATGAACTATAATACTCATATTAAGCTCTTAACATTCAATAACAAAGCTAGGTTAAGAGATTATACCTTCCTTGTGAGTGAGAGTAAATAATTAGCTTGGAATCACCCTTGAAAGTCCTTACCCAAGCTTAATCTAAACAAAAACTCAAGAACAAAATGTTAAGTTCTTGAAAAACAGTATTCACCCTCTTCTTCCATGAATTTTAGGAAGAGATTGTGAAGGAATTTGGAGCTCAAACTTATAGGATAGCTATATCTATGCATAAGGAGTCTTAGATAATTACCTCACTAATTAACAAGGCCTGGATCTTGGATTTTGGATTTTTTCTTCTTGAAATATGAAAAGGGCCGATAGCTTCCTTGAAGAAAAGTGAAGTCAACTTTGTGTTTTGGTGAAATGAATTGTTGGTTGGTTGTTTTTGGCTTTTGTTTTAATTATTTACCTTTTAACCATGGTGATTTTTGTGTGGTTCTTAATCAACCAACCTTCCTTCCTTTTTGGTCATGCTTAGGTCATCATTCTTATGTCATCTTCCCATGCTTGTCCTCTTCTTATTGCTTTGATGACATCATCCTCACTAACCTCTTTGATTAGCTCCTAATTACTTGGCTAATGACCGCTGATCTGTTTTACTGTTCGCTTAACTTTCGTTTTCGTTTATCGTTTGAGGGATCATACCCGGGATCTTATTACTTGGGTTCCCTTAACCTTTATCAATACATTATATTCCTTTTATGATCCTTTCTTATAATCCTTGAATTTAAATCCTTTTTATCCTGTTCCCTTATACTCAATTCTTTCGGTATCTGGTGGATTTTCGGGAAAAATCAAAGTGTTCGAATTTGGATTCTGACGATCTTTACATACACTTATATCCCATATAAAGTACTAATAAGATCTCAGAATAACAATAGAAGAACCCCTACATAGTGTGGCATGGAAAATTTTCTTATTCAGCATAATCAGTAAAACACTATTCATAAGGGTTACTAAAATTTCAAAAAATTTGGGGTTATTACAGTCTCCCCTCCTTAAAAGGATTCCGTCCCAGAATCAGGAAAAATGAATAGGGATACTTTCTTAGCATTGCACTTTCTAACTCTCAAGTCAATCTTCCCACATTGTGGTTCTACCATCAAACTCTGACTAGTTTGATAGCCCTTCTCCTATGTACTTGTTCCTTTTCAATCTATAACCCTTCCTGGTTGCTCCATATAGGTTAGTCGGGTTGCATGTCTATGCGCTCATATGCCCCTATTTGTCTGGCATCCGAATTATACTTCCTTAATATTGATACGTGGAACACGTTATGAACTTGCTACATGTTCGGGGGTAGGGCTAGCTCATATGCTAACTTCCCAATACGTCTTAATACCTCAAAGGGTCCAACAATTCGTGGGTTTAGCTTTCCTTTCTTTCCGAACCTCATCCATCATCTCCAAGGGATACCTTTAACATTACTAGGTTCCTTATTTCCTATTCCTTGTCTTTTCGTGTCGAATCAACATACTTCTTATGTCCATCTCGGGCTACTACCAGTCGTCCTCTGATTAGATCTATTATATCCTTGGTCCTTTGGACCACTGTTGGTCCGAGCATCTTGCGCTCTGCAATCTTCATCCTAACATAAGGGAGATCGACATTGTCTTCCCTCAAGGATCTCCTAAGGCGATACCTCGATACTGACATACGATCGATTATCGTGAGATAACTTAATCCGCGTTAAGTGATCATTCCAAATTCTTTCAAGTCTATTGCACAGACTCTCATCATAGCTTCTAGCATTATAGCTTTTGCTTCTCAATACCCACTTTTTTTCCCGTTCATAATCGTTACTATCTTCCGTATAGAATACTATTCTAGATATACCTTTACTCGCTAGAGTTTTATAACCTTTTAATAAATGCGTCAACCTTAGTATCACGAACGTGTTAGAATCAGAATACCACCGCACTGATACTACTCCTTTCTATCTGCTTCTATCTTCGAAAGCTTGATCCATCATATAGAAGTAAAGGAATTTGATGAGAGATCACTACGATCATGAACACTTGTTCCATTGCATAGTTAGTACAGAAGGTGGCCAGCCTTTAGTACTTGACAAGCAATTAAACAACATGTGGTATCCTACTAGGCTTCTATCACACAGATAGATAGTCATTCGGTAATACCTCCCCTTCTGGAAGGGTTGTTCTTCTCAGCTTATATGAAATGAAAAGGAGAGAAAAGAACGAATTGAAGAGAATTGTATATATATAAAATATACTGCCACAAAATATCTGGCTTGGAATCTACCTCTGAACTATAGAGGTTTATCATATGAGAACAAAACATATACGTATATATATTAACATCAGGTATTATAGCATCGTATTTCACATGCCAGAATATTTACTATTCCATCCATCATTCCATGGATCCATGCTCTTGCTCGAGCTCATAAATACTCACTTTTGAAACTCCCTCGACTTCGAAACTCGAATAAGGGATTTCATTCTAGACATCATCATTATTAGAATTCTATGCTTGCACCACAACCTTCCTCATATAGTAATACTACTCTCTATTGATAAGAAGGAATAAGGATTCAATAGGTAGATAATCGACTTAATTAGCCTATCAATGATAACTTATACATCACCACAACCCGATTAGTGGTACTCAATCTCAACATTCATTACCATACAACGCTCGCGGTTGTAATCGGCTCATTATTCAAAGAATCGTTGATGCATTACTATAATCCACCACGGACCTACGGTAGTCATTCATTTTACTTGGAATCTTAATAGCTAACCATACGGAGTCCATACCTGTTGTATCGAATTCTTCTAAGGAGTTAACATAATCCTCATTCATAATTCATGAAGAACACTCCAGATCCTGACGTACTTTCATGACATCAAGCAGATAAAATTGCAGAAGAGTTTCAATCAAAACAACGATAGCAGGTTAATACCATTCTTAATCATATGACTTCAATAGAAGACTTAACTCAAAGGTTCGTTTAGTCCTTTTTGACACATGGTCCTGGATTATTCTCAAGATAGGACCTTCTAAGATAGATAGCCCACTCATGCCGATTACACGAATTAAACCTTTACCAACTACTATTACAGTTGGGTATTGTACAGTCATCAGAAGGAATCTCAATCTTCCAAACCATAATACAACCTTTACGGCTTCAACCATCATCACTGTATTCCTCTGGCACGAGCGCCTATAATTGCTCTCTTACACTTAAAGTGTCGGCCACCTCTTTGGCCTTTCCTGATAGTAAAATTTCCTTACAATCAATGTCGTTTGAACGATCTCCAACTAAATTTTCTACCTCATTTCCAATCACTGCTTGTGTGAAGATGTTTTCCCTAAAATCTGATGAGTAAAAAAAAATACCACCATTTTTCCATAAGTTATTGCCTCAGTCTTTAGAGGTTAATCATTGTCACGACTGACTCTCGATCGTACTTAGGACGTCTCTTATCTTGGGTCCTTCTTGTTTTCACCATTCTTGACCTTCATTGGGTTCAATCTATACTTTCTCATGGTTTAACATGTGCCCCACTTGGCATTATTTTTATTACGTCATATTTCCTTTATCAAAATTTCTATTCTTGAGAATTTTGAATATTACCTTTCTCCATGTAAAACCTCTAAGGTTATCCTTGAATCCTTCCTCCTGTATTCCCTAGATACAGGGCATATCAAAATACCCTTTACTAATACTAGAACCATTATCTATATGTTTCTGAAAAATTTCTCCACTGATACTTAAAGGTTGTTATTACCTTAATCCTTTCCAATTCATATTGTCAAAACTCATACTATCCCTATTAAGGGTGAAATGCCAACCTTTATGCATTCCCCTAGGATTCATTTTAAGTTACCGATGTTCTATCTTTAATTCCACCTTTAAAAAGGTACATGCATCCTTCTATGGATAAATCAAGTCATATATCCCTGATAAGGGTGTCTTATTCAATCCTTCCCACCTCGATAGTATATGCCTAATTTCACAATATCATCTGTATTCAAAATGAGGTCAATCAATATGGCCTCCAAAAGATAACTATAGTTATCTACTTTTCTTGCTTGATTTGGTAACGATAACAAGGATGTTCTGGAAGATATTGGTCGTGTTCAACGTGAACTTCTTCTTAATAATTCCGTATTTACTTTTGTTGTTTATCTCAACAGTCATCTCAATGTTGGGATATCTCTCATACCTGGCGTCTCCCTTCCTGGGTATCAAGCCATCGGTCTTACACTTCACATTCTTGAAGGTCACTTCCTTCATCCACTTTTCCTAATTTCTTACTTCCTTGTCTCCTCAGTCTATCCGCGTCTCATTATTTATCCTTCGAACTATCTCAAGGTTTCCTCGAATTCTCCCAACTTAAAGGGGGTACAATATGTACATCTCTTATGCCTTCAACCATCAACTTTAACTCATAGTGAATCATCCTCATCCTGACGATCATATACTTTTCTATTTCTATTACTATGATTCTTTAGGGTTTCCTCACACCCAACTCCCTTATCATTCCTCAAACTCTATCGCCTTTATATTCCTTTCCATTTCAGTTTCTTTTTAGTTTCCTTTCTTTTACAATCATTTCATGAACCCACTAATTATTTACTTCAAACATCACGTCGTTCTGGGATTCTTGTCCTCAGAACGAATCTTTACAACTTTTACAACTTAGATTCTTAATTCATCATACTCGTCCGCTTTTGTTCTGGCTCTAAAGCTTTTACACTACCTCCATAGCCTTGGGAAGTACTTTCCCGAAAATAATTTTCTGAACTTTAATCAGTTTATTATATCTTCTGGCTCCGTGCTTTTCTTGGTCTTTCATCAGCGGGTGGTCTCTCTCTTAGGAGGGTAAGTGACAAAAACAGTCTTTTGTGCTTCATCATTCATTTAGAATCTCAAATGATTCCTATATTTCCTTTAGCCAGGCTCTCGCCTCTACTGGGTTCGCTTGTTCCTGGGAATTCTGAGAGCTTATCGACTTAAAGGTCCTGAAAGAATTTCCCACAGCACTGTCTCCTCAGGGTGGTGGTTGGGGATAATAGTCTAAGTTCTTTTTAGACAGGTCCATGAATTGCCACATAGGAGTACCGTCTCGGGTCTCCTTTCATTACTCGACCTTCTGTTTCCTTAGTATGAAATGTTTCATCCTTTTCCCATACTTGGAGTTATCTTATACGTTAAAATCCTTGTTTTCCACTTCATTATGTTCTGGGTTCCTTATATCTTAATTGCGACCTCCCTGATTATCACATTCAAGGTTTGCCTCTAATCTTATTCCTCGTGGGGGCATAATGCTTGGAAAAATTTTGAGAATCTCTGGATATTTGTCTTACTTACTTTGCTTAAGTCTTTCCCTCGTCCAGTCCTTATATGATTGCAAATTATGAATTCTCAAGTTCTATAAACTTCATGACACTCTCTTAAGTGTTAATAGTGCAATTAACAATATGAACTTATCACAAACAAATTGATCTGAACTGAAATTAACGAATATATACATAACCATTTGTTCGAGGGTACAACAACTGAACACATTAAAGAGAATTACATCATTTGATCTGATCGCTTCTATGCCAAAAGTACTACCATAGATAATCATCTAGTCATTAAAACTAATTATTCATAACTTAGGCTAATCCTCCAAAAGCGGTGCTACATGAAA
Organism: Apium graveolens; assembly: GCF_009905375.1. Lineage (NCBI taxonomy): Eukaryota > Viridiplantae > Streptophyta > Magnoliopsida > Apiales > Apiaceae > Apium > Apium graveolens. Next base: position 169,300,740 of record NC_133654.1, on the reverse strand, counting down.
CCCTTGTCTAATCGCTCTGGCTCTGCACACTACCATGGATCAAGAAATGCGGGCACGCACGACATCCCTAACCTGCTCCATCACAGAGGTGATGAGGTCTAAGATAGTTACAAGTAGAGCTGGATCAACCTGACCCTCAAGATGGCCTCTAGCTATAATTCAGGTGGTAGCCTCAATCCTTTCCATGCTATAAGCTAGTCCTGCCGGAAGTACCCCGCCCTCAATTCTTGGTGCAGTAAGTCGGTCCAACAGATCACTTCTAACATTACGGGCCTCAGACAGGCCACCCAAATTCATATAATAATCGGCGATAAGAGAAGCCTGAGTGGTAGCATCTAGTAGTCCATGGGGTGCAGGTGGTGCAGGCCCAGGGGATCCAAATCGATAACCAAACACGGTATCAGGTGACAATGATGCAGGAGATAAAGGCGGCATTTCCTCAGTAGGTGCTGGGCTCTGTACAGGGGAGGGAACAGGAATTGGTGGAACCTCATGGATGTCTTCAGGAACCTCTGGAAGAGGGTCCGATACTGGTATAATTGGTGCCATGGAAGGCCCCACTCCTTCTGCCCTCATTAACCTTTGTGCCCTTGGTAACTCTTCATCCTCTAGTGCCACCCTCGCGGCCATTCTTGCTCTGGTAGTCGCCCTGACTACGGTCATCAACTTCTCAGCGGTCCTCTCTTCATTCTCGTCAGGATCCTCCACGAGATCCTCCCCAGCAATTATCCCTTCTGGGATAACATCCTCAACCGCAACATTCTCAATATGAATCTCATCTGGTCCCTCATTAGGGTACTCTATCGGATTCACAATTTGATCACCAACATGTAATAAAACATCCTCATGCTGATGCTCCTGAACCTCAGGGTTCGGTGCCCCGCTGCCCTATACGAGAACGAACTATGTTACTATCATGATATTTATAAGGGTTCCGGTAAGGGTTTTAACTGTCCGTGCTACTTTAAGTAGTCTGACTATGAACTTGGCAAGAGTTCTTATTAACTTTGTGAGTTTATTATTATATCGTCGCATCATCTCTGAGGTTTATAACGCTTGGCTCTGATACCATTTCTGTAACACCCCCAAATCCGGGGTTGGGGATCCGGGTTGTCACGAGTTCCATTTCCCTTAATAACACCCAATCTTAATAAAAAATCAACTACTCCGTACTGTGACCCCACAATAAACACACACACCACAAGTTATAGTCTCAGAGATGAATATCCAAAAATAACACGAGTCATTTTATTCCACAATTATATGCCATTACATCTTAAAAGGGTTTCTGAATAAATTTACATTTCTTTGCCACTATTACAATTCATAAAGATACATAAGTCTGGTACATCAAAAGTTGAAAGCCTAGCCTATTGGTAGTTCCTACCTCAGCTACAGCGACATCAACGCCTATAGGAAACTGAGTAACGTTTCATATCCGCTTGCGAATTGGGAGCTTGGTCCTGTTCATCTTGTCTATCTGATGCTGTGTAATGAAATAAGAAAGCAAGGGTGAGCAACAAGCCCACCGAAATAATATGTATAATAATTAACAATATATGAGCATCCTCATTGTACTCATGAAAGTCTTGGTCAAGAAGAAATGAACCAAGTTTGATATCTTAATGCGACCAAGTCGCAAAATATTTAGTATATATATATATACTTTTCAGAATTTTTAAATACTCTTCCATGTATAATATACACAGAGCTCCAGTTTATAACTGTATAAAAATATCGTTGCAAGGTGATCTCATATATCTAACCTTGTCTCAACGTTTTTTTGAAAAACTTTGACATGCACAAGATAATTATTTACTAGATATAAGTTTAAAAGATGAAGTTACAAGATACTCCAATATACTTATATCTTTTCCGAATACTACTTGAACTACCACCATTCAAGGTATAATCTGTGTCAAAAGTTCATCACATAGATGAGACTATAAGAAAAGGTTTGAATAGATTCAATCTTTGAAATATCATTCAAAAGAAATGAAGTTACGAGATACTTCATTAAGTCCCGATATATATATCCATATATATCTCTCATACATTTCCTGAAAACCTCTGTCATGTAACGTATGAACAGAGTTGCAATATCAAATGAATTTGGAAAGAAGAAAACCTTGGCATAAACCTGATATCTTGCTGATCAGGCAAAGATACCAATAAGTAACCTTTTCTACTTGTAGATGGACGAATTCCCCACTGGTCATCACCCTGGCCGCAATAGGACCTTATGCTGGACTGCCACTCAGCCATTTATGCATTTGATGGACTCCCACTGAGCCACTTACACTTTCATGGACGCCCACTGAGCCCATGTTGCTTATGCCGACTCAATAGATGGACTTACTTCCCGAACGTTGGGTAAGTAATCAATTCATTTATCAAAACAGCAACCTCGTTGCGAATATAAAATACACCACAGAGCCGGATCCCTCAGGTTTTGAGTGAATATTTAAATCCCTTTCGAAAGGAAGATCTTAAATATAAAAATGAGTTTTGGGATCCGCTCTAACTTTTATAATAATTTTGAAGACTCGAAAACATTTTTAAGAATGTTTGGAGTAATGCTGATTTAATGAAATAAATCAGTCCCAATATATTAGAAAATATATTAAGAAAATAAATAAATGGAGTCATAAGCCCTCGAATGAATATTCAAAATAATATTCATTAATAAAATAAACGGAGTCATAAGCCCTCGAATGAATATTCAAAATAATAGTCATTAATAAAATAAAGTTATCGAATAAACCTTATTCGATTCATAGTTTTGAAAACTATATCTATATATATATAAATATATATAATATACTCGGGAACATCGACTCCCGGTTTTAGAAAAATGTCCACCTTTGGGTCCCCTATACTAAGGGTATACGCAACTACTGCTTATCTTAGCATATGTATTATGCAATTATAAGTATTTGAATCAACAGATATATATAAAGATTACGAAAGAGACATGCATATATATACCATCTCAGCATGCTTCAATATATCATAAAATTTGCTAATTAACCAACATGCATCTATCACAAGATAATGCATATATATATATATACATCACCACAACAGTATAACAGGTAGAAAACTTGCCTGAGCGACTGGGGGTGATAAATGGCTTGGGACGAGTCTGGTAACCCATAAACAACATATAAGTTGGAATTAAACCAAAGTCGCTTATGAATCTATACTTTAACCAATTAGACCCTAACGTTCGCTTTTGCGCTTAACGATTCACTTAGGTCGTTCGAGTACCCTCGACTCCACCATTTTTAATAAATTAACAATTAAGGGTTTTAAGGCGATTCTTTCGCGAGTGCTTTACCAACTGCCTAATAAACTTTACACAAATGATTCATACTCCAATTAGTCTTTTAGGTCTTTAACCTATGTTTCAAAGTAAGACTGAGGGGTAATGGTTCGTTCGCGAAACTGCCGTTACTTAAAACGGTCGTTTCTCCTAAACCGTATGTCGGATTCAAATGAACCACATATCAAAACGAAGCTCGTAACATGATCAAGTGGAAGTGCAGTGATGTATGTAGCTGAGGCATCCTAACAGACCGGTAGACTTGAAAAGGCATGAGTTCTAGTATCATAAGTGTTTCTTCGTAGGACCGTCCACGAATTTGATCAACCAGTTATTAATGGAATTCCTTGTCGGTTCTCTGTGAAATACTCGTTTGGTCAAAACCTAACTAGTGAGTTATCGGGTTCTGATATTAAGAACAAAAACAGTCTAAAGTAAATCGGATATTACGACGGCTATGTTTACGCGATTACCAATTTTTATTCTACTCCAAATCAACCACAAACCAACCATAATTCAACCATACAACCAAACTCCATCCATACATCACTACAACAGCCCCAACACCTCAAGTTTTTCCAATTTATATTAATCTCAAACATGAACTAAAACTATTCTTAAGTTCTTTAACTAATAACGAAGATTTACAACTCCAAAAACATCAATAACAAAGCTATGAACTATAATACTCATATTAAGCTCTTAACATTCAATAACAAAGCTAGGTTAAGAGATTATACCTTCCTTGTGAGTGGGAGTAACTAATTAGCTTGGAATCACCGAAAAAAGTCCTTACCCAAGCTTAATCTAAACAAAAACTCAAGAACAAAATGTTAAGTTCTTGAAAAACACTATTCACCCTCTTCTTCCATGAATTTTAGGAAGAGATTGTGAAGGAATTTGAAGCTCAAACTTATAGGATAGCTATATCTATGCATAAGGAGTCTTAAATAATTACCTCACTAATTAACAAGGCTTGGATCTTGGATTTTGGATTTTTTCTTCTTGAAATATGAAAAGGGCCGAGAGCTTCCTTGAAGAAAAGTGAAGTCAACTTTGTGTTTTGGTGAAATGAATTGTTGGTTGGTTGTTTTTGGCTTTTGTTTTAATTATTTTCCTTTTAACCATGGTGATTTTTGTGTGGTTCTTAATCAACCAACCTTCCTTCCTTTTTGGTCATGCTTAGGTCATCATTCTTATGTCATCTTCCCATGCTTGTCCTCTTCTTATTGGTTTGATGACATCATCCTCACTAACCTCTTTAATTAGCTCCTAATTACTTGGCTAATGACCGCTGATCTGTTATACGGTTCTCTTAACTTTCGTTTTCGTTTATCGTTTGAGAGATCATACCCAGGATCTTATTACTTGGGTTCCCTTAACCTTTATCAATATATTATATTCCTTTTATGATCCTTTCTTATAATCCTTGAATTTAAATCCTTTTTATCCTGTTCCCTTATACTCAATTATTTCGATATCTGGTGGATTTTTGGGAAAAATCAAAGTGTTCGAATTTGGATTCTGACGATCTTTACATACACTTATATCCCATATAAAGTACTAATAAGATCTCAGAATAACAATAGAAGAACCCTTACATAGTGTGGCATGGAAAATTTTCTTATTCAGCATAATCAGCAAAATACTATTCATAAGGGTTACTGAAATTTCAAAAATTTTGGGGTTATTACACAAAGTCTGATGACAAAGCCTGATGTTTTGATACAAGGTGGAAGTCAAGATTCTCAAAGGTTTATGCAAACTCTGAAGCTCAAGGGAAAGCAGACTATTGTCTACTATAAAGATCCCAAGATTCAGACACTTGATGAGGAAATTGTTAGAAGATTGTTTCTGAAACATAATCCAGGAATGGATTTAGAAAATCTCAAGGAGGAAGAAGCTAGATTTAAAGCTGAAAAGACAAATCTAAAGCCAAAAGCTTCTGTTGCTAAGAAACCTCCAAGGCCTAAGATAAAAGGCATTGTGATCAAAGAGAAGTCACATACTGAGGCATCAAAGCCCAAAAAAGATCACAATTTAAGATTGATCCTAAAGATAAAGGGAAGGGAAAAGTTGATGAACCAATCAAGCCACATGAGATGAAAATTCCTCAAATTCTGATAAAACCAGTGTGCAAAATGGTTCAAGTTACTGATGACGCTCTTGCTGAAGATGAAGATGTTCAAACTCTGCAAAGAAAGAAGATTAATGAAGAATTCAAGACAACCTCTGACAAGGCTCAAGTTGTTCAGAGTGAAGAACTGCAAGCTACAACAGAAACAACAAGTTCTGATAAAGTCATCAAGACATCAACCTCTGACAGTGCTCAAGTTGATTTAGACAAGATGGAAGTAGCTGATAAAAAGAAACTTCTGTGGAAAAATGTCAAACCATCATATCCAAAGAAAAGCCAATTGCTGTCTACTTTGATGACTATTGAGTTAAATGCTAGAGAACCAAGAGATAGGGCTGGACTAGGTTCTGATGAAGCAAAGATCAAAACAGGAGTTGAAGTTGCTACTAGAGATCCATTTCTTTTGACTGATAGACCTCTTGAAGATGTTACACAGAAACACCTTGATAAGGTTATCTCTGTTCAAGTGGTACTGGATGCTCATGACAAGCACAATATCAAGGAAAATCTGATTCTATTTCTTGAAGATAGACTGACATATCAGATGTCAGAATCAAATGTGCTGAACAAATCACTAAAAAAACTTTAATTATTTCATTACCTTTTAGAGGTAAACTCTGATATTACCAGGAGATGGTCAAACTTCATATTGAAGACCATCAGAGATAAAGCAAGAATTTCTGGTTCAAGAGTTACAGAATTCATTCCTAGTATTGTTGAAGATGATGGAAGTGAAACTCCAAAGAAGAAGAATTCTGCTAAGCTTGAAGTGTTACTGAATGAGAAATGTCTGTGCTACAATAAAGATTCTTCTCATCCTAGGGTAATAAGACTGAATGATGGTTTAGAAAGAAACCATATCTCTGCTTTAAGGACAATCTATCAAATTGTATGTCAAGATGAAGAGATGAAGCAAGTTAAAGCTACAATGTCTCAAGTCCCTGAGGAGTAAAGAAGAAAGGCTGATATCAAGCTTTGTCAAGAATCATTATGGATTCAGATTGACTCAGTGAGATTAGTAAAAGCTTCAAGGACTTTTTCAGATCTTAACAAACATGACATATCAGGACTTACTGAAATCAGGATTTACTGGAAGTCAGAACTTAATATCAGAACTTAAGATCATATCAGAACTTAAGTGCGGGAAGACTTTCATATAAGGAATGAAGCTGATTTACAGTAGAAGATCGAGACTAAGACAAAAGAAGATATGTATGGAAAGAGTTAGAAGACTGGAAGACTTGTAGAAGATATTTGATTGATATATTTTAGGAGACAGAATTGTATTCCATATTAATTAGAAGTTATCTTGTAACTATGTACTATATAAACACAGACTTAGGGTTTACACTATATGTGTTATCATTACCAAGAAGATTATACATTGTAACCTAGCAGCTCTTAGTGATATTTGTTCATCACTGAGAGAGAACAACAGTTCATATTGTAACAGAGTTTATTTAATATACTTGATCTTTGTTACATACTTGTGTTAAATCGATTTGATTGTATAAATACTGTATTTAAACCCCTTCTACAGTGTTGTGTGACCCAACACTGATTATCTGATTAATCACTGAAAGATAACTTTATCAAATAATGTTAATTTCCGTTTTATAGATTAATGATGTAAGAGTTATCGAGCAAACCTAAATTTAAAAAATGGCAAAGAGAAGGATATTTTTTACGGAATAAACACGGACCATGAAAATGGGCTCAAATATTTTTTCCTTCCCTCTCTTATTTACCCCTAACCCATTGTTCTCTTATCATCAAACTATTTTTGAGTCAAATTTAACGTCAACCGCGCAGAAGATCATTCTAATTTAATACTCCTTTATTCCACGTGCTAAACTAATAATTTCTTTAAAAAGACTTTCTTTTCATATTATATGTATGTACAATTTCAACTTCAAATTTAAATATATGAATATTTTTTCATTGAAAAATATATAATAATTAATAAAAAGCGAGTAATAGTTTAAATTATTTAATATTTTTATAAAAATAATGCATTTATTACAGGTACATGTACAAGCGTTAGTAAATTATTAAACTATTTTTTTATTAATCAATATAAAATTCTAAAAAAATTAAAAGAACTAGTCAATTTTTTTTAAAAATTTATCGTTGATTTTTAAAAAGCGTTAGATTTTTAAAATGTTGAAGGAAGGAAATCAAACAGAAAAATATTAAAAATAAAAATAACAACTAGCGTAAAAGCCTGTGCGAGGCACGGGCCTCCATATATATTGAAATATTATCTCGGACGAGTTTGCATTTATACATAAATAATTTTTTACGATAAATGATCATTTTAACTTTTCACTGGATTGTCTTACTTCTTTTTTTCATACATAATATTAAAACGGTATTAGATAATTTTAGTGATGAAAACTTATTTTTTATCGTATAATTCGATTTTAACTTACCCTGATAATCTTGAGATTTGATATTTATTAAAAACTATGTGATTCTAATTAATAAAAAACTCAAAACTATATCATCATAACTAAAATATTTGAAATTGTTCGTAGGGATATGTATCGGGTCACTTCGGGTTCGGGGTCGGGGATTACTATCCTCGCTGCTGATTCCTGAACACACCTTGAATCCGAAATGGGGATTCTTTTCAGTTACCGGTCTCGACTAGAAAGGGGATTCCCACAAGGAATGCGGAGAATAATTAAAAATAATAATTTTGTATTTTTAGTATATTTTTTAAATAAAAAATAATCTACTAATTCGTAATACATAAAAATATTGATAATATCTCATATTTTTAATATTAAATCATATCAAAACTGATTTATAATATAAAAAGAAGGCACGTAAATAATATATACCAACACTTTATATACTCAAAAATTAAAGTAATAAAAATGAATTTGATAGAAAGAGAGGACGTAACTTATCTAATAAAATTTTAAAGTTAACTCAAGAAGTGATGTAGCGCAATGGTAGTGACATGAAATGTTTGAGTGAGAGGTCTGGAGTTCGATTCTTAGGAGATACAATATTATACTTATTTTTAACATAAATTATATTAGGATGTCATTGTTATAATTTTTCAACATAAAAGGGCAAAATTGTAATTTGACAGACATTAAAATGGCTCAAATTGCCCCTTGTCCTTTATAATAAAACTCCAAAAACTAAATAAAAAGGAGGCACGAAAATAATATATACCAACAATTTATATACTCAAAAATTAAAGTAATAAAAACGAACTTGATAAAAAGAGAGGATGTAGCTTATCTAATAAAAAATTTAAAGTTAACTCAAGAAGTGATGTAGCTCAATCGTAGTGACATGAAATGTTTGAGGGGGAGGTCTGGTGTTCGATTCTTAGGTGATACAATGTTATACTTATTTTTAACGTAAATTATATGAGGATGATATTTTTATAATTTTTCAACATAAAAGGGCAAAATTATAATTTGACGGCCATTAAAATGGCTCAAATTGCCCCTTGTCCTTTATAATAAAACTCCAAAAACTAAATAAAAAGGTGGCACGTAAATAACATATACCAACATTTTATATACTCAAAAATTAAAGTAATAAAAATGAACTTGATAAAAAGAGAGGATGTAGCTTATCTAATAAAAAATTTAAAGTTAACTCAAGAAGTGATGTAGCGCAATGGTAGTGACATGAAATGTTTGAGTGGGAGGTCTGGTGTTCGATTCTTATGAGAAACAAACTTATACTTATTTTTAACATAAACTAATTAAGAATGACATTTATAATTTTTCAATATAAAAGAGAAAAATTGTAATTTGACAGCCATTAAATGGCTCAATTTGCCCGTTGTCCTCATATAATATATAGAAGGAAATTCTGGGAGGGGTTAGTTGTTAAATTGGGGAAATATTTGTTAAAGACTTAGTCGATATGAGCCTGACATGAATTTGACGGGTTAGGATTATTCCTTATACGGGTCAGGTCAAAAATAGGCAGACCTGAAATTGGTCGAATAAAAAGGGTGGGTTACTGGTCAAACCTTTTAACTCGAACTCAAACGACATACCTATAAACTATATTTAAAATAAAATATTTATTAATATATAATATACTAATATAATTAATCATTTAAACATAAAATTATAAATGTTCACTAGTTCTTGATTTTTTTTTGTATTTTGAATGAAATAAACATATGAATTTCAATTAATTAGTCCCCGGTAAATAATTTTGTTACACAAAAATAATATTTTTAAACTTAAAAATGTATTTTGTTCATTATACTACACATACTAAAAAAATAATCAAATGTAAATTGTAATGATTTTATAAATATAATATTTAATTTAATATTCTAAATAACAATATCTTTAGTAGATAAAATATTCGTCTAATAAATGGATTAGCGAATCGGGTTGGGTGACCTGTTTAATACACGGGTCGGGTTAGTGTCAAAATTTTGTGGGACAATATTTTTTTAGGTCGATTTAGTGAGACCTAAATTTCGATGTAATATGTAATCCGATACGAACCCGACCGTAACACGAAATTGACAGCACTAAGGAGATTTTTGTACATATATAGGGTTTATTATAATTATTATGAAGTAACTAGCATAATAACCCATGCGAGACACGAGTCATTTTCTAGATTTTTTTTCATACACCATACAGTGATGTTAGTAAAATTCTTGATCATTTTCTTATTGATAAATATTGTATAATGTTTAAAACATATCAAATACAATTTGAGTATCAATCAATGTGTATGATTTTCATGTAAAACATTAATAACGTTCATAACATTTTTAATATATCTCATTAATCATAATACATATTTTCTTGTTTGTGTCGTGTAATTTATATTTACTAAATAAATACAAGCAGGATAGTTAATACGGTAATAAAAAGAAACTAAAAATTAACATATATGTATATTGTAGAGTCAAATAATTTTGAATTTTGGTCAAATAAACCCAGAGTACTGAGATATTTTATTACTAAAATCATTACTAATTTACAATTACCTTACTTAATTTAAAAGGATTAGTAATGCATAATTAAAGTGGCCAAGACCTGCAATCGTAATATTCAGCAAAGTAGAATTTACACTACAATTAATATAAGTTTATTTTTGAAAAAAAATATATTTTTTTAATTCAACATTTATGTTGATTTAATATCATTGCTAATTTCTTAATTCATTAACTAAAGTTGATCTCGACCGTGTACTTAACTTTTAATCCTCTCTATTATACAAAGTTAATTTTATAAGATGTCAGATAATTATCAATTCATAAATTAAAATTGACATAATCTATTTAGTTTTTAACATATTGAAAAAACTTAAATTTAATTGATCATTCTTATTTTTAGAACATAAAAGACTTTTGTTATTTTCTTTTAGTATATATATCAATAACTCTGAAATACTCAATTAAAATTGAATCTTTTAATATTGGTAAAGATAAAGTCACATGTGTGTGTATGTATGTAAATTATTATTTATTATATTTTCGAGTAAATTATGTTGGTCTCGTTTATTTATATGCTTGATATCTTGGTCATGTACATATCTAATTGTTATTCAGTAAATTACTCAAACAACATGTATTTCTGATTATTCAAAAATTATAATTATCTAATAAATAAATTACAATTATTTATATATCGTATTCGTAGTAACATTGACAATCAAACAATATATATTTTTACTTAACAGAGCATCAGTCATGGATATGACATAAAAATAATTCATATATCGTAAAGACTAACTACTGATATTCAGAAGTTTTTTTTTTCAAGAATCTGAAGATAAATTTATATTAATATCATCATTCAAATCATTTTGAAGTTTCTTTCATTTATGATTCTAATATTTCTTTTTATAGTAACTTGATAACATTGTATAGTATTTTTCTAAAGTTAAATATTTTCAATTTTATCAATTTTTTTTAAATATTAGTTGAATTTGTTAATCCTTTCAAAATATCAGCGAATATTAGATAACATAACATGGATTAAATCAAACAGTACAATACATTATATTTTTAACCTTTTTTCAAATAATTCAAAATAACTGTATAATATTTTCCAACACTAAACATTCTTTTTTATAAATTTATTATTGCTAATTTTAAATAATTTTTTTTCAAAATATTGAATTCTATAATTTTTCAAGTTTCTTATATATATATATGAGTTAAATTCTATCGAGTCCTTATTTTTAGTTGAGTACGGGAGTCTATATATGTTTTACAAATAAATAGTATAATTTTTTTTGCAAACCGTATGATAATGTGAATCATGTTCTATAAATATCACTATTTTAATAAATATCTTGCAAATCTCATACATTTGACAAGTTGAACATTATAGAACATATGATTTGATAGAATATGATCAGTTTGAAGAACATACGTATTCACGTTATAGAACACGTAAATATTCAACTTGCTGAAAATTAATGATATCACACCATAACACATGTTTATATCATGTAGTTTATTATTTTAGTTTTTAAATTATTAGAAATATAAAACCTGAACCATTAGATTGAATTGTAATATAATGTTAGGATTTTGGACTCCAGAACTCCATAAAAAATAGGGACATTATGTATATGATTACTTATAATAACCATATCAAATTAAATATTATAAAATTTAGGATTTGGATCATAAATATTTAAATATAAATATATATATTTAATTAAATAATGCAATAAATAAACTATTTTTTTATGAAGAAGCATCAAATGTCTTACCATTTTTCAAATAATATGTTAATGAAAATTATTAATTTTACTTTATAGTTGTAGTTTAATTTTTTTTTAAAGAGAATGAAAAATAGGACTTTTGCAGCACCTCTTTATAAATTCACCATCATTGAATAATATTTTAAACCTAATCTTTTAAAGTGAAACATTAATAAATAAATCGATTTAATATATCTTCGTAGTTTTAACGGAGCTTGTGACATCTCATGTCAAATTTTGAATATATTTAAATATTGGGTCAAGTTCCAGATTTAATAATGTTAAACCAATCATTTAGTAATTTTGATACATGATATCAGTTCACTTAATCGTATCAAAACCTCAAAAATATTAATTTTTATTAGTATAAGATATTATAAAATTTATCTTTATTGGTAAGATATTTTCGTCGAGCTCGTAATTTAAATTTATTAAACCTAAATAGTGATGATGTATTTTCAGCTGGGTTATACACTCAAATTTCGAGTATTTTTTCAAAATGGAGAAAATTCTGATTTTGAAACTAGTAATTTTGATAAATATTATCAATTGACTTGATTTTATAAAAACCTCAAAGATATTAATTTTTACCAACATAAGATATCACAAAACTTTTTTTTGTTGGTAAGTGTTGTGGAATAAAAACCTGAGTACTTTAGTATTTAATGCTAGGGTTGGTGAGCTTCGAACTTTAATGACTTGCTCTTGCGTTCGGGACTACCGGTCCTTGCAAGATACCTACGTATCTCTGTGTTATAGAGAATCAAGCCAAAAATGTAGTTCTAGGTTGAATGGTAGAGCCCTTTATATAGTAGTGAGTCTAGGGCTGAGACCTCTGTTGGGAGACTTGGTGGACAAGTCTCCAACTTAGATGGTGATTAGGAGTCCTATTGAGGAAGGAGCTCCAGAACCTTCTGTGTAGCACTTTGAGTCTATTAAGAACACATGTCTCTGCTCTTCCAGTCGTATTGGGCCTAGTCCGTGAACAGGTTATGTTCGTGGACCTTGACGACCTTTTTGTCTACATGGGTCGCCTTGAGTCTTCTATGAGTTTGGACAAAATAGGTCTGTATTGGACTTTTAGACAAGAAGCCCAAATATAATTAATGCGATATTTAATGTTAGGTCACACAACACTGTAGAAGGGGGTTGAATACAGTGTTTATACAATCAAATCGATTTCAACACAAGTATGTAACAAAGATCAAGTATATTCAATAAACTCTGTTACAATATGAACTGTTGTTCTCTCTCAGTGATGAACAAATATCACTAAGAGCTGCTAGGTTACAATGTATAATCTTCTCGATAATGATAACACATATAGTGTAAACCCTAAGCTGTATTTATATAGTACACAGTTACAAGATATATTCTAATTGATATGGAATATAATTTTGTCTCCTAAAATATATCAATCAGATATCTTCTACAAGTCTTCTATTGTTTTAGTCTCGATCTTCTCCTGTAAATCAGCTTCATTCCTTAACTGAAAGTCTTCCCGCACTTAAGTACTGATATGTATCTTCTGATGACTTAAGTTCTGATATTAAGTTCTGACTTTAGTAAGTTCTAATTTCCAGTAAGTCCTGATATGTCATGTTGTTAAGTTCTGAAAACTAAACACAAATCATATTAGACAAGACATCTCAAATATATCTAACAATCTCCCACAACTTGTAAATTATACAAAATATACAAGTTAATAGATTTGATGATGTCAAAAACATTTTAAGTACAAATGCAATAAGAGTTTAAATAGAGAACTAACTACAACTTACAGTCCTTGTAGCTTTTACCAATCTAACTGAGTCAATCTGAATCCAAAGTGATTCTCGACAAAGTTTGATATCAGCTTTTCATCTTTATTCCTCAGGACTTGAGATAGTGTAGCTTTGACTTGCTTCAATTCTTCACCCTGACTTCTAATCTGGTAGATTGTAGTCCTTAGTGCTGAGATATGGTTCCTTTCTAAACCATCAACAAGTCTAATTACCCTTGGATGAGAAGACTCTTCATTGTAGCACAAACATTTCTCTTTCAGAATGACTTCAAGTTTAGCAGAATCCTTCTTCCTTGGAATTTCACTTCCATCATCTTCAACTATGTTTGGAATGAATTATGTAACCCTTGAACCAGAAATTCTTGCTTTATCTCTTATGGTCTTCAATATGAAATTTGACCATCTCTTAGTAGTATCAAACTTTATCTCTAAAAGATAATGAAAGAATTGAATTTTTTTCAGAGATTTGTTCAGCACATCTGATTCTGACATTTGATATGTCCTTCCATCTTCAAGAAATAGAATCAGATTTTCTTTGATATTATGGATAAGTGGATTTTATATCCACTTGGAATGCTTTATTACAAGCTTAAATTGGTGTTTTGGACTCAAGTTGTTGGTATTTTGATGTCATTTTGTATTTTTGCATTTCAGGTATCAGTTAAATGAAAAAAGGAGATTTTAAAGGAAATATAATAAAAAGTGATCAGATTTGGAAGCCAAGGCCATTGTCATGTTGTAGAGAATCTCGTTAGCTTCACGTGGGCAGTTGAATCACCTAATTCTGACGAGTAGAACTCAAGTTATGGCCAAAACAAGATTCATCAGAATTTTTCCAGACAGGCCTTAGGCGCCCGCCTGCTGGTGGAGGCGCCCGCCTGGTGTGCCGCGCTGGCCGCAGGGCTGATGCGCGGCTTACTTCGCTGAAAAAGCCTTTTTTGAGTGGAATTTGATGATTTTAAGGGTCCAGGTCCAATATGTGCTTATATATACTTAAAAAAGGGTTTTCATCATCTGAGAAGATTGGGATACCAAGGAGAAGACCTAGAAGCATAAAACAACTCTGAAAAAGAAGATCTTGTTTTCAACTTGTGATTCTTTGAATTAGTTGTAACTTTGGATGCTCGTTTTCGTTCTTGTTGAACCTAGATCTCGTTTATTCGTACTTTGATTATTATTCAGTTTATTAAGACCTTGTTTTATACCATGTTTTCATTGGAACCCATGGTGACGATGAGTTCGATTATGAACTAATCGTTATCATGGGATTCTAGCGGATTTACTTATGGATTTCAATAGTTAATTTGTGTCGATATCTTGGTGGGTGGTGATTGATTGATATCCTAGTATTGGTTGCGCTTATTCATCTTATGTGCGTAGCTAACATATAAGATAGCGTGTTAATCTCTATTAAGCGACAGTGAATATAGAGGGTTAGAACTTGCCATACTAGCATAGGTTCATGTATTGTATGCATGTTTAGTGTGTAACTCTAACCGTTTTTGTAACACCCTCAGATCCGGGGTCGGGGATCCGGGTCGTCACGGTCTTTCTTTCCACAATATCACTTAACTTAATTAATAATAAATAACCTCATGCTGTGACCCCACACTAACACACACCACAACCCGTTATAGTCTCAGAGATGAAATTGAAATAAGTACAAGTTCTTGAATCCACAATTTAAAGTTATTACAACCCAAAATGATTACTTGATAAATTTACAGTTAATTTCTATTATCTGCCACAAGTTATAATTATACAATATTTGGTTCCCAAAAGTAGAATGCCTGATCTACCAATAGATCTACCTCTGCAGCTATAGCAGCTACAACATCAACAGGGAGACGCGGGACGCTTCCCACGCGCTTGCGCTGGGTCTGCTTGAGTCTGGCCATCTTTCCTAACTATTGTTGTGTGATGAAGAAATAAAGCAAGAGTGAGCATTACAGCTCACAAGATAATATATAGCGTAAATAATAATGCAAGTATCTAAATGGATAACTTACTAGAATCCTTTATCAACTGTAAGGTAGGTACTTACCGGATATAAGCTTAAAGGAAGATGAAGTTACCAATTACTTCTTTCTACTTATACCATTTTATAAAGCTACTTGAACTACCACTGTTCAAAGTAGATGAGACCACAAGTTAAGACTTGAATAGATTAAATCTTTGAAATATTATTGAATAAAATGAAGTTAAGAGATACTTCATTAAGTCCCGATATATATATCCACATATATATCTCTTATACATTTCCTGGAGACCTCTGTCATGTAAAGTATGAACAGAGTTTGTAACATCCAATGAATTTTTGGAAAGGAAAAGAATTTTGGCATAAACCCGATATCTTGCTGATCAGGCAAGATACCAATAAGTAACCTTTTCTACTGTAGATGGATGAATTCCTCGCCGGTCATCACCCTGGCCGCATTAGGACCTTGCGCTAGACCGTTACCCGGCCACTCACGCGTGGATGGACTGTCACCCAGCCTCTTACACCTTCATAGACTGTACCCCGGCCTGTCGCTTATGCCGACTCAATTAGATGGACTTACTTCCCGAATGTTGGGCAAGTAATCAAATTGTTTTCTCAAAACAGCAACCTCGTTGCGAGTATAAAATATACCACAGAGCCGGATCCCTAAGATTTTGAGCGAGTATTTAAATCCCCTTCGAAAGGAAGATCTTAAATATAAAAATGAGTTTTGGGATCCGCTCTAACTTTTAAAATTCAATTTGAAGACTCCAAAATATTTTTAAGAATGTTTGGAGTAATGCTGATTTAATGAAATAAATCAGTCCCGATATATTAGAAAATATTTGAATATTATTATTTAAATAATATTCCCAAAAGGATAATCCTTATAAAAATAATTGAAGTAGAAGTTTTAAAACTTATACTTGAAATGAATAATAAATAACCAAAGATATACTTATACGAAAGTACGATCTTTATTTGAATAATCGAAAATAAGTTTGATTATCGAAACATTATTCTTTAATAAAATAAAGAATATTATTTAGTAAATAAGCGGAGTCATAAGTCCTCGAATGAATATTCAAAATAATATTCATAAAAAAGAATAAACGGAGTCATAAGTCCTCGAATGAATATTCAAAATAATATTCATTAAATAAAATAAACCGAGTCATAAGTCCTCGAATGAATATTCAAAATAATATTCATTAATAAAATAAAGTTATCGAATAAACCTTATTCGATTAATAGTTTTGAAAACTGTATCTATCTATATATATAAATATATATAATATACTCGGGAACATCGACTCCCGGTTTTAGAAAATGTTCGCCTTTGGGTCCCCTATACTAAGGGTATACGCAACTACTGCGTATCTCTAGCATAGGTATTATGCAACTTATAAGCATTTGAATCAACAGATATATATCAAGATTACGAAACAGACATGCATATATACCATATCACATGCTCCAATATATCGCAAGATTTGCTAATTAACCATCATGCATCTATCACAAGATAATGCATATACATATGTATACATCACAACAACAGTATAACGGGTAGAAAACTTGCCTGAACGACTGGGGGTGATAAATGGCTTGGGACGAGTCTAGTAACCTATAAACAACATATAAGTTGGAATTAAACCAAAGTCGCTTATGAATCTATACTTTAACCAATTAGACTCTAACACTCGCTTTGCGCTCAACGATTCTCTTAAGTTGCTCGAGTACCCTCGGCTCCACCATTTTTAATAAATTAACCATTAAGGGTTTTAAGGCAATTCTTTCACGAGTGTCTTACCAACTGCCTAATACACTTTACATAAATGATTCATACTCCAATTAGTCCTTTAAGGTCTTTAACCTATGTTTCAAAGTAAGGCGAGGGGTAATGGTTCGTTCGCAAAACGCCGTTACTTAAAACGGTCATTTCTCCTAAAACGTACATCGGATTCAAACGAACCACATATCAAAACGAAGCTCGTAACATGAACTATCTAATCATGGCAATGGTCACCTAACAGTGAGTCCTCAGGTCCTGATTGTTAAGAACAAAACAGTCTAAAGTAAATCGGACATTACGACGGCTATGTTTACGCGATTACCATTTTTATCCTACTCTAAATCAACCACCAATCAACCACAATTCAACCATACAACAAAAATCCATAATTAAAATGCTAAAACAGCCCCAACAACTCAATATTTCCAAATTTATACTACTTCCCATCATGAACTAAAAGCTTTACTTAAGTTCTTTAACTAATCAACAAGATTTACAACTCCAAACATATCACAAAACCAACACATCTCTAAATACTCAATAATCAATCTTCTCATAAACCATACTAAACACAAAAGCTCTAAATATACAAAAGTAGCGCTAGGGTTTGAGATTATACCTTCCTTGGTGAGTAGGAGTAACTAATTAGCTTGGAATCACCCTTGAAAGTCCTTACCCAAGCTTAATCTAAACAAAAACTCAAGAACAAAATTTTAAGTTCTTGAAAAACACTATTCACCCTCTTCTTCCATGAATTTTAGGAAGAGATTATGAAGGAATTTGAAGCTCAAACTTATAGGATAGCTATATCTATGCATAAGGAGTATTAGATAATTACCTCACTAATTAACAAGGCTTGGATCTTGGATTTTGGATTTTTCTTTCTTGAAATATGAAAAGGGCCGAGAGCTTTCTTGAAGAAAAGTGAAGTCAACTTTCTGTTTTGGTGAAATGAATTGTTGGTTGGTTGTTTTTGGCTTTTGTTTTAATTATTTACCTTTTAACCATGGTGATTTTTGTGTGGTTCTTAATCAACCAACAACACACTTCTCTTTGGTCATGCTTAGGTCATCATGTTATGTCATCCTCCCACACTTGTCCCCTTCTTGTTGGTGAGATGACATCACTCTCCACTAACCCTTTGATTAACTCCTAATTACTTGGCTAATGACCGCTGATCTGTTTTACGGTTCGCTTAACTTTCATTTTCGTTTATCGTTTGAGGGATCATAACCGGGATCTTATTACTTGGGTTCCCTTAACCTTTCTCAATACATTAAATTCCTTTTTATGATCCTCTCTTATAATCCTTTAATTTAAATCCTTTTTATTCTATTACCTTATACTCAATTCTTTCGGTATTTGGTGGATTTTCGGGAAAAATCAAAATGTTCGAATTTGGATTCTGACGATCTTTACATACACTTATATATCATACAGAGTACTAATAAGATCTCAGAATATCCATAAAAGAACTGCTATATAGGGTGGCATGAAAAGTTTTCTTATTCAGCAATAACAGCAAAAACACTATTCATAAGGGTTACAAAAAAAAGTTCAAAATTTTGGGGTTATTACAGTTTTACTTGCCCTATGTAATCATTATGGATAACTTGTGCTTAAACCGTAATATTGTCAAATTCTATAGACATATAGGGTCTCAATATAATTGGTGCATATTCAGCTTCTATCTCTTTTGTGGATGTCTGGTAGAATGGTACTCGTGCAACGAAAGTTGGCGTTTATCAGTTTCGTGTTATCTGATAAGTGTCATCACCATTACATGCTAATATTAAGAACAATAAGTCTATTGAATGAAGTATTTAATGAAGTTAGAATCCTATGTTTGTCATATATAGTAATTCAACCTCAATTCTCTTAGTTAATGTTATTTAGTATAATCTCTTAGTTTAATAAAAACCCAATTTTTTATTTGTCTTAGCATTGAGCGATAACCATACATTTTTGCATAGGTGCATAAATTGAACTTAACCTAAACCAGTCTCTATGGGAACGAATCTGATTTATATCTTATACTACTTGTGAACGCGTATACTTGCGTGAATATTAGCGCGTGTTTTCGCCCTAACAAGTTTTTGGCGCCGCTGCCGGGGACTCGGTGTTAATTTTTAGTTTATGTGCTTGTCATCAGTGGTCAGTTAAAGTTCACTGACTCGGATTCTTTTACTTTCACGGTTTATTTGTTTGTGTTTCAGGTACTCATTACAATGGGAGATCTAGTAGCACGAATGAAAGCCTTGATGGATTTTTCTCAACCCATGATCAATGACATTCAATCTAGCATTGTCAGGCCAGCTATCACAGCTAATACCTTTGAGATCAAGCCTGGAATAATTCAATGGGTGCAGAATTTAATCTAGTTTGGGGGTTCTTCAACGGAAGATCGCAATATGCACATTAGGGATTTCATTGAGATCTGCGACACCTTCAAGTTCAACGGTATTTCTGAAGATGCTGTGAAGCTGAGACTGTTCCCATTCTCTCTGAGGGACAAGGCTAGGAGCTGGTAACACTCTCTACCAGCTGGTTCGATTACTACTTGGAAAGATCTTGCTCAGAAGTTTCTTACTAAATTCTTCCCTATGGCGAAGACAGCTGCAATCAGGAATACTCTTACTCAATTTGCGCAACAATCAGGAGAATCTTTATATGAAGCTTGGGAGCGCTACAAGGAGATGCTTAGCAAGTGTCCTCATCATGGAATGCCTGATTGGATGATCATCAATTGTTTTTATAATAGGTTGGGAGCACAGTCCAGACCCATGCTCGATGCAGCAGCACGCGGAGCATTATGGGCAAAGAGCTATGAGGAGTTCTTGAAGTGGATACAGCTATAACTATCACTGTTCAACTAAAGGCGTTGTCTATGAAGATCGATTCTCTGGCTAACTATGGTGTTAAGCAGATATTTAGTGTTTGTGAGCTGTGTCCAGGTCCGCATGTGACGGAGCAATGCGCTATATCTAGTGACTCAAGTCAGTTTGTGAGCAACTTTCAGAGATCGCAGCAACCAGTTCCAGATACTTATCATCCTGATAACTGGAATCATCCTAACTTCAGCTGGAGCAACAATCCAGAATGCGATGCAACAGCCGTTCCAGCAGTTTGGAAATAAGCTACTCAACCCTCCTGGTTTTCAGCAACAAATTACACCAAAATAACAAACTCATGATGCAGGTCTATCTTCGAATGAAAAATCTGAACTGGAGGAGTTGAGGCTTATGTGCAAAAACCAGGCTCTTATATGCCAAAGCCAGGTTGTTTCTATCCAGAATCTAGAGAACCAGATAGGACAAATTACTAACGCCTTATTGAATCGACTACCAGAAATGCTTCCTAGTGATACGGAAACAAATCCAGGCAAGAGGGAAGTTGAAGAATAGGTGAACGCCATCACCTTAAGGTCTGGAAAGGTCGCAAGCCCCCAAATTCAGCAAGACGAAGAGTCCTAAAAAATATCAAGTTTCAGAAAATACAGTTTTGGCTGAAGAAGATATGCAGAAGGAAGCAGAAGTGAAATCAAGGAAGAAAACTGTGGAACACACTCCTCATGAGGGTAATACAGAGAAGAAACAGGTCTATCCTCTACCTCCTTTTCCTAAAAGGTTG
The DNA here is from genome assembly GCF_009905375.1 of Apium graveolens. Taxonomy (NCBI): domain Eukaryota; kingdom Viridiplantae; phylum Streptophyta; class Magnoliopsida; order Apiales; family Apiaceae; genus Apium; species Apium graveolens. The sequence goes on along the minus strand of NC_133654.1, from coordinate 169,279,366 downwards.
CAGAAGCAGAAGTTGGATAAGCAATTTGCTAAGTTTCTGGAGGTGTTCAAGAAACTTCATATCAACATACCTTTCGCTAAAGATCTTGAACAGATGCCTAGCTATGCGAGGTTTATGAAAGGTATTCTCTCTCAGAAAGTGAAGCTCGATGACTTAGAGACCATTGCTCTAACGGAGGAATGCAGTGCTGTGCTGCAACAGAAGTTACCTCCGAAGCTTAAAGATCCTGGAAGCTTCACTATTCCTTGCACCATCAGAAACTTGTCATTCGACAAGTGTTTATATGATTTAGGAGCTAGCATCAATCTGATGCCCTTATCTATCTTCAAGAAGCTTGGTCTGCCTGATCCGAAACCAACATACATGTCATTGCAACTAGCTGATCGTTCCATCGCTTATTCATGAGGTATAGTGGAGGATGTCTTGGTCAAGGTGGATAAACTCATCTTCCCTGCTAACTTTGTAATTCTTGATTTCGAGGAAGATAAGAAGATTCCCATTATCTAGGAAGACCATTCTTGGCTATAGGCCAAACTATGATCGATGTGCAAAAAGGAGAGCTTTCGATGAAGGTTTAAGATCAAAAGGTCACTTTTAATGTGTTCAAGGAAATAAAGTTACCCACAGCTAAAGAGGAGTGCTTTAAAGTAGAGTGGGTCGACTCTGTAGTAAATTCAGAGCCTGAGCAATTGCCAAAGTCAGATGTCCTTAGAGAGATCCTTAATAGGGGAATCCGTTATTGAAGATAAAGAAGGAGCAGAGCAATTGCAGGATTTGAATGCACCTCCGTGGATGGGGAAGTTGGATATGCCATTCGATTCTCTTGGGTTAGCAGAGCTGGAAATTTCTCAAGAGCGTCTCGAGCCGTCTATTGAAGATGTTTCCACACTTGAGCTTCACCCACTACTAGATCACTTGAGTTATGCATTCTTAGGTGCACCACATAATAAGGGTTTGGGATATATTTTTGATGATGTAGACGGTAGTTGTACGGATATTCTAATGCCCACAGAGGGTTCTTCTCATGTGCATTAGGTAGTTGATAGGACTGGTATTGGTGATGAGCAGTACAGGCGAGTGACTAGGCGTATGGAGGCCATGCACGATATTCACCATCGTTTTGCTGAATATTTGACACACACTTTCGATACTGTTGTCCGAGACACTGGTAGCGAGGTTGATTGGCCACCGAATCCTTCACCCGACGAGGGATGAGTCTCCTGCTAACTAGGTATGCCTAAAATCCTTATTATTACCTTCAATGAGGACATTGAAAATTTTAAGTTTGGGGGTGATAATGTAAGGATTAGTAGTGTGTGTGTCCATATAGATTCATATAGATTCATATTGCATGTTCAATTGTAGTTCATTCATATTTTTGCATGATTGTTCATTTAGGACATATTTGTTTATTTTTATGTGATTTTATATAGTTACATTTGCATGAATATTTAGCATGATCCCTTAAGATGAACTATGATATTTGATAAGTTGATGTTGATTTGAGTGTGGTGATGATGAATAGAGGGATGTTTAAGTCCTAATGAATTGATTCGCATGCCAGAAAAAAATATTTTCATAAATTTTTATAGGGTTGCTTTTGATCTAGATCATGATCATACTTGTTTGTTGTTGAGATTTAATCACTTGGTTATATTTAGAATTTGTGATATTCTCGTAATGACGTAAAAATACTGATTTTTTTTATCTGGAGAAAAATTTGGATTTCATTGCTAGTTGTTGTAAGGCTAGGCGTCAAATGGCTAGTAGCCGGCTCATATTTATATGAGTAGTCTAGGGTTGAATGAGATGGAGTGAAACACACTCATTCAGAAAAAGGAAAAAAAAAGAAAAAAGAAAAAAAGAAGTAAAAGAAGTATGTGTTTATGCATAATTGATCAAGAGTGAGCTCTTTAATACTCGAGTTATTAAGTTTTAGGGGACTTTGTGCCTAGTGACCTAAGGCTTTTATAGTCTGGTATCCGCTAACCTAACGCTCGCTACATGGGTATTATTGCATAAGTCATTTGGGACCTCATTTATTGCACGGTCAAATAAGCATCTTTGTTATGTGTTCAATAATGGTGTGAATCCTTGTATAACTCTAGTAGAAAGGAGGTATTGTGAGTTATAATGCATTTATTATCTATTCTGTTTATAAACTTTTGATTGTTTCGATGATAGATAAGTTATGGTTATTGATCTAGTATCGAGAGATATCTGTTAAGCATTCCACACACGCACGTTTCTGGTTTGTGAGTTGGTTTGTGGGTTTTATTCGAGCTCTGTTTAAAGTCATTACATTCTTAGAGGCATTGGCTTATCCATTTGGTTATGGTTATCCTGAGGGGATCGATTGCATTATCCTTTAGTTGCATTCACGTAGTTGCAATCATGCATTATGATTGTTTTGTAGTTTTGAGTCTGTTTATGCTTGAGGACAAGCATCGATTCAAGTTTGGGGGAGTGATAAGTGGATTTTATATCCACTTGGAATGCTTCATTACAAGCTTAAATTGGTGTTTTGGACTCAAGTTGTTGGTATTTTGATGTGTTTTTGTGTTTTTGTATTTCAGATATCAGTTAAATGAAGAAAGGAGCTTTTAAAGGAAATATGATAAAACGTGATCAGCTTTGGAAGCTAAGGCCATTGTCAAGTTGTAGATAATCTCGATAGCTTCGTGTGGGCAGTTGAATCGCCTAATTCTGACGAGTAGAACTCAAGTTATGGCCAAAACAAGATTCATCAGAATTTTTCCAGACATGCCTCAGGCGCCCGCCTGCTGGTGGAGGCGCCCGCCTGGTGTACCGCGCTGCCGCACGCTGATGCGCGGCTGACTTCGCTGATTTCGCTGAAAAAGCCTTTTTTGAGTGGAATTTGACGATTTTAAGGGTCCAGGTCCAATATGGGCTTATATATACTTAAAAAAAGGGTTTTCATCATCCGGGAAGATTGGGATACCAAGGAGAAGACCTAGAATCACAAAACAACTCTGAAAGAGATGATCTTGTTTTCAACTTGTGATTCTTTGGATTAGTTGTAAATTTGGATGCTCGTTTTCGTTCTTGTTGAACCTAGATCTCAGTTATTCGTATTTTGATTATTATTCAGTTTATTAAGACCTTGTTTTATACCATGTTTTTATTGGAACCCATGGTGACGATGAGTTCGATTATGAACTAATCGTTATCATGGGATTCTAGCGGATTTATTATGGATTTCAATAGTTAATTTGTTTCGATATCTTGGTGTGTGGTGATTGATTGATATCCTAGTATTGGTTTTGCTTATTCGTCTTATGTGCGTAGCTAACATATAAGATAGTATGTTAATCTCTATTGAAGGGACAGTGAATATAGAGGTTTAGAACTTGCCATGCTAGCATAGGTTCATGTATTGTATGCATGATTAGTGTGTAACTCTAACCATTTTACTTGTCCTGTGTAATCGTTATGGATAACTTGAGTTTAAACCGTTATGTTGTCAAATTCTATAGACATATAGGGTCTCAATATAATCGGTGTATATTCAGCTTCTATCTCTTTTGTGGATGTCTGGTGGAATGGTACTCGTGCAACGAAAGTTGGTGTTTATCAGTTTCGTGTTATCTGATTAGTGTCATCACCATTGCATGCTAAGGTTAAGAAAAATAAGTCTATTGAATGAAGTATTTAATGAAATTAGAATTCCATGTTTGTCATATATAGTAATTCAACCTCAATTCTCTTAGTTAATGTTATTTAGTATAATCTCCTAGTTTAATAAAAACCCAATTTGTTATTTGTCTTAGCATTGAGCGATAACCATACATTGTTGCATAGGTGCATAAATTGAACTTAACCTAAACCAGTCTCTGTGGGAACGAATCTGATTTATATCTTATACTACTTGTGAACGCGTATACTTGCTTGAATATTAGCGCGTATTTTTTCCCTAACAATTATGCTTGTTATGAGCATCCAGTACCACTTGAACAGAGATAACCTTATCAAGGTGTTTCTATGTAACATTTCAAAAGGTCTGTCAGTCAATAGAAATAGATCTCTAGTAGCAACTTCAACTCCTATCTTGATCTTAGCTTCATCAGAACCTAGCCCTGCTCTGTCTCTTGGTTCTCTAGAATTTAACCCAATAGTCATGAAATCATACAGCAATTGGCTTTTCTTTGGATCTGATGGTTTGACATTTTTCCATAGAAGTTTCTTTTTATCAGCTACTTTCATCTTGTCTAAATCAACTTGAGCTATGTCAGAGGTTGTCTTGGATTCTTCATTTATCTTCCTTTTTTTCAGAGTTTAAACATCTTCATCTTCAAGAAGAGTATCATCATGAACTTGAACCAGTTTGCACACAGGTTTCATCAGGATTTGAGGAATTTTCATCTCCTGTGGCTTTATTGGTTCATCAACTTTTCCCTTCTCTTTATCTTTGGGATCAATCTTAATCTGTGATCTTGTTTTGGGCTTTGATGCCTCAGTATTTGATTTCTCCTTGATCACAATGGCTTTTTCCTTAGGCCTTGGAGGTTTCTTTACAACAGAAGCTTTTGGCTTTAGATTTGTCTTTTCAGCTTTAAATCTAGCTTCTTCCTCCTTGAGATTTTCTAAATCAATTCCGGGATTATGCTTCAGAAATAATCTTTTAGCAATCTCTTCATCAAGTGTCTGAATCTTGGGATCCTTGTAGTAGACAGTAATCTGCTTTCCCCTGAGCTTCAGAGTTTGCAAAAACTTTTCAGAGTCTTTACTTCCTCCTTGAATCAGAACATCAGAACTTGATATCAGATTTTGAGTATCAGTACTTGCTATCAGATTTTGAGTTTGAGCAGCTTTAGAACTTGTCTTTTTTTGAGTAGAAGATTTGCTTGCATCAGAGATTAGTTTCCTAGAAGAAACCTTGCTGCTTTTCCCTTGACCTTGATCTTTTCCATGACCTCTACTCTTATCAGAGTTTCCCTGGTCATCACATTTGTCATCCTTCTTCTTCAGTATTAGAGTAGGTAAGCATTTAGACTTAACTACCTTCTCCCCCCTTTTGGCATCATCAGGTAGTAGGAGAGAGATAATAAGTTCTACTGAAGATTGAATTTCATCCAATTGAGATTTTTGAGAGGCTTGATTTTGCAGGACCTCAGTAATTTGGGCCTGTTGCTTCTCCTGAACTTTCTCAATTGCTTCAACTTTCTCATGTATAGGTCTGATAATCCTTGACTTGTCTAACTTGAGAGTCATATCTAGGTTTTCAGCTGACTCAAGAAGTTTATCAACCTTAGCATAAGTTTGAGAGTGTAGACTTTGAAGATTTTTAGTAGATAGAGCTGTGACTTTTTGTTGTGTCTTGAAATCAGAATTTGTTAGCAACTCATCAGCTTTAACATTATGCTCTGACAAAACTTTTGAGCTTGGAATGAACTCAGTGTCATTACATTTCTTGGTCCACTCCACTCCTCTATGAGTGTCTTCCCAAGGAATAAGAGCATCATGTTCAACAAACTTTTGGATTAATGCCTCTTTTCCAAGAATGGGAGCATTTACTGGAGCTGACTCTCCAGAACTTGCAGAAAATCCATCATCTTCTGACAACACAAGAATGTGTGTAATAGAAGTAGAGTCTGTACTAGCTTCATCTAAATTCTAAGCATCAGAATTTACCTCCAGAGTAGGAGTTGTTGGTATCTCAGCCTGTAAGGTAGGAGAATTGACAGTAGATGGCTGAGCTGCTGTTGTAGCTTCCAGATAAAGAACAGTAGGAATATTCAGAATGTGAATATCTATTTTAGAAATTGTGTCTTGTTCTTCAGCATTATCTGTAGCTTTGAGTGGGGAGATAGGAGGTGTGATCACTGTATCTGTAACAGTGTTTTTTGGTTCTGGAAGGGCTTTAATGATAATTGGTTCTTTTGAGATCAGAGATTCCTCATCCCCTTCCTCAGCTTCTTCAGTATCCTCTGATGGAGGTTGAGCCATGTGCCTTCATGCCCTCTGTTTCTTAGATCTCCTAGATGGTGTAGGAGTTGCCTGAGTAGCATCATAACTTACAGTTCTTTTCCTCTTCAAATTATCAGAACCCTCAGCTTCAGTATTTATCTGATGGGTTGTCCCTTCGGCTTCTTTTTCTTTCTGAAAAATCACATTTTCAGCTTCAACAGTCACAGGTTCTGATGCATGAACTTGTGCTTCTTCATCATCCTCAGATTCATCCCTTAGAATCAGCCTTCTTCTCCTTGGTGGAGATCTAGGAACAAACTTTGCTCTCTTAGGCCTGGAAGATGAAGGTCTGATGGTAGGTGCTAATGGTTTTATTGTTAGGATTGAGCTGGTTGGAAGTATGTTCTGATGGTAGGTTGAGTTGGTTGAGGTTGAGAGGTGGTTGGTTGTGTAGTGGTTGGAGGTGCTGATGGAGGTTGGGATGGTTGGATATCAGGATATATGGTAGAATAGGTGATTGGGTCAGAGTTTACTAAAATCTATTTGACTGATTTTGGAATATGGAGGGGTCTCAAAACAGTTTTCTTATTATCAGTAGATAATAAGTCAGTAAAATCTCTTTTAGCAAGTTTAAATGGTTCAATTAACTCACTTGCTAGTTGGGGTGCATCAGAGCAACATAAACTATAAATAAGCTGACAGAATCTAGCAAAATAGACTGTATTTCTATCTTCTGTCATCCTATCACCTATGAATCCTAAAACAACATTTGCATAATCAAAATGTGTTTGATTCAAGAGAGCATACCCGATTTGCTGACTCAGTATGGGTACAACATCAAAATTGGAGTACTTGTTCGCAAAGGCCTTTGTGATGCAGTCAAAGAAGAAAATCCATTCCCTCCTGATGTGAGGTCTCTTCAATTGACCCAGCTTTGCCAAAGACTTCTCATAACCCAGGTTGACCATCATCTGTTGAAGAGCAGGCTCCTCAACTGTTGAACTGTAAACACAGTTTTCTGGCAAATGTAAAGCCTGTCTAACTGTAGCCAAAGTCACCACATGATCATCCTCCCCTGTTGTGAAGATAATTCTAGGGGACCCATGTGCACCACAATCATCATACACACCACTCCTCCAGAACTCCAGCACTTGAGTTCCTGAGATTGCTTCTGGTTGGGTTAAAGCATACCCAATTTCACTTCGAGACAAAAAGTCTTGGATGAAGTGAAATTCTGATGGAGCTTCATCCTTGCTCAGAATAGCCAAGTTGTTGTTAGGAACAAACTTAGCTCCATTGAAAATAATGTCTTTTGGTGTCATTTCTGTTAAGAATTAAGTGAGAAAAAGAGTGTACACAAAGTGTTTGATAAAATGCTTGTGAAAAAAATAGAGCTTCAGAGAATATTAGTGGGTGAGAGAAAATAGGAGAGATGAAATAATGAGAAAAGTAGGTAAAAGATTAGAAAATCTTTTAACTTTCTTATTTATACAGCCCACGTGATTACAGCTATATTTGTGAAGCATGGCAGACAATTTACACCTGGCAGCTTGTGAACAATCAGTAAATAGTTAAAGCAGTAATTAATGGGCACGAGAAATAAGCAGTAATTATTGTGCACATGCAGTTTATCAAGACAAACACGTTTCCCACTAACCAAATGATTATGATTGTTTTTATCTCACTTAAATATATTCTGATAAAATATGATCGTTCAGTATTACCAAAAATAAGTCAAGTAATTAAATAATGCCACGCAAGCATCAGAGTTTCCATCAGGATTTAATATTAGAACTTGACTATTATCAGATTTTAAAGGTCATCAGAACATGACTTCTGTTTTCAGAAAGTGAATGTTTGTTTCTGTGATTCTTCATACAAAAACTGACTTGTTTCTTCAGAGTTTAATCATCAGAACTTCCATCAGAACTTGTCCTCAGAATTTATGCAAATGACACTTAACTGTTTGTCAAAAACAACTTAATCACCATAGTAATTTTCATCATTCATGTGGAGTGAGAGTGTGTGCATTAGGAAAATATCATTTAAAGATTAAAGTCTGATAAACTTTAGTACATCTTAGAAATAAGGCATAACTAAGAAAGGTGCTTAAAATCTGTCTTTAATTTTGAGGTCTACTATAGAAGAAATTTATGCAAGAATCCACCTCAACTTTTGTGCTCATTTTATGCATCTTTTGTAATTCCTTTTTACAGTGGCTTCTCAGTATAAGTGAGTCACAACTGCTATCAGAATTTATGCTATTATCAGAGTATTTCTCCAGTATCAGAGAATGTGAAAATGTCACCAAGAAAAATTTATTTGCTTTTCTAATGCATATAACTTAATACCAGCAATGCACTTGGGTCTTCCCTTCCACATATTTACTCTAGATCTCAAAGGAGTACCTGACTTCAATTTTCTTTTCTTTTCTTCAGATAAATGAGGCTTATCAAGCATGTGGTTCATCCTTAAGATTTACTAACATCAAAATTTGACAGATAAGAAGCAAGAATCTAGTCTGTGACTCAGTAATAAGATACACAAAGTAAATTTGACTAAGCTCAAAATCAGAATTTGCTTGTGTTAATGAATTTCCACATAAACAACTAATTCAAACATGTGATTTCTAGTATGTTAAAGACTACTAGGTCAGCATCTAACACAATAATCCTCATTGGATTGAATAGTCACAGAACATTCAAAACACTATCAGAGTATATAGAATCACACCAGATAACCATCAGTATTTTATATATTACAATTTAAGCACAGATTACATAGAGATAAGATAATCTGTAAATACTGATCATAAAGTCTGATGTATGAGAACAAAAACTAAGAAGATTTTGATAAAGCACCTAAAACCATTCCAAGTTCATTTACCAGTCTTGTAAAAGTAGCTTCACATAGTGGTTTTGTGAAGATAACTGCTAGTTGTTGATCTGTTGGAACAAAATGCAATTCCACTTTACCTTCCATCACATGTTCCCTTATGAAATGGTACCTAATGCTGATGTGCTTTATCATTGAGTGTTGAACTGGATTACCTGTCATAGCAATAACACTTTTATTATCACGGTAAATAGGTATTTGAGAGAATTCTAACCCATAGTCCAGTAACTGATTCTTCATCCAAAGAATCTGTGCACAACAGCTTCCTGCAGTAATATATTCTACTTCTGTAGTTTATGTGAAAATTGATTTATGTTTCTTGCTAAACCAAGAAACCAATCTGCCTCCAAGAAATTGGCAGCTTCCACTAGTGCTTTTCCTGTCAATTTTGCATCCTGCAAAATCTGCATCTGAGTAACCTATTAGCTTAAAATCTGATTCTCTAGGATACCACAATCCTAGATCAGCTGTACCCTTGAGGTACTTGAAAATTCTTTTCACAGCTATTAGATGAGGTTCTCTTGGATCAGCCTGAAATCTTGCACAAAGACATGTAGCGTACATGATATCAGGTCTACTTGTAGTTAAATAGAGTAAATAGCCAATCATACCTCTGTAGTTAGTAATATCTACTGATGAACCGGTATTTTTATCTAACTTGGTTGTAGTGGCCATGGGAGTGGATGCAGTTGAACAATCTTGCATTCCAAATTTATTCAGTAAATTTCTGGTGTACTTGGATTGATTTATGAAAGTACCTTCTTCATTTTACTTGAATTGAAGTCCCAGAAAATAACTAAGTTCTCCCATCATACTCATTTGATATCTTGATTGCATTAGCTTTGCAAACCTTTCACAGAGTTTGGCATTTGTAGAACCAAATATGATATCATCAACATATATATGTACCAAAAGTAAGTCCTTTCCATGGTTGAGGTAGAACAGTGTTTTATCAATTGTACGAAATCCACTTTCTAGAAGGAATTGAGTTAAAGTCTCATACCATGCTCTTGAAGCTTGCTTAAGGCCATAAAGTGCTTTATCAAGTCTGTAGACATAATTAGGAAATTTTGGATCTACAAATCCTGGAGGTTGTTCAACATATACCTCTTCTTCCAATTCTCCATTGAGAAAAGCACATTTCACATCCATTTGAAAGACTTTAAACTTTTTATGAGCAGCATAAGCCAAAAAGATTCTTATGGCCTCCAATCTAGCAACTGGTGCAAATGTTTCATCATAATCAATACCCTCCTGTTGAGAGTAGCCTTTAGCGACCAGCCTTGCTTTATTTCTTGTAATTATGCCATCACTGTCAGTTTTGTTTCTGAACACCCATTTTATGCCAACAATTGATCTGTTCTTTGGTCTTGGCACTAGGGTCCAGACTTTATTTCTTTCAAATTCATTTAATTCTTCCTGCATTGCTTGCACCCAATCAGCATCTTGAAGAGCTTCTTCCACTTTCTTTGGTTCAGTCTGAGACAGAAAAGAATGATAGAGACATTCATTTAATGTTGCAGTTCTAGTCCTCACACCTGCTTCAGGATCTCCAATTACTAAGTCAGGTGTATGTGATTTGGTTCACTTCCTTGCAGATGGAAGTTGATTTCTAGAACTGGATCCTCCCCCATGATCCATGATGTCTCCATCAGTATTTTCTGATGCCCCCTGTAGATATGCTCTCTAAGACTTCAGAATTAGAGTTGGATCCTTCAAAATTTGAAGAATCAGAGTTTCGAGAATTATCAGAGTTTGGCTCATCAGAACTTGATGAATCAAAACTTGAAGAGCCAGTGACAGGTTCTGATACTTCTTGAGAGTCTTGAGTTGTGGTAGGATCTTCAGCTTGCTCCCCCTGAACTAGCTGCAGTTTCCCTTGGAGTAGTTACCACAGTTTCAATGACATCAGAATTTAACCCGTCAGAACTTACAGGATAAGGATTTAAGCCATCAGAATTTGCAGAATCAGAATTTAAATCTTCATTTTCAAATCTCAGCTGATCATGATCATAAAAATCTTCAAGTCCAGTAATCTTTTTATCATCAAAAGATACATTGATAGATTCCATGACAACCCTTGTTCTTAAATTGTAGACTCTTAAGGCTTTTGTGGAAAGTGGATATCCAACAAAAATTCCTTCATCAGCTTTTAGATCAAATTTTGACAGCTGTTCAGGATGAGTCTTAAGAACAAAACACTTACATCCAAATACATGAAAGTATTTCAGATTTGGTTTCTTTTTCTTCACCATCTCATATGGTCTTTTTCCATGCTTGTTTATGAGTGTAACATTCTGAGTAAAACAAGCAGTCTGCACAGCTTCAACCCAAAAGTAGGTTGGCAGCTTTGCTTCATCAAGCATAGTTCGTGCAGCTTCAATGAAAGTCTTGTTCTTTCTTTCTACAACTCCATTTTGCTGTAGAGTTCCAGGTGCAGAAAATTTCTGCTTAATTCCATGCTCTTTGCAGAACTCTTCCATGATAGAATTCTTGAACTTAGTGCCATTATCACTTCTTATAATTTTAACAAAATCTTTGACCAATTTATCCAGCTGTCTGACATGATCAGTTAGAGTAAATGTAGTTTCATTCTTCTTGTATAAGAAATACACCCAAGTGTATCTTGTGAACTCATCCACTATAACCATAGCATATTTCTTCTTTGCAATAGACATGACATTGATTGGACCAAATAGATCAACATGTAGTAGGTGATAAAGCTCAAGAATTAAGGATTCAGTTTTGCTCTGAAATGAAGATTTTCTTTGTTTTGTCTTTTGACATGAATCACAAAGGCCATCAGGAGCAAATACTGATTTTGGCAGTCCTCTCACAAGATCTTTCTTTACTAGCTCATTTATGTTGTTGAAATTTAAATGAGAGAGTCTCTTGTGCCAATTATAGCTTTCTTCAATTGATGCTCTACTTAACAAACAGATTGCAGAACCATCAGAGTTTGTTGAAAGTCTAGCTTCATATATGTTACCATGCCTGTAACCTTTCAGAACTATTTTGCCTGTAGAATTACTTACAACTTCACAGTGTTCTGCAAAGAAATCCACATGATAACCTCTATCAGAGATTTGACTCACATTTAGCAGATTGTGTTTAAGTCCTGAGACAAGAGCTACTACTTCAATGATGACATTCCCAAGATTGATATTGCCATATCCCAGAGTTTTTCCCATATTGCCATCTCCATAGGAAACTCCTGGGCCAGCTTTCTCCAAAAAATCTGATAGTAGGGCTTTATTTCCAGTCATATGTCCTGAACATCCACTGTCTAGAACTATGATGTTTTTCCGGTTGCCTTGCAATCACAAAGACCATTATTGGTTAGTTTTAAGGACCCAGACTTACTTGGATCCTTTATCCTTATTAAGTTTGTTAGCATTTACAGCGAATTTAGTTTCAGAGTTTATGCTAACATGCTGTTTATCAGAATTTATATCAGACTTTGCATCATACTTTACACTAGATGGAATAATACTAACTTTCTTCAAAGAAGGTTTTATTTGATAATAATCATAGTACAAACTATGATATTCCTTACAAGTATAAATGGAATGCCATAAACTACCACAATGAAAACAAGGATTTTGTGGTTTAAACCTAACAAACTGACTCTTAACTCCTGATTTAGGAGGTAAAGAGTTATATCTTTATTTTTCCTGCAAAAAGAAGCAAGATGGTTAGAGTTTCCACAGTTATAACATTTCTTTCTAGGAGCAATCGGAACAAGCATATAATTATTGCTTTTATTCACACCTTCCTTTCCATTCCTATTTTTCCTAGTTTCTTTTACCTTGTTCACATTTCTGATCTCTTTCAGCTTACGCTTAAGCTGCTTCTTAGTCATTTAGCCTATGTTTACTTCAGCTGGTTTATCCTGTTTTAATTTGTCAAAAGTTGACTTTTCTTTGACTTCTGTCCTAGATTCTTTTATCTTTTCGTAATCAGACTTTACAATTTTTCCTACAAACTTAACAGGATTTGCCTTTGGCTTAGTAGTCGGTTTAACAACAATTGGCTCAATTTGCTCAGTTCCTTTCTCACTTTTATCATCTCCATAACCTAAGCCCTCTTTCCAGTTTCCACTACTTAGTAAATTCTGAGTTATTCTACCAGAGTTAGTCCAAGTTCTGATAATTTTTTTTCCTTTTGTAAGTCAGCTTTTAGTGATTCATTCAATTTTAACACTTCATCTCTAACATACAAAGCCTCATCTCCTTCTTTCTTAGTTTGATGAAGAAAAACTAACTCCTTTTCTAACTAGTCTTTTCTGTTTGTAAAAGCAAGATTTTCAGATATTAATCTTTCAAATGTTAAAGTCTGATCTCTATAACTAATGAACATGGTTTTAAGATATAATCTCAACTCAGTAATATCATCAGTATGAAAAGCATAAGTTGTTTGAGGTACCTTCAATTCAGCAGTTTCAGTACTGCTATCAGCATTTGCCATCAAGGTATAGTTCACCTCATTTCCAGAATCTGAAGTGTTGGTCCATCTTTTCTTCTTTATGACAAGTGCCTTGCCTTTGTCACTTTTTCCTTTCTTGCAGTCAAGATATATGTGACCTCTTTCACCATAATTGTAGCATTTGACATTTGAGTTGTCTCCTCTATCAGACTTTCCTCCTTTGACTTTAGACTTTCTGAATTCTTTCTTATCAGAACTTCCACCTTTCCTGGAAAACTTCTTTCCCTTTCTGAATTTCCTGTAGGCTATCTTTGTGATACCCTTTACCATAAGAGTACACAGTTGCATCATCTCTGCATCAACATCAACTTCAGATAAACTTTCAGTTTTTGAATCATCATCATCAGAGTTTGATGACTCTGAATCAGACTTTATGATGAGAGCCTTTCCTTTGCCCCTCTTTGAGGAAACCACTTTAGAAGATTCCTCCTAAGCTTTAAGAGCAATTGTCCTTGATTTTCTTCCATGCCTCTTGCTCCTTTGATCCATCTTAAGTTCATAAGTCTTGAGCATACCATAAATTTCATCAAGAGTAGTTTCAGTAAGGTCATAGTTGTCCCTTATGGTAGTAGACTTCAAATCCCAATTTTCAGGAAGAGCTAAAAGGAATTTTAGATTTGAATCTTCAAGATCATATTCCTTGTCCACCAATGACAGATCATTCAAGAGTTTGACAAACCTGTCATATAAGTCAGTTAATGACTCATTAGCTTTTGAGTCAAAGTGCTCATACTCTTGAGTGAGTATAGTCCTCATGTTTTTTTTGATTGCATCAGTTCCCTGGCATCTTGTCTTCAAAGCATCCCATATCTCCTTTGCAGTCTTGCATCCAATTACCCTGTTTGACATGACATTATCAATGGCACTATGTAGTAAATGTCTTACCCTTGCATCCTTGGCAATAGATGAGATGTCTTCAGCTGTGTAATCACCTTTCTCCTTTGGTATGGACTTTGCTGGTTGATCAACAACTGCAACAAAGAGCTTGGTAGGCTTGTATGGTCCTTCATTAATTCTGTCAAGGTATTCTGGATCTGTAGCTTCCAAAAATATAGCCATCTTCATTTTTCATATGGGATACTCAGAAGGTCTCAGTATGGGAACCCTAATAGTCTCATATCGATTGTGGATTTGAGTGTTTTGAGTTTCGATGGGTTTAGTTGGGGTTTGTGTTTCTTCAGAGATGATTGTTTGGATCTTTACAGTATGTGTGTTAACAGAAAAGCTCTGATACCAATTGTTAGGTCACACAACACTGTAGAAGGGGGTTGAATACAGTGTTTATACAATCAAATCAATTTTAACACAAGTATGTAAGAAAGATCAAGTATATTCAATAAACTCTGTTATAATATGAACTATTGTTCTCTCTCAGTGATGAACAAATATCCCTAAGAGTTGTTAGATTACAATATATAATCTTCTCAATAATGATAACACATATAGTGTAAACCCTAAGCCGTGTTTATATAGTACACAGTTACAAGAAATATTCTAATTGATATGGTAATATAATTCTGTCTCCTAAAATATATCAATGAGATATCTTCTACAAGTCCTCTATTCCTCTAACTCTTTCCATGCATATCTTCTATTATTTTAGTCTCGATCTTCTCATGTAAATCATCTTCATTCCTTAACTGAAAGTCTTCCCAGCACTTAAGTACTGATATGTATCTTTTGACGACTTAAGTTTTGATATTGAGTTCTGACTTCAGTAAGTTCTGATTTCCAGTAAGTCCTGATATGTCCTGTTGTTAAGTTCTGAAAACTAAACACAAATCATATTAGATATGACATCTCAAATATATCTAATATTTAATGTGTCTTTAGGATGTATTTTCTATCCATATCATTTGCCCCAACTTCCGTGAATACTGCTCGAGTTTTCGTGGAAGTTATAATGGTTTAAGCGCGACTCGGGGTACTTTCGGCCCTTCATGGGTATCGGCCCCTCATGGGTGTCGGCCCCTCATGGGTATTAGCCCTTCATGGGTATCGGCCCTTCATGGGTGTCGGCCCTTCAAGGGTCTCAGCCCTTCATGGGTATTGTCGTTTTATCGTAAAGTGTGGATCATTTTATGGTAAAGTGTGGAGCGAGCTACACATTTACAATGATTTAACAGTGTGAGTATACACACTTAAAGCCTTTGCACATGCTATTTAGATAGTGTTTAACACTAAGAGGCCCTATTCGGGACTAAAAAATGAGCATTTATCACCCCTTAACCTTCGTCAAGGTTTTTAAAGGATGAAAGCTGCTAACTGGCCCTAATCGGGGCTAATCGGCCCTAATCAGGGCTAATTTCCATGTAAAAGTTGCTAATTAGGCTTAAAAGAGCCTAATTTCAAGTTAGAATGCACTAATTGGCCCTAATCGAGGCTAATCTGCTCTAATCGGGGCTAATTAAGACTAATCAGTATGCATAAGACACTAATTATCCCTAATTCACAGTAATTACAAGAGTGAGTGGGTTAAACGATCCTAATCTGGGCTAATTTCATCATACAAATCACTAATTCCCCTTAATTTGGGTTAATTAAGCTTAATATACACTAACCAACCCTAATCCAGGCTTAATCTCACTAATTGACCCTAATATGGGCTTGCTCTTAAAATCCTGAAAATTTTAAAAAATATATATATTTTTTTTGATTTTTTCCAATATTTTTCGAAATTTTTTAAAATCTTCGAAGGGCGGTCATCGGGGTTGAGCAGAACCTCCTGCTGCAGGAGGCTCTGCTCAACCTCATGCCCCCAAATGAAGGTTGATCGGCCTGTTAGAGCAGAGGCTCCTGGCCGGCCTCCTCCTGATCGGCCTGAAGGAGGTTAACCAGGGGTTCATGCCCCTCAATTTTTTTTTATGAATCTCTCACTCAAAGTCCAGGTCTTCTACGTACCTTATCATGCCCTTGTTACTCTTGGTTGTCCATGGAATTAATTTCAAGGTTGCCTTTGAGTTCCTCTCACCTTTGTTAAAGGCTGTTTCAATGAACATTATGTACTCATCTCAGTGGACGTTCCGTACTTGTTCTTGTTAAACGTTCTGTGTTCTATTGAACTTGTCCTTATTGGAAGCCTTATACTTCATTAAACTTGTCCAAACTTCTCTTCTAGGATGTTATGCACTTCAACCAACTCGTTCTCGTAGACGTTCTAGTCTTCACGAAACTTGGTTCTGCTGAGAGTTATCCTTTTCAAGAAATCTCCAAAGGACCTCTCGAGAAGGCCTCTGGAGGAACCTTTGAAGGCCTCAGGGCTCTCATACAAGAGATTGTAGTGAGTCAAAAGACCTTAATTTGTTGGATGGTAGGCTAAGGCCACTACGGAGGTAAGTTGTGGCCGTCATGGCTCTACTACGGAGGCTCTTGGTAGGCCAAAAAGCCTCCATTTGTTGGCTGGTCAGTTGGGTCTTCCCCGATGCAAATTGTGGCTGTCATGGATCTGATACGGAGGATCTTGGTAGGACAAAAGGCCTCAATTTGTTGGTTGGTCAGCCGGGGCTTTCCCACATGCAAATTGTGACCGTCATGGCTCTAATACGGAGGCTCCAGGTAGGCCAAAAGGCCTCAATTTGTTGGCTGGTCGGCCAGGGCTTCCCCGCATGCAAATTGTGGCCATCATGGCTCTGATACGGAGGCTCCTGGTAGGCCAAAAGGCCTCAATTTGTTGGTTGGTCGGCCGGGGCTTCCCCGCATGCAAATTGTGGCCGTCATGGCTCTGATACAGAGGCTCCTGGTAGGCCAAAAGGCCTCAATTTATTGGTTGGTCGGCCGAAGCTTCCCCACATATAAGTTGTGGCCGTCATGGCTCTGATACGGAGGCTCTTGATAGGTCAAAAGGCCTCAATTTGTTGTCTGGTCGGTCGGAGATTCCCCGCAGGTAAGTTGTGGCCGTCATGGCTTTGATACAGAGGCTCCTGATAGGCCAAAAGGCCTCCATATGTTGGCTGGTCGGCCGAAGCTTCCCCGCATGTACGTTGTGGTCGTCATGGCTTTGATACGGAGGCTCCTGGTCGGCCATATGCCCCAATATATGGGATGGTCGGCCGGGAGTGGTCTTAATCTTTACTAGTTTTGCTAATCATGGTGATTAACATAATCATCCCTTAGTTAAGACTAATGACTTGTATTTAGTTTCAGTCAGGCTTTTTTCGAAAGACTTGTATGATAAGCGGTATTCTGCATCGCTTTTCTCATTTATTAAGTCATCTTTTCTTTCCTTTTGATCTCTATTCCTCATCATTTCCGAGGTTCTTTTAACGAGGTACCTGCTAGCACGAACCAGGCAGACTTATGACCTGATGTAGCAGGTAACCTTTCTCCTATAAAAGAAGATGAGAAGTGCTTATTTTCATTCACACCTTCATTTCTCAATTTCTCAAATTCTCAAATTTTCTCAAGCTCTTATCTTTCTCCAAGCTCTTCAAGAATCTCTGTCGGACAAGGTCCTAGCAAGTCCACTTTCTCCCAAAAGGAAGCTCTATACAAAAGGGATACTCTTCGCTCCCTCCAAAGTATAACTCTCGTCTCCCCCTTCTCCATTAACCGTTGTTCGAACAGCTTGAAGAGTATGTTAGATGAGAGGGCGGACGAGTACCCTAGTACCGTCCATTTTGATGTGTTTTATCACAGAAGTATGCTTCGTGAGAAGGATATCGAGGAGATTAACTCGATTTACTCCTGGCCCTACTACTTAAGGGTTCGTAAAGCTAAGCCAAGTGAGAGGGTTTGTAACCTTTGTAACCAAAGTATATTTGTGTTCAAGCTGAACTCAAGATTCATCTATGCCAGCTTTACCCTAATGGGTGGTCTTTGATCATTCTATTCATAGTGAGATTTCATGACTTAGGAATCCCCTTGAGTGTGACGATGTTCCGTAGTATCTTCATGATGAAGGCTTCTCCTATGACTCGGCCTGGTTGGGTTGTGATACAATACAGAGCCCACGTTCCTCACTTGTTGAACACCAGCTCCCTCGATGACTCGAACAACAAGTCAAACACGAAGTTTGTGGTCGTTGAGTGGAAGGATGGAGACTGGGGGTGATAAGTAGATTTTATATCTACTTGGAACGCTTTATTTCAGGTTTAAGTTGGTGTTTTGAACTCAAGTTGTTCGTATATTTGATGTTTTTTTGTGTTTTTGTTTCTCAGGCACTAGTTGGAGGATGAATGGAGCTTTTATTGAATATATGCTGCAAAAAGGTAAGAATCTGAAGTCAAGGCCATTCCCAATTTGTAGAGGATCTCGAGAGCTTCACGTGGACTGCTTATTCATCTAATTCTGACGAGTGGAGCAAAAGTTACAGAAAAAAGAAGAAAATTCAGAATTCGAGCTCTAGGTTATTTTCACAGAATCCTGATTCCAGTCTGATTTTAAGAGTATGGAAGCCTAGAATGACCAGAAGCCTATATATATCAATACAAATATGTTTTTAACAATGAGACCTGGAAGAGCAATACGAAGACCTAGAGAGCACGAGAAGGCTACGGAGAAGAAGACTTTTATTTTCTTTAATATAGTTGATACTTGGATGCTTGTTTTTGATTTGTCTTTGAACCCTAGTACTCTTATATTGTTTATTATCATGCTTTCATTGGAATCCATGGTGATGATGAGTTCGGTTATGAACTAATCGTTATTGTGGGGTTCTAACGGATTTATTTATAAATTTCTTTAGTCAATTTGTTTCGATACCTTAGTGTGTGGTGATTGCATGATGACCTAGTATTGGTTGTGCTTATCCGTCTTATGTGCGTAGCTAACATATAAAATAGCGCGTTAATCTCTATTGAAGCGACAGTTAGAGGTTTAGAATTTGCCATGCTAGCATAGGTTCATGTATAATTGTTATGCATGATTCGTAGGTAATTTTAACCATCTTACTTGCCCTATATAATCATGATATATTACATGTGCATTAAACCATTATGTTGTCAAATTCTATAGACATATAGGGTCTCAATATAATTGGTGTTTATTCAGCTTCTATCTCTTTTGTGGATGTTTGGTAGTATGTTATTCGTGCAACAAAAGTTGACGTTTATCAGTTTCGTGTTATCTGATTAGTGTCATCACCATTACATGCTAAGGTTAAGAATGAAAAGGCTATTGAATGAAGTAATTAATGAAGTTAGAATTTCATGTTTGTCATATATATTAATTCAATCATTCTTATTCTCTTAGTTATAATTGTTAGTTTAATTCGTAGTTAGTTTGTTATTCGTCTTAGCATTGAATAATAACCATACATTGTTGCATAGGTGCATAAATTACAAAGTTAACCTAAACCAGTCTCTGTAGGAACGAATCTGATCTATATCTTATACTACTTGCGAACGCGTATACTTGTGTGTAATTTAGCGCGTATTTTTGCCCTAACAAGTTTTTAGCGCCAGTGTCGGGGACTCGGTGTTAATTTTTAATTTATGTGCTTGTCATCAGTGGTCATTAAAGTTCACTGACTCAGACTCTTTTACTTTCACCATTTATTTGTTTGTGTATCAGGTACTCATTACAATGGGAGATCCAGTAGCACGAATGAAAGCCTTGATGGATTTTTCTCAACCCAAGATCAATGACATTCAATCTAGCATTGTCAGGCCAGCTATCATAGCTAATACCTTTGTGATCAAGCCAAGCATAATTCAATGGATGCATAATTCAATCAAATTTGGGGGTTCTCCAACGGAAGATCTCAATATGCACATTAGAGATTTCATCAAGATCTGCGACACCTTCAAGTTCAACGGTATTTCTGAAGATGCTGTGAAGCTAAGACTATTCCCATTCTCTCTAAGGGACAAGGATAAGAGCTGGTTACACTCTGTATCAGCTGGTTCGATTACTACTTGGGAAGATCTTGCTCAAAAGTTTCTGACTAAATTTTTCCCTATGGCAAAGACAGCTACACTCAGGAATGCTCTCACTCAATTTATGCAGCAATCGGGAGAATCTCTATGTGAATCTTGGGAGCGCTACAAGGAGATTCTTAGGAAGTGTCCTCATCATGAAATGCCTGATTGGATGATCATCAATTGCTTCTATAACGGTTTGGGAGAACAGTCTAGACCCATGCTTGATGCAACATCAGGTGGAGCATTATGGGCAAAAAGCTATGAGGAAGCTTATGGTCTAGTTGAACTGATGGATGCTAATGAATATTAGTATCCAACCCATAGATTGCCATAGGGCAAGGTAGCAGGAGTTCTAGAAGTTGATACAGCTACAGCTATAGCTGCTTAGTTAAAGGTATTGTCTATGAAGATCGATTCTCTGGCTAACTATGGAGCCAGAGAACAAGTGTTTGTGAGCTTTGTGCAGGTTCCCATGCGACGGAGTAATGTGCTATATCTAGTGAATCAGCTCAGTTTGTGAGCAACTTTAAGAGATCGAAGCAACCAGTTCCAGACACTTATAATCCTGAAAACTGGAATGACCTTAACTTTGGCTAGAGAAACAAGCAGAATGCGATGCAACAGCCTTATCAGCAGTTTGGAAATGAGTAATTCAATCATCCTGGTTTTCAGCAACAATTTGCACCAAGATAATAAATCCAACTTCAACAATAAACTCATGGAGGTGCAGGTCAATATTCGAATGAAAAATTTGAATTGGAGGAGTTGAGGCTTATGTGCAAAAACCAGGCTCTTATATGCCAAAGTCAGGCTATTTCTATCAAGACTTTGGAGGACCAAATAGGGAAAATTGATAACGCCTTATTGAATCGATCACCAGGAATGCCTCCTAGTACTAAAGAAGCCAATCCAGGCAAGAGGGAAGTCGAAGAACAGGTGAACGCCATCACCTCGAGGTATGGAAAGGTCGCAAGCCCCCAAATTCAGCAAGACGAAGAGCCTGAAAAATCTCAAGTTTCAGAAAATACAGTTGTTGCTGAAGAAGAAGTACTGAAGGAAGCAGAAGTGGAATCAAGGAAGAAAACAGGTCTATCCTCCACCTCCTTTTCCTAAAAGGCTGTAGAAGCAGAAGTTAGATAACAAATTTTCTAAGTTTCTGGAGGTGTTCAAGAAACTTCATATCAACATATCTTTCGCTAAATCTCTTGAACAAATGCCTAGCTATGCGAGGTTTATGAAAGGTATTCTCTCTCAGAAAGTGAAGCTCGATGACTTAGAGACAGTTGCACTAACGGAGGAATGCAGTGATGTGCTGCGACAGAAGTTGCCTCTGAAGCTTAAAGATCCTGGAAGTTTCACTATTCCTTGCACAATCGAAAACTTGTCATTTGACAAGTGTTTATGTGATTTGGGAGCTAGTATCAATCTGATGCCCTTGTCTATCTTCAAGAAACTCGGTCTCCCTGATCTGAAGCCGACATATATGTCCTTGAATTTGGCCGATCGTTCTATTACATATCCATGACGTATTGTGAAGGATCTGTTGGTCAAGGTGGATAAAATTATCTTTCCTACTGACTTTGTAATTCTTGACTTTGAGGAGAATAAGAAGATTCCCATTATCTTGGGGAGACCATTCTTAGCTACTGGCCGAACTATGATCGATGTGCAAAAAGGAGAGCTTACGATGAAGGTTCATGATCAGAAGGTCACTTTTAATGTGTTCAGGGCAATAAAGTTACCCATAGCTAAAGAGGAATTCTTTAAAGTAGAGTGGGTCGACTCTGTCATGAATTCAGAGCCTGAGCAATTGCCAAAGTCAGATACATTAAAAAGATCCTTAATAGGGGAATCATTTATTGAAGATGAAGAAGGAGCAGAGCAAATGCAAGTTTTGAATGCACCTCCGTGGAAGAGGAAGTTGGATATGCCATTCGATTCTCTTGGGTTAGCAGAGATGAAAATTTCTCAAGAGCGTTTTGAACCATCTATTGAAGAAGCTCCCACATTTGAGCTCAACCGACTGCCAGATCACTTGAATTTTTTATTTTTAGGTACACCCCATGATAAGGGGTTGGGATATATTTTTGATGATGTAGAGAGTGGCTGGATGGATCTTTCCGTGCCTACAGAGGGTTCTTCTCATGTGCAGCAGGTAGTTGATATGAATGGTGTTGGTGATGAGCTATACAGGTGAGTGATTAGGCGTATGGAGGCCATGCACGACATTCACCATCGTTTTGCTGCAGATTTGACACAGGCTTTGGGCACTATTTTACGAGCCACTGGTGTCAAGGTTGATTGGCCACGTGATCCTCCACCCAAAGAGGGTGATCTTTCTGACAACTAGGTATGCCTGAAATCCTTATTATTACCTTCAATGAAGACATTGAAAATTTTAAGTTTAGGGGTGATAATGTAAGGATTAGTTTGTGTGTGTCCATATAGTTCATATAGATTCATATTGCATGTATAGTTGTATTTCATTCGTAGTGTTGCATGATTTTTCATATAGGACATATTTGTTTTTTTTATGTGATTTCATATAGTTGCATTTTCATGCATATAACATGATCCCTTAAGATGAACTATGCTATCTGATAAGTTGATGTTGATTTGAGTGTTGTGATGATGAATAGAGGGATGTTTAAGTCTTCAAAAAATTTGATTTGCATGCCAGAAGAAAAAATTTCACAAAGTCTTATAGGATTGCTTTTGATCTAGATCATAATTATGCTTGTTTATTAGTTGAGATTTAATCACTAGTTTATATTTAAAATTTTTTCTGTTCTCGTAATGACAAAAGAACACTGAATTTTTAGACTAGAGAAAAGCTTAGATTTCATTGCTAGTTGTTGTAAGGCTAGGCGTCAAATGGCTAGTAGTCGGCTCATAATTTTATGAGTATTCTAGGGTTGAATGAGATGGAGCGAAACACACTCATTCAGAAATTATTGAAAAAAAAAGAAAAGAAATAAAAAAGAGAAAAAAAAAAGAAAGTATGTGTTCATGCATAATTGATCAAGAGTGAGCTCTTTAATACTCGAGTCATTAAGTTTTTAGGGGACTTTGTGCCTAGTGACCTAAGGCTTTTATATTCTGGGATCCGCTAACCTAACGCTCGCTACATGGGTATTTTTGCATAAGTCTTTTGGGACCTCATTCATTACACGGTCAAGTAAGTATTTTTGTTATGTGTTCAATAATAGCATGAATGTTTATATAACTCTAGTAGAAAGGAGGTGTTGTGAGTCATCATGTATTTAATGTCTATTTTAGGTATAAACTTGTGATTGTTTTGATGAAAGATAAGTTATGGTTATTGATCTAGTATAGAGAGTATATCATTTAAGCATCCCAGACCCGCACAATTCTGGTTTATGAGTTGGTTTTTGGGATTTATTCGAGCTCTGTTTTGATTTATTGCATTCTTACAGGCATCGGCTTATTCATTTGGTTATGGTTATTCTGAGGGGATCGATTGCATTGTCATTTAGTTGCATTCATGTAGTTGTATTCATGCATCATGTTTGTTTTGGAGTTCTGAGTCTGTTTATGCTTGAGGACAAGCATCGATTCAAGTTTGGGGGTGTGATAAGTGGATTTTATATCTACTTGGAACACTTTATTTCAGGTTTAAGTTGGTGTTTTGGACTCAAGTTGTTGGTATTTTTAATGTGTTTTTGTGTTTTTGTTTATCAGGTACTAGATGGAGGATGAATGGAGCTTTTATTGAATATATTCTGAAAAGAACTCAGAATCTGAAGTCAAGGCCATTCCCAATTTGTAGAGGATCTTTAGAGCTTCGCGTGGACTACTTATTCATCAAATTCTGACGAGTGGAACAAAAGTTACAGCAAAAAGAAGAAAATTCAGAATTCGAGCTACAGAAGCACGGCGCGCACGCGCTGAGAAGTGGGGCGGCCACGCTGGGATAGCGCGCGGCCGTGCCAGGTCAGTTTTCATAGAATCCTGATTCCAGTACTAATTTTGAGAGTCTGGAAGCCCAGAATGACTAGAAGCCTATATATATCAATACAGATACATTTTTAACAACAAGGAGACCTGGGAGAGAAATAAGAAGACCTAGAGAGCACGAGAAGGCTACGGAGAAGAAGATTTTTATTTTCTTTAATATAGTTGATACTTGGATGCTTGTTTTCGATTTGTCTTTGAACCTTAGTACCCTTATATTGTTTATTATCATGCTTTTATTGGAACCCATGGTGACGATGAGTTCGGTTATGAACTAATCGTTATCGTGGGGTTCTAACAGATTTATTTATGGATTTCTTTAGTTAATTTGTTTCGATACCTTAGTGTGTGGTGATTGTATGATAACCTAGTATTGGTTGTGCTTATTCGTCTTATGTGCGTAGCTAACATATAAGATAGCGCGTTAATCTCTATTGAAGCGATAATGAATATAGAGGTTTAGAACTTTCCATGCTAGCATAGGTTCATGTATAATTCTTATGCATGATTCGTAGGTAATTTTAACCATCTTACTTGCCCTATGTAATCACGATAGATAACTTGTGCATTAAACCGTTATGTTGTCAAATTCTATAGACATATGGGGTCTCAATATAATTGGTATCTATTCAGCTTCTATCTCTTTTGTAGATGTCTAGTAGTATGTTATTCGTGTAACGAAAGTTGGCATTTATCAGTTTCGTGTTATCTGATTAGTGTCATTACCATTACATGCTAAGGTTAAGAACGAAAAGACTATTGAATGAAGTAATTAATGAAGTTAGAATTCCATGTTTTTCATATATAGTAATTCAATCATTCTTATTCTCTTAGTTAAAATTGTTAGTTTAATTCTTAGTTATAAACAATCTCAGTTCGTTATTCTTCTTAGCATTGAATAATAACCATACATTGTTGCATAAGTGCATAAATTACAAAGTCAACCTAAACCAGTCTCTGTGGGAACGAATCTGATCTATATCTTATACTACTTGTGAACGTGTATATTTGCATGTAATTTAGCGCGTGTTTTACCCTAACAGGGGGTATACTTCAGACGCGGCTTTAGCCTCCCAGTTGACTGTTCTCACTTCATTCTCAACCTTTCTGATGCCGAGTTTCTAGCCCGGGATCTCCTTATTGATGACAACGGGAGAACCTCTTTTTGGGAGTTCTTGACAGAAGTCAATCTTGTCGAGACCGGCCTTAGCTGCCTCTCTATAGAGGGTATTTATCTTTGTTCCCCCTTACTTTGTGCAAGTTTATTCTTAAATCTATTTTCTTTCCTTCTTTGTTTTAGCTGTTGAGGCTCTCGATGCTAAAGCCAAAGCAAGTGATACTGTTACGGTCATGATGGCCAGAGATGCTGCTAAGAAAGACAACCATATTCCCAAGATTGCTGCCTTCCTTGAGGCATCGGGATCTTACCAGAAGAGGACCAAAGATTTTGACGGGAGTGTTAGGACCCCTTATGAGCCTGAATGGGGTATCTCTTCTAACGACTTCTTATTCGGCAATCCGGGCCTTGCCCTTGAGTGGTCGAGGAACTGCATCACTCCTCCCGACCTTTTATTTATCTCTTCTGGTGAGAAGCTTCTCGAGGCTGAGATGCTGGGGGCTCACGCCCTCTATCCGGTATACTTCTCCTTGTGTAAATTTTCGTCTGAGTTCTCTTTTTCTTAGAACTTGGAAAATATTATAGGGATCACTCCTTGGGGGCTCGGCCCTTTATACCCAAACTTTTTATAACTAAACTTATATTTTCTTTGTCAGGCCAATGCCTATTTCGCTGCGTCCTCTACTCAAGCTGTCAAAATGAGAAGCGACTATAATACATTGCAGACTTCCATGAACCAAATGACTATCTCAGCAGGGGGGTGGGAGTCCAAGGCTCATGAGGTAGAGGGTAAGCTCGCTATCATGGAGAGGAAATATGCTAGCTCGGAGGAGAAGAGGAAGAAGGAATGGAAAGACCTCGAGGGAGCTTATCACAGATCCACTAGGTTCACCACAATGATGGACGAGCATGATGATGAGATGCGCCCTGTTAACCTGACAATAGGTTGGAATAGTGGAATCAAAGACGCTCAGGGCGTATGGCCGGATGTGATTGATCCAAGCCTTCTATCTTGCCCCTGGAAGCTGCCTGTTATGGATCTGTCCGGGAAAGCTTCCGGATCTGTGCCCTCGACTCCTCGCATGAGGTCCCAGTTGAGTTCCAGTCATAGGGGTTCCGGTTCCGGCTCTAAAGGTAAGGCCCCTCGGGTAGCCCCAACTCCAGTGCAGCTCTTCGCGGGAAGATTAGGGAGCAGTGGTTCTTCTTTTGAGGAAGGCTCGGACGGTGATAGGGAGGATTCCTCTGATGAGTGAATGATGTGGCCTTGCATGGATTTGTATACTGTATGTGGCTTTGATTGTTAGAACTTGTTTATTTGAACACTATTGTTATGTAGCTTATTGGTCCTTCGGGACTTTAACTTATAATCCTTCGGGATCTTTATTTATGCACTTTGTTTGATTTCGTTTCATGCTTGTCTTTTATTTTCGGTATTTGGTCCTTCGGGACTTGCATTCTTTAGATGCTCTTACTTCAATAAGTTGGTAGACAAGAAGATAGAAATAAACTTGCATATATAGACAATATCTCTAAGAAACAGGTCCATCCCTTACATAAGATGGTTTCGTCGACCTTATTTAAAAACTTTATACTAAGTACTAGGAACATATAGTGAATGTCCTAAACATAATAAGCCTTCAAGTTTGAAGCATGCCAAGTACGAGGCACTTCATCACCATTCAGGGTCTCTAACTTGTAGGATCCTCGTCCTAGTGTCTTCCTGACCTTATAAGGTCCTTCCCAGTTAGGGGCTAGATTTCCTCTCCCCCCCCACTCCCGATGCCTCAATCTTTCTTAGAACCCAATCTCCCTGTTAAAAGAACCTTTCTTTAACCCATCTATTGTAATAGAGGGAGGCTCTTTGTTGATACTCTACATTGCGGGCGTTGGCTTCATCCCTGACCTCGTCAATAAGATCGAGAGCAAGTCTCATGCTTTCTTCGTTGGTCTCTGGCTCGTAAGCTTTGATCCTAGGGGATCCATGAGTGATTTCAAGGGGCACCACTACCTCGGCTCCGTAAGCCAACATAAATGGGGTAGCTTCAGTTGTCACTTTGCAAGTAATACGATATGCCCATAGTATAGGCAGCAACTCATCTACCCAAGTGTTTCTCGAGCGTTCAAACCTCTTCTTAAGTCCATCAAGGATGATTCTGTTAGCAACTTCCGCTTGCCCGTTTTCCTGAGGATGTGCAACCGAGGTGAAGCGAAGTTCTATGTTGTTATCGTCATAATACTCTCTGAACTCTGCATTATCAAATTTTTTCCCATTATCCGTGACAAGGATGCGTGGGATTCCATATCGGCATATCACAATCTCCCAGAAAAATTGGGCAATTTGCTTGGTGGTTATCTTGGCCAGTACCTAAGCCTCAATCCACTTTGTAAAGTATTCTTTTGCTACCATAATGAACTTCCTATGTCCCGATGCTACAGGATATGGTCCTAGTATGTCCATTCCCCACATTGAAAAAGGGATGGGTGTGCTGATCGATGTAAGCCTCTCTGGGGGTTGTTGTACTATTGGAGTGTGCCTCTGGCACCTATCACATTTCTTCACATAAGCCTTTGAATTGACTAGCATAGTTGGCCAGTAGAAACCCAACTGAGTTATCTTGTGAGCGAGGGCCTTGCCCCCCAAATATTGTCCATAAATCCCTTCATGGGCTTCTTTAAGTGCCTCCTCTGCTTCAAGAGGTCTTAAGCATTTTAAGTATGGAATAACAAAGGACCTTTTGTAAATAAGGCCTTCAATCAATGAGTATCTCAATGCTATAACCGACAGCTTGCATGCCTCTTGGGCATCATCGGGGAGCCACTCAGTTTCTAAGTGGGTTTTGATCGGGTTTATCTAACAGCTTGCCATAGCAACCGGTGCTATCATATTTATGACATGAATAGTAGGGGTCTTCAAGACCTGGAAGTAAATACTTCTTGGATAGTTCTCGATTTCAGACGAGGCAAACTGAGACAAGGCATCATCCGTAGTGTTCTCCTCTCTCAGAACATGTTCTGCATACCATAATATCGAACTGAGTCAGTATTCCCTTTACGACTCTCAGGTACTTGGCCATATTATCATCCTTGACCTCAAACTCCCCATCAACTTGAGCAACTACAAGTCTTGAATCTCCATAGACCTTCAGGTTTTTGGCCCTCACGGCTCTAGCCAAGCCTAAGCCAACTATCAATGCTTCATATTCTGCTTCGTTGTTCGTAGTTGGAAAATCAAACTTCAAAGCATACTCAATCATAAACCCATCAGGGCTTTGCAATACTAGGCCTGTGCCACTAGATTTTGTTTTGGACGCTCCATCAAAATGGAGAACCCAATATTCTTTCAGGGTTGTTTCTTCATCCTTTTCCTTCTCTCCTTCTTTTGGGGTTACTATCTCCTGTCCCCGACTTCTTGGTCATTAATGGTACATTCGACCTCAAAGTCTGCTAAGGCCTAAGCCTTGATGGTCGTTAGAGGCTTGTACTTGATATCAAATTCTCCTAACTCAATTGCCCACTTGATGAGCCTTCCATTGACCTTCGGGCTATGAGGAATGTTCCTTAAGGGTTGGTCCGTCACAACTTAAATCTTGTGGGCCTGGAAGTATGGTCTCAACTTCCTCGAGGCTGTGATGAGAGCAAGTGCGAACTTCTCCGTGGTGGAGTAATTCAACTCTGCTCCATTAAGCACCTTGCTTACATAGTATAGAGGCTTTTGGAGCTTCTGCTCTTCCTTCACGAGGACCGCACTCACGGCTTGTTCAGATTCTGCGAGGTACAAATAAAAGTGTCCTCCGAACTTGGTTTAACCAACAACGGGGCTTCAGTCATATATTTCTTCAGCTGTTCAAACGCCTCTTGGCTCTCAGCTGTCCATTCAAAGTCCTTCACCTTCTTAAGAGTTTTGAAAAAAGGGCAGGCATTTGTCTCCAGACTTGGAGATGAACCTTCCTGGAGCTGCAATTCTTCATGTCAGCTTCTGAACGTCCTTGATGGAGTGTGGTGGTTCCATGTCTAGGATGGCTTTAATCTTGTCGGGATTGGCCTCTATCCCCCACTTAGAGACCATATGACCCAAAAACTTTCCAGACCCAACGCCAAAAACACACTTGGCTGGGTTTAACATTATCTTGTGGTGCCTCAACACTTTAAATGCCTCTCTAAGTTGGCTAATATGATCGATCTTGCTTAGGCTTTTGACTAACATGTCATCAACATGGTCTTCCCGATTATATAGGAAAATATCTTGTTTACCAGTCTTTGGTAAGTAGCTCCTGCATTCTTAAGTCCAAAAACCATAACAAGATAATAAACTACACCAAAGTCAGTTATGAAGGATACCTTGGGGGTGTCATCCTTATGTATTTTAATCTGATTGTAACCACTGAAGCCATCCATAAAGCTTAGCATCTCATGTCCATCAGTGGTATCGATCAGGGTATCAATCCTTGGTAGGGGGTAACAGTCTTTGGGACAAGCATCATTTAAATCAGTGAAGTCAATGCACATCCTTCACTTTCCATTGGCCTTCTTAATTATTACGGGGTTGGCCAACCATTCT
Organism: Apium graveolens; assembly: GCF_009905375.1. Classification (NCBI taxonomy): domain Eukaryota; kingdom Viridiplantae; phylum Streptophyta; class Magnoliopsida; order Apiales; family Apiaceae; genus Apium; species Apium graveolens. The sequence continues at coordinate 169,249,548 of NC_133654.1, read as the reverse complement.
GGGAATTGCACTTCCTCAATAAATCCAGCTTCTAAAAGCTTCTCGACCTCCTGCTTAATGACTTCTAGCCTATCAGGGGCATAAGTTCTCTTCTTTTGCTTTACAGCCTTTCGAGTTGGATCAAAGTTCAACCTATGAGTTATGAAGTTTGGGTCAATCCCATGCATATCAGCTGCTGTCTAAGCAAATATATCATTGTTTTTTTGGAGGAAAGTTATCATTCAGCCCTTCAAGGGCTTGTCCAGAGATGCCCAAATGTACGTGACCTTCTCCGGGTCTAAGGGAATTGAGATCAAGTCCTCGGCTGGATTTCCTCGTAGTTCGTCATTCTCTTGGACATCTATGTCTTCTATGGGGAGGACCTGACCCCCGGTTCTATCGGGCCTAAGTACTGCAACATAGCAAATGCAGGCCATTTTATGATCTCCTCTTGCTTTTCTAACACCATTTTTAGTTGGGAACTTCAGTACCATGTGGTAAGTTGAGGGCACAGCCTTAAAAGCATGAATAAATGTTCTACCTATGATAGAATTGTAGTAAAGGCTGCCTTGACAACCTGAAAGTTCAACATCTGCGTGGCCTCTCTGGGCTCTCCCCCGATAGTTACGGGAAGTTGTATTGCTCCTTCGACTTTACATTCCACATGGTTAAACCCGTAAATGGGTGTATCAGATGGAGTTAGTTGAGAATCATTATAGCCCATTCTTATGAATATGTCATGGAACAGAATGTCCATGGAAGCTCCATAGTCCACTGGGACCCTCATAACAGGACAATTTCCAATTATCGGAGTGATAACCAGAGGATCATCCTGAGGAAATTTCAAACCTTCAAGGTCCGGGTCACTAAATTCAAGCGTCATCTCTGACTTGGAACATTTAGATGGCTCTCCAATTATGCTCATAACTTCTCTTGCATAAGGTTTTCAGGAGTTCCTTGTAGTGTCAGCTGCTGTAGGTCCCTCTAAGATTATATTGATTACTGGCCCACGAGGCTGTGGGTTGTGATCTCTGTCTTCCCCCCTCCGATCGTCATCTCTTCGATATTTATCTCTCTTTTAGCCTCCGGCCTCTTCACCCTTAGTAAAACGTCCAAACTTTCCCCTTCGGATCAGATACTCAATCTCATCTTTGAGTCGCCTACAATCATCAGTATCATGATCGACATCTTTGTGAAATCTGCAGTACCGACTCTTGTCTCTTTTCTCGGGGTCCCCCCTTAGTGGCTTCGGCCATTTGAACCTTTTGTCCTTCTCAATTTCCATAAGGATTTGGCTCCTTGGAGCGTTCAATCTCGCATACTCAGCAAACCTTGGTTGCTGATTCTTCTAAGAAGACGAGGAGTCAGAGCTTTTGCTAATTCGTGGATACTTGTCCTTAGCGTCATACTCTTGATCTGTCTTCCTCTTCTTGTTTCCAGTAGGTTCATTATTCACAGATGTCTTCTTCATACTCTCTTCCACCTTGATATACTATCCTGCTCTAGCTTGGAGCTGCAACATACTTTCGGGGGGCGCTTAGCCAGAGACATCTTAAAGAACTCATCTCCAGTCCCTTGATGTAGAGCTATCATAGCTACCTTATCATCAAGATCAGGGACCTTCAAAGCCTCCTCCATAAATCGATTCAGATATTCTCTCAGGGACTCCTTTGCTCCTTGGATTATGCCCATGAGAAAGGCTGAACTCTTCTCGTGCACTCTGCCACTTATGAATTGCTTGATAAAATCTTGGCTCAAGTCCTTAAAGGATGGAATAGAGTTTGGAGGCAGACTGACTGTACCACCTTTTGAGCCATACCCGATAGGGTTTGAGGGAAGCCCTGATACTTAATAGCAGTCGTTCACGGACTATAGCAACAGGGCATTAGAGAACATCCTAACATGATTAGCAGGGTCGCCATTACCATCATATGCTTTGATGGCGGGCATCTTGAACTTCCTTGAGATGTGAGCATTCATTATCTCATCAGTAATGGTGGGTTTGGATCATCAAGATCTCCAGGGGCATAAGATTACTTGGATCAGCCCTTGGGGCAATTGCCCTTCTTGGTATTGGACCATCCAGGTCTATGATTGGGGGAGGACCTCTTCATCTTGGAGCAAGTGGGGGTCTTGGAGTCAGTTATGTCTCTAAGTCACGCTTCAGCCTTTGGATCTCAGCTTCATGAGCCCTGATCCTCTCTTGAATGTCTTGGGGATTCGTCCCTTGAGTGCTCCATGAGCGTTGTTCAGTATCAGCCATCGGCACTTTGCCAGCACGTCTCCTTCTTGGAGCAACGTCATCATCCGATGATTCGGATTCTCTTTCAGTATAAGGTCCAGAGAATTCTTGATCCTCCGGAATAAGAGCCAAGCCACGTATGTATTGGGGAATCCACCATTGTTCTTCACCCCTAACAGAGTATCCACTCCCTCCAACTTCAAGGTATAGAGGTATCCCATAAGGGGGTTAGTGGTCACGATCGTCGAGTACTCATACCTAACGGGTTGAGAGTTCAGGGGTGCATGTATCTGCTGAAATTGGGGATTCGTCCCTTGAGGAGCCGGGGGATTCGACCCTTGTGGCTGAGCCTCAGTTGCCCCTACCAGGGTTCCTCTTTGGGTGGAGGCATAAGTTGAGTGTGGTGGTACTTCCACCGCTGATACGATTGTTCGTGGTGGAACATGAGTGTCTGTTCTACCGTTGTTTCTGCTTCGCGTATTCACCATGGTCGTTGTAGTCTTCCCACAGACGGTGCCAAATATTGTGGAATAAAAACCTGAGTACTTTTAGTATTTAATGCTAGAGTTGGTGAGCTCCGAGATTTAATGGTTGCTCTTGTGTTTCAGGACTATTGGTCCTTGCAAGATGCCTATGTATCTCTGTGTTGTAGAGAATCAAGCCAAACACGTAGTTCTAGGTTGAGGGGTAGAGCCATTTATATAGAGGTGAGTCTAGGGTTAGACCTCTGTTGGGAGACTTGGTGGACAAGTCTCCAACTTAGATGGTGATTAGGAGTCCTATTGAGGAAGGAGCTCCAGAACCTTCTGTGTAGGACTTTGAGTCCGTTAAGAACACATGTCTATGCTCTTCCATCCGTATTGGGCCTAGTCCGTGAATAGGTTGTGTTCGTGGACCTTGACGACCTTAGCTAGTAGGCCTTGTCTACATGGGCCGTCTTGAGTCTGCTATGAGTTTGGACCAGACAGGTCTGTATTCGACTTTTAGACAAGAAGCCCAAGGGTAATTAATGCAACATTTAATGTAACATCCGGGAAATATCATGTAATTATTTGATTATTATATTAATATTATATGAATTTTGGTGAATTATCTAATGATTGATAATAATATTTGGATGTTTGTATATAATAAAATGTGAGTATATTAATTTTAATATGTCCAGAATAAAATATAGATAATTAAGATATTTTTCTGGTAATTTTTGGAGTGTTATATGATTTTATAATGATTTATGAATTATTAATTATTTTCTGAATATTTACAAAATTATTTTATAAAGCCGGGAATCGTCCGACTTTAACCATTTTTACGTTTTTACAACCCAAAACTCTTCTGAAAACTCCTTCCGAACCTAATCTGGTAATTATGGACATTTTCCGTGTTTTGACTTTTTCGATCCGGATTACGGTTTGACCCGTGCGCGGCCCGGCGCAAGATTTTCGATACGATAATTATTTCGGTGAATTAACGAAACCCGTATTCTCGAAAGACGAGATATTATTACATTATTTTCGTATAGAATGTTTTATAAAAAGCCCGGTTGGGATAATTATCCAAAACTGATATCAAATCGGTTCATTATTGCAGTTACTTAGCGGCTAAGCAACTAATTTAACGATCCAAAATGATCCAGAACGAACCAGTATTCCGTAAATATAAATAGCATATTTCTTATTTCATTTTATTCGTTTATTCATTTACAACCAGTAAAAATATAGTAATTACAGAAAAAACCCTAAAAACGATACGTTCTTGAGAATCAAATGCGCGAACGAAGGCGTTACCGAACTCCGATTCAAGCGTGTAATATATCAAAACGAAGCTCTCGAAATATAGAATCATAATCAATCGTCAAATCAAACCCAGAAATCTAAGGTAATCCTCTGTCTATTTGTTTTAATTCGAATTTATTAAGATTTTAAATATGAAAATTTGTTCTTGAAGTTGTTGATATGATTTGATGCTATAATCATGTAGAGAATAATTTTCTGATCATTTTGGTATATAATATGTCAAATTTTGAGGTTTGCATTATGTAGAAAAATGAATTTGATTCTGGGAAAAATAAAATTAGGGTTCTTGTTCAAGAACAGTTTTAATTGATTTTTGGGTATTTTTGATTCTGGGGTTATTCGTTTGATCTGATTGTTTATATAGCTTCATATGACAAATTATAATCTATTTGCATAACTAATTGCATCAAACTGTAGCTAGGATGCATGATTCGATTTATAAGGTTCTAAGCAATTTTTGAAATAATCGTTTTTGATTTTTAATAATCTGATATGTATATGAGTTTGGGGGTTTGATTACACGTGTTATACGCTTTGTTTTGAGATAATAATCGTTGAAATTGGTTCAGTAAGCATCAAAATCGCATTTTGCCAGAGTATTCACCAGCGTTAGCCTGCAGGTTATCGGAATCGACGAATTCCTAAGTGTTGGTTGTGATTGTTGTTTGAATTGTTGTCCTGGATTGATTCTAAGCAGGAGTCAGTTGCAATTCTGATCAAAACGTTGTGTTTTCGAGCCAAAGGGGCTCTTCGGAATGTTGCCGGAGTCCGACAAGAACCACCGGATTCTGGGCAACCCGGCCGGAGTTCTTGAGGACCGGTGGTATTCATACCCGACCCGTTTTCCGAATTTACAGACCCGGTTTTGATCCGATTGTCTCAAATACATTTCTGAAAATTGTGTTTTTACACTTTGACCGTTAAAACTTCTGAAATCTTGCAAATAAAGGATACATGTTTTAAAAATTTACAGAAAATGGATTTTTGTTTTAGGAATAATTTAATTATTATTTTAAAAACCATAAAAATAGTTATTTAATTATTTTAAATCCAGAAAATTGTTTTAATTATTTATTTATTCAAAAAATAAATCGTAATTATTTTATTAATTAATTTTAATTAGTTTTTAACTATTTTAATTAATCGATTAATTTATAATTAATTGATAATTAATTTAATTAATTATTAATTAATTTTATTTGATTTAATAATTAGATTTAATTATTTAAAATTGATTTAAAAATTCCAAAAAATAGTTTTGAGCTTTAAAATATTATTCTAAATTATTTTTAAGGCTCGATAATTATTATAAATTTAGTTTAAAATTAGATTAGGGTGTTTGAATCCTATTATTTTATTATAAAATGATTCGAAGATCTTTTTTAATTCCGAAAAATGTTCAAAAATTCATAATAAATCAACCATTCGTCCGTTTAATACGAAACGAACGCCTCTAGACTCGGAAAAATATTTTGCTTCTATTAAAAATATTTTCGAGACCTAAATTCCTTTGTATCTAAAGGACGTTTGTTTTATAGATCATTCTGAGTCAATAATTGATCGATAAAATATTCTTTTTGACCCGATTTCAATTCTAAACGTATTAAGACCTATCTTTTGTCGATTCAACTTATGTGCTACATGAATTACGTGATTATGTGTTATATGATTACATGCCCTATGTGTATGTGTTATGTGGATAATGAGTCAGCGTGTCTTTTAAACATTATCTGATTGTGATGTGATCTTTATCTGTTATTATCGGGCGGGTAGATAATAAGAATAAACATATAGACTAGACAATTATATATAATGTCAGTTCATTGAATAGTATTATTTATGATAGATGCACATAGTTCGAGGCATTCAAAACCAGACAGAAATTGTTGAAGTAAAGCCTGATAGCGTGTAGTAATGAAACAAGTGGATTCAGAATAAAGATAAACCTAATGGAGTAAATGATAAGAAAGGTTAAGTAGCCTGTCAAGAGGAATACATATGCAACAGGACTGAGTGATATGGAAGCTAGTTAAATGTTTTTATATTTCGCTGCAATTACTCTTATTTACGCAAGTGCCTTTTTGATCTTGTTCCTTGATTATCGTTTGATCTCTTGAGCAAGTACCCATTCGTTCGTGTTATTTGTGAACCCTGATTTTGGATGTTTTGAAATTAAAATGATTTGATATCAAAATATTCTACTGGGCTGGTCGGTTATTATGAGGACCCGTGATGAGCTGGATCCTATGGGTCGGGGATAGACCGGACCCTTAGGCCATAGTTGACTAGGTACCCCAATATGTTGGTTGGGTCTATGCAGTTGGGTATAGATCTGCATTATCTCCTGACTGATCAGCAGGTTATAGTGCATATGTTGGTTTCTAGTGTCCGGTCTAATTTATAGTTGATTCAAAAGGATGAAATATTGAAACGATCACTGTTCTTTTACAGAAAAATGTGATTTATGATTAAAGGCTAATATGGGCCGATGTTTTGTTCGCTCAACTATTTAAATATGTAAAGACATTTTTAAAATCATTCAACAATCGTTTCCAAGAGTTTCTGATCTGATACTTGGGAACCATTTATAATACTTGCTGGGCATTTTTGGCTCACTCTTGCTTTGTGAACTCTTATTTTATTTCAGTATCAAATGAGGGCAAAGTGAATAGCTTTTAATAGACAGCATAAGTGGTGAAATTCCGGCTAAAGAAATTTGGAGATGTCAGAGTGATCAATACAAGGAAATTAGTAATGAGGTAATGAAATTGTATCTAGACAATGTAATTTTAGAAGGTTAGATTCTTGTTTCATACTATAACCTGTAAGCGATCCTGAATATAAGGGGTTATCTGTATATTTATTTTAATATACAGGTTTTTATTGTTATTTAAATTTATGTAGTGACACCCAATCCTGACCCCGGATTTGGGGGCGTCACAGTTGGTATCAGAGCTACAAGTTATTGATCACTGGAATAAGAATAGGTGAGGGTAGGATAGGAGTGATAGGCCATATGAGATAAGAAAGATCATAGGCATACTCATTTTAAGTTTGAATTGAGTGTGAATGAGGATTGGCAGGTCCGATACGGAATTGGTAAGCCAAGATTGTTGGGGCAAGCATAAGGCAAATAACGCAACGCTATAGGTATATTGAGTTCTCGGATCCTATAGTAATGAGGAATCGACAGATCGACGGAGACTAGGCATGTTACCCTACGTTTCATGCGATTTTGAAGAAGATGCGAATGAGTCTTGTGAGAACTTCGCGTAAGAGAGGCTAGGTGAGTTTTGGGTATGATTTAACTTAAAATTAGGTAGTAGGACGAGCTTAACGCTGGAGGCAACAAGTTGATGGAAGCTGATAAAGAACCAACGATTGCACGTTTCGAAGGCACCACCGCTACGAGAAGATTCCTATTACTTATCGGGAGATGCGCAAGGAATGATATCTACCTTACTAGGTATAGGTAAGACTGGCCAGAAGATGCGACCCTATCTATAGACCAAACATCGAGTCGCTGTTAGGGCGGAAAACACGCGCTAATAATACACGCAAGTATACGTGTTCGCAAGTAATATATAATACTTTCTAGTTCATTCCCATAGAGGCTTCAGACTAATTATGTTCAATTAACACTTACTCACCAATTATAATTACTTCTCAATGTCAAGACAGTAACACTTAAATTTGATTAACTAATTATTAACTAGAATTAACTACGAGAATTAAGCACTTAATTAACACTTAACAATATTAAACACATATGAGATCACAGCTTTATTACTACTTCCTTCAATATTTATTGTTATTACCCTTAGCATGTAACGGTGATGATATTAATCGAATAACACGAAACTGATAAAAGCCAACTTTCGCAGTACTAATACCATTCTACCAAACATCCACAATTAAGACAGAAGTTGAATAGGCATCAATTATGTTGAGACCCTATATGTCTACAGAATTTGACAACATAACGATTTAAGCACAAGTTATTCCTTATGATTACACAAGGCAAGTAAAACGGTTAGAGTTACCCACTAATCATGCATACACATACATGAACCTATGCTAGCATGGCAAGTTCTAAACCTCAAGATCCACTGTCGCTTCACAAGAGATAAACACCCTATCTTATATGTTCGCGACGCACATAAGACGAATAAGCACAACCAATACTAGATATCATACAATCACACACACTAAGGTATTAAACAACTAACTAAAGAATTCCATAGTATATCCGTTACTGACCCCATGATCACGATTAGCCCATGATAGAACTCATCGTCACCATGGGTTCATATGAAAACATGATAATAACACACGAGAATAACTAAATAAACTACTTATATTAAACCAGAGTACGTCACAAGAGTAAATAGGTTCAAAGTAAAGAAAACTAGCATCCACTGTTACAACAAAATAAAGAATCACAAAAAACTATACTTCCTCTTCATTGCGATGTGCTAAAATGGTCTTCTTCCATATCTCCTTGCTCCTCGATTAATACCACGATTCAACACACGTGAAACGCCTCTAAAAACTACTTATATAGGAGCCCCACAAAACCCAGCTATCTTAGAAGTTGGAAGCTCAACAGAATTAGGAGTCTAAAAATTAGTATCTTTTTTATGCCCCTGAGCGGCCGCTCAGCAATCCTGAGCGGGCACCCAGCTTCCTGAGCGGTCGCTCAGCAGAGCTGAGCGGGCGCTCAGCAGAGCTGAGCGGGCGCTCAGAAGGCGCTCAGAACCTTCCTGGAAAATTCATTTTTCTACTCCCGTTCTTCGCTGCATTCTGCTCCTAACTTCCCACTTGCAATGCCAAGCACATACTAAGGCTTATTCTTGATGAAATCTCTCCACAAACGCAAGTATTACCCTGAAATGAAAAAACACTAGAAAAATGCATCAAATACACAAAATACTTGATTTCAAGACATCAATTCAAGCTATTATAAGACGTTCTAAGTGGTATAAAATGCCACTTATCACACCCCCAAACTTAAATCGATGCTTGTCCTCAAGCTTCACAGACTCAAAAATAAAATAAAAACATGCATGAATGTAATCTATATGAAATGCAGCGATCCCCCTCACTACGACCAAACCAACCAATTCATGACATCTCAACAAATGCAATTAGGCGAATAAAGATCAATCAAATCATGCACACTAACATGCAACCAGAAATGTGGTGTGTGCAAATGCTTAACAGATATACTTCGAAACTAGATCAGTTATCATAACTTGACTATCCTCAAGGTAATCACATGATTATACGAAGAATAAATTTTAGGCACAAAATGACTTATAACACTTCAAGATTACTGGAGCTTATTATGGAATCATGCTTATTATTTAACACAACAATAATGCTTATTTGACCGTGCAATGAGTGAGGTCCACAAAAGACTTATACAATGGCATCCATTTAGCGAGCGTTAGGTTAGTGAATCCCAGACTATAAAAGCCTTAGGTCACTAGGCACAAAGTCCCCTAAGAACTTAATAACTCGAATACCAAAGAGCCCACTCATGATCAATTATGCATTAACTCTTTATTTTTTTTTCTTTTTTTTTTCTTTTCTCTTTTTTTTTCCTTTTTTTTCCAAATTTCTGGGCAAGTGCGTTTCGCTCCATCTTGCTCAACCCTAGACTACTCGTATAAAAATACGAGCCGGCTACTAGCCATTTGACGTCTAGCCACACTTAACAATGAATTCCAATTTATTTACTCCAATTTTTTCTTTTCATGCCTTTTATCACTAAGAACCTATTATAAATTCTAAGCATAATCAATAGATTAACCTCAAAAACCATCAAACCATGACAACAATCTAGTCCTTAAGCATTCTCTAAGACTTAGTGAAATTACAAGTGTTTCTAGCATGCATGTCAACCTACAAGACTCAACATCACTCTAACGCTATCACTACACTCGCATTAACATCACAAATCAATTGGTAAAGCAACGCAAAAGGGATCATGGTAAATGCATGAGCTAAATGACATGATAAATAAAGCTATAAAATTAAATAAAAAAACTATATGGCAAAAATTATGAAATTATATGAACTAAACTATCATGAATATGCAACTATATGACACATACAAAAAAATTCCTTAACTACCACCCCCAAACTTAAAATCTACACTGTCCCCAGTGAAGGTAGTAGAAAGGAACACAGGGTATACCTACTCGGATAAATCATCATCACCCTCAGAGGGTGGAATATCAGGAGGCGGATACGCAGAGTCCTCACCAAAAATGGGCCACTGGATGTCAGCTCCAAGGCCTCTAAAAGCAGTCCCAAGTGCAAGGGTGAGCTCCTGATCAAACCTGCTCTGCGTCTTGTACATAACATCCATCTTCCTCGACAAGCCTCCTATACTGAGCATCAGCCATCCCAGCACCCTCCTGAGCTCTAGAAGAGCCTGCCTCATCACGCCCCGGTCTCGCCATGGTAGCACCAGCTGCTGGACATCCTCCTAGAAGACGATAACCCAAGCCCATGCTCCTCGAGCTCTCCACCAGTCCACTCCTGTATCGCATTCAGAGTCCCGGAATTAATAGGAGCGGTCGGCAGCTGCAACTGCTCGTGAGAAGGCCACTGAACTCCCACTGCTCGGCAAAGCTTTGTAACAGTAGATGCATAAGGGATATTCATGTGCTTCGCTCCCCTCAAAAAATTCAGAATTCCTTGGTAGATGAACTCACCAAAGGTCCACATAGTACTCCTCATTCAAAATACCCCATAACAACTGTGCTCGCTCAACTGTAATCTCATGTGCATGTGTAGTAGGCAGAATATTAGCACAAATAAAGGCATTCCATGCACGGGCATACCTATTCATCGCAATCACCGAAAAATGACGATACTCGTTAGTCCCAGTCTTGAATGTCCAAACCGTGCCTGGCCTACAGAGAGTAGCACAAATCAGGTCCACATCAAACTCCTCGTAGGGTTTCTCATTCTAATTCTCCTCCGTGGGCTTCCTCTGGCGCTGCTTAATCACACGGCGAATCGCCTCAGGATGATAATCCACCGTCAGCCCCCACACAACAGAAAACCCATTCTTTTCAGCCTTTGCGTTCATATAGAACTCGCAAACCACACTCATCGGAACCACCTCCGGCGACTCACAGAAAGAAATCCAACCCTTTTCAGCAATCATTGGCAACAACTCACCATCCCTCCCCGATGATAAGAATCCCCTCTCCTTCAAAATCGGCTTACCCAGAAGCCTAGTATACTCCTCCTCAGCAGCCCTATCAAACAAACGAGGCCTCGCAGAAGTACCCCTCGAAGAATCAGCTGTAGGAACAGTGTTGCTGCTATCAATCGTCCTGGATCTCTTGGGTGCCATTGAAACTGAGAAAAAGTACTTAAGATTTGTGTTTTTGAATATGGGAGAGAGTTTTAAGTTTGAAAGTGTATGGGAGAGTATAAGAAATAGTTGTATGTATATATAGGGTAGAGATTAGGGTTAAAAATATGATTAGGAGTGGGGTTCAGGGTTAAAAACGTGGGTTAATGGGAAAATAGCTCGTGGGTAGTGGGTTTGTGTTTGGATTTTTGGTTTTCTGATTTTATTTTATTTTTCCAAGGCTTAAAAAAAATTCGGCCAGCCGAGTCCTGAGCGGGCGCCCAGCTTGCTGAGCGGGCGCTCAGAGACCTCCTGGAAAAATATTTTCTTGCCCTGGTTTTTCTGATTTTTTTATGGTTTTGTATAGGTTACTAACTTCTAAGGGTTCCTATAGTCACAAATCATGGGTTGCCTCCCAAGAACCGCTTCTTTTTCGTCATTAGCTTGACGTAGGGTACCTCGCTCAAGTTGACAATAAAATGGCACTAACCACTTCCTGGTTTTTCGTGTCCCCATAGTAATGCTTCAAACGCTGACCATTAACCTTGAATGCTTGGCCTGGATCATTCTCAAAAATCTCCACCGCTCCACGTGGAAACACAATTTTGACAATAAAAGGTCCAGACCACCTTGATTTCAACTTTCCAGGAAAAAGTCGGAGACGAGAGTTGAATAAAAGAACTTGTTGTCCCGGCACGAATGATTTAAGATTTAGTTTCCTGTCGTGCCACCTTTTCACTTTTTCCTTGTACATTTTGTTGTTCTCGTACGCTTGTAGTCGAAATTCATCAAGTTCATTTAACTGAAGCATTCGCTTCTTTCCAGCTGCATCTAGATCAAGGTTCAACTTCTTCAACGCCTAATAAGCCTTATGCTCAAGCTCCGCAGGTAAATGACATCCCTTACCATAAACAAGTTAAAACGGGGACATCCCAAGTGGAGTCTTATATGCTGTTATGTAAGCCCAAACAGCTTCATCGATCTTTAAAGACCAATCTTTCCTTGAAGGATAAACAAGTTTCTCTAAAATGCGCTTGATCTCTCTATTAGACACTTCCGCTTGACCATTCGTTTACGGATGATAGGCAGTAGCAAGACGATAATTCACATTGTAGGGTTGCATCATAGAAGTGAACTTACGGTTGCAGAATTGTGACCCCTCATCACTTATGATTACTCGTGGCGTTCCAAACCTTGTGAAAATCTGCTTATGAAGAAAATTCAACACTACCTTTGCATCATTCGTCGGTAGAGCCTTGACTTCTACCCATTTTGAGACATAATCGACTGCCAGCAAAATGTACTGATTATTACAGGACGAGACAAATGGTCCCATAAAATTGATTCCCCTAACATCAAAGACCTCGACTTCAAGCATCACATTTAACGGCATCTCATCCTTCCTCGTAAGATTCCCCACTCTTTGGCAACGATCACACCTTAAAACGAACTGATGAGCATCCTTAAACAAAGTAGGCCAGAAAAAACCTGCTTGCAGAATACGAGCTGTTGTCTTTTCACCACTATAATGTCCACCATAAACTGTGGAGTGGCAGTCTCGTAATATCCCCTCCGTCTCACAGAATGGGATACATCTCCTGATGATCTGGTCAGCTCCCTGTCTAAACAAATACAGTTCATCCCACATATACCACTTCACCTCATGCAGAAACTTCTTCTTTTTAGCTGTATTCATATTAGGAGGCATTATATTGCTGACAAGATAGTTCACAATATCTGCGAACCATGGCTCTTCCTCCTGAACTGCGAACAACTGCTCATCCAGGATAAGATTCGTTAATCAATGTCTTATCATGTGAAGTAGAATCGGGATTCTCCAATCTAGAGAGATGGTCAGCTACTTGATTCTCAGTACCTTTTCGATCCTTGATCTCTAACTCAAATTCCTGTAGCAAGAGCACCCAACGAATAACTCTAGGCTTCGAATCCTTCTAGGAAACCAAATAGCGAATGACCGCATGATCAGTGAATACTGTCACGTTTGTCCCAAGCAAATAAGATCGAATTTTTTTGAAACCAAAGACTATAGCCAAGAGCTCCTTCTCAGTAGTGGTGTAGTTCATTTGAGCTCCATTTAGAGTCTTACTAGCATAGTAGACCACATGAAATAGATTATTCGTGCGCTTCCCAAGAACTGCGCCCACAGCATAATCACTCGTATCACACATCATCTCAAAAGGCTCTGTCCAATCAGGTGTTGTAATAACTAGTGCAGTTATCAAACTCTTCTTGAGAGTCTCGAATGCCGTCAAGCATTCATCATCGAATTTGAAAGGCACATCCTTCTCGAGCAAGTTGCACAATGGCTTTGATATCTTCGAGAAGTCCTTGATGAAATGCCGATAAAAATCCGCATGACCAAGAAAACTACGGATTCACTTACAGAAATAGGTGGTGGAAGATTTTCAATGACTCCCACCTTGGCTTTGTCCACCTCCAGACCCTTGCTAGAGACCTTATGCCCAAGAATAATGCCTTCACGCACCATAAAGTGACATTTTTCCCAATTGAGAACCAAATTAGTTTCCACACACCTTTTGAGCACCGCACGAAGAATGTTCAAACATTCATCATACGAATGTCCAAAGACGGAGAAGTCGTCCATGAACACCTCGACATTATTTCCAATCATATCAGAGAATATAGCCATAATACATCTCTGAAAAGTGGCAGGTGCACCACATAAGCCAAATGAAACTCTGCGAAAAGCAAACATGCTAAATGGACAAGTGAAAATAGTCTTTTCTTGATCCTCTAGTGCAATGTAAATCTGATTATACCTCGAATAGCCATCCAGAAGACAATTATACTCATGACCGGCCAACCTGTCAAGCATCTGATTAATAAATGAAAGAGGGAAGTGATCCTTCCTCGTGGCCTTGTTCAACTTTCTGTAGTCCATGCATACCCTCCATCCTGTGACTGTTCGAGTGGGAATGAGCTCGTTTTTCTCATTTGCTACCACAGTAATACCTCATTTCTTAGGTACACATTGCACGGGGCTCACCCAAGAACTGTCAGAAATAGGATAAATAATTCCTGCATCCAGCCATTTCAGAATTTCTTTCTTCACCACTTCTTTTATGATAGGATTAAGTCTTCGCTGTTGCTCAACCGTTGGCTTACTACCTTCCTCTAGCAGAATTTTATGCATGCAATACGAGGGGCTGATCCCCTTTAAGTCTGCTATAGTCCATCCAATAGCCGATTTAAATTCTCGCAAGATCCTTAAGAGCTTATCCTCCTCACTACCTGAAAGGTCAGATGCAATAATAACAGGTAAAGTAAATGCATCACCTAAAAAAGCATACCTCAAGTGTTCAGGCAATGGTTTAAGCTCCAAGGTAGGTGCTTCTTCAATAGATGGTTTGAGTTTTCCTTCAGCATTTTTGAGGTCAGAAGTACCAAGAGATTCAAATGGCATGTCTAGCTTTCGCCTCCAAAGAGAAGCATTTAGATATTGTAGTTGCTCATTGCCATCCTCATCATCACTGTCAAACACCCCCATTAAGGCTTTCTCTAATGCATCGGACATTAGCATATGATCAAGTTTTGAAGTAACAGCAGAATCAATCAAATCCACCTTTAATCACTCCTCGTCTTTTATAGGGAATTTCATCGCTTTGAATATATTGAATGTCACATCCTGATCCTACACCCTCATAGTAAGTTCACCTTCCTGCACATCTATCAAGGTACGGCCTATAACAACCCAAATCCGTGGCCAAGATTTGGTGTCACGAAACAATCTTTACATAAAATAAAAGAATGTTCAATTAACCCCTTTAATCCGGATCGTTTACAGGTTATGGTATGAAACAAGAATCTAATCTTCTACAACTTTCAACAACTAAAATACAAATGAGAATACCTTTGTCCTAACGCTCTTGTCATATTCCTCTAATTTCTTCAACTTCTGGCAGCGGAGATTTCTCTAACTTCTGCTCTCTATCACAGCTATTCACTTTTATCCTTATCTATTTCTGGAAGAAATAAGAATTTACAAAGCTAGAGTGAGCCAAAAATGCCCAGCAAGTATATAATTTGAGTTTTAAGCATTAATATCAAAAGAAAACTTCTGGACAAAATCTCAAAACAATTTTAAACAATTCTATATATTTGAATGAGTTGAGCGAATAAACATTGGCTGTCACCAGCCTTTAACTATAAATTCAAAATCGACAAGCGATTCCCCGATTCATCTCCTGAATCAGGGTTCTGTCCGGTTTTGGAATCATGAAAACCTTTCGAGAGAGAATGCCGTTAATGGCGATCAACAATAAATTAGACTGGACACTAGTATAAATTTCACACTCATACCCTACTGATCAGTCAGGATATAGTGTAGATCTATACCTACCTGTATAGATCCGTTCGGGTACCCAGGCACTACGGCCCAAGGGTCCAGTCCATTCCCGGCCCATAGGATCCATCTCATCACTGGCCCTCATATATATATAGTAACCATCCAGTCCGTAGAGTATTTTGATGTCAAATCATTTTGATTTCAACACATCCCAATTCAGGGTTTGCAAATAACCCGAAAGAATGAGTATTCGCTCAATAGAGCAATCGAATTATAGGGACAATAATAAAAGAACATGCATAATCAGAGTAATTGCAGCGAATTATAAAACATTTAACTATTCTGAACTTACAATAGGAACGAATAAATATTTGCAGTAATTTAAAAGAAAATCAGGAATGCTTGCAGTATTTAAAAGAATGTTCTGGAATACTTGCCTCAATAAGCTTTAACCGCTATTACTGGTTGACTTTGGCGCGACTCTGATCGTTCGGCTTTATCGTCAAACTACTATCCTATTCTGGATACGATCCCAACATTCAGACCCTTCGGTTGGAACTTCGTTGATCTCGACGTCTAATCACTAGATCGTTCCTAGTCCGATGTCACGTCTCTGGTCTTCCGTCTAAAACCTACAGGGTTGAAAGACCCTGATTCAGATAACCGCTTAAGCTTAACATCAAATCGTTATCCTATTCTACCCATACGATTTCATCACCGAATTCATATTTATATGTATTATCGAAATACACATAGCAATTATGGTTCACATCTTCGAAACTCGGTTCGGTATTTAATTTCAAAAAATACGTATATTTGTCGTTTTGAAAAATAAGGTAATCGATTATTCACGAAATATCTTGTCACGTCACGTAAATAGGTTTCATAAAGTTCAATTATATCCTCGTTCGACGTTTCCGACAATTTCAGGTTACGTTCCCGTATTTTCGGAAGTAATTTTCTCGAAAATCGGGTAGCGTCTCCTTTATTTATCGGCCTACCCGTCGAAACAATTCGACGTCAATCACAACACAAACGCAACACCAAGCAATCCACAATCCAATTACCAATCCCAACCACCGATATGAATTCAATTATTATTTACTGTTATTCGTATCTTATTTTTCATTTCATTTCGAGATTACTTTCTCAACTAATTTTATTTCATTTATAAAGGTAGGACTCAGATAAGAATCATCATCGCCCACCGTCGGCTCGCCAAGGCTCATCGCCGACGGCGGTCAAGTTCGTCGGTACCCGATAAATTTCGGGTTTCCATACGAACCTCACCGATTAAAATAATTTTTCCCGCATGAAAATGAATTTTATTTTTATTTCACAAATATTAATCAGAGAATTTATGCAGAAAATAATTAAAATACTCCCAACAGCAGTCGAACGGATCCAAACGGGTAACATCACAACAGAAACAGCCGGAAAAACCAACCGAAATCGGAAACATAGGCGGCACCAACAACACAGTCCATACCACCGACTTCTCTACACGCAAAGACACACACATAAACATACAGATACGCACACACGCAACCCACACACACATATAACACGCCCCACGCGCCACCACTCCATCACCGAAAACTGGAGAGGGCAATGACGAAAATGGGGGAATGAACAGAGGAATAGAGGCGGGTGGGAAAGAAAGGGGAGAGAGAAGAATAGGGAGAAAATAAGGCGAGAGAGATTGATCGAGAGAGCAACATGAGAGAGAGGAGAGACCTGAGAGAGATAATCTGAGAGAGAGAGAGAGGCGGCGGAAGTGGAAGAACAAGGGGGGTGGGGGCTAGGTTTTGTTTTATATATATATATATATTTATTTTTTTTTCTTTGTTTTCTTTATTTTATTTTCATTGTATCCTGTTTCGATCATCATCTCGAATTTTATCATTATACATCGCGTGCAGAGATTCATCGGAAATATGAAATAATGCAAAAGTAATTCTATATATTTCTTAAAATCTTCAAATATTTAAAAATTACTAAAATAACATTTTTAAAACATTTTCAAATCGCACCTCAGACCCGTATTTTTACAGTTTAACTAGTACACATGTAATTAAATAGAAGCCAAAATATTTCCGAACTAATTTTAAAATTCACGAAATATTCCAAACTTAATAAAATAAAATTTTCATAATTTTTGAAACATTCTGGAATTAAATACTGTTTTTACAATTGAATGGAGTCAGAAAATCATTTAAAGATAATTAATTAATAAATAAAACATTGATTTCTAAATTTTATAAACTCCTAAAAATAATAAATAAAATTATAAAACAACAAAAATAAATTTAGGAGCAATTTTAGCATTTATAAGAATAAATATTCAATAAAATCATTTTAAAATGAATTAAATTCTTACAGCTCAATAATTAATTATAAAAGTAACCTTCGCGTCCAACAATTCACAACCAATTAAAAATACAGCAACACATAGCCGACAAATCCACCACATATTTTATTTATTTAATAATTCGATAATTACATTTACATATCGAATCCGAAAATAGGTTACTTAGCCACTAATTAACTGAAAAGACGATACGATTTTGATACCAAATTTGGATAATTCTCAAAATAGAGCTTCCTATAAAATACTTTATACATAAATAAGGTAATAATGTCTCGCCTTTTGAGATTATGGATTCTTATCGATATATAAAATGATTTGTGTATCGAGAATTTCACACCGGGACTCATACAGGTCAAACCGTACCCCGGATCGAAAAAGTCAAAACATGAAAAGTGTTCAGAATTATTAGATTAGGTTAGGAAAGAGTTTTCGGAAGAGTTTCGGGTTGTAAAAACGCAAAAAGATTGAAGTGGGACGATTTCTAATTCCAAAAAGTAATTTTATAATTATATAAAAATAATCATTTTTAATTCTATAAATCCTTATAAAATCATATAATATTCCAAAAATTACCAGAAAAATACCAAAATTATCTAGATTTAATTCTAGATAATTAAAGATTAAAATATTTAACTTTTTATCAGAAATACACATCCAAATATTAATATCCATCATCAAATAATTCACCAAATTCATAGAAAAATTACCTAATAATTATTTATTAATAAAAATAATTACATAATATTTCCCAGACGTTACATCCTTCCCCCTTAAAAGGATTTTGTCCTCAGAATCATGCTAAGGAACAGACACTGATACATTTCGAGTACCTTACTTAAAATTTCTCAGGACTCACTACTTTAATCACGATTCAACGGTCCTCTACCGTAATCAAATTTATCAGTTGCTTATGCAACCCCTAACTCAATCTTTACTTTATACATTTGGAGCTAAATTACTCTTCGTAGTCATACACACATGAATGCCTTATGGACTCGTTACACCTGTGACAACAAGACCAACTCATTCACAATCGTTATATCTATTTCATTGCCTCAAAGGACTAAATTAATTCACACTAATCTTCTTTTCTGTCTAATTCCAATAATTCGTGTTCATGAACTTTCTATTTTCACTGACTGTTCTACTCTACTGTTCATGTCCTCTTCTATTTGGTTAGTATGGCCTATACTCATTTTCTAATCAGATTCGAGAATCTTTAATCAGTCTCTTACACTTTCTATTCGTTTGCGCCCGATATACTGAGCTCATGGCGGTTGATGCTTCAAAATGTTCTAAATCTATTCAAAAACTAAAATTTAAAGGAAAATCTTGGAAATTGCATTTAACTTACCACTTTGGGGTATACTTCAATTTCTTTTCAATCACCATTAAGTATTGTAATAACCCCAATTTTTGGAAATTTTTGAAACCCTTATGAATAGTGTTTTTGCTGAATGAGAAAACTTTTCATGCCACACTATGTAGGGGTTCTGTTATGGATATTCTGGGATATTATTAGTACTCTATGAAGTATATAAGTGTATGTAAAGATCGTCAGAATCCAATTCCGAACACTTTGGTTTTTCCCGGAAATCCACAAGATACGGAGAGAATTGAGTATGAGGTAACAGGATAAAAAGGATTTAAATTAAAAGATTATAAGAGAGGATCATAAAAGGAATATAATGTATTGAGAAAGGTTAAGGGAATCCAAGTAATAAGATCCCGGGTATGATCCCTCAAATGATAAATGAGAACGAAAGTTAAGTGAACCGTATAACAGATCAGCGGTCATTAGGCAAACGATTAGGAAGTTAATCAAAGGGATTAATGGGAGTGATGTCATCCAACCAATAGAAAGAAGACAAGGAAGGAAGGATGACATCATGTGGATGAGATAAGCATGACATGGGAAGAGGAGGTGTGGTGGCTTTGTAACCACACAAATCCAAGGGCAAGAAGGTAACTTACTAAATCAAAAACAAAAATCAACCAACCAACCAAGCAAATCATTTCATTTTCATCAAGGCAAAACACAAAATTCTTCTTCTTCTTCATGAAGCTCTCGGGTTCTCTTCTTAAAAAATGGAAGTTCAAGCTCCTCCACTTATTATTTAGCAAGGTAATTATCCTAGCTTCTCCTAGTTAAGTTACATACTTCCTATAAGTTTAAGCTTCTAAATCCAAGCCAATCTTTTTCTATAAATCATCAAAGAAGATGGTGAATAGTGTTTTCAAGAACTAAAATTTGTGTTCTTGAAGTTTTGTTTAGATTAAGCTTGGATAAGGGCTTTAAAGATGATTCCAAGCCATCCCCTTGATTCTCCACTCTCCAAGGAAGGTATAATCTCTTAACCAAGCTTTGTTATTGAAAGTTAAGAGCATAAAATGAGTATTAGAGTTCATGAGAGGCTTGATGATTGTGTATGTAGAGATTAATGGGTTTTGGGTTGTTTTTGAAGTTGTAAATCTTGGTTGTTGATTTATGAACTTAAGTGTAGTTTAAATTCATGATAAAGAATAGTATAAATGGTTAATGTGGATTTGTTGGGATTGTTATGATGTGATAAGGATGGATGTTTGTTGTGTGTTGGATTTGAGGATGGTTTGTGTTGATTGTGGATAGTTTAAAAAATGGGAAATCGCGTAAATATAACCGTCGTAACGTCCGATTTTCTTTGGACTGTTTTTGTGCATAGCATTAGGACCCGAGAACCCCCTGCTAGCTTATGACCACTGCCATGTTTAGATAGCTCATGTTACGAGCTTCGTTTTGATATGTAGTTCGTTCGATTCCGATGCACGGTTTAGGAGAAACGACCGTTTCAAGTAACGGCGTTTCGCGAACGAAACTTTTTCCCTCGCCTTACTTTGAAACATAGGTTAAAGACCAAAAAGGGTTAATTAATGTGTGAAACATTTATGGTAAGTGTGTTAGGCAGTTGGTAAGTCATTCGCGAAGGAATCGCTTTAAAACTCGTAAAGGTTAAATTATTAAAAATGGTGGAGCCGAGGGTACCCGAGTGACTTAAGCGAATCAGTGAGCGTAAAACAAGCGTTAGAGTCTAAGTTAGTTAAAGTATAGATTTACAAGTGACTTTGGTTTAATTCCAACTTACTTGTTGTTTATAGGTTACCAGACTCGTCCCGAGCCATTCGTAACCCCCAGTCGCTCAGGCAAGTATTCTATCCGTTATACTGTTGTTGTGGTGATTATATGTATATGCATTATCTTGTGATATTGCATGATTGTTATTTAGCAAATGTTGCGATATATTGTAGCATGTGATATGGTATATATGCATGCCTGTTTTATATTCTGGAATTATATATCTGTTGGTTATTTGATAATACCTATGCTAGAGGATAGTTGTATCTTGCATATACCCTTAGTATAGGGACTCAAAGGTGAAAATATTTTCTAAAACCGGGAGTCGAGGATCCCGAGTAGATTTTGTATATATATGGATATGGATATATATATATATATTTATATATGGTTATAGTTTTCCAAACTATTAATCGAATAAGGTTTATTCGATAACTTTAAACTTTATTTATTATTGAATATTATTTGAATATTCATTCGAGGACTTATGACTCCTTTTATTTATTTATTGAATATTATTTGAATATTCATTTGAGGATCTATGACTCCGATTATTTGCTGAAATATATTCTTTATTTTATTAAAGAATAAGGTGTTAATAATCAAACTTATTTTCGATTATTCAAATAAAGATAATACTTTCATATAAGTATATCTTTGGTTATTTAATACTCGTTTCAAGTATAAGTTTTAATACTTCTACTTCAATTATTTTTATAAAGATTATTCTTTATGGGAATATTATTTAATTAATAATATTCAGATATTTGCTAATATTCTAGGGACTGATTTACTTCATTAAATCAGCCTTACTCCAAACACTCTTTAAAGTGTTTTCGAGTCTTCAAAATGATTTTTAAAGTCAGAGCGGATCCCAAAACGCATTTTTATATTTAAGATCTTCCTTTTTAAAGGGGATTTAAATACTCGCTCAAAACCTGGGGAATCCGGCTCTGTGGTGTATTTTATATTCGCAACGAGGTTGCAGATTTGGTAAACGAATTGATTACTTGCCCAACGTTCGGGAAGTAAGCCCATCTCATTGAGTCGGCATAAGCGACAGGCCGGGGTACGGTCTATTATTGTGTAAGTGGCTGGGTGACAGTCCATCAACGCGTGAGGGGCCGGGGTACGGTCGAGCGCAAGGTCCTAATGCGGCCAGGGTGATGACCGGTGAGGAATTCATCCATCTACTAGTAGAAAAGGTTACTTATTGGTATCTTTGCCTGATCAGCAGGATATCGGGTTTATGCCAAAATTCTTTTCCTTTCCAAAATTCATTGGATGTTTCGAACTCTGTTCATACTTTACATAACAGAGGTTCCAGGAAATGTTTAAGAGATATATATATGTGGATATATATATATCGGGACTAAATAAAGTATCTCGTAACTTTATTTCATTCAATAATATTTCAAAGATTGAATCTATTCAAATCTTGTCTTGTAGTCTCATCTATGTGATGAACTTTTGAAACTGATTATAACTTGAACGGTGGTAGTTCAAGTAGTATTGGGAAAGATATAAGTATATTGGGGTATTTGGTAACCTCATCTTTTAAACTTATATCTAATTAATAATTGTCTTATGAATGACAAAGATTTTTAGAAAAACGTTGAGACAAGGTTAGATATATGAGATCACCTTGCAGCGATATTTTTTTTATATATACAGTTATACACTGGGACTTTGTGTATATTATGCATGGAAGAGGACTTCCAATATTTTGAAAAGTATATAGGTATATATACTGAATATTTTGCGACTTCATCGCATTAAGATATCAAACTTGGTTCATTTCTTTTGACCAAGACTTTCATGAGTATTATGAGTAGGCTCATATATTGTAAATCATTATACATATTATTTTGGTGGGCTTGCTGCTCACCCTTGCTTTATTTCTTCATCACACAACAACAGTTAGGAAAGATGGCCAGACTCCAGCAGACCCAGCGCAAGCGCGTGGAAAGCGTCCCGCGTCTTCCCGTTGATGTCGTAGCTGCTATAGCTGCAGAGGTAGATCTATTGTAGATTAGACCATCTACTTTTGAGAATCAATTATGTATAATTATAACTTGTGGCAGATAATGGCAATTAACTGTAAATTATCAAGTAATCGTTTTGGGTTGTAATAACTTTTAAATTGTGGATTCAAAGACTTGTACTTATTTAAATTTCATCTCTGAGACTATAACGGGTTGTGGTGTGTGTTAGTGTGGGGTCACAGCATAAGGTTATTTATTATTAATTAAGTGAAGTGATATTGTGGAAAGAAAGACCGTGACGACCCGGATCCCCGACCCCGGATCTGGGGGTGTTACAGAAATGGTATCAGAGCTAAGCGTTATAAACCTCAGAGATGATGGGACGTTAAGATAATAAGTTCACTAAGATAATAAGAACTCTTGCCAAGTTCATAGTCGGACTACCTAACGTAGCACTAACAGTTAAAACCCTTATGGGAACCCTTATAAATGTAGCGATAGAAGCGTAGTTCGTTATCGTATAGAGTAGCGGGACTCCGAACCCTGAGGTTGAGGAGCAACAGCGCGATGATATTTTATTACTAATTGGAGATCGGATTGTGGATTCGATAGAGTGTCCTAATGCAGGACCGGATGATGTTGATATTAAGGATGTTGTCCTAGAAGGGATAGTTGCTGAGGAGGATCCCATGGAGGATCCTGACAAGAATGGATAAAGGACCACTGATGAATTGATGACCATGGTTAGGTCAACTACCAGAGGTAGGATTGGTCGATCACTACCGGAGGTTCGTTCAAATTTGTAAAGATAGTAACCCCTTTAACGCGGCTTACTCATAAGACTGAGAAGTTCGAATAGACAGAGAAATGCGAGAACAGCTTTTAAGAACTGAAGCAAAGGTTGGTGACGGCCCCTATGTTGGCGTTGCCGGATGGAAAAAGGAGATTTTGTGATTTGTAAGTGACGCTTCGCATAAGGAATTAGGGTGCTTCTTAGCGCAGCAAGATAATCGCGTCTGCGTCAAGACAATTAAGGTATTATGAAATTCGATATCCCCGCCCATGAGCTTAGGCTCGTTGTAATAGTTTTACCCTAAAGATTGGAGGCACTACTTGTATGGAGAGAAGTGCGAGAATTACCTAAGCCATAAGTGCTCTAGTACATTCTTACGTAGAAAGAGCTCAACATACGCCAGAGGAGGCGGTTAGAGCTAATCAAGAATTATGATTGGCAGATTCTTTATCATTCGGGGAAAGCCAATATGGTGGCTGATGCCCTTAGTAAAAAGGAGAGACTCAAGATGATAATGCCTTTTGGAGAGTTTATAAGAGATTTTGAGAAAATGGAAATAGAAGTGGAGGTAACCGGAGCCGGTACCGAAAAGCTGTTTGAGATTGCAATACAGCCCGAATTATTGGAAAAGATCATATTGTGCCAGAAAAAGTTATGAATGAAGGCAGAGAGCCAACAATTAGATAAAAGATTAATATCGAGAAAGATGATAAGGGAATAATGAGGTATTCCTATAGAATTTGGGTTCCGAAAGTTCAAGAGTGTAAGGATGAGAACTTAGATGAGAGCCATAGTTGAGGAATAAGATTTAGAGCAAACCCTGAACGCGATAGTCAGGGAGGTCGCCATCAAGATAGAAGGAACCCATGACATAATGAAGTGGAAAATGAGGATTTTAACGTACAAGATAACCCCAAGTATGGGAGAAGGATGAAACATTCCATACTAAGGAAATGGAAAGTCGAGTAAGGAAAGGAGACCCGAGACGGTACTCCAATATGGCAATTCATGGACCTGTCTAAAGAGAACTTAGACTATTATCCCCAACCACCACCCTGAGGGGACAATGCGGCAGGAAATTCTTTCATGACCTTTAAAGCGTTAAGCTCTCAGAGTTCCAAGGAACAAGTTGACCTAGTCGAGGCAAGAGCCTGGCTAAAGGAAATATAGGAATCATTTGAGATTCTAAATGATTGACGAACCACAAAGGACTGTTTTTGTCACTTACCCTCCTAAGAGAGAGGCCACCCGCCGGTGAAAGACCAAGAAAGGTACGGAGCCAGAGGTTATGATAAACTGATTAAAGTTCAGCCAATTGTTTTCGGGAAAGTAATTCCCAAGGTTATGGAGATAGTGTAAAAGCTTTAGAGCCAGAATAAAGGCAGACGAGTATGATGAATTGTGAATTTAAGTTGTAAAAGTTGTCAAGATTCGTTCTAAGGACACGAATCCGGAATGACGGGATGTTTGAAATCAATGCTTATGTTGTGTTGGTTCATGAAATAATGATAAGAGAAAGGGAAATAAAAAGGGACTGAAGTGGAAAGGGATATAAAGGCAAAAGAGTTTGAGGTATGATAAGGGAGTCGGGTATGAGGTAACCCTAAAGACTCATAGCAATAGAAATAGAAAAGTATGTAATCGTCAGGATGATGGTCCACCATGAGTTAAAATTGATGGTTGAAGGCATAAGAGATACATATATTGTACCCCCTTTAAGTTGGGAGGATTCGAGGAAACCTTGAGATAGTTCGAAGGATAAATATTGAGACACGGATAGACTGAGGAGACAAGAAAGTAAGAAATCAGGAAAAATTGGATGAAGGAAGTGACCTTCAATAATGTGAAATGTAAGACCGGTGGCTCGATACCCAGAAAGGGAGACGCCAGGTATGGGAGGTATCCCAACATTGAGGTGACTGTTGAGATAAACAACAAAAGTAAATAAGGAATTATTAAGAAGAAGTTCACGTTGAACACGACCAATATCCTCCAGAACATCCTTGTTTTCGTTACCAAATTAGGCAAGACAAGCGGATAATCGTTGTTATCTTATGGAGGCCATATTGATTGACCCCATTTTGAATACAGATGTTATTGTGAAATTAGACATATACTATCGAGGTGGGAATGATGGAATAAGACACCCTTATTAGGGATATATGACTTGATTTATCCATGGAAGGATGCAGGTACCTTTTAAAGGTGGAATTAAGGATAGAACAACGGTAACTTAAAATGAATCCTAGGGGAATGCATAAAGGTTGGCATTTCACCCTTAATAGGGATAGTATGAAATTTGACAATATGATTTGGAAAGGGTTAAGGTAACAATAACCTTTAAGAATTAGTGGAGAAATTTTTCAGAAGTATATAGACAATGGTTCTAGTAATAGTAAATGGTATTTTGATATGCCCTGTATCTAGGGAATACAGGAGGAACGATTGAAGGATAACCTTAGAGGTTTTACAAGGAGAAAGGAAATATTCAAAATTCTCAAGAATAAAAATGTGGATAAAGGAAATATGACGTAATTATAGTGTTGCCAAGTGGGGCACGTGTTAAACCACGAGAAAGTATGAATCGAACCAGTAATGGTCGAAATTATTCAGGGCAATTAGGACTTAAGATAAAAGATGTTCTAATTATGATTAAGAGTCAGTCATGACAGTGATTAACCTCTAAAGACTGAGGCAATAACTTATGGAAAAATGGTGATTTTTTTTTTTTTTTTTTTTTACTTATCAGATTTTAAGGAAAACATCTTCACTCAAGCAGTGATCGGAAATAGGGTAGAAAATTTGTGAAAGTGGTTAAAATGAAATTGACTGTAAGGAAATTTTACTATCAGGAAAGGCCAAAGAGGTGGCCGACACTTTAAAGGTAAGAGGATAATTATAGGCGCTTGTGCCAAAAGAATACAGTGATGATGGTTAAAGCTATGAAGGTTGTATTATGGTTTGGAAGATTGACATTCCTTCTGATGACTGTGCAATACCCAACCGTAATAGTAGTTCGGTAAAGGTTTAATTCGTGTAATCGCCAGGAGCGGGCAATCTATCTTAGAAGGTACTATCTTGAGAATAATCCAGGACCATGTTTCAGAAAGGACTAAACGAACCTTTGAGTTAAGTCTTCTATTTAAGGCATATGACTTAGAATGGTATTAACCTGCTATCGTTGCTTTGATTGAAACTCTTCTGCAATTTTATCTACTTCATGTCATGAAAGTACGTCAGAGTTTGGAGTGTTCTTCATGAATTGTGATTGGTGGTTATGTTAACTCCTTAGGAGAATTAGATACGAGATGTATGGACTCCGTATGGTTAGCTATTAAGACTTCATGGAAAATGAATGACTACAGTGGGTCAGTGGTGGACCATAGTAAGGCAGCAATGATTCTGCGAGTAATGAGCTGATTACAACCGTGAGAGTTGTATTGGAATGGGTGTTGAGATTGAGTACCACTAATCGGGTCGTGGTAGTGTATAAGTTATCATTGATAGACTAATTAAGTAGAGTATCTACCTAGTGAATAATTATTCTTTCTTATCAATAGAGAGTCGTATTATTATACGAGGAAGGATGCGGTGCAAGCATAGAATTCTAGTAACGATGATGTATAGAATGAGATCCCAGATTCGATTTTCGATGTCGAGGGAGTTTCAAAGGTGATTATGTATAAGCTCGAGGAAGAGCATGGGTCCATAGAATGATGGACGGGATAGAGAAAATATTTAGGCACGTGAAATGCGATGCTATAATACTGGATGTTGATATAAATACATATATGTTTTGTTCTCCTATGCCAACCCTCTATAGTTCAGAGGTAGGTTCCAAGCCAGATATTTTGTGGTAGTATATTTTTTCATATATACAATTCTCTTCAATTTGTTCTTTTCTCTTCTTTTCATTTCATGTAAGCTGAGAAGAACAACCCTTCCAGAAGGGGAGGTATTGCCGAATGACTATCTATCTTTGTGATAGAAGCCTAGTAGGATACCACATGTTGTTTAATTGCTTGTCAAGTACTAAAGGCTGGCCACCTTCTGTACTAACTATGCGATATAACAAGTGTTCATGATCATAGTGATCTCTCAACAAATTCCTTTACTTCTATTTGATTGATCAAATTTTGGAAAATAGAAACAACTGAAAAAGGAGTAATAAAGTGGTGGTAGTATGCGGAATGGGAACACATTCGTGATACTAAGGTTGACGTGGTTATTAAAAGGTTATAGAACGCTAACGAGCAAAAGTATAACCAGTATAATATTAGGAACGGAAGGTGATAGCGATTACGAACTGGAAAAGAATGGGTATTGAGAAGAAAAAGTTCTAATGCTAAAAGCTATAGTGAGAGTCTGTGCAATGGACTTGAAAGAATTTGGAATGATCACTAAATTCGGATTGAGTTATCTTACGACAATAGATCATATGTCATTATCGAGATGTCGCCTTATGAGATCCTTGAGGGAAGACAATGTCGATCTCCCTTATGTTAGGATGAAGTTATAGAGCGCAAGATGCTCGGACCCGCAGTAGTCCAAAGGACCAAGGATATGATAGATCTAATCAGAGGACGGCTGGTAGTAGCCCAAGATGAACATGATAAGTATGTTGATTTGACACGAAAGGATAAAGAGTATGAAATAGGGGACCTAGTAATGATATAGGTATCCCTTGGAAAGGATTGATGAGGTTCGGAAAGAAAGGAAAGCTAAGTCTACAATTTGTTGGACCCTTGGATATATTAAGACATTTGGGAAGTTAGCATATGAGCTAGCCCTAACCCCGAACATGTAGCAGGTCGTAACGTGTTTCATGTATCAATGTTAAGGAAGTGTAATTCAGATGCCAGATAAATAGAGGCATATGAGCGCATAGATATGCAACCCGACGTAACCTATATGGAGCAACTAGAAAGGGTTATAGATCGAAAAGGGACAAGTGCTTAGGAGAAGGGTTATCAAACTAGTCAGAGTTTGATGGTAGAACCACAATGTGGGAAAATTGACTCGAGAGTTAGAAAGTGCAATGCAAAGAGAGTATCCCTATTTATTTCTATCTGATTCCGGGACGGAATCCTTTTAAGGAGGGGAGACTGTAATAACCCCAATTTTTGGAAATTTTTGAAACCCTTATGAATAGTGTTTTTGCTGAATGAGAAAACTTTTCATGCCACACTATGTAGGGGTTCTGTTATGGATATTCTGGGATATTATTAGTACTCTATGAAGTATATAAGTGTATGTAAAGATCGTCAGAATCCAATTCCGAACACTTTGGTTTTTCCCGGAAATCCACAAGATACGGAGAGAATTGAGTATGAGGTAACAGGATAAAAAGGATTTAAATTAAAAGATTATAAGAGAGGATCATAAAAGGAATATAATGTATTGAGAAAGGTTAAGGGAATCCAAGTAATAAGATCCCGGGTATGATCCCTCAAATGATAAATGAGAACGAAAGTTAAGTGAACCGTATAACAGATCAGCGGTCATTAGGCAAACGATTAGGAAGTTAATCAAAGGGATTAATGGGAGTGATGTCATCCAACCAATAGAAAGAAGACAAGGAAGGAAGGATGACATCATGTGGATGAGATAAGCATGACATGGGAAGAGGAGGTGTGGTGGCTTTGTAACCACACAAATCCAAGGGCAAGAAGGTAACTTACTAAATCAAAAACAAAAATCAACCAACCAACCAAGCAAATCATTTCATTTTCATCAAGGCAAAACACAAAATTCTTCTTCTTCTTCATGAAGCTCTCGGGTTCTCTTCTTAAAAAATGGAAGTTCAAGCTCCTCCACTTATTATTTAGCAAGGTAATTATCCTAGCTTCTCCTAGTTAAGTTACATACTTCCTATAAGTTTAAGCTTCTAAATCCAAGCCAATCTTTTTCTATAAATCATCAAAGAAGATGGTGAATAGTGTTTTCAAGAACTAAAATTTGTGTTCTTGAAGTTTTGTTTAGATTAAGCTTGGATAAGGGCTTTAAAGATGATTCCAAGCCATCCCCTTGATTCTCCACTCTCCAAGGAAGGTATAATCTCTTAACCAAGCTTTGTTATTGAAAGTTAAGAGCATAAAATGAGTATTAGAGTTCATGAGAGGCTTGATGATTGTGTATGTAGAGATTAATGGGTTTTGGGTTGTTTTTGAAGTTGTAAATCTTGGTTGTTGATTTATGAACTTAAGTGTAGTTTAAATTCATGATAAAGAATAGTATAAATGGTTAATGTGGATTTGTTGGGATTGTTATGATGTGATAAGGATGGATGTTTGTTGTGTGTTGGATTTGAGGATGGTTTGTGTTGATTGTGGATAGTTTAAAAATGGGAAATCGCGTAAATATAACCGTCGTAACGTCCGATTTTCTTTGGACTGTTTTTGTGCATAGCATTAGGACCCGAGAACCCCCTGCTAGCTTATGACCACTGCCATGTTTAGATAGCTCATGTTACGAGCTTCGTTTTGATATGTAGTTCGTTCGATTCCGATGCACGGTTTAGGAGAAACGACCGTTTCAAGTAACGGCGTTTCGCGAACGAAACTTTTTCCCTCGCCTTACTTTGAAACATAGGTTAAAGACCAAAAAGGGTTAATTAATGTGTGAAACATTTATGGTAAGTGTGTTAGGCAGTTGGTAAGTCATTCGCGAAGGAATCGCTTTAAAACTCGTAAAGGTTAAATTATTAAAAATGGTGGAGCCGAGGGTACCCGAGTGACTTAAGCGAATCAGTGAGCGCAAAACAAGCGTTAGAGTCTAAGTTAGTTAAAGTATAGATTTACAAGTGACTTTGGTTTAATTCCAACTTACTTGTTGTTTATAGGTTACCAGACTCGTCCCGAGCCATTCGTAACCCCCAGTCGCTCAGGCAAGTATTCTATCCGTTATACTGTTGTTGTGGTGATTATATGTATATGCATTATCTTGTGATATTGCATGATTGTTATTTAGCAAATGTTGCGATATATTGTAGCATGTGATATGGTATATATGCATGCCTGTTTTATATTCTGGAATTATATATCTGTTGGTTATTTGATAATACCTATGCTAGAGGATAGTTGTATCTTGCATATACCCTTAGTATAGGGACTCAAAGGTGAAAATATTTTCTAAAACCGGGAGTCGAGGATCCCGAGTAGATTTTGTATATATATGGATATGGATATATATATATATATTTATATATGGTTATAGTTTTCCAAACTATTAATCGAATAAGGTTTATTCGATAACTTTAAACTTTATTTATTATTGAATATTATTTGAATATTCATTCGAGGACTTATGACTCCTTTTATTTATTTATTGAATATTATTTGAATATTCATTTGAGGATCTATGACTCCGATTATTTGCTGAAATATATTCTTTATTTTATTAAAGAATAAGGTGTTAATAATCAAACTTATTTTCGATTATTCAAATAAAGATAATACTTTCATATAAGTATATCTTTGGTTATTTAATACTCGTTTCAAGTATAAGTTTTAATACTTCTACTTCAATTATTTTTATAAAGATTATTCTTTATGGGAATATTATTTAATTAATAATATTCAGATATTTGCTAATATTCTAGGGACTGATTTACTTCATTAAATCAGCCTTACTCCAAACACTCTTTAAAGTGTTTTCGAGTCTTCAAAATGATTTTTAAAGTCAGAGCGGATCCCAAAACGCATTTTTATATTTAAGATCTTCCTTTTTAAAGGGGATTTAAATACTCGCTCAAAACCTGGGGAATCCGGCTCTGTGGTGTATTTTATATTCGCAACGAGGTTGCAGATTTGGTAAACGAATTGATTACTTGCCCAACGTTCGGGAAGTAAGCCCATCTCATTGAGTCGGCATAAGCGACAGGCCGGGGTACGGTCTATTATTGTGTAAGTGGCTGGGTGACAGTCCATCAACGCGTGAGGGGCCGGGGTACGGTCGAGCGCAAGGTCCTAATGCGGCCAGGGTGATGACCGGTGAGGAATTCATCCATCTACTAGTAGAAAAGGTTACTTATTGGTATCTTTGCCTGATCAGCAGGATATCGGGTTTATGCCAAAATTCTTTTCCTTTCCAAAATTCATTGGATGTTTCGAACTCTGTTCATACTTTACATAACAGAGGTTCCAGGAAATGTTTAAGAGATATATATATGTGGATATATATATATCGGGACTAAATAAAGTATCTCGTAACTTTATTTCATTCAATAATATTTCAAAGATTGAATCTATTCAAATCTTGTCTTGTAGTCTCATCTATGTGATGAACTTTTGAAACTGATTATAACTTGAACGGTGGTAGTTCAAGTAGTATTGGGAAAGATATAAGTATATTGGGGTATTTGGTAACCTCATCTTTTAAACTTATATCTAATTAATAATTGTCTTATGAATGACAAAGATTTTTAGAAAAACGTTGAGACAAGGTTAGATATATGAGATCACCTTGCAGCGATATTTTTTTTATATATACAGTTATACACTGGGACTTTGTGTATATTATGCATGGAAGAGGACTTCCAATATTTTGAAAAGTATATAGGTATATATACTGAATATTTTGCGACTTCATCGCATTAAGATATCAAACTTGGTTCATTTCTTTTGACCAAGACTTTCATGAGTATTATGAGTAGGCTCATATATTGTAAATCATTATACATATTATTTTGGTGGGCTTGCTGCTCACCCTTGCTTTATTTCTTCATCACACAACAACAGTTAGGAAAGATGGCCAGACTCCAGCAGACCCAGCGCAAGCGCGTGGAAAGCGTCCCGCGTCTTCCCGTTGATGTCGTAGCTGCTATAGCTGCAGAGGTAGATCTATTGTAGATTAGACCATCTACTTTTGAGAATCAATTATGTATAATTATAACTTGTGGCAGATAATGGCAATTAACTGTAAATTATCAAGTAATCGTTTTGGGTTGTAATAACTTTTAAATTGTGGATTCAAAGACTTGTACTTATTTAAATTTCATCTCTGAGACTATAACGGGTTGTGGTGTGTGTTAGTGTGGGGTCACAGCATAAGGTTATTTATTATTAATTAAGTGAAGTGATATTGTGGAAAGAAAGACCGTGACGACCCGGATCCCCGACCCCGGATCTGGGGGTGTTACAAGTATATTCATTGAGTGAGAATCTGCTAATATTCGAAAGGAAGTATTAATTTGGAACGAAATGAATCATAACTTTATTCAAAACCCGGTCTCTTTGTACTAATATTCATTTTGTTGTCCTATCAAATTAGATATCAATACGAACTTTGATGCTCACCACGTCCCATACTGAAGTCAACATCAATCATCTGTATTAATACCACCTTTGATATCTAACAACAAAGAAAGTATCAGCATAACCCAGAAGACGGATCAAATCCTATTCTTTAATTCCTAACTTTTCAAATTCTTTTAACCATTTCCCAACAATCTTAATGGTATCCACTATATTCAAAACATCTGTCCCTAAATGGACCTTTTATGGCTGGTAGTTAACCAAGCAATGATAGCTCATAATCCATTCTAACCATAATTCATATCTTTGAAGCTGAGAATGCAGCTGCTATTTTTTTAACTTTTCGCAAGCATATCTTCAGGCGTTCAACTTGGTCTTCCTTAGTCCTTGAATTAGCGAGGATGTTATCAATAAATACAATTGCACTATCCCAATACTCCTGGTACATTGTGTTTACTTAATCTTCAACTTACAATTTTTTTTTGATAATTAACGCATAACTTTATACCTCCACTTTCTTTTTCCATGACCACTTTTGGGCACCGCGCAAAGTACTCTTTATTTCATTATTCTTTCATTCCACCTTCCTAAAGTTTACTTTAACTCATTATTTCATGCCTATTGAGTTATACAATACAGGGCTTTTGACACCAGCTTGACTCGGTGCAGTAACCGACGAGAAATTCTTACCTCATTCCCCAAGGTAACCTTGGAAAATCATTCGCTCGAACCTCCGGGACTTCATTTTAATTTTAAAGAATTCAGACATGAGTTCATTGCAACGTTCTTCTCTAGCAGTTCGCCATCAATACCTTTGCTTAATCATCCTTGTTTACACGCATTTTTGGAATGAATTCCTATCTCTAACTATCGACGTTTCACCTCATTCTCCTAAAAGTTCGGGCACAACCGACATTCCCAACTTGTATATTTCCTGGATTATTTTATAAAATTTCTTTATCATCCTTTTTGATTCCACTTCTTTCTTTATTTTTTTCTCCATTCTCATTATCCATTATCTCTTTTAAACATAACGAATTTATTTTTCTTAGTAATATTAATTTGTTTATTATTGGATAGGTCATTCCTAGAGTTCACACTGGAATGAAGGCTTTTATTTATAATATTTAAATTCTTACAAACAGAATTATCGAATTTCATCGGTAGCTATTTTCTTAGCCTTTCTTAACTCATCACGGATCGCGTATTTGACTTTACCTCATTGGTCAACATTTCTTTTCCTTGAGTTCACATGCGGACTTCATTAGTCTCCGTCTTACCTTAGATGCTTGAATTTGCAAGTTTCCCAGTATTTCACAGCATCTTCCATTAAATCGTAATTCGACATTGATGTACATTCACGTACTTCATGGAGTATTATTATAGATGGTAACATTTCTTTGCCCTATTTTGGATCTTCAGTTCTTGAAAATATTCTTCTCACTAGCATGAACCAATAACTTTCTTGTTCCTTTTGTCTATTGAAAAGGCGTATTCATCTAGATAAAATCTAGCACAGGCTTGCAGCAACATTACACTACTTTTACTAATTTCCACTTCTGCTGATGCCATTACTTCCTCTAAATTTCTAATTGCTTTAATTTTTGGATCTGAAAATCATATTAGAGTTTGACTCAATCTAATTGGAATCGATCTCCATTTAACTAACCATTAGTTGGTAAAGTTGATCAATTAATTCCTTAAACTAATCACTTAAACCAAGTGCTGACTAGCTAACTGGAATCAAAGACCAATTCTATAAAGTCGAGTTGGTCATAACAATTTCTCAAGACCCAAAATTGCAATCATTTGGAATACTGACGAGAACGACAATATACTTCTTTATTCGTGATCATAGAGTAATTTCTGCAAATTTGGGCAGCACTTCCCCTATGTTATTGACTACCATTCGGACTCAAGCCGACACCATTAATCAACCAAGCATCCACCATCATATCTGTCCACTGTCCTCAATCAAATTCATCAATTCCCACAATTCACCTTTGATCAGCATCTGACTGGCATAACATATATCTTTTTAATTGGGATTGGGTCTGAAACCCACAATGATTAATATAACCATACATTTCTCAATTCTTTTAGAATATTACGAATTGTCATTAATGAACTTAAGGTTTGATTTTATGATTCTTTTAATTTATTTCTGAACATTATTAATCGGTTTATCTTTTAATAACTGTGCATGGTCTTCATTATTACCGTCACAATCAATCGTTAGATCATTATTTCTTAAAAAGTTTCACAGTCGAGTCACCATTCCTTCATCTCCACTTATGTTCCCGTATCAAACTTTCGTCACTGACCCGGGTATAGCATTAAATTCACCATCACTTATTTACACAAGTTAGAGAACTTCACAACTTCTTGAAGAACACGTTCGAAGTTCGATTACATTTAAGATTTCTTCCATCTTGAATTTTCACGACAAATGTCTTCCCACGATGACGGGATATTTCGCGTAGTAATTGCATGTCTGAATCATTGTTCAGAATTCCCTTGATCTTTGATTGTCATCCCGACCCTCGTTTATTTTGTCTGACGCACACCACCTTACTTCCTTATTTTGTAATTAATGTACGATTCGCTAACCATTCATTTCACGTCGAAATCCTCTGGTTTGAAGTGCTTCACGCTAACGCAATCTACCATACTGATGAGATCCTCATAACACGAACAACTATCAGATTTGATATCCTTTCCCTGACTACGTTGTCGGTGTATCCATTCTTCCTTGCTTGAATTGTCCATCATTTATCGACTTGCAATCATATTCTCCTTTGACACCGTAATTCTACCTATCACATGGGACTATTCTATTTCTTTTATAATCGTTAGAGAGCAGACTTGATGAAAGAGGAGAGTTTGTGAATATGATTTGGATTGAAAACTGAATAAGGAAGCAGTTGGAAGAATTTGTAAATCAATAACTTGAAGGAAGAAAAATGAGTGAAGATTTAAATGTGAATGAGACAACCATATTCATACTCAAGATGGCCAGTCTTTTATACTATATGGCATACAGCACATGATTAGGTGCCGTCCCACCCGACACTTCGTCATTTCAACAAAGTGTCATATCACAACACTGTTTGTCTCAATCAGGAATCAAGAATTTGAGAAGAGAAAGAATACCATAAATTTTCTTTCATTTCCGCCTCCTATGATTTAAAATAGAAGAAGCTCATACGTCTTCAAGAATCAAGAAGAATATATGCTATCATATTTGCAAAAAAATAACATTGTAGATCACCATTGGTCACCGTCCACGCTTCATTTATGTATGCCCTTGGGAAGCATTCGAATGGAAAATTCACAGTTTCGGCCACATTACAATTTCAGAATATTGTCGGGAAATACCTCCACATTAAATGCTTCAATGATTGGATCATAATTGCGTCCTTGCAAAATTTATAACCACTGCTTCGGATTCCATTTACACAGCATAAGATAACCATTGATCACGCAATGCCCCAACTTCGATGATCAGGATATTATTATTTTTTCCGCCAATATTCTGGAAGAGTCTTCCATTTCCTTCAACCATCCTCTGTCCGTTCGAATCACAATTTCCGTTAAGTTTTAATAATTTCACAAATAATGTTTTAAGATGTTGATTCAATTATTGATATCATTAAATAAAATTTATGTTCATTTCTCACGGAACTTTAGACTTTCTCCCTGTTGGTGGGTCCACTTGATCCTTCGGACTAATAGCACTGAGTCTAATTCCATTCTTCTTTTTAGGTCATTTTCTGTTTATAATAAGAAGGAACTTAAGTAGTAATTCGACAACCAATTTGTAAAACTCATTTCATGCCAAAAATCTTCTGAAAGTTCATTAAGAAAATCTCTTCCGAAATATCATTTTAAAATTTTGGAAATCAAATATTTGGTCGTCATTACTATATAAGTTACTTGCTATTTTCCTGATTTACCAATGAAGTGTCTAATTAAAAAAAATGCCCATATAAGGGTCTTTCTACTTCGGTACGCCTTCTATTCTTTTCCTTGGATCCTGCTCGCACTTATTAGTCGACGAAACTTCCTTTAGTGTTGTATACCATTTTATTCCTAACTCGAACCCAATGCTGACGTCTACCAATATCTTTCATATTCTCGTCGTCGTCCTTGACGTTATGATTAAAACCATGCAGGTGATTCGATGTTCCGTCTGTAGATAAGGGCGCATCTTCTTGCTAGTCTTACCTATACCTAGTAAGGTAGATATCATTCCTCGCGCAACTCCCGATAAGTGATAAGAATCTTCTTGCAATGGTGGTGACTTCGAAACGTGCAACATTGGTTCTTCATCAGCTTCCATCAACTGGTTGCCTCCGGCGTGAAACTCGTCCTACTACCTAATTCTAAGTTAGATCATACCAAAATTCACCTAACATTTCTTTCACCAGTTCTCACCAAAATCAATCACATTTTTCTCAAAACCATATGAAAGGTAGGGTAACATACCCAATCTCCGTCGATCTGTCAATTCCTCATTACTGTAGGATCTAAAAATTCAATATACCTATAGCGTTGCGACATTTGCCTTACATTTTCTCAGCAATCCTATCTTACCAACTCTATATCAGATCTGCTAACCCTAATTCGCACTCAACTCAATTTATCCTGAGTATGCCTAGAGTCTTTCCTATCTTCTACGACCTATCATTCCTATCTTTTTTTCACCTATTCTTATTTCAGTGACAAATAACCTGCAGCTCTGATGCCAACTTGTAACAATCCTAAATCTGTGGTCAAGATTTGGTGTCACGAAACAATCTTTACATAAAATAAAAGAATGTTCAATTAACCCATTTAATCCGGATTGTTTACAGGTTATGGTATGAAACAAGAATCTAATCTTCTACAACTTTTAACAACTAAAATACAAATGAGAATACCTTTGTGCTAACGCTATTGTCATATTCCTCTAATTTCTTCAACTTCTCGCAACGGAGATTTCTCTAACTTCTGATGTCTATCACAACTATTCACTTTTATCCTTATCTGTTTCTGGCAGAAATAAGAATTTACAAAGCAAGAGTGAGCCAAAAATGCCCAGCAAGTATATAATATGAGTTTTAAGCATTAATATCAAAAGAAAACTTCCGGACAAAATCTCAAAACAATTTTAAACAATTCTATTTATTTGAATGAGTTGAGCGAATAAACGTTGGCTGTCACCAGCCTTTAACTATAAATTCAAAATTGACAAGCGATTCCCCGATTCATCTCCAGAATCAGGGTTCTGTCCGGTTTTGGAATCATGAAAACCTTTCGAGAGAGAATGTCGTTAATGGCGATCAACAATAAATTAGACTGGATACTAGTATAATTTTCACACTTTTACCCTGCTGATCAGTCAGGATATAGTGTAGATCTATACCTACATGTATAGATCCGTTCGGGTACCCAGGCACTACGGCCCAAGGGTCCGATCCATTCCCGGCCCATAGGATCCAGCTCATCACTAGCCCTCATATATATATATAGTAACCATCCAGTCCGTAGAGTATTTTGATGTCAAATCATTTTGATTTCAACACATCCCAATTCAGGGTTTGCAAATAACCCGAAAGAATGGTTATTCGCTCAAGAGAGCAATCGAATTATAGGGACAAGAATAAAAGAACATGCATAATCAGAGTAATTGTAGCGAATTATAAAACATTTAACTATTGCAGTATTTTAAAGAATGTTCTCGAATACTTGCCTCAATAAGCTTTAACCGCTATTACTGGTTGACTTTGACTCGACTTTGATCGTTCGGCTTTATCGTCAAACTACTATCCTATTCTGGATACGATCCCAACACTCAGACCTTTCGGTTGGAACTTCGATGATCTCGACGTCTAATCACTAGATCGTTCCAAGTCCGATGTCACGTCTCGGTTCTTCCGTCTAAAACCTACAGGGTTGAAATACCCTAATTCAGATAACCGCTTAAGGTTAACATCAAATCGTTATCCTATTCTACCCATACGATTTCATCACCGAATTCATATTTATATGTATTATCGAAATACACATAGCAATTATAGTTCATATCTTCGAAACTCGGTTCGGTATTTAATTTCGAAAAATACGTATATTTGTCGTTTTGAAAAATAAGGTAATCGATTATTCACGAAATATCTCGTCACGTCACGTAAATAGGTTTCATAAAGTTCAATTATATCCTCGTTCGACGTTTCTGACAATTTCAGGTTACGTTCCCGTATTTTTGGAGTTAATTTTCCCGAAAATCGGGCAGCGTCTCCCTTATTTATCGGCCTACCCGCCGAAACAATTCGACGTCAATCACAACACAAACGCAACACCAAGCAATCCACAATCCAATTACCAATCCCAACCACCAATATGAATTCAATTATTATTTACTGTTATTCATATCTTATTTTTCATTTTATTTCGAGATTACTTTCTCAACTAATTTTATTTCATTTATAAACGTAGGACTCAGATAAGAATCATCATCGCCCACCGTCGGCTCGCCAAGGCTCATCGCCGACGGCGGTAAAGTTCGTCAGTACCCGATAAATTTCGGGTTTCCATACGAACCTCACCGATTAAAATAATTTTTCCCGCATGAAAATGAATTTTATTTTTATTTCACAAATATTAATCAGAGAATTTCTGCAGAAAATAATTAAAATACACCCAACAGCAGTCGAACGGATCCAAACGGGTAATAGCACAACAGAAACAGCCCGAAAAACCAACTTGAATCGGAAACATAGGCGGCACCAACAACACAGTCCACACCACCGACTTCTCTACACGCAAAGACACACACACAAACATACAGATACGCACACACGCAACCCACACACACATATAACAGGCCCCACGCGCCACCACTCCCTCGCCGGAAACAGAGAAGGCAATGACGAAAATGGGGGAATGAACAGAGGAATAGAGGCGGGTGGGAAAGAAAAGGGAGAGAGAAGAATAGGGAGATAATAAGGCGAGAGAGATTGATCGAGAGAGCAACAGGAGAGAGAGGAGACACCTGAGAGAGATAATCTGAGAGAGAGAGGCGGATGAAGTGGAAGAAAGGGGGAGTGGGGGCTAGGTTTTATTTTATATATATATATATATTTTTTTTTTTTGTTTTCTTTAATTTATTTTCGTTATATCCCGTTTCGATCATCAATCTCAAATTTTATCATTATACATCGCGTGCAGAGATTCATTGGAAATATGAAATAATGCAAAAGTAATTCTATATATTTCTTAAAATCTTCAAATATTTAAAAAATTACTAAAATAACATTTTTAAAACATTTTCAAATCGCACCTCGGACCCGTATTTTTACAGTTTAACGAGTACATGTGCGATTAAATAGAAGCCAAAATATTTCCGAAATAATTTTAATATTCACGAAATAATTTTTGAAATATTCTGGAATTAAATACTGATTTTACAATTGAATGGAGTCAGAAAATCATTTAAAGATAATTAATAAATAAAATATTAATTTCTAAATTTTATAAACTCCTAAAAATAATAAATAAAATTATAAAACAACAAAAATAATTTTAGGAGCAATTTTAGCATTTATGAGAATAAATATTCAATAATATCATTTTAACATGAATTAAATTCATACAGCTCAATAATTAATTATAAAATTAACCTTCGCGTCCAACAATTCACAACCAATTGATAATACAGCAACACATAGCCGACAGATCCACCACATATTTTATTTATTTAATAATTCGATAATTACATTTACATATCGAATCCGAAAATAGGTTACTTAGCCACTAAGTAACTGAAAAGTCGATACGATTTTGATACCAAATCTGGATAATTCTCAAAACAGAGCTTCCTATAAAATACTTTATACAAAAATAAGGTAATAATGTCTCGCCTTTTGAGAATATGGATTCTTATCGATATATAAAATAATTTGTGTATCGAAAATTTCACACCGGGACTCGTACAGGTCAAACCGTACACCGGATCGAAAAAGTCAAAACATTAAAAGTGTTCAAAATTATCAGATTAGGTTAGGAAGGAGTTTTCGGAAGAGTTTCGGGTTGTAAAAACGCAAAAATGATTGAAGTGGGACGATTTCTGATTCCAAAAAGTAATTTTATAATTATGTAAAAATAATCATTATTAATTCTATAAATCCGTATAAAATCATATAATATTCCAAAAATTACCAGAAAAATACCAAAATTATCTAGTTTTAATTCTAGATAATTAAAGATTAAAATATTTAACTTTTTATCAGAAATACACATCCAAATATTAATATCCATCATCAAATAATTCACCAAATTCACAGAAAAACTACCTAATAATTATTTATTAATAAAAATAATTACATAATATTTCCCAGACGTTACACGGCCCGTAGCCAAGAAAGGTCTCCCCAAGATTATGGGAATCTTCTTATCTTCCTCGAAATCCTAGAATAACAAAGTCTGCAGGAAAGAAGAGCTTATCCACCTTTACTAGCACATCCTCCACTATGCCTCGTGGGTATGTAATAGACCGATCAGCCAATTGTAGAGACATGTAGGTGGGCTTTGGATCAGGCAAATTCAACTTTTTGAAGATAGACAACGATATCAGATTGATGCTTGCTCCCAAATCGCACAGGCATCTGTCAAAAGAACACTTGCCAATAATGCAAGGAATGGTGAATC
The DNA here is from genome assembly GCF_009905375.1 of Apium graveolens. NCBI lineage: Eukaryota > Viridiplantae > Streptophyta > Magnoliopsida > Apiales > Apiaceae > Apium > Apium graveolens. Next base: position 169,207,626 of record NC_133654.1, on the reverse strand, counting down.
TACCCTGATCTTTAAGCTTTGGAGGTAATTTTTATTGCAGCACAACACTGCACTCTTCCATTAGAGCAACGGTCTCTAGGTCTTCCAGTTTCACCTTCCAGTTTCACATGCATTTGCTCCAGAGCCTCAGCGAAAGGTATATTGATGTGAAGTTTCTTGAACACCTCCAGAAACTTACCGAACTGCTTATCCAGCTTTTGTTGTTGCAATCTCTTAGGGAAAGGTGGTGGAGGATAGAGCTGTTTCTCCCATGTATTACCTTCAGGCAGAGTGTGTTCAACAGTAGTCTTCCTTGGTTCTGCCGCTTTCTCCTTTTGCTTAGTTTCTTCATCGCCAACTTCAGCTTCTCCATCTTTTGCTTTTTCAGCATTAACAACTTTTCCAGACCTTAAAGTAATAGCCTTGACTTGCTCTTTAGCTTCCTTTCTGCCTGGCACTTCAGTATCACTGAGAAGTGTGCCAGGTTGACAATTGAGCACTGTATTGGCTATTTGAATGATTTGATTTTCCAAAGTCTTGATATAAACAGCCTGACTTTTGCACAACGGCTTAAGTTCCTCAAATCAGCACTAGAAGGTGGAGCAGCACCTCCTTGTTGAGGATATGATTGCATTTAAGCATAATGTTGTGGTTGCTGAATCCAGGTGGATTAAACTGTTTACTTACGCCTTGCTGATATGGTTGCTGAATAGCATTCTGATTATTACTCCAACTGAAATTTGGATGATTTCTGTTGTTAGGATGATAAGTAGCTGGCACAGACTAACAATAGAAATCATCCAAATTTCAGTTGGAGTAATAATCAGAATGCTATTCAGCACCCATATCAGCAAGGCGTAAGTAAACAGTTCAATCCACCTGGATTCCAGCAACCACAACATTATGCTCAAAGGCTATCATATCCTCAACAAGGAGGTGCAGCTCCACCCTCTAGTGCTGATTTTGAGGAACTTAAGATGTTGTACAAAAGCCAGGCGGTTTCCATCAAGACCTTGGAAAATTAAATCGGTCAAATAGCCAATGCAGTGCTCAATCATCAACCTGGCACACTTCCCAGTGATACTGAAGTGCCAGGCAGGAAGGAAGCTAAAGAGCAAGTCAAGGCTATTACCTTAAGGTCTAGAAAAGTTGCTGATGCTGAAAAAGCAAAAGAAGGAGAAGCTGAAGTTGGTAATGAAGAAGCTAAGCAAAAGGAGAAAGCTGCGGAACCAAGGAAGACTACTGTTGAACACACTCTGCCTGACGGTAATACAGGGGAGAAACAGCTCTATCCTCCATCACTTTTCCCTAAGAGATTGCAACAACAAAAGCTGGATAAGCAGTTTGGTAAGTTTCTGGAGGTGTTCAAGAAACTTCACATTAATATACCTTTCGCTGAGGCTCTGGAGCAAATGCCTAGTTATGCGAAATTTATGAAGAGTATTCTTTCAAGGAAGGTGAAACTGGATGACCTTGAGATCGTTGCTTTAACGGAAGAATGCAGTGCTGTGCTGCAACAAAAGTTACCTCCAAAGCTTAAAGATCCGGGTAGCTTCACCATTCCTTGCACCACTGGCAAGTTGTCTTTTGACAAGTGCCTCTGTGATTTGGGAGCAAGGATCAATCTGGTGCCGTTGTCGATCTTCAAAAAGTTGAACTTGCCTGATCCAAAGCCCACCTACATGTCTCTACAATTGGCTGATCGTTCTATTACATACCCACGAGGCATAGTGGAGGATGTGCTAGTAAAGGTGGATAAGCTCTTCTTTCCTGCAGACTTTGTTATTCTTGATTTCGAGGAAGATAAGAAGATTCCCATAATCTTGGGGAGACCTATTTTGGCTACAGGCCATACCTTGATAGATGTATAGAAAGGTGAACTTACTATGAGGGTGCAGGATCAGGATGTGACATTCAATGTATTCAAAGCGAATGAAATTCCCTACAGAAGATGAGGAATGCTTAAAAGTGGATTTGATTGATTCTGCGGTTACTTCAGAACTTGATCATATGCTAATGTCTGATGCATTAGAGAAAGCCTTAGTGGGGGATTTTGACAGTGATGATGAGGATGGCAATGAGCAACTACAATATCTAAATGCTTCTCCTTGGAGGCGAAAGCTAGACATGCCATTTGAATCTCTTGATACTTCTGACCTCAAAAATGCTGAAGGAAAGCTCAAACCATCTATTGATGAAGCACCTACCTTGGAGCTTAAACCATTACCTGAACACTTGATGTATGCTTTTTTAGGTGATGCATCTACTTTACCTGTTATTATTGCATCTGACCTTTCAGGTAGTGAGGAGGACAAGCTCTTGAGGATCTTGCAAGAATTCAAATCGGCTATCGGATGGACTATAGCAGACATAAAAGGGATAAGCCCTTCGTACTACATGCATAAGATTCTTCTAGAGGAGGGTAGTAAGCCGACTATTGAGCAACAACGCAGACTTAATCCTATCATGAAAGAAGTGGTGAAGAAAGAAATTCTGAAGTGGTTGGATGCAGGAATCATTTATCCTATTTCTGATAGTTCTTAGGTGAGCCCCGTGCAATGTGTACCTAAGAAAGGAGGTATTACTGTGGTAGCAAATGAGAAGAACGAGCTTATCCCCACTCGAACAGTCACTTGATGGAGGGTATGCATGGATTACAGAAAGTTGAACAAGGCCACGAGGAAGGATCACTCCCCTCTTTCATTTATTGATCAGATGCTTGACAGGTTGGCCGGTCATGAGTATTATTGTCTTCTAGATGGTTATTCAGAGTATAATCAGATATGTATTGCACCAGAGGATCAAGAAAAGACTACCTTCACTTGTCCATTTGGCATATTTGCTTTTCACAGAGTTTCGTTTGGCTTATGTGGCGCACCTGACCACTTTTCAGAGATGTATGATGGCTATATTCTCTGATATGATTGGAAATAATGTCGAGGTGTTCATGGATGACTTCTCCGTCTTTGGACATTCGTATGATGAATGTTTGAATAATCTTCGTGCAGTACTCAAAAGGTGTGTGGAAACTAATTTGGTGCTCAATTGGGAAAAATGTCACTTTATGGTGCGTGAAGGCATTATCGTTGGGCATAAGGTCTCTAGTAAGGGTCTCGAGGTGGACAAAGCCAAGGTGGGAGTCATTGAAAATCTTCCACCACCTATTTCTGTGAAAGGAATCCATAGTTTTCTTGGTCATGCGGGTTTTTATCGGCATTTCATCAAGGACTTTTCGAAGATATCTAGGCCGTTGTGCAACTTGCTTGAGAAGGATGTGCCTTTGAAATTTGATGATGAATGCTTGACGGCATTCGAGACTCTCAAGAAGAGTTTGATAACTGCACCAGGTATTATAGAACCTGATTGGACAGAGCCTTTTGAGATGATGTGTGATGCGAGTGATTATGCGGTGGGCGCAGTTCTTGGCCAGCGCAATAATAATCTCTTCCATGTGGTCTACTATGCTAGCAAGACCTTAAATGGAGCTCAAATGAACTACACCACTACTGAGAAGGAGCTCTTGGCTATAGTCTTTGGTTTTGAAAAATTTCGATCTTATCTACTTGGGACAAAGGTGACAGTGTTCACTGATCATGCGGCCATTCGTTATTTGGTTTCCAAGAAGGATTCGAAGCCCGGACTCATTCGTTGGGTGCTCTTACTACAGGAATTTGAGTTAGAGAACAAGTATCGAAAAGGTACTGAGAATCAAGTAGCTGACCATCTCTCTAGATTGGAGAATCCCGAGTCTACTTCACATGATAAAATATTGATCAACGAATCTTTTCCGGATGAGCAGTTGTTCGCAGTTCAGGAGGAAGAGCCATGGTTTGCAGATATTGTGAATTATCTTTTCAACAATATAATGCCTCCTAATTTGAATACAGCTCAAAAGAAGAAGTTTCTGCATGAGGTGAAGTGGTATATGTGGGATGAAATTTATTTGTTTAGACAGGGAGCTGACCAGATCATCAGGAGATGTATCCCATTCTGTGAGACGGGGGGGATATTACGAGACTTCCACTCTACAGTTTATGGTGGACATTATGGTGGTGAGAAGACGGCAGCTCGTATTCTGCAAGCAGGTTTTTTTCTGGCCTACATTGTTTAAGGATGCTCATCAGTTCGTTTAAGGTGTGATTGTTGCCAAAGAGTGGGAAATCTTACGAGAAAGGATGAGATGTCGTTAAATGTGATGCTTGAAGTCGAGGTCTTTGATGTTTGGGGAATCGATTTCATGGGGCCATTTGTCTCATCCTGCAATAATCAGTACATCTTGCTCGCAGTCGATTATGTCTCAAAATAGGTAGAAGTCAAAGCTCTGCCGATGAATGATGTAAAGGTAGTGTTAAATTTTCTTCATAAGCAGATTTTCACAAGGTTTGGAATGCCACGAGTAATCATAAGTGATGAAGGGTCGCGTTTCTGCAACCATAAGTTCACTTCTATGATGCAGCGCTACAATGTGAATCATCGTGTTGCTACTGCCTATCATCCACAAACGAATGGTCAAGCGGAAGTGTCTAATAGAGAGATCAAGCACATTCTAGAGAAGGTTGTTTGTCCGTCAAGGAAGGATTGGTCTTTAAAGCTCGATGAAGCTGTTTGCGCTTACATGATAGCATATAAGACTCCACTTGGGATGTCCCTGTTTCAATTTGTGTATGGTAAGGGATGTCATTTACCTGCGGAGCTTGAGCATAAGGCCTATTGGGCATTGAAGAAGTTAAACCTGGATCTAGATGCAGCTGGAAAGAAGCGAATGCTTCAGCTAAATGAACTTGATGAATTTCGACTCCAAGCGTACGAGAACAACAAAATATACAAGGAAAAAGTGAAAAGGTGGCACGACAGGAAGTTATATCCTAAGTCATTTATGCTGGGGCAGCAAGTTCTTTTATTCAACTCTTGTCTCCGACTTTTTCCTGGGAAGTTAAAATCAAGGTGGTTTGGACCTTTTATTATCAAAACTGTGTTTCCACATGGAGCGGTGGAGATTTTTGAGAATGATCAGGATCAAGCATTCAAGGTTAATGGTCAGCGTTCGAAGCATTACTATGGGGACATGGCAAACCGGGAAGTGGTTAGTGCCATTTTATTGTCAACTTGATTAAGGTACGCTACGTCAAGCTAATGACGAAAAAGAAGCGCTTCTTGGGAGGCAACCCATGATTTGTTGTTACAGGAACACTTAGAAGTTAGTAACCTATCCAAAACCACAAAAAATTCAAAAAAACAGGGCAATGAAATTTTTTTTCCAGTAGACCCCTGAGCGACCGCTCAGCTTTGCTGAGCGCCCGCTCAGGGCCCGACAGGGAGAAATTTTTTAAAATCTTATAAAAATCCAAAAAAAATCTGAAAAATAAAAAAAAACACAGCCCCATTACCCACGACCTATTTCCCCATTATCCCATGTTTTTAACCCTCAAACCCACTCCTAATCAAATTTTACCCTAATCTCTACCCTATATATACATACAATTATTCCATATACTCCCCATAAACTTTCAAACCTTAGACTCTCTCCCATATTCAAAAATACAAATCTTAAACACTTTTTCTCAGTTTCGATGGCACCCTCGAGATCCAGGACTATTGATAGCAGCATCACTGACCCTACTGCTGATTCTTCGAGGGGTACTGCTGCGAGGCCTCGTTTGTTTGATAGGGCTGCTGAGGAGTATACCAGGCTTCTGGGTAAGCCGATTTTAAAGGAGAGGGGATTCTTACCATCAGGGAGGGATGGGGAGTTGTTTCCAATGATTGCTGAGAAGGGTTGGATTGCTTTCTGTGAGTCTCCTGAAGCAGTTCCGATGAGCGTTGTTCGCGAGTTCTATGCGAACGCGAAGGCTGAAAAGAATGGTTATTCTGTTGTGCGGGGATTGACGGTGGATTATCACCCTGCGGTGATTCGCCGTGTGATTGGGCAACGACAGAGGAAGCCCACGGAGGAGAATTGGAACAAAAAGACTGTTGAGGATTTTGACTTGGATTTGATTTGTGCTACTCTCAGTAGGCCGGGCACAGTTTGGACCTTTAAGACTGGGACTAATGAGTATCGCCATTTTCCGGCGATTGCGATGAATAGGTATGCCCGTGCATGGAATGCTTTTATTTGCGCTAATATCCTGCCTACTTCACATGCACATGAGGTCATAGTTGAGAGAGCACAGTTATTATGGGGTATTTTGAATGAAGAGTACTATGTGGACCTTGGTGAGTTCATCTACCAAGGAATTCTGAAGTTTTTGAGGGCAACTAAGCACATGAACATCCCTTATGCATCCACGATTATAAAGCTTTGCCGAGCAGTGGGAGTTCAGTGGCCGTCTCACGAGCAGTTACAGTTGTCGGCCGCTCCCATTGACTCCGGGACTCTGAATGCGATGCAGGAGTGGACTGGTGGAGAGCCCGAGGAGCATGTGCTGGGTTATCGTCTTCCACAAGGGCGTCTAGCACGCGGTGCTACCATAGCGAGACCAGGGCGTGATGAGGCTAGTTCTTCTAGAGCTCAGGAGGGTGCTGGGATGGCTGATGCCCAGTATAGGAGGCTGTCGAGGAGGATGGATGCTATGTACGAGACGCAGAGCAGGTTTTCTCAGGAGCTCACCCTTGCACTTGGAACTGCTTTTAGAGGCCTTGGAGCTGACATCTAGTGGCCAGTTTTTGGTGAGGACTCTGCATATCCGTCTCCTGATACTCCACCCTCTGAGGGTGATAAAAATGATGATGATCTCTCCGAGTAGGTATACCCTGTGTTCCTTTCTACTACCTTCACTGGGGACAGTGAAGATTTTAAGTTTGGCGGTGGTAGTTAAGGAATATTTTGTGTGTGTGTCATATAGTTGCATATTCATGATAGTTTAGTTCATATAATTGCATATTTTTTGGCATATAGTTTTATTTTATTTTATAGATTTATTTATCATGTCATGTAGCTCATGCATATACCATGATCCCTTTTGCGTTGCTTTGCCAATTAATTTGTGATGTTGATGCGAGTGTAGTGATAGCGTTAAAGTGATGTTGAGTCTTGTAGGTTGACATGCATGCTAGAAACACTTGTAATTTCACTAAGTCTTAGAGAATGCTTAAGGACTAGATTGTTGTTATGGTTTGATGGTTTTCGAGGTTAATCTATTGATTATGCTTAGAATTTATAATAGGTTCTTAGTGATAAAGGGCATGAAAAGAAAAATTGGAGTAAAAAGTAGAATTCATTGCTAATTGTGGCTAGGCGTCAAATGGCTAGTAGCCGGCTCGTATTTTTATGCGAGTAGTCTAGGGTTGAGCAAGATGGAGCGAAACGCACTTGCTCAGAAATTGTGGAAAAAAAATATAGAAAAAAATAGAAAAAAAAAAGAAAAGGAAAAAATAGAGAGTTAATGCATAATTGATCACGAGTGGGCTCTTTATTATTCGATATATTAAGTTCTTAGGGGACTTTGTGCCTAGTGACCTAAGGCTTTTATAGTCTGGGATCCGCTAACCTAACGCTCGCTACATGGATGCCATTGCATAAGTCTTTTGTGGACTTCACTCATTGCACGGTCAAATAAGCATTTGTGTGTTGTGATAAATAAAAAGCATGATTCCGTAATAAGCTCCTGAAATCTTGAAGTGTTATAAGTCATTTTGTGCCTAAAATTTTATTCTTCGTATAATCATGTGATTACTTTGAGGATAGTCGAGTTATGATAATTGATCTAGTTTCGAAGCATATCTGTTAAGCATCTGCACACACCACATTTCCGGCGGAATGTTAGTTTGCATGATTTGATTGATCTTTATTCGCCTAATTGCATTTGTTGAGATGTCGTAAGTTGGTTGGTTTAGTCGTAGTAAGGGGGATCGCTGCATTTCATATAGATTGCATTCATGCATGTTTTTGTTTTGTTTTTAAGTCTGTGACACTTGAGGACAAGCATCGATTTAAGTTTGGGGATGTGATAAGTGGCATTTTATACCACTTGGAACGTCTTATAATGGCTTGAATTGGTGTCTTGAAATCAAGTAGTTTGTGTATTTGATGCGTTTTTCTAGTGTTTGTGCATTTCAGGGTAATAGATTTCATCAATAATAAGCCTTGGCATGTGTTTGGCATTGCAAGCGGAAAGATAGGAGCAGATTGCAGCGAAGAAACGGGAGAAAAACAGAGCAGTTTCCAGTAGGGGTCTGAGCGCCCGCTCAACTCTGTTGCGCGCCCGCTCAGGAATGCTGAGCGGCCGTTCAGGGACAGAAAATTAGAATTATTATTTTGGACTCCTAGTTCTGTTTAACTTTCAACTTCTGAGATATCTGGGTATTATGGGATTCCTATATAAGTAGTTTTCAGAGACGTTTCAAAAAGGTTGGATCGTAGTATTAATCAAGGAGCGAGGAGATACGGAAGAAGACCATTTTAGCACACCGCAACAAAGAGGAAGCATATTTTCTTGTGATTCTTTGTTTCGTTGTAACGTTGGATGCTAGTTTTCTTTACTTTGAACCTATTTACTCTTGTGACGTACTCTGGTTTAATATAAGTAGTTTAGTTATTATTCTCGTGTGTTATTATCATGTTTTCATATGAACCCATGATGACGATGAGTGCTATCATGGGCTAATCGTGATCATGGGGTCATAACGGAATTACTATGGAATTCTTTAGTTAGTTGTTTAATATCTTAGTGGGTGATGATTGTATGATATCTAATATTGGTTGTGCTTATTCATCTTATGTGCGTCGCGTACATATAAGATAGGGTGTTAATCGCTTGTGAAGCGACGGTGGATCTTGAGATTTAGAACTTGCCATGCTAGCATAGGTTCATGTATGTGTATGCATGATTAGTGGGTAACTCTAACCACTTTATTTGCCCTATGTAATCAAAAGGAATAACTTGCGCTTAAATTGTTATGTTGTCAATTTCTGTAGACATATAGGGACTCAACATAATTGATGCATATTCAACTTCTATCTTAATTGTGGATGTTTGGTAGAATGGTATTAGTACAATGAAAGTTGGCTTTTATCAGTTTCGTGTTGTTCGATTAATATCATCATTGTTGCATGCTAAGGGTAATAACAATGACTATTGAAGGAAGTAGTAATGAAGTTGTGATCTCATGAGTGTTTTAATATTGTTAATTCAAGTGTTAATTAAGTGCTTAATTCTCGTAGTTAATTGTAGTTAATAATTAGTTAATCAAATCTAAGTGTTATTATAACGACTCGTATACTTTTATATTATTTAAAAGTATAATTAATAAATAAATAGTTAAATAAAATATGTGTATTGGTTTCGATCGCTATATGTTGTTTTATTATTATCCATGTGTGAATAAAGGTGTACCGAGTTTTTTGTGTAATTAACTATTGAGTTGTATCGAATCATTTTCACTTTTAAAAGTGAATTTAGTGCAAATTTATTTGCATAAATATTTGGAATGTCTCTAAAATTATTTTTAAGGTTTCATAATTACAATAATTACTTTTGAGATTTTATAAAATTTAGAAATCAATATTTCATTAATTATTTAGCCCTGTATGACTTTCTGATTGTATTTATTTGAAAAAAATATGTATTTAATTCTAGAATTCTTTAAAAATTATGAAATTTATATTTATTTAGGTTTGAAATATTCCGAGAATTTTTAAAATAAATTCGGGAATTTTCGGAGTTAGTTTCACCCACAAATTGATTCGTTTAATTGTTAAAAGCGGGTATAAAGTGCGTTTTAGGAATTGTTTTAAAATTTCGAAAATTACGTTTTTATAAATTTCGGGATATTTCTAACATTTTAAGACTGTTTCCGTGATAATCTGAATTTATTTTAAATGCAGCTCGGTTCGTTAACTATAAATACGAGTATAAGTTGCGTTCAAAATTTATTTAAAAATTACGAAATTTACATTTTTATTAACTTCGGGATATTTCTATCATTTTAAAATTAATTAGAAATTGTTTTGGTTACTATTAAATCACACTTTATTTCGTTATATCAAATAAATCGTTACGAAAATGGGGATATACAGAGAAGCACTGCACGTGTCAGGTTTTTAGCACTTCAGTTGATACGTGGCTACTGTTAATTTATTGCTGGGAATAAAATAAAAGCAAAACACAAACACAGACCCTCAATGGAGCCTGTGTTCAGCCTCTACCCTCGGTCTCTCTTTGAATTAATCTCTCCAGAACTCTCTCAATCTCTCTGTCTCGATTCTCTCTCTCCCTCTCAATCACTCTCTTTCTTTTCTCTCTCAATTTTCCCCGCTATTTCCCTTTTCCTCCGTCCCTTTTCTTCCCTGTTCCAAGCTTTGCCGCCGCAGTTCTGTTTCCGGTATTTTCTCCGGTTTGTTTCTGTCGTTGGTGCGTGTATATACATGTGCCCATATGTATATGTCTGTATATTGTGTGTGTGATTCATTTGCGTATGTACTCTGTGTGTGCGTGAGTTTGTGTATGCTGGTGCGCAAGGCGGCGCGTGGCCGCGTGTTTGTGTTGTTGTTTCCTGTGTTGTTGCTTCCTGTATTGGTTCAGTTACTCTCTGATTTAAGTTTATTATTATTTCTGCAGGAAATTATTTCGAATAAATTTCGTGATATGAATAATTACGAGCGGAAATTTTAAAATAATCGGTGGAGTTTTGCGTTGGAAACCCGGGATTTCATCGGGTACCCGCAAATTTTGCTGCCGTCTGCGATGAATTTTTACGAGCGGACGGTGGACCGTGATGAATCATTCTGAGTCCTAAAATGATATAAATAATAATTAGTACGTAAAATTTTTTTGGTACGAAAATTAATTACTATATATCAAAGTCGAGCACGTAATTTGGTTGATGAATTGTAATTATGGGATTGATTACTGGTTTGACGGGTTGATTGTTGTGATTGACGTCGATAGTATTCGACGTGTTAGTCCGATAAATAAAGGAAGTGCTGTCCGATTTCTGGGAAATCGAATTATGGAAACACGGGAGCGTATCCAGTAATTATCGGGACGTCGAAGGAATATATATATATATATATACTTGACTGTCGGTTGTGGTGAATGTTCTGTTAAAATCCAATAACCCTGATTTCGTAAAATGACGAGTATACGTATTTGTTTTAAAACGAACACCAAACCAATTTTCGAGATTGTGAACCCTAATTGTTGTGTTTGTTATTATAATATACATAATTACGAGTCGGGTTTGAATATCGTTGGGTAGAATTGGTATCGAGGATATGTCAAGCATCCCTATACATCTAACGTAGGGCATTTCGACCCTGTAGGTTATAATCGAGAACCTGAAAGTGGACGATGGACTAGAGATGACCTAGTAGTCAGTCGACGAGCTCAGTAAAGTTTCAACAGAAAAACCTGAGTGTCGAAGTTGATTCTAATATGGACTAGTGATGGGACTGATAAAGCCTGAGCGGCAGAGTCGGCTCAGAGTCGGTCAGTAATGGTTGTAAAGTCCTGTGAGGCAAGTACTTCCGAACTTTTCTTCAAGATCTATCGCAAATATTTTCGAACTGTTTCCCAATATGTTGCTATTATTCAAAATGACTTCTATTTTATATTGCAAGTATTTTAAACTATTTAACCTTGAACCCTGATTTTCTTGATCTTGAGCCATAAGCCTCATTCTTTGTAGACTATCCTTTGTTGATTTTCAGATACCTAACCACCCAAATATGATAGTGCTCCTCAAATGTTTAACTACCAAACACCAAACACTGGAAGAAAATTGTTTGAAAACACAGAAACTTTTATACTCCAACCATTCTTTATAACATCAAAGAACTATACCTTGAAAAAATTAGTATTCGTCCAATACCTGATCATTTTACAGACTGAAAACCGTTTCTTATACATACCTTGATATGCCCTTGAGATATCCATGAGTTTCTTTATGTTTTTATTCAAGTGTTTAACCATCATTGATTATGATCTTGTTTGTCGAATTATATTATTTATCATATTGAATTGCTTTAGAATTGGATAGTTTTTATATATATGTGGACCAGATTCGTGGTCAGACCGTATCTATGGTCAATTTAGGCCAATGTGTGCCTTGGATCCAGTAGTTAGAGCAGTGCTGTGTGCTTTGCTCGGGGTTAGTGCGTGACTGATCAGCAGCCTAACCTTGGTTTTAAAAACTTAAAATGAATGTCCAATTCTAATGATTGTTTAGCAATAAACCTGATTCCTCTGAATCATCTCATTTGATCATTGATTAATCTCAATTATTGTCATTTTGACTTGCTGAGCTAGTTAGCTCACTGTTGCGAATCTTTTTATGTATCCTACAGTTAAGAAGGATACGGTTGATAGCGAGGTTTCCCAGTTCAATGTACGAGCTAGGATTCCAGATTGAGGTGGATCGAGCTAGCAGTAGCTTATTGCGGTAGTGAGATAGTAAGATTGTAAGAATAATTTTATTATCAGTTGTAATTTAAATTAGTCGGGATTTGGTACGATGTAATAAAAGTTAAGGTTGTGGCTTGTTTTCATACTTTAACCTGTTGCGATCCGTGGTTATGTAAAGAAGGGTCATTGCAAATAATATCTTATATACAGGTTTATATGTTGTGTTTGTGTTGTGGACCCCAAACTTCTGAACTGGGTTTGGAGGGCGCCATAGGTTGGTATCAGAGCTACACATTATAAGTCACTGAAACAAGCCTAGATTGTCGGGATTGGGTAGAGGGTTAGGATTAGGAATAGAAAATAGAAAGATAAGATGTCGTGAGGATGAGTGTGACTATATAGTAGGTCTCCGGCACGGTTCGTGTTGTGATTCGGGATTCTTAGCCTGCGACGTCATTTCCAGACAACGGAAATGATAGATCCTGATTTCCCTATATCATCTGATCGTTTGGAACTTTCTGTTCGAGGGTCGTCATCTTCTCTCGGATTTGGTTTGTACCTTGTTCCTCCATCAGTATTAATGATATTACCTTCTATTATGATAGTTGCACCTCTTTAAGCTATTCCACGCTATTCTACCACCTCTTGTTATGAGACTACCTATTTAAGAACCTCCATTCGTTTATTCTTATTTTACTGGACACTTCGGTTGTGAGTGTATCTCTTCAGTTTACCTTACACCCTGTTCTATATCCCCAGTTTAGAACTTGACCTATGAAGCAATTGTACCTACGAGGGCGGATTCGGGTGTTATAGTAAATGGTGAGTATTTGAGATATAAATAAAGGTGAGAAGAAGTTTAGAAGAAGATTTAAGTGTTCTGAAGGATAGCTGTTACCAGATTAAACGAGGCCACTAGTGAATAGACCACCCATGATTAGTTGGGGATGGACTGGAGGAGTTTTGAAGGAGTTAGAGAGAAAAGTATATATCTGGAATTTTCGTAGAATTAAATGATGGTGCTATGATAAATGCGATATGTAAAGTAGTGATGTGATGTGATATGAGCAAATTTTGGTTCTATAAAATAGACTTGTTGACTATTGGATAGTCTGTTCCCCTTAACGATTGCAAAGTTGATGATGGAAGTATTACCAGTATGGGAGCTTTGATGTGAAGCTACGAATAAGATAACATGCAACGACGACTGAGGTTTTCGTCGATTAAGAAAGGCAAATGGACTTGATAAAGGAGAAAAGGTAGATCGAAGTGAGCGGGCCTTTATGAGATTGTTTCTTTAATTTGGTACCTTGTTATAGGTCGGAAGGACAACAACCAACTCATATAGTAAGGACAACCAGATTTGTGATTTTTAAAATTTTTAACAAGTTTTCGAAAAAGATTTTCCTTAAAAAAATTTCTAAAAGCCTTTTTGAATAAAATAAGTTTTAAACCTTGGTTGTCAAGTTACTACTTGAGTTTCTTGTTTGTTAAAAGACCCAGATTGCCTGGAAGGATACTTATTTCCGACTTAGTTAATTCAGAGAACCAAGTAACCCACGATTATGAAGGAATTGATTATTCCTAACAATAAGATGCACATATTGTTTGACAAAATTTATAACAGAATCAGCGTACGGAGTAACTATTCATTCGATTTTTAGGACTATCAGAGTTCGAAGAATTCATTGATTTAACAGAAGCCGGAGCATGACCGAAAAAGATTGGGAAGATTTCCAAATCTTTCCAAAAGAAGAATATTATTAACAAAAGGATTGTTATGTTGAATGATTCACGGTTATTCTAAATTAAAAAGAGGAGACTCGAAATTATCTGGTGGGAACGCCATTATGATCGAATTATTAAAGTATTATACGTGTAGGTGCGATGTTAGAGACGCAAGACTTAACAAGTAAGAATCTATCATAATGCTTAATGTGCGAAGGTATTTTAGCGTACCCTCTGAAGTTGTTATATGACACAATTGGGATATGATTGAACAAGCTTGAATGATTAACACAAGTGGAACGTGGATGGTGACCAATGGTATCGTTCTTGTCTTCAATATTACACCGTATATTCCTTTTTGATTCTTCAATAAGTATGAACCTCTTTTCTTAAATAAACTCTTTGCTAGGATATCAAAAAGGAGGGTATTGCATTCCTTTCAAATTTAATTATTTCCCTCAAGTTTTGCTTTCTGATTGGGACAAACAGTGTTATGCTAAGACACTTTATCGGAATGACGAAGAGTCCGGTGGGACGCCACCTAATCATATGCTGTATGCCATATGGTATGAAAGACTGGCCATCTTAAGTACCAATGTGGTTGTCTCATTCATATTCAAATTCTTACTTCTTCTTGCTTTTCAACTCTAATTTTTGTTGAATTGTGAATCCTTCTAGTTGTTTCGTTATACTGTCGTTCTTTGCAAGAGTTTTTCAACAGAAATTAACGTATTATGGACCAAGCGGGAAAAGTTCCATCTACTTCTCACTCATGGAAAGCAAACAAGGACATATGACGAGAATTACAAATCACTAGTCCCAGTCAAGGATGCACTAAGAGTCAAGGGAATCTACTCCAATGAGGAATACGTCTCCGAGAAGGAGAAATTGTGATTCTCCTGTAAAATATGTTATTCAGAGTACGGATGTGGTGATGTGAATGATTATCGTGGTTACTTTATACGCTAAAGTATTGAAAGATGTAAGAGCAACTTGATTGTTTAGCTCCCAAGGTTTTGTTAAGATGAATTACCCTGTTGAATTGATAAGATTGTGATTAAAGGACTAGTAACTCTAGAACGTATAGTTGTTAAATAAGTGAGTACAAATAGTGGAATTGAGATTTCTGGCAATAAGTTGGGAAGAATTGATATCATGGAAGATAAGAGGATTTGACATTATTCTAGGGAATGGATTAACTTTTAAATCGTGATGTCCAGGCAGAACTTCGTGATGAAAAGATAATTTTGAGGACGCCAAATGAGAAGATGATGAGGTTCAGAAGATGAAAGAAGGTAAAGAATTTGTTAATGATGATTACAGTGATCAAGATATGAGCATTATGGTGATTATGAGATAAATAAAAGTCAGAAGCAAACAAAACTTGAAGATTTTATAGAAATTAAGGAGTTTCAAGATATGTTTCCAGATGAGCTATCGATATTCCTCCAGATAAAGAAAATGAAGTTCGTGATTGACTTAGCACCTGAGACGAAGCCAGTAACCAAGGTCTTACATAAAATGGCACCAGTTAGAATAAGGGAGTTAGCAAAGCAGATGCAAGAGATGCTAGAAGAAGCGATTAAACCCAATGGATCCCATGAGGTGCACCGGTACTAATTGTTAATAAGAAAATGGAAGTATGAGATTATGCGTTGACTAAAGAAAGCTCAACAAATTTACTATAAAGAGTAAGTATATGTTACCTCAAACTACTGATTTGATGATCAAACAGAAGAAGCAAAGTATTTTCTAAAATTGATTTAAGGTTTGGGCATTACCAATTGGAGATTGAACCTATGGACATAATTTTTAAGGAATATCTGGATAAGTTGTAATTATGTTACTTAAAGTCAACGGAGGACCACGCGAAGCATTTAATGACAACCGAGGAGTCGGAGATGAAAGAAGTTGTATATAAAGCTTGCAAGGTGAAACTTTTGATGATAGAAAAGCAAGAAGTTTTGTGAAATGGAGAAGGGTGAAGGAAAATTTTGTGAAGTTAAATGAAAGAATGGTTACAGCACCTGTTTTATCAATTTAAAAGTAGCAAGGAGGTTTGGTAGTTTATAGTGATGCTTCTCATTAGGAAATAGTATGTGTGTTGATGCAGCACAATAAAGCTATTGCATATGCATTCGGACAACTGGAACCTTGTGAGCAGAAGTATCCTACTCATAATGTGGGATTAACAGTAATAATATTTGCTTTGAAAGATTGGGAAACATGAGATGTATGGAGAAAGGTGTAAGATCTATACGAACTATAAGAGGTTGAAGTATGTATTCACGAGGAAAAGCAAAGATAGAGGAAAGCGATAAGCAAAAAGGAGAAAAATAACATAGAAACTGTACCAGAAGAATTTTCTATGGAATTTTAGAAGTTGGAATTGGGAGTCAGAGTTTATAATCCAAAAAGGAGCAAGGATGGATAGTATGACCATTCAGTCGAAGTTGTTAAGGGAGAGATAAGGAGATGTCAAGAGAAGATAATGGATCGCGATGTTAGCGGTTAGAAAAAGGAAATTTATATGCCCAGGAGAATGATCACGATATTCCTAGGTTTTCTTCCAGCACCTGGATGCTATAGGTAGATGGATTAAGAAATGAGATTCCACAGGGAATTCATAATATAAAGTATTTAATTTATTGAAGAAATGCCAAGATACACAGAAATTTAAAGAAAAATAGTGATAACCAGGTATAAGAAGGAAATTTCAAAATAGATTGGGAAGTGTTGGACATGTCAAAGAATTAAGGTGAAGTATCGGAGGCCTAGTGAACAAGGCAGGCCAAGGAGTGGTTTTACAAGAAGCGAATCGTAAAGTATATCAATGATGTTGTTAGAGAAAAGGAATGAAAATATGAGATTATGTACTGATTAGCAGGAGTTCAATAAAACAATGAATAAGAATAAGTGACCCCTATAAAGATTGATTACCCATGAAACCTAATCCAAGAAATGTGTTATGTCTCGAGGATTAACTTAAGATCCGACCTGAAAACATATCAGAAATTGCGATTAAAGTGAGTTAAGAGCATTACAAACTCTGGCGATATTATGTGAAATAACAAGTATATCAATTGTCTATAAGGAATTAAGGGACATGGTGTATAAGGATTACTTGGATAAGCAAATTGTATTTATTGATAACATCCTCAGCTATTCAAAGAATAAGAAAGTTTGTGTGGAATGCCCAAAGATTTTTCCTCAAAGATGAGAAAGAGAGCAACTATACATTGAGCTCTCAAGTATAAATTTTGACCGAGATTAACAAAAGATTTTGATTGATCCATTAACAACTACCTAAACAAAGCCGAATGGTAACATATGCCTTGTACAGAAGGAAGGGATTGGATGTAATTAAGATCACTGAGGAGTTAATAAATGAATTGAAAATAGTGGAATCTAAAGTCTATATATGAGATTACTTTTCAGCCTTAACTGATGAAAATAAATAGGAAATGTGTAAATATTTGGAAACCAATTTAAAAATGCGCACTACTCACCATCCTTAAGCGAAGAGTCAAAGTGAGGAAGCGATTTAGGAAAAACAAGATATGTGAAGAGGTTGAGTTTTAAGGAAACACTAGAATGATCATTAAACAGCGACGTCGGCTTTGGAATGCCACTTTACCAAGCTTCATGAGAACGCAAGTGTAGGTCCCCATTTTTATTGAAATAAAGTGGGAGAAAGGAAGTTGTCAAATTCTAAGTTAATTCAGCACACCAACAGCGTAGTAATACTGACGGAAACAGCTCGGAGTAGACAAAGAAAGAAGGCGAGATCTTATCGAGAGAGAATATGAGTATAGAAATAGGACCAGTAGTGTTAGCATAAGTTTCTTCTTGAAAGAGACTGGATAAGTTTGAGTAAAAAGGGACAGGTTAAATCCTAAAATTAGTGAACCATTTGAGGTGTTGATGAATACAGGTAAAGATGCCCATGAGTTGATGTGACTGTCACAACAGTGTGTACATATAGTGTGTTCTGCGTGTCAATATTAAAGCGATAAGTGTCTGATTTGAACCAAGTGATTGATCAGGAGCCAATGGGCTCTGGTCCAAGTCTGTAAAACATATAGTGATCGATCCAAATTTTTGATCGTTAAAGGCAAATCCTTGAAAATGAGGATATATCAATAATAAGTACGTTTGAAATCCTCGAGTAGAAGAGTCTACCTGGAAACTAAAGTCAGATATGCTTGACAAATATCCTCACTTATTTAGTTAAACCAGATTCCGAGGACAGAATCTTTTTAAGGGGGGAAGGATATAACGACTCGTATACTTTTATATTATTTAAAAGTATAATTAATAAATACATAGTTAAATAAAATATGTGTATTGGTTTCGATCGCTATGTGTTGTTTTATTATGATCCCTGTGTGAATAAAGGTGTACCGGGTTGTTTGTGTAATTAACTATTGAGTTGTATCGAATCGTTTTCACTTTTAAAAGTAAATTTAGTGCAAATTTAATTGCATAAATATTTAGAATGACTCTAAAATTTTTTTATGGTTTCATAATTACAATAATTATTTTTGGGATTTTATAAAATTTAGAAATCAATATTTCATTAATTATTTAGCCCTGTGACTTTCTGATTTTATTTATTTGAAAAAATCTGTATTTAATTCTAGAATTCTATAAAAATTATGAAATTCATATTTATTTAAGTTTGAAATATTCCGAGAATTTTAAATTTTTTTTGGGAATTTTCGGAGTTAGCTTCACCCGCGCATTGATTCGTTTAATTGATAAAAGCGGGTATAAAGTGCATTTTAGGAATTGTTTTAAAATTTCGAAAATTACGTTTTTATAAATTTCAGGATATTTCTAACATTTTAAGACTGTTTCCGTGATTTTCTGAATTTATTTTAAATGCAGCTCGATTGGTTAACTGTAAATACGGGTATAAGTTACGTTCAAAATTTATTTAAAAATTATGAAATTTACATTTTTATTAACTTCGGGATATTTCTATCATTTTTAAAATTAATTTGAAATTGTTTTGGTTACTATTAAATCACACTTTATTTCGTTATATCAAATAAATCGTTACGAAAATGGGGATATACAGAGAAGCACTGCACGTGTCAGGTTTTTAACACTTCAGTTGATACGTGGCTACTGTTAATTTGTTGCTGGAAATAAAATAAAAGCAAAACACAAACACAGACCCTCAATGGAGCCTATGTTCAGCCTCTACCCTCGGTCTCTCTATGACTTAATCTCTCCATAACTCTCTCAATCTCCCTGTCTCGATTCTCTCTCTCCCTCTCAATCACTCTCTTTCTTTTCTCTCTCAATTTTGCCCGCTATTTCCCTTTTCCTCCGTCCCTTTTCTTCCCTGTTCCAAGCTTTGCCGCCGCAGTTCCGTTTCCGGTATTTTCTCCGATTTGTTTCTGTCGTTGGTGCGTGTATATACATGTGCCCGTATGTATATGTCCGTATATTGTGTGTGTGATTCGTTTGTGTATGTATTGTGTGTGTGCGTAAGTTTGTGTATGCTGGTGTGCAAGGCGGCGCGTGGCCGCGTGTTTGAGTTGTTGTTTCCTATGCTGTTGCTTCCTGTATTGGTTCAGTTACTTTCTGATTTAAGTTTATTATTATTTCTGCAGGAAATTATTTTGAATAAATTTCGTGATATGAATAATTGCGAGCGGAAATTTTAAAATAATCGGTGAAGTTTTGCGTTGGAAACCCGAGATTTCATCGGGTACCCGCAAATTTTGCCGCCGTCCGCGATGAATTTTTACGGGCGGACGGTGCACCGTGATGAATCATTCTGAGTCCTAAAATGATATAAATAATAATTAGTACGTAAAATTTTTTCGGTACGAAAATTAATTATTAATCAAAGTCGAGCACGTAATTTAGTTGATGAATTGTAATTATGGGATTGATTATTGGATTGATTGCTGGTTTGACGGGTTGATTATTGTGATTGACATCGATAGTATTCGACGTGTTAGTCCGATAAATAAAGGAAGTGCTGTCTGATTTTCGGGAAATCGAATTACGGAAACACGAGAGCGTATCCAGTAATTATCGGGACGTCGAAGGAATATATATATATATATACACTTGATTGTCGGTTGTGGTGAATGTTCAGTTAAAATCCAATAACCCTGATTTCGTAAAATGACGAGTATACGTATTTTTTTTAAAATGAACACCAAACCAATTTTCGAGATTGTGAACCCTAATTGTTGTGTGTGTTATTATAATATACATAATTACGAGTCGGGTTTGAATATCGTTGGGTAGAATTGGTATCGAGGATATGTCAAGCATCCCTATACATCTAACGTAGGGCATTTCGACCCTGTAGGTTATAATCGAGAACCTGAAAGTGGACGATGGACTAGAGATGACCTAGTAGTCAGTCGACGAGCTCAGTAAAGTTTCAACAGAAAAACCTGAGTGTCGAAGTTGATTCTAATATGGACTAGTGATGGGACGATAAAGCCTGAGCGGCAGAGTCGGCTCAGAGTCGGTCAGTAATGGTTGTAAAGCCCTGTGAGGCAAGTACTTCCGAACTTTTCTTCAAGATCTATCGCAAATATTTTCGAACTGTTTCCCAACATGTTGCTATTATTCAAAATAACTTCTGTTTTATATTGCAAGTATTTTAAACTATTTAACCTTGAACCCTGATTTTCTTGATCTTGAGCCATAAGCCTCATTCTTTGTAGACTATCCTTTGTTGATTTTCAGATACCCAACCACCCAAATATGATAGTGCTCCTTAAATGTTTAACTACCAAACACCAAACACTGGAAGAAAATTGTTTGAAAACACAGAAACTTTTATACTCCAACCATTCTTTATAACATCAAAGAACTATACCTTGAAAAAATTAGTATTCGTCCAATACCTGATCATTTTACAGACTGAAAACCGTTTCTTATACATACCTTGATATACCCTTGAGATATCCATGAGTTTCTTTATGTTTTTATTCAATTGTTTAACCATCATTGATTATTATCTTGTTTGTCGAATTATATTGTTTATCATATTGAACTGCTTTAGAATTGGATAGTTTTTATATATATGTGGACCAGATTCGTGGTCAGACCGTATCTATGGTCAATTTAGGCCAATGTGTGCCTTGGATCCGGTAGTTAGAGCAGTGTTGTGTGCTTTGCTCGGGGTTAGTGCGTGACTGATCAGCAGCCTAACCTTGGTTTTAAAAACTTAAAATAAATGTCCAATTCTAATGATTGTTTAGCAATAAACTTGATTCCTCTGAATCATCTCGTTTGATCATTATTTAATCTCAATTATTGTCATTTTGACTTGCTGAGCTAGTTAGCTCACTCTTGCCAATCTTTTTATGTATCCTACAGTTAAGAAGGATACGGTTGATAGCGAGGTTTCCCAGTTCAATGTACGAGCTAGGATTCCAGATTGAGGTGGATCGAGCTAGCAGTAGCTTATTGCGGTAGTGAGATAGTAAGATTGTAAGAATAATTTTATTATCAGTTGTAATTTAAATTAGACGGGATTTGGTACGACGTAATAAAAGTTAAGGTTATGGCTTGTTTTCATACTTTACCCTGTTGCGATCCGTGGTTATATAAAGTAGGGTCATTGCAAATAATATCTTATATACAGGTTTATATGTTGTGTTTGTGTTATGGACCCCAAACTTCTGACCCGGGTTTGGAGGGCGCCATAGTTATTGTTTTAACATTGAGAAGTAATCATACATTGGTGAGTGAGTGTAATTGAACATAATTAGTCTTAGTCTCTGTGGGAACGAACTAGAAAGTATTCTATATTACTTGCGAACGCGTATACTTGCATGTATTATTAGCGCGTGTTTTCGCCCTAACAACGCCTTACTGATATGGTTGCTGAATAGCATTCTGATTATTGCTCCAGCTGAAATTTGGATGATTTCTGTTGTTAGGATGATAAGTAGCTGGCACAGGCTGCTGCGGTCGCTGATAATTGTTCACATACTGAACAGATTCATTAATAAGAGAACATTGATCCGTAGCATGAGAACCTGCACAAAGCTCACAGACCATAGCTATCTGATTGACTCCATAGGTGGCTAGAGAATCGACCTTCAAAGACAGCGCTTGGAGCTACGCTGCAATAGCTGTAGCTGCATCAACTTCCAGAATACCTGCTACCTTCCCAGGAATCATCCTTTGAGTTGGGTTTTGATGCTCATTTGCATCCATAGTCTCAATAAGATTATAAGCCTCAGTATAGCTTTTGGCCCACAAGGCGCCTCCAGCTGCTGCATCGAGCATGGGCCGAGATTGGGCCCCCAAACCATTATAGAAACCAGTGATCACCATCCAATCAGGCATACCATGATGTGGACACTTTCTCAACATCTCCTTGTAACGCTCTCAAGCTTCGCACATGGATTCTGCAGGCTGCTGCGCAACTGAGTAAGAGCACTCCTCATAGTCGCAGTTTTTTCCATTGGATAGAACTTCACCAGAAACTTCTGCGCAAGATCTTGCCAAGTAGTGATGGACCCAGCTGGTTCAGAATGTAACCAGTCCTTAGCTTTATCCCTCAGTGAGAATGGGAAAAACCTCAGCTTGATAGCCTCATCAGTCACACCATTATATTTGAAAGTACTATAGATCTCGACAAAATTCCTGATGTGCATGTTGGGGTCTTCAGTAGCAGCACCTCCGAAAGAAACAGAATTCTGCACCATCTGAATAGTGCCCAACTTGATTTCAAAAGTGTTAGCCTGAACAGCCGGATGAAGGATGCTTGACAAAATATCATCAATTTTAGGCCGAGAAAAGTCCATAAGAGCTGGATCTGCCAGAATTATACGATCACCCATGATTATTGGTTCTCTTCTGCTCACTCTCTGTATCTGAATCTTCAAAATCTATCTTCTCCGGAATACCAAGAACTTCGTCTGTCTCCTAAGTCGTATCTAAAGTCCTCTTGCGAGTACTAGAACATGTTTGCATAAATGCTCGCTAAAGTACCTGAAACACAACCGGAAAGAATAAGTAACAAGTCTTAATCAATGAGTCATAATGACCACTGATGGTAAGTACATAAACTAAACAAATACACCGAGTCCCCGACAACGGCGCCAAAAACTTGTTAGGGCGGAAAACACGCGCTAATAATACACGCAAGTATACGTGTTCGCAAGTAATATAGAATACTTTCTAGTTCGTTCCCATAGAGAGTCAGACTAAGTATGTTCAATTAACACTCACTCACCAATGTATAATTACTTCTCAATGTCAAGACAGTAACACTTAGATTTGATTAACTAATTATTAACTAGAATTAACTACGAGAATTAAGCACTTAATTGACACTTGAATTAACAATATTAAACACATATGAGATCACAACTTCATTACTACTTCCTTCAATAGTTATTGTTATTACCCTTAGCAAGTAACGGTGATGATATTAATCGAACAACACGAAACTGATAAAAGCCAACTTTTGTTGTACTAATACCATTCTACCAAACATCCAACATTAAGACAGAAGTTGAATAGGCATCAATTATGTTGAGACCCTATATGTCTACAGGAATTTGACAACATAACGATTTAAGCACAAGTTATTCCTTATGATTACACAGGGCAAGTAAAACGGTTAGAGTTACCCACTAATCATGCATACACATACATGAACCTATGCTAGCATGACAAGTTCTAAACCTCAAGATCCACTGTCGCTTCACAAGAGATAAACACCCTATCTTATATGTTCGCGATGCACATAAGATGAATAAGCACAACCAAATACTAGATATCATACAATTATCACACACTAAGGTATTAAACAACTAACTAAAGAATTCCATAGTAAATCCGTCACGACCCCATGATCACGATTAGCCCATGATAGAACTCATCGTCACCATGGGTTCATATGAAAACATGATAATAACACACGAGAATACCTAAATAAACTACTTATATTAAACCAGAGTACGTCACAAGAGTAAATAGGTTCAAAGTAAAGAAAACTAGCATCCACTGTTACAATGAAATATAGAACCACAAAAAACTATGCTTCATCTTCGTTGCGATGTGCTAAAACGGTCTTCTTCCTTATCTCCTTGCTCCTCGATTAATACAATGATTCAACACACGTGAAACGTCTCTGAAAACTACTTATATAGAAGCCCCACAAAACCCAGCTATCTTAGAAGTTGGAAGCTCAACAGAATTAGGAGTCTAAAAATCAGTATCTTTTTTTACGCCCCTGAGCGGCCGCTCAGCAATCTTGAGCGGGCGCCCAGCTTCCGGAGCGGTCGCTCAGCAGAGCTGAGCGGGCGCTCATAACCTTCCTGGAAAATTCATTTTTCTGCTCCCGTTCTTTGCTGCATTCTGCTCCTAACTTCCCACTTGCAATTCCAAGCACATACTAAGGCTTATTCTTGATGAAATCTCTCCACAAACGCAAGTAATACCCTGAAATGCACAAACACTAGAAAAATGCATCAAATACACATAATACTTGATTTCAAGACATCAATTCAAACTATTATAAAACGTTCTAAGTGGTATAAAATGCCACTTATCAGTCGCCTGCGTGGTTGTAAGCATAGCATCATAATCGATGACAAGAATGTCAGAGATAGTACCAGATGGCAGCATTGCGGTGGAATTGCGAGTAAATGATATACAATAGTAAATGGAACTTCGTCGATTAAGAAGTGCGAGCAGAATCCAAAGAAGAATAGAAGATGTACCAAAATGGAGAGACCCCTATCTGGGCATTCCTTTAATTAGATATTTCATTAGCAGATCAAGAGAATAGCAATTAACTTATATAGTAATGACGACCAAATATTGATTTTCAAAATTTTAAAATGAGATTTCGGAGTAGATTTTCTTAATCAATTTTCAGGAGATTTTTGCATGAAATGAGTTTTACAATTTGGTTATTGAATTACTATTAAACTTCTTGTTATTATAAACAGAAAATGACCTAAAAAGAAGAATGGATATAGGCTCAGTATGGTTAGTCTGGAGGACCTAGTAGACCCACTAGTGAGAATAAAGTTTAAAGTTCTCCGTGAAAGACGAACATCAACTTTGTTTGACATTAGTGATTAAATCAACTTGTTAAAATATTATTTACCTAATTCATGAAATTATTAAAATTTAACGAGATTCGTAGTTTGAACAGACAACGGGTGACTGAAGGAAATGAAAGAATCTTTCAGATAATTGGAGAAAAATAGTATTCCTATCGATGGAATTGAGATATTGTGGGATCGACTGTTACCCTACATGGCATAAAAGAAATCGGAAGTAATAGTTATAAATTTAGTAGGAATGTGATTACGATCTAATCATTAAAGCATTTAATGTGGAAGCATTTCCAGATGACATTTCAAAGTTATAATGTGACCTAAACTGTGAATCTCTCATTCGACTGGTTTCTGAAGGCATACGTAGGTGAAGCGTGGAACGTGATTAACATCGACATTCCTTCTCTTAATACGATAGCATATGTTCTTTTTGATTCTTGAATACATATGAGTTTCTTCTGTGGATAAATCATATGAAGCAAAAATAAAAAAAAAATTATTATATTCCTTCTGAATCGTTTCTCTTTTCAAATTACTGATTCTTGATTTAGACAAACAGTATTGTGGTATGACGCTTTGTCGAAATGATGAAGAGTCGGGTGGGACGCCACCTAATCACATGCTGTATGCCATATGATACGAAAGACTGACCATCTTGAGTACGAATATGGTTGTCTCATTCACATCTAAATCTTCACTCATTCTTTTTCCTTCAATTTACTAAATTACAAATTCTCCCAATAGTTTGTTGCATTGTTATTCCTTATTCAGTTTTCAATCAAAATCATATTCGCAAACTCTCCTTTTGTGTAAAGTCCGTTCTTTAACGATTTCAAAAGAAATGAAATAGTGTGGCACGTGGAATCATACAACAAACATAGATACGACTGCAAACCGATAAATGGTGGACATATGCGGGTAAGGAAGAAGGAATTTATCAATAACATGGACGGGGCGAAGACATCAAGTCAGACAGTTATTCGTGTTACGAGGATCTCATCAGTACGATAGATTGTGTTAACATGACGCGCTTCAAATTAGAGGATTTTGATGTGGAATGAATGATTAGTGAACCGTAACAAATAAATTAGATATAAACTAAAAAAGTAAGGTTGTATGCAAAGCGAACGAGTGTCAGGACAACAATCGGAGATCAAGGGAATTCTGAACACTGACTCAGACAGGCAATTAATACGTGAAGCATCCGTTCGTCGTGGAAAGATATTTGTCGTGAAGATTCAAGATCAAAGAAATTTTAATTGTAAACAAATTTTGAACGTGTTCTTCAAGATATTGTGAAGTTCTCTACCTTGAGTAAATAAGTTATGATGAATTTAATACCCATAACCGGGTCGGTGACGAAAGCTCGATACGGGAACATAAGTGGAGGTAAAGTAATGGTGATTGGACTGCGAGATCTTTTAAGAAATAATAAACTGATGATGGAATTTTCACACGATGGTAACTATCCTTATGTTCCCATCGTGTGAAATAGTTCGTTGAAGGATGCGACATAATTTTCAAAGGTAACTATACCCAATTAGTAATGGTAAGGGATAAGTTAAGAGACTTGCGAAATAAATTTTTTAGAAACAACAAGATAAATTTTAAAGTTCACTAATAAAATTTTGTAATATTCTGAAAGAACTGAGAAAAGTATGGTTATATTAATCATTGTTGGTTTAAGACCCTATTCCATTTAAAAGATATATGTTATATTAATAGTACATCTGATGATCAGCGTGGTGTATTCTGATACGTTAAATTGATGAATTTGGTTTATGGAAGTGGATGGATATGCTGGTGGATGCTTTGATTGATTGATGGTGTCGGCTTGAGTCCGATTGGTAGTCAATGGTATAGGGGAAGTGCTGCCCAAATTTTCAGAAATTACCCTACATGTAAGGATAAAGAAGTATATTCTCATTCCCAGTTGTACTCCAAATGGTTGTGATTTCGGTTCTTGAGAAAGAATGTTATGATCGAACTGACTTTATGGAATTGGTCTTTGATTCTAGTTAGCTAGTCTTTACTTGGTTTAAGTGATCGGTTAAAAGAGTTAATTGATCAACTTTACCAACTAATGGTTAGCTAAATGGAGATCGATTCCAATTAGATTGAGTTAAGCTCTAACATGATTTTCAGATCCAAAATCAAAGCGGTTAGCAAGTTGAAGGAAGTAATGGCATTAGAAGGAATTGAAATTTTAGTAGAAATAGCGTGATGTTACCACAAACATGTGCGAGATTTTATCTAGATGAATACGCTCTTTTCGATAAACAAGAGGAACAAAAAGTAGTTGGTACATGCTAGTTAGAAGAAAATTTTCAAGAACTGAAGGTTCAAGATAAAGCAAAGAGATTCTATCATCTGAATAGCATTCCAAGAAGGACTTGAAAGTATACCCATATCGAATGGTGATTGAATAAAAGTTTTTGAAAACTCGCAAATCCAAGTATCCGATGTAAGACGAATACTAACGAAGTCCGCATGGGAACTCAGGAAAAAGGAATATTGATCAATTGGAAAAATGTCAAATATACGAACAATGATGATTTAAGTAAGGCTAAGAAAGTAACCATCGATGAATTTGATAATTCTGTCAATAAATAAAAGCCTTTTTATTAACTTCATAACTGGTTTATCTAATAACGCACATATTAATATTATCAAGAAAAAGGCATTCCTTATGTTAGAAGAGTTAATGAGTAATGAGAATAAAGAACTAAATAAGAAAAGAAGTGGAACAAAAGGATGATAAAGAAATGTTATAAAATAATCCAGGATATATGTTGTGAACATCAGATATGCCAGAACTAATAGGGGAATGAAGTAAAACACTGGCAATTGAAGACAAGAATTTCATTCAAAGAATGCGCGTAAGAGGGGAAGATTAAACAACAGTATTCGTGGCAAGCTATTAGAGAAGAACGCTACAATGAATCTCATATCAAGATTTTCCATAATTAAAGTGAAGTCCCGAAAATTCTAACGAATGATTTACCAAGGTTACCTCGGGAAATGAGGTAAGAATTTCCATCAGCTACTGTACGAGTCAAACTGGTGTCAAAAGCCCTGTATCGTATAACCCAGTAGAAATGAGATATTGAGTAAAGGAAAACTTCAAAAATGTGGAATGCAAGAGTAATGAAATAAAGGGGTACTTCGCGCTATACACAAAAGTGATCTTAGAAAAAAAAAGAAGGGGAGGTATGAAGTCACGCATCGATTATCAGAAATTGTAAGTTCGAAGATTGAGTATACAAAATGTACCAAGGGTAATTGGACAGTGTAATCGTAGTTATTAATAACATCCTCGCTCATTCAAGAATTAAGGAAGGCCAAGTTGAACACCTGGAGATTTGCATGCGAAGGGTAATAGATTAGCAACTGTGTTATAAAATTCAAAGGTATAAACTCTGGTTATAATTAATTATGAGCTACAGAAATGTGGGTAATTGCCAAGCAAGATCCATTCAGAAACAGATGTCTTGAGTAGAAAAGAAGAAGTGAGCATCACTAAGATTGTTGGGGAGTGGACAAAGGAATTGGAAAAGTTAGGAATTGAGAACATGTTTTGATCCGACTTCTGGACTATACAGATACTTACTTTGTTGTTAGATATCAAAGGTGGTATTAATATAGATGATTGATGTTGACTTCAGTATGGAATGTTGTGAGCATCAAAGTTCATATTGATATCTAATTTGATATGACAACAAAATTGGTATTAGTACCAAGAGTTCGGTTTTGAATAAAGTTATGGTTCATTCTATTCCAAATTAATATTTCCTTTCAGATAGTAAAAGATTTTGCTCGATGAATATAATTGCTAGGGATTGAATAGAAATTGAAAAATACTACAAAGTGGTGAATTAAATGCGATTGTCGAGATTTTCTTTTAATTTTTTTAGTTTTGAATAGATTTCGAACATTTCGAAGCATCAGACGCCATGAGCTCAGTATATCGAGCGCACATGGATGGAAAGTACAAAAGACCTGCTAAAGGTTCTCGAATACGATTGAAAACGATCATAGGCCAGACTAACCAAACAGAAAGAGACGCGAGAAGTAAAGTAGAACAGTCAGGGAAAATAGAAGGTTTATAAACACAAATTAT
This sequence comes from Apium graveolens, assembly GCF_009905375.1. NCBI lineage: Eukaryota > Viridiplantae > Streptophyta > Magnoliopsida > Apiales > Apiaceae > Apium > Apium graveolens. The sequence goes on along the minus strand of NC_133654.1, from coordinate 169,178,386 downwards.
TAGAATTAGAAAGAGAAGCAGATTAGTATAAATTAAGTTAGTTTACTGAGACAATGAGATAGATAGAACGATTACGAATGAGTTGGCCTTGTTATTACAAGCATGACGAGTTCATAAGATGTTCAAATGTATATGACTAAGAAGGGTAATTAGCTCCCTATGTATAAAATGAAGGTTGATTCAGGTTACATGAGTAACTGATAGATTTAATATCGGTAAGAGACCGTTGAGTTGTGATTAAAGTGATGAGACTGAGTTATGATTAAAGTGATGAGACCTGAGAAATTATAAGGAAGGTACTTGGAAAATATCATAGTTAATGTCGAAAATCAAATACACCATGGTCTCAGTACATCTTTTACAGATGAAGAAGAAGATTATATGATCGATTAAAAAACCTCGAATGCGATGGGAAGCGATTACAAATTAGGTTATTTGAACGAAGAAACATATGTGGACGAGGTTCAACACCGAGTAACATTTGGAAACGCTCATAAGCACAAGTTACTAGAATTATAAAAAAAAGAGAATTAAGATGTGTTATGCTGGTCCCTCCTAGATAGTAAAATAGACAGGATAAATAGAAGTGAGTTGGCTTCACCGCCACCTGTATAGCGAATTCATAGGGCGTTTATATGTATATACTCAGAAAGAGTAAGTTAGCTCCATTATATATAGAAGATGGAGATTTGAATTGAGTTATACAAGCAACAAATAGAATATGATGTTAGCGAGAGGCTATTAAGGAAATGATTGATATTATACGTTAAGTTATGAAAAATTATAAGGTTGAGAGATTCACCTGAGAAAATGAAAGTGATATACTTGAAAATTATCAATACTATTCCTTAGTGTGATTCTGAGGATAGAATCCTTTTAAGGGGGGAAGGATGTAACATCCGGGAAATATCGTGTAATTATTTGATTATTATATGAATATTATATAAATTTTGGTGAATTATCTAATGATTGATAATAATATTTGGATGTTTGTATATAATAAAATGTGAGTATATTAATTTTAATATGTCCAGAATAAAATATAGATAATTAAGATATTTTTCTGGTAATTTTTGGAGTGTTATATGATTTTATATTGATTTATGAATTATTAATTATTTTCTGAATAATTACAAAATTATTTTATAAAGGCGGGAATCGTCCGACTTCAACCGTTTTTACGTTTTTACTAACTCGAAACTCTTCCGAAAACTCCTTCCTAACCTAATCTGGTAATTTCGGACATTTTCCGTGTTTTGACTTTTTCGATCCGGATTACGGTTTAACCCGTGCGCGGCCCGGCGCAAGATTTTCGATACGATAATCATTTCAGTGAATCAACGAAACCCGTATTCTCGAAAGACGAGATTTTATTACATTATTTTTGTATGGATTGTTTTATATAAAGCCCGGTTGGGATAATTATCCAAAACTGATATCAAATCGGATCGTTATTGCAGTTACTTAGCGGTTAAGCAACTAATTTAACGATCCAAAATGATCCAGAGCGAACCAATATTTCGTAAATATAAATAGTATATTTATTATTTCATTTTATTTGTTTATTCATTTACAACCAGTAAAAATATAGTAATTACATAGAAAAACCCTAAAAACGATACGTTCTTGAGAATCAAACGCACGAACGAAGGCATTACCGAACTCCGATTCAAGCGTGTAATATATCAAAACGAAACTCTCGAAATATAGAATCATATTCAATCATCAAATCAAACCCATAAATCTTAGGTAATCCTCTGTCTCTTTGTTTTAATTCGAATTTATTAAGATTTTAAATATAAAAATTTGTTCTTGAAGTTGTTGATATGATTTGATGCTATAATCATGTAGAGAATAATTTTCTGATCATTTTGGTATATAATATGTCAGATTTTGAGGTTTGCATCATGTAGAAAAATGAATTTGATTATGGGAAAAATAAAATTAGGGTTCTTGTTCAAGAACAGTTTTAATTGATTTTTGGGTATTTTTGATTCTGGGGTTATTCGTTTGATCTGATTGTTTATATAGCTTCATATGATAAATTATAATCGATTTGCATAACTAATTGCATCGAACTGTAGCTAGGATGCATGATTCGATTTATAGGGTTCTAAGAAATTTTTGAAATAATCGTTTTTGATTTTTAATAATCTGAGATGTATATGAGTTTGGGGGTTTGATTACACGTGTTATATGTTTTGTTTTGAGATAATAATCGCTGAAATTGGTTCAGTAAGCATCAAAATCGCATTTTGCCGGAGTATTCACCGGCGTTAGCCTGCAGGTTGTCGGAATCGACGAATTTCTAAGTGTTGGTTGTGATTGTTGTTTGAATTGTTGTCCTGGATTGATTCTAAACAGAAGTCAGTTGCAATTCTGATCAAAACGCTGTGTTTTCGAGCCAAAGGGGCTCGTCGGAATGCTGTCGGAGTCCGACAAGAACCACCGGATTCTGGGCAACCTGGCCGGAGTTCTTGAGGACCCGGTGGTATTCATACCCGACCCATTTTCCGAATTTACAGACCCGGTTTTGATCCGATTGTCTCAAATATATTTCTGAAAATTGTGTTTTTATACTTTGACCCCTAAAACTTCTGAAATCTTGCAAATAAAGGATACCTGTTTTAAAAATTTACAGAAAATGGATTTTTGTTTTAGGAATAATTTAATTATTATTTTAAAAACCTAGAAAAATAATTATTTAATTATTTCAAATCCAGAAAATTGTTTTAATTATTTATTTATTCAAAAAATAAATCGAAATTATTTTATTAAATAATTTTAATTAGTTTTTAACTATTTTAATTAATCGATTAATTTATAATTAATTGATTAATTAATTTATTAATTAATTTTAATTGATTTAATATTTAGATTTAATTATTTAAAATTGATTTAAAAATTCTGAAAAATAGTTTCGAGATTTAAAATATTATTCTAAATTATTTTTAAGGCTCGATAATTATTATAAATTTATTTTAAAATTAGATTAGGGTGTTCGAACCCTATTTTTTTATTATAAAATGATTCAGAGATCTTTTTTAATTCCGAAAAATGTTCAAAAATTCATAATAAATCAACCATTCGTCCGTTTAATACGAAACGAACGCCTCTAGACTCGGAAAAATATTTTGCTTCTATTAAAAATATTTTCGAGACCTAAATTCCTTTGTATCTAAAGGACGTTTGTTTTGTAGATCATTCTGAGTCAATAATTGATCGATAAAATATTCTTTTTGACCCGATTTTAATTCTAAACGTATTAAGACCTATCTTTTATCGATTCAACTTATGTGCTACATGAATTACATGATTATGTGTTATATGATTACATGCCCTATGTGTACGTGTTATGTGGATAATGAGTCAGCGTGTCTTTTAAATATTATCTGATTGTGATGTGATCTTTATCTGTTATTATCAGATAAACGTATAGACTAGACAATTATATATAATGTCAGTTCATTGAATAGTATTATTTATGATAGATGCACATAGTTTGAGGCATTCAAAACCAGACATAAATTGTAGAAGTAAAGCCTGATAGCGTGTTAGTAATGAAACAAGTGGATTTAGAATAAAGATAAACCTAAGGGAGTAAATGATAAGAAAGGTCAAGTAGCCTGTCAAGAGGAATACAGATGCAACAGGACTGAGTGATATGGCAGCTAGTTAAAGATCAGTAGATTATCAATTGAGGCAAGTATTCCTAACCTTTCTCCTAAAATACTGCAAATATTTATTCGTTCATATTCCAAGTTCAAAATAGTTAAATGTTTTTATATATCGCTGTAATTACTCTTGTTTATGCAAGTGACTTTTTGATCTTGTTCCTTGATTATCGTTTGATCTCTTGAGCAATTACCCATTCGTTCGGGTTATTTGCGAACCCTGATTTGGGATGTTTTGAAATCAAAATGATTTGATATCAAAATACTCTACGGGCTGGACGGTTATTATGAGGATCAGTGATGAGCTAGATTCTATGGGTCGGGGATAGACCAGACCCTTAGGCCATAGTTGCCTAGGTACCCCAATATGTTGGTTGGGTCTATGCAGTTGGGTATAGATCTGCACTATCTCCTGACTGATCAGCAGGTTATAGTACATATGTTGGTTTCTAGTGTCCAGTCTAATTTATTGTTGATCGCCATTAACGGCATTCCTTCCCGAATAGTTCATAATTACAAATCAAACAAAGATTCAATTCAAAAGGATAAAATATTGAAATGATCACTGTTCTTTTACAGAAAAATGTGATTTATGATTAAAGGCCAATGGGGGCCGATATTTTGTTCGCTCAACTATTTAAATATGTAAAGACGTTTTTAAAATCATTCAACAATCGTTTCCAGGAGTTTCTGATCTGATACCTGGGAACCATTTATAATACTTGCTGGGCATTTTTGGCTCACTCTTGCTTTGTGAACTCTTATTTCTTTCAGTATCAAATGAGGGCAAAGTGAATAGATTTTAATAGACAGCAAAAGTGGTGAGATTCCGGCTGAAGAAATTTGGAGATGTCAGAGTGATCAATACAAGGAAATTAGTAATAAGGTAATGAAATTGTATGTAGACAATAGTAATTTTAAAAGGTTAGATTCTTGTTTCATACTATAACCTGTAAGCGATCCTGAATATGAGGGGTTATCAGTATATTTATTTTAATATACATGTTTTTATTATTATTTAAATTTATGTAGTGACACCCAATCCTGACCCCGGATTTGGGAGCGTCACATTTAATGTGTCTTTAGGATGTTTCTATCCATATCAGTAAGATTTTTTAGTCGAACTCGTAATTTGAATTAAACCTAGGTAGTGATGTGGTATTTACGGGCAGGTCATTTACTCAAATTTCGAGTATTTTTTGAAGAATCGGTCAAGTTCTACTTTTGAATTTGAAATAAAACGAAATACGCTAATTATAACTTATCTAAATATGTGGTACATATATATATTATTTATATAAGTATATCTCTCTTCAACATATAAAAAATTAATTATATGTACAATTTATTTTTTATTAAAAAATATATAATAAAAATGTATGAGACATACTTTACAAATTAAAAATTCTTTAATAAATAAGGGAATGATCCATTTATGTACTATACTTAACTTTATATCTCAAATTTAATTGTTCAAAACTAACTTTACAAATATTTTAGTAATCATGTTTAAAGTTAAATAAATTATCATTATTTACGACACTCACATATTATGTGTATGATAAAAAACTTAAGTGACAATATGGTGTAGAGATAAGGTGATATGTTTGTGAATGTAAAGACTCGGGTTCAATTCCTCCCAACAACCTCTGTGTGATACCCAAGTGGCAATGTCCGCGGTCCCTAAATATTTTGTGCACGTACCATGAACAATGTTTGTCGTTCCTAGAGTTAATGTAACATTTAATTATCCGGCCCCATTGTTTTGATTAATTTTTTAATTATATTTAAAATATAATTTGTGTTATTTATTTATTTATTTTTAGGAATAAATTTGATGTTGTAAAAAAATTACACCTCAAGTTTTTTTACTATAATTTAAAATGTGTACACATAAAAATTCGATAACTCTCATTACAAATAAAATATTATAAAATAAGTTGTATTACCATTTTTAGTAATAGTTTGCGTTAATATTTTTATAATTATTAAAATTTAAATAGATATGGGCCACATAAAATTATATAAAAATATCTTTTTCTGAATCAAATAAATTCAAAATGACGAAATATGATTATAATTTTAAAAGTAACTACTTTGAATTCAATATTTTATTTGTTGTTAGGTAAAATGAAATAAAATTTGAAAAAAATAATTAAAAATGCTTAAATCTCAAATTTCTTGATATAATTTAAAAATACTATACATAAAATTTTACAAATAATATTTAGTAACTAAATAATACATCATCATTATAAAAAAAATAATTAGCATTATAAAAATTATAATCCATAAGTGTGGATATGAAATCTTAATTGAATAGTTTTTAGAAATCAATTTTTTTTCAAAAATAAATAAATAACAAAAAATAATATTTTAAATATAATAAAAAAACGAGTTAGGCTAGATAATCAAATGTTATTAATTTTAGGAACCACATATATTGTTCACCGTAAGTGCACAAAATTTTTAAGGTCAGCAAATAATATGTACAAATGGTATAAGATTTTTTTTTAAAATCATGACCATTCAATCTTTCATTCAAGAATTTAGAAATCGCTTGTTGTTCAAGACCTTCCTCACAAACGGTTGTCACGACCAGATACTAAAATGAATACTTAAATTAACAATTAATGAATATATATCGAACTGGGTAAAATTCACCATCAAAATTAAAATGGGTATTATGAAAAAATATTTATTTTCACCTCTTAAAATAATTGTTGACTTTTGAAGATAAAAAATGTATTTCAAAATAATTGTTCACTTACACTTTTAATGTCACTATTCAAATTATGAAATTTAGTTTATATTTTCAAGATAAATTTTACAGCACATATAATTAGTGCATCACTAATTTCAATTTACAAACTAACTTTATATCATAAATAAATACTACGCCCTCCGTCCCACTGGTAAAGCTACTATAAAGTATAGTTATATAATTTATTTTTAGAATTTTCTTTTCGGTATAAAAGATTAAACATTATATTTTTATTTAAAAGAAAAAATATTTAAAATTATTTAAGAAACCATTCTTTACGGGAGTCTTAAAATATGTGTCGATCCCCCGTGCCCCAATAAAAAATCAGGGGGCGGAGGGAGTAACATAATAACCCGTGCCAGGCACATGTCATTTTCTAGAGTTTTTTATGCATCATGCAATTATAATACTCTTAGTTGTTTTCTTATTTGTAAATGTTGTACAATGTCTAACGTGTATCAAATACAAGTTGATTGTTTATCAATGTGTATTATTTTCATACAATACATTACTAAATTACACAACGTTTTTAATATAGCTCATTAAGCAAAATATATAAATTCTTATTTGTGTTGTATAATATGTATTTAATGAATGGATAGATATATGGTAGTCAGTGTACGTTTAAAACGAAACGATTAAACTTAATCTGTAGAATGCCATTAGTATTTTACAAAGAAAAAGTTAAAAAATTAACATATATGTTGAATACAGAGTTGAACAAAAAAAAATTGAATTTTATTTAAATAAACTATATGTACTGTCTATATTATTACAGAGGTCATTATTAACTTACAACTAACTTACTCAATTTAAAAAAAGTAAAAAATGCATAAATGAATGCAGAATAACTTGCAATAATAATATACAATAATGTAAAATTTCCACTATTGTTAATATGAAAGTTGATTTTAATGAAACACGTTAGTTTTGCAATTCAACATATATATCTATGGAAAAATGTTATATTTTTATTGACACTATTGTTAACAAAGTAAGATTAAGTTATATGTGTGTGTCAACATGTAAATTATCAGATGTTATATTATCAGTAAATTACGACGGTTTTAATTATTTATATGCTAAATATTTGATTTATGTACATGTATAATTGTTATTAACATCTAGTGAGTCAATTGATTACTTAAATAACATGCATTTATAATTATTCGAAAATTAGAATTATGTAATAAATAAATTACAATAATTTATGTATGGTATTCACATTATTACTGACAAATAATCCATATCTATTTTTTACACAACCGGGTATCAATCATGGTTGTAACATAAAAATAAATTATATATTGTAAAAACTTATTATATATATTCATAATTATTTTTCAAGAATTCAAAGGATAAAATATAATTATATCGTTATTTAAACCGTGTTTAAGTTTCTTTCATTACGAATTTAATATTTCTTCATATAATAATTTGATAACATTGTATACTATTCTTCTAAAATTAAATATTTTTCAATTCGATAAAATTTTATAAATATTAGTTGAACGGGTTAATTCTTTCAAATTATTGAACGTTAAATATTTTTCTTTAAATAGTATAAAATGCATTGAATCAAATTCTACATATAGTATAAATATAACTTTTATTTTAATAATTCAAAAATATTAAAATAATTGAAAATATTTGTATAATATTATTTTGATCAATAAATATTGCTTATCTAAAAGAATTCTTTTTAAAAAGCTAGTTTTTTTAAAGTGAAAAATGAAAAATAAATCGATTTAATATGCATCGTAGTTTTAACAAATCTCGTGAGATCTCATATCAAATTTCGAATATTTTTAAAATCGGGACAAGTCCCAAAAATTATAATGCCCTACTAGTGAAATTAGTAATTTTAATACAAATAATCAATTGACTTCATCCTAAAGACCTCAAATACATTAATTTATATTAAAATAAGATATTAAAAAATTGCACATTACTGCTAATATATTCTCACCGAGTTTGTAATTTAAATTTACTAAATATAAAATGTGTCGATTTCGAGTATTTTTTGAACAATGGGCGAGGTTCTGATTTTAAATTCGAAATAAATCAAAATGCATTGACTCGTTATAATTCGAATTTATCTAAATATGTAATACCATTATAGATTATTTATATATAAGCGATTCTATATTCACTATTTTCTTTAAAAATTATATATGTACATTTTATTACTTTTTATAATAAAAAATTGTTAAAAATATATGAGATATATCTTTAAACTAAAAAATATCTAAAAAATAAGATAATAATCCATTTATTTACTATGCCTAACTTTATATATGTAATTTAATTCCTTGAAATTAACTATACAAATATTCACGTAACTATTTTTTTGCAAAATTAAAGTAACTATCTCTAAAATTAAATAAAATATTTATTTATCACAGTTACATATTATATGCATAATAAAAAGCACATGTGACAATATGATGTAGTGGAAGGAGGTTGTATAGGTGAATAAAATATCTTGAGTTCAATTCTCACAAACCACATTTTTTATATAAATATTAAATATAGGGTAGTTTAATCTTTTAAATAAGACTTTTTAATCTCACGAAAATTATCACCTTGTTCTTCTATTATATATAGAACAGAATATTAACACCATGTTTTTCTATTAAATATAGAAGAGATTTATTTAATATAGCCAATATAATAAATATGAATGTTAATATACTTTTATTGTTAATGTTAAATTTTATTAATATACGTAATTTTTTAAAAAAATTAACAATTATTTTGAAACTGTGAAAATATTTATCACTTTCATCCCGTAAAATAGTACATAGATTAAAGAAAGAAATGTCGTCAACATAGAATAATCTTTGAGCGAAATCTTGTACATTTCTTACAAATGCAAGTGTTCAAATGAGTGATTACTTTTAAGTTTGTATATCTCCCTTAAATTGGTTTGTGTGCTTATATTGTGCAGGGCCATGGGGCTAAGAGCAGCTCCAATACACTCATAAATAAACTTCTCAAAATTAAAATTTGAAGAGGTTGCAACAAAAAACATGCTTCAACAAACTCCTAAACCTTCTTCAAATATTTAAGAGTCACTCCAACCTCTTCATACTTAAGACTCTCTCCTCTCTCCCTACTCTATTTTTTATTAATATACATTACTTTCTTTCATTAATCTGCTGTTCTGCAAGACATGCATGTACTTTAACAAGACTATGTCAAATTGACAACCCTTAGTAAGTTGTATTGTTATCTTAGTTTGCATTTGTACTTGTAATATTTAAAGTCTGTAAAAATGTAAAAGAGCAGACTGGAGACTTTTTGTTTAAACAGTATCAAGCCTAAGGATTCTATCTGGAAGAAAATCAAGAAGATCATGCCTCAGGAGAATTTTGAAGAAGCTTGGAATTGAATAAATTTGTTTGGATAAAAATGCTCAATTCAAGATCTCTACAAGTCACAGATTTAGTGTTCTAGAGAAGTTACTTGAGAACTCAAAATGACTTATCGAGAAGTCAGGAAAGCTACTAGAGAACTTAGAAAGATATCGACAAGACAATTGAAGACATGAAGATTGGAAATATCGACAAGTCATTTCTTCACTAGAGAACTCAGATTTATCGACAAGTCAACATTCATTAGAGAAATCTGAGTTATCGATAAGTCAAATTTCACTAGACAACTCAGAGATATCGATAATTCAAAATTCACTAGAGAACTCTGAGTTATCGACATGTCATAGTGAAGACATGAAGCTGAGAAATCTGGACAAGTCAAATTCTCTTATAGAGAACTCAGAGACCTCTACAAGTCAAATGTACTATGGAGTATTAGAGATCTCAATAAGTTAATATACTTATCGAGATGTCAAGCTATATGCCTAACTGGAGATCTCGAGCTAAAATCTCAAAGTACAAATTACAGACCAGTTCAATATCCAAGATCTACAATCAACAAATAATCCAACCAGCTGGATTGACATGTCTAAAAAAAGCAGCTTGAAGGATGTGCAAGATCAATGGTGAAGATTAAGTAACAAAGAAAGATCAAAGTAAACACATGGTGCTAAGATATGCTAAGTTAGAAATAGAAGAAACACTTTTCCTAAAATAGAAATGATAAGTGACAGTTTACTAAAGTTAATAGCATCTCTTATTGTACACTGTGTAAATCAGCAGTTAACTGAATTATAAAGTTAACACTGGTCTTTCTGTTAGAAGTAACAATCTAGATAGAAAATCTTGTAATTCTCTTAAGAAGAATCTAAGCTCTTTATCAACAAAGAGCCTATAAATTTTGTAGCAAAACATTCTTAATTTTAATACAAAATTAGGTGAGTTTTGAAAGATCTATGTTCTTTATTATTGCATATTTAATTTTTCCAGTAACACACTTCACTACAAGATTTGATTTACTTTGTTCAAAACCATAAATAGTTCAAGAAAATCATAAAAACACATTCACCCCCCCCCCCCTTTGTGTGTAATTCATTACCTAACAAGTGGTATCAGAGCAAAATCTGAAAGTAAACAGATTCAAGATCTTGGAAGAATGAATACACAGAAAATCAGTAGCATCAAACTTCCTAACTTTGACAAAGCTAACTACACTCTTTGGAAAAAGAAAATGTTGCTGTTTATCAGGATGGCAAATCCACCCTATATTCAGATTCTCAAAAATGGGCCCTTCACTCATATGGTTAGAGTTGAGGAATCAACATATGGTGATATGGTAATTCCTGCTCATTATGCTCCAAAAGACCCCTCCAAGTACACTGAGCCTGAAAAAGAGAAAGTTTCCCTGGATAGTGGCTTGCAGTTGATATTGATAGAGTCAATTGACAATGTAATGTACAACAACATTGTCAACTGTGACACTACCAAGGAGATCTAGGGAAAAGATTGAAATACTCTGTGAGGGAACTGAGGAGGTTAGATCTAATCAAGGAAGAATACTGATTTCATAATATGAGGGTTTCATGGCCAAGCCAAAAGAAAGTATCACTGATGTGTTTGAAAGGTTCAATAAGTTGATTAGTGACTTGCAGCTTCATGACAAGTATTATGAAGCTGAAGAAGTGAACTTGAAATTTTTGCTTACTCTCCCTGATCATTTGGAACATAAAATATCAGCAATCAGGAAAGGGAGAGACTTGAGCAGAATAACTCTGGAAGTCCTGTATTGAATCTTGAAAACATATGAACTAGAAATGATTCAAAGGAAATCATTAAGGTTTGGTCAAGGGCATGTTGTAGATGGTTCAAGCGCCCTAATTGTCAATAAAAGTCAGACCTCTAATGATGAGCCAAGATCCCAGACTCCAGCTGCCTCAACAAGTGAGCAAAGAATTAATGATTCACAGGAACAAGTTATACTGGAACTGGAAGAAGATGAGTTCTACACCCTGGATGAACTTGATGAGCTAGATCAATCAATGGCCTATCTTGCAAGAAAGTTCTCTAATATTAGAGTTAAGAAGCCAAGGTTCTTCAAGGGTAAAGGATAGTCATTCAACAAAGACAACTGGAAAGGAAAAGGGAAGTACACATCTAATAACAAAAATGGTTATAAAACTAGATCTATGGATAGATAAAAAATAAGGTGCCTTAACTGTGATGAGTTGGGCCATTTTGCTACAGAATACAGGAAACCCAAGAAAGCAAAGAAAGAAAAAGCTTAACTTGAATTAGAGGCAAAGTATGAAGCTCTTCTAAAGAAATAGCAAAGTAAAGCTTATATTGCAGAAGGTAAAAATTGGGATGACTCTGACAATGATGAAGATGGGGAAGTTGGAAATTATGCACTAATGGCCTTGAAGCAAGGAAAGTCCTCTTCATCAAAAATACAGGTACCAACTCTTACCACCATTGATTTAAATGTGAATCAATATAAGGAAACTGTTGAAAAGATGAGCACAGAAATGTTTCACATTCATACAAGTATGGTGGCTGCTAATGACGAAGTGAGCAGACTGACAAAGATAAATGAGAAGCTTGAGAATAAGAAACAAGAAATTGAATTGTTGATGGTAGAGCTTGAAGCTGTAAAACAAGAAAATGTTTATCTGAAGAACAAGCTCAAGTGTGCAAATGAGATTGAAGCTGTGTTAAGGGAAAAGCTAGAGAAAAATGAAGTGAAGTTGAAGTCCTTCAGAAATGCATCTGAGTTGGTTGTTCAATACCATGAAAAAAACAAGCCATGTGCAAATATTGCTATTGGTCTTGATTATGATGCATTGAACAGTAAAAAGAAAAATATAGGTGACAAAGGAAAAACAACAGAAAATGAAAATGTTCCAGCAATGCTGAAAAAGGTTGGTTAACTATGTTCAAGGCATGTAAAGTAAACTTCAGTGAAAAAGAGTTGATTATCAAGTAAGAAATTGCAGATGAGGACAATGTGAACAAAATTGCAAATTCAACTCAATCTTCTAAAACTGAAGAAAATCTCATAGACAATCAAAGCACCAAGACACCTTTCAAAGAAGTCAAAACTGAAGATGCAAGAAAGAAGAACAAAAATAGATTTAGGAAAATTGGGATAAACAAAAGCAATAATTTTTCTTATGGTGAAGATGCTCCTAGAAAGAAATGTGAGAAATGTGGCTCTGTAAATCACCTAACTCACCTTTGTAAAAAGAATGTTAGCAAGCCAGTTGAAGGAGCCTGCAAATATAATGAAGCAAATGCAAATGATCCCTACTCATTTTGTGACAAGTTTGACTGCATTTCCTGCAATTTGAAAGTATAGAAGAGCTGCCATAAGTTGAGAGTAGACCTCAAAGAAACAATAATTAAGTCTACAACAAATAGGGAAAATGCACAGCAGTCACTGAATTTTATTTTATCTGAAATAAATCACTCTACTTCTGCTAGATCAGTTAACAAGAAGAAAGTACCCAGCACTGCTTGGGTTGCTAAACACACTTAAAACTCATTATGTGCAGGGCAAAATGAAGAAGGTCATATGGATCATTGACAATGGATGTTCTAGACATATGACAGGTGATAAAGCCCTGCTATCATAATTTGAAGAGAAGGCTGGTCCCTTGGTGACCTTTGGAGACAACAATAAAGGATTCACAATAGGATATGGCAAGATTGTTTCTGGAAATGTTGTCGTTGATGATGTAGCACTGGTAGCTGGTCTTGAAGTGAATCTTCTCAGTGTCAGCCAATTTGCAGACAAAGGTTTTGAATTTTTATTCATCAAAGAAGAATGCACTTGTATCAGCAAGAAAACTGGTGAAGTTGCTCTGAAAGGAGCAAGGAAAGGAAGCTTGTTTGTTGCAGACTTGGACTCAATAAATGAGGGTGAAATTTATTGCTTCTACACCAAGGCATCCACAGAGCAAAACAAACTATGGCACAAAAGACTCTCACATCTAAACTACAAGGCAATGAACGCTCTGGTCAAGAAAGAGTTAGTGAGAGACATTCCAAAGCTGGAGTTTGCTCAAATTGAAGTTTGTGAGGCTTGCCGGAAAGGAAAAATGAAAAGATTAAGTCATAAGTCAAAAACTGTGAATGCCATAAGTGCACATTTGCAACTTATTCACATGGACTTGTTTGGGCCAGTAAATGTCTTATCAATTTCAAGGAATAAATATTCACTTGTGATGGTGGATGATTTCTCAAGATACACATGGGTAGAGTTTATGAATTCTAAGGATGAAACTCCACACATCATAATTGAACACATAAAGAAGATAGAAAAACAGGCTGAAGATCATAACTGTGTGAAAAGATTGAGGAGTGATAATGGTACAGAATTCAGGAATGCAACATTGAGTGAATTCTGCAAAGGCAAAGGCATTGTCCAAGAATTCTCTGCAGCTAGAACACCTCAATAAAATGGTGTAGTTGAGAAAAAGAATATAACATTAGTGGAAGCTGCAAGGACAATGCTACAGGATGCCAACTTGCCAACTAGTTTTTGAGAAGAAGTTGTCAATACTGCTTGCTACACTCAAAACATATATCTCATCAACAAAATGCATGGAAAATCACCCTACTCAATCATGTCTAAAAGAAATCCTACAGTAAAGCATCTTCATGTGTTTGGAAGCAAGTGTTATATTCTAAAAGACAACTCTGAATATCTGGGAAAATTTGACTCAAAGGTCTTTCAAGAAATTTTTCTGGGATATTCATTGGAAAGAACCACCTACAAGGTTTATGTGGTTGTTCAAAATAAAATCATGGAAAGCACATATGTGACTTTTGATGATGACAAATGTCCAGGCTTGGAATGCCTTGATGAAAATGAAGCTGAAGCTCTTGTATTTGAAATCTTAACATCAATGGTGATTCTGATGAAGAAGGTGAAGACAATGCACAACAAATAATAAATGGAGAATCTGTAGGACAAGAGAATCATGAAAATGGAAGCTCATCTCAAACACCTGATTTTGATAGCACAAACTCAGGGGGAAAAGAGAAGAAGAATCTACAAATCATACCAATAATGGAGAAATTGATGAAGGCACCAGTCAACAAACTCACACCAGAAATTGGGATAAAAGTCACAACCCAAATGCAATAATTGGTGATATAAATGCTGGTGTAAGGACTAGGAGTGCCACTGCTAATGAATGCCTACATGCATGTTTTCTATTTCAAGTTGAGCCAAAGAAAACTGAAGAAGCTCTAATGGATCCTGATTGGATATCTTCTATGCAAGAGGAGCTTAATCAGTTTGAAAGAAACAAAGTTTGGGAGTTAGTTCCTACACCAAAGAATAGAAGTGTAATTGGAACAAAGTGGGTGTTCAGGAACAAAATGGATGAAAATGGTATGGTTACCAGAAATAAAGCAAGGTTGGTTGTAAAAGGGTACTCACAGGAAGAAGGAATTGATTATGATGCAACTTTTGCTCCAGTTGCAAGACTTGAAGCAATAAGAATTTTTCTAGCATTTGCTGCACACTCAAATTTCAAAGTGTATCAAATGAATGTTAATAGTGCCTTCTTAAATGGTGAATTAGAAGAAGAAGTATATGTGCAACAACTACCTGGCTTTGAAGATCCAGAATTTCCAATTTTTGTGTACAAACTGCTCAAGGCTCTATATGAATTAAAGTAGGCACCTAGAGCTTGGTATGATACATTGTCAGAATTCGTGCTTAAATATGGTTTTACTAGAGGTACCTTAGATAAGACTCTCTTCTACAAAAACCATGGTGATGACATGATTCTAGTTTAGATCTATGTAGATGGCATTATCTTTGGCTCTACAAATGAAAAGTTGTGCCAAAGATTTTCTAAGCTTATGCTGAGTGAATAAGAAATGAGCATGATGTGGGAATGAAGTTACTTTCTTGGACTTCAAGTTAGTCAACAAAATGATGGAATCTTCATCAGCCAAACTAAGTATGTCAAGGATTTATTAAAGAAGTTTGGTATGGTTGATTGTTCACCTGCTTCTACACCTATATCTACAGCAACAAAGTTGGAAGAAGACAGAAAAGGCAAAAGTGTAGATATTTCAAGCTATAGAGGAATGATTGGATCATTGCTTTACTTGAATACAAGTAGAGATGTTTGTAACATGTCTTTGTGCAAGATTCCAAGCAAATCCAAAAGAATCACATTTGATGGCTGTTAAAAGAATTTTCAGATACTTGAAGGGGACTTTTAACTTGGGATTATGGTATCCTAAGGGAACTGGTTTAGAAGCTATTGGTTACACAGATGTAGATTTTGTTGGATGCAGGGTGGACAGAAAGAGTACAAGTGGGAGCTATCAGTTTCTTGGACAAAGACTTGTATCCTGCCATAGCAAGAAACAACAATTTGTGTCAACTTCCATAGCTAAAGCTAAATACATAGCTGCTGGAAGTTGTTGTGCTCAAGTGCTTTGGATTAGAAATCAGCTAATAGACTACGGCCTAGGGTTACACAAAATTCCTATTATGTGTGACAATGCTAGTGTTATATCTATTGTGGCTAATCCAGTTAATCATTCTGGGACAAAGCACATTGATGTAAGGTACCATTTTATCATGCTGCAAATGGTACCATTGAGCTTATTTTTGTTCCAACAGAAAAACAATTAGCTGACATTTTTACTAAACCTTTGGATGAAGCTACGTTTACTAGATTTATAGGTGAAATTGGAATGCTAAATTCGTCATCCAAAGGTAAGAACTAAGCTAATGTGTTGCAGCTGATTAATTTCCAGTAAATCAAAATTAATTTGATTTTATTAGAAATTAACTGAAATATGAAGTATAAATATTTCAGAAATCTCTGCATATTTATTCTTCAAAAATGAAAATTCAACTTGGAATTTTTCAAATTTTAAGTAAACTGCTCAATTGTTAATTTACATTCTTAATATGTAAAATTATCACAAGGCAGAATTAAATTGATCAGGAGTATATAGAGAACTGAGTTTTCGATAAGTCTAATTGACTTATCGACAAGTCATTTTAAGACTTCTCGAATGAGTTCTCGACAAGTCAATTTACTGACTTCTCGAGTGACTCCTCCACAAGCATTATTATGACTTATCGATAAGTCATTGTAGAGTTCTCTACAAGTGTTAAGTTACAGAGTTCTCTACAAGTATTATTTTTAGACTTATCAATAACTCAAAACAGAAATAATTTAATCTAATAAATTGTTTTGGTGAAATACTCTTGGCAAAAATATTCTGATTTTATTTTGAATTTATTCAAATAAAAATTAGAAACTTTTTAGTCCAATTTGGATAAACTGGGTATTTATTTTACATCTCAGTAGTCAATCTTTATTTATTTTCTATAAAATAAATAAAATGACTTATCGAGATGTCTCTCATTTCAAAATGACTTCTCGATAAGTATACATCAAACGTCTATTTTTAACTTCTCGAAAAGTCATTAGCTTTTACTCTAAATACCTAGACTTCTCGATACATATACATACTTACATTTTCGAGAACTCAAGTGACCTAGCCTTTCAATTCAAAACCGATTTCTCTCTCGTTTTTACTCCTTTCTCAAAAAAATTCTTACCCATTCACTCTCATCAATCAACAATGCACTCAATTTTGTTAGAGCTATTATTCCAGAGAAAGGAACAAACTACCTCGCTTTTACAGATGCTAACCAAGCTCCTGACAGTTTCAAGGGGTTTGTGAAACTTTTGGCTGAATCTTACATTGCAGGAGCTTTGACTGTAAATCATGTTTTGTATCTTGATGTTCTGCATGAATTTTGGACTACAGCAGTAGTGAGGACTGTTATAAATGATAACTCTCTCTCTATGGTGGTGACATGCACAATTAGAGGCTAACAAATAGAATTCAATGAACAGGATGTCAATAAAGCTTTGGGATTGCCAACTGAAAATCTGGTGGAGGTGCCAACTCCTGATGAATTGACTGAGTTTATGGACTTCATCAATTATGGTGGAAGAATCAACTTGTCAGGCTTGAACAGGACAAATCTAAGGAAGGAGTGGTCCTTTGTCTTTGATTCTGTGGTGAGGGCCTTCACATGCAGGAAGACAGGGTATGACAATATCTCAAGTGTGGTGCAGAAACTAGTGTACTCAATAGCTCATAACAGACAATTGAATATTGGTCTATTGATCGTAGATGAACTTGCAACCAGGCTGACAATGCCCCTGTCTGCTAGAGGTAAGGAAATATTTTTTCCTAGATTAATTATGTCTACTTTAAATAATAAAGTCACAGACATACACTTGCTAAATGGTATTGATAGCACTAAAATTGGCAATTGTAAGCAAGTGTCCAAAATAATATTTGGCTTACTTACTACAAAGAATAAGGTAAATGTGAGTCTGAAAATCACTCAATATATGATGGAGAGATTTATGACTTACCCTAACCCTATGCCAGACATGAGATCTAATGCACAACCTAGCATAGCCATGATCCCTCAACCTATGGAAGTACAAACACAGGAGCATCCACAGGGACCTTCCTAAGCTAAAAACATTTCTTCAAGTCTTGTAGTAGCTAGGAAGCCAACCACCTCATCTTCTCAAAAGGATGAGGTGAGTAAAAAGAAGAGAAAGGGGGTAACCTTAACAGTTTTGCAAGAGAGTGGTGAGGAACAAACTGAAGTTAAGTCACCCCTAGTCAAGAGATCAAAGAAGAGTAAGAAATATGAGCTGACCACTCAAGCCACATCTGTGTCCTCCCAACAGGATGTAGTTGTAAAAATAGGGACTAAATAGACTCTAGATACATCCTCTCAATAGGGTGTGTCTATTGAAAAGAGCATTCACCCCAATGCACCTTGTACAGAGTCTGCACAACCTGCACCTGAAGCAATTCAAGTGTATGGTAGGAGGAATAAGGATGACACAGACAGTGAGGGCACATCTTTTGAAGCTCCCTCATCCATTCAGGGGGAGCTGCCAACACTCACATCTGAGCAATAATCTCTCATATCTCAAATTTCTTCTCTACCAATAGCACTTGAATCCAATTCTCAACTGTAAGCTAACTCAAGTGACTTGGTTCAAGAAACTGTAATAACCCCAAAATTTTGAACTTTTTGTAACCCTTATGAATAGTGTTTTTGCTAATATTGCTGAATAAGAAAACTTTTCATGACACACTATATAGGGGTTCTTTTATTGTTATTCTGAGATCGTATTAGTACTCTATATGATAAATATGTGTATGTAAAGATCGTCAGAATCCAAATTCGAACACTTTGATTTTTCCCGAAAATCCACCAGATACCGAGAGAATTGAGTATAAGATAATAGGATAAAAAGGATTTAATTTCAAGGATTATAAGAGAGGATCATAAAAGGAATATAATGTATTGAGAAAGGTTAAGGAAACCCAAGTAATAAG
This sequence comes from Apium graveolens, assembly GCF_009905375.1. Lineage (NCBI taxonomy): Eukaryota > Viridiplantae > Streptophyta > Magnoliopsida > Apiales > Apiaceae > Apium > Apium graveolens. The sequence goes on along the minus strand of NC_133654.1, from coordinate 169,159,148 downwards.
ATCCCAGGTATGATCCCTCAAATGATAAACGAAAACGAAAGTTAAGCGAACCGTATAACAGATCAGCAGTCATTAGCCAAGTAATTAGAAGCTAATCAAAGAGGTTAGTGAGGTTGATGTCATCAAACCAATAAGAAGAGGACAAGTGTGGGAGGATGGCATCACATGATGACCTAAGCATGACATAAGGGAAGGAAGTGTGGTTGATTAATAACCACACAATTTTTCATGGTTAAAAGATAATTAAAACAAATCAAAAGCAACCAACCAAGCCAAAAACAATTCATTTCACCAAAACAGAAAGTTGACTTCTCTTTTCTTCATCAAAGCTCTCGGCCTCTCTTTGTTTTCAAGAAGAAAAAAACCAAAATCTAAGATCCAAGCCTTGTTAATTAGTGAGGTAATTATCTAATACTCCTTATGCATAAATATAGCTATCCTATAAGTTTGAGCTTCTAATTCATTCACAATCTCTTCCTAAAAATCATGGAAGAAGAGGGTGAATAGTGTTTTTCAAGAACTTAAATTTTTGTTCTTGAGTTTTTGTTTAGATTAAGCTTGGATAAGGACTTTTAAGGGTGATTTCAAGCTAATTACTTGATTCTCAACTCTCCAAGGAAGGTATAACCCCTCCAAACCCTAAATTTACTTGAGTATTAGGTTTAGTTTTGTTGTTATGGTTCATGAGAAGCATGATTCTTGTAGACTTAGAGATTGGTTGGTTTTATTATGTTTTGGAATTGTAAATCTTGATGATTAGTTAATAAACTTAAGTAAACTCTTAGTTCATGATTGAGAAATAAGTATGAATTGGTAATATTGAGTTGTTGGGGCTGTTGTAGTATGGTATGGATGGATTTTGGTTATATGAATCAATTGTGGTTGATTGGTGGTTGGTTTGGAGTAGAACAAAAATTGGTAATCGCGTAAACATAGCCGTCGTAATGTCCGATTTACTTTAGACTGTTTTTGCTCTTAATATCAGGACCCGAGAACTCCCTGTTAGATTTTGACCATTGCCATTATTACATAGTTCATGTTACGAGCTTCATTTTGATATGTGGTTCGTTTGAATCCGATGTACGGTTTAGGAGAAACGACCGTTTTAAGTAACGGCCTTTCGCGAACGAACCATAATCCCTCGCCTTACTTTGAAACATAGGTTAAAGACCTTAAAAGACTAAATGGAGTATGAATCATTTATGTAAAGTGTATTAGGCAGTTGGTAAGGCAATCGCGAAAGAATCGCCTTAAAACCCTTAATGGTTAATTTATTAAAAATGGTGGAGCTGAGGGTACTCGAGCGACTTAAGGGAATCGTTGAGCGCAAAGCGAGTGTTAGAGTCTAATTGGTTAAAGTATAGATTCATAAGCGACTTTTGTTTAATTCCAACTTATATGTTGTTTATAGGTTACCAGACTCGTCCCAAGCCATTTGTCACCCCCAGTTGCTCAGGCAAGTTTTCTACCCGTTATACTGTTGTTGTGATGTATATATATGTATATGCATTATATTGTGATAGATGCATGATGGTTAATTAGCAAATTCTTGCGATATATTGGAGCATGTGATATGGTATATATGCATGCCTGTTTCGTAATCTTGATACATATATCTGTTGATTCAGTTGCATAATACCTATGCTAGAGATAAGCGGTAGTTGCGTATACCCTTAGTATAGGGGACCCAAAGGTGAACATATTACTAAACCGGGAGTCGATGTTCCCGAGTATAATATATATATAGATATAGTTTTCAAAATTATTAATCAAATAAGGTTTATTCGATAACTTTATTTTATTTAATGAATATTATTCTGAATATTCATTCGAGGACTTATGACTCTGGTTACTTTATTTAATGAATATTATTTTGAATATTCATTCGAGGACTTATGACTCCGCTTACTTTATTTAATGAATATTATTTTGAATATTCATTCGAGGACTTAAGACTCTGTTTATTTAATTTAATGAATATTATTTTTGAATATTCATTTGAGGACTTATGACTCCGCTTATTTATTAAATAATATTCTTTATTTTATTAAAGAATAATGTTTCGATATTCAAACTTATTTTCGATTATTCAAATAAAGATCGTACTTTCGTATAAGTATATCTTTGGTTATTTAATATCCATTTCAAGTATGAGTTTTAAAACTTTTACTTCAATTATTTTTATAAGGATTATCCTTATGGGAATATTATTTAAATAATAATATTAAGATATTTTCTAATATATCGGGACTGATTTATTTCATTAAATCAGCATTACTCCAAACATTCTTAAAAATATTTTCGAGTCTTCAAAATGATTTTTAAAAGTTAGAGCGGATCCCAAAAATCATTTTTATATTTAAGATCTTCCTTTCAAAGGGGATTTAAATACTCGCTCAAAACCTGGGGGATCCGGCTCTGTGGTGTATTTTATATTCGCAACGTGGTTGCTGTTTTGAGACAACAATTTGATTACTTGCCCAATGTTCGGGAAGTAAGTCCATCTGATTGAGTCGGCATAAGCGACAGGCCGGGGAACGGTCTATGAAGGTGTGAGAGGCTGGGTGACAGTCCATCCACGCGTGAGTGGCCGGGTAACGGTCTAGCGCGAGGTCCGAATGCGGCCAGGGTGATGACCGGCGAGGAATTCATCCATCTACAGTAGAAAAGGTTACTTATTGGTATCTTTGCCTGATCAGCAAGATATCAGGTTTATGCCACAATTCTTTTCCTTTCCAAAAATTCATTGGATGTTACAAACTCTGTTCATACTTTACATGACAGAGGTTTTCAGGAAATGTATAAGAGATATATATGTGGATATATATATCGGGACTTAATGAAGTATCTCATAACTTCATTTCATTCAATAATATTTCAAAGATTTAATCTATTCAAATCGTATCTTGTAGTCTCATCTATGTGATGAACTGTCGAAAACTCAGTATACTTTGAACAATGGTAGTTCAAGTAGTTTTATAAATGATATAAGTATAGTGAAGCATTTGGTGACTTCATCCCTTATTTTTGCTTATATCCAGTAAGTAATTATCTTACACTTGATAAAGGATTTTAGTAATGTGGCGCCCTCCAAACCCGGGTCAGAAGTTTGGGGTCCACACACACATCTTAATTATAACCTGCTTATAACAATAATAAAGATAATAATAATATATGCAGTGACCCTACTTACCAACCACCACGGACCAAAACAGGTTAAAGTATGTACACAAGCCAAACACACTAATTTATTACAAACCGTTCAAATCCCAACTATTTCAAACTCAAACTAAGTATTAAATATTATTACAAACTTTTACAAACTTAAATTATCCCAAAAGAAGCCTACTAGCTCAGCTTTCTCAACCTGAACCCCTAGCTCTCGCGCTGGACTGGGGATCCTCGCTACCAACTGGTTCCTTTTTAACTGGAAAGAATATAAACAACATCGCACAAATGAGCTAACTAGCTCAGCAAGTCACAATGACAAAACTGAGAATAATGATCATCAGGTGAATATGATTATGATATCAAGTGAACATTGGATTATGATTTAGAATTGGATATTATACTTTTAATTTAAAAACCAAGGTTAGGCTGCTGATCAGTCACGCACTAACCCCGAGCAAGGCACACAACATTGCTCTAACTACTGGATCCAAGGCACACATTGGCCTAACTTGACCATTATATGGTCTGACCACGAATCTGGTCCATAATTTTATAAAAACAATCCAATTCTAACATAATAACAGAATATGCAATAATAAACAATAACCGAAATCATTAACAACAATAAATGTTTAACAATGAAAGGGTTTTAATCCTTGTAAGGATCAATAAGGCAATTTAAAAGCTTGGATGCTGGGTAATGAAAGAATTGGATAACAAAGGAATCAATATTTCAGGGTTTCAAAGATTTGGGCTTTCAATGCATAGGATACAATGATTGAATGTACAAGTAATTCAGTTCAGTGTTTGGGATTTTGTTTACATGTATTTGTGGAGTAGTATCATATACTTGAGGTTCGTGTTTGGGTATACAACAATCAATGGTCTAGAAAGAATAAGGTTCATGGCTCAAGAACAATAACTGGAATCAGGGTTTAGGTTTCAGTGCTTCAAAGCACTTGTAATATCAACAAGACTATCACGTATTACAATATTTCGAGAAAGTTCGGAATACTTGCCTGATATTAGCTTACTACACTGCACTCGCTTCCAATCACAAGCGTCTTACTCCTCAACCATTTGTTTCCCTTTCCTACGTCTTGCCTCCTCTGCTCACATATCATAAGCATCTATCAATAATTTGCTTATGGAATTCTATTCAACACATACTTCTATCTACCCTTCGTTTTACCCAAATCCGATTAACGGATTGAAAGATATGCAATAATCAAGTAAACACAGAATATATAGACCGATAGTCAATTAACAAGTCACATATAGCATATAATACATCACGTAATCAATGATATATCATTTATAAAGAAGTCTCGGGTCATAAATAGGCTTTCTGGTATTTAAAATGATTTTTAAAACATTTTTCGAAATTAAAACGGGTCGTTGGATCAATTTCGGGTTAATAAACAGGGTTCGGCTGGCCAATTCTGGCTCCGAAATAATTTTAGAATAATTATCGAGCCTTGGAAATAATTTGGAATAATATTTTAAAGCTCGAAACTATTTTTCAGAATTTTTAAATCATTTTTAAATAATAAAATCTAATTAAATAATTAATTAAATCAATTAATAATTAATTAAATCAATTAAACAATTAATTTTCGAATTAATTGACCAATTAATCAATTAGAAATTAACTGAAATTAATTAACTAATTAATTTAGATTTATTTGTGAATTAAAAATAATTTTCAGAATTAAAATATTAATTTTTAGAATTTTCAGAAATTAAAAACGAATTTTTATAATAAAAATAAATAGGAAATATGATTTTTAAACATTTTTAAAACAGAAATCCAATTTTTGCAAAGTCTGGAAACTACAGGGACCAAACTGCATCGTTTTCAAAACTATAGGTACTAAACTGTAATTTTCCAAGGGGTCGCCGAAAAACAGTCGAGGATGGCCGGAGAACACGTTCCCGGCATCCTCACCCCACCAACACCTCCAGATCACATCTACAGGTTACCAGGAACACAACCATGCAATCAAAACAACCTAACAATCCCTGAGTTGGCCGGGATTTGGCCGTGAAATTTTCCAGTTTCCGGCTAACATCGGAAAACTTCAAAACCCAACTCCCTTCTCTACAGACCTCGTTAGTTCATGAAACTTATACGACTAGATTGCAAATTTCACAGAGAACACAACCCACTATAACACAACATCAATCTATCACAGAATAAGAAACCCCCAAATTTCAATTAAGAACATTCATACGGGTTATAAACCCTAATTTTAAAATTCGAAAATAAAACTCAAATTTGAACATGTTATTGAACTCCAAATCAGACGTATGACATATAAAAATCATCAGGAAAACAAGCTCTACCACATGCAATCATCAAATCATACAAACAATCATCCGAACAAAAATTCATATTTTTAATAAAATAAATTCGAAAATAAATAAATTTTTAGAAAAATAACCTTGATTTCTGCAGGTGTATGGATTACAGAATCTGGTAGAGCTCTTCAAGACCTTCAGATTGGTTACTCGAGCTTTCCAAACCGAATTCAATAACACCTCCAAATGCTTGTTTGATTCTTAGAACAGTTTTAGGAAATTAGGGTTTTTCTCTGAAAATTATATAATTATCTGTCTGCAATTGATTTTGATACGAAATAAAATACGGTAAAAGGCTATTTATAATTACGGAAAATTAGTATCCCGTTGGATCATTCCGGATATAAAACGGTACGTTTATTTGTAAAAACTGATCCAAACGGTATCGGTTTTCGGGATAATTATCCAAATCAGTACAATTTGTACTGCGGTCTTGGTCTCAGCGCCTGGTTACACGTATTACGAAGTGATAATTGTGATAGTTTAATAAAAAGCTCCTGTTTATCAAAAATACGGGTTTTATTGATTTACCGAAACGAATATTGTATCGAAAATGTTGTGCCGGGACCCGCGCAGGACAAACCGTACGCCGGATCGAAAAAGTCGAAACATGGAAAATGCTCGGAATATTACAATTAGGTTAGGAAGGAGTTCTCGAAAGAGTTTCGGGTTCCAAAAACGTAACAACGGTTGACGTCGGTTGGTTCCCGTTTTTATAAAATAGATTTTAATTACCCGGAAAAAGATTTTAGAAATTTCAGATGATTCTTATAAATCCATAAACCAACATAAAAATAATTAGGAAGATATGACAATTATCTATATTTTATTTTGGACATATAAAAATTAAAATACTCAATTAATATTATTTTTGAATAACCAAGTACAGATAACACTTTAACAATTAACTCACAGAATAGATACTGAACACACATAATAATTATATAATAGCAAAAATAATTACACGATATATCCCGGATATTACATCCTTCCCCCCTTAAAAGGATTCTGTCCTCAGAATCTCCTAAGAAAACAAGTGAGGGTACTTTTCTCTCATATCACTTTCTAACTCCCAGGTTGACTCTTCAACCTTTGGGTTTCTCCATAATACTCTTACTAACTTTACCACTTTATTTCTCAATACTTTCTCTCTCTCTTCTAGAACTTCTACCGGGCTCTCTATATATGACAAATCTGCTTGAAGCTCTATTGGCTCATATTCTATTACATGCATAGAGTCTGGATTATATTTCTTAAGCATTGATATGTGAAAAACATTGTGAATGTGCTCCATGTGCGGAGGTAACGCCAATTCGTAAGCTACTTTGCCAATACGCTTTAGGATTTCAAAAGGTCCGACATATCTTGGGTTTAGCTTCCCTTTCTTCCCAAACCTCGTTAGTCCTTTCCACGGTGATACTTTTAATAATACCAAACTTCCTTCTTCAAATTCCATGTCTTTTCTTGACTGGTCTGCATATTTCCTTTGACGATCTTGTGCGGCTATTAATCTTTTCTGGATAATTTCAACAACTTCCTTTGTCTGTTGTACCAATTCGGGTCCGAGTATTTTGCGTTCTCCTACTTCGTCCCAATATACTGGAGATCTACATTTGCGTCCATAAAGGGCTTCATAAGGTGGCATCCCAATGCTGGCGTGATAACTGTTGTTATAAGCAAACTCTACCAGGGGTAAATGCTCGTCCCAACTTCCTTTAAAATCAATAGCACAAACACGTAGCATGTCCTCGATTGTCTGGATCGTTCTTTCACTTTGGCCATCCGTTTGGGGGTGATCGGCCGTACTCAAATTCAATCTTGTTCCCAAACATTCTTGAAAACTCTTCCAGAATCTTGAATTAAACCTTGGATCTCTATCAGATACGATAGACACTGGAACTCCATGACGAACTACGATCTCTTTCAAGTACATATGAACTAACTTGTCGAGCGAAAATCTTTCATTTATAGGCAGAAAATGAGCTGACTTGGTAAGTCTATCTACTATAACCCAAATGGCATCATGATTAGTCCTTGTCCTTGGTAATCCAACTATGAAATCCATGGTAATATGTTCCCACTTCCACTCTGGAATCTCCAATGGCTGTAGCAATCCGCTTGGTCTCTGATGATCTGCTTTAACTCTCTAACAGGTATAGCATTTGCTAACCCATTCCACAATTTCCCTCTTCATATCTGGCCACCAATAATTCTTCTTTAAATCTCTATACATTTTGGTACTCCCTGGATGGATGGAATATCTTGAACTATGTGCCTCTTGTAAAATTTCATTTTTCAGCTCCGTTACTGGTGGAATCCCAATTCTTGAAGAAAACCTAAGAATGCCTTGATCATCTTGTTGCGTGCATAATTCCTCACCTACCAAACTATTTATATCTTGATCCATTACCTCTTTCTGGCATTTCTTTATTTTCTCCAATAACTCCGGTTAGAAAATCATACTGTACACTTTTGCTTCCTCAGGCTTGGAAATTCTAATCTCCAATTCCAATTTTTGAAATTCTTTATATATCTCTTCAGGTACGGATAACACATTTAACCTTTCCTTCCGACTTAACGCATCTGCTACGACGTTCGCCTTACCGGGATGATAATTAATCGAGCAATCATAATCCTTGATCAATTCTAACCATCTCCTTTGTCTCATATTAAGTTCCTTCTGGGTAAATATATATTTCAAACTTTTGTGATCTGTGAAAATCTCACAATTTTCTCCATACAAATAATGTTTCCAAATCTTCAAAGCGAAAACTATAGCTGCTAACTCCAAATCATGAGTAGGGTACTTCTGTTCGTGTGGTTTCAATTGCCTTGACGCATACGCAATCACCTTGTCGTGCTGCATAAGAACACATCCTAATCCTTTGTAAGAAGCATCGCTATAAATTACGAAATTCCCTTGATCGTCTGGAAGTGATAAAACAGGTGCCGTGATTAATCTCCGCTTCAATTCCTGAAAACTTTCTTCGCACTTGTCATTCCATATAAACTTTTCATTCTTTCGTGTAAGCTTTGTCAATGGTGTTGCAATTCTTGAGAAATTCTGAACGAATCGTCGATAATATCCTTCCAATCCCAAGAAACTTCTTACCTCAGTGGGTGTTCTCGGTCTTTCCCAATTCGTAATTGCCTCGATCTTTGCCGGGTCCACTTTGATCCCTTCATTACTGACTATATGTCCTAAGAACTGAACTTCCTGTAACCAAAACTCACACTTCGACAATTTAGCATATAACTTCTTTTTCCTTAAAATCTCCAAAGTTGTCCTTAAATGTTCCGCATGATCCTCCTCCGTCTTTGAATAGATCAAAATATCGTCTATAAATACTATAACGAACTTGTCCAAATATTCCTTGAAAATTCTGTTCATCAGGTCCATAAACGCTGCTGGGGCGTTGGTCAATCCAAAAGACATTACTAGAAATTTATAATGCCCATACCTTGTTCTGAAAGCTGTCTTTGGTATATCTTCTGGTTTGATCTTCAGTTGATGATATCCCGATCTTAAATCGATTTTGGAGAAATACTTGGCTCCCTTCAATTGGTCAAACAAATCATCAATTCTGGGTAACGGATACTTATTCTTTATTGTCGACTTGTTGAGCTCCCTATAGTCGATGCACAGTCTCATGCTTCCATCCTTCTTCTTGACAAATAATACCGGTGCACCTCACGGGGATACGCTGGGTCTGATTACTCCTTTCTCTAACAGCTCTTGTAATTGCTTTGCTAACTCTTTCATCTCAACGGGCGCCATTCTATACGGGGCCTTGGATACTGGTTCGGTTCCAGGTGCTAAGTCGATTGTAAATTCAATTTCTCTATCTGGAGGAAGTCCTGGTAATTCATCGGGAAACACGTCTGGAAATTCCTTCACAACTGGAATATCTTCAAGTTTTGCTGGCTCCTGACTTCTGTCGATCACATATGCTACGAAATGCTCACATCCTTGTCGTAGTAACTTCTTGGCTTGAATCATCGTTAAGAACTTCTTTACCTGCTTCTGTCCCTTGAACGTTACTATTCTTTCGTCTGGCATTTTCACCATTACTTTCTTATTTCGACAATCTATCTGAGCATCATGCTTAGATAACCAATCCATCCCTAATATAACGTCAAATTCTCCTAACTTAAACGGTATCAAATCTACACAAAACTTACTACCAGAAATCTCAATCTCACAATTCCCACAAACTTGGTTAACAGTTACACGTTCTTAATTTGCTAATTCCATAGTCATTATTTCATTTAAATACCCAACTGGATAATTTAACTTACTAACAAAATCTTGTGAAACAAACGATCGAGTTGCTCCCGAATCTATTAACACTTTGGTACATAAAGAATTTACATTAAGCGTACCTGCCACGACATCCGTATCCTGGATCGCATCCTTCACCGACATGTCAAAAACTCTAGCCCTCGGAGTCTCATTCACTGTTGGGGTAGATCCCATAATCCTTAATGCATTACTGACTGGGGCTGGTGTCTTGCAATCCCTGGCCATATGTCCTGGCTTTCCATATTTGAAGCATATAAATCCAATGGCTGGAACCTTCACTGCTGGATTTCGGATAGGTTGATCCTTATTTGCTGGCTCTCTTGCTGGCTGATTTCGGCACTCCCTCGAGTAGTGCCCTTTCTGGTTGCATTTAAAACATACCACATTCAACTTGTTACAAACTCCTCCATGCTTCTTTCCACATACTTGACAATCTGGAAAGGTTAATCTCAACTGATTCAGATGATTCACATTAGCTGGACGATTGCCCTGGCCTCCGTCTCCTGCATTTTGTCTCCTGAAATTAAAATTTCTCCCTGGCTGAAACTTGCCCTTCTTAAAATTTGGAAACTTCCCTGTTTGTGACTGACCCTCACTTCCCTCAACTTTCCTTTTCTTACTTTCCTTATCTTTCTGGAACATCTCACTCTACGTCTCTGCGATCATAGCTTTCTGTATAACCCCGACATAGGTATCCAATTCAAAAATTGCTACCTTCCCTCTGATCCATGGCTTCAAGCCTTGCTGGAATCTCTTAGCTTTCTTTCTATCAGTATCAACATATGACGGCACATACCTTGACAATTCCTCAAACTTCCCCTCATAATCTGTTAACGACATGTTCCCTTGCTTTAATTCTAAAAACTTCAGCTCCATTTGATCCTGAACAAACTGAGGAAAATACTTTTCTAAAAACAATTCCTTAAACCTTTCCCAAGTAATAACATCTGTTCTTTCCAATGTCTTCACCATCTCCCACCAATTGGTGGCCTCATTCTTCAGATAGTAACTTGCAAATTCAACCTTCTAGCTCCTCTTTCACTTTTACCAAGGCAAATGCCTTCTCTATTTCCTTTAACCACACATTTGCTTCAATTGGCTCTAAGGAACCCTTGAATTCTGGTGGGTTTACTGCTTGAAAAGTTTTGAAAGTTACCTGGGGATTGGTCTGTCTCTGCTGTTATTGTGCCAGGTGAACTGTTTGTTGGGCCAAGATTTGAAGAATCTGGGCTATTGCTGGGTCCATGGGTCCTGGGTTCACATTCTGGTTTGTATCATCTTGGTTGTTATTGTTGTTGTTGTTGGTTTCTTCATTCTGGGTGTTGGTGCGGGTATTTCTTCTGGGAGGCATTTTCTGTAAAGAATCAATCAATTTATTTAGCTTTTGAATCAAATCTTTGTATAAAAGAAAAGTTTTGTAAAATAGGAATATCTCTTTTTGAAAACAGTTGTAACTAAGTAAATTGCATGCTTCTTTACAGAATATAAACAGTTATGGAAAACAGGGTACATGGTATCACAGGGTATACTGGTGCAATAAATAAGGTAAAGTAAAACAGGTGCAATAAAGTAAATGACAGTGTTGGAAAGGAAAAAGGTACTGATATATAGATCAAAAGTTTTAGGTAGTACAAGCGTAAAGACGCTTCGAAAGTAAAAGCAAATAGGGTACAACAACCTACTCACTACTCAGCATCGCTAGTCTATAAATACAACTCAAAAGTCTACTGATACACACTACACACTATTGTACATACTACATAATCATAACAACACTGCTCAGCATCTCCATCTCTGAATCTCTGGCTCATGGAAAATCTGGACCTCATATCTCCTCAAGCTCCTCTAGAACCCACTTAGCCCACTCCACTAGGAAATCAGGGGTGATGTCCTGATGTGTAGCCTCAGCAATCCTCACAGCAGCTGCTCTACGAAATGCCTGGAGCCTCTCCCTAAGTCGCCTCTCACCAATCCCCATCTCTCTGGTACGCATGATATGCAATAACTCCTGGATCTGACCCTATAGGAATCGCTGCTCCATAAGGCAAGCCTCAAACTGATGATATGGGACAGGATAGGAAGAGAACTGGAAAGGTACTCTTGTGACTGAATGACTAGTAAAGCCTGAATCGGCATGTGGGGGTCCTCTAATAGGTGGCCTCATGCTTGGAGGTGGAATGGCCTGCAATGGTACGGACTGCAACACCGGTGGAGGTAGAATAGCCAATGCTCGTGGAATAATAGGACGTGGATCTGATGTTGGTGCTCCAACCGAAGGCTCTGAGTGATCAGCTGATACGGGAATAAAAGAGTCGGCGATCTCTGCTATCTGAAATCATATCGTAATATAAGAATCTCGTACCACGACGCAACCTATACTAATACCGATTATACCATAACACTCAACCTCTCGACGTTCTATCATCCTATACCTTACTTCTAATCCTATCCCTCTACCCATTCCCGTCAACCTAGGCTTGTGTCAGTGACTTATAAGTTGTAGCTCTGATACCAAACCTGTGGCGCCCTCCAAACCCAGGTCAGAAGTTTGGGGTCTACACACACATCTTAATTATAACCTGCTTATAACAATAATAAAGATAATAATAATATATGCAGTGACCCTACTTACCAACCACCACGGACCGCAACAGGTTAAAGTATGCACACAAGCCAAACACACTAATATATTTAATATCCATTTCAAGTATGAGTTTTAAAACTTTTACTTCAATTTTTTTTATAAGGATTATCCTTATGGGAATATTATTTAAATAATAATATTCAGATATTTTCTAATATATCGGGATTGATTTATTTCATTAAATCAGCATTACTCCAAACATTCTTAAAAATGTTTTCGAGTCTTCAAAATGATTTTTAAAAGTTAGAGCGGATCCCAAAAATCATTTTTATATTTAAGATCTTCCTTTCAAAGGGGATTTAAATACTCGCTCAAAACCTGGGGGATCCGGCTCTGTGGTGTATTTTATATTCGCAACGTGGTTGCTGTTTTGAGACAACAATTTGATTACTTGCCCAATGTTCAGGAAGTAAGTCCATCTGATTGAGTCGGCATAAGCGACAGGCCGGGGTACAGGTCTACGAAGGTGTAAGAGGCTGGGTGACAGTCCGTCCACGCGTGAGTGGCCGGGTAACGGTCTAGCGCGAGGTCCGAATGCGGCCAGGGTGATGACAGGCGAGGAATTCAGCCATCTACAGTAGAAAAGGTTACTTATTGGTACATTTGCCTGATCAGCAAGATATCAGGTTTATGCCACAATTCTTTTCCTTTCCAAAAATTCATTGGATGTTACAAACTCTGTTCATACTTTACATGACAGAGGTTTTCAGGAAATGTATAAGAGATATATATGTGGATATATATATTGGGACTTAATGAAGTATCTCATAACTTCATTTCATTCAATAATATTTCAAAGATTTAATCTATTCAAATCTTATCTTGTAGTCTCATCTATGTGATGAACTGTCGAAAACTCAGTATACTTTGAACAATGGTAGTTCAAGTAGTTTTATAAATGATATAAGTATAGTGAAGCATTTGGTGACTTCATCCCTTATTTTTGCTTATATCCAGTAAGTAATTATCTTACACTTGATAAAGGATTTTAGTAATGTGGCGCCCTCCAAACCCGGGTCAGAAGTTTGGGGTCCACACACACATCTTAATTATAACCTGCTTATAACAATAATAATAATAATAATAATATATGCAGTGACCCTACTTACCAACCACCACGGACCGCAAACAGGTTAAAGTATGTACACAAGCCAAACACACTAATTTATTACAAACCGTTCAAATCCCAACTATTTCAAACTCAAACTAAGTATTAAATATTATTACAAACTTTTACAAACTTAAATTATCCCAAAAGAAGCCTACTAGCTCAGCTTTCTCAACCTGAACCCCTAGCTCTCACGCTGGACTGGGGATCCTCGCTACCAACTGGTTCCTTTTTAACTGGAAAGAATATAAACAACATCGCACAAATGAGCTAACTAGCTCAGCAAGTCACAATGACAAAACTGAGAATAATGATCATCAGGTGAATATGATTATGATATCAAGTGAACATTGGATTATGATTTAGAATTGGATATTATACTTTTAATTTAAAAACCAAGGTTAGGCTGCTGATCAGTCACGCACTAACCCCGAGCAAGGCACACAGTATTGCTCTAACTACTGGATCCAAGGCACACATTGGCCTAACTTGACCATTATATGGTCTGACCACGAATCTGGTCCACAATTTTATAAAAACAATCCAATTCTAACATAATAACAGAATATGCAATAATAAACAATAATCGAAATCATTAACAATAATAAATGTTTAACAATGAAAGGGTTTCAATCCTTGTAAGGATCAATAAGGCAATTTAAAAACTTGGATGTTGGGTAATGAATGAATTGGATAACAAAGGAATCAACATTTCAGGGTTTCAAAGATTTGGGCTTTCAATGCATAGGATACAATGATTGAATGTACAAGTAATTCAGTTCAGTGTTTGGGATTTTGTTTACATGTATTTGTGGAGTAGTATCGTATACTTGAGGTTCGTGTTTGGGTAAACAACAATCAATGGTCTAGAAAGAATAAGGTTCATGGCTCAAGAACAATAACTGGAATCAGGGTTTAGGTTTCAGTGCTTCAAAGCACTTGCAATATCAACAAGACTATCACGTATTACAATATTTCGAGAAAGTTCGGAATACTTGCCTGATATTAGCTTACTACACTGCACTCGCTTCCAATCACACGCGTCTTACTCCTCAACTATCTGTTTCCCTTTCCTACGTCTTTCCTGTTCTGCTCACATATCATAAGCATCTATCAATAATTTGCTCATGGAATTCTATTCAACACATACTTCTATCTACCCTTCGTTTTACCCAAATCCGATTAACGGATTGAAAGTTATGCAATAATCAAGTAAACACAGAATATATAGACCGATAGTCAATTAACAAGTCACATATAGCATATAATACATCACGTAATCAATGATATATCATTTATAAAGAAGTCTCGGGTCATAAATAGGCTTTCTGGTATTTAAAATGATTTTTAAAACATTTTTCGAAATTAAAACGGGTCGTTAGATCAATTTCGGGTTAATAAACAGGGTTCGGTTGGCCAATTCTGGCTCCGAAATAATTTTAGAATAATTATCGAGCCTTGGAAATAATTTGGAATAATATTTTAAAGCTCGAAACTATTTTTCAGAATTTTTAAATCATTTTTAAATAATTAAATCTAATTAAATAATTAATTAAAATCAATTAATAATTAATTAAATCAATTAATCAATTAATTTTCGAATTAATTGACCAATTAATCAATTAGAAATTAACTGAAATTAATTAACTAATTAATTTAGATTTATTTGTGAATTAAAAATAATTTTCAGAATTTTCAAAAATTAAAAACGAATTTTTAGAATAAAAATAAATAAGAAATATGATTTTTAAACATTTTTAAAACAGAAATCCAATTTTTGCAAAGTCTGGAAACTACAGGGACCAAACTGCATCGTTTTCAAAACTATAGGTACTAAACTGTAATTTTCCAGGGGGTCTCCGGAAAACAGTCGAGGATGGTCGGAGAACACGTTTCCGCCGTCCTCACCCCACCAACACCTCCAGATCACATCTACAGATTACCAGGAACACAACCATGCAATCAAAACAACCTAACAATCCCTGAGTTGGCCGGAATTTGGCCATGAAATTTTCCAGTTTCCGGCGAACATCGGAAAACTTCAAAACACAACTCCCTTCTCTACAGACCTCGTTGGTTCATGAAACTTATACGACTAGATTGCAAATTTCATAGAGAACACAACCCACTATAACACAACATCAATCTATCACAGAATAAGAAACCCCCAAATTTCAATTAAGAACATTCATCGAAAAGCTCCCGTCTTGGTCTCAGCGCCTGGTTACACGTATTACGAAGTGATAATTGTGATAGTTTAATAAAAAGCTCCCGTTTATCGAAAATACGGGTTTTATTGATTTACCGAAACGAATATTGTATCGAAAATATTGCGCCAGGACCCGCGCAGGACAAACCGTACGCCGGATCGAAAAAGTCGAAACATAGAAAATGCTCGGAATATTACAATTAGGTTGGGAAGGAGTTCTCGAAAGAGTTTCGGGTTCCAAAAACGTAACAACGGTTGACGTCGGTTGGTTCCCGTTTTTATAAAATAGATTTTAATTACCCGGAAAAAGATTTTAGAAATATCAGATGATTCTTATAAATCCATAAACCAACATAAAAATAATTAGGAAGATATGACAATTATCTATATTTTATTTTGGAAATATAAAAATTAAAATACTCAATTAATATTAATTTTGAATAACCAAGTACAGATAACACTTTAACAATTAACTCACAGAATAGATACTGAACACACATAATAATTATATAATAGCAAAAATAATTACACGATATATCCCGAATATTACAAGTAAGTTATCCATTTAGATACTTGCATTATTGTTTACACTATATATTATCTTGCGAGCTGTAATGCTCACTCTTGCTTTATTTCTTCATCACACAACAACAGTTAGGAAAGATGGCCAGACTCAAGCAGACCCAGCGCAAGAGCGTGGGAAGCGCCCCGCGCCTTCCCGTTGAGATCATAGCTGCTATAGCTATAGAGGTAGATCTATCTGTAGATCAGATCTGTAGATCAGACCTTCTACTTTTGGGAATCAATTATGTATAATTATAACTTGTGGCAGATAATGGCAATTAATTGTAAACTTATCAAGTAATCATTTTGGGTTGTAATAACTTTTAAATTGTGGATTCAAAGACTTGTACTTATTTCAATTTCATCTCTGAGACTATAACGGGTTGTGGTGTGTGTTAGTGTGGGGTCACAGCATGAGGTTATTTATTATTAATTCAGTTAAGTGATATTGTGGAAAGAAAGACTGTGACGACCCGGATCCCTGACCCCGGATCTGGGGGTGTTACAGAAATGGTATCAGAGCCAAGCGTTATAAACCTCAGAGATGATGCGACGATATAATAATAAACTCACAAAGATAATAAGAACTCTTGCCAAGCTCATGGTCGGACTACTTAAAGTAGCGCTGACAGTCAAAACCCTTACGGGAACCCTTATAAGTATCATGATAGTAACTTAGCACGTTTAATGTGTAGGCACATGAGATAGAGGACCCTGAGATGTTCAAGTGTGAGCATGATGAGGCACTGCTAGATGCCGAGGATCAGGAGGAGCCTGAGATGGAGGAGGATGAGGAGGACCCCTCAGAGGAGTCAGAGACAGAGGTTATTGCTATTTCAGATGAGGAGGACCCAGATGAGGTCCCAGTAGCTGAGGAGCATGTCGGAGCTATAGTGGAGTACACTGGTACCCCTTTACCCACACTCCCGGTGGTCAGAGCTCCTATCCCTCCACCACTATCTTGGAGCCCATATGAGGATAGCTCAGAGACCCATACTCCCGAGTCTAGGCAGACCGAGGAGGCACCCCCAGTGGCTCCGGATTCACCACCTCTCGACCCTGCCCATAGGCAGTCTTTGTTAGCCCACGGCTATGTTCAGGATGTACTGAGGACCCGAGTGGCTGTTGCTGAGGCCCGGCTGGATGAGGTCAGGAGGGAGTTGGATGCGGAGAGGGCGGGTAGGCATGCCCGAGCTTATAAGACTAAGACTACTATACCCCGATCCTTGAGGAGGGAGCTGACGGGGATAGAGCTCACGTCCCGAGCGAGACTCCGATCGCTCCAGGGGGACAGGCATGGTAGGATCTCCAGGAGGCAGGCCGACTATATCTTCCGTTGTGCGATGGAAAGGGTATAAGAGCTGACCTGCTCCGGTGTGTGATTCAGGACCGGCGATGGGATAGTCTAGTTGTCTAGTTAGTCGAGGCCTTAGTAAGAGCCAATTTTCTGGGATAGTTGACTTGTATATAGCATCCCTTTTTCTGACTAGACAGATAGACTCTTGTGTATCACTTTTGGGCAGATGGCTGTAGCACTGTTGTACTTTTGACCAGATCAAACTATGTATTTCTCGCATTATGTATATATTTGTTTCCTTTCAGTTCAGTTCCTTAGTGACGAGATCACTGTTTTTATCATTATTATTACTGCACTTCTTATTAGAACTGTCATAATATAATAGAATTGCGAGATACATTCTCCCCATTATAGAACTGTGCAAGGCACAATATTGTGTATGATTGTGACCTAACATTGAATTTCCCAAATATTTATCAGTATCATGCCGCCAAGAAAGATTGGAACTAGGGCGAACCCTGGATCTGAGGACCAGGGAAGCCATAACCAGGACGATAGGAACCAGGAACACAGTGAATAGGAAGATGAGGATTATGTTGAACAGGATGACTCCTTGTATAAAGAGGAGGAGGAAACATACGATGTTGAGGGATTTGAGATAGAGGCTGAAGAAGGAGAAACTGAGGTTGAGCAACCAGTACCAAACCCAGGAATGGATCCCATGGGCCAGTTCATGAAACTACTAAGGCAAAGCTTGGAACGTCAACCCAACCCACCCCCTCAAGGAAATAACAATGCTGTGGCAAACTCTTTCAGGGCTTTCAAGTCCCTTAAGCCCCCTGAGTTCCACGGATCAGCCGACCCAGTTGAGGCAAGGGCATGGCTAAAGGAAATGGAGAAATCCTTTGAGATTCTGAGTACCCATGAGGCACAGAAGACTGTATTTGCTACCTACCTTCTGAAAGGAGAGGCCAACTACTGGTGGGAGGCCAAGAAAAACATGGAGACAGATGCTATCATAACCTGGGAGAGGTTCAGTCAGTTGTTTTTGGGAAAGTATTTCCCGAGGTTTATGGAGAACCAGATGGAGCTCAAGTTCTTGGAGCTAAAGCAGAATAACTTATCCGTAGCAGAGTACGAAGCAAAATTTACTGAGTTATCAAGGTTCGTGCCGGAGTTTGTGAGCACCGAGGAAAAGAAAGCTAGGAGGTTTCAGCAGGGACTGAAACCGTGGATTCACAATAGGGTGGCAATCCTTGAGCTTACTGATTATGCCACTCTGGTGCAAAAGGCAACAATTGTAGAAGCCGGAAGTGAATAGATGCAGAAGGAAAGAGAGAAGAAGGGAATAAAGAGGAAAAGTATGAGCATGGGTGGAGGTTCCGCAGGAGGGAGCTTCCCAACTAGATTTAATCGAGGAGCAGTGTTCTTACCGGGAAAGAGTACTGGGTTTAAGTGGCCAATGGGTGTGAATGTGAGCCAGAGCGGCCAGAAGTCATGAAGGTCCTATTCCAACCAGTCTCGACCCCCATTACCAGCCTGTAACACTTGTGGTAGGATGCAATCTGGGGAGTGTAAGGGGAAGCCAGTAACCTGCTTTAAGTGTGGTCGAGAGGGTCACTATTCTAACAAGTGTACTTCGCAACCCCCTAGTGTCAGCCCGACCACCATCTGTTATCAGTGTGGAAGACCAGGCCACATGAGGAGGGAATGCCCATGGAATAAACCAGCAGCTTCAGGAGCAAGCAGGGTTGCTTCTAATAAGCCACCTACTGCGAGGACTTTCAACATGACAGTCCAGGATGCTATGAAAGACTCAGATGTCATAGCAGGTACCCTTTCTCTAAATTCAGCTAGTGCAAATGTTTTATTTGATTCGGGAGCAACTAAATCTTTTATATCAAGAGACTTTGCGCGTAAATTAAGACTTAAGGCTGAACCCTTGATAGAACCCTTACAAGTAGAAATAGCCAACCATGAAGTTGTTCTTGTTAACAAGATTCACCCCGCCTGTGAGTTAGGCATAGGGGAACAATCTTTTAGTGTTGATCTGATTCCTTTTAAATTAGGGGAGTTTGATGTAATTTTGGGAATGGACTGGCTATCTAGCAATGATGCTTAGATAGACTGTAAGGGGAAGAAAGTTAAGTTAAATATCTCAGGAAAGAAAGAAGTCATATTTAGAGGAAAGAGGCAGACGCAAAATTTTTTGACTATGGCCCAGGCCAAAAGGATGCTACGAAAAGGAAATGAGGCTTACCTAGCCTATGTGGTGGACACACAGAAGGAGGTGCCCAACTTACAAGATATTCCGGTAGTCAACGAATTTGAAGATGTATTCCCACAAGACCTTCCGGGATTACCACCCGATAGAGTGATTGAATTTGCTATTGAGTTGGCCCCAGGGACGGCGCCAGTTTCAAAGGCACCTTACCGGTTAGCCCCATTAGAAATGAAGGAATTAGCTACCCAATTGCAGGAACTCTTGGATAAGGGTATGATCAGACCCAGTGTGTCTCCGTGGGGAGCACCAGTGTTATTTGTTAAGAAAAAGGATGGGAGCATGAGGCTGCGCATTGACTATCGAGAGTTGAACAAGCTAACCATAAAGAATAGGTACCCGCTACCTAGAATAGATGATCTGTTCGACCAATTAAAGAATGCTGTTTATTTTTCCAAGATTGACCTGAGAACTGGATATCACCAGCTAAAGATTAAACCCGAAGATATTTCCAAGACCGCGTTCCGTACCAGGTATGGGCACTATGAGTTCTTGGTAATGTCCTTTGGATTAACCAATGCCCCAGCGGCTTTCATGGATTTAATGAACAGAGTATTTAAGAAGTACTTGGACAAGTGTGTACTAGTTTTATCGATGATATTTTAATCTACTCAAGGACTGAGGCAAAACATGCAGAGCATTTGAGGATAGCTCTAGGAATACTCAGAGAGGAACAGTTATTTGCCAAATTCTTGAAGTGTGAATTCTGGCGGAATGAAGTACAGTTTTTAGGTCATGTGATCAATAAAGAAGGAGTATTGGTCGACCCATCCAAGATAGAGGCAGTCTCAAATTGGGAAAGGCCAACCACACCCACAGAGGTAAGGAGTTTCATAGGATTGGCCGGCTACTATCGTAGATTTGTACAGGACTTTGCGAAGATCGCAGCCCCTTCGACATGACTTACTCATAAGACAGAGAAGTTTGAATAGACAGAAAAATGCGAGAACAGATTTCAGGAATTAAAGAAAAGGTTGGTAACGGCCCCGGTGTTGGCATTTCCAGACGGAAAAGGAGATTTTGTGATATATAGTGATGTGTCGCACAAAGGATTAGGGTGTGTGCTTATACAGCACGGTAAAGTGATTGCGTATGTGTCGAGACAACTAAAGGAATACGAGATTAGATATCCTACTCATGACCTTGAGCTCGCGGCAATAGTTTTTGCCCTAAAAATTTGGAGGCACTACTTGTATGGAGAGAAGTGCGAGATTTTTACAAACCATAAGAGCCTCAAGTACATATTTACGCAGAAAGAGCTCAATATGCGCCAGAGGAGATTGTTAGAGCTAATCAAGGACTATGATTGTGAGATTCTCTATCATCCGGGGAAAGCCAATGTGGTGGCTGATGCCCTTAGTAGAAAGGAAAGACTCGGAATGATAATGACTTCGGAAGAATTGATAAAGGATTTTGAGAGAATGGAAATAGAAGTAAAAGTAACTGGAACCGGAACTGAAAAACTATTTGAGATCTCGATGCAGCCAGAGTTATTGGAAAAGATCAGATTGTGCCAAGAGAAAGTAATGAATGAAGGCAGAGAGTCAATGACGGGAGAAGAGATCCATACTGAGAAAGATGATAAAGGGATAATGAGGTACTCCTACCGGATTTGGGTTCCGAACGTTCAAGAGCTTAAAAATGAGATTTTGGATGAAAGCCATAGTTCAAGGTATTCCATTCACCCGGGAAGCACCAAGATGTATAGGGATTTGAAGGAGTATTACTGGTGGCCCAACATGGAGAGGGACGTAACAGAATGGGTAATCAAATGTTTGACTTGCCAAAGAGTAAAGGCAGAGCACCAGAGACCCAGTGGACTTTTACGACCCCTGGAGATTCCCGAATGGAAATGGGAACAGATAGCCATGGATTTTGTTGTCGGTTTACCAAGGACGAAAGCCAACCATAATGCTATATGGGTGATTATAGACCGACTGACAAAGTCAGCTCATTTCATTCCTATCAATGAGAGATACACAGTCGATAGACTGGTGGACATCTACCTTAAGGAAATAGTGACGCGACATGGAGTCCCAGCGTCCATTGTCTCAGACCGAGACCCCAGGTTCAACTCTAGATTTTGGAGGAGCTTTCAAGAATGTGCGGGGACCAAGTTAAATATGAGTACCGCTTACCATCCCCAGACGGATGGGCAGAGTGAAAGGACCATCCAGACACTAGAGGATATGTTGAGAGTCTGTGCAATAGACTTTAAAGGAAGTTGGGATGATCACTTGCCATTGATTGAGTTTTCTTATAACAATAGCTTTCATGCTAGCATCGGAATGCCGCCTTATGAGGCCCTGTACGGAAGAAGGTATTGATCTCCCTTATACTGGGATGAAATAGGAGAGCGGAAGATGCTCGGACCCGAAGTGGTTCAAAGGACCAAAGACATAGTGGATCTCATCAGAGGACGGCTGGTAGCAGCCCAAGACAGACAGAATAAATATGCAGACCTAGCCCGAAAGGACAAGGAGTATGAAGCAGGGGACTTAGTACTACTAAAAGTATCCCCTTGGAAGGGGTTAATGAGGTTCAGAAAGAAAGGAAAACTAAGCCCAAGATACATTGGTTCTTTTGAGATACTAAGACGGATTGGGAAGTTGGCTTACGAGCTAGCCTTACCCCCGAACCTACAACAAGTTCATAATGTGTTCCATGTGTCAACGCTAAGGAAGTATCATCGGGATGCCAGACACATAGTGGAGTACGAGCATGTGGATATGCAACCAGATCTGACTTACGTGGAGAAACCAGTAAAGATTATGGATAAGAAGGAGCAGGTGCTTCGGAACAAAGTGATCAAGCTAGTCAGAGTGCTATGGCAGAATCATAATGTGGAAGAATCAACTTGGGAACTAGAGAGCGCAATGCTAGAAAAGTACCCCCACTTATTTTCTATTTGATTCCGGGAAGGAATTCTTTTAAGGAGGGGAGACTGTAATAACCCCAAAATTTTGAACTTTTTGTA
This sequence comes from Apium graveolens, assembly GCF_009905375.1. Taxonomy (NCBI): domain Eukaryota; kingdom Viridiplantae; phylum Streptophyta; class Magnoliopsida; order Apiales; family Apiaceae; genus Apium; species Apium graveolens. The sequence continues at coordinate 169,136,233 of NC_133654.1, read as the reverse complement.
ACCCTTATGAATAGTGTTTTTGTTGATATTGCTGAATAAGAAAACTTTTCATGCCACACTATGTAGGGGTTCTTTTATTGTTATTCTGAGATCGTATTAGTACTCTATATGATAAATAAGTGTATGTAAAGATTGTCATAATCCAAATTCGAACACTTTGATTTTTCCCGAAAATCCACCAGATACCGAGAGAATTGAGTATAAGATAACAGGATAAAAAGGATTTAAATTCAAGGATTATAAGAGAGGATCATAAAAGGAATATAATGTATTGAGAAAGGTTAAGGAAACCCAAGTAATAAGATCTCGGGTATGATCCCTCAAACGATAAACGATAACGAAAGTTAAGCGAACCGTATAACAGATCAGCGATCATTAGCCAAGTAATTAGAAGCTAATCAAAGAGGTTAGTGAGGTTGATGTCATCAAACCAACAAGAAGAGGACAAGTGTGGGAGGATGACATCATATGATGACCTAAGCATGACATAAGGGAAGGAAGTGTGGTTGATTAATAACCACAAAATTTTTCATGGTTAAAAGATAATTAAAACAAATCAAAAGCAACCAACCAAGCCAAAAACAATTCATTTCACCAAAACACAAAGTTGACTTCTCTTTTCTTCATCAAATCTCTCGGCCTCTCTTTGTTTTCAAGAAGAAAAAAACCAAAATCTAAGATCCAAGCCTTGTTAATTAGTGAGGTAATTATCTAATACTCCTTATACATAGATATAGCTATCCTATAAGTTTGAGCTTCTAATTCATTCACAATCTCTTCCTAAAAATCATGGAAGAAGAGGGTGAATAGTGTTTTTCAAGAACTTAAATTTTTGTTCCTGAGTTTTTGTTTAGATTAAGCTTGGATAAGGACTTTTAAGGGTGATTCCAAGCTAATTACTTGATTCTCCACTCTCCAAGGAAGGTATAACCCCTCCAAACCCTAACTTTACTTGAGTATTAGGTTTAGTTTTGTTGTTATGTTTCATGAGAAGCATGATTCTTGTAGACTTAGAGATTGGTTGGTTTTATTATGTTTTTGGAGTTGTAAATCTTGATGATTAGTTAATAAACTTAAGTAAACTCTTAGTTCATGATTGAGAAATAAGTATGAATTGGTAATATTGAGTTGTTGGGGCTGTTGTAGTATGGTATGGATGGATTTTGGTTGTATGAATGAATTGTGGTTGATTGGTGGTTGGTTTGGAGTAGAATAAAAATTAGTAATCGCGTAAACATAGCCGTCGTAATGTCCGATTTACTTTAGACTGTTTTTGCTCTTAACAGCAGGACCCGAGAACTCCCTGTTAGATTTTGACCATTGCCATGATTAGATAGTTCATGTTACGAGCTTCGTTTTGATATGTGGTTCGTTTGAATCCGATGTACGGTTTAGGAGAAACGACCGTTTTAAGTAACGTCGTTTCGCGAACGAACCATTACCCCTCGCCTTAATTTGAAACATAGGTTAAAGGCCTTAAAGACTAATTGGAGTATGAATCATATATGTAAAGTGTATTATGCAGTTGGTAAGGCACTCGCGAAAGAATCGCCTTAAAACCCTTAATGGTTAATTTATTAAAAATGGTGGAGCCGAGGGTACTCGAGCGACTTAAGGGAATCGTTGAGCGCAAAGCGAGTGTTAGAGTCTAATTGGTTAAAGTATATATTCATAAGCGACTTTTGTTTAATTCCAACTTATATGTTGTTTATAGGTTACCAGACTCGTCCCAAGCCATTTGTCACCCCCAGTTGCTCAGGCAAGTTTTCTACCCGTTATACTGTTGTTGTGATGTATATATATGTATATGCATTATCTTGTGATAGATGCATGATGGTTAATTAACAAATTCTTGCGATATATTGGAGCATGTAATATGGTATATATGCATGCCTGTTTCGTAATCTTGATACATATATCTGTTGATTCAGTTGCATAATACCCATGCTAGAGATAAGCAGTAGTTGCGTATACCCTTAGTATAGGTGACCCAAAGGTGAATATATTGCTTACTTTATTTAATGAATATTATTTTGAATATTCATTCGACGACTTATGACTCCGCTTACTTTATTTAATGAATATTATTTTGAATATTCATTCGAGGACTTAAGACTCCGTTTATTTTATTTAGTGAATATTATTTTTGAATATTCATTTGAGGACTTATGACTCCGCTTATTTATTAAATAATATTCTTTATTTTATTATAGAATAATGTTTCGATATTCAAACTTATTTTCGATTATTAAAATAAAGATCGTACTTTCGTATAAGTATATCTTTGGTTATTTAAAATCCATTTCAAGTATGAGCTTTAAAACTTTTACTTCAATTATTTTTATAAGGATTATCCTTATGGGAATATTATTTAAATAATAATATTCAGATATTTTCTAATATATCGGGACTGATTTATTTCATTAAATCAACATTACTCCAAACATTCTTAAAAATGTTTTCGAGTCTTCAAAATGATTTTTAAAAGTTAGAGAGGATCCCAAAACTCATTTTTATATTTAAGATCTTCCTTTCAAAGGGGATTTAAATACTCGCTCAAAACCTGGGGGATCCGGCTCTGTGGTGTATTTTATATTCGCAATGTGGTTGCTGTTTTGAGACAACAATTTGATTACTTGCCCAATGTTCGGGAAGTAAGTCCATCTGATTGAGTCGGCATAAGTGACAGGTCGGGGTACGGTCTATGAAGGTGTAAGAGGCTGGGTGACAGTCCATCCACGCGTGAGTGGCCGGGTAACGGTCTAGCGCGAGGTCCGAATGCGGCCAGGGTGATGACCGGCGAGGAATTCATCCATCTACAGTAGAAAAGGTTACTTATTGGTATTTTTGCCTGATCAGCAAGATATCGGGTTTATGCCACAATTCTTTTCCTTTCCAAAAATTCATTGGATGTTATAAACTCTGTTCATACTTTACATGACAGAGGTTTTCAGGAAATGTATAAGAGATATATATGTGGATATATATATCGGGACTTAATGAAGTATCACATAACTTCATTTCATTCAATAATATTTCAAAGATTTAATCTATTCAAATATTATCTTGTAGTCTCATCTATGTGATGAACTGTCGAAAACTCAGTATACTTTGAACAATGGTAGTTCAAGTAGTTTTATAAATGATATAAGTATAGTGAAGCATTTGGTGACTTCATCCCTTGTTTTTGCTTATATCCAGTAAGTAATTATCTTACACTTGATAAAGGATTTTAGTAAGTTATTCATTTAGATACTTGCATTATTGTTTACACTATATATTATCTTGCAAGCTGTAATGCTCACTCTTGCTTTATTTCTTCATCACACAACAACAGTTAGGAAAGATGGCCAGACTCAAGAAGACCCAGCGCAAGAGCGTGGGAAGCGCCCCGTGCCTTCCCGTTGAGATCATAGCTGCTATAGCTGCAGAGGTAGATCTATCTGTAGATCAGACCTTCTACTTTTGGGAATCAATTATGTATAAATATAACTTGTGGCAGATAATGGCAATTAATTGTAAACTTATCAAGTAATCATTTTGGGTTGTAATAACTTTTAAATTGTGGATTCAAAGACTTGTACTTATTTCAATTTCATCTCTGAGACTATAACGGGTTGTGGTGTGTGTTAGTGTGGGGTCACGGCATGAGGTTATTTATTATTAATTCAGTTAAGTGATATTGTGGAAAGAAAGACCGTGACGACCCGGATCCCTGACCCCGGATCTGGGGGTGTTACAGAAACCTTGCTCACCACCCAGACACTTCAATCAGATGGTGAGAGGCTACTAGCTGGGGTAGACCTTGATGAAACCATCAAAACCATGAGGGATTCATCAGTCTTTACTGAAGACCCCATGGAGATACTAAATGCACCTTCATGTGCAAATCAGTCTTCACAGACTGTAAGGTTTGAGGGTAGTACTCCTGAGAGGGAGCTATCTAAATCCTCTCCAATTCAATTGGAGGTTCCTCATGTAGGAACAACTCCCCTCAAAACCCTAGATGAAATTGCCTTGATAATTGAAGCTGGGAGTACAATTGCCAATGACCCTGCTGTGGGAGAGAAATGTTTATCACTTTCAAGTGACAGTGCTTTGGAAGAAGCACAAGGGTTTGAGACTGGTGGACATGACAGTAACCCAGTCAAATCCCCTCCAATTCAAATGGAGGTTCCCACTTTATGTGAGGAATGACAACTTATCAAAACCACAGAGCAATCTGTGAGTAAAACTGTGACTTCAGTCACAGGTGGTTCTGACTCACATCCCTCAATCTCTCAATCACACCTCATCTCTCAATGACTCCAAGATACTGAAAATCAACCATCTACTATTGAAGATCTTAGAGTTGATCAACTTGGAGGCCTAGCTCAAATCTCACAGCAGCTACTCACATCCAATATGTCCAACCAAGACTACCAAGCTATCATGCTCTCCTACCAGGCTGATGTGGAAGATAATCAAGCAAATATTGTTAATGAAGCTGGTCAGGATGCCAACTGTGATGCATGGTTGGACAAGGACTTCACAATTGAGATGGATGGTGTGTTAGCAAAATTCAGAGAGGAGTCATTACAATCTCGGGAAGCAATGCCAGATCTCTCACTCCACAAGAGGTATATGATGCCATCAATGAGGTCTACAAGGCTCAAATCAAGGCTTTCCACAACTTTGGAAAAGCTCTACAAATAACTTTGAATGGACATCAAGACAAAGTAATGAAGATGGACCAAATCATCCCTTCACAAACTGAGATCAAAGTTAGAATTTTCTATGAAGATGGGTCTTTCACCTTCCTTGGCTGCACTTTAATGGATTCACTCTCTCCCAAAGAAATCAAAAGAGTGATAAGTCTGCTAAAGGATAAGGATTCTGATACAAGAGCATGGAGATCAATTCTGGCTAAATGGTTGATTGTTAGAGAAGAAGGAAGAAAAAGGAATAAAGCTGAATATGAGAAAAGAAAGAGAAAGTATGATGAGGAAATTGAAATGTTCATGAAAAGGTCAGAAGTACTGAAAGCAAAGGGAAGGAGCAGAATATCTAAAGATGGGAAGTTTCTTAACATCAAAGCTGGCCAATTTTCAAGATTTAGAATTGATTTACTAGATAGTGTTTATCCAAATGAAGACAGGATTAAACTAGTAGAAGCTCTAAATGGGACACCTATTGTAGAAGAACTTGAAATTCTTGTTCAGTTAAGGGATATCTTAGAGAAGAAACAGAAGCAAAAACAGTCTTTACCTGATTCTTGTAACTACTTGAACCTTGTAAATCTTCTATTGTATAAAAGTTATAATTTTGTCAATTTTCATGTAATTACTTTACTATCCATTTTAACTTGGGGTTAGTCTTCTTAACAGTCATGAATTTGTGTTAAGCAATCTTCTCACAAATTAGGGGAGATTGTTGTGCAAGACATGCATGTACTTTAACAAGACTATTTCAAATTAACAACCCTAAGTAAGTTGTATTGTTATCTTAGTTTGAATTTGTACTTGTAACATTTAAAGTCTGTAAAAATGTAAAAGAGCAGACTGGAAACTTTTTGTTTAAACAATATCAATCCTAAGGATTCTATCTGGAAGAAGATCAAGAAAATCATGCCTCGGGAGAATTTTGAAGAAGCTTGGAGTTGAATAAATCTGTTTGGATAAAAATGCTCCAAGTCAAGATCTCTACAAGTCACAGATTTAGTGTTATAGAGAAGTCACTCGAGAACTCCAAATGACTTATCGAGAAGTCAGGAAAACTACTAGAGAACTCAAAAGATATCGACAAGCCAATTGAAGAAATGAAGATTATAGATATCGAAAAGTCATTTATTCACTAGAGAACTCAGAGTTATCGACAAGTCAACATTTATTAGAGAACTATGAGTTATCGATAAGTCAAATTCCACTAGAGAACTCAGAGATATCGGTAAGTCAAAATTTACTAGAGAACTCTGAGTTATCGATATGTCATAGTGAAGACATAAAGTTGAGAGATCTTGACAAGCCAAATTCTCTTATAGAGAACTCAGAGACCTCTACAAGTCAAATGTACTATGGAGTATTAGAGATCTCGATAAGTCAATATACTTATTGAGATGTCAAGATCTCTATATGCCTAACTGGAGATCTCGAGGTAAAATCTCAAACTATAAATTGCAGACCAGTTCAATATCCAAGATCTATAATCAACAAACAATCCAACCAGCTGGATTGACAAGTCTACAAAAAGGAGCTTGAAGGATGTGCAAGATCAATGGTGAATATTAACTGACAAAGAAAGATCAAAGTAAACACAGGATGCTAAGATATGCTAAGCCAGAAATAGAAGATACACTTTTCCTAAAACGAAAATGACAAGTGGCAGTTTACTAAAGTTAATAGCATGTCTTATTGTATACTGTGTAAACCAGTAGTTAACTGAATTATAAAGTTAACACTGGTCTTTCGGTTAGAAGTAACAATCTAGATAGAAAATCTTGTAATTCTCTTAAGAAGAAGCTAAGCTCTTTATCAAGAAAGAGCCTAGAAATTTTGTAGTAAAACATTCTTAATTTTAATATAAAATTAAGTGATTTTTGAAAGATCTGTGTTCTTTATTATTGCATATTTCATTTCTGCAGTAACACATTTCACTATAAAATTTGATTTACTTTGTTCACAACCATAAATAGTTCAAGAAAAGCATAAAAAACACATGCACCCCCATTCTCTGTGTGTAATTCATTACCTAACATCTTCCAATTTAACTTTTCTTTCTAAAATATTGGAAGTATTTTTAACAATAAAAAATAACTTAAGGGACAAGAATAAAGACGATGTTGGAGATGTTGGGCAATTTTTGTATGTTAAATTATTAGAAGGTATTATTTATATTATTTTTAGCAAAAAAATTAAGATTTTGTTGAAGTTGCTATAAGGTATAAGAAATCAAGAATGGAATACGTATACAAGTCTTAACGGGATACATGATTACATAAGATGGTGTGCCGACTCTTATACGAGTTTGAAGTTCAATTTCAGTTATTTATTTCCTTTATTTGATATAGAATAGCACTAATGATAATCATAGTGTGGGTACAATAATGCAGCTGGATAGTATGACGAGTTTGTGTGTGATGATATAGATTTTATTTGATCAAGTTTTGTTATTTAATCTCCTAGTGATGTTAATGGTACTTTTAAAAATTCAATTAGGAAAGCTGCTCTTTGTAACCAGGGGTGACTGTCTAATACTTATTAATCAAATGATGAAAGACAAGAAAACAAATATAAAAGTCGCATGAAGAATTGAAGCCATTACCTCCTGGGAAAGAGTGCCCTTATCAGAATGGTAATTCTCCAATCCTTTGGTTAAACTACTCACGATCAATAAGTTGATCATATTGTTTAAAAAGTTAAATAATAACCAACGTCATTGAAATTTTAGCGTGAACTTTGATAATTATCTCAGGTATACGCCATATAACTAAAATTTCTTAATCTATATGAACAACATATTGATAAATTCCTGACCAAAAAACAACATTTTGAGAAATTTAAACAAGTGGATTTGGGGATTAATTAAAATGGATGAAGTACGATAAAGTGTGTCGTTTATATTTCCGTATTTCTAATACAGTGATATGATTTTATTTTTCCAATTTAGAAATACATTTTATAGCCATCTTGCAACACTAAGTTATTGTTAAGGCCTGTATAAATCTTAATTTTTAAAATGAGTTTAGATCATCTTATTATATACATTGGGTTAATAGTGCTAGCCTAATAATAAACATTAAATTCAAATATTTTGGGTAAAAGTTTTGGTATTTATTTTTTTAAATTTTGAAGAGTCAAAGATTTTATGTATCTAACTAAAAGATTCCCTTTGGTTAGATGTTACATAATCTTAAATTATGTGGTTAGATTTTTCATAAGGTTAAAATTATTTTATAGTAAAATGATACTTCTAAATGAAACCTTTGTTTAGTCAATTTTTGTAGGCGACTAATTTTTACTATTTTTATTCAGACGCGGGTTTTAATAGAAAGATAATTGAAGTAACTCGGAAATTAAAGTTTTTGGAATTAAATCAAGTATTCAGTTCATCCATCCATCACCGATAAGTGATCATGCTTAATTTATTTTATTTTTTTCAGTATTATCTCGTTCATACGTCCGGAGATCCAATCCAGAAGCTTTTTAAAGTGACATACCCAGATTTTCTGCATAATATCTCTTCACATGAATACCTCAGATCAAGAGTCATACTCACACCTACCAAAATTGTGGTGGATGAAATTAATACAACGATACTTGAAAAAATTCCAGGCATGGTTTATACTTATCTGAGTCAGGATTCAATTGATGATGCTGGTGATGATGATAATGATTTCAGATCCGCATTTCCAGTTGAGTATCTAAACTCTATCAATATGCCTTGCATTCCTAAGCATGAGTTAAAATTGAAGGTAGGAGTTGTCGTAATGCTTATGAGAAACTTGAACCAGATTATGGGATTATGCAATGGTACAAGAATGATTGTGAAATCATGTAGGAAGAACAGTATTGAATGTGAATTATTGGGTGGCTCTCATGTTGGAACCAAATATCTAATTCCTAGAATTGAGATGATTCTAAGGGACACGAACTAGCCCTTTGAATTTAAACGCGTTCAGTTTCCGATTGAAATATGTTATACCATGACAATTAACAAAATTCAGGGACAATCACTTGATACGGTTGGTCTTTACCTTCCTAGAGCAGCTTTCTCGTATGGACCCTATATTGCTATATCCAGAGTGACATGACCTGAAGGCATCCATATTCTCATAGATAGTGATGATGGTAGTAGCACAAATATTACAAATAATGTAGTTTTTGAGCAAGTGTTTTACAATCTTCCAAGTATAGACAATTGACCTTACATATTAAGAACATTTGATCGCATTCTTCTATATTTCCTGCTTTACTATGGATATTTTGTGTTTGATATATCAATGTTGTAAGTTCAACATCAAAAATGTTACACATTTTTATTTGTGTCACCTGTGTATAAACATAATAATAACAAAATCTCTCCAATTAATTTGTATAATAAAATTATATATAATCTGTTTGATTAAGAAGATTTTCTTAATTATTAAATATATTGTACAGATTTTATTGTTACTCAAAGGATTACAGTTTTCCTTTCTTGGAAGAAACCCAAATGATAAGGTTGGTTAGTTGTCATAATCACATCAATCACTAACCTTAAGAATTATCAGCAAATTAAACCGGGATATTACTCTAATTCTCATTTAAAGGAATAGATTTGCACTATCAATTTCGAGCTAAATTAGTGGCATCTCCCTAATGCCTTATTGGTGAAATATATTTTCAACAGTTGAACAGGAGCTTTGTCATTTGCTAAGCATCATATTTTTTTCTCTCAAGAGTTCAACTATTTTGTAAGACCTTCAATTCTTTAAGCGATTTATACAGTTCTTAGAATATCGAATGAATAAATATCTTATGTATCGAGTTTATCTACAATTTTTGAATAATATTTTTTCTTGCTCTTCTTATAGTGATCTTTTTCAATGGAATCATTTAATCGTCTATCCAATCTCGACAAGGCAAGCACTAACCGGAAAATTAAGGTCAGGGTTACCAGGATGTGGGCTAACATGACTTTGGAGACGAACTCATTGAAAGGCTATAATTTTATTCTCTTTGACGATGATGTATGTTTTATATTTATTCATCTTTGCATTATTTACTGTCAATCCTTATTTCCACTAATATGTATTTATGTCATTTAAAATATTTAAATATAGAATAACCATGTTCATGCCTTTTCCTATCATAAAATTTGGAATGGATTCACCACGATAATTGTGGAAGGCGGTGTCTATGTTTTTGACCAGTTTGTAGTTAAAGATCCGGTTGGGAACTTGAAGCCTGTGCAGTCAACGCTTTGCATCAGATTTACAGGCTCCACTTGTAACACCCCCAGATCCGGGGTCGGGGATCCGGGTCGTCACGGTCTTTCTTTCCACAATATCACTTCACTTAATTAATAATAATAACCTTATGCTGTGACCCCACACTAACACACACCACAACCCGTTATAGTCTCAGAGATGAAATTTAAATAAGTACAAGTCTTTGAATCCACAATTTAAAAGTTATTACAACCCAAAATGATTACTTGATAAATTTACAGTTAATTGCCATTATCTGCCACAAGTTATAATTATACATAATTGATTCTCAAAAGTAGATGGTCTGATCTACAATAGATCTACCTCTGCAGCTATAGCAGCTACAACATCAACGGGAAGACGCGGGACGCTTCCCACGCGCTTGCGCTGGGTCTGCTGGAGTCTGGCCATCTTTCCTAACTGTTGTTGTGTGATGAAGAAATAAAGCAAGGGTGAGCAGCAAGCCCACCAAAATAATATGTATAATGATTACCAATATATGAGCCTTCTCATAGCACTCATGAAAGTCTTGGTCAAAAGAAATGAACCAAGTTGATATCTTAATGCGATGAAGTCGCAAAATATTCAGTATATATATATACATATATACTTTTCAAAATATGGGAAGTCCTCTTCCATGCATAATACACACAGAGTTCCAGTTTATAACTGTATATATAAAAAATATCATTGCAAGGTGATCTCATATATCTAACCTTGTCTCAACGTTTTTCCGAAAATCTTTGTCATTCATAAGACAATCATTAACTAGATATAAGTTTAAAAGATGAAGTTACAAGATACCCCAAAATACTTATATCTTTCCCAAATACTACTTGAACTACCCCCGTTCAAGTTATAATCAGTTTCAAAGGTTCATCACATAGATGAGACTACAAGACAAGATTTGAATAGATTCAATCTTTGAATATCATTATAAATAATGAAGTTACGAGATACTTCATTAAGTCCCGATATATAAATATATTCATATATATCTCCCATACATTTCCTGAAAACCTCTGTCATGTAAAGTATGAACAGAGTTGCAATATCCAATGAATTTGGAAGGAAAAGAATTTTGGCATAAACCAGATATCTTGCTGATCAGGCAAAGATACCAATAAGTAACCTTTTCTACTGTAGATGGATGAATTCCTCACCGGTCATCACCCTGGCCGCATTAGGACCTCGCGCTAGACCGTTACCCGGCCCCTCACGCGTTGATGGACTGCCACCCAGCCACTTACACAATAATAGACCGTACCCCGGCCTGTCGCTTATGCCGACTCAATTAGATGGGCTTACTTCCCGAACGTTGGGCAAGTAATCAATTCATTTACCAAAACTGCAACCTCGTTGCGAATATAAAATACACCACAGAGCCGGATTCCCCAGGTTTTGAGCGAGTATTTAAATCCCCTTAAAAGGAAGATCTTAAATATAAAAAAAGAGTTTTGGGATCCACTCTGACTTTTAAAAATCATTTTGAAGACTCGAAAACACTTTAAAGAGTGTTTGGAGTAAAGCTGATTTAATGAAGTAAATCAGTCCCCAGAATATTTAGAAAATGACCGAATATTATTATTTAAATAATATTCCCATAAAGAATAGTCTTTATAAAAATAATTGAAGTAGAAGTATTAAAATTTATACTTGAAACGAGTATTAAATAACCAAAGATATACTTATATGAAAGTATTATCTTTATTTGAATAATCGAAAATAAGTTTGATTATTAACACCTTATTCTTTAATAAAATAAAGAATATATTTCAGCAAATAATCGGAGTCATAGATCCTCAAATGAATATTCAAATAATATTCATTAAATAATATAAACTGAGTCATAAGCCCTCGAATGAATATTCAAATAATATTCAATAAATAATATAAAAGAGTCATAAGCCCTCGAATGAATATTCAAATAATATTCAATAAATAATATAAAAGAGTCATAAGCCCTCGAATGAATATTCAAATAATATTCACTAATAATATAAAGTTAAAGTTATCGAATAAACCTTATTCGATCAACAGTTTGGAAAACTATAACCATATATATATATATATAAATATATATATATATCCATATCCATATATACAAAATCTACTCGGGATCCTCGACTCCCGGTTTTAGAAAATATTTTCACCTTTGGGTCCCTATACTAAGGGTATACGCAAGTTACCGCTATCCTCTAGCATAGGTATTATCAACTGAACCAACAGATATATATTTCAAGAATATGAAACAGGCATGCATATATACCATATCACATGCTACAATATATCACAAAATTTGCTAATAACAATCATGCACTATCACAAGATAATGCATATACATATATTTACATCACAACAACAGTTATAACTGGTAGAAAACTTGCCTGAGCGACTGGGGTTACGAATGGCTCGGGACGAGTCTGGTAACCTATAAACAACAAGTAAGTTGGAATTAAACCAAAGTCACTTGTAAATCTATACTTTAACTAACTTAGACTCTAACGCTTGTTTTGCGCTCACTAATTCGCTTAAGTCACCCGGGTACCCTCGGCTCCACCATTTTTAATAATTTAACCTTTACGAGTTTTAAGGCGATTTCTTTGCGAGTGTCTTACCAACTGCCTAACACACTTACCATAAATGTTTCATACATTAATTAACCCTTTTCGGTCTTTAACCTATGTTTCAAAGTAAGGCGAGGGGAAAAGTTTCGTTCGCGAAACGCCGTTACTTGAAACGGTCGTTTCTCCTAAACCGTGCATCGGAATCGAATGAACTACATATCAAAACGAAGCTCGTCACATGAGCTATCTAAACATGGCAGTGGTCATAATCTAGCAGGGGGTTCTCGGGTCCTAATGTTATGCACAAAAACAGTCTAAAGAAAATCGGACGTTACGACGGCTATGTTTACGCGATTACCAATGATTAAACTACTCCAATTAACCACCAACCAACTCATAACCATCAATACAACAAAACTTCACCTAAACCATACCACATCAGTCCATAATCTCCAAGGTTTTCAACTCAAACAACCACAATCAAGACCTATGAACTATAATCAATCTTCAATTACCAAAACACTTCCAAATAAAACCAAACTACTAATAATCACAATCCATGCTTCTCATTTCACAACACCAACCATTAAACTTACTAAAAAATAAAGTAAAGGCTAGGGTTTGAAGTTTATACCTTCCTTGGGAGGTGTTAAGTTGCTAGGAAGCCTTAGGGAGCCTCCTACAAGCTTGATCTTTCCAAAGAAATCAAGAACACAAAGTTAGGCTTTGAAGTTTCTAAAAGTCCGATTTAAAGAACTGTAAAAATGAGGGTCTTACCATGATTATTTGGACGAGACTTGTGAACAAGAGTTGTAGGCCATCTCAATACCTTTCCAATGAGCGATAGAACACAATATTTGAGTGAGAAATGAAGGAGATACAGCAGTTTTAGTGTTCTGGTTCTGTTTTGGCCGAGAGCATGAAGAACAATGCCTTGGTTTCTTTTTGATTTTGATGAAAAATGATATGCTTGGCTTGGTTGGTTGATTTTTGTGTTTGTTTTAGTAAATTACCTAGTTGCCCTTGATTTTGTGTGGTTCTCATTCAACCACACCTCCTTCCTTCCCATGTCATGCTTGTGTCATCCTCATGATGTAATCCTCCCCTCCTTGTCCTCTTTCTATTGGTTGGATGACATCATCCCCACTAATCCCCTTGATTAACTTCCTAATCGTTTGCCTAATGACCGCTGATCTGTTATACTGTTCGCTTAACTTTCGTTTTCGTTTATCGTTTGAGGAATCATACCCGGGATCTTATTACTTAGGTTCCCTTAACCTTTCTCAATACATTATATTCCTTTTTATGATCCTCTATTATAATCCTTTAATTTAAATCCTTTTATCCTGTTACCTTATACTCAATTCTTTCCGTATCTATTGGATTTCCGGGAAAAATCAAAGTGTTCGGATTTGGATTCTGACGATCTTTACATACACTTATATCCCATATAAAGTACTAATAAAATCTCAGAATATCCATATCAGAACCCCTACATAGTGTGGCATGAAAAGTTTTCTCATTCAGCAAAAACACTATTCATAAGGGTTTCAAAAATTTCCAAAAATTGGGGTTATTACAGTCTCCCCTCCTTAAAAGGATTCCGTCCCGGAATTAAATAGAAAACAAATGGGGATACTTTCTTAGCATTACACTTTCTAACTCTCGAGTAAATTTTCCCATATTGTGGTCCTGCCACCAAACTCTGCCTAGTTTAATAATCCTTCCCCTAAGCACTTGTTCCTTTTCACTCTATAACCCTTCCTGGTTGCTCCATATAGGTTACGTCGGGTTGCATGTCTATGCGCTCATATGCCCCTATTTGTCTAGCATCCGAATTACACTTTCTTAACATTGATACGTGAAACACGCTATGACTTGCTACATGTTCTGGGGTAAGGCTAGCTCATATGCTAACTTCCCAATACTCCTTAATATATCCAAGGGTCCAACAATTGGTGGACTTAGCTTTCCTTTCTTTCCGAATCTCATCAATCCTTTCCAAGGGATACCTATAACATTACTAGGTCCCCTATTTCGTACTCTTTATCCTTTTGTGTCAAATCAACATACTTATCATGTCCATCTTGGGCTACTACCAGCCGTCCTCTGATTAGATCTATCATATCCTTGGTCCTTTAGACCACTGCTGGTCCGAGCATCTTGCGCTCTACAACTTCATCCTAACATAAGGGAGATCGATATTGTCTTCCCTCAAGGATCTCATAAGGCGATATCTCAATACTGACATATGATCTATTGTCGTAAGAAAACTCACTCCGTGTTAAGTGATCATTCCAATTTCTTTCAAGTCTATTGCACAGACTCTCATTATAGCTTTTATCATTAGAACTTTTGCTTCTTAATACCCATTCTTTTCCAGTTCGTAATCGCTACTACCTTCCGTTCCTAATATTATACTGGTTATACTTTTGCTCGTTAGCGTTCTATAACCTTTTAATAACCACGTCAACCTTAGTATCACGAATGTGTTCCCATTCCGCATACTACCACCACTTTATTACTCCTTTTTCAGTTGTTTCTATTTTCCAAAATTTGATCAATCAAATAGAAGTAAAGGAATTTGTTGAGAGATCACTATGATCATGAACACTTGTTATATCGCATAGTTAGTACAGAAGGTGGCCAGCCTTTAGTACTTGACAAGCAATTAAACAATAGCTGGTATCCTACTCGGCTTCTATCACACAGATAGATAGTCATTCGGCAATACCTCCCCTTCTGGAAGGGTTGTTCTTCTCAGCTTACATGAAATGAAAAGAAGAGAAAAGAACGAATGGAAGAGAATTGTATATATGAAAAAAATATACTGCCACAAAATATCCGGCTTGGAACCTACCTCTGAACTATAGAGGTTTGCCATAGGAGAACGAATCATATGAGTATTTATATCAACATCAAGTATTATAGCATCGTATTTCCCATGCCTAAATATTTCTATTCCGTCCATCATTCTATGGACCCATGCTCTTCATCGAGCTTATACACAATCACCTTTGAAACTCCCTCGACATCGAAAATCGAATCTGGGATCTCATTCTATACATCATCGTTACTAGAATTCTATGCTCGCACCGCAACCTTCCTCGTATAATAATACGACTCTCTTATTGATAAGAAAGAATAATTATTCACTAGGTAGATACTCTACTTAATTAGTCTATCAATGATAACTTATACACTACCACGACCCGATTAGTGGTACTCAATCTCAACACCCATTCTAATACAACTCTCACGGTTGTAATCATCTCACTACTCGCAGAATCATTGCTGCCTTACTATGGTCCACCACTGACCCACTGTAGTCATTCATTTTCCATGAAGTCTTAATAGCTAACCATACGGAGTCCATACATGTCGTATCAAATTCTTCTAAGGAGGTAACATAATCACCATTCATGATTCATGGAGTACACTCCTGATTCTGACATACATACATGACATGAAGCAGATAAAATTGCAGAAGAGTTTCAATCAAAGCAACGATAGCAGGTTAATACCATTCTTAATCATATGCCTTAAATAGAAGACTTACTCAAAGGTTCGTTTAGTCCTTTTGAAATATGGTCCAGGCTCATTCTCAAGATAGTACCTTCTAAGATAGATAGCCCACTCATGGCGATTACACGAATTAAACCTTTACTAACTACTATTACGGTTGGGTATTGCACAGTCATCAGAAGGAATGACAATCTTCCAACCCAAAATACAACCATCACAACTTTAACCATCATCACTGTATTCCTTTGGCACAAGCGCCTACAATTTTCCTTTTACCATTAAAGTGTCGGCCACCTCTTTGGCCTTTCCTGATAGTAATAGTTCCTTACAGTCAATGTCTTTTAACCACCTTCAACTAAATTTTCTACCTCATTTCAATCACAGCTTATGTGAAGATGTTTTCCTAAGAATCTGATGAGTAAAAAAAATAACACCATCTTTCCATAAGTTATTGCCTCAGTCTTTAGAGGTTAATCACTGTCACGACTGACTCTCAATCATACTAAGAACATCTTTCATCTTAGGTCCTAATTGCCCTGAACAATTTCGACCCTTACTGGTTCGATCCATACTTTCTCATGGTTTAACACGTGCCCCACTTGGCATCATTATAATTATGTCATATTTCCTTTATCAACATTTCTATTCTTGAGAATTTTGAATATTACCTTTCTCCTTGTAAAACCTCTAAGGTTATCCTTCAATCGTTCCTCCTGTATTCCCTATATACAGGGCATATCAAAATACCATTTACTAATACTAGAACCATTGTCTATATACTTCTGAAAAATTTCTCCACTGATCCTTAAAGGTTATTATTACCTTAATCCTTTCCAATTCATACTGTCAAAACTCATATTATCCCTATTAAGGGTGAAATGCCAACCTTTATGCATTCCCCTAGGATTCGTTTTAAGTTACCGATGTTCTATCCTTAATTCCACCTTTAAAAAGGTACAAGCATCCTTCCATGGATAAATAAAGTCATATATCCCTGATAAGGGTATCTTGTTCAATTATTTCCACCTCGATAGTCTATACCTAACTTCATAATAGCATCCTTATTCAAATTGAGGTCAATCCATATGGCCTCCAAAAGATAACAACGGTTATCCGCTTGTCTTTCCTGATTTGGTAATGATCACATGGATGATCTGGAAGATATTGGTCGTGTTCAACGTGAACTTCTTCTTAATAAATCCTTATTTACTTTTGTTGTTTATCTCAACAGTCATCTCAATATTGGGATATCTTTCATACCTGGCGTCTCCCTTTCTGGGTATCATGCCACCGGTCTTACACCACATTCTTGAAGGTCACTTCCTTCATCCAATTTTCTTAATTTCTTACTTCCTTGTCTCCTCAGTCTATCCGCGTCTCATATTTAACCTTCGAACTATCTCAAGTTTTCCTCAAATCCTCCCAACTTACAGGGGATAAAATATATGTATCTCTTATGCCTTCACCCAGCAATTTTAACTCATGGTGAATCACCCTCATCCTGACGATTACATACTTTTCTATTTCTATTGCTACGAGTCTTTAGGGTTTCCTCATACCCAATTCCTTTATCATTCCTCAAACTCTATTGCCTTTATATTCCTTTCCACTTCAGTTTCTTTTTATTTTCCTTTCTCTTATCGTTATTTTATGAACCAACACAACATAAGCATTGATTTCAAACATCCCGTCATTCTGGATTCGTGTCCTCAGAACGAATCTTGATAACTTTTTCAACTTAGATTCATAATTCATCATACTCATCCGCTTTTGTTCTAGCTCCAAAGCTTTTACACTATCTCCATAACCTTGGGAATTACTTTCCCGAAAACAATTGGCTGAACTTTAATCAGTTTATCATAACCTCTGGCTCCGTACCTTTCTTGGTCTTTCACCAGCGGGTGGTCTCTCTCTTAGGAGGGTAAGTGACAAAAACAGTCTTTTGTGGTTCATCAATCATTTAGAATCTTAAATGATTCCTATATTTCCTTTAGCCAGGCTCTTGCCTCGACTGGGTCAGCTTGTTCCCTGGAACTCTGAGAGCTTAGAAACTTAAACGTCTTGAAAGAATTTCTCACCGCATTGTTTCCTCAAGGTGGTGGTTGGGGATAATAGTCTAAGTTCTTTTTAGACAGGTCCATGAATTGCCGTATAGGAGTACCGTCTCGGGTCTCCTTTCCTTACTCGACTTTCTGTTTCCTTAGTATGAAATGTTTCATCCTACTCCCCATAATTGGGGTCATCTTTTAATTTAAAATCCTCATTTTCCACTCCATTATGTCATGGGTTCCTTCTATCTTGATGGCGACCTCCCTGACTATCACGTTCAGGGTTTGCTCTAAATCTTATTCCTCAAACTATGGCTCTCATCTAAGTTCTCATCCTTAAGCTCTTGAACTTTCGGAACCCAAATTCTATAGGAATACCTCATTATTCCCTTATCATCTTTCTCGGTATTAATCTCATATTTATTTGTTGGCTCTCTGCCTTCATTCATAACTTTTTCTGGCACAATATGATCTTTTCCAATAATTCGGGCTATATTGCAATCTCAAACAGCTTTTCGGTACCGGCTCCGGTTACCTTCACTACTATTTCCATTTTCTCAAAATCTCTTATAAACTCTCCAAAAGACATTATCATCTTGAGTCTCTCCTTTTTACTAAGGGCATCAACCACCATATTGGCTTACCCCGAATGATAAAGAATCTGCCAATCATAATTCTTGATTAGCTCTAACCGCCTCCTCTGGCGTATGTTGAGCTCTTTCTACGTAAGAATGTACTAGAGCACTTATGGCTTAGGTAATTCTCGCACTTCTCTCCATACAAGTAGTGCCTCCAATCTTTAGGGTAAAACTATTGCCACGAGCCTAAGCTCATGGGCGGTGATATCAAATTTCATATTACCTTAATTGTCTTGACGCAGACGCGATTATCTTGCTGTGCTAAGAAGCACCATAATTCCTTATGCGAAGCGTCACTTACAAATCACAAAATCTCCCTTTTCCATCCGGCAATGCCAGCATAGGGGCCATCACCAACCTCTGCTTCAGTTCTTGAAAGCTGTTCTCGCATTTCTCTGTCCATTCGAACTTCTCAGTCTTACGAGTAAGCCGCGTTAAAGGGGCTACTATCTTTACAACTTGAACGAACCTCCGGTAGTTACCGGCCAATCCTACCTCTGGTAGTCGACCAAACCATGGTCATCAATTCATCAGTGGTCCTTTATCCAATCCTGTCAGGATCCTCCATGGGATCCTCCTCAACAACTATCCCTTCTAGGACAACATCCTCAACCGCTACATCCTCAATATCAACATCATCCGGTCCTGCATTAGGACACTCTATCGGATCCACAATCTGATTTCCAATAACTAATAAAACATCATCGCGTTGTTGCTCCTCAACCTCAGGGTTCGGAGTTCCGCTACCATATACGATAACGAACTACGCTCCTATCACGATATTTATAAGGGTTCCCATAAGGGTTTTAATTGTCAGTACTACGTTAGGTAGCCCGACTATGAACTTGGCAAGAGTTCTTATTATCTTAGTGAATCTTATTATCTTAACGTCCCATCATCTCTGAGGTTTATAACGCTTAGCTCTGATACCATTTCTGTAACACCCCCAGATCCGGGGTCGGGGATCCGGGTCGTCACGGTCTTTCTTTCCACAATATCACTTCACTTAATTAATAATAATAACCTTATGCTGTGACCCCACACTAACACACACCACAACCCGTTATAGTCTCAGAGATGAAATTTAAATAAGTACAAGTCTTTGAATCCACAATTTAAAAGTTATTACAACCCAAAATGATTACTTGATAAATTTACAGTTAATTGCCATTATCTGCCACAAGTTATAATTATACATAATTGATTCTCAAAAGTAGATGGTCTGATCTACAATAGATCTACCTCTGCAGCTATAGCAGCTACAACATCAACGGGAAGACGCGGGACGCTTCCCACGCGCTTGCGCTGGGTCTGCTGGAGTCTGGCCATCTTTCCTAACTGTTGTTGTGTGATGAAGAAATAAAGCAAGGGTGAGCAGCAAGCCCACCAAAATAATATGTATAATGATTACCAATATATGAGCCTTCTCATAGCACTCATGAAAGTCTTGGTCAAAAGAAATGAACCAAGTTGATATCTTAATGCGATGAAGTCGCAAAATATTCAGTATATATATATACATATATACTTTTCAAAATATGGGAAGTCCTCTTCCATGCATAATACACACAGAGTTCCAGTTTATAACTGTATATATAAAAAATATCATTGCAAGGTGATCTCATATATCTAACCTTGTCTCAACGTTTTTCCGAAAATCTTTGTCATTCATAAGACAATCATTAACTAGATATAAGTTTAAAAGATGAAGTTACAAGATACCCCAAAATACTTATATCTTTCCCAAATACTACTTGAACTACCCCCGTTCAAGTTATAATCAGTTTCAAAGGTTCATCACATAGATGAGACTACAAGACAAGATTTGAATAGATTCAATCTTTGAATATCATTATAAATAATGAAGTTACGAGATACTTCGTTAAGTCCCGATATATAAATATATTCATATATATCTCCCATACATTTCCTGAAAACCTCTGTCATGTAAAGTATGAACAGAGTTGCAATATCCAATGAATTTGGAAGGAAAAGAATTTTGGCATAAACCAGATATCTTGCTGATCAGGCAAAGATACCAATAAGTAACCTTTTCTACTGTAGATGGATGAATTCCTCACCGGTCATCACCCTGGCCGCATTAGGACCTCGCGCTAGACCGTTACCCGGCCCCTCACGCATTGATGGACTGCTACCCAGCCACTTACACAATAATAGACCGTACCCCGGCCTGTCGCTTATGCCGACTCAATTAGATGGGCTTACTTCCCGAACGTTGGGCAAGTAATCAATTCATTTACCAAAACTGCAACCTCGTTGCGAATATAAAATACACCACAGAGCCGGATTCCCCAGGTTTTGAGCGAGTATTTAAATCCCCTTAAAATGAAGATCTTAAATATAAAAAAAGAGTTTTGGGATCCACTCTGACTTTTAAAAATCATTTTGAAGACTCGAAAACACTTTAAAGAGTGTTTGGAGTAAAGCTGATTTAATGAAGTAAATCAGTCCCCAGAATATTTAGAAAATGACCGAATATTATTATTTAAATAATATTCCCATAAAGAATAGTCTTTATAAAAATAATTGAAGTAGAAGTATTAAAATTTATACTTGAAACGAGTATTAAATAACCAAAGATATACTTATATGAAAGTATTATCTTTATTTGAATAATCGAAAATAAGTTTGATTATTAACACCTTATTCTTTAATAAAATAAAGAATATATTTCAGCAAATAATCGGAGTCATAGATCCTCAAATGAATATTCAAATAATATTCATTAAATAATATAAACTGAGTCATAAGCCCTCGAATGAATATTCAAATAATATTCAATAAATAATATAAAAGAGTCATAAGCCCTCGAATGAATATTCAAATAATATTCAATAAATAATATAAAAGAGTCATAAGCCCTCGAATGAATATTCAAATAATATTCACTAATAATATAAAGTTAAAGTTATCGAATAAACCTTATTCGATCAACAGTTTGGAAAACTATAACCATATATATATATATATAAATATATATATATATCCATATCCATATATACAAAATCTACTCGGGATCCTCGACTCCCGGTTTTAGAAAATATTTTCACCTTTGGGTCCCTATACTAAGGGTATACGCAAGTTACCGCTATCCTCTAGCATAGGTATTATCAACTGAACCAACAGATATATATTTCAAGAATATGAAACAGGCATGCATATATACCATATCACATGCTACAATATATCACAAAATTTGCTAATAACAATCATGCACTATCACAAGATAATGCATATACATATATTTACATCACAACAACAGTTATAACTGGTAGAAAACTTGCCTGAGCGACTGGGGTTACGAATGGCTCGGGACGAGTCTGGTAACCTATAAACAACAAGTAAGTTGGAATTAAACCAAAGTCACTTGTAAATCTATACTTTAACTAACTTAACGCTTGTTTTGCGCTCACTAATTCGCTTAAGTCACCCGGGTACCCTCGGCTCCACCATTTTTAATAATTTAACCTTTACGAGTTTTAAGGCGATTTCTTTGCGAGTGTCTTACCAACTGCCTAACACACTTACCATAAATGTTTCATACATTAATTAACCCTTTTCGGTCTTTAACCTATGTTTCAAAGTAAGGCGAGGGGAAAAGTTTCGTTCGCGAAACGCCGTTACTTGAAACGGTCGTTTCTCCTAAACCGTGCATCGGAATCGAATGAACTACATATCAAAACGAAGCTCGTCACATGAGCTATCTAAACATGGCAGTGGTCATAATCTAGCAGGGGGTTATCGGGTCCTAATGTTATGCACAAAAACAGTCTAAAGAAAATCGGACGTTACGACGGCTATGTTTACGCGATTACCAATGATTAAACTACTCCAATTAACCACCAACCAACTCATAACCATCAATACAACAAAACTTCACCTAAACCATACCACATCAGTCCATAATATCCAAGGTTTTCAACTCAAACAACCACAATCAAGACCTATGAACTATAATCAATCTTCAATTACCAAAACACTTCCAAATAAAACCAAACTACTAATAATCACAATCCATGCTTCTCATTTCACAACACCAACCATTAAACTTACTAAAAAATAAAGTAAAGGCTAGGGTTTGAAGTTTATACCTTCCTTGGGAGGTGTTAAGTTGCTAGGAAGCCTTAGGGAGCCTCCTACAAGCTTGATCTTTCCAAAGAAATCAAGAACACAAAGTTAGGCTTTGAAGTTTCTAAAAGTCCGATTTAAAGAACTGTAAAAATGAGGGTCTTACCATGATTATTTGGACGAGACTTGTGAACAAGAGTTGTAGGCCATATCAATACCTTTCCAATGAGCGATAGAACACAATATTTGAGTGAGAAATGAAGGAGATACAGCAGTTTTAGTGTTCTGGTTCTGTTTTGGCCGAGAGCATGAAGAACAATGCCTTGGTTTCTTTTTGATTTTGATGAAAAATGATATGCTTGGCTTGGTTGGTTGATTTTTGTGTTTGTTTTAGTAAATTACCTAGTTGCCCTTGATTTTGTGTGGTTCTCATTCAACCACACCTCCTTCCTTCCCATGTCATGCTTGTGTCATCCTCATGATGTAATCCTCCCCTCCTTGTCCTCTTTCTATTGGTTGGATGACATCATCCCCACTAATCCCCTTGATTAACTTCCTAATCGTTTGCCTAATGACCGCTGATCTGTTATACTGTTCGCTTAACTTTCATTTTCGTTTATCGTTTGAGGAATCATACCCGGGATCTTATTACTTAGGTTCCCTTAACCTTTCTCAATACATTATATTCCTTTTTATGATCCTCTATTATAATCCTTTAATTTAAATCCTTTTATCTTGTTACCTTATACTCAATTCTTTCCGTATCTATTGGATTTCCGGGAAAAATCAAAGTGTTCGGATTTGGATTCTGACGATCTTTACATACACTTATATCCCATATAAAGTACTAATAAAATCTCAGAATATCCATATCAGAACCCCTACATAGTGTGGCATGAAAAGTTTTCTCATTCAGCAAAAACACTATTCATAAGGGTTTCAAAAATTTCCAAAAATTGGGGTTATTACACCACTACTGTGAGGACTTTTGATGATGATGATGGCATGATCCCGTCCCAAAAGTTTGAGTTTTTAGACCTTGGAGATTTTTTGTAGAAGCAAATAAATGTCTTCCTCAACAGCAGCCTGAATTTGCAATAGGTCTGATAACGCACTCTATTAACTGAATATTGTCAGACTTTACTCATATGAAATAATACTGCTACATTATAAGACAGTATACTTTAATATTGTGTAAAGAAATTTTATGTAAAATAAATATTATTAGAGTTGTCGTGGAGTATGAAGGTTTGAACAAGCTTTCTACTAAATACGAAGATAGGGACATTATGAATTTTAGAATATGTGATTCAAGGTTGTTTGCATATGTATATTTAATCATTAGTATAAATGGGAATCTACATTGCATATTGCTATATATTATTAACCTTAATCATATCTAATCCTATTTTGTAGTAATGCCCACAAAGTAACTATTTGGGTTGATCTTGCTGTGTCGTTCAACGACAAGATGGCTGGAAATCCCAAAAAAACAATCATTGTTATTATAACAAGTACAAAAGTGACTACGTTTATGAGTAAGTAGTTCTGCAAGCAAACCTATTACACAATTATATACTTGCTGATTAAAAAATTAACTTTATTCCCATATCCTGGTTCTGTTCAGATTGGTACATTACCATCTACTCATCTATATATAAATCTACATGATAAATCTGTGATTGATATGAGGCAGAGGTAACAAGTAAATATAGAGTTAAATTCAGCTCATCGACATTTTGCTCTATTTTTATTTTCTTCTATATGTTTAGGTTGCTTGAGGAAGGTTATATAATGAAAAGGGACAAATTGTTCCAAGCTAAACAAATTGAACTGGTTCCTACATTATTTGAAAAATTATCACTCAAAGACCTTAATGAGAATTTGACATACAATCACCTCAAGGTATTGCCTTTATATAATTTTTAGAAAAGGTATTTTATATATGTTTCCTTTTGTTATTAAATATTACATTTTCATCGTAACCCATAAAAGAATTTGCTACACCTTTAAGATCATTAAGGTCGATGATGAAACAAATTGGTGGTTTTATAGCTGTAACAAATGTCTACACGAAGTTGAGCACATTGGAACAGTATTTAAATGTACCCATTGTCCTCGAAACATTCCCGTTTCTCCGAAGAGGTAACCTAACTATTTGAATTTATTTAAAATATTTATAGGCGTGATACTTTAAATTAAAACCTAAATAAAATAGCTAACTATTATCTCAAGGTTCCGTATCATGGTCCTTGCCGAGGATGAAACATTTTCCTGTAATGTTATTTTGAATGATCGAGTTTCCAGAAGAGTTCTTGGAACAAGTGCTGCAAAGGTGGTTTCTGATTACGATAAGGTAAAGAACTGTTATCTGAATTAGGGGTTGTATAGTCACCATATTATACCATATATGCATTCTTATTTTCTACAACTGTGTTCAGGATCCCTCCAAAGCCTTTGCAGAAGTGATTAAATCATTAGTCGGAAGACTAATTTCAGTTGAACTCGGACTGACAAAATCAAATGTTGTTGAGGATTACAACCTCTTTTATGCTGAATATTTATATGAACCAACGATAAACACTCCAACTCCTTATGCATCTCCAATATTGTCCGAAGATCATTCCATCAACATGGGTTTTGAAGTGAGTGAAATATGTGGTTATGTTATATTTGTGATTTTTTAGTATTCCCTGCTAAGTAATAAATATTGCAGACTTTCTTATTAACGGTCTTTGCATGTGTAGTACTCTAAAGGTGATGACGTTAATGGTACTCCAGGCTCTGCTAAATCTGTTACCAAAAAAATGAAAAAGGTACTGACACTACTATCATCCTATATTAGACATCCTATGTACTTATATACCAAAGTGCTTTTCGCTAACCATTTAATAACTTATTTATCACTCTAAAACTATCTCCACCTAATTTAATTACTGAATATGTCACTTATGCTTGCAGGAAGGTTGACTGTATGCTTCAACTATGAGGATTTTCCAGAACTTTCATATTGCTTATGGCAGAATTAATTTTTAGATTTATTGTTCATGTGACAGTATTTGTAATTTCGGTTGCATAACATTGTTTTTCCTCTGTTTCCATCAATTGTTATCTATGTATTTGATTTTTAATCCTTCATAAATTTGATCAGCATAATCACACATAAATAAAAGTTTTTGTGCAATATTTAAATAATACCTTGATCATCTATGTTTAATGAAGCATGGTTGAAGCAGTACTTTTATTATGTTGTAGTACTTATTTATAAAGGACCCTGTCGTACACCATTTATTTTGACATTAAATGTCGTTTATGGACATAAGATTTTGTAATGGAAAAAAATGTTTAATTTTAAATTGTATAGAAAAAAGATTATTGTAGATTTTGAAAACAAAATCTTTAATTTGACTCAAAACATTTATGATGGGCAATTTTAAATTCACATTAAAGTGGCAAACTATATGTTTTAAATTTCCTGCATTGCTCAAAATATAAATGTACCAAATTTAACTACTTGCAGTATCATTATAGAATTTTCTACGATATTATCCTTGAATAACCTCAAATTATGCCATTAATTTTGACATAAATCAGTACCTTAATTATGGCAATCCTGATTCAAACGTTGGTTTGTTTAGGATTGTGATAAAATATGCTTATTGTTTGTGATTTGCAGAGAATAACATAGCCTCTCAAAATTATCCTAACTTCCTACAATCAAGATGATAATATCTTTCTTAAAAATTGGTGATATTGAGTATCTTTCCCATATTCAAAATCTATCATCTTCTACTTAGACGGTATTATATATTCAGTAACTTTCATAGTTGTTCTACACTAAAATTGTTGAAGAACATACAGGTTTGTACACATATTTCTCTTCAATTTCATCAAAAAATACTATACATAATACATTCATCATATAAACATTTATCATCTTTCAACCAGGTATGATGAATGTATTATGTATAAATGTTTATTTTGTGGGTAATTTCCCACTGAATATCGAGTTATTATACCAGGATATAGGAACAGAAAGCAAAATTGTCATCCTTGCATATGTCCGCATTAACATTTACCAAGGTTAAATTCTTGTTTTCCTGCATGTACTAATTGTTTTTAAAAAATGCAACAGTTTGACTCTCAAATTCCATGTAAAGCATTCCTAAAGTATTGTTCTTTTTCTATTTGAAAAGGAATAATTCGTATATGTAATTTGCCTTCAACAAGTATCTTCATCAATATTGACTATCCCGATGTCGTCACGTTGAGACAGAGGTATGCACATTAAATCAACTCACATTTATAATATTATATAATTTACTATTCGTACTCTAACTTTGTGTTACTTCTGTCATATAGGTTATTGAATATCGACAACTGATGTATTAAAGAGATATTGCTACTGGAGCTTTTTATTATATTTATTAGTTTATGATATTTACCTAAATAAAGTTTTATCGATTTATGGAATAAGCGTACACATTGTTCTACATAAAAAATTATTAATTATTATTCAAAGTGTATGTTTCTAATGATTTTGGATTTTTATATTATCTATTTAAACCTTTTGGTTGCATTACGCCGCAGTTAATTTGCACAATCTTTAACGTAATACTTCGTTGTTCGGACTATGCTATTATTATATTTAATACAAACACGACATATTTACCATATTCTAATTACTGGCACATATTATCTATGTAATCCAGTACTTAGATTATTTTTTTTACTTTTCTTTAAGTGTAGAAATTGTACAAGTTATTAAACTTAAAATATACAATATTGATTGCAAATATATAATTTCTAAGTCCTCAACAAACCTTAAGAATGATGTCATTGCAACAACAGAGCTTTTCCATTGTGCATCCAATAAGATCCATAACATAAATACATCATATTAAATTTTAAAATTCTTTTAAAATCAGACCACATCCAATAATATGAATAGCTACAAAAACAATTTTCAAGCATCTATCAGACAGAAGTATATTGATTACGTTGATACAGTATGAAATGTTATGTAGATTAAACAAACTATTCGACAACTATATCGACTAATAGGTCTTATTGCTGAAAAGTAAAAACCAAGTTATCGTCTAATTGTAGCTCATTATCCGTTGCAAATTGGTTCCATCCAGTAGAGAATCGAGGTAATCCAGTAGAAAACACTACATTAATATTCCAGGTTAAAATCCCCATCCTCAAAGTTACAGTTTCACCACTTATCCATGTCCTATAATTTGGCTGTAGAGCTGCTGGTATAACACCCTCCAAATCCGGGGTATAGATTTGGGGTATTATTAATATTAACTACTCACAAATCTTGCACAAGCGGAATATAAATATAATAATTACCCCGAACTACTGCTACTCAGGATCTTTTAAGGTTAAGAGTTGAAAACAAGAATGACATACTAACTTTATTACAAACCAATTTAAAAACAATCTGTCTCCAGAATTCTCTTTATTACAAAACTTTATTCTATCTAAATTTCTCATCAAACAACTTTTATTCAAACCAACACTACTACTTATCATGTTACACCTGATCTGGTAACTCAAAGCTCTCTTCTGGGATAGGCATGAACACTCTTGGTATAAGAGGGTCCCGCTGCTTGACCCGCTTCTTGACTATGCGGGTTCTGATGGGTTTCATTCTCTACCTTGACTGAAGAATAATAGGAATAACAATAAAAGGGGATGAACCAAAATTGCTCAATAAGCCTGCAACAATATATATATAGTGTAAAGGTAAAGAATAAATGATCTGGTAATCTGTTCCTATAAAGAATATGAATTACCATTACTGGCGAGTGCCAAACGAACAAGACTGGAAACAAGAACCAACACATGCACAAGAACCAACACATGCACAATAACCTGCTCATCAGTCAGGATACAGTGCAGATCTATACCCAACTGCATAGACCCAACCAATATAAGGAGTACTCAGGCAACTATGGCCTATTAATTAAAGTTCTGGGTAAAACCCAGCCCGTATCATAACCATCCAGTCCAAATCTTAGCATCCGGAACAATCGGAATGCTTTCGATGTATCCCAACATCAGGATATATCATAGTATATGTAACAAGGGTAAAAGTATTGGAATATGGATAGAGGAGTCAATAAATTGGGAGAAATCAAGAATCGAAATGAAATAGAAACAAGAATCATTAATTGTGTAACAGTGTATATGAACAAGAATGATCAAAGTGTAACTGATATGGAAAATGGGGTATAATTCACTATTCAGAATTTAGAATAGGGGAAAAACTTGCCTTGCGCGTACTTAACCTGGTTCAACTCACCGCCTTATGTATCCTGCTTGATCTGCCTTGTTGATACTGGATCAATCATAAAAAGATAGTCATTTAGATAACTTACTACATACGCGTATTTCGAATCGATACCATGTAACCTTAATAATCTACCCATACGTTTCTATCTGACTTGCATATCTAATTATATAATTATATAGCACATATGATTCATAAAATCATATAAGACACATAATTGATTTTGATCTTATAAATATTTTTAGAATTGATACTAGACTTATACCTGTATTAATTATCCCTATCTTGTTTGATTTATAATTATTCGGGATTTATTTGACTCAATTCTACCTATATTAGGGTTTATAAACAATTAACTATCATAAAACAACTCTCTTTCGGAAGAAATTATGAGTTATAATTATTTTTATTGACTTCGTTTCATTTTTCTGAGTCTAGGGGTCTTCGTTTCACTTAAATCGGACTAACGGTTTAATTATTATGAATTAAATAAGATTTAATTAATCAATAATTAATTATAAATAATTAATTATAATTAAATAATCCTTAATTATATTTTTAAATAATTATTTAATAATTATTGTATTTTAAAATAATTAATCCTTAATTATTAGGATTAATTATAATTTATTACAAGTATTTACAAATTATTATTATTTATTCGATTAGATCGATCATCTACAAATAAATAGTCAATACAATTACCTGTCACGTTAATTATCGAATAAGTAATTATTATTCGCATTATTATCTAACTCAATGATTAACTACTCGTATAAATATGAGCTACTCACAACCCTCGTATAATTATCGAACTATTATTATTATTATTATAACTTATACGATTAATTAATTATCTGTATTTAATTATTCGATATGAATAATCATTCTGACACTCTTCGAATAAATAACTATTGCTCGAATAAGAATAATAATAATAATCTGACGTATCATTCGCTTATTCGTATTCTTTAACTAATTATCGAAACCTTAATCACATTATTCAATTATTTTTAATCCTATTTATTAATTAATTACTTAATTATTAAATAAAAAATAAACAATTAAATTATTAAATAATTTGTTAAATAATTAAATAAAGGAAAAAATTCGAATTTTTAAATTAATAAAATAATTCAGAAATTTAATTATAATATTTTTCAGAATTTAAAACTAATTTTTATTAGATTTTTCGAATTTATTAAAACTGATTTTGATTTTATAAAATATAATTAATTAATTAAAAATTCAGAAACAGGAAATAGAAACTGGTTTTGGGTTTTGGGGGATCAAACCCGGGTCGTTTCCCGGGTCGAAACCGGGTCGACTCGGGTCGATGAAGAACAGGTTGGCCGGCTGCCCAGAACTGGGCACCGGCGGCTGTTCCGGCCAAAAAATCCGGCAACCCAATTCTCCTCAGCATTTCACCGTTTCGATCCTTCCTTCCACGATACCCCATCAACAGAACCTCCTATTTCCCGTCGCTGCAATCGTAACCACGCCCAGCTGCTGCTCCATCTTCTCTGGCCAATCGACGGCCCACCGGTGGCGTTTTCCCGGCCAAACGACGATTTACCACAATCGTACACCAAACTTCAATATCAATACACCAAAACGAAGCTCATAACCTGGGAAATCTAACCCCTATCGTCTAACAAACCAACAATCAATCCACATACCACAACAATTAACAGAAAAGTCGTAAAAACCTTGTTATCCGAATTACACTATACGGGTATCATTCGATGCTAATTCCAGTTGTAATCGACTATAAAAATCTTCAGGAAACTATATCAAGTATGAAATTCAAGCAACAATCACAAGAATCAAATTACCTAAATTTGGGCATAAACCCTAATTTTTGGATTGAAAATCAAAACTTCAAAATGAAAAACTGATGTTATAAACAGAAAATAGAAGTCACAAGCTTCAATTTGACTACTTACATGAAGGATTTGGTTAACAGAATCACCTTCAAATCTGAGGTTTAATTCCTTGAGTGTTCTTTACCAACAAATTGATTTCTTAATTTTCTGAATTTTTAATTATAATTAACTAATTAATTAATAATAAAATAGCTATTTATAGTACTGAAAATAATACCCCTAAATAAAATTAAGGGGCTAATTACACAGCTAAAAAAAATATTTGGCCCTAATTTTTATAATTTTTGGGTATTAATTATAAATTTTTAAATATCCAATAAATACAAAATAAATGCTAAAAATTCCCAAAAATTTGAATATTACAAAAATGCAAAGAAAAATAATGTATGATAATATCATGATCATATAAAAATAAAATTGTGATTTTTGTGGGGGTTTTGACTCTCGAAGGGGTCCGGAAAAGTTGTTTTTCGCGAAAAAGGTAAATTTGTAAAACATCTAGGGGTTCAGAATAGCGATATGGTATAGGCCGTTTTTTGAAAAATAGGGCCAATGATTTTATTTGAAATACGGGCTTTTAAAACACTGTTTGAGTTGTACGGGTTTTGATATAAAATATATATAACTTACGATAAAACACTCAATAAATATCTGAATCACATTCTGATCAAAACAGACGACACGTAGCATATAGTAATTAGGGTTTAACGACTCAACACATTTAATCACTTAATAATACACATAATTTATCTTTATTATGATATAATACAAGCATAATTTCTCGGTCGTTACATTCTCCCCCCCCCCTTAACAGGATTCTGTCCTCAGAATCACGCTATGAAAATAACTGAGGATATTTCTCTAACATATCACTCTCGAGCTCCCAGTTTGATTCTTCAACCACTGGGTTTCTCCATAAAACTCTCACTAATGGTACAGACTTATTCCTTAATACCCTCTCTTGCCGATCTAGAATTCTTATTGGATGCTCTACATACGACAAATCTGCCTGAAGTTCTATTGGCTCATATTCTATTACATGCCTTGTATCAGGGTTATACTTCTTAAGCATGGACATGTGGAATACATTATGAATATGCTGCATATGGGGTGGTAAAGCTAATTCGTACGCAACCTTTCCGACTTTCTTCAAAATTTCAAATGGTCCGACATAATGAGGCTTTAGCTTGCCCTTGTTGCCAAATCTTGTCAATCCATTCCATGGTGATACTTTTAGCAGTACATGCTCTCCTTCTTGATAGTCCACATCCTTTCTGACTAGATCTGCATATTTACGCTGTCGATTCTGCTGCTGCTTCGAGTTGCTTTCGGATAAGTTCTACCTTCTCCTTGGTCTGCTGAATTAGTTCCGGACCTAGAATCTTGCACTCTCCAACTTCATCCCAACAGGTAGGTGATCTGCATTTTCTTCCATATAAAGCTTCGTAAGGTGGCATCCGATACTTGCTTGATAGCTGTTATTGTAAGAAAATTCCACTAGCGGTAAGTGCTCGTCCCAATTTCCTTCAAAGTCTATTGCACACACTCATATCATATCTTCAATTTTTTGGATAGTTCTTTCACTTTGCTCGTCCGTGTGTGGATGATAAGCGGTACTCATATTTAACTTGGTTCCTAGACATTCTTGAAATTGTCTCCAATATCTGGAATTGAAACGGGGATCTAGATCAGATACTATAGATACGGGTACTCCATGACGCATTACGATTTCCTTGAGATGTAAGTGCACTAACTTGTCCAGTGAAAACCTTTCGTTGATCGGAAGAAAATGTGCTGACTTCATTAATCTGTCAATTATAACCCAAATTGCATCATGATTTGCTTTCGTCCTTGGAAGTCCCACTACAAAATCCATAGCTAAGTGCTCCCATTTCCATTCTGGAATATCTAGTGTTGTAGTAATCCACTTGGGCGTTGATGTTCAGCTTTGACTCTTTGGCGCGTATAACACTTACTAACCCATTCCATTATTTCTTTCTTCATGTTTGGCCACCAAAAGTTTTCCTTCAGGTCTCTGTACATCTTTGTGCTTCTGGGATGAATCGAATATCTTGAGCTATGAGCGTCTCGTAAAATTTCCGCTTTCAATTCCGGTACATTAGGTATCCAGATTCTGGAAGCAACTCGAAAAATTCCCTTGGCATCCTTCTGGCTAGTAATCTCTTCTCCTGTTAAATTGTCGATTTCCTGATCCATTACTTCTTCTTGACACTTTCTTATCTTCTCCAATAATTCTGGCTGAAAAGTCATATCGTAAATCATTTCAGTAGAGCTTTCTGGAGCACGAACTTCAATCTCCAGTTTATCGAATTCCTTGATTAAGTCTTCTGAAGATGTTAACAGATTCAATCATTCCTTTCGACTTAGCGCATCTGCTACTACATTAGCTTTGCCTGCATGATAATTGAATGAAATGTCTTAATCCTTGATTAACTCTAGCCAGCGTCGCTGTCGCATGTTGAGTTCCTTATGGGTGAAAATATACTTCAAGCTCTTATGGTCCGTATAAATCTCACATCTTTCGCCATATAGATAGTGTCTCCAGAGTTTTAGTGCGAATACGATTGTAGCTAGTTCAAGATCGTGCGTCGGATATTTCTGTTCATGCAGCTTTAGTTGTCTAGAAGCGTATACGATTACATTGCCACGTTGCATTCAAAACACATCCAAGTCCTCGATAAGAAGCGTCGCTGTATATGACAAAATTTCCTTGATCGTCAGGTAAAACAAGTACAGGTGCAGTTATCAATCGATTCTTTAACTCTTGGAAACTTGCTTCACATTTCTCGTTCCATTCAAACTTTTCATTTTTTCGTGTCAACTTCGTCAATGGTGTGGCTATCTTTGCAAAATCCTTAACAAATCTTCTGTAATAACCTGTTAATCCCAAGAAACTTCTGACTTCCTTTGGAGTCTTCGGTCTTTCCCAATTTAAAATAGCTTCAATCTTTGCTAGGTCCACTTGAATTCCTTCAATACTGATGATGTGTCCTAGAAATTGCACTTCCTTCAACCAAAATTCACATTTCGAAAATTTTGCATAGAGCTTGTTCCTTTCGTAAGGTCTCCAATGTCGTTCTTAAGTGCACTGCATGTTCCTCTTCCGTCTTCGAATAAATCAAGATGTCATCAATAAATACAATGATAAACTTATCCAGATACTTCTTGAATACTCGATTCATCAAATCCATAAATGTTGCTGGTGCATTAGTCAGTCCAAATGCCATCACAAGAAATTCGCAGTGTCCATATCTCGTTATGAACGCAGTCTTTAGAATATCTTTTGCCTTGATCTTTAACTGATGATAGCCTGATCGTAAGTCGATTTTTGAAAACCACGCTACTCCTTTCAGTTGATCAAATAAGTCGTCAATGCGAGGCAAAGGATATTTATTCTTGATAGTTAACTTGTTCAGCTCATGATAATCAATACATAGCCGCATGCTACCGTCCTTTTTCACGAACAATACTGGTGCGCCCCATGGGGATACACTCGGCCTTATGATTCCTTTGTCGAGAAGATCCTGCAATTGCTTTGCTAATTTCTTTATTTCAATAGGTGCCATTCAATATGGAGCTCTTAAAATCGGTTCAGTCCCTGGTGCCAAATCAATAGTGAACTCGATTTCTCGATCCGGGGGTAGTCCTGGAAGCTCATCTGGAAAAACATCGGGAAACTCACAAACTACAGGAATATCTTCAATCTTCGGACTTTCTTTTTCTGTGTCTAGTACGTAGTCTAAATAAGCTTGACATCCTTGGCGTAGCAATCGTTTCATCTGCATTATGGTTAAGAATCTCTGCTTCTGTTTTTCACCTTTGAATGTCACCATTGTATTTTCTTTGGTCTGCAATTTCACCTTTTTACTTGCGCAATCAATCTGAGCATTATTACTAGCTAGCCAATCCATTTCTAAAATAACATCAAATTCTCCTAACCTGAAAGGTATCAAGTCAACTGAGAAATGACATCTCCCTATCTCAATATCACAACCTGGACATACTCGATCTACCGTAACCTAATCATCATTTGCTAATTTTATGACTAGCACTTCATCTAACCACTGAACCTCACAATCTATCTTAGAAATAAAACTTTCAGAAATAAAAAATCTCGTAGCTCCTGAATCAGTCAATACTTGAGCATTTACGGAATTCACAGAGAGCGTACCTCGCAACCACATTTGGACTTTGCACAGCTTCCTTCATTGACATGTTGAAAGTCCTTGCCCTGGGCTGATTTTATGATGGTAGTGGTGGCGAAGGTAATGCTAAACCCCTTGGAATGCTAGCGGCCATTGCGACTCCTCTGCAATCCTTGGCAATATGTCCTTTTCTTCCGCACTGGAAATAAGTGACTTCTGCTTTTCCCATCGGACATTCTCCAGAGTAGTGTCCCCTCTGCTTGCACTTGAAACACGTAACATTTGGCTTGTTGCAAATCCCAGTATGCTTTTTACCACATGTTCTGCAATGAGGTATAGGCGGTCGGATAAGTCTTTGCTGATTCGGGGCTGGAAGTCGGTTACCCGTCCTTTGGTTGCCCTGCTCTGGTCTTCTGAAATTCACCTTTCCCCGGGCTTGAAATCTCGGCTTTCTGTTGAAACGGTTCTAGGAATTTCCTGGTCCCTTCTATTTCTGAGCTGCTTCACTCTCACCTTCAATAATTATGGCCTTCTGGACAACAACCGTATAAGTCGTCATCTCAAACACTGCTACCCTACTACGAATCCATGGCTTCAGTCCCTGCTAAAATCTCTTGGCCCGCTTTTCATCCGTATCTACTTGCTCAGGAACAAACCTTGCCAACTCAGTGAACTTAACTTCATAATCCGTGACCGATAAATTATCTTGCTTCAATTCCAGGAATTTAATTTCCATCTGATTCTTCATGTAGCGAGGAAAATATTTCTCCAGGAAAAGATCAGTGAATCTGTCTGAAGTCACCACACCTTCTCCTTCCAAAGCTTTCTTTGATTCCCACCAATAATTGGCTTCGCCTTTCATAAAGTAGCTGGCATAATCCATCTTCTGTTTTTCCTCAACTTTAACCAACGCAAAAGCCTTTTCTATTTCCTTTAGCCAAGCTCTCGCCTTTGTAGGATCTGCGGAACCGGTAAATTCTGGAGGCTTTATCGACTGAAATTATTTGAAGGTAACTAGAAGAGTGGCTTGCTGTAGCATTTGTTGTTGAAACTGTTGCTGTTGTTGCTAAATCTGTTGCTGCATAATCAGCATCTGCTGTTGCATAAGATGAAACATCTG
Organism: Apium graveolens; assembly: GCF_009905375.1. Classification (NCBI taxonomy): domain Eukaryota; kingdom Viridiplantae; phylum Streptophyta; class Magnoliopsida; order Apiales; family Apiaceae; genus Apium; species Apium graveolens. The sequence goes on along the minus strand of NC_133654.1, from coordinate 169,099,947 downwards.
ATCCATATGATTGTTATCGTTCTGGCCCTCTTTATTTCCGTTAGATGAGTCAGGTCTCGCTTTTCTTTTGGGTGCCATATTTCTCATAATAAAACAATTGGTTCATTTTATAACAATTTACTAAACAGGTGATGTAGAATAGAAACAGTCTTTATAATATTAAAATAGCATTAAAACGATTGATATGGGAAATAAAAAAATTATCAAATATCTAAAATAAGTAAGTAAAAACAGTGCGATGTTTAAATAAATCATTTTAAAATAATTTTAAAAAATTTTGAGAACATAAAGGGTACAACATGATTGTAAATAAAACAACATTTTTAAAATATGCAACACTAAAATAGTAAAATAAATGTAAATGCTTAAATGACGGGAAAAATAAAATAAAGAAAATGTGAAAAGGTTCATCTTATATATATAAGTAGGACACCAACTGTAGGTGTCAATGCTTGATACAAAAGTCTATACTATGTCAGTCGTCCTGCTACTACTATCAGTCAAAACTGGTAGCTACACACATACAAACTAGTCATACAATACTACGCTGCATCTATCTACGTATAATACACGAGATAAAACATCCCTCTATCTGCTGAGATCAGAATCCTGGTAGTACACGACTCAGCTCCTCCTGTAAAGCCTCTAACACTGCCTTTGTGAGTCTCATCGCCCTGCAATATGCTGCCTCTACACGTATGTCCTGCTGCCTCAAGTCAGTGAGCTCTTGAGAACCAGCCCTTTGAATCTGGCGTAGTCTCTCTCTCAAGATATAGTCTGGTCGGAGTGCTCGAACTGGACCCTCATCCCGTATCTCAAACAACCCAAGAATCTCCCTACACTGATCCTGCCATCTGACCCTCTCCTCTCTCTCTGACTGGTACCGCTGATAAGAAATCGTGCGAGGCTCACGAAGATCTATACATGAACCTCGAGAAGGCAATGGTAATGGATGATCCACAACTACCTCATCCATAAACTCTGGCTGCGGGAATTGGTATACCCCGGCTCAAATTAAGGGAAATAATCAACAAAATCTGGTACCTCTGGTGCAGGGGGTACTGGCAACTGCTCTGGTACGGTTCCATGTGGCAATGATGGAGGTGGTGGTAATGGAGGAAATGCCTGCATCGATACTGGTGCTAGTGCTGGTGTTGCCACTGGGTCTGACTCGGTCTGCTCCGCAGATGACGCCGAAGAAGCCATCTAATATACATAACAATAATAATACAAAAACAATCAAATCATAATCCTAAAACTCATAACTCCTAATTACATAAACAAACAACCCTAACATTCTTACTCCTTTCTTATATGATCTTCCTATCTTATCTTAACTCTAATATTCTTGTTTTCAAGGGTCAAAACCTAAGCTCTGATGCCAACTATAACACCCTCCAAATCCGGGGTATAGATTTGGGGCATTATTAATATAAACTACTCACAAATCTTGCATAAGCGGAATATAAATATAATAATTACCCCGAACTACTACTATTCAGGATCTTTTAAGGTTAAGAGTTAAAAACAAGAACGACACACTAACTTTATTACAAACTAATTTAAAAACAATCTATCTCAAGAACTCTCTTTATTACAAAACTTTATTATATCTACATTTCTCATCAAACAACTTTTATTCAAACCAACACAACTATTTATCTTGTTACACCTGATCTGGTAACTCAAAGCTCTCTTCTGGGATAGGCATGAACAGTCTTGGTATAAGGGGGTCCCGCTGCTTGACTCGCTTCTTGACTATGCGGGTTCTGATGGGTTTCATTCTCTACCTTGACTGAAAAATAATAGGAATAATAATAAAAAGGGATGAGCCAAAATTGCTCAACAAGCCTGCAACAATATATATATAGTGTATAGGTAAAGAATAAATGATCTGGTAATCTGTTCCTGTAAAGAATATGAATTTGCCATTACTGGCGAGTGCCAAACGAACAAGACTGGAAACAAGAACTAACATATGCACTATAACCTGCTGATCAGTCAGGATACAGTGCGGATCTATACCCAACTGCATAGACCCAACCAACATAAGGAGTACTCAGGCAACTATGGCCTATTAATTAAAGGTTTGGGTAAAACCCAGCCCGTATCGTAACCATCCAGTCCAAAGCTTAGCATCCGGAACAATCAGAATGATTTTGATGTATCTCAACATCAGGATATATCATAGTATATGTAGCAAGGGTAAAAATATTGGAATATGGATAGAGAAGTCAATAAATTGGGAGAAATCAAGAATCAAAATGAAATAAAAACAAGAATCATTTATTGTGTAACAGTGTATATGAACAAGAATTATCAAAGTGTAACTGATATGGAAAATGGGGTATAATTCACTATTCTGAATTTAGAATAGGGGAAAAACTTGCATTGCGCGTATTTAACCTGGTTCAACTCACCGCCTTCTGTCTCCTGCTTGATCTGCCTTGTTGATACTAGATCAATCATAAAAAGATAGTCGTTTAGATAACTTACTACATACGCGTATCTCGAATCGATACCACGTAGCCCTAATAATCTACCTATACGTTTCTATCTGACTCGCATATCTAATTATATAATTATATAGCACATAGGATTCATATAATCATGCAAATCACATAGCACATAAGACACGTAATTGATTTTGATCTTATAAATATTTTTAGAATCGATACTAGACTTATACCTCTATTAATTATCCCTATCTGGTTTGATTTATAATTATTCGGGATTTATTTGACTCAATTCTACCTATATTAGGGCCTATAAACAATTAACTATCACAAAACAACTCTCTTTCAGAAGAAATTATGAGTTACAATTATTTTTATTGACTTCGTTTCTTTTTTCTGAGTCTAGAAGTCTTCGTTTCACTCAAATCGGACTCACGGTTTAATTATTATGTATTAAACAAGATTTAATTAATCAATAATTAATTATAATTAATTAATTGCAATTAAATAATCCTTCATTATATTTTTAAATAATTATTTAATAATTATTGTATTTTAAAATAATTAATCCTTAATTATTAGGATTAATTACACTTTATTACAACTATTTACAAATTATTATTTTTTATTCGATTAGATCGATCAATCTACAAATAAATAGTCAATACAATTACCTGTCACGTTAATTATCGAATAAGTAATTATTATTCGCATTATAATATAACTCAATGATTAACTACTCGTATAAATACGAGCTACTCACAACCCTCGTTAATTATCAAACTATTATTATTATTATAATAACTTATACGATTAATTAATTATCTGTATTTAATTATTCGATACGAATAATCATTCTGACACTCTTCGAATAAATAACTATTGCTCGAATAAGAATAATAATAATAATCTGATGTATCATTCGCTTATTCGTATTATTTAACTAATTATCGAAACCTTAATCACATTATTCAATTATTTTTAATCATATTTATTAATTAATTACTTAATTATTAAATAATAAATAAACAATTAAATTATTAAATAATTTGTTAAATAATTAAATAAATAAAAAATCGAATTTCTAAATTAATAAAATAATTTAGAAATTTAATTATAATATTCTTTAAAATTTAAAACTAATTTTTATTAGATTTTTAGAATTTATTAAAACTGATTTTGATTTTATAAAATATAATTAATTAATTAAAAATTCAGAAACAGGAAACAGAAACTGGTTTTGGGTTTTGGGGGATCAAACCCGGGTCGTTTCCCGGGTCGAAACCAGGTCGATGAAGAACAGGCTGGCCGGCTGCCCAGAACCGGGCACCGGCGGCTGTTCCGGCCAAAAAATCCGGCAACCCAATTCTCCTCAGCCTTTCACCATTTCGATCCTTCCTTCCACGATACCCCATCAACAGAACCTCTTATTTCCCGTCGCTGCAACCGTAACCACGCCCAGCCGCTGCTCCATCTTCTCCGGCCAATCGACGGCCCGCCGGTGGCGTTTTCCGGCCAAACGACGATTTACCACAATCGTACACCAAACTTCAATATCAATACACCAAAACGAAGCTCATAACCTGAGAAATCTAACCCCTATCGTCTAACAAACCAACAATCAATCCACATACCACAACAATTAATAGAAAATTCATAAAAACCTTGTTATTCGAATTACACTATACGGGTATCATTCGATGCTAATTCCACTTGTAATCGACTATAAAAATCTTCAGGAAACTATATCAAGTATCAAATTCAAGCAACAATCAGAAGAATGAGAATACCTAAATTCGGGCATAAACCCTAATTTTTGGATTGAAAATCAAAACTTCAAAATGAAAAACTGATGTTATAAACAGAAAATAGAAGTCACAAGCTTCAATTTGACTACTTACATGAAGGATTTGGTTAACAGAATCACCTTCACATCTGAGGTTTAATTCCTTGAGTGTTCTTCACCAGCAAACTGATTTCTTGATTTTATGAATTTTTAATTATAATTAACTAATCAATTAATAATAAAACAGCTATTTATAGTACTGAAAATAATACCCCTAAATAAAATTAAGGGGGCTAATTACACATCTAAAAAAAATATTTGGCCCTAATTTTTATAATATTTGGGTATTAATTATGAATTTTTAAATATCCAATAAATACAAAATAAATGCTAAAAATTCCCAAAAATTTTGAATATTACAAAACTGTAAAGAAAAATAATGTATGATAATTTCATGATCATATAAAAATAAAAATATTATTTTTGTGGGGGTTTTGACTCCCGAAGGGGTCCGGAAAAGTCGTTTTTCGCGAAAAAGGTAAATTTGTAAAACGTCAAGGGTTTAGAATAGCGATATGGTATAGGCCGTTTTTGGAAAAATAGTGCCAATGATTTTTTTTGAAATACGGGCTTTTAAAACACTGTTTGAGCTGTACGGGTTTTGATATAAAATATATATAACTTACGATAAAACACTCAATAAATATCTGAATCACATTCTGATCAAAACAGACGACACGTAGCACATAGCAATTAGGGTTTAATGACTCAACACATTTAATCACTTAATAATACACATAATTTATCTTTATTATGATATAATACAAGCATAATTTCTCGGTCGTTACAGCTGGGATATACTTAAAGAAAATATATCTTTGTTATATCAATTAGCCACAACATGAGTAAAAATTATATTGTATTTGCAAAATTTGTCTAGGTAAATTGATCGAGTAATATAACAATACCGCCCCGTGACATGTGTTGTTCACATTTGAAGCAGCCATTCTTGCGGTGAACTCCATTCCCAGGAGTTCATCATTTTCCTGATCACTTATACTATCTTCTGCAACATCATCAGCTACGTCTTCAACATCCATATCCAAGTTGTCTTCTACTTGCTGAATTTCTTCTTCATGAACTTCTGCATCATGATCAGTGTCAACTGTAATATTCATATGACCAATTTCTTCTACTCCCTCAATTCCACCTGGAAGCTGTTCATTAATATCTACAGAGAAGTAGAAAAAGGTATTAATATTATTATCGTGGTCACCCTCGTTTCCATTATTACCGTTAGACTGCATACCTTCATTACTACTATAATTTTTTTAAAAAAATATTTGTCTAAAAATTTGGAATCCTAGTCATGAGACAAATAAAATGGTATGTAGTATTTAAAGTAGTACCATTTCTTGAAGAACTGTTGACCAGAAGTTTTTCATTTTTTGAACTATCAAAAATGACAGTGTCAAACTTCCCAAATCCTCTATAGGTAAGCAACATGAAATCCTTCCTCTGGAACATTTTGTCATTTACTAGCTCTAGTATATCAGAAATCTTCCCTGTGGATTCAGAGTACTGACAATTGTATATCTTTCCATTCTGCAAGATCAATTGTACTTTTGCAGGAATCAACTTTCCAAAAGAGTTGTGAAATTTTTCTGGTATGGCCTGTCACAAGCATAATAAGTATCGATAAATGACAAAATTACTATTAATAGAGAAAGAGATATAGATCATAGTGTGGGAAAGTAAGTATTGCTTAATTAAAAGCTTACTATTACTCCAGAGTCTATTGCATCGCCAATACCGAATATCATGAATTTGCAACCAATCCCAGTTATTATAACTGCAAATTAATTGTTGGTATCCAAGTTCAGTCATAATGAATAATGAAATTTAAAATTATGTAACCTAAAACAAATGCGTAAAAGCTTTGTATAGATGTGCAATTACCTCTACAAGTTGAATGCGATCGGGAAACGACTCTTGCAGAATTATAATCCACTTCAATTGTATCAGGATTTAGTGCACAGACCATAAATTGCCCGAGACCCTCATGTGTGAAAATCAGAATTGTAGCCGAATACCGTCTAAATTCTTTCAGGAACCATGTAAGGTTAACAAAACTGTTTTCCTCCACTGGATACTTTACATGAATTTCACGACCACTTGGGAGCCGAAGCCAAACATTTTTTGGTATCACACTTGCAAATGTTGCAGCCAACTTCTCCGGTAGTTTCTGTATAAATCAATTAAATTTTAAACACCAATTATTTTGAACCATATTCGCAGCAAACTAAAAATTGCACACAAAGGTAAGATATGAAATTTGTACAACATTAATTAAAAAACATACCACTACTTTTGTGCATAGTTATCTGATTTAAGAATGACGATAAATCCTGGAAGCTTGGTTTGATTAATATCCACCTAATAATTACAGGAGCATAATACTTTTACATACATATTGTAAAAGAACAAATAACTCTATTCTATAAAACTGAATCGATATGATCACATACCATCTTATGTTTTTGCTTCAATCTCTAATTTTTTGCGTAATAATTCCATCATTTGTAACTAGCAATGAATTACAAAATTCCTGCACTGGATCGATGTCATTGTCTTCTTCCATTAACAGACTTTCTCCTCTTTGGCCACCAACAAATTCATGTTCTACCTCCAAATCTATAAAATTGTAAAATAGAAACATCAGTACAATAATTATAACTTTAACCTTCATCAGATTTTGCCACATTGATATGTATCAAACCTTCATCAGAATCTAAATGAATCTGTAGAAACCAATCTCTTCCTATCATCTCTTTTCCTCTAATATGCCTTTTTAAGTAATCAACCTCCAATCCATCTTCCCGAAAAATCCTAGCTGAAATGATATTGCTATCATCCATAGTAAATACAAGTGTATCTCTTTCGCATAAATGAAATATCACTAGCACATATCCAAGGCAGTAAAATATCCATTCGATGAGTTGTATGAAATGAAAGATTTATGCCCTCCAACCCGGAGTTTCTCTATCTTCTGGAGCTATTGACTGTATTTGTACCGCACCAAACTTGGTACAACCTTGGAAAGAAACAATAAATAATTTTATTTTTATGAATTACACATAAACGCACAAACATGTATGAATGCACAAACATATAATTATATATGTTCTTCAACTTGATCACAACGAAAACTACTCACAAATCCTCCACATGCCAGAGTATCTTTAGACACAATTTTCAAGAATGATTTTTCCGCCAACAAGTTTCCTGCCCCACAAAAAAAAATTGATAAATTTCTCCTGTTGTACAATTTCCTTAAATCATAAATAATTTATATGTAGAAATCAAAATATTTAACTTATGACATGACCTCTATCGAGATCTTTAACATAAACTTCATGTTTATAGATGCAAACATTCACGTTGTTCACATTATAAATATCATTATACATTCTATACAAGACAATAAAATCTCCAAGTCCTGTGTCTGATACAAAATCAGCCCATCCTTTCCAAAATTTGCAATGTCCTCCAATCCTCTCCACCTCACATTTCCATTCCTTAGTAGTAAACCTCAGACTGACAGAATTCCCATTTTTCAAGTTTTTATAGAAATTCTCCGTTCCTGGTTTCAGTGTCTGACATATATACAAATAATTGGACAATTATACACCATATACCAACTGATATGAAAGATTGAATTTTAGCTGATATGAAAATAAATCCAAAATCTATCATACCAGATCAATCGCATTTTCTTGCAAGTCTGTGCTTTTTATGCAGATAAGGTAAGATTCACTTTTGTTCAGAACTGCATCGTAAACTAACAGAGCAATAGATTTCTGAAACTCAATGTTTCCATACAGGACAATGAATTTATCTTGTTTCCATTCAGTTTTATTCTTCTTCCACTCATTTGGATGTATTGTCGCGTAGTTTATTTCAATTGCGGCTTCCTTATATATCTTCACATTAAAAACTCCATCCCCATAATAATCAAAGAGAACAAAGTTATATATCTTAATGCCATAGTACTCCATAAAATGAGCAAGACCACATATTTTACCGACTTCTGAATCATATCGAGCATGCCATATATGTGTTTTACAGTATATCTTCAAGTGATCTGGAATTCTTCTACCATAAAAACCTTTAAAATTTGGTGGCACTCTCTGATGAATTACCATTAAATCAAATACATTTAAAAATTATAAAGAGATTAAAACTATATAAATGAACGTTGTAAAATCTATACTTACAATTTGGCCGAAATCAGAAACTTCTACATTTGCTGCCAGAAAGCTACATATACTATCTTCATTGTATGTACAGTTAGTATTATGTTAATGTACCTAAATAAAGACAGTATATTGACTAAAGGTTAAATTCTTACCTAAATTTCCTACATTCTTTGTTCTAGAATCTGATGCTCTCTTCATCTGTAATTATATAATAAATTTATTCCAATAAATATAAATCATTAAATTTACTTAAAACCAAGATGGATGAGATACAGAGCACAAATTTCACAAGAACACTATATGCATAAGATACAAAAATATTATATTACATGAATAGGAACAAAACATGTTCTTAAATTCTATAGAGCATTAATAGATTAAGTTAAGATATATATACATAAAACTCTATGAATCAGGCACTATAAACTGTATATCAACAACTGATTCATAACTCCATTCCATATATACAGATATATATATACTGTATGTAAGCAATATAACTATAAAATAAAAATTGATTAATACTTCCATTGTAGACAATGAGTTGATTGAACCGAGAATGCTATTGTCTTCTTTGTGAAAGGAAGTTAGACTTCTTGCTTAATCGAAGTTGAGAATCCCAAAGTAACGGCAATTTACTTTATCTGGGTTTTTTTAAGAAAGGTATGTTGTTTTTTTTGGGTTTTTAAAATCTCAAAGTCAACGTTTGATAGGGATAAATAAATCCTGATTACATAATTAAATATTATAGTTTGGGCTTCAAGTCCCAATAAGAAGATGTATAACATTCAGACCAGAAAGGTTAACATGTTGATCAGGCCTGATGGACCAGATCAGGCCTGATGGAACAAAGAAGGCCCAAAAACCCTGATTATTTTTTAATTTCATAATTAATAAATAAGGGAGAAAAATAGCTATTAAGATAAGTCCTAGTGAGGATATAAATCCTTGTAGATTGGCCTCCAAGGAACCTCATGGGATAAGGAATCAGCTTCCTACTCCCTAGGACTCCTAAGTCTATCCTAATTCAGAGACTTGACCACCAAGTCTCCTATACCAAGTCCAATTCAAGGACTCCCACATCTATATAAGGGATCTCACCCCACAAATCAGAACTACATTTTGTGGCTTGATTCTCTAATTCACAGAGATACGTAGGCATCTCGTAAAGGCAGAGTTATGCTACGAAACACGAGATCAGCCATTAAAGGCCTTGAGCTCCTGTACCTTAGTAATAAATACAGCAATTATATATTAGTTTTTTATCCATAACATTTAGCACCGTCTGTGGGAAAGCACAACAACAACCATGGTGAGAACACGGAGAACAATTAGAGCTCTGGAAGAAGGAACACCATCGGGGATAACTCAGGCGATTTCATCAACCGTGGAGATACCTCCCCACTCAACTTATGCATCTAATCAAGCGGAAGCCCAGATAGGGGCAACTCAACCTCAGCCACAAGGGACGGCTCCCCCGACTATTCAAGGTACGAATCCTCAAGTTCAACAAGTACATATACCTGTGAATTCTCGACCCGTTGGGTATGAATATTCAACTAGTTGTTACTACTAACCCCCTTTATGGGATGCCACTTTACCCCGAGGTTGGAGGAAGTGGATATGCTGGGCGAAGTGAAGCACGAGGGCAATCGCCCCCTATATACGAGGGTTGGCTCCTATCCCCGAGGATCGGGAATTTTCGGGTCCTTACACCGAGAGAGACTCTGAATCTTCGGATGATGAAGTGGCCCCAAGAAGGAGGCGTCCTGGCAAAGAGCCGATGGCCGATGGAAGGCAACGCCCTCAAAGCACCCAAGGGGCAAATCCCCAAGAAGTGCAGGAAAGGATCAGGGCTCATGAGGCCGAGATCCAAAGGCTGATGCGTGACTTGGAGGCTCACCAGGCCACCAGACCCCAGATACCTCCTAGGGGGAGAAATCCTCCTCCTATCATAGACCTGGATGGTCCGGTACGGAGAAGGGCTGTTGTCCCAAGAACTGATCCAAGCAATCTCCTTCCCCTTGGAGATCCTGATGATCCAACTCCGCCCTTCACTGAAGAGATAATGAATGTCCATATCTCAAGGAAATTCAAGATGCCCACTATCAAAGCCTATGATGGCACGGAAGACCCCGCTAATCATGATTAGGACATTCTCTAATGCACTGCTGCTGCAACCCGTGAATGATGCTATAAAGTGTCGGGCCTTCCCTCAAACCCTGTCGGGTATAGCTCAAAGATGGTACAGTCGCTTGCCCCCAAACTCTATTGGATCGTTCAGAGAGTTAAGTAAGGCTTTTATTAAGCAGTTCATCAGTGGGAGAGTCCATGAGAAAAGTTCAGCATCTCTTATGAGTATTGTGCAGGGAGCTAAGGAATCATTGAGAGATTACCTGAATCGTTTCACAAAGGAGGCTTTAAAAGTCCCGGACCTCGATGATAAGGTAGCGATGATAGCACTGCAACAAGGAACTAGGGATGAGTTTTTCAAGATGTTCTTGGCCAAACGTCCCCCTGAAAGCATGTTGTAGCTCCAAGAGAGGGCAGGGAAGTATATCAAGGTTGAAGAAAGTATGAGGAAGACCATAGTAAGTAATGAGCCAACCGGAAACAAGAATGCAGAAAACTGATTTAGAATATATTGCTAAGGACAAGTATCCTAGAACCGAACAAAATTCTGATTCAACCCCCAAGAAGGGAGGACCTGGGCCAAAGTTCACTGAATATGCTAAGTTGAATGCTCCTAGAAGCCAGATTTTGATGGAGATTGAGAAAGATAGAGATATTCGCTGGCCTAAGCCCTTGAAGGCTGATCCCGCAAAACTAGATAAGAGCAAGTATTGCATATTTCACAAAGATGTTGGCCATGACACTGATGAGTGTAGGAAATTGAAAGACAAAATTGAGTTTTTGATTCGAAAAGGAAGATTGAATAAGTATACTGGAGAAGGAGGGGACAGGAATAATAATGGAAGGAAGAACTTTGAAGATCGTAGGAGGGACCAAGACGATCAGGGACGGAATCCCCAACCTAGAGGGCCGGTTATAAATGCAATTTTTGGAGGGTCGCGACCTCGAGGGCCTGTGATAAACACAATCTTTGAGGATCCAACTGCTGCTGGATTGTCCAAAAATTCCAGAAAGGCATATACCAGAGAGGTTATGCATATTGTTGGAGAAGCCCTGAAGAGGGCCAGGACAGAAGTAACATTGGCTTTTGATGATTCTGACCTAGAGGGTGTAAAGTTTCCTCATGACGACCATCTGGTCATAACACCGATAATAGGAAATAGCCCGGTTAAGAGGGTTCTTGTGGATAATGGTGCTTCTGTGGATATCTTGCTCCACGACACCTTTCTAAGGATGGGGTATAACGACTCCCAGTTGACACCAACCGACATGCCGATATATGGATTTGCTGGAGTAGAATTTCCTGTAGAAGGGATAATCAAGTTGCCAACCACCATAGGTACGGAACCAAGGCAAGCAACGCAGATGTTGGATTTTGTGGTAGTAAAGGCTAGTTCAACCTATAATGCTATCATGGGAAGAACAGGGATACATGCCTTCAAGGCAGTCCCTTCTTCCTACCATTCAGTCATGAAGTTTCCCACCTGGAACGGGATTGGAGAAGTGAGAGGGGATCAAAAAATGGCTAGAAGCTGTTATGTGGCCTCTTTGAGGGCAGATGGAGTCGGGGGGCAGGTTCTTCCTATTGAAGATATGGATGTCCGAGAAAATGACGAGAAGAGAGGAAAGCCAGGCAGAAGACTTGGTTTCGGTTCCTTTAGACCCCGAGAATCCTGAGAAGATGACTTTCATTGGAAGCCACATTAGAGGAGCCCCTTAGAGGGAAGTTGGTAAAATTTTTGCAATAAAATAGTGATGTGTTTGCGTGGTCAGCAGCTGATATGCCGGGCATAGACCCGGAGCTGATTACTCACAAGTTAAACATGGATCCAAGCTGGAAGACAGTGAAACAAAAGAAAAGAAATTTTGCCCCAGAAAGACAAGAGGCTATAAAACAGGAAGTAGAAAAGCTCTTAGAGGCTGGTTTCATTGAGGAGATTCAATTTCCGGAGTGGTTAGCAAACCCTGTAATGGTGAAGAAGGCTAATGGAAAGTGGAGGATGTGTATAGACTTCACTGATCTGAATGATGTATGCCCTAAAGACTATTTTCCGTTGCCAAGGATTGATACTTTGATTGATGCCACTGCTGGGCATGAGATACTGAGTTTCATGGATGGATTTAGCGGATACAACCAGATCAAAATGCATAAGGATGACATTCCAAAGGTATCATTCATCACTGACTTTGGTGTTTATTGTTATCTTGTTATGGCATTTGGTCTTAAGAATGCAGGAGCCACCTATCAAAGGTTGGTAAATAAAATTTTTAAGGACCTTATTGGTAAGACTATGGAATTCTATGTTGATGACATGTTAGTAAAGAGCCTAACAAAGACCGATCATATAACCCATTTGAGGGAAGCTTTTGAGGTTCTGAGGTACCATAAGATGATGTTAAACCCTTCAAAATGTGCTTTCGGAGTAGGATCTGGAAACTTTTTGGGATTGATGGTCTCCAAGAGGGGGATAGAGGCTAACCCCGACAAAATAAAGGCAATCCTAGACATGGAACCACCAAAAACCGTCAAGGATGTTCAGAAGCTCACAGGAAAGGTTGCTGCGCTAGGACGATTCATCTCCAAGTCAGGAGACAAGTGCCTGTCATTCTTCAAGTCACTAAAGAACATCAAGGACTTTGTATGGAATGAGGAAAACCAGAAGGCATTCGAAGAGTTAAAGAAATATATGGCTCAGGCCCCGTTGTTGGCCAAACCATCTTTGAATGAAGTTTCATTCTTGTACTTGGTTGTTTCAGAGAGCGCCTTGAGCGCGGTGTTGGTTGAGGAGGAGCTGAAAGTCCTAGAAACCCGTATATTATGTAAGCAAAATTCTGCATGGTGCTGAATTGAATTATTCAACTATTGAGAAATTTGCTCTAGCCTTGGTAATGGCTTCGAGAAAACTGCGTCCTTATTTTCAGGCTCATCAGATTGAGGTGCTAACAAATCAGCCACTGAGAAATATCATTCACAGTCCCAAGGCAAGTGGGAGATTGATTAAGTGGGCAATAGAGCTGGGAGAGTTCGATCTCAAGTATAAGCCACGAACAGCAATAAAAGCCCAGGCGCTAGCTGACTTCGTGGTGGAAATGTACCATACCCAACCAAGAAGTCGGGGGGCAGGAAGATACCGTACCGCAAGATAAGGGAGTCGATAATGGGGACAGAGAGAAGGATGATAAGGAGAAAGAGTATTGGGTTCTCTATTTTGATGGAGCATCAAAAACAAACTCCAGTGGAGCAGGATTGGTATTGCAAAGCCCTGATGGGTTCTTAATTGAGTATGCTATGAAGCTAGACTTCCCAACCACAAACAATGAGGCAAAATATGAAGCCCTGATAGCTGGCCTTGGCCTAGCTGGGACACTTAGAGTCAAAAACCTAAAGGTCCGTGGAGACTCAAAACTGATCATATCCCAGGTAAAGGGGGAATTTGAGGCAAGGGATGATACGATGGCTAAGTATGTCCGCCTAGTAACGGCTGTGATGACCCAATTTAATGAATGCCATGTTGAACATATTCTGTAACACCCCCAAATCCGGGGTCGGGGATTCGGGTTGTCACGAGTTCCATTTCCCTTATCAATACTTAATCTTAACAGTCAACCAACTACTGCGTACTGTGACCCCACAATATACACACACACAGCACAAGTTATAGTCTCAGAGATGAATAAATTATTCCACAATTATAAGTCATTACACCTCAAAAGGGTTTCTGAATAAATTTACATATTCCTTGCCATTATTACAATTCATAAATATACATAAGTCTGGTACATCAAAAGTTGAAAGCCTAGCCTATTGGTAGATCCTACCTCAGCTACAATGGCATCAACGCCTACAGGAAACTGCGGAACGTTTCCTATTCGCTCGCGAATTGGGAGCTCGATCCTGTTCATCTTGTCTATCTATTGTTGTGTGATGAAAGAAGAAAGCAAGGGTAAGCAACAAGCCCACCAAAATAATATGTAGAATAATTAACAATATATGAGCATTCTCATAGTACTCATGAAAGTCTTGGTCAAAAGAAATGAACCAAGTTTGATCTCTCATGCGATTAAATCGCAAAATATTCAGTATATATACATATATATTTTTCACAATCTTTGAAATCCTCTGACCTGTATAATATACACAGAGTTCCAGTTTATAACTGTATAAAAATATCGTTGCAAGGTGATCTCATATATCTAACCTTGTCTCAACGTTTTTCTTAAAATTTTTATCATGCATAAGATAATCAATAATCAGATATAAGTTGAAAAGATGAAGTTACAAGATACCCCAATATACTTATATCTTTCCCAAATACTACTTGAACTACCACCGTTCAAGTTATAATCAGTTTCAAAAGTTCATCACATAGATGAGACTACAAGATAAGATTTGGATAGATTCAATCCTTGAAATATCATTATAAATAATGAAGTTACGAGATACTTCATTAAGTCCCGATATATATATACACCTATATATATACACATTTCACACACTCCTTGAAAACCTCTGTTATGAAAATTATAAACAGAGTTGTAATATCCAATGAATTTGGAAAGGAGAAAACCTTGGCATAAACCTGATATCTTGCTGATCAGGCAAAGATACCAATAAGTAACATTTTCTACTAGTAGATGGATGAATTCCCCACTGGTCATCACCTTGGCCGCAATAGGACCTTATGCTGGACTGCCACTCAGCCACTTACGCATTTGATGGACTCCCACTGAGCCACTTACACTTTCATGGACGCCCACTGAGCCCATGTTGCTTATGCCGACTCAATAGATGGACTTACTTCCCGAACGTTGGGTAAGTAATCAATTCATTTATCAAAACAGCAATCTCGTTGCGAATGTAAAATACACCACCGAGCCGGATCCCTCAAGTTTTAAGCGAGTATTTAAATCCCCTTCTAAAGGAAGATCTTAACTATATAAATGAGTTTTGGGATCCGCGCTAACTTTTAAAATCATTTTGAAGACTCGAAAACATTTTTAAGAATGTTTGGAGTAATGCTGATTTAATGAAATAAATCAGTCCCGATATATTAGAAAATATCTGAATATTATTATTTAAATAATATTCCCATAAAGAATAATCTTTATAAAAATAATTGAAGTAGAAGTTGTAAAACTTATACTTGAAATGAATATTAAATAACCAAAGATATACTTATAAGAAAGTAATATCTTTATTTGAGTAATCAAAAGTGAGTTTGATTATCGACACATTATTCTTTAATAAAATAAATAATATTAATTAGTAAATAATCAGAGTCATAAGTCCTCGAATGAATATTCAAAATAATATTCATTAATAAAATAAACGGAGTCATAAGCCTTCGAATGAATATTCAAAATAATATTCATTAAATAGAATAAACAGAGTCATAAGTCCTCGAATGAATATTCAAAGTAATATTCATTAAATAAAATAAACCGAGTTATAAGTCCTCGAATGAATATTCAAAGTAATATTCATTAATAAAATAAACGGAGTCATAAGCGTACGAATGAATATTCAAAATAATATTCATTAAATACATAAGTGGAGTCATAAGTCCTCGAATGAATATTCAGAATAATATTCATTAAATAAATAAAGCTATCGAATAAACCTTATTCGATTAATAGTTTTGAACTATATCAATATATATATATATATATAAATATATATATATATATAATATACTCGGGAACATCGACTCCTAGTTTTAGAAAATGTTCACCTTTGGGTCCCCTATACTAAGGGTATACGCAACTACTACTTATCTCTAGCATAGATATTATGCAACTATAAGCATTTAAATCAACAGATAGATAACCAGATTATGAAACAGACATGCATATATATACCATCTCAGCATGCTTCAATATATCGCAAAATTTGCTAATTAACCAACATGCATCTATCACAAGATAATGCATATACATATATATCACCACAACAGTATAACAGGTAGAAAACTTGCCTGAGTGGTCCCGGATAGACTTAAGCTTAGAGTGGGTCCGATAACCTATGAATAACAACATAAGTCATAATTAAACCCCGGTCGCTTAAGAAACTAGACTTTAACCAATTGAACCCTAACGTTTGCTTTTGCGCTTAACGATTCACTTACGTCGCTCGAGTACCCTCGGCTCCACCACTTTTAATAAATTAACCATTAAGAATTTTAAAGCGATTCTTTCATGAGTACCTTACTAACTGCCTAATCCACTTAACATAATTGTTTCATACCCCAATTAGTCATTTAAAGTCCTTAACCAAGGTTTCAAAGTAAGGCGAGGGGTAATGGTTTGGTCGCGAAACGCCGTTACTTAAAACGGCCGTTTCTCCTAAACCGTACATCGGATTCAAACGAACCACATATCAAAACGAAGCTCGTAACATGAACTATCTAATCATGGAAATGGTCAAAACCTAATAGTGAGTTCACGGTTCCTGATTGTTAAGAACAAAACAGTCTTAAAGTAAATCGGACATTACGACGGCTATGTTTACGCGATTACCAAATTTTAAACTACTCTAATCAACCACAATCAACCACAAATCAACCCATAATCACCAATATCACCAAACTTCATCCAAACCTTACTAACTCAGTCCATAACCTCATGATTTTTCCAACTTATTCAATCTCAAACAAGAGCTACTAATTATACTTAAGGTTCATCAACCAACAACCAAGATTTATAACCCAAAATCATTATAATTCCATCCAAACTCTAAACATACAAGAATCATGCTCTCATGAACTATAACAAACAAAACCAAACCTAATACTCAAAGTAAAGTTAGGATTTGGAGGGGTTATACCTTCCGTGGAGAGTGGAGAATCACTTAGGAAGCCTTAAATAACCACTAACTATCTTTACTAAGCTTGGATCTTGAAGAAAACATAAGAAAACACAAAGTTAGTTTCTTGAAAACACTATTCACCAAGAACTTTGATGAATTTATTAGCTATGTTAAACATGGAATCTTGAGCTTAAACTTATGGCTCATCTTAGTTATGAATTATGGAAGCTAAAGAAACAGACCTCTTGAATTATGAAGGTGTGTAGCTTGATTTTTGAAATTTTCTCCTTTGCTTTTCATGGAAAAGCCGAGAGCAAAGAGTGGGGGAAGAATAAAATGTTTTTGTTTTGGTTGCTTTTGATTTTTGTGTTTGTTTTGCTTGTTAATTAGGTTGTTACCATGGTAAATATTGTGTGGCTCACAATCATCCAACAACACACTTGCTTGGTCATGCTTATGTCACCATGTGATGTCATCCTCCCTCCTTTGTCCTCTTCTCATTGGTTTGATGACATCATCCCCACTAATCTCTTTAATTAGCTTTTAATTATTTGGCTAATGACTGCTGATCTATTATATGGTTCGCTTAACTTTTGTTTTCGTTTATCGTTTGAGGGATCATACCCGGGATCTTATTACTTGGGTTCCCTTAACCTTTCTCAATACATTATATTCCTTTTATGATCCTCTCTCATAATCCTTGAATTTAAATCCTTTTAATCATGTTACCTTATACTCAATTCTTTCGGTATCTGGTGGATTTTCGGGAAAAATCAAAGTGTTCGGAATTGGATTCTGACGATCTTTACATACACTTATATACCATATAGAGTACTAATAAAATCTCAGAATATCAATAACAGAACCCCTACATAGTGTGGCATGAAAAGTTTTCTTATTCAGCATAATCTGCAAAATCACTATTCATAAGGGTTTCAAAAAATTCCAAAAATTGGAGTTATTACAGTCTCCCCTCCTTCAAAGGATTCCGTCCCGGAATCAGATAGAAAATGAATAGGGATACTCTCTTAGCATTGCACTTTCTAACTCTCGAGTAAATTTTCCCACATTGCGGTCCTACCACTAAACTCTGCCTAGTTTGATAACCCTTCTCCTAAGCACTTGCTCCTTTTTACTCTATAAGCCTTCCTGGTTGCTCCATATAGGTTACGTCTAGTTGCATGTCTAGGCGCTCATATGCCCCTATTTATCTGGCATCCGAATTACACTTCCTTAACATTGATACATGAAACACGTTATGACTTGCTACATGTTCGGGGGTAGGGCTAGCTCATATGCTATCTTCCTAATACGTCTTAATATATCCAAGGGTCCAACAATTCGTGGACTTAAACTTTCCTTTCTTTCCAACCCTCATCAATTCCTTTTTAAGGGAATACTTTTAACAATACAAGGTTCCCTCCTTCATACTCTTTGTCCTTTCATTTGTCAAATCAGCATACTTCTTATGTCCATCTTGAGCTACTCCCAGCCGTCCTCTGATTAGATCTATTATATCCTTGGTCCTTTGGACTACTGCGGGTCCGAGCATCTTGCGCTCTACAACTTCATCCTAACATAAGGGAGATCGACATTGTCTTCCCTCAAGGATCTCATAAGGCGACATCTCGATAATGACATATGATCTATTGTCGTAAGAAAACTCAATCAGTGTTAAGTGATCATTCCAATTTCTTTCAAGTCTATTGCACATACTCTCATTATAGCTTTTAGCATTAGATCTTTTGCTTCTCAATACCCATTCTTTTCCAGTTCGTAATCGCTACTACCTTCCGTTCCTAATATTATACTGATTGTACTTTTGCTCGTTAGCGTTCTATAACCTTTTAATAACCACGTCAACCTTAGTATCACAAATGTGTTTCCATTCCGAATACCACCATAACTTTACTACTCCTTTTTCAGTTGTTTCTATTTCCCAAAGTTTGATCAATCATATAGAAGTAAAGGAATTTGTTGAGAGATCACTATGATCATGAACACTTGTTATATCACATAGTTAGTACAGAAGGTGGCCAAGCCTTTAGTACTTGACAAGCAATTAAACAATAGATGGTATCCTACTAGGCTTCTATCACACAGATAGATAGTCATTCGGCAATACCTCCCCTTCTGGAAGGGTTGTTCTTCTCAGCTTACATGAAATGAAAAGAAGAGAAAAGGACGAACTGAAGAGAATTGTATATCTGGCTTGGAATCTACCTCTGAACTATAGAGGTTTGTCATAGGAGAACAAAACATATATGTATTTATATCAACATCAAGTATTATAGCATCGTATTTCACATACCTAAATATTTTTGCTATTCCGTCCATCATTCTATGGACCCATGCTCTTCCTCGAGCTTATACACAATCACCTTTGAAACTCCCTCGATATCGAAAATCGAATCTGGGATCTCATTCTAGACATCATCGTTACTAGAATTCTATGCTTACACCGCAACCTTCCTCATATAGTAATACGACTCTCTTTTCATAAGAGGGAATAAATATTCAATAGGTAGATACTCTACTTAATTAGTCTATCAATGATAACTTATACACCACCACGACCCGATTAGTGGTACTCAATCTCAACATCCATTCCAATACAACTCTCACGGTTGTAATCGACTCATTACTCGCAGAATCATTGCTGCACTACTAGGGTTCACCATTGACCTACTGTAATCATTCATTTTCCATGAAGTCTTAATAGCTAACTATATCGAATTCTTCTAAGGAGGTAACATGATCACCGTTCATGATTCATGAAGAACTCTCCTGAACTTGACGTACATATGACATGAAGCAGATAAAATTGCAGAAGAGTTTCAATGGAGGCAACGATAGCAGGTTAATACCATTCTTAATCGTATGTCTTTATTGGGAGACATGCATCTCAAAAGTTCGTTTAGTCATTTCGTAACATGGTCCTAGCTTATCTTAAGATAGTACCTTCTAAGATAGCCCGCTCATGGTGATTATACGAATTAAACCTTTACCAAACTACTATTACAGTTGGGTATTGTACAGTCATCAGAAAGAATGTCAATCTTCCAACCCATAATACAACCTTTACGGCTTCAACCATTATCACTGTATTCCTCTGGCACGAGTGCCTATAATTGCTCTCTTACCCTTAAAGTGTCGACCACCTCTTTGGCCTTTCCTGATAGTAAAATTTCCTTACAATCAATGTCGTTTGAACGATCTCCAACTAAATTTTCTACCTCATTTCCAATCACTGCTTGTGTGAAGATGTTTTCCTTAAAATCTGATGAGTAAAAAAAAATACCACCATTTTTTTTCCATAAGTTATTGCCTCAGTCTTTAGAGGTTAATCACTGTCACGACTGACTCTCAATCATACTTAGAACATCTTTTATCTTAAGTCCTAATTGCCCCTGAACAATTTCGACCATTACTGGTTCGATCCATACTTTCTCGTGGTTTAACACGTGCCCCACTTAGCATCATTATAATTATGTCATATTTCCTTTATCAACATTTCTATTCTTGAGAATTTTGAATATTACCTTTCTCCTTGTAAAACCTCTAAGGTTATCCTTGAATCGTTCCTCATGTATTCCCTAGATACAGGGCATATCAAGATACCATTTATTAATACCAGAATCATTGTCTATATACTTCTGAAAAAATTTCTCCACTGATTCTTAAAGGTTGTTATTACCTTAATCCTTTCCAATTCATACTGTCAAAACTCATACTATCCCTTTTTAAGGGTGAAATGCCAACCTTTATGCATTCCCCTAGGATTCGTTTTAAGTTACCGATGTTCTATCCTTAATTCCACCTTTAAAAAGGTACATGCATCCTTCCATGGATAAATCAAGTCATATATCCCTGATAAGGGTGTCTTATTCAATCATTCCCACCTCGATAGTATATGCCTAATTTCACAATAACATCTGTATTCAAAATGAGGTCAATCAATATGGCCTCCAAAAGATAACAACGGTTATCCGCTTTTCTTGCCTAATTTGGTAACGATAACAAGTATGTTCTGGAAGATATTGGTCGTGTTCAACGTGAACCTCTTCTTAATAATTCCTTATTTACTTTTGTTGTTTATCTCAACAGTCACCTCAATGTTGGGATATCTTTCATACCTGGCGTCTCCCTTTCTAGGTATCGAGCCACCGGTCTTACACTTCACATTCTTGAAGGTCACTTCCTTCATCCAATTTTCCTAATTTCTTAATTCCTTGTCTCCTCAGTCTATCCGCGTCTCATTATTTATCCTTCGAATTATCTCAAGGTTTCCTCGAATCCTCCCAACTTACAGGGGATAAAATATATGTATCTCTTATGCCTTCAACCATCAATTTTAACTCATGGTGAATCACCCTCATCCTGATGAATGCATACTTTTCTATTTCTATTGCTAGGAGTCTTTAGGGTTTCCTCATACCCAACTCCCTTATCATACCTCAAACTCTAGTGCCTTTATATTCCTTTCCACTTCAGTTTCTTTTTATTTTCATTTCTCTTATCATTATTTCATGAACCAACACAACATAAGCATTGATTTCAAACATCGCGTCATTCTGGATTCGTGTCCTCAGAACGAATCTTGATAACCTTTACAACTTAGATTCATCATTCATCATACTCGTCTGCCTTTGTTCTGGCTCTAAAGCTTTTACACTATCTCCATAACCTTGGGAAGTACTTTCCTGAAAACAATTGACTGAACTTAAATCAGTTTATTATAATCTCTTGCTCTGTGCCTTCCTTGGCCTTTTACCAGCGGGTGGCCTCTCTCTTAGGAGGGTAAGTGACAAAACAGTCTTTTGTGATTCGTGAATCATTTAGAATCTCAAATGATTCCTATATTTCCTTTAGCCAGGCTCTTGCCTCGACTGGGTTCGCTTGTTCCTTGGAACTCCGAGAGCTTAGTGACTTAAAGGACCTGAAAGATTTTCCCACCGCAATGTCCCCTCAGGGGTGGTGGTTGGGGATAATAGTCTAAGTTCTCTTTAGACAGGTCCATGAATTGCCGTATAGGAGTACCGTCTCAGGTCTCCTTTCCTTACTCGACTTTCTGTTTCCTTAGTATGAAATGTTTCATCCTTCTCCCATACTTGGGGTTATCTTATACGTTAAAATCCTTATTTTCCACTTCATTATGTTATGGGCTCCTTGAAAGGAATATGTCCTAAGTCCAATCATGTATTAGGATTTAGGAATAACTTTTTATGTAATCTGTTTTGATTTCATTGATATTAATAAAAGACTTGTTTTGTTTTTTATTACGGGCTCTATCTATTTAAGTGTTTAAATAAGATATACCATAGTTTAGAGTAAAGCTTTTTATGGATTATGATGAGATCATAATAGTGAGACCTAAAAGATGATAACTCTAAACTTAAATAGTTCCTGGTCATAGGATTACTAACTGGTAATTAATAATCCGCAGAGATCGGTACATACTATGCTTGCTTCATTATGAAGGATGTATGTTCTCATAGACATTTGTGTGGTGACACTATAGCTAGTATGTAGGTGCTTATTATAGAATAAGTTCACTGAACATGACTCGCACAGCTGAACAACTGATAGAGTTCACTCACGTGTCAGCAGTTGTTCACATAGTGATAGTTGTACAAGTATCCTTAGACTTGAGGTCATCATAGTCATCTTGTGTACACTGAACTATGCTTTGGTTTAGTTCTTAGTCTCCAGGGACAATTATTAGGGCTCTACTGGGTATAGGAATTTGTACACGAAGATAGTGTATGATCAATAAAGGATCTACCCCTTCCAGTGAAGGAAGCGAATGTTCAAGGCTGATCCACTTATGCTAGTTCAGGAATCTCTGGCCAGAGTAAATGAAATTAGAAAGGAGTTTCTAATTTGCATAGAACTAAGCATAGTAAATGGTAAGCAAGTGATTGAATTAGATAGGCTTGACACGAGATTCATGCCTTGTATTTAATCGGGACTTTGTAGGGTAGAAGGAGTTTATTGTATGGTAACTATTCACTGAATAGGTTCTTGGTATTCTAAGCAGTCAATTCATATTATCCGGATAGTCACGATATGCTGAGAAGTATCCCTCATGATGTAGAATAAATGTAATTAATTAATTAATCATATTTAATAAATTAGAGAATTTATATAAATAATGATAAAATAGTTTTATTATTATTTATTTCTACTACCGACTTAATATTGAACCTACAGGGTCACACCATAAAAAGAGAATGATTTAATGGTGGATGAATTAATTAATAATGACTAATAATTATCTATTTGTGAAATAAATAATTAATTGGCAAATTTAATAATTGATTAAATGAGATTTAATTGATTATAAATTAATTAAGAAAAGTTCTTAATATTATTAATTAAGGATTTAATTTTTGGAAATTAAATCAAGAGAGAGAATTATTTCTAAAGTGTTTAAAAAAAGGATTAATAATTAAAAGGTGTTTTAATTATTAATGAGAATAATAAATGGGATAATAATAATAATATTTATGAGAAAATTTTAGCTGAAAATTTTGCCTATAAATATACTATTATAGACCCTATTTTTATTAGAACCCAAAAACCCAAAAGTTTTAGAAAACCAAATTCTCTCCACCTCCTCCTCCTCCTTATCAGTCGTTTTCTTGGTGGATACCGGTGGAGTGCTTCACGTTTGAGGAGCAGCTGCTAAGGATCTCCGAACGTTGCTTTTGGATCGCATATTAAAGGTTAGTAATCGATCCCTGTGTTTTTACCACGATTTATATGCTTTTATTTGGATTTTATATGTGTAAAAGTGTTCTACCATGCCCCCGCTGCGATTAAAATCCATCAATGGTATCAGAGCTTAGGTTGTATGCATATAGATCTGTGGTAAAAATCTCAGAATTTTATGTGCTTGTATGAATTAATTATGATTTTTACAAGTTATATCATGGATTAATTTTGTCTGATGAGAAATCGTTTCTCAGAATAATTTTGAATGTTGATCTGGGTTCTACAAGTGTTGTAGATCGTCTGAGTATTTTTCTTATAATTTTACGATGTATAGATTTTTTATTATGAATTTTTGAAGTTGTTGCAATTAAAATTCGTAATTAAATAATCATATATATATATATAAATTGTAAGTATGTATTGCATCTGCTGTTATATCTGTACTGCTGTGATGAATTGCACGGGAAAAGATGGCAGCTGCTGCAGGAAAGAAAAAAAAAGGGTGTCGCGCATTCCGGGAATGCGTTACACCTTGTGGCGCATTCACGGAATGCGTTACACCTTTTAATGGGTTAAAAGGGTTGTAACGCATCACCGGAATGCGTTACAGGGCTTGTAACGCATTCCTGTAATGCAATATAGCCCAACTGTCCAAATTAAAATTGATTTTCTGGGAGTTTCGTAACTCCATTTTAGGCGTGCAATATACCGTTGGATTCGTTTTTCCGAGATGGATCTAATGGAGTGATCAATTTTAGTTTATATAAAAGTTTTGAACTGTTTATATTTCTATGAAGTGTTTTGAAGTTGTTTTTAACTGTTTTAACTGCTTTTAAATGCTTTATGTGATACATAGAGATGTATAATGCTTAGACCAATATGCTAGATGATGTAACATGCCTACCTTGATGTTTATTCATGTTGATATATGTGATATATGCTTAGTTTATCATGCGATGATAGATTTAGGTGAACTTAAATGAACATAAGGCGTTTGTTAGACAACCTAGTATAGTGAAATTGTTTCATAACCTTAATAACAATATTATGAATACAATCATGAGATTCTTGTATTTGTGAAACACGTAATTGAATATGAATTTTTGATATGAGAGAAAGGATGATTCTGTCAACAACAGATTTCTATCTATAAGAAAGGGTTATTAAGTGACGCCTCTTGACAATGCTCCACCCGATCTGGGAATCATCTGATTATCGATTATTGATTTGAAATATTTAATTTAAAAGGAAGAATCTCTTTATAATATGATTATGATTGTAACGTAATATAATCCCTCTAAAATTAAATAATATCAAGTAGTAATTGGCCAATGATACAACGGGCTTGTGTCGGTCATAGCCTTCCAACATGATAGAAAAGTAGTTCTTATTTTTGAATCATTGTCGGTTCGTGCTACAGCCGAGGGCTTTTATTTCAAAATAAGAAATACTTGTCTATTACATAGAGATGTGTACATTGAATAAGAATCTAAAGGTCGGTACGTGCCACAGCCGTGGGCCTTTGGGGACTGATTCAATTGTACGGAATGTTGGGTTAGACTTGACTTAGAATATTGAGTTTGTCGTGCCACAGCCGTGACTCAATTATTGAAGAGGCTAAAGTTTGATTAGGGAATAACATTAGATGTAATTGACAAGAGTTGTCTGCCTATTGAACATTACATGGCGTTTCATGCCACAGCCGGGGTTGTGTAATGGAATGTAGGATCCCTATTCCCACTAGCATTATGAATGCTTAATTTTTCACTAGGGGGTTGAATAAATTAGATAAACTAGTGGGAGCCACTTATGAATAAAGACCCGATTCATATAGTATTTTAAAATGAAATTGAATATTTGCTAAGTGTTGTTATGTGTTTATCATTTACAGATTTACTTTGTACGTTATGTCTTCTGCACTATCACTCAGGAGCATACTAGATGCTCACATATTGACTGGTCCTAATTATGCTGACTGGCTTCGAAACTTGAGAATTGTTCTCAGGATTGAGAAGCTGGAATACGTGATTGACTCACCTAAGCCTACTGAACCTTCTTGTGATGCACATAATGATGAACATGTTGTGTATCGTAAGTGGATAGATGATGCAAATGTTGCTCAATGCATCATGCTAGCTTCCATGAATATTGAGCTACAGAAGCAACATGAGCATATGGATGCTCACACTATCCTAATGCATCTACAAGAGTTGTATGATGTGGCAGGGAGGACAGTCTGATATGAGATATCGAAGGAGTTGTTCGGTTGTAGGATGTCTGAGGGATCATCTGTGAATGACCATGTACTTAAGATAATCAATTTGATTGAACGTCTTGGACAACTTGGTTTTGCCATGGATGGGGAGCTGAGCCAAGACTTGGTCTTGCAATCGCTTCCGAGTTCGTTCTCGCAGTTTGTTGTGAACTTTCACATGAATAAGTTGGATGTCAGCCTGCCTGAACTCCACAACATGTTTAAGACTGCGGAATCGAATTTTCCCCCTAAGAAGAGTTCTGTTCTTCTAATTGGTAAAGGTTCCAATCCTAAGAAAAGGAAGAGGAACTCTTCCAAGAAGAAAAAAGTAGGTGAGAAAATGCCGGTTCCACCAAAAGCTGAAGACCCCAAGAGCAAAGTTGTTTGCTTTCACTGTAACAAGGTGGGGCACTGGAAGAGGAACTGCAAGGTTTACCTTGCAGAATTGAAGAAGAAGAAGGGTAGTGAGACTACCGCTTCTGATTCAGGTATGTTCATGATAGAAGTGAATATGTCATTAAATCAAATTTCTACTTGGGTATTAGATACCGCCTGTGGTTCTCATATCTGCAATTTGTTACAGGGACTAAGGAGAAGTAGGACTCTTGAGGAAGAGGAGGTGATTCTACTGATGGGAAATGGAGCAAGAGTTGCTGCTGAAGATGTAGAATCATTTCATTTACATATGCCTATGGGCAAGACTATTGTTTTAAATAAGTGTTATTTTGTTCCCTCGATTGTGAGGAATATTATTCTCATGTTAGACTTGGCTGGATTTTCATTTATTATTGAGAATAATGAATGTTCTATTCTTAGAGATAATATTCTTTATGGACGTGGTACTTTAAATAATGGTCTGTATAAATGTGACATAATTTACTTCAGATTGAACAAACTAATAAAAGAAAAGGGATGATGAAAATCTCACTTCATAGTGGCACTGCAGTCTCCATTTAGTAGACATGGAGAGAGGACTGCAAATTTGCTATGAATGGTACACACAGATGTATGTGGACCAATGTCTAAGCAAGCCATGGGTGGATTTTCATACTTCATTACATTCATAGATGATAGATCTAGATTCGGATATGTGTTTGATGAAACACAAGTCTGAAGCCTTTGAAAAGTTCAAAGAGTATAAGTATGAAGTGGAGAAACAAATCAAACATAGTATTATAATTCTTCGATTAGATCGAGGAGGTGAATACTTGAATGGAGTGTTTCTAGATTATCTCAAAGTAAATGGTATAGTCTCCCAGTGGACTCCTCCAGATTAGTATCTGAAAGGAGAAATCGAACTTTTTTAGACATAGTTCGGTCCATGATGAGCTATGCAAATCTTCCAGTATTCCTATGGGGTTATGCATTGGAAACCTCAGCATATTTACTGAATAAGGTTCCTTCCAAATCTGTTCCTCAAACTCTGTATGAGATATGGGAAGAAAGGAAACCGAGTCTTATACACGTTAAGATTTGGGGATGTCCAGCTTATGTCAAGAAAGTTGACCCAGATAAGCTGGAATATCGATCCGTAAAATGTAGTTTTGTGGGATATCCTAAAGAGACTTTAGGGTATTACTTTTACACCGATCATCGGGTGTTTGTCTCCAGACATGCTACCTTCTTGGAAAAGGAGTTTATCCTTGAAGGAAACAGTGGGAGCAAAACTGAACTTGATGAAGTTCAAGAAGCACAAACTACTACGGATCAAGTGGAAACACCTATTCTGACTGAACAACCTTTTGTGGAACAACCCATTCATAGATCAGGGAGAGTGTCTCGCCAACCTGAGAGGTAATATGGCCTTGTCATTGAGAATGACAATGAGTTGTCATTCATTGATGATGACGACCCTGTGACCTATAATGAGGCTATGAGTAGTGTTGACTCAGAGAAATGGCATAGTGCCATGAAATTCGGAATGGAATTTATGTATACGGTATACGAAAGAATGATTAGAGCAGATGGCCAGGTGGAGACCTTTAAGGCCAGGCTTTTGGGAAAAGGATTTAGACAAAGGCAATGGATTGACTTTGATGAAACCTTTTACCTGTAGCCCTGTTAAAATCAGTTCGGATTTTGCTTGCGATTGCTGCTTACTACTACTATGAGATCTGGCAAATGGCCAGATGGTTTTCTTTCCAAGGGAAATAAAAACCTAGTGTGTAAGCTACTGCGAACCATATGTGGTTTAAAGCAAGCTTCTCGAAAGATGGAACATTCGTTTTGATGAGACAATCAAAGAGTTTGATTTTATCAAAAACGCAGATGAACCATGCGTCTACAAAAGGGTTAGTGGGAGCGCTGTAACATTTCTTGTATTGTATTGAAATAGAATTGACACACATAACAACATAGCAGACCCACTCATAAAGCTACTTTCTGAAAGTCACTTTGATCATCATAAAGACTATATGGGTATTAGATACCAGAGTGATTGGCTTTAGTACAAGTGGGAGATTGAAAGGAATATGTCCTAAGTCCAATCATGTATTAGGATTTAGGAATAACTTTTTATGTAATCCGTTTTGATTTCATTGATATTAATAAAAGACTTGTTTTGTTTTTTATTACGGGCTCTATCTATTTAAGTGTTTAAATAAGATATACCATAGTTTAGAGTAAAGCTTTTTATGGATTATGATGAGATCATAATAGTGAGACCTAAAAGATGATAACTCTAAACTTAAATAGTTCATGGTCGTAGGATTACTAACTGGTAATTAATAATCCGCAGAGATCGGTACATACTATGCTTGCTTCATTATGAAGGATGTATGTTCTCATAGACATTTGTGTGGTGACACTATAGCTAGTATGTAGGTGCTTATTATAGAATAAGTTCACTGAACATGACTCGCACAGCTGAACAACTGATAGAGTTCACTCACGTGTCAGCAGTTGTTCACATAGTGATAGTTGTACAAGTATCCTTAGACTTGAGGTCATCATAGTCATCTTGTGTACACTGAACTATGCTTTGGTTTAGTTCTTAGTCTCCAGGGACAATTATTAGGGCTCTACTGGTTATAGGAATTTGTACACGAAGATAGTGTATGATCAATAAAGGATCTACCCCTTCCAGTGAAGGAAACGAATGTTCAAGGCTGATCCACTTATGCTAGTTCAGGAATCTCTGGCCAGAATAAATGAAATTAGAAAGGAGTTTCTAATTTGTATAGAACTAAGCATAGTAAATGGTAAGCAAGTGATTGAATTAGATAGGCTTGACACGAGATCCATGCCTTGTATTTAATCGGGACATTGTAGGGTAGAAGGAGTTTATTGTACGGTAACTATTCACTGAATAGGTTCTTGGTATTCTAAGCAGTGAATTCATATTATCCGGATAGTCACGATATGCTGAGAAGTATCCCTCACGATGTAGAATAAATGTGATTAATTAATTAATCATATTTAATAAATTAGAGAATTTATATAAATAATGATAAAATAGTTTTATTATTATTTATTTCTACTACCGGCTTAATATTGAACCTACAGGGTCACACCATAAAAAGAGAATGATTTAATGGTGGAGGAATTAATTAATAATGGCTAATAATTATTTATTTGTGAAATAAATAATTAATTGGCAAATTTAATAATTGATTAAATGAGATTTAATTGATTATAAATTAATTAAGAAAAGTTCTTAATATTATTAATTAAGAATTTAATTTTTGGAAATTAAATCAAGAGAGAGAATTATTTCTAAAATGTTTAGAAAAAGGATTAATAATTAAAAGGTGTATTAATTATTAATGAGAATAATAAATGGGATAATAATAATAATATATATGGGAAAATTTCAGCTGAAAATTTTGCCTATAAATATACTATTATAGACCTTATTTTTATTAGAACCCAAAAACCCAAAAGTTTTAGAAAACCAAATTCTCTCCACCTCCTCCTCCTCCTTAACGTCGTTTTCTTGGTGGATACCGGTGGAGTGCTTCACGTTTGAGGAGCAGCTGCTAAGGATCTCCGAACGTTACTTTTGGATCGCATATTAAAGGTTAGTAATTGATCCCTATGTTTTTACCACGATTTATATGCTTTTATTTGGATTTTATATGTGTAAAAGTGTTTTACCATGCCCCCGCTGCGATTAAAATCCATCACTCCTCCTTTCTTAATGGCAACCTCCCTGACTATCACATTCGGGGTTTGCCCTAAATCTTATTCCTCAAGCTATGGATTTCGTCTAAGATCCAGTCCTTACGCTCTTAAACGTTTGGAACCCAAATTCGGTAGGAATACCTCATTATTCCCTTATCATCTTTCTCGGTATTAATCTTTTCTCCAGTCATTGGCTCTCTTCCTTCATTCATCACTTTTTCTTGGCACAATATGATTTTCTTTTCCCATAATTTGGGCTGCATTACAATCTCAAACAACCTTTCAGTACCGGCTCCGGTTACCTTCACTTCTATTTCCATTTTCTCAAAGTCTCTTATCAACTCTTTCGAAGACATTATCATCTTGAGTCTCTCCTTTTTACTAAGGGCATCAGCCACCACATTGGCTTTCCCAGAATGATAAAGAATCTCCCAATCATAATTCTTGATTAGCTCTAACCGCCTCCTCTGGCGTATGCTGAGCTCTTTCTACATGAAAATGCACTAGAGCACTTATGGCTTGTGTAAATCTCGCACTTCTCTCCATACAAGTAGTGCCTCCAATCTTTAGGGCAAAACTATTGCCACGAGCCCAAGCTCATGGGTGGGGATATCAAAATTTATATTCCCTTAATTATCTTGACGCGTACGCGATTACCTTGTTGTGCTGTATAAGAAGCACCATAATTCCTTATGCGAAGCGTCACTACAATTCACAAAATCTCCTTTTTCATCTGGCAATGCCAACATAGGGGCCGCCACCAACCTTTGCTTTAGTTGTTAAAAGCTTTTCTCGTATTTCTCAGTCCATTCAAACTTCTTAGTCTTACGAGTAAAACGCGTCAAAGGGGCTACTATCTTTACAAACTTGAACGAACCTCATGTGATAAGGAATCAGCTTCCTACTCCCTAGGACTCCTAAGTCTATCCTAATTCAAAGACTTGACCATCAAGTCTCCTATACCAAGTCCAATTCAAGGACTCCCACATCTATATAAGGGATCTCACCCCACAAATCAGAACTACATTTTTTGGCTTGATTCTCTAATTCACAGAGATACGTAGGCATCTCGTAAAGGCAGAGTTAAGCTACGAAATACGAGAGCATCCATTAAAGGCCTTGAGCTCCCGTACCTTAGTAATAAATGCAGCAATTATATATTAGTTTTTTATCCATAACAACGTTATTTTTGTTATTTGTGTTATTTGTCTTTTTTATTTTTGGGCTATTTTGAATTTCAAACATAAACGAAATCTAAAAAAAAAATCGGTAAACTTAAAAGATAAAAGTTTTCAAACTAGGGTAGTACAAAGACAATCAACTATGTCTTGGTTGTAACACTTTTTCTTATTGGTTATCTGTCTTGATACAATAAATAAGCATGATGGATGTAATGAAGACTGTACAAACTATAACGAGTCTTCCAATACAGTTTCAGCAATAGGTGTTAGGAGAACTGTTTTTGGAGATATTGTCATGATAAACTGCATCAGTCCTAGATTTTATATTTTTTTCCTTGTTATTAAAAAAATCAATTTGGTAAAGTTAGATTAAATCAAAATATATGTTGCAAAAAAAATGTAGTTCCCAAAGAAGATACAAATAATTAATATCTTCAAGATGATTTTTTTTACAAATAAATTTAGATTACTATGTCATGTAATTAGTGTGAAGTTCAGAAAAATAAGTTCAGATTTTTTGTTCTGTGAAATTTGAATCTGGAAATTGGAATGTAATGACGTCAAGAATTAGTTTTATTTTATTTTATTTTTGGTACGAAAATATTGATTAATATTAATATTACGGGAATAAGTAATTTGTAGAAAAAATACTGAAAGATAAATATTGTATGTAATTACTTTCTTTCATCTTTAGATTATTTTATTATATGATTATTTTTAGTTTATTTTCTTATATGATTTATACGATCTTTTATAAGCAAAATATTTTTTGGGAATAAGTACATAAAATCAATATATTTATAGTTTATTCCTTGGGACAAATAAAATATATTAAACACAAAAGGAAGATGAAAAGTTAATAATCTTTTGTCCAAATCTTTTGTCCAAAACAACTGTAGAGCATCAGTGTCCATTAAGTCCTTACGCATTCTCTTTCTCTTAAACTGAAAAATAACAGGTTAACTACATTTTCCAGCAAAGCTTTCTCAAATGGCTGATCCAACTATTTTCAATGTTTCACTAGCGTTGATCATACTTATTTTTTCTCAACTCGTTTTCCAGACAGAAAGCTTCAGTTTGTTCGTGAAGCTTTTGTTAGTATGGGAGCGTAAACAACCGAAGAAACATATCAAGTATATCCTTGAAGCTCTTGACTGGGATAAGCTATATGACTTTCATCAACATCAGATGGAAGTTACACGTGACCAGTTCTACGGCTTCGTTTCTTATTGTGTTAGACACAATGTTCATCAGGCAAGCTTTTTAAATTCATCTCTCAGACTAGTTGTAGAGGAATAATGTTGATTTTAACCTTGAGGTTTTATCAGTATTATCTTCTAAATATATCCCATCCAGATTTACTTACATTTTCTTTAAGGCATTATTTAGACCAACTGAATTAGATAGTACTCCTGCTGAAATGTATATGATAGTCACCAATACTGACATGAGAGGAAGAGTGAAAGAGATTATTACTCTGCTCTCAGATATGTACGGTAACATTGCTGGAAATGATCTTCTGCTACTAGCAAACAAATTATGTCCAAATGCAAGGAGTACTAAACCGTTCCACCTGGAAGATGGACCTCCGGTTGAGATAGACTTGTGGAATTCACTTTGCACTAGAGCTGTCCAAGGAACCTATCAGGAAGAAGGCGACTTATGCCCAGAGGGTTTGAAGATGGCGCATATTTGGAACTCAAAATGTCACAAATGTACTCTTCAACTGATGCTTTTCAAGATTTTACTTTATGCTATGAATTATTAAATTTAAGTAATGTATTTGTGTAAACTTCAATTGTTCTTATGTATCTTGAATTTAAATCCATGAATCTATATGACATATTTCTATAACCTTATTTTTATTACAAGATTCTTGATGTGTTGTACATTCATAGCTTATAGTTGAGTTTTGGAGTTAACACATCTTTCACAAATGTGTTGAATTGTGATAATGCTATCAATGTCTGCATTGTTTAAAATTATAGGTTACAAAGGTTGATTTGGTTCTTCCTGAAAGCTCTCTTAAAAAGGTACTTAATTGACAGTTATCCTCAAAACTCACTTTAGAAGGTGCTTTCACTTAAGAAGCTCTCTTAATTTAGGTTGTACTAGGTGAAGAAACAAATTCATATTTGTAGTCATTTTCCATGGAATTAGACCTATGCCATACCCTATGTATAACACATGTTTAGATGAACCTGAATGTAAGAGTTTCATTTGGTTTTAATTTTTCCCAATAATGTTTTTCAGTCGCATGACTGTTTTTATTCGTTTCCGTGTCTTGCAGGTGAATATGTTTGACTCATGAAGAGGTTTACTAACTAATTCTAATTAACTTGCCTCAATTGACATAGTGAAGCCGTATGCTGTTGGTAAGAAAGTTACTTCCGAGTACAAGGCGTGGTTAGAACTAAAACTAATGGTGCACATGGTAAACTAACAGCACTACAGTGTTGTTGTAACATGTTGCATAAATTTTGAAACCACAGATCTGAACTATGAGCCGCGACACCAGTTATAATGTAAGTTTGTTTTGAACATTGCCATTATTTTGTTGGCATTCATTACTTTAATATTTATATATAGTTTTCTGAATTTACATATTTTGTGATCACAATTTCCAATCACATAAACAACTGCATGTTCAAAATTTTGATAAATAAAGTTTGTGTTAAACTAATTATTTACATGGTATTGAAGAAAGTTATTTAATTCCTGAAAAAGAAATTCAATCATAATTACTAATTCATAAACTATTAAAACATGTTTTGTTTTATTTCTAATAAAAACAGCTAATTGATAAACTTTTAGTAATACTAATAATAGATATTATTCTATTAAGCTTTTAATAGAAAAGTTTCAATGTAATTGTATATGTATCTGAATTTACCTTAGCTTTCATCATATGTAGTTGAATTTTACATAATATAATCTTCTACAATATATAATTTTACATAGCCTATGAAAAATGTATTTTAAAATTCTTTTTTCTAATGGAATACTAAATGTTCAATTGATTAGATCACGTGTGAAGAAAATACTATTATTTCTATAATTTTTTCAACATAATAATTATCTTTAGGACACAAAATTATGATGACTATTGCGATCTAAATTTTTCCAATAAATTTAGTTATTTTAAATCTTACAACTTTTTGGAATAGACAAATTTC
This sequence comes from Apium graveolens, assembly GCF_009905375.1. Classification (NCBI taxonomy): domain Eukaryota; kingdom Viridiplantae; phylum Streptophyta; class Magnoliopsida; order Apiales; family Apiaceae; genus Apium; species Apium graveolens. The sequence continues at coordinate 169,065,058 of NC_133654.1, read as the reverse complement.
CTCAACTCTTCTATCTTTTTTTTAGTTTTGTTAAACTCTAAAACTATTTAGAGCAGACACATCTATTGAATTCTTTTCTTTATATACTACCAACAATTATTTAATAATATCTCATATAATCAAATTAAACCCATAAATAGTTAACTTTTTTTTATACATTTAGGTAGAATGGTACATGTTGAGCGTGTATGGCAATTTCCTCCTAATGGTTGGGTGAAGATCAATGTCCATAGTGAGTTTATCCAGAATGCTCCTGAAGGCGATAACAGAAATGGTATTGGTGTTGTTGTAAGAGATGCAGGAGGTCATCTTCTCAGAATTACTTATGGCACAATTCCAGGACTGACAAATTTGAATAGTGCATTATGGGCTATTTTATTTGGCATGCGCCGTGCATTCCAGGATTCTTATGAACGGGTTATCATTGAAACCGACAATATACAAGCATACCGAGAATGCAAATATTACAAAGAAGAAGGGATTACACAACATTACAGACAGACTTTTAGACTTATTCTTTCAAGCCTTAGTGATAAGAACATCCTTATGAACTTAATTTGGTTCATCCTAATAGGAATGCAGTTGCACATCGTTTGGAAACACTTGGAAGACAGGATATGCATGACCTTCGAACATTTGATAGGCCTGTTGCAGATATACAGAATTTCCTAAACATGGATTTAGGTATTGGGCCAGAGCAAGAAAGATTTGAAGACTTTGAAGTTAATGATCCCGAACCACCAATTGATGGTCAGGTTGTGCAAGTTTAAAATTATTTCAATGTATGTGAATGTGATATATGTCTATCATGTAAGGAAGACATATTTGTATATAGAATAAACTGCATTTTTAATTTTTTTTCAATGTATATATATATCTTTTTAAACATCCACATTAAACACAACGTGACAGTAATCCAACATAAACAATCAATCATATTTGCAATTATTGCATAAAAACGTTTATTACTATCCTCCAAGTAGAGGAAGTACAATACATCATCACATCATATCGACTACAACATAATTTATATATTTCGAGCATAATCATCTAATAATATGGAAGCTTTTCACTTTCTTCAATCAACATATCAGCACGAGCATTCAAATTATTAAGATGTTCTTTCCATCCATCACCAAACTTTTCAAATGCATTTACCATTTCTTCTCTATTATGTTTGAATTTGTTCTCATGACCATGTAGAGATGTGGATGTATCACCTAGGAATCTGTGTGAATTCCCTGTATAAGAATGTGGAATTTTAATACTACTTTGTTATGACACTCCATATTTTTTCCTTGATCCATTCTTCAGAGTACTTTCTATTTCGCTGTGAAATATTGAAACTGAGTCCATTAAAATTGTAATATAAAGCAATATAAATCATAAAAACAGATAAACATTTGAATATTACTTGAATTGTTCCTCAAGGCCAATAGAACGAGCAAACAATTCAGATTGCCTATTTTCCATTGTATCATACATCTCTGAGTAGAAAATCTTTGTTTCTTCCATGTCATTATTGAATTTTACGCACGCTATAGCCAAATTTTGCAACTCTTGCTCCGCTACATTCTTTATGCCTGATCATCTCTTCCTTTTCTCACTTCTTGAAGTCATTTTGTAATCTGTAATATTCATGTAAATTTTAAAAACACCCAAAGGTATATGTTAGGTCACACAACACTGTAGAAGGAGGTTGAATACAGTGTTTATACAATCAAATCGATTTAACACAAGTATGTAATAAAGATCAAGTATATTGAATAAACTTTGTTACAATATGAACTGATGTTCTCTCTCAGTGATGAACAAATATCACTAAGAGCTTCTAGGTTACAATGTATAATCTTCTCGATAATGATAACACATATAGTGTAAATCCTAAGTCCGTGTTTATATAGTACACAGTTACAAGATAACTTCTAATTGATATGGAATACAATTCTGTCTCCTAAAATATATCAATCTGATATCTTTTATAAGTCTTCCAGTCTTCTAACTTTTTCCATGCATATCTTATTTTGTTTTAATCTCGATCTTCTCCTGTAAATCAGCTTCAGTTCCTTATCTGAAAGTCTTCCCGCACTTAAGTTCTGATATGACCTTAAGTTCTGATATTAAGTTATGACTTCTAGTAAGTCCTGATTTCAGTAAGTCCTGATTTGTCATGTTGTTAAGTTCTGAAAACTAAACACAAATTGTCACACCCCCAAATTAAACAGCAAAATAAATATAGCTATTACATCATTTTAATGAAGAATACACAACCAAAATCCAAGATCTTACAGTTTAGGATTTGGAATAGCCCAACACTACCAACTATTACATCTGATTTAAAATACCGAGTCCTCACACAACTATTATTACTTATTCTACCTGAGCTCGAACATAAGCATCAGCATCACAGGTCTTACGGGCAGTCTACTTGAATCTAGCCATAGCTGCTAGCTGTAATATCAGGGTAAAGCAAGAAGTGAGCCAAATGCTCAACAAGTGCTAACAGTACGACACAAAACATAAATTGAGATATACTTTTAAGAATGACAATGGAAAGACATAACCAAAGGTAACGAGAGATAAAAACTATGTGAGATGGCATCATTTTGCTTGCATCAAAACAATTTTAAAATCATGTCTTAATCAAAATCATTTTATGACGCTACGGATTACAGCCGGTGATCAGCCGCGAAGTAATCCCGAACCTCGCTGGGTTCTAAAATATTATTGGGAATCCCTAGGCAACTTTTAAGCCAAATATAAGTGCGGAAAGGACTCGCGTCTCAGTCCAGATCCACCATTCAAAGAAAACATTTATCCCCCTTTGGGACTGAAAAACCCTCATTTTATTTATTTCAAAAACTGATGCCGAATTATGACAAAATCTCTTTTTGCAGTAAACATTTTTTTTATCAAAGGATTATAGATCAACTCAAAACATGGGAAATATGGTACTAAATCTCAGGGCCATGATTCACAAAACTTTACTCTATTAGGGTAACCAAAAGGTTTTCATATGTCAGAACTTGGACAGGAAAATATGGTGAGTCTTATGGATAATATGAAGGGGTAATGCCAAACTGGGTTTAAAGCAATGGTTTCTCGTCAAGGTACAGGTGTTGGATCATTAAGAAGATAAGCTTCACGAATACTATGGGTGTTAAGGTAATGATCTCTAGCTCAGGATGTATATATATATCAGAATTGTCAAGCTGTAGGATAGGAAAGAGGGTATCAATCAATGAGGAATCATGTGGGTAAGTTTCTGATTATCAGAGTTCAAGGTAAGGTTCTATAGGGGTTCAAGTATCAGGATGAAATATAATTACTTAGGAATCATCAGCATGTTAATCAAGAGGATCAATCAAGTAACAACTCTTCATTTTATCATGGCATTTAACTATCATGAAAAGACTTTTGATCTACTTGCATTACATACTCAAGGGTTCATGACATTTCTATATAATTCAAAGATAAATGAAAGATACGCTTGATTTAAACATATCAAAATGACTCAGGATAGTTGCATCAATATATAAGAACTATTTGTAGTAAATACAAAGGTCAAGTTGAATCATTTGCCTTGAGATAGGCTGGTCTGGTCTGACTGGTAGGAGCAACTGGAGCTTCACTCGACTTTTATGGCAAGTTTTCCCTCATCTCGAGATCCTACATAAATAATAATAATCCTCATTATAATATATTCTCACCAACTTAACCTATTTATAACTCAAAATTAAACACGGATGGCACTTAGACCTATATGCACTTAATTTATATTCACCTTTAAATTATAATTGCACACACATAGCCACATATTCACATATCATATATTAACACCAAATAACACCATATATACCATAATGCAACACTAGGCTTGGATGATCTCGACTCACAACTTAAGTCACTTGGTCGCTAAACTAGACAAGGTCTTCAAATTTCGGCTTCCTAACTCGATGTGCCTTTTCTAAATTATCCAAAACCTATTGACCCTCACTTGTGCCTTTTGCTCTAATGACCTTATACTATCTTACAACTATGGTGGTCGACCAAATACTCACTTCTAAGTGTTCTAAAACTATGTGATAAGTGATAGTGCTCACTGGTGCAAATTTCAGAATGACAACTATGGTTTCTTGAGTACATTAGACACTCTTAAACTACAAGTTTTCCTTCAAAACTTTTACACAAGACTCTCCTGACCTAAGGGCATCTCAAAAACTTGATGTGGCTCAAGGGCCTGGCTTGGGCCTTCTTGGGCCTAAGCTAAAAGTCCAAGGTTCCCCTGTTTTTCTGGGCAGAAAATGCCCTGACTTGAATTAACGTGTGACCCATGGTTCTAGCTCATATCCTATGAACTATGGTTGGAAAAACTTCTCTGACATACCCTCTAACTAAGGCCCAATTGGGCCTAATGAGGGCCGACCCATGACATGGTCAAATCTCCCTATTTCTAAGTTGCAACAAAACTGTCCCCTGCTGGACAGATTTTGTGATTCTACTTGTGCACCTAATCAAATGACATGCAAACCTCCAACCAACTCCTAAAACCTTTTATATACTCCCAATACTAACTTCTGGTAGCTTGGGCCTCAAAGTGCACACCAATGACATGGTCAAAACTCACTCTAAACCTCAGGGTGCTATACTGATTTTTCTGCAGAAACTATATCTCTCATTTTCCAAGGTTTTGACTTGACAAACTCAACTAACAACAACTCAATACTTAAACCATGACTTATACATGGTGATCTACTGAAATAACTCCCTTATTCTCAAAATAAACTTGGGTGAGATCATCCATGCCCAAAAACAACAACATGCAACCAAAAATATAACATGCAACTCATGGAAAGCACATAACAAGATTTCGGCCAGGCATAGAGTTTTAAATACTTGCAAAATCGACTTGCACCTAATACTCATCCTTAATAATCATGAAATATAACTTCTTTTAAGTATTAACAAGAAATTTATCATGAAAATAATCTATTTTAAGCACACATATTTCGAATTTATAGATTTTTAAACATAACTACATGATTTCGAAAAGAGTAGCATGCAAAACATAGTTGATCATCATTTTAATGTCTTAAAACTAACATGCATGGCTAAACATAAATATATAATGAAATTTCAGTAGCATGCAAAGGATTTTAAAGCATGATATCTCCATAAAACACTTAGTTAGCACATATACATAATATATCTCATAGAGAGCTCTTGAATTCACAAGAATCAAGAGTTTGTCTTTGGAGATCACATAAGAACTAGACATGCATCCATGGAACTTCAACTTCCAAGTCACAAAACACTTGGAAAGTATATAAGATGAATGTAGGTAAAAGATTTACACTTGGGAAGATGAAGAATGAATTGAAAAATGGAAGGGGGTGGGGGATTTTGGCCTTCGGCCGAGAGCAAGGTGGGAGGGGGGAAAAGGAGAGAAATTTGTGGTGTGTTGGAGTGTGGAATGAGAATGACTTCTCCCACTTTGATTTCTTTGTTTTATGCGATTTGGTTTACAAATGATGAGTGGAAGTGAGAACTTACAAAAATGTCCCTTGGTTAAAGTTAGGCCATTTTGCATGCAAGGCTAAGGTAGTAATTTGGTAATAATCAAATGAGTTAGTGGGGTTGGAAAAGTCTTGTTTGCCCTTTGAGAGAATAGAAGGGTGATTTGCATGCATGGTCTCTTATGTAATTTGATAAATATGACAACTAAAATTTACAATGATTTATTTTTATAAAATAAAATACAAGTTCAAAAATTATAGAATTTATATCATAAAATAACTTGGATTTTTAGAGACTTTATAAAATCATTTTCAAAATTTGTGAACAAAATACCTTTTAAAAGAAAATTTTTCCAAAGCTTAGAATATTCCTTATAAATCAAAAATAAAGAAATTAAATAAACTCTTGCTTTGAAAAATCATATACTACACAAAGCAAATTTATAATGCAGAAACTTTCACTCACACTAGCGTACAATCATTGAATATATTTTCATTTGACTTTAATATTATACCCAATCCACAAATAATATTACATAAAATGCTGGTCGTAACACAAATCATATTAGACATGACATCTCAAATATATCTAACAATCTCCCCCAACTTGTAAATTATGCAAAATATACAAGTTAATATATCTGATGATGTCAAAAACATTTAAGTACAAATGCAAATAAGAGTTTAACTAGATAACTAACTACAACTTACAGTCCTTGAAGCTTTTACCAATCTCACTGAGTCAATCTAAATCCAAAATAATTCTTGACAAAGATTGATATCGGCATTTTTTCTTTAATCCTCAGGACTTGAGATAGTGTAGTCTTGACTTGCTTCATCTCTTCACCCTGAGTCCCAATCTGGTATATTGCAGTCCTTAGAGCAGGAATATGGTTTTTTTCTAAACCATCATTCAGTCTTATTACCCTTGGATGAGAAGAATCTTCATTGTAGCATAGACATTTCTCTTTCAGTATTACTTCAAGCTTGGTAAAATCCTTCTTCATTGGAATCTCACTTCCATCATCTTCAACAATATTAGGAATAAATTATGTAACCCTTGAACCATAAATTCTAGCTTTATCTTTTATGGTCTTCAATATGAAATTTGACCATCTCCTGGTAATATCAGACTTTACCTCTAAAAGGTAATGAAAAAATTGAAGTTCTTTCAGTGATTTGTTTAGCACATCTGATTCTGACATCTGATATATCCTTCCATCTTCAATAAATAGAATCAGATTTTCCTTGACATTGTGCTTGTCATGAGCATCCAATACCACTTGAACATAGATAACCTTATCAAGGTGTTTCCGTGTAACATCTTCATGAGGTTTGTCAGTTAGCAAAAATGTTTGACATTTTTCCATAAAAGTTTCTTTTGTCAGATACTTTCATCTTGTTTAAATCAACTTGAGCTTTGTCAGAGGTTGATGTCTTGATATCTCTATCAGAAGTTGTTGTTTCTGTTATAGCTTACGGTTCTTCACTCTGAACAACTTGAGCCTTGTCAGAGGTTGTCTTGGATTCTTCAGAAATCTTCCCTCTTTTCAGAGTTTGAACATCTTTATCTTCAGCAAGAGTATCATCAGTAACTTGAACCATTTTGCACACTGGTTTCATCAGGATTTGAGGAATTTTCATATCCAGTGGCTTGGTTGGTTCATCAACTTTTCCTTTCCCTTTATCTTTGGGATCAATCTCAATCTGTGATCTAGTCTTGGGCTTTGATGCCTCAGTATTTGACTTCTCCTTGATCACAATATCTTTTAACTTAGGCCTTGGAAGTTTTTTTGCAACATAAGCTTTTGGCTTTAGATTTGTCTTTTAGCTTTAAATCTACCTTCTTCCTCCTTGAGATTTTCTAAATCCATTCCTGGATTATGCTTCAGAAATAATCTTCTAGCAATTTCCTCATCAAGTGTCTGAATCTTGGGATCTTTGTAGTAGACAGTTTTCTGCTGCTTCCCTTGAGCTTCAGAGTTTGCATAAACTTTTGAGAGTCCTGAATTCCACCTTGTATCAGAACATCAGGCTTTGTCATCAAACTTTGCTCATCAGAACTTGATATCAGATTTTGATTATCAGCACTTGCTATTAGATTTTGAGCAGCTTCAGAACTTATCTTCTTTTGAGTAGAAGATTTTCTTGCATCAGTAATTAGTTTCCTAGAAGAAACCTTGCTGCTGTGCTCTTTTCCTTGAACTTGACCTCTACCCTTGCTAGGGTTTCCCTGGTCATCAGCTTCATCATCTTTCTTCTTCAGTACTTGATCATTAGAGCATTTGGACTTAACTATCTTCTCCCCCTTTTTGGAATCATCAGTTAATAAGAGAGAGAGAGAAGAAGTTCAACTGAAGATTGGAGTTCATCCAATTGAGCTTTTTGAGAAGTTTGATTTTGCAGAACCTCGGCAATTTGGGCCTGTTGCTTCTCCTGAACTTTCTCAATTGCTTCAACCTTTTCAGAAATAGGTCTGATAAACCTCTTTTATCAAGCTTGGTCTCTATATCTAGCTTTTTTCAGCTTTTTTCAGCTTTTTCAAGAAGCTTGTCAACCTTTTCTTGAGTAGCATAGTGTAGACCTTGAAGATTTTTGGTAGACAGAGCTGTGACTTTGAGTTGTGTCTTGAAATCAGCATTTGTGAGAAACTTATCAGCTTTACCAATATGGTCTATCAGTACTTTGGAGCTTGGAATAAAATCAATTTCATTCCACTTCTTGGTCCACTCCACACCTTTGTGATATCTTCCCAAGGAATAGGAGAAGCTTGCTCAACAAACTTCTCAATAAGTGCCTCCTTTCCTAGAATGGGAGCTGGAGTATCAAACAGAAACACTATCTCTAGTACTGGATGAAGAATCATCATTCTCTGACAAGACAAGTGTATGTGAGGCAATGGGAGATTCTGGAACTACCTCATCTAAATTCTGATCTTCAGGTTCCTGATCAAGAATTTGTGTGGATGGTATCTCAGCATTTAAGATTGGAGAATGAGTTGGAGATGTCTGAGTTACTGTTGGAGCTTCCAAATAAAGAACAGTTGGTATATTCAGATTTTTGAATATCTATTTCAGAATTTGTGCCTTATTCTTCAGAATCATCTGTTGCTTTTATTGGAGAGACAAGAGGGGTGAGCACTGTATCAGGAACAGTGTCTTTTGGTGCTGGAAGGGATTCAATGATAATTGGCTCTTTGGAGATCAGGGATTCCTGATCCCCTTCCTCAACTTCAACGATATCTTCTGATGGAGGCTTAGCCAAATGCCTCTTAGCCCTAATTTTCTTCAATCTCCTTGCTAGTAAAGGAGTTGCTTGAGCATCAGAACTAGCAGTTCTCTTTCTTTTCAAATTACCTGAACCCTCAGCTTCAGCATTTATCTGTTGGGTTGACCCTTCAGCTTCTGTTTCTTTCTGAAAAATTACAGTTTCAGCTTCAACAGCCACAAGTTCTGATGTATGAACATGTGTTTCCTCTTCACTATCAGATTCATCCCTTATAATCATCTTTCTTCTTTTTGGTTGAGGTTGAGGAATAGACTTTGCCCTTTTTGGCCTGGAAGATGAAGGTCTGATAGTAGGTGCTGATGGTTGTTGTTGTGAAGATTGAGCTGATGGATGGAAGTAAGTTCTGATGGTAGGTTGAGTTGATTGAGGTTGAGAGGTGTTTGGTTGTGTAGTTTTTGGAGGTGCTTGGGTTGGTTGGACATCAGGATATAAGACAACATAGGTGGCTTGATCAGAATTTACCAATACTTGTTTGACAGATGTAGGAATTTGGAGGGGTCTCAAAACAGGCTTCTTATTATCAGTAGATAATAAGTCAATAAAGGCTCTCTTAGCAAGTTTAAATGGTTCAATTAACTCACTTGCTAGTTGGGGTGCATCAGAGCAACAAAAACTATAAATAAGCTGACAGAATCTAGCAAAGTAAACTGTATATCTATCTTCTGTCATCCTATCCCCAATAAATCCTAAAATAGCACTTGCATAATCAAAATGAGTTTGATTAATGAGAGCATACCCGATTTGTTGACTGAGAATTGGGATTGCATCAAAGTTCGAACATTTGTTTGCAAAAGTTCTGGTGATGCAGTCAAAGAAGAAACTCCATTCCCTCCTTATGTTGGGTCTCTTTAACTGTCCCAGCTTTTCCAAGGTCTTCTCATAACCTAGATTTTCCATTAGCTATTGAAGAGTTGGCTCCTCAACTGTTGAATATGTGCAGTTTTCTGGCAGATGGAGTGTTTGTCGAACTGTGGCCAGAGTCACCACATGGGCATCCTCCCCTGTTGAAAAGATAATACTTGGGGACCCATGAGCACCACCATCATCATACATGCCACTTCTCCAAAACTCCAACACTTGAGTTCCAGAGATTGCTTCTGGTTGGGTCAAAGCATACCCAATCTCAGAGTTAGCAAGGAAATTATGAATGAAGTGTAGTTCTGATGGAGCTTCACACCCTTGCTAAGAATAGCCAGAGTAGTTGTTGGGAAAAAACTTAGCTCCATTGAAAATAATGTCTTTGGGTGCCATTTCTGTGAGAAATCAAATGAGAAAAAGAGTGTTTGCAAGGTGTTTGATAAAATGCCTGTATGAAAAAGAGCTTCAGAGAATATTAGTGGGTGAGAGAAAATAAGAGAGATGAGTGAATAAGAAAAGTAGGTAAAAGATTAGAAAATCGTTTAACTCTCTTATTTATACAGCCCATGTGTTAACAGTTATATTTTTGAAGCATGGAAGACAATTTACACACCTGGAAACATGTGAACAGTCAGTAAAAAGTTAAAGCAGGAGTTAGTGGGCACGAGAACTAAGCAGTAATTAATGTGCACATGCAGTTTTTCAAGACAAACATGTTTCCCCACTTAACCAAATGATTATGACAGTTTTTATCTCACCTAATTATATTCTGATAAAATATGACTGTTTCAGTATTTACCATAAATAAGTCAAGTAAATAAATAATGCCATGTATGCATAAGAGTTTCAATCAGGATTTAATATCAGAACTTGACTATTATCAGATTTTAACAGTCATCAGAACATGGCTTCTGTACTCAAAAAGTGAATGTTTGTTTGTGTGATTCTTCATACAAATACTGACTTATTTCTTCAGAGTTTAAGCATCAGAACTTCCATCAGAACTTGTCCTCAGAATTTATGCATATGACACTTAACTGTTTATCTAAAACAACTTAATCACCAAAATTTCATCATTCATATGGAGTGATAGTGTGTGCATTAGCAGAATATCATATAAAGATTAAAGTCTGATAAACTTCAGTATATCTTAGAAATAAGGCATAACTAAGAAAAGTGCTTAAAATCTGTCATTAATAATAAAGTCTACTATAGAATAAATTTATGCAAGAGTCCACCCCAACTGTTTGTGCTCATTTTATGCATCTTTTGAAATTCCTTTTTACAGTGGCTTCTCAGTGTAAGTGAGTCACAACTGCTATTAGAATTTATGCTATTATTAGAGTATTTCTCCAGTAATCAGAGAATGTGAAAAGTCACCAACAAAAAATTATTTTCTTTTCTAATGCATATAACTTAATACCAGCAATGCACTTGGATCTTCCCTTCTACATATTTACTCTAGATCTCAAAGGAGTACCTGACATCAATTTTCTTTTCTTTTCTTTTCTTCAGATAAGTGAGGCTTATCAAGCATTTGGTTCATGCTGAAGATTTACTGACATGAGAATTTGACATATAAGAAGCAAGAATCTAGTTTGTGACTTAGTAATAAGACACATAAAGTAAATTTGACTAAGCTCATAATCAGAATTTACTTGTGTTAATGAATTTCCACATAAACAACTAATTCAAACATGGGATTTCTAGTATATTAAAGACTACTAGGTCAGTATCTAGCACAGTAATCCTTATTGGATTGAATAGTCGCAGAACATTCAAATCACTATCAGAGTATATAGATCCACATCAGATAACAATCAGCATTTAATGTATTACAATTTAAGCATAGATTACATGAAGATAAGACAATCTGTAAACACTGATCATAAAGTCTGATGCATGAGAACAAAAACTAAGCAGATTCAGAGAAAGAACCTGAAACATTCCAAGTTCATTTACCAGTCTTGTAAAAGTAGCTTCACATAGTGGTTTTGTAAAGATATTTTCTAGTTGTTGATCTGTTGGAACAAAATATAATTCCACTGTACCTTCCATCACATGTTCCCTTATGAAATGGTACATAATGCTGATGTGCTTTGTCATTGAGTATTGAACTGGATTACCTGTCATAGCAATAGCACTTTGATTATCACTGGTGATTGGTATTTTAGAAAATTCTAACCCATAGTCCAGTAACTGATTCTTCATCCAAAGAATCTATGCACAACAGCTTCCTGCAGTAATATATTCTGCTTCTGCAGTTGATGTGGAAATTGATTTATGTTTCTTGCTAGACCAAGAAACCAATCTGCCTCCAAGAAATTGGCAGCTTCCACTAGTGTTTATCCTGTCTATTTTGCATCCTGCAAAATCTGCATCTGAGTAACCTATTAACTTAAAATTTGATTCTCTAGGATACCACAATCCTAGATCAGCTGTACCTTTGAGGTACTTGAAAATTCTTTTCACAGCTATTAGATGAGGTTCTCCTGGATCTGCCTGAAATCTTGCACAAAGACAGGTAGCATACATGATATCAGGTCTACGTGCAGTTAAATAGATTAAAGAGCCATCATACCTCTGTAGTTAGTAATATCTACTGATGTACCAGTATCTTTATCTAAATTGGTTGCAATGGCCATGCGAGTGGATGCAGTTGAACAATCTTGCATTCAAATTTCTTCAGTAAATTTCTGGTGTACTTGGATTGATTTATGAAAGTACCTTCTCATTTTGCTTGACTTGAAGTCCCAGAAAATAGCTAAGTTCTCCCATCATACTCATTTGATATCTTGACTGCATTAGTTTTGCAAACCTTTCACATAGTTTTGGAATTTGTAGAACCAAATATGATATCATAATATATATTGTACCAAAAATAAGTCCTTTTCATGGTTGAGGTAGAACAGTGTTTTGGTCAATTGTACCTCTGTGAAATCCACTTTCCAGAAGGAATTGAGATAAAGTCTCATACCATGCTCTTGGAGCTTGCTTAAGGCCATAAAGTGTTTTATCAAGCCTGTAGACATGATTTGGAAATTTTGAATCTACAAAGCCTGGAGGTTGTTCAACATATACCTCTTCTTCCAATTCTCCATTGAGAAAAGCACTTTTCACATCCATTTGAAAGACTTTAAAACTTTTTGTGAGCAGCATAAGCCAAAAAGATTCTTATGGCTTCCAATCTAGCAACTGGTGCAAATGTTTCATCATAATTAATACCTTCCTGTTGAGAGTAGCCTTTAGCAACTAGCTTTGCTTTGTTTCTTGTAATTATGCCATCACTGTCAGTATTATTTCTGAACACCCATTTTATGCCAACAATTGATCTGTTATCTGGTCTTGGCACTAGGGTCCAGACTTTATTTCTTTCAAATTCATTTAACTCTTCCTGCATTGCTTGCACCCAATCAGCATCTTGAAGAGCTTCTTCCACTTTCTTTGGTTCAGTCTGAGATAGAAAAGAATGATAGAGACATTCATTTGATGTTGTAGTTCTATTCTGACACCTGCTTCAGGATTTCCAATTATTAAGTCAGGTGTATGTGATTTAGTCCACTTCCTTGCAGATGAAAGTTGTTCTCTAGAACTGGATCCTCCCCTATGATCCATGCTGTCTCCATCAGCATTTTCTGATGCTCCCCCTGTAGTTATGCTCTCTGAAACTTCAGAATTTGAGCTGGATCCATCAGGATTTGAAGTATCAGAGTATCCAGAATTATCAGAATTTGGCTCATCAGAACTTGATGAATCAGAACTTGAAGAGCCAGTGACAGGTTCTAATACTTCTTGAGAGTCTTAAGTTGTGGTAGGATCTTCAGCTTGCTCCCCCTGGATAGGTACATTTTCCCTTTCAGTAGTTACCACAGTTTCAATGACATCAGAACTTAACCCGTCAGAACTTACAGGATCAGAGTTTAAGTCATCAGAATTTACAGAATCAGAATTTAAATCTTCATTTTCAAATCTCAGGTGATCATGATCAGTGAAATCTTCAAGTCCAGCATTTTTCTTATCATCAAAAGATACATTGATAGATTCCATGACAAACCTTATTCTTAAATTGTAGACTCTAAAGGCTTTTGTGGAAAGTGGATATCCAATAAATATTCCTTCATCAGCTTTTAGATCAAATTTTGACAGCTGTTCAGGACGAGTCTTAAGAACAAAACACTTACATCCAAATACATGAAAGTATTTCAGATTTGGCTTCTTTTTCTTCACCATCTCATATGGTGTTTTTCCATGCTTGTTTATAAGTGTAACATTCTGTGTAAAACAAGCAGTCTGCACAGCTTCAACCCAAAAGTAGGTTGGTAGCTTTGCTTCATCAAGCATAGTTCGTGCAGTTTCAATGAGAGTCATGTTCTTTCTTTCTACAACTCCATTTTGATGTGGAGTTCCAGGTGCAGAAAAGTCCTGCTTATTCCATGCTCTTTGCAGAACTCTTCCATTATTGAATTCTTGAACTCAGTGACATTATCACGTCTTATACTTGTGACAGAATCTTTGACCAATTTATCCAGCTGTCTTACATGATCAGTTAGAGTAGATGCAGTTTCATTCTTCTTGTGCAAGAAATACACCCAAGTGTATCTGTGTGAACTCATCCACTATAACCATAGTATATTTCTTCTTGCAAGAGACATGACATTGAATGGACCAAATAGATCAAAGGCCATCAGGAGCAATACTGATTTTTGGCAGTCCTCTCACAAGATCTTTCTTTACTAGCTCATTTATGTGTTGAAATTTAAATGAGAGAGTCTTTTATGCCAATTCCAGCTTTCTTCAATTGATGCTCTACTTAACAGACAGATTGCAGAACCGTCAGAACTTATTGAAGTCTGGCTTCATAAATATTACCATATACAACTCGTGTACTTTTGAATTATTTAATTATATAATTATGGAAAATTATTAAATAAATAAAATATGTGTTTTGATTGTGAACCGCTATGTGTTGTTTGATTATTACCCATATGTGATTTATAGGGTACCCGGGTTGTCCGCGTGATTAATTATGGGATCATATTGAATTAGTTTTCACTTTCAAAAGTGGATTTAGTGCAAATTTATTTGTATAAATATTTGAAATGTCTTTAAAATTGTTTTTATGATTTTATAATTACAATAATTATTTTTAGGATTTTATAAAATTGAGAAATCAATATTTTATTAATTATTTATCTTTAAATGATTATTATGAATGCTTTTTATCGGTAAAATCCATATTAATTCTAAATTCTTCAAAATTATGAAACTTATATTTATTAAGTTTGGAATATTCTGAGAATTTTAAAATTATTTTGGAATTTTCAGGATTATTTCACCCGCTCGGTGTTTCAGTTATTGTTAAAAGCGGGTATAAAGTGCATTTTAGAAATTATTTTAAAATTTCGAAAATTTGTTTTCATTTAATTCGGATATTTCTAATATTTTAAGATTATTTTCGCGAATTTAAAATTTGTTTTAAGAGTAGCTCGGGTCGTTATTCATTAAATGCGGGTTTGAGTTGCGTTTCAAAATATTTTACAAATTATGAGAAAAATTTATTTTATTAACTTTGAATTATTTGTGATAATTTGAAATTAATTTGGTAATTTTCAGGATTATTTTTATCTGCACCTTATATCGTTAAACCAATTAAAGCGATACAAATAAGGCCATTCAGAGAGGTAGTACACGTGTTTGAACCTAGAAAATCAGACAAAACGTGGCAGTTGCTCACGTTTGTGTTGCTGCGTGTTATTATCTGAAAAAACAAAAACAAAATAAAAACCACAACATCCTTCTCTTTATTCCTCTTGTCTCTCCCCCTGTTCTCGAAGCTTTGCCGCAGCTCTGATTTCCCGGTGAGCAAGTTACGCCGTGATTTGCTTCCGGACTGATTGTTAAGTATATACATATATATACACGTGTGTATGTATTGTGCTTGATATCTGTGCTGCTGTTATTTTTATTGTTTCCCCATCGCCGCCCCTCTCCGTTTCCGGTGAGGGCGGTAGCGCTTGGGTGTCGCTGCAAAAGGGGGGGCTTTTGTTTATGCAGTTAGTTATTGGTTTAGTTCTTGGTACTATGGTTATGTTCTGTTCTGTACTGATTCATGTGTGTAGGATTGTGTTCCGTGTTCTCATTTTCCGGCTTGTTCCCGGCTGTCCCTAGCGTTACCCGTTATTCTGTGTGTTGTGCGTGTAACACACGCGCCTGTGTTGGGAATCTGTTAATTATTGAAATTATTGGTTTCTGCAAGAATTATTGATGAATTTCTTGAAATAAAATAATTATTTTGTTTGAAAAATTACTGAATAATCGGTGGGAATCGGTATGGACACCTGAATTACTCGGCACCGACTGATTCCGCCGCCGTCAGCGATGAACATCGGTGAGCTGATGGTGGACTGTGATGTTTATTCTGAGTCCTAATATTTTAAAAGAAATAAATGTTAAAAAATGCGAATAATAATAATTAGTTGGTTTAAATCAGTGATTGGGATTTGTGGAATTGGAATGTGATTGGATAATTGTTGAGATTGTTGTGTTTGGGATTTGACGTCGATTGATGTTTCGACGGTAGTCCGATAAACAAGGGAACGCTGGTCCGATTTCCGGGAAATCGAACTACGGAAATACGGAGTGTATCCGAGGATTATCGGGACATCGAGCAAGTATAAGTAAATACATATATGATGTTTTATACAGAAACCTGATTGTATGTTGTGTTGTATATTTTGTCCAAAACGCAGTAACCCTAATTTTGAAAAATGACGAGTATACTATTTCCTAAAACTGGACAACTGGATCGATTTCGAGAATGTGAACCCTATTGTTGACTGTGTTATTCTAATATGAATAATTACGAGTCGGGTTTGAATATCGTTGGGTAAGAATTAGTATCGAGGATATGTCAAAGCATACCTAGACGTCTAACATAGGGTATTCGACCCTGTAGGTTGTAGTCGGGAACCTGAAAGTGGACGGTGGACTAAAGATAAACTTAGTGGTCAGTCGACGAGCTCAGCTAGAGTTTTCAACAGAAAGACCTGAGTGTCGAAGGTCGAATCCAATGGGATATAGTGGTTGGACGTTAGAGCCTGAGCAGCAGAATCGGCTCAGAGATGATCAGTAATAGTTGTAAAGCCTTGTAAGGCAGTATTTCTGAACTTTTCTTCAAGATATATTACCAATGTTTTGAACTGTTTGTATAACATGTCGCTATTATTCAAATAACTCTTGTTTTGTATTGCAGAGCTTTAAACCATTTAACCTTGAACCCTGATTTTCTTGATCTTAAGCCATAAGCTTTATTCTTTATAATCCGTCCTTTGTTGATCCTCAAACACCAAACCATACAAATATAATACTACTCTTCAAAGGTATAACTACCAAACGACCAAACACTGGAAGAGAATGGTTTGAAAACACAGAAACTTTTATACTCCAATCATTTTTATAACCTCAAAGAACCATATCTTGAAAAATCACTACTGGTCTAATACCTGACCCTTGTACAAACTGAAAACCGTTTCTTATACATATCCTGATATACCCTTGAGATATCCATGAGTTTCCTTGCGTTTTTATTCAAGTGTTTAACCATCATTGATTATGATCTGGTTTTATTGAATTATATTGTTTATCATATTGAACTGCTTTAGGATTGGATAGTTTTTATCTATGTGGACCAAATTCGTGGTCAGACCATACCAATGGTCAAGTTAGCCAATTTGTGCCTTGATCCAGTAATTAGAGCAGTGTTGTGTGCTTGCTCGGGGTTAGTACGTGACTGATCAGCAGCCTAACCTTGTTTTTTTAAAACTCAAAAGGAATATCCAATTCTAATGATTAGTTAAAAAGAAACTTGATTCCTTTGAATCATCTCATTTGATCATTGTTTAACCCCTGTTATCACTATTATGACTTGCTGAGCTAGTTAGCTCACCCTTGCGATTCTTTTATATATTTTACAGTTGAAAAGAATATGATGATAGTGAAGTTCCTCAGTCCAAAAGTGCGGGCTAAGGTTCCAGTTGAGTTCAATCGAGCTAGCAGAAGCTTCATGCGGTATAGAGATAGTCAGATTGTAAGAATGATTTCATTATCAATTGTAAGTTAAATTAGTTGGGATTTGGTACGTTGTAATAAAGGTTAAGATTGTGGCTTGTTTTCATACTTTAACCTGTTGCGATCCGTGGTTATGTAAAGTAGGGTCATTGTAAATAATATTTCTTATTCAGGTTTGTGTATTGTATATGTGTTGTGGACCACCCAAACATTCTGACCCGGGTTTGGAGGGCGCCACAGGTTGGTATCAGAGCTACAGGTTATAAGTCACTGAAACAAGCCTAGATTGTCGGGATGGGGTAGAGGGTTAGGATTAGGAATAGGAAACAGAAAGATAGATGTTGTGAGGATGAGTGCAACTATATAGTAAGTCTTCCGCACGGTTCGTGTTGCGATTCAGGATTCTCAGCTTTGCGACGTGATTTCCAGACAACGGCAATGGCAGATCTTGATTTCCCGGTGTCATTTGATCATTGGGAGCTTTCCGTTCGAGGATCGTCATCTTCTCTCAGATCAGAATTGCACCTTGTTCCTCCATCAGTATTAATGGCACTACCTTCTGTTATACGGTTGCACTTCTTCAAGCTATTCTATCTACGCTACTTTCTACCTTTTGATATAGATTACCTATTCAAGAACCTCCATCTGATTATCCTCTTTCACTAAACATTCGGCTGTGAGCGTATCTCTTTAGTTTACCCTATATCCTGTTCTATACCCCCAGTTTAGAACTTGTCCTATGAAGCGATTGTACCTACGAGGATGGATTCGAGAGCTACAGTAAATGGTGAGCGCTTGAGTTATAAATAAACGTAAGACGAAGTTTATAAAGGAGATTTAAGTATTTCAGAGGATAGCTGTTATCGGGTTTAAAAGAAGCCCTTAGTGACTAAGCCACTCGTGAATAAGTATGGTATAAACTAGATGAATTTGAAAGAGTTAGAGAGAAAAGCATAAACCTGGGATTTTTTGTGAAATTAAATGATGATGATATGATAAATGCGATATGTAAAGTAGTAATGTGATGTGATACGAGCAAACTTTGTTCTATGAAATAAACTTATTGACTATTGGATAGCCTGTTTTACTTAACTACTGCAACGGAAATGTCGGGAGTATTACCAGTATGGAAGCTTTGACGTGAAGCTATGAATAAGATAACATGCAACGACAATTGAAGTTTTCGTCGATTAAGGAAAGCAAATGGACCCGATAAAGGAGAAAAGGTAGATTGGAGGTGAATGAATTCTTATGTAATTGTTTCTTTAATATGGTACCTTGTTATAGTCGAAAGGACAACAACCAACTCATATAGTAAGGACAACTAGGTTTGTGATTTTCTAAACTTTTAAAACAAGTGTTCGAAAAAGATTTTCCTTTACAAATTCTAAAAGCCTTTCAAATAAAATGATTTTTAAACATTGGTTGTCAAGTTACTACTGAGTTTCTTGTTTGTTAGAAAGCCCGGATTACCTGGAAGAATGCTGTTTCAAACTTAGTATGTGTTAATTCAGAGGACAAAGTGATCCGCGATATGAAGAAGTTGGTTATTCTCAACATAAAGGTACAAATATTGTTAATAAGATTAACAACAGAATCAGTGTATGGAGCAATTACTCATCCAATTACAGGATTATCCAAGTTCAAAGAATTCACTGATCTAACAGAAGTCTGAGTATGACTGAAGGAGATTGAGAAGATTTCAATTTCCTAAAAAGAAGAATATTATTAACACAAGGATCGCTATGTTGAATGCTTCGGGGTTATTCTAAAATTGAAAAAAAAAAAAAGAAACTCGAGGTTGTCTGGTAGGGACGTCATTATGATCGAGTTGTTAAAGTATTATATGTAGAGGTGTGATGTTAAGACGCAAAGACGTGACAAGTAAGAATCTACCATAATGCTTAATTTGCGAAGACATTCAATGTACTTTCTAAAAGTTATTATATGAAACAATGGAGATATGATCGAACAAGCTCGAAAGAATGAATATAAGTGAAATGTGGATGGTGACCATGGTATCGTTCTTGTCTTCAATATTATAGCGTATATTCCTTTTTTTTATTCCTAAATAAGTATGAACTTCTTTTCTTAAATCAACTCATTGCTATGATATCGAAAGAAGGATATGCATTCCTTCCAAATTAATTGTTTCCCTCAAGTTTTGCTTTCTGATTGGGACAACAGTGTTATGGTGAGACACTTTGTCAGAATGACGAAGAGTTGGGTGGGACGCCACCTAATCATGTGCTGTATGGCCATATGGTACGAAAGACTGGCCATCTTAAGCACCAATGTGGTTGTCTCATTCATATTCAAATCCTTACTTCTTCTTTCTTTTCAACTCTATTTTGTTGAATTTTGAATCCTTCTAGTCATTTCATTGTATTGTCATTCTTTGCAAGAAGTTTGCAAACAGAAATCAACGTATCCTGAATCAAGTGGACGAAGTTCCATCTAACATCTTATGTATGGGAAAGAAATAACGGGCACCTGGCGAGGATTGCAAATCACTAGTCCCAGTGAAGAATCCATTAAGAATCAAGGGAATCTACTCCAATAAGAATACGTTTTCGAGAACGAGAATATGCGATTTTCCCTGTGAAATATGCTATTCAGAATATGGACGTGATCATATGGATGATTAGGGGAATACCTTATGTGTTAAAGTATTAAAAGATGTGAGAGAAACTTAATTGTTTATCTCTCAAGGTTTTGTTGATAAGATGAATTACCCTATTGAATTGATAAGATTGTGATTAAAGGACTAGCAAAGTCAAGAAGTGTGGTTGTTAAATAAGTGAGTACCAATGGTGAATTTGAGATTCCTGGAAATAAGTTGTGAAGAATTGATATCATGGAGGATAAGAGGATTTGATATTATTCTAAGGAATGGATTAACTGTTAAGCATGATGTCCAGACAGAACGTCGCGATGAAATATAATTTTCAGGATGCCAAATGAAAGGTGATGAGGTTCAGAAGATGAAAGAAGGAAAAGAATTTGTTAATAATGATTACGGTGATCAAGATATGAGTATTATGGTGAATTATGAGATAAATAAAGTCAGAAGCAAACAAAATTTGAAGATTTAATAGCAATTAAGGAGTTTCAAGATATTTTTAGATGAGTTATCACAGTTCTTTCCCGATAGAGGAAGGAAGCTCGCGATTGACTTAACGCCTGAGACGAAGCCAGTGACTACGGCCTTACCCAAAATGGCACCAGTTAAAATGAGGAAGCTAGCAAAGTAGACGCAAGAGATATTTGAAGAAGAAGCGATTAGACCCACATATCCTATAAGGTGCACCAGTACTATTGTTAATAAGAAAATGGAAGTATGAGATTATGCGTCGACTAGCGAAAGCTTAATAAGTTTACTATCAAGAGCAAGTAATCTATTACCTCGACCCAATGATTTGTTCGATCAAATGCAAGAAACAAGTACTTTTATAAGATTGATTTAAGACTTGGTATTTCACCAATTGAAGATTAAACCTATGGATATATCAAAGATAATTTTCAGAACTAAATACTGTTTTCGTATTGTCATTTGGATTAACCAATATACCAGTGATATTTGAACTAGATGGACAGAACCTTAAGGAATATTTGGATAAGCTGAAGGGTAACACATAAAGTCAACGGAGGACCATGTAAAGTATTTAATGATAACTGAGAAGTTGGAAAAGAAAGAAGTTGTGTGAAATATAGTTCTTAGCATAAATAGTCAATAGGAGAAGATCAAAAGAGATTCAGCAGAATTAAAGTTGCTATGAATAAAAGAGAGACCCGAAACACCAATAAAAGTAAGAAGTTTTATTCATGGGCCGGTTACTATCGAAAAATTTGTGCAGATTTCTTGAAAGTTATAATATCTTGGACGAAGCTAACCAGGAAAAAAATAAGAAGTTTATATGAAGTAGAGAAGGGTGAACAAAGTTTTACGGAGTTAAATGAAAGAAGCTTACTAGCACCTGCTTTATTATTTGAAAATATCAAGGAGATTTGGTAGATCTAGTGATGCTTCTCATTAGGGAATAGGATGTGTGTTGATGCAGCACAATAGAGTTAGTGTATATGCATCAAGACAACCGGAAACCTTAATGAGCAGAAAGTATTGCTACCCATAATTTGAGATTAAAGTAATATATATTCGTTTGAAAGATTTGGGAAACTATGGTATGTATGGAGAAAGGTGTAAGATCTATACGGGCCATAAGAGGTGAAGTATGTATTCACGAGGAAAAGCAAAGATAGAGGAAAGCAATAATGGACATAGAAACTATACCGGAAGAATTTTCTATGGAATTTTAGAAGTTGAATCGGGAGTCAGAGTTTATAATCCAAACAGGAGCAAGGATGAATAGTATGACCTTTCAGTTGAAGTTGTTAAGAGAAAGATAAGGAGATGTCAAAAGAAGATAATGGATCACGCTTGTTAACCGTAGTGAGAGGAAATTTTATGCGCCCAGGAGAATGATCACGATATCCCATGTTCTCTTCCAGCACTTGGAAGTTACAAGTAGAAGAATTAAGAAATGAAATGCCACAGGGAATTCATAATATAAAGTATATACTCTATTGAGGATGATGCCAAAATCTATGGAAATAAAGAAAAACAACGATAACCAGGTTATAAGAAGGATATTTCAAAATGGATTAGAAAGTGTTGGACACGTCAAAGAATTAAGGTGAACTATTGGAGGCCTAATGGATAAGCAGACCCAGGGAATGGTTTTACAAAAAATGAATTATAAGAGTACCAGTGATGTTTATGGAGAAAAGGAATGAAATTATAAGAGTATGTACTGATTAGCAGGAGTTTAACAAAACAATGAATAAGATAAGTGAGACCCTATAAAGAATTCATTACTTATAAGACTTAATTTAAGAAGTGTGTTATGTACTGAGAACTAACTTAAGATCTGACCCTGAGGAAATATCAGAGATTACGATCAAAGTGAGTTCAGAGCATTGCAAGCTCTGATGATATTATGTGAAATGACAAGTGTATCAGGTGACTACAAGGAATTAAGGAACGTGGTGTATAAGGAGTACTTGGATAAGCAAATTGTATTTATTGATAACATCCTCAGTTATTCAAAGAACAAGAAAAGCCTGCATGGAATGCCCAAAGATTTTTCTCCAAAGATCAGAAGGAAAGCAACTATACGTTTGAGTCTTCAAGAATAAAATTTGACCAAGGTTAACAAAAGATTATGAATTAATCCATTTACAACTACCTAAGCAAAGCCGTATGGTAACCGATGCCTTATGCTGACAAAAAGGATTAGATTAATGAAGACCACCGAGGAGTTAATAAACGAATTGAAAAGAGTGGAATCTGAATTCAAAATACTTAAAGGTGACAATACATGAATTCATGAGATTACTTTTCAGCCTTAACATATGGGGAAAGAGTAAGAGATGTTTAAATGTTTGGGAACCAAGTTGAAAACGAGCACCGCCTATCATCCTTCAACGGAGAGTTAAAATACGGAAGTGATGCAGGAAATGCAAGATATGTTGAGAAGTTGAGTTTTAAAGGAAACACTAGAATGATCATTTATCAGCGATGTCGGCTTTGTAATGCCATTTTAACCAAGCTTCATGGTGCGTGGGTGTAGGTCTCCATTGCTATTAAGATAAAGTGGGAGAAAGAAAGTTGTCAAATTCTAAGTTAAACCGGCACACCAGGAGTGTAATGATATTGATTGTAGCAGCTCAGAGTAGACAAAGAAAGAAGGCGAAATGGTATCGAGAGAACATATGAGTATAGAAATAGGACCAGTAGTGTTAGTACAAGTTTCACCTCGAAAGGGAATGGATGAGTTTGAGAAGAAGGGACAGGTTAAGTCCTAAATTAAGGAACCATTCGAGGTATTGATAAATATAGATAGAGTTGTTTATTGCGTTGATATTACCGTTACAACCGTATATACCTATAATGTAATCTGTGTGTCGAAGTTTAAGAACGATAAGTATCTTATTCGAATCAAGTGATGGATCAAGAGCCATGGGCTCTGGTCCAAGTTTGTTTTGTATATAGTGATCGATCTAAATTCTTGATCGTTAAAGGACAAGTCATTGAAAATGAGTGTATATCTATATAGTACGTTTGAAATCCTCGAGTAGAAGAGTCTACTTGGAAACTAGAGTCAGATATGCATGGCAAATATCCTCACTTGTTTAGTTAGATCAGATTCTGAGGACAGAATCCTTTTAAGGGGGGAAGGATATAACGACTCGTGTACTTTTGAATTATTTAATTATATAATTATGGAAAATTATTAAATAAATAAAATATGTGTGATGATGTTGACCGCTATATGTTGTTTGATTATTACCCATATGTGATTTATAGGGTACCGGGTTGTCCGCGTGATTAATTATGGGATCATATTGAATTGTTTTCACTTTCAAAAGTGGATTTAGTGCAAATTTATTTGTATAAATATTGAAATGTCTTTAAAATTGTTTTTATGATTTTATAATTACAATAATTATTTTTGGATTTTATAAAATTGAGAAATCAATATTTTATTAATTATTATCTTTAAATGATTTTATGAATGCTTTTATCGGTAAAATCCATATTTAATTCTAAAATTCTTCAAAAATTATGAAACTCATATTTATTTAAGTTTGGAATATTCTGAGAATTTTAAAATTATTTTGGAAATTTTCGGATTAATTTCACCCTCGTGTTTCAGTTATTTGTTAAAAGCGGGTATAAAGTGCGTTTTAGAAATTATTTTAAAATTTCGAAAATTTTGTTTTCATTTAATTCGGGATATTTCTAATATTTTAAGATTATTTTCGCGAATTTTAAATTTGTTTTAAGAGCAGCTCGGTCGTTATTCATTAAATGCGGGTTCGAGTTGCGTTTCAAAAATATTTTACAAATTATGAGAAAAATTTATTTTATTAACTTTAATTATTGTGATAATTTGAAATTAATTTGGTAATTTTCAGGATTATTTTTATCTGCACCTTATATCGTTAAACCAATTAAAGCGATACAAATAAGGCCATTCAGAGAGGTAGTACACGTGTTTGAACCTAGAAAATCAGACAAAAACGTGGCAGTTGCTCACGTTTGTGTTGCTGTTATTATCTGACAAAAAAAAACAA
Source organism: Apium graveolens (assembly GCF_009905375.1). Lineage (NCBI taxonomy): Eukaryota > Viridiplantae > Streptophyta > Magnoliopsida > Apiales > Apiaceae > Apium > Apium graveolens. Next base: position 169,040,192 of record NC_133654.1, on the reverse strand, counting down.
AAAAACCACAACATCCTTCTCTTATTCCTCTTGTCTCTCCCCTGTTCTCGAAGCTTCGCCGCAGCTCTGATTTCCGGTGAGCAAGTTACGCCGTGATTTGCTTCGGACTGATTGTTAAGTATATACATATATATACGCGTGTGTATGTATTGTGCTTGATGTCTGTGCTGCTGTTATTTTTATTGTTTCCCCATCGCCGCCCCTCTCCGTTTCCGGTGAGGGCGGTGGCGCTTGGGTGTCGCTGCAAAAGGGGGCTTTTGTTTATGCAGTTAGTTATTGGTTTAGTTCTTGGTACTATGGTTATGTTCTGTTCTGTACTGATTCATGTGTGTAGGGATTGTGTTCCGTGTTCTCATTTTCCGGCTTGTTGCCGGCTGTCTCTGCGTTACCCGGTTACTCTGTTGTTGTGCGTGTAACACACGCGCCTGTGTTGGGAATCTGTTAATTATTGAAATTGTTGGTTTCTGCAAGAATTATTGATGGATTTCGTGAAATAAAATAATTATTTTGTTTGAAAAATTACTGAATAATCGGTGGAATCGGTATGGACACCTGAATTACTCGGGCACCGACTGATTCCGCCGCCGTCAGCGATGAACATCGGTGAGCTGATGGTGGACTGTGATGTTTATTCTGAGTCCTAATATTTTAAAAGAAATAAATGTTAAAAACGTAATAATAATTAGTTTTTAAATCAGTGATTGGGATTTGTGGAATTGGAATGTGATTGGATAATTGTTGAGATTGTTGTGTTTGGGATTTGACGTCGATTGATGTTTCGACGGGTAGTCCGATAAACAAAGGGAACGCTGTCCGATTTCCGGGAAATCGAACTACGGAAATACGGGAGTGTATCCGAGGATTATCGGGACATCGAGCAAGTATAAGTAAATACATATATGTATGTTTTATACAGAAACCTGATTGTATGTTGTGTTGTATATTTTGTCCAAAACGCAGTAACCCTAATTTTGAAAAATGACGAGTATACGTATTTTCTAAAAACGACACTGGATCGATTTCGAGAATGTGAACCCTAATTGTTGACTGTGTTATTCTAATATGAATAATTACGAGTCGGGTTTGAATATCGTTGGGTAAGAATTAGTATCGAGGATATGTCAAGCATACCTAGACGTCTAACATAGGGTATTTCGACCCTGTAGGTTGTAGTCGGGAACCTGAAAGTGGACGGTGGACTAAAGATAACTTAGTGGTCAGTCGACGAGCTCACTAGAGTTTCAACAGAAAGACCTGAGTGTCGAAGTCGAATCCAATGGGATATAGTGGTTGGACGTTAGAGCCTGAGCAGCAGAATCGGCTCAGAGATGATCAGTAATAGTTGTAAAGCCTTGTAAGGCAAGTATTTCTGAACTTTTCTTCAAGATATATATTACCAATGTTTTTGAACTGTTTTATAACATGTCGCTATTATTCAAAATAACTCCTGTTTTGTATTGCAAGAGCTTTAAACCATTTAACCTTGAACCCTGATTTTCTTGATCTTAAGCCATAAGCTTTATTCTTTATAATCCGTCCTTTGTTGATCCTCAAACACCAAACCATACAAATATAATACTACTCTTCAAAGGTATAACTACCAAACACCAAACACTGGAAGAGAATGGTTTGAAAACACAGAAACTTTTATACTCCAATCATTCTTTATAACCTCAAAGAACCATATCTTGAAAAATCATTACTGGTCTAATACCTGACCCTTGTACAAACTGAAAACCGTTTCTTATACATATCCTGATATACCCTTGAGATATCCATGAGTTTCCTTGCGTTTTTATTCAAGTGTTTAACCATCATTGATTATGATCTGGTTTTTGAATTATATTGTTTATCATATTGAACTGCTTTAGGATTGGATAGTTTTTATCTATGTGGACCAGATTCGTGGTCAGACCATACCAATGGTCAAGTTAGGCCAATGTGTGCCTTGGATCCAGTAATTAGAGGTGTTATGTGCTTGCTCGGGGTTAGTGCGTGACTGATCAGCAGCCTAACCTTTGTTTTTTTTAAAAACTCAAAAGGAATATCCAATTCTAATGATTAGTTAAAAAGAAACTTGATTCCTTTGAATCATCTCATTTGATCATTGTTTAACCCCTGTTATCACTATTATGACTTGCTGAGCTAGTTAGCTCACCCTTGCGATTCTTTTATATATTTTACAGTTGAAAAGAATATGATGATAGTGAAGTTCCTCAGTCCAAAAGTGCGGGCTAAGGTTCCAGTTGAGTTCAATCGAGCTAGCAGAAGCTTCATGCGGTATAGAGATAGTCAGATTGTAAGAATGATTTCATTATCAATTGTAAGTTAAATTAGTTGGGATTTGGTACGTTGTAATAAAGGTTAAGATTGTGGCTTGTTTTCATACTTTAACCTGTTGCGATCCGGTTATGTAAAGCAGGGTCATTGTAAATAATATTTCTTATTCAGGTTTATGTATTGTATATGTGTTGTGGACCCCAAACTTCTGACCCGGGTTTGGAGGGCGCCACATACCATGCCTGTAACCATTCAGAACCACTTTGCCTATAGAATTGCTTACAACTTCACAGTGTTCTTCAAAAAAATCCACATGATAACCTTTGTCACAGATTTGACTTATACTCAGAAGGTTGTGTTTAAGTCCTGAGACCAGAGCTACTTCTTCAATGATGACATTCCCAAGATTGATATTGCCATATCCCAATGTTTTTCTAATATTGCCATCTCCATAAGAAACACTTGGGCCAGCTTTCTCCACAAAGTCTGATAGCAGGGCTTTATTTCCAGTCATATGTCATGAACATCCACTGTCCAGCACTAGGATATTTTTCCTGTTGCCCTGCAATCACAAAGACCACTATTGGTTAGTTTTAAGGACCCAGACTTGCTTGGATCCTTTGGCCTTTTAAGTTTGTTAGCATTTGCAGCGGATTTAACTTCAGAGTTTATGCTAACATGTTGTTTATCAGAATTTATATCAGACTTTGCATCAGACTTTACACTAGAAGGAATACTACTAAGTTTCTTCAAAGAAGGTTTTATTTGATAATAATCATAGTACAAACTATGATATTCCTTAAAAGTATAGATGGAATGCAATAAACTACCACAATGAAAACAAGGATTTTGTGGTTTAAACCTAACAGACTGACTCTTAATTCCTGATTTAAGAGGTAAAGAGTTTATATCTTTATTTTTCCTGCAAAAAGAAGCAAGATGGTTAGAGTTTTAACAGTTATAACATTTCTTTCTAGGAGCATTAGGAACAGGCATATAATTATTTTTTTATTCACACCTTCCTTTGCATTCCTATTTTTCCTAGCTTCCTTTACCTTGTTGACATTCCTAATCTCTTTCAGCTTATGCTTAAGCTGCTTCTTAGTCATTAAGCCTATGTTTTCTTCAGCTGGTTTATCCTGTTCTAATTTGTCAGAAGTTGATTTTTCTTTTACTTATGTCCTAGATTCTTTCATCTTTTCAGAATTAGACTTTATAGTTTTGCTACAAACTTAATAGGATTTACCTTTGGCTTAGCAGTCTGTTTAACTACTTAGTAAATTCTGAGTTGTTCTACCAGAGTTAGTCCAAGTTCTGATAATCTCTCTTTCCTTTTCTAAATCATTTTTTAGATTCATTCAATTTTAGCACTTCATCTCTAACATACAAAGCATCATCTCTTTCTTTTTTAGTTTGATGAAGAAAAACTAACTCCTTTTCTAAATAGTCATTTCTCTTTTTAAAAGCAAGATTTTCAGATGTTAATCTTTCACATGTTAAAGTCTGATCTCTATAACTAATGAACATGGTTTTAAGATAATCTCAACTCAGTAATATCATCAGTATGAAAAGCATAGGATGTTTGAGGTACCTTTAATCCAGCAGTTTCAGGACTGCTATCAGCATTTGCCATCAAGGTATAGTTCACCTCATGTTCAGAATCTGAAGTGTCTGTCCAGCTTTTCTTCTTTGTGACAAGTGCCTTGCCTTTGTTATTTTTCCTTTCTTGCAGTCAGGAGATATGTGGCCTCTTTTACCATAATTGTAGCATTTGACATTTAAGTTGTCTCCTCTATCAGACTTTCCTTTACCTTCATACTTTCTGAAACCTTTCTTATCAGAACTTCCACTTTTCCTAGAAAACTTCTTGCCTTTTCTGAATTTCTTGTAGGCTATCTTTGTGATACCCTTAACCATAAGAGCACACAGTTGCATCATCTCTTCATCAGGATCCATTTCAGGTAAACTTTCAGTTTCTGAATCATCATCAGAATATTATGACTCTGAATCAGACTTTATGATGATAGCCTTTCTTTTGCCCTTCTTTGAGACAGCACCTTTAAAGATTCCTCCTCAGCTTTAAGAGCAAATGTCCTTGACTTTCTTCCGTGCCTCTTGCTCCTTTGATCAATCTCAAGTTCATGAGTCTTGAGCATACCATAGATTTCATCAAGAGTAGTTTCAGTAAGGTCATAGTTGTCTCTTATGGTAGTAGACTTCAAATCCCAACTTTCAGGAAGAGCTAAAAGGAATTTTAGATTTGAATCTTCAAGATCATATTCCTTGTCCACCAGTGACAGATCATTCAAGAGTTTGGAAAACCTGTCATATAAATCAGTTAATGACTCATCAGCTTTTGAGTCAAAGTGCCCATACTCTTGTGTGAGTATAGTCTTCATGTTCTTCTTGATTGCATCAGTTCCCTGGCATCTTGTTTCCAAAGCATCCCATATCTCTTTTGCAGTCTTGCAATGAATTACCCTTTTTGACATGACATTATCAATGGCACTATGCAGCAAATGCCTTACCCTTGCATCCTTGGCAATAGATGAGATGTCGTCAGCTGTATACTCACTTTTCTCCTTTGGTATGGTCTTTGCTGGTTGATCAGCAACTACAACAGAGAGCTTGGTTGGCTTATGTGGTCGTTCATTATTTCTGTCAAGGTATTCTGGATCTGTAGCTTCCAGAAGCATAGCCATGTTCACTTTCCATATGGGATACTCAGAAGGTCTCAGTATGGGAACCCTAATAGTCTCATATCGACTGTGGGTTTCAGTGTTTTGAGTTTCTTGAGTTTTGGTGGGCTTGGTTGGAGTTTGTGTTTCTTCAAACATGATTGTTTGGATCTTTACTATATGTGTGTTAACAGATAAGCTCTGATACCACTTGTTAGGTCACACAACACTGTAGAAGGGGGTTGAATACAGTGTTTATACAATCAAATCGATTTAACACAAGTATGTAACAAAGATCAAGTATATTGAATAAACTTTGTTACAATATGAACTGCTATTCTCTCTCAGTGATGAATAAATATCACTAAGAGCTGCTAGGTTACAATGTATAATCTTCTTGATAATGATAACACATATAGTGTAAACCCTAAGTCTGTGTTTATATAGTACACAATTACAAGATAACTTCTAATTGATATGGAATATAATTCTGTCTCCTAAAATATGTCAATCAGATATCTTCTATAAGTCTTCCAGTCTTCTAACTCTTTCCATGCATATCTTCTTTTATTTTAGTCTCGATCTTCTCCTGTAAATCAGCTTCATTCCTTATCTGAAAATCTTCCCGCACTTAAGTTCTGATATGACCTTAAGTTCTAATATTAAGTTCTGACTTCCAGTAAGTCCTGATTTCAGTAAGTCCTGATTTGTCCTGTTATTAAATTCTGAAAACTAAACACAAATCATATTAGACATGACATCTCAAAATATCTAACAGTATATATACATGTGAGTATGGCTGGTAGTTTTTGGCAGTTCTTTTCCGATAAATTTAACAGTTACCATGATCTGTAATAACCGAATGGTAGTTAACAATTTGAATTTTTCATCCTGTTTTCAACTGTTATGTTACTCTGATTTTGTCATGTATCCTTAAGGAATATGTTGATTAGGTCCTCATTATGGGAAGATACTTTTAAAAAGTTTTACAAAAACCATTTTACATGTGTTGGTGCATACTGTGCATATTCACATACTTATTCTTTTCCTCATGTTTGGAGATCATCACTTCTACTACAAGAGGATATGAATCATGATCATTAGATTGTTTTGGATTACTCATGCATCAGCCTATGAATGTGGCTAAGTGTATGCATCAGAGTTTCTCAGCAGTAGGAATGTAATTAGCATGTGAACATGCATCCTATTTTATGCATCCTACTATTTTTGACAATAATCTATTATGGTTGGATCAATTATATCTTGGAAATTATATATAATACTATCCGCTTTAATCTTTAGTAGAACGGCATCATGAACTGGAGTGGATTTTTTAACATTACTCACTTTTTTTACTTCTTGAACATGTCTATCAATACATTCTTCAAAGTAGATAGAAAATAAAGAGGGATGAATTTTCACTTTATATGTAATAATCATATATGCTTATATTTATTTATTACAATTTATCATCAAAATAATATGCTTATATGTAGTAATCACTTTATATATTACAATTTAATAAAATAGATAAAATTACAATTTGATGATAAAATTTTAATAAATTTGAGCTAATAGCACATTAT